>NC_143551.1:32635000-33885000 GCF_054136105.1 Typopeltis vanoorti
CCTCTCCGGCCTGGAGCCACACCTCTAATGCTAACATCATCAAAATACAGCGAGTGCAGAACAAGTGCCTGAGAATGATTTTGAATGCTCCGTGGTATGTTAGAAACATTCAACTCCACAGAGACACAAATATTCCCTATATCTTCTCTTTTCTACGATCCTTAGCCACCAAGTTTTTCCTAAAGACGTCCACACATCCCAACGATTTGGTTCAACAAGCTACAGCATACGATCCAACGGACATATTCAAATACAGAAGACCAAAAGCTATATTGGCCTCCTTTAGTGATGCATAATCTCCATGCCCAATCAGGGCGAGCATTCTGCTCATAAATTTTACCTTCACTGCAACCACAACAGATAGCGGGGAATATGAAAAGCATCTTGCTTCACCCCTAAAGACATAAATGTCAATTGTCAATTGTCAATAGTATCTCGTCGGTTAATACATGTTAATATATATGTTAATATATATGTTAATTAATATGTTAGTATCTCTCAGTGGTGTGTGAAGATTTACATTGCACTAGCCTTCCAGCTGGTATACTCGCTGCCCCCTCTGCACACTTTCGGTATGTGCAGAGGTATATAGCCGGCCTGGCTCCACCCGCAACGAAGACCAGCGGTGGTCGTGTGTCAACACAGATAGAGTAGAGATATACCAAGCTCAGACTAAGTGAGTCTTCATTCACAAGCCTCCGTAACATCAACAGTGCCGCCGTCTCTTATAAGGTGAGGACTGCCCTACACTATAGGGAATATCTTTTCTGTGTAGAGGCTGTCTTGTATAAAGCCACTTATTTATTAGGTAGTATTTACTTAAGATCCAGACATGTCTACCACTAAGAAATTAAACAGAGACCTCACGGTCAGATTTACATTTAAGAAACCTTACCAACCTGTTGAGATTGCTGACGCCATTGTAGACCTTATAGGCGAAGATCATCTTAAGAATCTGAAAAGTATAAATTGCTGGGACTTTCACAAAGGTTTATATGAGGTCACCTCTAAAACATATGACATCAAAGATAAACTTATAGAGAATGGAATACAGTTAAAAGGTGAGAGGTTTTTCCCCACTACCGTGGGCAGCAGTGGGGTGAAATTCGTCTATGTTCGAAAACTACCAGCGGAAATAGATGACGATACCCTAAAAAAAACTTTTGAAAAATATGGTCAAGTGTTAGCAGTAGTCCGCCCTACCTTCTCAAAATATCCACAAATTGAGCAGGGGGATAAAATGTATATTAAAATGAAACTGAATACAAGCATCCCAAATTTTGTTAATATCAGTGGCTACACAGTCATGGTCAACTATAGTGGAATGATCAGGCTGTGCAGCAGGTGCCATGTAGAAGGACACTCTGCTAGAGACTGTTCCTTGAACAAATGCGGCAACTGTGCCAAAATTGGTCACTCTCAAGTGACTTGCAAAGAACCATGTAAAGAATGTGGTGATTCTTCCCACTGCAAGTTTCAATGTCAAAAATCCAACAATAAAGTTATAGTTTCTGTAGAGGAATTTCCTCCTCTACCTCCTACAACAGAAGATATCTCTTTAAAGACTAAACCAAAAGTTTCTTCACCAGTTAAGGAAGTTCCTAAGGCACAAGAAACAACTTTGCCAGTCATAGAGGAAGAGGAAACTCTTTCTTCTACTCCCATGGTTTTAGAAGTTCCAAAATGTACTTCAGATGAAATGCAAAACGCAACCAGTGTATCACAATTAGATCCTACTAGACAAGAGTATGCTTCACTGTTGGAGGAAATGTTCAACGATCCTAATCCTGACGGTGAGATTGAAATTCTTAACCGCCATTATGCATTACTGGACGAGTTATTAAAGTCAGAGGAGACGTGTCACAACTTCACAGCTCCAGAAAGTAGTAAGAAGAAAAATAGAAACAACACATTAAAGTTAATGAAACAGTGTTCAGTCATTGTGGATGACATGGCTATCCAAGACTCAGGAAAAGTTGGTCCTAAAAGACCTAGATCAATTAGTGGGGACACAGATGTCTCCAAAAGTTCAGATCAGACTAAGAAGAAATCTAAAATGAAAGTGCAACAATAACTGTACCTTAAAGTAATTTTTATTTAGAGTTTTCTTTCTTGTTTCTAACGTTAAGTTGTAATTCAATAATTATTTAAAAGTTAACTTTAAACTGCCTTGCTAAATTTAATTTGTTTTCCTTCTGTTCCTGCTTTCTTGAGGGGCATCAATGCATGCTCCTCCAGACAACAGGATTACATTTTTTTAGCTAATAGCAAGGACAGTCAATGAAGTGGTATATATACAGAGACTGTTAGTTGCTAAAGTTTTTATAGTTTCTTTAAAAGTTTTTTACGTCATGTTATCTAAAGGTATTACTACACCATCGTGGATGTGGTTTTCTCACCACTCCACGCAAAGTAGATATAGGAAAAATGTCAGGTCATGGTCTAGGGATTATAAAATCCCTTTTCTAATAGTTTACCCACATCTCCAAAGAGCTGTTTAGCTCTTGAACAGAGATGATGACTGGGTAAAAATATCACCAAAGTGATCAACTAGTACTAGTCTGATCTCGTCCGATTATCTCGTCCGATTACGATTCATTCAATCCAATACCCTAGAAGGGTAATGGATGGCAAAGCTGTAACCAATGAAATTCTAACTGAGGCTCGGCTATTGCTGTTACCCTCTTGCCATGATCAGAGCTTTACTAGCTTAATAACACCTTATCCCTAAACTGTCCTCTACAGATAACGGGGAAGATGAAAAGCATTCTTGCTTCGCCCCTTTAAGCCAGTCCTTATAAGGACTATCTCGTCCGTTCGAGACTACGATTTCAAACGAGCATTCTCATTAGTCGGTATACACTTTGAGCAGTCAGTAAAAGCAAATGATTTCTGTAAATGCAAGTTTTTGTATTTAAGGGCTTTATAACACAGGGTCACACTACACAGAATTTAGTTATAACTAATTATATTGCGAAAAGTCAAAATAATGCAGAAGAATAATCTAATTAGGAACACTCTTCTTGCATGTACGCATTTGCTGGAAGTTGAAATGTTTTCCGTATCACTAAAAATTTCCTCATCGCATTTGTTTGGTTCCATTAACTTCTCAAATACTTTGACTCTGTGATTTCTTACGAAAAATAAAACTATAACTTGTTTCATAGTTTTAAAAATGCTATATAAAAATATTATTTTTAAAAAAAATCTCCTACAGTGGCGTGACTTTTAAATTCTTCTTCTTGTCAAATTTCTCTATATTTCATGTATATTTAGAGAATTTTTATTCGATGATACAAAACGATATGTCAAGTCGCTGGTTTTAATTAAATGAGTTAAAGAAAACAAAATATTACGAGACGATATATGGCAACTTTTTTTAAGTTGCTGATTATAAGTAATCAATTAGGAAGGTGAGCATTCTAACCTTCCTGATGGAACTCAGAGATAGTCTGTTTCGTCGGAGATACATTAGTAGAATAGACTGACCAACAGTGAAAATTATCATCCGGTTTGTGATGCCATCACTTTATTGAACAAGTAAAGAGAATACTTATTGGAAACGGGAAAAAAAGGAAGGAATTTTTAGTTTTAGAACTGGTTAGTTTATCTAAAATATACCTGAAATAACTTAATTTTTCATAGATATTTTTGAATCTCTGTCGATTTGGAAAGTGTTTTGCAAAGTGGTTTCTCAATACAAAAAGATCACTGGTGTCATTACTAAAATTGGATAGAATATACAAAAAATGAAAAAAATCATTCTGTATACGAAACGAAAAAAATAAAGAAAGATTTCGGTTGTACAAATGTTAATAACATTTCAGAATTTTAAAGATTATTATTATTATTATTATTATTATTATTATTATTATTATTATGAAGTGCTACAAATGCCAAGAAGACCTAACGGGGAAGAAAACCACGTAACATGTAGGAACTGCCAAAGAAACATGCATTTTTTATGTTCAGGATTGTCCGAGACTACCTGGCAGCGAAAATCAAACAAGAATCGTGACGAGTGGAAGTGTCCCCATTGCAGAGATAACAAAGGAACGTCGCCTTCGACCGCAGGCGGAAAACAGCCAACACAGAAAACAACCGCAGGCAGTAAACAGCTATCAACAACAGAGGGAATTAAAAACAAAGAAAACAATAACGGAAACCCAGGTGAGCCATCTTTAAACGCATTACTTGAAAATAGATTACAAAACCTAAAAGACTGTTTAATCGATTTTGTTGGAGAACTATTTAAAAAACATACCGCACAAATTACAGAAAAATTCAACCAATATGAGGAATTTATTAAATTTAATAATAACTCGATAGAAGGTATGTTACAGACCGTTAGAGAAATTAAAAACTGCGTCAAAGAGCTAACTGAAAGACAGCATAATTTAATTAAAGAGACAACGGACCTACGGCAAGAACTAAAAACTCTCTAAAGCAACAGTACGAGCTCTCAAACCAACAGCAGCACAAAAATGACCTCCTCATAAATGGTCTCCCAGAAATAGCTACGGAACATCTAAGAGACACTGTAATACAACTAAGCCAAAAAATCGGCTCTCCCATTGAATCAAGAGACATCCAGTCAGTGCATCGATTACCACAAAAAAGGGCAAGAGAAAATAATACCTGTCCTTCTCCCGTCGTAGTGCGACTCACCAACAGCCTAACAAAAACTACACTTATAAAAGCTAGCAGGATTAAAAATCCAGTAGTAAAGGATCTGAAAGGAGACCACGACAACACCCCAATATACTTGTCTGAATACCTTACTCCACACTATCAGAAAATATTCTACCAAGCAAGGAAAGTAAAAACAGAAAACAATTACCAGTTTATATGGATAAGAGACAGCAAAATATTCCTTAGAAAGACACAAGACGCAAAATCAATCGAAATAAAATCCGTAGATGACCTCAACAGGCTGTCACATTGAAAGGAATATTGACAACTTGTAAAGAAGGACCAGCACCCCAACCAACATGAATGCACACCATCAAGCAGACGTAATCACCCCGGAACATGATAATTGCCACATTCTGAAATCAATATCAGAATGGAAACAACTGACAATCCCCAAAAAAGGACTATATATTCTCCACATCAACATCAGAAGCATTCAAAAATACTGGCTGACCCTGCAAGCTTATCTGAAGGAAGATATAGACGAAATAGACATTTTAATACCGACTGAAGTATCTACGACAAACGAAGAGGCATCCTCCTACCAAATGCCACACTTCCAACAACACAAACACTGCAGACAAACAAAACGAGGCGATGGTATAATAATATTTACCAAACATAAACTAGAAGTAACAGAAATAAACTATAAATTAGAATACGCAGAAAACATAAGCATCGAAATTAAAAACATCAAACAAGTAAACTCCCTGATATTAAAAGCAATATGCAGACCACCCAACTTAAGCACCACAAAATTCAATTCCTAGAAGAACTAAACAGATGGCTTTCAGCCACGAAAGTAGGCACCTCAAAATACTTGATAATAATAGGAGACATTAATATAAACATTAGGAACATAAATAACAACACAGAACAATACCTAGACCTATTATCGGCATATAACATAACTCCATCCATACAGGATGGGGTTATGTTGAGGTTGTTGTGTCGGAAACACAACAACCTCAACCTGCATTGATCATATAAATATAAGGGCCCCTCCAAACAGCCACACAGCAGCCGTAATAACATGCAAACTAGCAGACCATTATTTCACAGCATTGCAGTTACACACTGAACCAGAACCCATAAAAATCACTGAGACTACAAAACAGTATCATAGCATTGTAAACGAAGCAATAGTGAACGATGAAATCAGAAAAACAGACTGGATGCAGATAGCATCTTTAGACTCTGCTGAAGCTGTATATAATAATCTTAAACTTGCATTTAACAAAATATATAACAAAGCATTAACAAAAATAAAAACACTCCCCCAAACAAAACAAAATCCATGGATAACAGACAACATACTAACAGACATGCAAAGAAAAGATGCCCTATGGAAACAACTTAAGACGTCGCCGAACAATATCGCTTTAAAAGCTGAATACAAAAGAAAACGGAATCTCCTAACAACCCAGATTCGAACGGCAAAAAGAAACTATTACAGCAACAAATTAACAACAGCACAGAATGATATAAAGGAAACCTGGCAGCTGATTAATGAAATGCCTGACAATATACACAGAACCACTGCCACAGAAACAATAAAACACAGCTTTGCCTGCGACCCCAAATTCCTCAAACAGTTGGCAAACAACTTTAATCAGCACTTCGTGAACTCTGTCCAAAAGCTACAAGAAACAACCTTTCCTCACACAAACGAACATTCTCCACTAGGTCCACGAGCAACCCAGTCGATGTGGTTCCCCACAGTAACAAAAGAAGAACGATCACTGGCGATTTAACAAATTAATCCTAACAAAGGACCGGGGATAGACGGAATCAGACCAAAAGACATCAAGAAACACTCAACCGACATACTTCCAGTTATACAAAAATTGTTAAATAAAATCTTCGAAACGGGACACATACCTGAAACACTGAAGACTGCATTAATCACACCCATACACAAACAGGGAAAAAGAAACATAATAAGTAATTACAGACCTATCGCCACGCTGCCTGTAATCAATCAAATCATGGAGCGCATTGTACATCAGAAACTCTCCACATACGTTGAAAATTTTCAAATCATACCCAAAACACAATATGGCTTTCAAAAAATAAAGGAACAGCAACACTCCTGGAATATTTCACAGATCTAATAAACGCTGCATTGGATAAAAACAGAATAACATTAGTGGTATTCATTGACCTAACAATAGCATTTGACACACTAACACATAAAACCTTGTTAACGAAACTTACCCATATCGGAATTGGAGGTCGTCTGCTCCAGTGGTTTAAAGCATACACGAAAAACAGAAAGCACATCACACGTATAGAATCAGCACACAGCAAAGAGGTACATGTAACCTGTGGAGTACCGCAAGGAGCTGTCCTATCTCCCATTCCATTTAACATATAGACACACGACATAAGCCAACTCCCGCTAAAAAGTAAAATCTTCCAGTATGCAGACGACACTGCCATAATATCTATTCACAACAATGCAAATATCGCTTACAAAAATATGCAACACGACATCAATCAAATCACTAACTGGTTAACCGAAAACGGCATATATATAAACCCTGGAAAAACAAAGCTAATGATATTCAAAAACCCCCAAACCCTGCCCATAGAAACTAAATATCTCACTATCAAATATTCATCCTCCTATACACAAAGTGCAGAACCTAAAATCACAACCATCACATAGGTGAAAACAACACGCTACCTTGGACTTCACTTCGATGCTGATCAAAGTTGGAATAGCCATACAAACTACCTACATACCAAGCTTAGGATAATAGCAAGCAAACTATACAGATTAAAAGACATTGCCCCAACCCACATAAAAATACTAATCTATAAAGCATTATGTGAAAACATTTTAAGATATGCAATCACATCATACACAGTCTGCGCAGACTATAGACTTAACAGGCTACAATGGTTGCAAGATAAAATGATAAAACTGATATTCTGGGAACAACCCACTCTTATGCAGGAAGCACGGACAAAACACAAAATATTTAAGGTGAAACACTTACGCCACTAAACAGTCATGTTAAAACACTACTACAGCCCAACATATAGAGTAACCAGAACAACATATCAAATAACAAGACCACAGTCAACAAACTACATAACATATAAGTACAACAATCACCACAGCAAAGCCACCCGAAACTTCTACATACCTGACATGATAAACAAACTACCATTCGACAACAGAAACCTAGCAACATACAGAGAGCTGAAACAGGCACTATATAAATATTATAGCGAGAATGAAAATGAGAGCAATTCCTGTTTCTCTCTCCCCCACCACACATACACACACACACAAACTATGACAACCCCCCCCCCCCCTCAAAAACTATCACTACAAGAACACAAAGAAACAAACACACCATGTCTAAATCCAACCCTATTTGCACACAAAAAAAGTTAAACTGTAATAGCAGTCGAAGTCTTCCAAGCACGTACCAACAAACAGTAAAATCAACACCTGGCTTGTGACCAGTATAGGAACACAACCATGAAACCACCACCCTCTGTCATCTATTATCTTCATCAGATAAGCTCTGCTAAGCTTCGAGGAAGAAAATTACTAACTTGCAAGAATCTGTTATACACACTTGTAATGCGTTATAAATATTATGTATATATAATTACTACAGCAACTATGTATGCAATTCATCTGAGACATAAAAAAAAAAAATTCTGTATAATCCTTATTGTAAATACTGTAAATATTATTATTGTATGTAACTTATACTGAGACATAATAAAATGTTTAAAAAAATTATTATTATTATTATTATTATTATTATTATTATTATTATTATTAAGAGAGACCTCCGAGGAGTCAGAGATTCATCGAGGGAGGCCACATACTACACACACACCAGCTATCATATTTATTATTGAATTCATTCACACTGCTTACACTCACAACATCCAATGGCAATCCATTCCAATCATGCACCACCCTCTGAGAGAGAAATCTAGCCTTCACACCCTCCTTGGCGGCTTTCATTCTCAGCTTCCAAGGATGCCCTCTCGTCTTTTCCCCAATTGGCAAAAAATCCTGTATGACCCTTTCAGCAGTTTGTCTCAATCATATCATCACTCTTTCTTCTGTTTGTCTGCAGTCTACAAATTCTCAATCTGTCTTCATAATCAGCATTTAACAATTCTGATATCATTTCTAACATTCTCCATTGCTCTCTCTCTGCAATATATCAGAATAACAACGGAAACTAGGAGACCAGACCTGCACACAATAGTCCAAGTGAAGTCTTATCAAGGCCTTGTAAAGAGGCAAAATAACATCCTTATCTTTACATGTGAACGTTATCAGCATATTATCAGCAACAATGCCAGAGAGAGAGAGAAAGAGAAAGAGAGAGAGAGAGAGAGAGAGAGAGAGAGAGAGAGAGAGAGAGAGAGAGAGAGAGAGAGAGAAAGAGAGAGAGAGAGGAATAAATTGATAATTGGCTATCCAACAGCAAAAAGAAAAATTTAAGTTAAGCCTAAGTTAAGAATACTTCACGATTTATTAATAGAAAACTTCTCACCTCTTATGATAAACCCAATCAATTGGCCAACGTTTTCACGAGGAACTGTCTTAA
The DNA here is from genome assembly GCF_054136105.1 of Typopeltis vanoorti. Classification (NCBI taxonomy): domain Eukaryota; kingdom Metazoa; phylum Arthropoda; class Arachnida; order Uropygi; family Thelyphonidae; genus Typopeltis; species Typopeltis vanoorti. The sequence continues at coordinate 32,644,285 of NC_143551.1, forward strand.
GTTTTCCCAATCCATGATGCTAGGCTAAACATACTTAGTTTTACATATAAAATAGGAAAAAAGGTAAATAGGAAAGTCAGTTTGGTTCTTTCCAGCCCCTAGTTTATGAGCAATATTGTAATCGGACATATATACACTATGTTGACAAAAGTATTGGGACACGTAGTTGTGGTCAAAAAATGCATTTTAATTACATATCTAGTACCGAATGGGACAACCTTTGGCCTGAATGACAGCAACTACCCTTCGGGATTATTTAAACCAATTTCTGATACGTCGCAACAGGAATCTTCCATTCCTCGCGCAAAGCTAACGCCATTGCTGATACTGATGATGGCCTCTGTGGTCTAGAGCGAATTCGGCGTACTAATTTGTCTAAGAGATGTTCGATGGGGTTGAGGCCTGGACTATGAACCGGCAGTTCAACACTTCAACCTTGTTTTGTGGAAACCAGAATACGGCATGGGGAATTGTCATGCTGAAACCTGAAGGGTTTCAGCATGAAAACCTAAAGTTGTAACCTAAAGGATGTAACTCTCTGCGGAGTTCTAGTGCTGAAAGGTGTCCCTGCAAATGTCCCGCCGCTGATAACATGTGGGTTCTGGAACATTCCGAGACAGAACTCGCCGATCCCGGTCAGTGAGTGTCGATGGCCTCCCAGAGGGTTTCCTGCTGTGAAAGCACCATCAACTTTACATATACGAGTGGCATAGTGGACGGTGGATTTCGGTATAATAAGACGAGTAGCATTCAAGGAGAGAAAGACCATTGGTGGGACATTGAACCCCCATCCCACGTTGAAATTCTGTCAGTCCAGATGAACATGGCATTTCGACACTGGGAATAATGCAAAACATACAGGACATCCCCCTTTTTATTTGCATGGCACGCAAGGTGTCCAAATACTTTTGTCAACATTGTGTGTGTGTTCGCGCGCGCTTATATGTTGCAGAAAAGAAAGCATATAATTTTATTTTTACAAACAATGGTCGTCTACAACATTGTCCCTAAAATGAACTCATCATTCGATGGAGAAACCATTCAGATGTCCTAATGATATAATGAGAATAACCTCAGGAAAGAGAATTAGATTGTTGAGCCTTGAAAGCGAGTCTAGTAATGATATCCGTAACGAACAACCTCAAATCCACTCGTTGTTCAAACATGTTCAATAGTTGCAAGAAAGAATAATACTCATGTGGTAAACCAACGAACTTGCATACGTGGATGAAAACACCCTTCAAATGACACAGCACAACCTTCGTGTTAGTAATTTTGCTCGTTTGACCTAAAACCTCCGTAAGTTGAGGGAACAGCAGTAAATCGGTTCGCTATGCTGACTGCTAGATGGTATACGGCACCAAATCCAATGGTAACGCATCAGGTGGCTTCCAGCTGAAGTGGAAAGGAATCGAGCAGCAATGGATCCGAAACGGAATGCTCTCTCTCTTGTGTGTGTGTGTGTGTGTGTGTGTGTGTGTGTGTGTGTGTGTGTGTGTGTGTGTGTGTGTGTGTGTGTGTGTGTGTGTGTGTGTGTGTGTGTGTGTGTGTGTGTGTGTGTGTGTGTGTGTGTGTGTGTGTGTGTGTGTGTGTGGAATACCCATGGGTTATTTATCTACACATGTCCCTTTAAAGAAAGGGGGACATGTGTAGATAATGTTAAATCAACCTTTCTTTAACATTAAATAACAATGAAAGTGAATAAGAAATCTCATTAATATTTCGGATAAAAACATTTCAGGTCTCTTTGATAACATCACATCTATGAATCTAAGCAATAGAAAGGTTTGTTGAAATCTGTACGGTAGCTTTAGATATCTCCAAGGCTTTTAATCAGGTCTGTCACAAAGGCCTCATCACCAAATTACCATCACATGGCAACTAAATTGCCAATTTTCTCTGTGATCGTCCATTGTGTGTCTTAGTGGACTTCTTGCTTTCTTCTGTTTTCGTCATCAATAAGGGTTCTGTACTTTTGCGCTTTCTTGTATTCATAAATCTTATCCAATGCTGATGACAGTATTCTCCATTCAAACTTTTTATTTGAGACACCTTGTAGCTGTCATAATTCCAAGCTACAAGATCTTCCATAATCATGTATCACAAACATTAATCCCTTCGCTACCTTTCAGTTGGGCGAGGAGATCCTCGACAACTTCAACGTTACCAAAACAAAGTCATGTTTTATTTCACCCAAGAAAGACCACGCTTCGTTTTCTTTGACTCTTTGATAATACCTAGATGTCCAAAAATATCGCATATCTGTAGCCACTCCTGGTTTAATCACATCCATAGCCTCCTCTGCATCCAAAATATTGGGTGTCCGTATCCGCTCAAAACAATACATCTCTCCAGTACAACTCCTAATACTGTTTACATATGAAATCTTCCTTTGGAATATTATTCTGACATACTCGTATGGGATGCCAGAAACCTCTCTCCAAATACACGATACTGTTCTGAAGAGGGCAGTTCGATTAACTGGTAATCCTTCTCTCGCCTGCTAACTCCAGTCACTATTTCATAAACATACCATTTCTACTCTTGTACAGGTATTTTTATTGGTGCTGTTACACTGAACTGGCTGACTTCATTCGTCCACTTCCCTGAAATCTATAAATTCATGACCAGTTACTAGTAAACATTCCAGCTGTAAACATATACGAAACCAACTTCTCGACTTCTTTTTTATACCTTCTCTCCCTCTGCTGTGAAACAGTCTTCCCCACACAGTTTTCCATAAGGACTACAACTTGCAGTTGTAAAAACCTATCAACAGATTCCTTTCTTTTTTCACTTGCCACACACTGCGCTGATGTGATAAAGATTTTCAGCCATAAGTGTATATTATAATATATATAACGTAACTGATGAATGTTTCACCCCCTTGTTATGGAGTGAGCGATTGTATACATACAGTGTCCGATTCCAATCTCTGTTTTGTGTCGACTTCTTTACTGATAAGATTGATGTACATCTTCCGCAATGTCCAACATTCGGAAGTTAATTCATTCAGTAAACTTGATGGTTTACTGAATAAATTACCGTGTTTGTTCCGCTAATTCAATTACAGATGTGCTATTAGTAAGTGAATGCGCGGAACAAATACCAACTGTGGGGCGTTTTGGATCCAGTAAGAAAGTTATGCGTAAAAAAGCAATGGTATATGAATTCAAAGTACAAAAAATGAAATATTTAGGGATATTTCGATGCACATAAGAATATGATAATTCTTATGATAATTAATTCTTTCTATAGCAAATTCTTAATTCTTTCTATAGTAGCACGAGTAAGGCGGTTGACGGTTCTTTGAAAATTTGTTATGTTGAATTATACATGTTTTTTTTAAATACATAATTATCGTTTATTCAAGTCTAGTCAAACTAGTTATGGAGTACACATAGCTCTATAACAGTTGAGATCTTAAGACCTATATTCATTATTCATACGATTTTATTGAATAGATGGTATAAATCTGTACAGTAAACTTATTGTTATAATACCCATTGGACACGAATTCAAAATCAAGAGAGAGAGAGAGAGAGAGAGAGAGGGAGAGAGAGAGAATACTGGCATAAATAAAAAAAAGCGAAGAAAAAGGTCTGAAATAATAAAATGAGGGAGAATAAATGATCATCTTTTAAAATGCAGAAGTCCCCAATGTCCAGGCTATTAATTTTTATTAAAAACTCATTTAATTCATTATTCTAAATACATATTAAAATTGGACTTTATTTTACCATCTTTACGCTTGTATAATACCCAGAGAAATTGGGAAAATAAGGTACGACGTAATGTAACACGTGCTTAGAGATTAAATATTAGAATTTATATTTTTCATTTACATTTACATTTTTTCATACTAATATTAGAATTTACATTTTTCACTCCTGAAAAAAAGCGACCACTTTCACTAATGTATGTGATCCCTCGGAGTTGTTTTGATCACTAATGTCATCAAAACAACTCCGAGGGATCCATCTATAAATAGCTGAGATTTGCAATATGATACGAGAACAGTTAATATGAGTTGAGAAAACGGCTGAGATTCCTAAGCTATACAGAGCCAGTTAATGACACTGATTTTATTATAAGCATCATGAAGACCAAAAAGACCAGTTGTAACTTCTGTTCGTAGTTGAATATAATCGACGTGTATAGGACACAACCTGCCAAATTTGAATCGTTAATGGAATTAATAAAAAGAAAAAAATAATAAGCTAGAGCACATTGAAAACAGCCCCCTTCCGCAAAGCAGGAAGTTTTTTTAAATCCTTCTTTCCTCTGTCTCTCTTCCTCCATAAATATCTTCCGGATTCCATTGGAATATCGTTGTATCTTACTGCTGAAAGTTTTTCAGACTTTCAGCAGTAAGATACTGATGAAATCAATATCTTACTGATTTCAGCAATATCTTATAGAGGACTTCCGTTGACTTCGTAGATAGACAGACACTGCTAAAAGTCAAATGAATCACTTGTTTTTCCACTGTTTTACACACTAGATCTAGTTCTTCCTAGGTTCTCTAGAAAGCAGAAACGTATTATACGGACTTTTCGCATAAGGATTAGTTAGCCGATTTCAAAATAAGGTGAGAGAGTTTTATCTCTCAAACGCAGAAATAAACCAGAAAACCACCTCTCAGACATGATACACTCACTTAATAGTATTAATGGATGTTTTAAGGAAGAAGTAGCTAACTGCACACCAACAATTGAGATAATTCATAAACGGGGAATAAAACGGATGAGTTAAAAAGAAAGAGAAGCACGTGGAAGAGATGACCAACACTCATAAACAGTATAAAACACAGGCCATAAAAGTAACTGAATTATAGAATTCTTTCAATATGTGGAAAGCAAAAAATAAATAAATAAATAAATCAATAAAGAATGCCCACAGTAGAATGATTGGAGGGTGGTAAATGAGAGAAATAGATTGCCAGAGTCAGTTGTGTGTGCTTTGTCGGTGAAAGATTTCAAGGCAAAATATAACATACTGTATATTGTGCAGGTATTACTGATTGTTGACGAATGTTTTTGAAATGGACCTTCCGCGACGAGTTCACGGATTCCATAGAGGTGAATATTTATAATAATAATAATTATTACTATTGTAATTATGGTCATAATTACAACCAGCTCTAACTAACCTGGAAATAAAGAGTTAGCTGAAATATTGGCTGACAATATTGATATGTTTGTGTAGAATTTTAATTCCTCTATGAAACTGTAAGGAGATTACATGACACATGTACAGTCATCGTAAACATTCTGTGATGAAACATATGCTTGAAATATTTAATACAATTAAAAGAATGAATAGATACATATTCGATACACATTTTTTTTTATACAGAATACACACGAGGAATAATTGTAGTGAACGAAAGAAATGAAACATTGATTCATAGTATGATTGCGTTCATACCAATATGATACATGAATAAACTTATGTATGAGGATCATACATAAGTATGACTACTACAAAAAATGACATTAATAATCAACTCTGGGAGATGATATGATATTATCTTTGTTTTATAATTGTTAATTTTAAAATCCAGGTTTATATTTAAAAATGAATAAACGTTAATTAGAACTACGAAAAGATCATATTCTTAATAATTGGATTTCTATACGATGAAACAAGTTTACCGAATTTATTGAGTCTGAAGAGGACTCTCATCTGTTTATTTTCAAGTTTTCACTGAGCACAGAAATTACAACTGCTTCCTCAATCACTTACAGAATCTTCATAAATCATTTAAAATAGTAAAAACAATATTTTAATTAATTGCCTTTTGTATTTCTGAAATTTTGTTCCTTTGATGTGAATCTCACCCACCAAAAGACGTTGCTTGCTAATAGTATTACATTAGTACCGTGGAGAATTTAAATAGTCAGTTAATTTGGGAACCCTGCTTTGGAGACCAAATTTTAAAGTCACTTCAGGCCTTCAGAGAGTAGGATGATAGTTTCACACCATGGCGATGAAGAGACGATCTATCTGAAGAGACAAAAACATACCTCTCCAAACAACAAACAAACGAGCTCACACACACACACACACACACACACACACACACACACACACACACACACACACACACACACACACACACACACACACACACACACACACACACACACACACACACACACACACACACACACACACACACACACACACACACACACACACACACACACACACACACACACACACACTCTTCTGTAGGCATATAATACTTATTAGAGGAATATCGCTTCTGTCCACAGACTACAAAATTTTATCTCATGTTATATAGTAAAAGATAATTTTACCATATGCTAAAGAAAACACAGATGAATATCAAGAAGGATTCCGAAGAAAAAGTCCACAGTTGACCCGATTTTTACACCAAGAAAAATTTTAGATAAAAATGCAAATATAATCAACCTACTATTATTTTATTTATAGATTTTAGAAAAACATATAACGGCATTCGCAAAAAACGTTTGGAGGAGATACTTTTTTACCCATCCTATCTAATTTAGCTTTAGAAGAAATACATTTGAGAAACTGTAAACGCTAACTCCAAATGGCATTTGCCTAGTTATTCAGAATACCCAAATTGTTGCTGAAAAACTAAGTATAAAAATCATTCAGGATAAAAATAAAGATTGAAAATATGTAAAAACAACAACCAAGAGAAAATTACCAGCATACTCTTATTAACCAGATAGCTAAAATGCTACCTCTCTCGCATATCTTGAGACGTTGATTACACGATATAATAAAATTAGAACATCAAACCAATATATCTTATGATTCACTATCATTATTATCTTCTAAATTTTTAAACTAGAGTTAATATGCGAGTGATTATTGTAAATCATGTAAGATTGAATGAACGTAAAAATTAGTAACGGAATTTTTACTTAAAAGTCGTACCCTGTTGATAGTGTGGATATTTTTTATTTATTTGCCTTTAAATGTAATTCTAGCTGCCATATACAGTCACGCAATTTAAACACACAATGTTTAACATCAGCAAAAGAGTAAATAATAATTCTGAATTTTTTTTTTATGTGTGTGTTTTTATAAAGATCAATCAGACATACGTTTTTTCAAGCTTTTCCAATATATTACAGTTCACAATCTCATAATCGTTTTACTTGGCTAAAGCACAATAAAATAAAATAAAATTAGGTATTCTTTTATTAATATTTAATCCCTCATGAGTAATACATAAAAATTACAGATAAAATAAAGCGTTATTTTAATAAATAATATAGTAAACAGAAGTTAATCTTTACCATTTTTAGCAGAAAATATCAAAACTAGAGAAAGAAAAATAGTGGAAATTTTATTTATGTTAGCATCAGTGAGACTTCTGCTGCCACATCACTGATGACAGATAATTTACGTGTACCAAACGATCATTCAGCTCTATAGAAAAAAAAAATCCCGGATGAGCAATAACAGACCAAAATAAAAGCCTTGAAGATCTTTGGAAATAAAATCCTGAAAAAAGTCTTTGAACCTGCAGGAGATAAATTGAGAAGAGGACGTAACCAGGAACTATATCAACTTCATAGATCACCATTAATTACAAAGCTTGCAGCCCGAGATGGCTTGGGAATGAAGAAAATAATAATGGTTGAGGAAAAAATGGTTAACAGGGTTTAAAGATGATGTCTGACGGATAGCCACGTACAGGAAGACCATGGTAACGTTAGGAGGATAAAATTAAAAAAAAAACTCTAGGGGAAAAAAAGAGCCCAAGACTCCACCAATGGAAGAAGATGGTACTTGCAGCAAAGAAAACCTAAGAGGTTTAGCAAGCTAGAAGAAGAAGAAATTCGTGTATAAAACGATAAAAACAACAAACAAACACTTTAAAATATTACCCCCTCGAATGCTAATTTTAGTTTTTTTTTTTTAATTCAAAGGAACATTGTGGTGTAAATCGAAATCAAATATAGAATGTTAAAAGGTAGTGACATTTTACTTATATATCCCGTCCTTAAGGAAGTAAACGAAACTCTGTTGGTTACTGTATCATTGTTCAGAGAGAGGGGTAAGTCAAAAATAAAACATAAAAATGAAAACGAAATGAGCATGAACATTTAAAGAAGTACAGAAATTATATATTCAGGGAAATAAGGTAAAAAAACGAAAAACACGACAAAATTGCTCTTTCAAATGTAAGCATATCATCTAAAATCATACAAAATAAATTAATAAATCATTACAAATTATGACGCTGTCATTTGAAATGTGTCATTAACATTGCAATTAAAAAGCAATGCAAGACGCAAGACGTTGCTGACTATAAGGGTGAAGCAAAATGCTTTTTTAATCCCTGCTATCTGATAAGGTTGCTGTGTGTGGAAAAGTTTATGAGCTAAATGCTCTGCATAAGTGAGTGTGATTTAGAGATCTTCATTTGGAAGTAGGATGGCCTTCGGTCTCCTGTATTTTGAGAAGTCTGTTTCATTATAATTGGCTGCTTGTTGCACTAATTCATTTGGATGTGAAGAGGATACTGAGAAGAACTTTACTGCTGAAGACTGCAGGAAAGAGTAGATGTAGGGGATATTTGTATCCCGGTGGAGTTGGACATTTCTGACATACCATGGTGCGTTCAAGATCATGCGGAGACATTTGTTTTGCACTTTCTGTAGTTTGAGGATATTTGTACTTGAGGTGTGGCTCCAGGCTGGGGAAGCATAAGTAATAATAGGTCGAATCATCAATTGATAAAGGAGCAGTTTTATTTTGGTATCCAGCTTGCTATTCCTATTGATAAGAGGGTAAAGCTGTGCAATGACTCTTGATGCTTTCGAACATGAGGCTTTTATATGTGAACTGAAAGTTAGTTTTCTGTCCAGCAGTACACCCAGATATTTAGCTTCTGGTTTCCAGGGAATCTTGGTATTAAATAGGAAGATGTCATCTTTGGGAGATATTGTGTTTTTAGTGAAGAGCATGGCGATATTCTTCTGAGGGTTTACTTGCAGTCTCCATTCCGAGAACCAGTGCTCTAATCTCTGCAGGTTTTCTTGCAGTTTCTTGGTGACAAGGTGCGGTTTAATAGATCTGGCTAGTATAGCTGTGTCGTCTGCGTATAGGGCAATAATGGATGACATTGGATTGTGCGGAATGTCCGCCATGTAAATCGCGAAAAGTATCGGTGCCAGAAGGGACCCTTGAGGAACTCCTGCCAAGATGCGTCGCTGGGTAGATAATTTATCATTTAGTTTGACTTGCATTCGTCTGTCACTAAGAAATGACTTTATGATTTGGACTAGATCTAATGGAATGCCAGCCAAAATCAACTTGTATAGCATGCCTGAACCAAGACTCATATCCTAGCCTGTTTTTGTTCTTGAGTTATTTTGCCATCTGGATTATATTTGCCACTATGGGATATTACAGTAGTTAAGCTTATCTTATGAGGCATTCAATGTGAAACAGACAGAACACATTTGCCTGCGACCGCTGTTCAGCAGAGGAATGCATACCGCTTTAGACAAAGGACTTGACACTTGTGAGCTTGGTTGATCGCTAAATTTTCATGTAGCACATTGACAGGTCAGCTTTCTGTCTTCGGATAATTTTTTCTTATCCTTATAAGGACTGGCTTAAAGGGGCGAAGCAAGAATGCTTTTCATCTTCCCCGTTATCTGTAGAGGACAGTGTATGGATAAGGTGTTATTTTAAGCAATTAAAGCTCTGATCATGGCAGGAGAGTAACAGCAATAGCCGAACCTCATTAGCTACAGCATTGCCATCCATTACCCTCCAAGGATATTGGATTGAATGAATCCGGATAATTTTTTTCTTATAGTTCTTATAAGAACTGGGCGATGGACTGAGTCCTTGACTCTTTATCCCGTCATCTGAATGAAGAAAATCTGTGTGGATAGGGTGTTATTGAGCTAAAAAGCTCTAGTCATGGCTGGATAACGGCAATAGCCGAGCCTCAGTTAAAACTTCATTGGCTACAGCATTACCAATTGTTACCCTGGAAGTCCTAAAAAGGACTTTTCCGTTCATTGATCTTACTCAGCATACCTCCCGGATAATTTTTTTGTACTTTTCCGCCAAACTTAAAGAGTATTATATAAATTTTCAAATGGTGTATTTTCTTACAACATATGAAATATGCATAAAATAATATGCGGAATTTTTAATAAAATATTTTAAAGATAATCGTATTATTTTATAACATAAAATATAACATTATTTTAAAGTATATTTCGCAATCATAACAGCAAAGACAGTGATATAACAAAAATGAAAAAAAAAATTAATTGTCAAAACGTTTTACATGTAGATATTTAAATCAAAAGAAGAAAGATATTCTTTAATTAGAAGCAGTACATAAAACATATTTACTCCTTCGCTAAAACATCCAGTTACAGTAATATTTTAAATATAAATAATTTATTTGTGCATCTCTTTAACAACTTGTACTGTAAAGTATTAAAGCTATTATCACTACAATCTTGGTATTTATTGTTCTACCTACTCACAGATGAGACCTCAATAAAGATTGAAACAGGTCTGGGTAGTGACCTATCTCCCTTAATGTAAAGCAACATACATTTCCTAGGGGATGTGTTTCACATTAGGGTTAATTTCATTATATTAATAAATAATTTATTTTTTATTTTCTTAGTAGAAATATAATATATTTTTTAAATAGAATAAAATTAGTCATTCTCCAAATAAATTATAAAATGTATTTATAATTTATTCGTACACCATTTTATTTAGAATATGATTCAAGTTATTGCCATCTTGAAGAGCAAAATAATCGACCGTGGTACTCCCCGTGTGGTTGCTGGGATAAGAATATCACCAATGTTGCTCATGCATGTCGTACGAGGCGACTAAAATGGGTAACCAGGGAGGGTAATGGATGGCAATGCTGTAGCCAATGAAGATCTAACTGAGGCTCGGCTATTGCTCTTACCCTCTTCCCATGATCAGGACTTTATAGCTGAATAACAACTTATGCTTACACTGTCCTCTACAGACAACGGTGAAGATGAAAAGCATTCTTGCTTCGTAAGCCAGTCCTTATAAGGACATTCCCCAGTCATCTGGGATCTCTCCTGTTTGTAGTATTTTTTTGAATAGAGTTGTTAAATGTTAAATATTCTATTGATGTGCCGCCTCCATATGACCACACTTCAGTAGGGATAGTATCAATGCCTGGTGCCAATACCTAATGCTTGATTGTTTTTTATCAGTTTTATTGCGTATCTAACTTCTTCTGGTAAAATATTCGGGTGGTCGTTATTTTCCTCTACTGTTGGCATTGTAGTTTTGTTTCCTTGGTGAAAGATAGTGTTAAAATGGTTTGACCAGATTTTTCTTATATGTTCAATATTCCCGGTTTCAGTCATCTTGTTGTTTATCATTGTTACTGCTTTTGCTAAGAATTCCTTTGTAATTTCTATTACTGTATCATGGGAGACTTCTAGGTTGCTTTGTTTGTATGCTTCTTGGCATTTCTTAGCTTTTTCTTCTAACCATTTTTCTTTGGCTTTTTTTTGCATAGGTTATCATCTTTATTTTTTAGTGAACAGTATTTTTCTCTATTCTCTTCTTGTTTTGTTGGTTTACAAGTATCTTGGCTTCTCTCTTCTCTTCTATTGTAACTACGATTTCTTGGCTTATTCACTGTCTGTTTATTTTGGGTTTGGTATCTAGAGTGTCTTTTGCAATTGACAACACTGATCCTTTTCCTTCTTCCCAGTATTTCCCACTGTTCTGGAAGATGGAGGTTTTAATTTCAAGCACATCTGTTCTAAAAATCGACTTCTGCTTGAGCTGTCTTTTAGTTTTGATAGGTTGATGTTTTCTTCTTTTCTGATATTGTTTTTCATGTTGAATTTTATCTTGACTTTGGCAGTTAATATTTCGTGGTCAGTGTCGAAATCAAAGCTTCTTAATGTTCGTACATTATTTACTGATCTTTTCCATTGTTTGTTTATGATGATATAGTCTATGCAGTTCTTTATATTACCATTTGGGGATGTCCATGTATATTTATTATTAGGGCGCTGATAGAACAATGTGTTTGTAATCATTAGATCGTTTGCTTTACAGAAGTGGAGTAATTGTTTTCCTCTGTTGTTAAGCTCTCCGTATCCAAATTCCCTCAAGATATTTTTTTGTCTGCTGTGAACTGTCCTATTTTGGGGTTAAAATCTCCCATCACTATCATAAGGTCTCTATTTTTTTTTGAATAATCTATTTCCTGTTGTAGTTCTTCATAGAAATTTTCTATTTCTTCCTCTGAATGGTTACTGTTTGGTGCATATATTTGGATTATTTTAATTGTTCGACCTTTTTCGTTTGCTTGAAGTTTGTCTGTGAATATTCTAGGAGACACTGGTTTTAGTTCAATTACTGAGTGTGTAAGTTTCTTCTCGATTAATAATGCAACTCCTTCTCTGTGTATGTTATCTTTTCTTCCTGAGAAGTACAGTCTTCCTTCTCGTAAATCCATGAATCCATCTCCGCACCAATGAGTCTCTGATAAACCTAAACTACTCCTTTTCAGTCGTTTTAAATTTTCCTAGACTAATTGCAATTTTCCAGGTCGGTATAATGATCTTATGTTGAGGGTGACTACGTATTTCACGTCCTTGGCTGACCACATTGCTGATTTCTCCCTACTGTATGTGGTCATCGAGTAGGCGCGTCGGCTGTCCCTCACGCAGTAGCACTATCTCGGTTTGTAGACTTTCTCCGGCTCATGGAAGTTACTGGCATAATAATGTAGCCAGCTTGCCTTGCCTCTGCTACATCCTTTAGTGCACGGCTCTTTATTCTTTATTCAGAGCAACCCATTTGGGTTTCCTCCAATCTGCCACCCGGGGGACACGCCTGGTAGGAGTGCGATCTCTCCCAAGATTGGATTAGAATTATATAAATATAATATATGGTATAAATATATAAATATAATATTATATGGTATAAATATAATGTATTTTTTTAAAATTGATTATATTTCGTCATTTTTCAAATAAATTATAAAATATACTTAGAATTTATTAGTACTTCATTTTATTTAAAATACTTAAATGATTCAAGTTAAATTTTGAGGGGATAAAAAATCTAGAATATATCCCGTGTGGTGGTCGGGATAAGAATAGCTCCACTGCAGCCCATGCATATCGTACGTGGCGACTAAAATGGATGGCAATGCTGTATCCAATGATGTGCTAACTGAGGCTCGGCTATTGCTGTTACCCTCCTGCCATGATCAGAGCATATAGCTCTATATCACATCGTCCATACATTTTCTTCTACAGATAACGAGGAATATGAAAAGCATTCTTGCTTCACCCAGCTAGCAAAAAAAAAAAAATCCAAGCTCATCGATATTTTGTGCACTCTGTTTTCATAGAATAGCTGGTATGCTTTAAAAAATCAAAAATGTTACGCGATTCACACATCATTCAGATAAGAACGGCGATCTTTGAGTCCCCTATTAATTTACTCACCAGTCAAGAGTTCGCTTATGATGAATACCTTGAAACATAAGATACAAGTTGTCTCTGCTTGCTATTTGAAAGGTTTCTGCCTGGTCTCTTCAAGATCACTGGAAACACGTAAACTGAAGATTCTTTCTTTAATAGTTTATGATACGAAGATGAGGCTTGGAGGAACCTTTTAAAATACTGCATTTTGTAAACGCTTTGGATATGATCAGAAAATTCCAAGTACTCGTATTCGAGTTGCAATGCGATTCATAGCTATCAAATTCTACGACTTTTTTTTTTTTTTTGGTGAATCTAGAGCGTATTACCTTTAAGTATCTTAAATATATCTTTAAGTTTATTTCTTTTAAGTATCTAGTTAATTATGAAGATTGTAAATTCCGACTATAGACTATTTACATTGCTGATTATGTTATCCCCATAAGTGGCACAATTGATTCAATCGATAGACTAGAGTATCTCAGGCGAATGTCACGCAAATTAAGTATTGCAACAATTTTCTCGTGGTTGCTAAGGTAGCATTAATTTTTCTCGATCAATCTCTGTTGAAGCAGAGTAACATAATGGAAGCATGTTGAACCCAGAAGTCCGTGAAGCCAAACTACATTCTGCTAAAAGTAATAGATTAATTTATATATAACTAACAAGTTAATAATATGTTTTAATAAATTCACTCGAGTTTTTAAAATACAATTCCTTACGCAAATTTTTAATTACTATTTCTTACTCTCAGTAGGATAATATTTTCTTTAAAAATGAATTTTTTAAAGTACTTATTCAGCATCAAATACTTTTCTTGTTATTACATATAAAGTTCACGTTATATTAAATTATATTATTTAATAAACGAGATAACGCATTTTTACTGATGTTATTCTCTGGCAGTTTCATTTTAAATTAAGACTGTGTGGGGAAGTGGGTGGTGTTAACTGATCGTCGATACATTATATTCTACAAATGTCGCTGTTAGATAAAACGTGGTCAACCTCAACAAAGTTGTTTATGCTAAGCTTGAATGTTAACCTCAGTAAAGGTTTATTTCTGACCGAACCACACTACCCTACTGGAATATTGATGTTTGTAAAAAAACCTGCGATGTCATTCCCTAGTGAGACAATCGAATGAAAACATACAAGAGCCAGCCAATGAGTTGGTGAAGAAGGATTTGGCAGCTTTATATATTACTATTGATCTTCTTCTGTCATTATCATGATTCACGAGCAATAGGTTGGCGATGGAACCAGTTATCACAATAATCGAAGCCGTTTTTGTGTCATTATAATTTGAAACACATCATTTTACTAAAACTTTCCACTAAAAATCGTTCGATTGCAACCATAATCGAGACCGTCCGCTGAATCAGTTTTAGCAAAGCTCCTAAATCAATAAAATCCATTGAGAGGGTATCGAATTGTTATAAGCGTGCGCACAAGCCAATAGGAATTTCGGTGTCAGCTATTATGGTAATTATATCTAAAGATGAAATGACTGTACGTCCTTTTAAATTTACGGTAAATTGTTGGCTACCTTAATATGGTATTACATATATAGTATAATATTACAAACCTTTATTATTACTGGTTTACTTGTGTCAATAGTTTGTATTTGAGGAGTTGTCATTTTTCATTCCATATGCATGAATGGCTGCAAATGTGGGTGATGAATTTTATCGCCCGACGTGAGACTATTGCTTTGCTTACTAGATATCCGAGGTTGCTTTATAAAGTTCCGTTTTGTCTCGAAAGTAGGATTTCCGAATTGCTAAAATTATCCATGATGTTAAATGTAACTATAGGTTTTCTACCGATACTGGATGGAAGTCACTATACGTAAACCATAACCGGTCCTACATAACATGTTAATAATCTCGAAAAGATCAAAACGGAATTAATTTAAATTAAAAAAGATCATGTAAAAGATTTATTAATAAAAAATAGTGGTGTCCTTTGAAAATTATTTTATAAATCAATACTTTCTTAAATGAAACAATATTTTATTTAATATTTTATAAATCAATACTTACTTAAATTAAACAATATTTTATTTTATTTATAATTTTTTCCATAATATAATTACAGATTATAAAAATTGTATATGTAAATAAGCTTAGAAGCAAAGAAAAGTTGGTATCGTTCGACAAAATGACTAATTATAATTTAAAAAAAAAAATCTCGTTATCTAATGAAAATAAGAAAAATCAGGACTAATATATCAGTAGATAATTTTAGCTTACAATTATTTCTAGATTCATTTGCTATGGTAATGAATGATAGTACATTCCAATAATGCTGTTGCATCGTTTGTCATTGGAGTAATCGTTAAATCAGTAATTTGAGTAATACAGTCATAAAGAGGTATTCACTCAGTAATTTCTAATTACTTCAGTACCTTATTCTAGTATAAAATTAGATATTGCAAGATACTGAATGACAATGAATTTGATAAGTATACAACTGGTGGTTGGTTAGATAAATAAATAAATGAATGTTTTATTCGAATGAGACTGGCTAATTCATCTTCAGATGAACAACTTTTGCGAAATCATTTCAGAGGTGGTTAGTACACCAGGCCGGGAAAATTCTTTTATCAAAAATCATCTGCCAACTTCGCTAGGGTTTCCGAAAGCTAACCTCTCACACATATTGTTTGCTTTTTTATTTTCTTTTTAGAGCTTCTAATTGTACAAACCGAATGGACTCTAATTATGAGTAGTTCATTTAAACCATGAAAGTTTGTTCTGAGTGCAAATGTCTGAAAATAAAAGTTTAGATTAGAGAAAAAAAAAAAAGATTCGCTAAAGAAACTTCAAGACCTTAGCAAGCATTTCAGCTAGCATGCTATAAACGCAGAAGAAAATTACTACTCACCAAAAATGAAAAACTGATGAGCTTATCGTTATGGATATTATTTCTGGAAAATTTTAATTTAGCTGTAATAGTAGACATAAGGAAAACGAAATAATGCTTAGAATATTGGAAACAATAGCCATAAAATGTGACAAAAACTTAATAAACGTTCACCGTCCCTACATAATCTCCGATAGTTGGAAGCTTCGAAACACAAAAATTATAAAGTCACGACTCCGACCAATAGAAAACAACACAAATACACCCAAGACAAAAACACCAAGCCGACATGACATAGCCTCCACTTTTCCCACGAGCTCCGAAGACGACACTCAGTCGAAATGGCTCACATCTCGTTACTCCCACCACTAATCTTGTTTCATCATATTCTATCCTTCTCCTTTCCCCCAAAAAATTCTATGTTTTACCTTCTTCGCAAAGAATTTACCGACTATCCTTAAAATCGGTTTTAAATTTTACATTTTCACATAACTCGCTGGTAGCTGTCACCTGTCGTATTCATCAACTAAACCAGCTGCTACAAAATACATAAACCTTTTTACGTATTGGGAAAAATCTAATGGGTTACTTAATGGATTAAAATGAAAGATTTTGTAGTTCGATCTATTTAAATTAATCAGTTAGTAACAAATATGTATTTAATCTTTAAATAATTTGGTTAATTTACTGTATTTATTGGCCGATGGATATCTACTCTCCAACCACAGACTAGGTTCGAATCCTCTATCGTTATGGATATTCTGAATGTCTTAAGGTGGAAAATGGCACTCATCGTCCAGTATGAGACCACCGCCTCACTTATTAAGGTCTGAAGCAATTTTCAAAAAAAATTCCATGTTTGGTCTAGAGAGTAACGTTTCCAAATTATTTAAAAAATAAAAATAATAGAAACCTTAACCTACTCATGACATTAATGTACTATACGTTTATAATCTTTCGTGGGTGGGAGTTACATGAAAAAAATTATATCATTGCTCAACAAATGACTTGTTCCTAAAATTAGATCATGCTAGGAATTACACGATTTTAAGAGCTCATTATGAAAAACCCAGCTATGAATGAATATCTCCAACAGAATGTATGATAATCACCACATTCCAATGAGTAAGCATAATATTTGATATTCTATTTCGAGATTTTAAAGTTGGAATAAATAGCATTATGACGTATATGACGTCATTCGTGTCATCAATTAATCAATTTTCAATTGTTGCATTGCGCAACAAATGAAATTGCACGCTGAAATTTCAAATGAAAATTTCGTGCTTTCTGAAAATTCTATTTCCTCTTAAATGCGGAAGTTAACGTAACTTCCGCTAAAAGCTGAGGAAGTTAAATAAAAGTACATTTTTAGAAGAAATCTAATATACGCTATCCAAAAACAGCCCTAGAATTATTTAAGTAACTGCATGACGTCATTATTACAATGTTTTAGTTCATATTTAATATATTCCAGATAATCAATTCTAACTTTAATTATCCTGAAATCGAAACCTTTGTTGAATACGTCTTATGTCAGTCGAAATCTGGTCAATGATCGATGAACCATTCACCTGTGTTACCCAAATTATTGATCCAATCAGAGAGCATTCTTAATTCTCATCGTGCTCAGTGGAGACACTCTAAACTCCCTTAGAACCGGCTACTGTAGAAGCTCTAACATCAGTTCGATACTGTGACGTCACGCGGTAGGCGTGACTTGCTCAGGTTGAGTCCGGTGGCTCAATGCTCATACCAAGCTTTAGCAACCACATAGACATGTATGTATGACGTCAGACTACGTCATACAGGTAGCAAGAATGGTAGAGACCTGCTGAAAAACCCAAATGATTTTTCGATATTTTTTCTAAACGAGTATCGATGTTTGCTCAACCAGAGTGTGATGTCATCATTTGTTCGCAGAATTCCGTAGCCGACGTTACAGAAACAACACTGACGACATGCTTTAAACTAAGCTTTACGAAGCTGCTGTATATAGGACTGATAAATGTCAGATAGGAGGACTTCTCTATTTAACCTCAGCATGACCCTTCATCGGAGCAATGTTAAACGTGGACAGGTATTCTAATGTCACCAAGGCTTCGCGGTGTCCAACGGCTGACGGATGTATCTCCGCTTTACAAGCCGTGGAGGTACAAACTTGCTCACAACAGACTCTTGACATCGGTTTTCTATTCAGTATCCACGTAGGAACATTTCTCTTATATTAACTCAATTGTCAACAGATACGACTCTATACGAACACAAGGTAAGCTCTTCAACTGTATTGTTTACATTTCAAACCATTTAACTAGGAGCATTGTTTACATTTCAAACCATTTAACTAGGAGCATTGTTTAATCAGTTTCCTATTGTTTAAACTAATTGCTCTATTGGAGTGGTTAGGATTGTTGCGAGTTTTGAATAAACCTTTCGTCGTTGGAATTAATATTTTTGCATTGTTTAATAATTGTTTGTCATTGCAAGCTTAAAAGTTATTCAGAATGTTCATTTGGCACAGTGAATGAATTTGCAGGACACGCCCTTACGTACTGGCTTCATTCCAGCAGTGTGTGTGTGTGTGTGTGTGTGTGTGTGTGTGTGTGTGTGTGTGTGTGTGTGTGTGTGTGTGTGTGTGTGTGTGTGTGTGTGTGTGTGTGTGTGTTGGTATTTGAAGCTACAAGCGTTTTTCGAACGCTTATCCCCAAGAAGAATTCTTAGAATTCCTTAATTGACAATTAATTTTCACTCTTCGTCGCCCATTCCTTTAGTAATTCGATTTGCATTATTGAAATGGCTTCGCTGTAAAGCATACGATGAGATTCTAGAAGCATTTTTCGAGAATCATATTTACAGTTATCTATAATTATTTACAGTCTTAAGGTCTTGAAAGTTATGTTAAAAATGCGATGTTTTTATGTTAGTTCGAGATTTCCTAATCTACTCCTCCCCCATGAAATACGACCTTAAATAATTAAATCGTCAGCAATGTCTGTTTTAAGTAAAATAACTTAGGTTATCCATAAAATTCAAATGAATATTACACTAAAAGGAATTTACTTATTATAGCATATTATAATATATAAATTACACAGAATGAATACTCCATTTTTTTAAAATAATCTGCACTGTTTTAAAATTTACAATTTCATTATAATAAAAGGATTTAATTGGATCACTCGACATAAGCTAAGTGTTTCGGCTGTTTTCGAACGTTTTTAGGCATTGTATAATACATTACTATTAATAACAAAATAAAAATGAAGGTATTAATAATGAAATGCAGATAAACATTTAAAGGAATTATGTATTTAATGAAAAAATATATATTCATTAAATATTTGGAAAATATGAGTTATGCATTACTTCAACCTTGGTATCACCATCTCTGGGTCTGGCGCCCACTGACGAGACCTCAATAAAGGTCGAAACCGGTCTGGGTAGTGACCCTTCCCATAATAAATAGCATTATACATGTCTGTAAGGGTGATATCATGGATACTTAGGCAAGTGATCAGAGCTTATGCCACCTTTACCACGATTTGACTCAGACCTGAAAATACTCCAGGCGCAAACTTGGCTTGCTTGCTTACTTGGGAAAAAAGGATTAAAACCAAGTATATAAAATTTCTTAGTATCTTTAAAAAAAATAAAAAAAAATTAAAAAAATATATATATATACAAATTAAAATATAAAATATATAAATACAAATTAAATTATATATTATTTCTTGGTATATTTAAAATATATAAATAATACAAATTAAAATATTAAATACGCAAGAACGCAAGACTTTGCTGTCTATACTTTACTGTCAGAGATTATAAAATGCTTTTAAAATCTCTGCTATCTGAAAAGGTTGCTGTGTAGGGAAGCGTTTATGAACTAAGGGCTCTGCCCGGATGGGTGCGAGTTAGAGATCCTCGTTAGGAATTAGAACGGCCTTAGGTCTCCTATATTTGGAGAAATCTGTTTCGTTATAATTTACTACTTGTTGTAACAGTTCATCTGGATGTGAAGACGATGTTGAGAAGAACTTTACTGCTGAAGATTGCAGGAAAGTGTAGATGTAGGGGATATTTGTATCCCTGTGGAGTTGGATGTTTCTGATATACCATGGTGCGTTTAAGATCATGAGGAGACATTCTTTTTTCTTTGTACTCTCTGTAGTTTGAGGATATTTGTGCTTGAGGTGTGGCTCCAGGCTGGGGATGCATAAGTAATAATGGGTCGAAGCATCAACTGGTAAAGGAGCAGTTTAATTTTTGTATCCAGCTTACTATTTCTATTGACAAGACGGTAAAGCTGTGCAATAATTTTTGATGCCTTTGTACATGAGGCTTTTGTGTGAGGATTGAAGGTTAGTTTTCTGTCCAGCAGTACACCGAGATGTTTGGCTGCTGCTCTCCAGGGAATCTTTGTAATAAACAAGAGGATATCATCTGTGGGAGATATTGAATTTTTAGTGAAAAGCATGGCGACATTCTTCTGAGGGTTTACTTGCAATCTCCAATTTGAGAATCAGTGCTCTAATTTCTGCAGGTTTTCTTGCAGTTTCTTGGTGACAAGGCATGGCTTAATAGATCTGGCTAGTACTTAAAGTTCATAAAAGAACTGGCAGATGGACTGAGTCCTTGACTTTTTATCCCGTCATCTGAATGAAGAAAATCTGTGTGGATAGGGTGTTATTGAGCTAAAAGCTCTAGTCAAGGATGGGTAATGGCAATAGCCGAGCCTCAGTTAAATTGGCTACAGCATTGCCATTCGTTACCCTGGAAGTCCTAAAAAGGACTTTTTCGCATCGTCACCTCTGGCTAATACATATTATACTCCTTATAAGGACTGGCTTAAAGAAGCGAAGCAAGAATGCTTTTCATCTTCCCCGTTATCTGTAGAGGACAGTGTAGGGATAAGGTGTATTGAGCTATTAAAGCTCTGATAATGGCAGGAGGGTAACAGCAATAGCCGAGCCTCAGTTAGAACATTGGCTACAGCATTGCCATCCATTACCTTCCAAGGTTATTCTCTCCTGGCTAGTACTTATATTATTATATACTTATATACTTATAAGGACTGGCTTAAAGGGGCGAAGCAAGAATGCTTTCATCTTCCCCGTTATCTCTAGAGGACAGTGTAGGATTAGGTGTTATTGAGAAATTAAAGCGCTGATCATGGCAGGAGGGTGACAGCAATTGCCGAGCCTCAGTTAGAACTTCATCGGCTACAGCATTGCCATCCATTACCCTCCAAGGGTATTCTCTCCACCTAACCCTGACTAGTACACTCACTTTTATTATTATTTGAAATATTTTGATATTAGATATTTAAAGGTGCTTATCAAATTTCTTGAATTTTAGAAAATCGTTTCATATTATTAAATGTAACTAAAATAAAACAAATTGAAATATAAATTATATTATTATTTCTTAGAGAAATAAAATTATTTTTAAGAAAAAATAGAATGCCTTATACGTATCATCTAAAAAAAGATATAGACAAACCTCCAGAGAAACTATGTTTGTCTGCAGTCTCACCGTAGCAAATGAGGGGCCCATTTGATCTTTTTAGTGGAGGCTCTCTAATGTCGAGATTATTTGTTATTAAACAATATTTTATAACAGGAAATTAATAACAAGAAATAACCTGTTAATTTAATTATAACAAATCTTGGTTAAAAGCAATTTAAAATTAACAGGGGGTTAATTTTCACATGTGACATACGGACGGAAATGTTGTCCGTTAAATCCGAAGTCCGTTAAATCGAGGGTTTACAAAAAAAAGAAACAAATTATAAAGAATTTTTGTAGCCTTTGGTTCATCAAAATCTTCCATAATTTTTTATCGAATTATTAATTTCTTGCTTAAGAGTCAGATTGGGTTTAATTGGTCTAATTGGATTAAGCCAAACTTATTTGTGGGTCATTTTTAATTTTTCTGTGTTTGTGAAATGCCGGTGCGGTGCATTTTTGGTGAGTTTCCAATCAGTGAAATCTTTTTCATTCATTCGTTCCAGAAACGGTGGATTTTTGCCTTACAAAACAAACAGATATGTTGCAAGCCAAAACCACCTTCTTTCTATGAGTGTAAAGCTGAGAAATTTTGAATGACTATGTTCCTTGATTTCGTTTTTGATGGCAGCAGTGAAATGTAATACAACTGCAATGTGGTAACCTCTCAAAGAAGCTAAAATATACACATACAAGCCATTGAATTAGAAGCCTTGATGCAGATGTACACGTAAACATCACTCACACAGTATATAAGCAAAATACTTGATCACGTGGGTCAACACATGTTCTAGGCAGCTATGACATTTAAGAATGCTGTCAGTAATCATCAATAATGTTGATCGCAATGGAGAAAACCAAACAAGCTTTCAGAGTTCGATAAAAGGCTTCTTGTGGCTGCTTTTCTGCCTGGAGCCACTATTTTGAAAACAGCAGAGCTGATTGGTTTCTCGAAAGGTGAGATATCCCAGGTGTTTAATCAGTGAAAAAATAACCCATATTGCTTGTCTAAGAAGCGCAACTGTGGTTGGTCCTGAGACAGTGTGTGTCAGGAACGAGATCGCTGTTCTCCGAGAAGGCATGTACGGACAAACAGAACTTCCAGTGTTGCAGCAACTGACTGAAGTATTAAACGAAGGGGTTTGCAATCCATTTCTCACCGAACTATGCGCAGGGAATTGAAGAGGATCAATACTAGCAGTCACATCCCTATAAGGAAAACCATTGTATTAAATAAAAGTTTCTAATTCAGCAGCCGGTATGTGTAATATATTTAACTGTATAAAATTGACAGAGAAATACTATTTCATTTTAGATTTTACTTTTGAATTAATAATAACTATCAATAATTCTTTCTTTATTACATAATATATTATATATAACTAAAATTCCTTCTAAATAATACGTGACGTATTTCATTATATTAAGTAAGCAACTTTAATAAAAATTTAATTCATATTTAATTTAAAAAGTATTTTATACTAGAAATATGTCGTCGTAAGTAAATAAATAAATAAATATAATGAATTTATTATAAATTTCTTAATTTAATTAATATGAAATTATGAAATTCTTAATACACCTTTAAATATTCTACACCATATTATTATAATAGAGTTACAGCGAAGGAATGATGCTGTAGCCAATGAAGTTTTAACTGAGGCTTGGCTATTGCCGTTACCTAGCCATGACTAGAGCTTTTTAGCTCAACAACACTCCATCCATACAGATTTACTTCATTCAGATGACGGGATAAAGAGTCAAGGACTCAGTCCATCTCCCAGTTCTTTTAAGAACTTTAAGATGCTGTTAAGTGGGTGTGAGTGTGGCGTAATGGCGGTTGCCAAGTGTTTATATATGTGATCAGTGATTTAAATAGTCGTTATGATTTTCTGAAGAAAAGTTTATTTTGTAAAATATTTGCTACTGATGCTGGTAGATCGATTTGATCTACGGGATATATTTATATATAGAGGTAAGTGTTCTTCATTCTGTGAAACATTTACTACCTTTGCTGGTAGATCGACTTGATCTACGGGATATTTACATTGGGCTCTAGGTCCCACTTCTCAAATTTTATTTTAATAGAGTTGTTGCCTTCTGTTAATCATGACAAAACCTCTCAATGAAGGCATATTTGAAGAAGTTTACAAAGAATTCCTAAGATTAGGAAAACTTTTGAGCGACAACTGGCCAGGGAAAGTAAAGCTCTTAGATACATTCCCCCCCTACCGCAGTCACAGAAGATAGGATGGATGATTCTAATGAAGGAAGTATGTTGACTGAACCAGAATCAAGTCACTCCACGAATACAGAGAATGCTGCATCTCAGGATAATACTCCGCAGTTTGTGGAAACCAACACAGAATTTCAAACAGTCAAAAAGAAAAGGAAAATCTCCTCTACTGCAGATACACCCAAAACAGTGGAGATAGAACCAGATAATGTAATTAAAGAAAGGGTACCCCCAGTCGTCCTAAGGGCCAAGGAGCACTGGACGTCCGTTGCATCCACACTGAAATCTTCAGATATCACCTTCATTAAAGCCACAAACACAGAAGAAGGGATTCGCATACAACCTAAAACATCATCAGATTACAGAAAAATGACCAAACTTCTAGACAACAACAACTTGCCATATCACACTTTTGCACTCAACAGTGAAAAAAATTTAAAAGTAGTGTTAAGGGGAGTAACTGAAACATTACAAATAGAAGACCTCACTGCAGACCTCCAACTTAAGGGATTTAGCCCAGTTAAAGTCAGCCGAATGCGGAGAGCTGATAAAACACCCTATCCCCTAATTCTAGTGGAAATAAGCAAAGACCAAAATCATATATACAATCTCCAAACCATCTGTGATCTAGTCATAAAAGTTGAGGCATTGAAACATAAATCAACTACAACCCAGTGCCATAGATGCCAGAAGATTGGGCATGCCCAACGATGCTGCAAGGCCGAATTTCGTTGCGTTAAATGTGGTGGCAAACATGCATCAAATGAATGCCATAAACCCCGTACACTTCCAGCAAAATGTGCAAACTGCGGAGGACCACACCCTGCAAACTATAGGAGCTGTATAGCATTTCCTCAAAACCAAAAATTACAACTCAAAACCAGTAAACCTCTTCAAGAACAAGCGTCTTCCCATCAAACCATAGTCTCCACAACGGATGGAAGATCGTATGCTGAAGTTACAAGATCAACCTTCCAAAAAGACCCAAAACCAAAGCAGTCACAGCAAACCAACAAGCCTATCCTACTGAACATAACAAGTCACTTAGGTGAAATGCTTGCTGAACTCC
Source organism: Typopeltis vanoorti (assembly GCF_054136105.1). Taxonomy (NCBI): domain Eukaryota; kingdom Metazoa; phylum Arthropoda; class Arachnida; order Uropygi; family Thelyphonidae; genus Typopeltis; species Typopeltis vanoorti. Next base: position 32,669,455 of record NC_143551.1, read on the forward strand.
AACAAACAAACCCAACTCAAGAAGCCAAAGATATCATCTTAAGGCATACACAATCACTCTTTATGGAAATTCTCAATGGATAAATCTAAAAGAAAACCGAAATCATTACAAATTGTTTCATGGAATGCAAATGGTTTATCTATCAAATTACAGGAGCTGCAGGAGTTTGCAGCAGAAACTCAAGCAGACATCATCCTCATAAATGAAACACATCTTCGTCCAAGTGACAAAATCAGAATCAATAGTTATAGCACTTACCGAACAGACAGATGCTTTGCTAGAGGTTGAGGCACTGCCATCTTTGTGAAAAGTAACATAAAACATAATTCAATAGCAGAACCCCAAACAGAACACATGGAAACTACAGGAATAGAAATACATATGGAAAATACAAGCAGCATTACGATATATGCAGCCTACAACCCCCCAAATAAAAAACTCCTTGAATCTGACTTAGAGGTGATACTAAATACAGGCAGAGCAGTGATTATAGCCGGAGATCTTAATGCCAAACACTCAGTCTGGAATAGCAGAAACTCAAATATTAATGGAAGAATACTCAACTCTTACACCACTTCAAGAAATATAACAGTAATAGGACCCACTGAACCCACACATTATGGAGCTACCGGTCGTCCTGATGTACTAGATATAGCTATATTAAAAAACATAGCGCACAGCTATCAGATACAAGCAATCAACGACTTAAGTTCTGATCATAACCCCATCATATTACAACTAGGCACCATACAAGATATAACAGAAAACACCACCGCATTTATAAATTGGAAACAACTTCCCTCAGCCTTCCAGGAAAACCTTGGTCCAATACCGCATATAACATCTACTGAAGATGTAGAAAAAGCAGTGAAGACTCTTGAAAAACAACTGCTGACCGCTATAACGCAGGTAACAAATATAACCAAATGTACACCATCAAATAAACTTCCACAGGATATAAAACGTCTTATCCAAGAGAAAAACAGATTAAGAAGACAATATCAGAGAACAATGGACCCAGCGGATAAACAAGCAGTCAATAGAGCAACAAACCAAGTTCGATATGCCCTAAAGGACCACCGTAACCAACTCTGGAATAACAAAATTCTCCAATTAAACACAGAGGATCAATCAATATGGAAAATGATGAAATCACTCCGTTCAAAGCGTTTTACATTTCCTCCAATCCAAGGTGAATCTAATGTTGTTGTCTACAACGACGAGGAAAAAGCTGAAGCATTTGCTGACAGTTTAGAAAAACAATGCAGCCCCAATTATATCAATCCAGATATAAATTTCATAAGTAAAATTCACACCGAAGTGCGTAAAATAACTCAAAATGCCTCATTCCAATCCAATAACAAATCCGTATCACCAACAGAAGTATATGAGATTTTAAGAAAACTAAATAACAAAAAGGCTCCAGGTCCAGATGGAATAACAAATAAAGTACTCAAGTTACTTCCTCGCAAAGGGGTTATGCATCTAGTAGCCATCATTAATGCCATCTTCCGGCTAAATTATTTCCCACAACGATGGAAAATTGCCGACGTTTTCCTAATTCCCAAACCTGGGAAAAATACACAGTTTCCTGTAAATTACAGACCAACAGCCTTCTTTCATGCATAGGTAAGATAGCCGAACGTGCTATTCTCACACGGCTTCAAGAAACAACAGATATCAACCATATAATTCAAGATGAACAATTCGGCTTTAGGAAATATCACTCCACAACGCTACAAATTTACAGAGTTATCGAACATATAACCCAAGGGTATGAATGGCACCAACACACTGGCGCAGTTTTTCTAGACATCACCCAGGCATTTGATAGAGTATGGCATCATGGACTAATTTTTAAACTACACGAAGTTGGTATTCCATTGCCACTAGTGCTACTTATCAAATCATATCTACACAACAGAAAATTTAAAATAAAACTCAACGGTATCAGATCCACGGAGAGGAGAATCACGGCCGGAGTACCTCAAGGCTCTCTACTATCTCCCCTACTCTTCTCCATATACATGGCAGATCTCCCCAAACTGTCTCCAGCTATCACCGCTCTGTATGCCGACGATACAATCATTATAGCCAGATCCCTCCGTCCACACCTGGCCACAATCAAGCTGCAGAGAGCAGTCAATGAATTGGAGGATTGGTACACCAAGTGGCGTATCGCAATTAATCCAAACAAAAGCTCTGCAGTACTTTTCACCAGACGTAAGGCAGAACCGAATACAAGCATACAAATGTTTGGTAAAATCATCCCTTGGCGCAATTCTACCAAATATCTGGGAATTCATCTTGATAGACGTCTAAACTTCAAGTCACATATGGATAGTGTTACCACTAAGGCAAGTCAGACTATAGCACAGCTATATCCACTTTTGAACAGGAACAGCTTCCTAAGCATAAACAACAAAATCTTACTTTTCAAATCGGTAATCAGACCGCAACTAACTTATGCCTCTCCAACCTGGGGTCACACGACTAAAAGCAACATCAACAGACTTCAGATAATACAGAATAAATGCCTAAGAATGGCATTTAATGCCCCATGGTTCATCAGAAACATCCAGTTACATCAAGAAGCCAATCTTCCAGATATTAAGACCTACATTACAAACATTGCAGAGAAATTCTTCACAATCACGGATAATCACCCAAATCAGTTAGTTCGACTGGCAGCGGACTACAAGCCCTCAGATCGTTTCAAACATAAAAAACCGAAATCCTCCATCGCAAGAGAAAGCTGATACAGCCTCAATGCTCACAATGAGCGGGTAAATTACCCACAATAATCTCATCACCCACAATCTAAAATCCAGATGAAGGGATAAAGAGTCAAGGACTCAGTCCATCAACCAATTAAGTTCAAGTTCAATGCTGTTAAGTGCGGTATTCCTAGACCTATCTAAAGCATTTGACAAAATCTGGCATTTTGGACTCCTGCACAAACTTATCTCAGCCGGTATCTCACTAAAAATGGTTCATCTAATCCGTTCATATCTTCAGAATAGATCAAGGCAAGTTAAAATTAACGGTTCTACATCGTCCCAGCGCCATATCTTTGCTGGAGTGCCGCAGGGATCTCTACTGGCTCCATTGCTGTTTTCTGTATACATGTCAGACATCCCACACAATCCGATGACTTCCATTTTAGCACTGTATTGGGACGATACGGCAATACTAACCAGACCTCTCAGACCCCACTTCGTTACTAGAAAGCTTCAAGAAAATCTTCTAAAGCTGGAGGGTTGGTTCTCCAAGTGGAGATTGGAAGTCAATCCCCTGAAAAGCTCAGCGGTTCTCTTCTCAAAAAGGCCAATGTCTCCTGCTGGAGATGTGTTACTATTCAATACTAAAATTCCCTGGCAGAAAGAAACAAATTACCTGGGTGTGATTCTCGACAAAAAGCTATCTTTCAACCAACATATCAAGTCTGCATGTGCAAAAGCATCTAAAGCCATAGCTCAGATCTACCCGCTAATTAATAGAAATAGCAAACTCAGCAACAGAATCAAATTGCAGCGATACCAGATGTTGATTCGTCCTATAATCACCTATGCCTCTCCAGCCTGGAGCCACACCTCTAATACTAACATTATTAAGATACAGCGAGTGCAGAACAAGTGCTTGAGAATGATTTTGAACGCCCCGTGGTATGTTAGAAACAGCCAACTCCACAGAGACACAAATATTCCCTATATTCTCTCTTATCTACAATCCTTAGCTGCCAAATTTTTTCTAAAGACGTCCACACATCCCAACGATTTGGTTCAACAAGCTGCAGCATACGAGCCAACGGACATATTCAAATATAGAAGACCAAAAACTATATTAGCCTCCTATTGCGATACATAATCTCCATGCCCATTCAGGGCGAGCAAACTGCTCGTAAATGTTACCCTCACTGTAACCACGACAGATAGCGGGGAATATGAAAAGCATCTTGCTTCACCCCTAAAGACATAAATGTCAATTGTCAATGCTGTTAATTGGACGTGATTGATTCATTCAATCCAATACTCTTGGAAGGTAATGGATGGCAATGCTGTAACTAATGAAGTTTTAACTGAGGCTCGGCTGTTGCTGTTACCCTCCTGCCATGATGATCAGAGCTTTAATAGCTCAATAACATCATATCCCTACACTGTCCTCTACAGATAACGGGGAAGATAAAAAGCATTCTTGCTTCGCCCCTTTAAGCCAGTCCTTATAAGGACTTTGAAAAACAAAATGCTAACTGAATATTTGTTGCTATTCAAGTTTAGACGGTATATAAGGTTTCATTTATGTACATACATATACATACAGAAATTCACTAGTTTTCGATGAAAGAGTAACTCTTTTTTCTACACTAACTATTGAATGAGCGAGAGAGATGCTCACATAAATAAAATCATGGAGACCGAAAGGTTATGTGAAAGGTAACTTGGTAATCTTTACTTATTATTTAGTCCCTCTCCCACAGACATCTAATGCTCTTGAACAGATACTTTCATGGATACTGATCTGCTGAATTGTCCATTATCAGTCTTCCACTTTCCTCAAATATCATAAGAACCACAATTGCTGCTAACCAACACCCATTTCCGGTTCAGCTTGAAACTCGCCGAATAATTGGAACAGACTCCCCAAACTCTGTCTTCCTCAAAAGATACGGCGTTCAGCTGTTCAAAAAAAAAAAAAAAGTGAAAGTGGACAGATTCCTCCCTTATTCATACTCCCTTACCCCCTAATGGAAATCTGTTCCAAGAAATTAGTGCTTCAGTTCAAAGTCTTGCTATCCTAAGTTGACATTTACTCTCCACACCGATACTGACATGCCATAGGTCTTGTGACTTTTGTGTATGAGTCAGATACAAAAAAAAAAGAAAGATAAATACACTTGTTTTTAAAGTGATTGTTTCTTGTTTTAAATCGATAAATTTGTTTGATGGCATGTTATTACTGAAACATACATTACATAATTCACAGAAACATCATACTGAAAAAGAAAATCGTTTAGAAAATATTATTTTTCTGATAAAAGTAACGAGAGATGGTTAAAATTTGATATTCAGTTTAAAATTACAAGACTTTTTTCATTAAAAATTAACACAGAAATGAAAAAAAGCCGTGATGAGAAATAAATTACAGAAATACTACCAATGAAATATCAAAATCAGTTCATAATTTATGTGCTGTGAGTACAAATTACGAATTTATGACATTTTCATCGATATTTTTAAGTATTGCATTCATATTTATACACAAATGTATACACATAACACCAACAAAAACGAAACGATAATACACTGTATGATACAAAGTGTCGCAAATATATATCTGAAGCGTCATCACTTTGTATTATCGTTTCGATGAATTTATTTTTCCAAACTATATTTAAAAGCTAATCTTTTAAATTATTTTTAAAATATTATAATAAAATTATTTTAAAATTATAATGTTATTATGAATTAATTATTAAAAATTTCAAAATTTCAAAATTTTTAAAGTTTATTTAAAATATTCTAATACACCATTTTCTTATTTTTCTCTATTGAACCTAAAATAAAATTAGTCGAACATATGTATATCTATCTATGTAGCAATCGCATCGTGTGTTTGCTTTTCGTATATTTTATAGGGTATGGTTGTTGTGTACCCAAGAAACGGTATTCGTATTTGTACAAGTTAAATAGTGAACTTTCTGTAATCGTAAGCAGATTCGTGTTGTTAAAGACGATCAGCACTTTCATTTGATTTCTGAACTTACAACTGAAATGTTTATGCAATGAGTGTCCAATTTGTTAGGTAAATTGTCTGTTCTCTGGGCATGCGTGTATCACATATTTTACGCCTTAGCGTCAAAGCTGGCATTCTTCTACCCATTCAGACTACAATCCTTACCTAAACAACAACAGCAAATTGCACGCAGAATAAATTCCAAATCCGTGGTCACAGAGAAAATTGTTGTGATATCTCTGGAGGTACACAAAAACTTACTTAAAAATTCTAGACTCCGACCAACAGAGAGTAAAGAGAATAATTAATTACTACTCACTTCCATATACATATATCATATTTTTCTCAGTCATAATAAAATAAACCACATGAATCAAACTTTATTTAGCCACTGAACATGAACAAGCAGAGCCTTTGTAGCCGTATCAATAATTCATTGCAGTATAAATACAAACAAAAAAGGCTGCCATGCAACTTTTATTTAACTATATTTAATGCTACCGTTGAAGTCTTTCATAAATCAATGCACACGGCATTTCCGCGCAAGTCATTCATGTATATTAACATTATCAAGGAACAATAGTACTTCGTTATTTCATCAGTTTTTTTTTTTTTTTGTTTCTTTCAGCATTTTACATCAAGTGTACTACTAATGAATCTTGCATATATTTCATTATATTTCATCCATCTATCTCTCTATCTTCGTACATTATACTTTTTCAGTTTGTGCTCATTTTGTCAGTTGTACAAGTCACTATCTGTAGGCATAAACAAATCCATTGTATTTATTTTTATTTTCCCTTTTCAAGGGAAAAATAAAACTTAAGAAGTTCCATTATTCTATACTACTATTACCGGTGCATCTTTACAGAAATCCTTAAGTTTTCAGTAAAAGTATGAATAAAGACATCCATTTTTTTCTTCAAAGACTTGCCATTTAAATCTATAATACTCTATAAGTTTAGATCATGAACAGCACTCCTTTTTTCCTTTTTATAAAACATACATAATAGTACACGGCTTCGATCCAAGGACCTCCCTGTTATCGGCATTTTCCCAATGCACCACTCTACTTTCAAACAACAGTTTACTGTTCATGATCTAAAAATAATTTCCAATCAATAATGCTGGTGAGAGTGATGAATAGTCAGAACATGAAAAGCAAATTAATTCAATGAGTTTGTTTCTTAGTTACGGTCAAATCACTCAACTGGTGATACAGTAAGTCTACATGATTACACATTATCCAAAATGGATTCAATATCTTCGCGTTACTAACGAACTTTAAAGAGAAAGTCTAATTTCTGTGAAATTTTCATTATTCTTTATGAGGACTGTTTAATGCCTGAGAAATCTCTATAATTATATTGTAACCGAAAAATAAATTTAAGCACGTAGACTTTTAAACGATAAAATTAAATAAGAAAGAGTATTTCCAGTTAGAACACTATAAACCTACGGCAGTTTATTATCATATAGTATTATGTAGTTTTTCTACACCGGAATAAATTTTACCCTTGGAGGGTAATGGATGGCAATGCTGTAGCCAATGAAGTTCTAACTGAGGCTCAGCTATTGTTGTTATCCTCCTCCATGAGCAGAGCTAAATAACACCTTATCCCTACACTGTCCTCTATAGATAACGGGAAAGATGAAAAGCTTTCTTGCTTCGTCCCTTTAAGCTAGTCCTTTTAAGGACATGTAGAAAAAATAAAATATTTTTTCCCAAATTGTGAACAATTTGGGAAATCCGGTAATGGCATAAGTGAGTTGTTTTTAGTAGGAAGAGTGAGTGATATAGTTCTTAGTTCTCATGTAGTTTTGTATAATCTGCGATATTTCGAAGACGTTATACTTAGTATTGTCTGAAGAAAGAAAAATAGCGGATACTCAGGCAAACTAATTGAAAATGAGTATCATTGATCCATATTAATTTATTCAGGACTTAGTTAAAAACTACCTTTAGAAATGCTCAAAAATTGTTGAAGAAGTTTGAGAATGGGTGGCCAGGATTTCTGAGCCTATATTCCATGATAGGAGATGACACGGAAGGGGAAGACCAAGGGAATAAAAAATAGACTTGGTGATTCCCCCACCCACAGATTCTAAAGAAGTGCATGTACGTAAGAAGCACAAAATAATAGAGACGCACAGGACAACGGTATATAGGATCCCCAGTATTGACTCCTCTACCTCTCCCAGATAAAAGGTGCTTCCGATTGTCCTGTAGGAAAAGAACAAGTGGACGCCTCTGGTGTGAATTATGAGAGAGCAAAATATAGAATACTCATGGGCGGAGAATGTTGATGAAGGCATTACAATTCAACCTGCCACAGTGGGTGATTTTTATCACCTAACTAAAACAATTGACACCCTGGATATCCAATACCACACAATCTCCCTCCGCTTGGAGAGAAATCTAAAGGTGGTGCACCGAGAACTTACTGAAGACATCAGCACTGAAGAGATAGCAGAAGATCTCTGCTACCAGGGACTACCACCGGTTAAGGTCAGCAGAATGTTACGAGATGACAAGAGCCCGATGCCACTAGTTCTTGTGGAGATTCAAAACTTCTTGAAACTATATATCTGATCTAACATCGATCTGTGGGCTCAAGATCATACCCGAACCTTTGAGGGAAGGTTCATCAGGTCAGCGCCACAGATATCAAAAATATGGTCATGCTCAAAAGCTTTACAAAACTGATTATAGGTGCTTAAAATGTGGTTAAAACCACCCCAGTAACACCTGCACAAGTCTAAATCCACCCCGTCCAAATGTGCCAACTGCAGTGGCCCACACCCCGCCAATCATACGGGATGCATCTCCTGTCTGAACAACAGGGTGACAGTAAGAAATAATCAGTCCACCTCTGAAACTCGCGTACAGGTAACGAAATCAGAGTCTCCCCAACCTTACGACGCTCAACAAAAGAAAGCAGAATCTCCACAAGCCCAGATAGAGGTTAAGAGAGTGGATAACCACCTTCAAGACAGCACCTATGCTGAGGTGGCACGCCCGATGAAGGCAACGCATCAGGACCAAGCACATTCTAACTGACTGCAATCATTACAGCTTCTCTTGATACCATGCGTCAAGATTTTAATAAATCAAACTCATCACTAACCTTTACAAAGTGTTTCCTTCAGGAAACACATTATATTCTAACAGCCCTCACTAATGATCAGAAATAAATTTCTCCCACAGAGAAATTTATTTCTGATCATTACAAAAATTAATACAAAAATTGATACAAAAACTCCACATTGTCGCCTGGAATGCAAACTGTTTAACTAGAAGAGTTTAGAGCTACAAGAATTCTCACAAAGATACAGTCCAGACATTATATTAAGAAATGAAACCCATCTAAGACATGCAAATAATTCGAAATTGAAATGACAGACTGGATTACAGAGGCGGTGATGATGATGATGATGATGATCATCATCATCATCATCATCATCGCTGGGGATCTGAATTCCAAACATCCAGTTTAGAATAGCAAAATTGCCAACAAAAATGGCCCCATCTTTTTCATTTACACAGGAACTAACTACGCTGTTGTGGCTGGACCCACCGAGCCAACTCATCACAGTCTACTGGCGCAGCTGACACTCTAGATATTTCAGTTGTACAGAATATTAAATATCAGTAGTCTCCAATCATTAAATGAATTATCGTCAGATCATAACCCCATTTTACTTCATTTAGGAAATCAAGAACAATTATCTTCCTCCCACTCTTTCATAGCTTGGGGAAAATTATCAAAAGTACTACCTGAACATATTGGCCCTGTACCCTGCATAAGGTCAAAGGAAGAAATTGACACAGCAATTCAAAATCTCACCAATCAAATAAATAAAGCCCTCGCAGAAGTCATCAAAACTATAACTACCTTCAAGCTCAATCGTTTTACAGAAGATATCATGAATAAAATTATAGAGAAAAATTAAGCAAGGAAAAGATATCATAACACATGCGCCACTCAAGACAAAAAAAACTCAATAAACTGAATATCTCAGTCAGAGAAGCTCTCAAAAGTCACAGAAATCAACAATGGGAAAATAAGTTATCATCTATTATCCCCCCCCCCACAGATCACTCCAACTGGAAATTCTTAAAAAATCTCAGAAACAAGCGTAAATCTTCCCCCCCTTTCCAATTAGATCAGAGTCTAGTGCACACGGATGATGAAATAAGCAAGGAATTTGGAAAACCAGTACAGTCCTGCATATGAAAACTTAAACATCAATCATATATATAAAGTTTATCGCCATGTTAGACATACAGTAAAGCAATCTGACAATTGAAGCCTCATCACGCCTACTTCACCAGCGGAAATAATTGGCATCATTAAGTACCTCAAGAATAAAAATGCTCCAGATCTTGATGGCATCACAAACAAAGTTATTAAATTATTACCGCAAAGCTATTGTGTATCTTACTAACATTATAAAAGAAATCCCCAGAATGCAATATTTTCCTCACTCTTGGGGGAAAAAACTGCTGACATGTCCCAGTTTACATGCGGAACGAAGATCCACATCTACCTCAAAATTATCGCCCCAAATCTAGGAAAAATTGCTGAAAATATCATCCTCTCCAGACCTTAAGAATCAGATGACAATCTAAAAATCATTTCACAAGAACTATTTGGCTTTCGTAAAAATCATAGTACCATCCAACAAATTCATAGGCTGATTGAATACATCACCACGGGATACAACCGGAAACAACGCACCGGTGCCGTATTCCTTGACATCGCAAAGGCTTTTGACAAAATTTGGCACTATAGGTTGCTGTATAAACTTATCATTTTTAACATACCATTGAAGATGATACAATTAATCTACTCATATCTCATGAACAGAAAAATGCAGATCAAGATAAATCAAACAGTCTCAACCCAACGTCGAATTTTGTCTGGAGTCCACAAGCATCCTTACTGGTCCGATTCTATTTTCAATCGCCACGGCAGATATCCCGCAAAAGACCATGTATGGCGTTTTATGCAGATGACATGGCAGTATTAGCTAGATAACTTCATCCGCATCTTGTAACCAAAAAACTTCAAGATGGCATTCTAAAACTAGAAAAATTGTTCTCTGACTGGAGATTGCAAATTAACCCTCGGAGAAGTGTAGCCAGCCATACTCTTCACTAGAAGATTAGCATCTCCCAAAGAGGACATCTCTCTGTTTAATACCAAAATTCCATGGCAAATAGAAGACTTATACATTGGAATACTACTAGACAAAAATTATGCTTCAACAACCATATTAAGAACATATGTGAAAAGGTATCTGAAGCTATCGGCCAACTCTATCCCTTGATTAATCGACACAGCAAATTAAAACAATAAACAGACTGCTACTCTATCAGACGGTGATTCGTCCTATAATTACTTATGCCTCTCCAGCTTGTAGCCATACCTCCAATGTTAATGTACTAAAATTGCAACGAGTGCAAAACAAATGCTCACGACTGATACTAAATACTCCATGGTTGGTCAGAAATGTTCAGATTCACCGTACACAAATATTCCATGTATTTCCTCATTCTTACGCTCTCTAGCAGTAAAGTTCTTTTCGAAAGCGACTATACATCCTAATCGACTGGTACAACAAGCTGCAAACTAGAATGAAAAAGACTTTTACAAGCATAAAAGATCTAAAGCCATTTCAATTCCCAGTGATGCTGTGTAAACTCCCCCGTCCTCACAGGGAGAGCTAAATGCTCATAAATTTTTCCCATCATATTGTTTCCTAGGTATCAGACAACGGGAAGTATAAAAAGCGTTAAGCTTCACCCTTTACAACAATAATGTTCTAGTTCTGGTGAACAAATTCGGATTTTTTAACCAGATTTGTTGAGTCTGTTGCCGCAGTATGACAGAGAAGAGTTTAGAAGGAGAGCCATAATCGCAAATGACTTTATGCGCAGGTTATGCAGACGGTGTGGTGTGGAGTTTGTGGACGTGTGGAGTAAGTTTGATGGGCGAAAGGATTTGTACAAGATGGATGGCTTACATTTGAATGGATTTGGTGTGCGAAGACTGGAAAAAGTGTTACTGAGTGAAGTGAGAGTGGATGTGCCAAATCAGGGAAACTAGAACTATTAAGGAGGGGAGGAAGTGGATTTGCAGACATCAGTGAGGTAGTTGAGTGTAAGAATGTTTATAATGTGCCCGAGCCAGTACGAAAGACAAGAAATCAGAATGGGATAGTTAGTATAACGCATCAAGATAGGGGTGGGACAAATGGACTTCTGCATTTCATGTATACTAATGCCAGGAATATTAGGAACAAGAAGGAAGAATTTTTGGTCTTGGTTGGCTCTTCCTGGCCACAGGTTATTGGCATTAGAGAAACATGACTGACGGAAGATGATAGTTAGTGGGATAGAATGTGTAGGGTATAGTGTGTTCAGGAGGGGCAGAGAGAATAAAATGGGGGGAGGAGTGTTATTGATGATAGCTGATGAACTGCAACCAAGGAGAATAGAAGTTGTATTGCAGGATAGTGAAAAGAGCTCATTTGATGTAATTTGGTATGAGATTGAGACTGGCAGAATAAAATATACAGTTGGGTGCTGCTATAGACCGGGTGATGGAATAGATGGTGGAGTAGTATGCATAGGAAAATTGATGAAATGAGTGGAAGGAGGGTAATTGTTATGGGGGATTTCAACTATGGTAACATTGATTGGAAGGAGGAGAGGACACATGTTAGGAAGGAACTGGAATTTATTCAGTTACTGAGGGATAACTATCTGAGACAGCATGTAATGGAAAATACTAGGGGTAAGAGAGTGCTTGACCTAGTAATAGCATCTGAGTTGACTCTAATGAATATGACCATGTTGCCACGGATTGGAGAGAGTGATCACAGGGTCTTGACTTGGGAGGTGACTAAATGTGTACATGTGGAATTACCGTGCTGGCAATTATGACAAGCTTAGGAGATTGCTTGGTTCAGTGCCATGTCATGTAAAACTGCAAGGGTTGAATATTGATAGGGCATGGGAAGTGCTCAAAGAGCATTTGCAGGAGGTTATGGCTGACTGTATACCTAGAGTCCGACTAGTAAATCAAGTAGGGTGAATAGTCAATCAAGAAGGTTTTGCAACTCAAGTTTAATGGATGAATAACACCATTAAACTTGAGTTGCAAAAAAAGAAACAACTGTGGAAGGAATTTAAGGAGAAAGGTGTCTGCAGGCACATGAGCGGTATAAAGCGTAGGCCAGAAGGGTAGTGTGGTGAGAAAAGCAAAAACGGATTATGAAAGGAAATTAGCCATGCAAGATAAAGAGAATTCCAAACAGTTCTTTCAATATGCTGCTAGTAAAAGAAAAACTGTACACGGCAGAATGATTTTAAGGAACGCTGATGGTAGGGAGGTCACTTATAGTGTGTGTGTGTGTGTGTGTGTGTGTGTGTGTGTGTGTGTGTGTGTGTGTGTGTGTGTGTGTGTGTGTGTGTGTGTGTGTGTGTGTGTGTGTGTGTGTGTGTGTGTGTGTGTGTGTGTGTGTGTGTGTGTGTGTGTGTGTGTGTGTGTGTGTGTGTGCTATATTGTTTTCATATTCCATTTTCTACCAAAATCTGTTTTATGTTTTCATTACGTGAATTTATCGGTCTATTTAAATGAATCCAATTTCTTACCCTTTCAACTTATAATATCAGTTTTGTGGGATATTGGGTTACCATCGTATATTCCAGGCCAACGCTTTTATTATTACACATAATCTTCCAGGGGAAACGCAAGCATTCTGTGAATAAAAGTCATTAATATGCTAAAATAGGCAAGTATAATATGATAAAATAGACTGGTAAAATAAACACATGTTTTAACTGTAGTTTCGATTCCTGTTATTGAAAATTCTTGTTAAACATGTATCAGCACGAATATTCCTGCTTACTGGAGGCAACTAACAATCACATCACTTAAACGTTTCTTCATTATTGAGAGAATGTTGCCTCTATAAATGTTCAAGAACATCTGGAGAAGGTCAAGTTCTTTATCAGAGCAACAAATATTTTTTATTTGTCAATAATACAGAACATACACTGCTTGGAAAGAAGTTCACGGACACCATAGTGTGAGGAACAAACAACCATGGCATCCACCTTAATAAGATGTAGGACCTCCTTTCGCTGCAGATCCTACAGCATACTTTCCACAAGCGTACGATCGCGATCACTGGGAATTTTGGATCATCCTGTAGGCATGTAATGATCATCCTGTAGGCTCTATTTTATCCTACAGATGTTTAATAGTGTTGAGATTAGGGCTGTCTGGAGGCCAGTCAAGTAGAATGACGTTCATGTCCACGGAGTTACAGCAGCAGCAGCAGCAGCCTTATGACACGGTGCATTATCTTGATGAAAGAGAGAATAGTCGGTTATATAGAAACGCCACAAAGTAGAAAGCATCGCATTATCCAGAATGTTCGGATATCTCAAGGAGTTCAATGTTTGTGGCACCACAGAGGTCAGAGGTCAAATCAGGAAAAACAAGACCATACCATCACATCTCCACCTCCGAATTTCACAGTTGGGGTTACGCACTCTGGTAAGAGACGTTCACCGGACTTCCGCGACATCCACACTCTGTTTTCTTGGTAGAGGGTATAGCATGATTAGTCGCTCCATAACACAGCTTTCCATGCTTCTACGTCCCACAGTACACGCTCTTTGCACCACTGAAGACGACGCTGCATTCAGATGTTCGGGTAATGTGGGAATTGCATTTTGTGGTCCTACCATGGAAAAAACCATATTGTGAGTCTTGGTACTGAATGTTTTTGTGCAGATTCCTGTTCCAGTCAATGCCCGGAACTCTGCATTCTGTTGGCCGATGAATGGCGGTTTTTAAATATTTCGTGACGTGTTACGTTCAGGTTCGGTGAGTGTGGTGGGAGTCCACTGCGGGTAGTACTTGCAGTTGACTTTCTGCGCTTCCGTCTCAGTATGGGATCACTGACTTACACTGATTTACCTGGATGGCCCAATTTGTGGAACAGAAAGGCCTGCAACATGGCACCCTATCACAAGGCATCTTTCAAACTCCATCAATTCCCTCCTCGCAGCCATTTCACCCGGACCAGTTGCACTGACTTGGGAGCATCATCTTCCTCCAATTCATACCGGCTGCAAACATGTGATTCGTTACATGGCACGATGCACCTTGCCCATGGTGGTATCCGTTGATTTCTTTCCAAGTAGTGTAGAAAGAATTTTACTCAGCACATTGAGGAAATGTAGAACTGTGGTTTCTTTGAAATAAGCGATATTTGATTACACGAAAAATACTAAACAAAACAAAATGCTAATGAGCAATTAGCATTTTTGTCTGTAATAAAAGAAATAAGAACAGAGTACTAGTCTGATGCGCCATTCTGCTTTATTTAAAATTACCAAATAAACATTTTGTAGTAATTAAACATGAGTTCCACCCTGTCAACAGAAAGCATTTCTTCACAAGGCATTTAAAAATGCGGAGAAGAAAGTACTCCACTATCTGTAACAACAAACAAAGTGGTTTCTGTTAGTAATTAAAGAGCAAATTCTTTGAAATAAAGCCTCCCTCGTCTTGCTTTGAAATAGCTGGTTTTCTGAAAAAAAGAAAAACGCTTTGCAGTTGAGAAAATGCACAATAATAATATACGTAAAATAATTAGAAAAATTTAAGATTTCAGTTTCAAATATTACAACGCATGCAAAAAAGAAAGAAGCTGTGCGTCGTTTCAATTTGGAGATGAGAGAGTCATGGTACGTGATTTTTATATAGAATGTTAAACGTTATCTAACTACCCAAAACATGTCAACAGTGGACTTATACTCACAGCCAGGGGAAAAACCAAGCAGACCAATGTTTTTTTTAGAAATATTTTAAGGTATTTCAAATGTTTAATTATGCCTTATAAGTGAAATACAATTACATTTCCCGCGAAGCAAAAAAATATTTTGGTTAACCATTTCTAAAATAAGTGTTTGTGATGTCACATCGCCGCATCCCTCACCTTATTAAAAATAAATAAATATGTGCGATTAGCATAGCGTGGTTTCGATCCACGGACCTCTGGGTTATCGGCTTAGCACGCTCCTACTGCGCCATTCTGCTCTACACCAAAACTCCCGAGGAAAATGTTTTAAATTCACAAAATTTCTTTTAATTATTCTTAAGAGAAAGTATTCTCTCTTTTTGTTTTCTTCCATTTTTCTTATCAGAAATTTCCCCGAATGCCAAACGTCATTGTAGTCATATGCACTTTTGTTAGAATGGTTTCCTGGATCTTCTATTCAGCGGATAACCCATTAGGTTCCTTAAAATCATATTACAATATAGGCGAACCGGTCGCACCTTTCTTACTGAAAAAAAAAAAAAATAAATGAACGCATAGGTCCACTGAGGAACAATAAACATCATGGAAGTATCTTACCTATCGTTTCATACCTTGAATTCTTCCAATAATGCGCCTGAAATATTGTATAATTGCTCTGTATGCAACGAAGTAATTTGGATAGAGCTAAAAAAATATCGCTTCTATCACACATGAAAAAATGACTTATAAATAAGCTGATCAAATAGAACAAAAGAAGAATTGTTAATATATGAGGCTGTCAAATAATGATTATAAATTCTTATTATTTTTAAGAGTTTATTTATTAACTAATGAATTTAATTAGGCTTATTAATACACAAAAGAAAAATGCGCTAATACCTTCTTGGAGCAAATCCTATTAGATATCTTACGAGAAATGCTCTTCGTTGCAAGAAGAGCTCACCAAAGTTTAGTAAATAATTATAATAAATCATATGCATCTTTATCATCTAATAATAAAGAATTATTGCAGTTTTGCAGTTCTCAGAACTGTCCTTCTTTAGATATTCATACTCATACTAATGTAACCACTCTAAATACTCAACAGTGCTTCTCTGCTTGGCATAAAATAAGTTGACAGTAAGAGTCATTCAATTTGCTTTTCTTCTCAAAGCATGCATCATTTGTATTCATATTATTAATGGAGAAATATTATTCTTAGTGCATGAAGGGAAGAACGTTATCAGAAAGCAGAGTGGTGCAGTGGAAGCGTTTGGGGACCATAATCCAGAAGTATGTGGATCGAAAACACGCTCTGCTGGAGCTATTTTTAAAACAAGTTCTGTTAATAGTCTGCTATATTAAAACCAATAGTGGAATGAGCCTTATGTGTCAATATTTGCAGCCTGGTTTGCTTGCTTTTCATTCATTATTATTTGAGTCTTCTCTCCTGTTTTTCATTCAATCTTAATTGCTATTGATCTTCATCTCTTAACCATTTTTTCTTCCTTAGTTTTAGTTCATTACTTTTATTGATCATTTGTATGTATACATTTACTGTTTATTCAGTTGAGAGTTTGTTTCTTCGCGTTGCATTTATTTCCTTCGTTTCCCATTGAAATAAAAAAATTCTCATTTTTTTTACACTATAGTAAATGAAATATATCGATGAAGCATACCCATCTAAAATAAAAATGTAGTAATTAATTAATTAATCCTCCGGCTAATTTTTTTAGTTGCATAATTACTACTTCTATATCCCTTATTGGAAGGCTCAACTACTTGTTTTCTACCTTAAAGTTAAAAAAATTATTTTTATATATTTATTCCCTCTTACTATGTTTTATATATTTAAAATTATTAAAAGCTATATTTACTATCTTAACATTGCACGTAGAAAAATAAATTTAAAGTATTAAAATTAAAAATCAGTTTAGTTTTCTATTTTTAGTTTTAATTTTAAATTTTTATCTGTAGTCTTAATTTTTAATTAAATTATTCCAAATTAAATTTGGAATAATTAATTAAAGCTTTGACCATGGCAGGTGGGTAACAGCAATAGCCGACCCTCAGTTAGAACTTCATTGGCTACAGCATTGCCATCCATTACCCTCCAAGGGTATTGGATTGAATGAATCAATCACCGCATCTCACGGTCGATTAATCCATATCCATCGTTATCCTTATAAGGACTGGCTTAAAGGGGCGAAGCAAGAATGCTTTTCATATTTCCCGTTATCTGTAGAGGACAGTGTAGGGATAAGGTGTTATTGAGCTATTAAAGCTCTGATCATGGCAGGAGGGTAACAGCAATAGCCGAGCCTCAGTTGCTGTTGAAATTAGAAACTAGTCTAATTTCTCGTCACACCTTCTATAATTCTATCTCTCCCCCGTCTTTCATTCCGTTTGTTTCTGTACTGTGGAACAGTCTTCCACACATAGTTTTCACTAAAGATTACAACCTTCAGTTCAAGAAACAGGTAGTACTTTCTCTTTTGACTGCTTGCTACACTTTTTGAAATTCAGAACTGGTGTGTTACAAGTTCCTCAACCTGTTATACAGTATGTGGAGTTAATATGTTAAAGGGAAAAACGAAAGAAAAGCCTAAAACGGTTCTAATTTCAAATATCATAATAAAGAGTAAAGCTACACTAAAATAAAATATAAAGTTGTTTCCACTTTGCTCCATATTATAAAGAAGTAAATCAATCAGGAGAAAAAAAAAAGTAAAAATAAAAAACTGAATTTTAATGTCGTCTATGATGCCAGAATATCGTCATTAGATGAACTATCGTATATTTTCCTACAAAAGACATGGAATACGACAAGTGAATAATTTTAGACTAAAATCATAGCAGAGCGTGGTTTCGATCCACGGACCTCTGGGTTATGGGCCCAGCACGCTTCCACTGCGCCACTCTGCTACGATGTTAACATTTCCCTCAATTTATTTTATGACATTACATTCATTTGAATTTCATTAAGTTTGTGCAGATTATATAGAAATGAAGAAAATAATTACAATATTCGAATACTTTGGAAAACGGAACAATCATGAGATCTCCTAAAAACTGTTGAATCTTCACCACAACCCTGGATATTTCTCAAAGAAGTAAGCGGTGTTTACTAGCTTTTCGTATCTTCCGCTTCACAAACGAGATTGAAATCCTAAACATATACTTTTCCCATTATAGGAAGATGATGTGACCTCGGAATAGCATGCTTACGGACCGAACGAAACAAATCTAAATAGGTGCTTACTGGTTTTGCTAAACTAACTTAAAATAGTGATGATAGCATTAACAAACCATCTTTCATCACCAGAATTTAATAATATTAATATTGAATCCGAACGTATACAAGAAGTTACTATCTCACGAAAGACAGCAATAAAGTCTGAGAGATCGGGTCATCATAATGTGTAGGTGATATGTTCGTAACTAAACCGTCTTGTACGGGAATTGGTCTTTTTTAATTTTAAAGAAAGCCAGTAGAGTACAAACTGTTTCCTGTTAGTAAATAATACTTAACCCCCCCCCCCCCAACTGTGACTACCTCTAGAATTTCAGACTCGCTCAATAATTTCACAAATGTGCGGGGAAAATAAAGATTTCCTGTATTGTATTATATTATATTATATATTATATTATATGCTAATGATTTAATTAGATAACTTAGAGATACAAGAGGATTGAGTATACGTAATTTTTGTTTAGCGCTCTACATTTCCCCTATGACTTCACTTTTTATAAAATAATAGAAATGGTGCCTTGTTAGATTAATGAAATATAAATTTTTTTTCCCTATATATTAAAAATTTGAAAATAGAAAATATGGTTACTTAAATTTGCTTAATTTTTTTATAGAAAATAAGAAGTTTTCTTCTAAAATATTCTACTTCAGACAGCACAACTGTCAATTCTCAGAGCATTCTAGAATACTTAACGCCATGTCGTTAGTTATGCACTGAATTTCTAAAAGATGAAAGGACTTTGTGTGTATATTGAAAGTGCATTGAAAGGTGTACATACAGAGATCAACATTTTTTTCGTGGGGTGGTATTGATATTAAATGTTAAATTGAAACTTTGAATTTAAACCTATTCGTATTGCCACAGCAACTAAGCTATTATAATGTGTTAACTCTATCTCTAGCCATAACAGCCACTAGAGGGCGACATCACATTATACGAAAGCCCAATGTCACTCTCCAGTGCATGACTTGTTCATTTCTCATATTTAATTTGGTTTAACTTTCAATTTTACTTCAACAGTTACATGGAAGTAAAGTGGGGAAAAACAGAAGAACACGATTGCCATTCAGTGTGTTATGGATCAAGCACTCTTCAACTTTGTTATTGTAACAATAACTTTAATTAAAGAAGTATGTTAAAGAACACAAACATTAGTTCTAGAAGCGTACTAGATCAATAATACACTGGCAATTAACTTTTTTCCCCGCAGTCACTCCATCGCGATTTTTATTGTGTTTTGTGAAAGTTGAGAAGAATAAGTTTATGCTTGCACGACTTGTCGTCTGTTTTAATCTCTCTGTACGTGAACTTTCTGCATGTTTTATTTTTCAGTGCGTTGCACAAAATAGCAATTTGTAGCCTAGTTTGGCCCTTGGAAGTATATTCTGACAACCTCAGCAATTTCGCTGACTTCATAAACCACAAGTAAGCTGATGAAGAGTGTTTTGGTATACTTGAGTACTGACTTTCTCAATGAGAAATAAAAAACTGCCAGTTATCCCATTTCGTGATAATGGAATCGAATTTAGCGTCGGATTTCTACACTGCTTTAGTGTCAACTATATATTGTCACGATTTATTGTGGTCTTGTTTGGCACCAACCAAATATCCAACAAAACACGATCTTCCTGATTTAACCAAGTCTATATTTTATTTTTTTTCCCCCGGACCATTGCCACATGTGAGGCTACACTTGAGCATCACTCATCCTGATTGTTCCTTTGGATATTTAATGCACCCATCGAATGCAAGATGCCAGTGTTAAATAACACTCGCTAAGTCAAATATTGGGAGGGACATCACCCCTACCAAACGCGTCCCTCGGGTGGCGGATGAGGGTAGCCCAAGCGGGCAGCTCCGAATAATGAATAAGGAGCAGAAATAATTTCCTGCTTCAAGAACTACAAAATGTAAAGTGTGATGTCCTCGCTATCTGTGAAACCAGAAGAAGCTCTGAATTAACAGCAAAATGGAACAATGGCAACCAAATTTTCCTGGGAGCCTCAGACAACACTACAAGGGCTGGAGGAGTTGGCTTCATCATAAATGAAAAGCTAACTAAAAATATTATTTCTTGTACAATCCATTCTGAACGACTAGGAACACTAATATTAAAAATTAGGGAATCCGTAACAATAAAAATAATAATAGCCTAAGCACCCACCTCAACAGCTGACAAAGAAGAAATAGAAAATTTCTATGAACACCTACGAGAAACATTACAGAAAAAAAAAAACACACACAATAGTGTGTGGAGATTTCAACGCAAAGATTGGTACAGGATTTATTGAAGAAAAATACATTGGACCGTGGGGGAAAGGGGAAAGAAATGAACGAGGTGAACTCCCAGCAGAATTTGTAGAAGCAGAAAGGCTGTACATTATGAATAGTTTCTTTAAAAAGAGAACTGGTGAAAGATGGACTTGGCAATCTCCAAATGGAGAGACAAGAAATGAAATTGATTTCATCCTAACAGATTGCAAAAGAATAATAAAAAATGTCGAAGACAGTGGTCTGAACGAAGCGACATTCGTTCAGACCACTGTCCAATAAGAGCCACCCTCAAAATACATAAAAAAAAATGAAGAACGCATACGAGCAGAGGCCACCCATAAAAAACGCTCAAAACAGATAAACCCAGAAGAACTTAGAAACAAGGTAGAAGAAACCGACTGGAAATTAAAAAATGACATCAACGAAGATTTAACAAACTTTAACAACCAATTAATGAAATGCAAGGAAAGAACCGCGTATGAACTTCCTCCTAAGACCAGGGAACGCCTATCAGCAAGAACAATAGAACTATTGAAGAAAATAAGAATTCTGAAAGATACAGGAAAAGATCGTCTAGAATATAAAATTATTTGTAAACAACTGAGGCAGAATATCAAAGACGACTATAACATATAAAGAACAACAAAATTGGCAGAAGCAGTTAGGCTCCGCAGTAGCCTAAACAAAAGTAGAAAAAGAAATAAATCTAAAGCAACCCCTGCCGTCAGCCTTCATAGACAATCAAGGAAACAGATACACAAACAGAGGTGAAATGGAAAAAATAGTAAAATCGTTTTATGAGAACCTTTACTCATCTAAATAAGTAATCACAGTCCTAGTACCAGACGAAAATTTGGAAAATTTAGAAATACCATCTGTCCTACCTGAAGAAGTGAAAATGGCTATCCACCATATAAAAAATGATCGAGCACCAGGAATTGACGGTATAAAATCTGATGAATTAAAAATGGGTGGAAAAATACTCTTTAAAGCTCTAGCAGAAAGGTTTACCCGATATATACAATTACCCAAAGTACCCACTGAATGGAAAACATCAAAGACCATAATTCCGCATAAAAAAGGTAATAAAGAAGAAATCAGTAACTACAGACCTATCTGTCTATTAGCACACACATATGAAATATTCGCCAGAATCATCCTAAACCGAATATAAACCTCCATCAACGAAAATAGCTGTAAAGAACAGGCCGGTTTCAAAAAAGGCTTTTCAACAATATATCACATTCGAACTATTACTCAGCTAACACAAAGATGCAGAGAATACCAGATTCCACTTTGTCTTCTTTTTATAGATTTTAAAAAGGCATTTGACACTGGTGAGCATAACGTAGTATTCCAAGCTTTAATATAACAAGGCGTAGAAAAAGCATACATTCAACTCATAAAAGATATCTACAAAGAAAGCACAACAAATATCATCCTTTTCAATCACCCGATTAAAATTAACTTAAGTAGAGGAGTATGTCAAGGTGATGTCTTATCACCTAATCTCTTCACGTCTACTCTGGACATCATCATCCGAAAACCTGATATAAAAGGTGGAATAAACATTGATGGTGAAATGTTAAATATTCTATTATTTCCGACGATTTGGTATTAATATCTCACTCACCCAAACTCTTAGAATTAATGCTGAATAACATAAGCCAAAACTGCCAAAAATTGGATTGGAAATACAGCAAGATGGATGAAAAACAAATACTGTAAAGATCATACAATCACTCCAGAATCTCACACCATTGAAAAAAGTTGAAGAATACATCTACCTCGGCCAGTCCATAAAATGATTAATATGATAGATCAAATGAAATAGCAAGGAGAAAAAGAGCTGCTTGGATAGCCTTCAACAAAATAAAATCATCAATTACCAACCAAAACATAGATATAAACATAAGAACCCATCTTTTCAAAAGTCACATCTTACCAACGTTAACTTATGGCAGTGAAACATGGAACGCAACTTTAAAAGAAGAACAAAGCGTAATAACAACTCAACGTGCAATAGAAAGAAGAAGAATATGCAATATAAACAAAATAGACCACGTAAGACAGACAGAAATTAGGAAGAAGTCTGGACTCAAAGATATAACAAAAACAATCTACAACAGCAAAAGAAGATGGGCAGGACATCTCGCCAGAATGAGAGCCAACAGATGGACAGTCAGAGTTACAAAACTGGTATCCGAGAGATACCAAAAGGAAACCTGAAAGACCAGCCTTAAGGTGGGAAGACCCAATGATTAAGAAAATTGGAAGAAAATGGAGAAGAAAGGCCCAAGACAGGAATAGCTGGACTCTTTACGACCTGCAGTCATGGAGAAATCCTGACTGAAATCACAGATCCATCAAGGTCAAGGTAAGTCAAATATTGATATCATAAAAGCGACCGCAATGTTGTCCATTTACAAACTTCTATAATTAGCTCATCTTTAGCTATGCCGATCCCTGATAATGGGAGGGCATGGCACTGGCAGACTTTATATTGTTGATCTCTGTGTACATAGAGATCAACAATGGCTAGAGATAGCGTTTACACATTATAATATCTTAGCTGCTGTGGCAATACGAGTAGGCTTAAATTCAAAGTTTAAATTTAACATTTAATACCCAAGTATTAAATGAATATTTAATTAACAAGTTTAATATATAAGTTTAATATTTATTTAATTTGGTATATTGATTTAATATCCAAATCCAAAATTTAACATTTTTATTCAATAACGTAATGTAAAATCATCACAATATAAAATATATTATGATAACACAACATTTTGTGAATCCCACCCAGGATGATTACGTATTGCTTCACTTTACAACAAACATGGAACTTTATCAAGCCAGTTCTGGTCTCCAGCAAACAGGGTTGTGTTTGTTGGAGGACATCTACCACCTGAACACATTCGTATCCTCACCAAACGAATATCAGTGTCTTGTATCCCAACAACACGGCAGAACTCACGGTAGACTTTTCTTATACAGGACTGTGCTAAGAGATGGCTGGCCACACTTCCGAACGTTCTTAATTATGTTCTTAATTTGATAAGCAAGCCTAGTTGACTTCCATCATGATCAATTGTAGCAATAAAGAAATTAATTTCTCCTACATTATTAATAATGCAAATCAGCAGCGTAATCCAGATCAGATCTTCTAAGATTACTAGACCACTTTAATCCATAATCCTTTCATTCGAGAGTCTTGTTCATGACAAAATCAATTACAAGACTAAATAGAAAAGGTGGGGACAGGACACACCTCTGTTTTACTCCAGTTGTTATTTTAATAAAGCCATTCACTCTGCGCTTTATTAAACTTAACACAATCCTCACACTGTTATCAGTCATAATGCTAATAAATTTCTTAGCCATTCCATACGCTCTTACATTGGTCCATAAATTTTGCCTATCAGCCGAGGAAAAAGCCTTTTTTGAAGTCAAGAAAACACTTTTTGAAATTCTATGCATTTCTTATGATCTGATAATGCAGAGGACATTGTCTGCAACAGACAATAAAGTGATCTCCTTTAATTCTCATGGAATCTCCTTTCTTAGAAATGGGCATTATTATACTTCTAGTGAACTCCCTAGGAACTTTACTCCTTTGATAGAAAATGTTCAGGATTTCATGCTTCTTGAAGCTGTCCCACATCACGATCTTGTAGCCTACCTCTTTTATAACAGCTAAGCAACTCATCCTAGTAAAGTCTAGATAAATGCTAAATTCTAGGCAAATGATACACGCTATTTTCTAATTGGTAGATAAATTCTTTATAAATGCTAATTTCTCACTGTTATAAGAGTCCAAGAATTGCATTTTTGAAGTTTCAATCACAGTATGCTCTTAATAAAATAGTGTTCGGATCCTGTCTCTGCATCTCTGTAAGCCCTAGTGTTTCATACAGAGAACTTGCACATTTATTATGAATTAGAACCTAATCAATCATATTCTTCTGTTTGCAAGTATATATTATTGTTAACATATCTTGAAGACATGTCTATTTATTTTATTTATTTCAAAATGAAAAAATTAGGAAATTATTTAATTTGTACAATACTAAACAAAATTAGTAACTCCCATTAAATAAAGTAACACAGCCAATAAATGATGGATCCATAAACGGAAAGAAGAATCGTATAGAAGGAATGTAGGACAACAGATAGGATGAAGCTGTATACCAAACTTTAAAAGTAGAGGAAGACCAGGAAAATATGGTTTTAAAAACGATTCGCTACAAGCATTTTAAAAACGATTCGCTACAAGCATTTAAGCTTAATGCTCAACAACTATATGGTTTTAAAAACGATTCGCTACAAAATAAAAATAAATTCTAAAATATTAGAATTTAAGCTTAATGCTCAACAAGTAAATGACTTATGACTAACATTAATTTAATATTAATGTCAATTTTTTTATAGTATTAGCGATACTTTCCTTATGAAGTTAATTATACAAATAAAATTATGGTGTATTATTATCTTGCAAAAATATTTATCAAAAAATTTAAAAATTTGAATTAAAGCATTTTTTCTCAAATAATAATCCTAAATTTTCAGAAATATTTCATAGTAATTCTCTTCATAAAGTTGTGATTCACTGACCTATGAGTGCAATTAGCCCAGCATGCTTCCACTCCTTAGTATGGACAATGTAGTCCATAGCCTAAATCGGTTCTGAATTAAATCGGTAAAGGAATGAATAGGTGGGTTCACAATAGATCGACGATATTGCCTTTTTGGAAAGATAAATATGAAAAATACAATAAAACGAATAAATACATAAAATGAAATGCATAGATTTGCATTAAAATATTAGAATTAATATTTTGGTGAATAGTAAGAAAATATGGCAAGACTTTTTATCTGTATTTAAAGCAGAAAATACATGAATAGCACACGAGCTAATAAACTTTATTTGTGCTCGTGTTAACTTTTGTATTATAGTAGCTATTTGCATCCTGTTTGTTCATTTGTTGCTATAGACTTTTTAATATTAAAATAGACAGCTTGTTTTAATATATTTCTTAAAATATATCACATCGTTTCACATTTATGACAGAATCATCTCCCAGGATCGTTTCACATTTATAACAAATGTGAAACGATTCTGAGAAATTGCAGAAAAGTAAAATGTTTCAACAGATGAAAAAGAATTTTCAATGAAAGAAAAAATCGAAGTGTATGCGTAAATCTGTATGGTTGTATGAATACTTAAACAAGTATATAGAAAACTAATAACATTTCATTTTATAATAATATTTAGTTAAATTTAAAAAAATGCTATACAAATAACGACGTAGTAAGTGACAGCTTTTATTTATATAAATATAGATTAGATATAAATTTATATTAGTAAATTTGAATACAGTTACTAACCCAGAGGTCCGTGGATCGAAACCACGCTCTGTTATGGTAGACGTTTTCAAGAATTTCGAAGCGCATTCCAGTTGCTTCTTTAACTCCATCCACCCATCTAATTCTTGGTCTTCTCCTGCTTCCATCAACTTTAGCAAGCATCATCATCTTCTCCAGACTGTTATTTGCTCGCATAATATGTCCGAATTATGACAAGTTTTCTTATTACTTCTACGCTAAGGGATTATTTTATTGACTTCTGTATAAATGCTAATAAATTACAGCTGTGGACATAACGGTTTTATTCAGTTAAATGTGTTAGTAATAAAAATGTACATATCTGCCGGATGTATTCCTTAATGCTTATCATTTTTAAGGAACAGTGCTTATTCTTACTATGCTTCGATTTTCAAATGTTAGTTGCTGTTAATTCCTCTCGAATTATTTTTATCATGAAGAGAAAGTGGAGAAAAACAAACACCTGTCAATGGACTTATGAAATAGGAAAACTCAACCACCCCAATTTGGAACCAACCCAGTTTCTTCCAAAAATTGAGTTTGTGCCAAACAAGACGACACTCCTCTGTGTTGTTTCGGCAAAACGAGTGCAAATGACCCCACCATAAATGGTTTTCTATTTTCCCGAAAAATGAATCGCATTTTTTGCAACCTTAATTCTATCTATTTTTGCATTGCAAAAATCAATTTTTTGGCAACGGAAAAATGACGTATACCAATATCTTTCATTAGATTATTTTTATGCTTTACGAAGACAAACGATAGTGGTGGATAATAGAGCTCATCTAGACTGATTACTATAGTTAAGGATTTGTTCTGTAAAAGACGTCTTCATTGAAGATAGAATAACGAAAAAACAGCGTAATTGATTATTCAGAAACTGGACTTTAAATTAATCTCCACATTTATTCCCCGTTAACTATTCTAGTTTTCTGCCAGAATTAAATAAAGTGAGATATTATTCGCAAATTAAAAATACTGCGCAAAATTATCTTATCCCAACCGTTTTCTTTATAGTATAATAATTTAACAATCTGTTTTTATTTTATTTTATTTATTTATTATTTTTTTGCAATCCAACCTACGCACAAAACGAGTGTTTAGTAATGTCCATAATGAACTGGCTTCACTTTTCTAGTTTCACTGGCCAAAGGAAAGATATTGCGCCTTTCAATTATTTTACTTCTTAATTCAAATGAGATTAGAGAAACATTAAGAAATATAAAGAAAATAACCAAAGAAAATCGCATCTCACTATAACAAAGCAATTTATCGGATGCCTGCTTAAGAATATCAAGGAAAATGAATATGTTAGAACACACGAAAGCCTCTACCACTTATGGGGTTTCTTCCAGCTGTGTTTAATACCAGAATAACCTATGTTCTAACGTCTCTACAGTCTTTCACACTCATCTAGTATTCCTATAATTATATATATGTAGTTCAATTTAAAAAAATGAGATGGTGGAAGATGATAAACTCATCCTTAAGTCTATCATCTCGTCTAACCTACTACAGTTTTTTTTGAATAATATACAATAATCAGCAGTCCGCTTTTTACACCGCCTGTCTGGAGATCCACCGATTTCTATTCCGTCACTATGAGTCAACAGCGGAACTCATGCCAAACACAAACTGCCATTGGATACAAGTCATGGAAAGGCTTTCAAGAAAGTCATTTTATCCGTCTTATTTCCAGGACATTTGATCTGGTCTTATCAATCTGCCATCTTGTGATCTACTTACTTTCAGACTCTCCTTAAGTTGGTCGCGAAATTTCCCTCACGCTCCCTATGTATCAAGCCGGATGAGTTCTCCTTTCTGATTTTCCCCACCCATTCAAGAGTATTGCACGGATTACTGTTTTGTAGGGTTCACTTTTCTCCCTATACATAAATGGCGGAAATGATGTTAGTGAGAAACACGAAATCCAATCACAAAGAGGAATATTTTATTCCTCTTTTTCATTTGATCATACTGATCTCCTTGCATATTCTAGTAGGGTGAGGATCACCATGTTAACTTCAATGCTACCAAAACAAACACCTATTTATTTCTAGCAAGCAAAATCTTCTTTAAATTCTTATTGGCTTTAATAATAACCAGACATCTAAACAAGAGACGGTTTTACTTCATGCGACTATTCAATTTTTACCCATTCATAACAAAAACACACCGCATCGATGGCCTCTTCAGCCTTCAAGAAAATCTCATTCTCTTTCCTCTCAAGATATTATCATTAAATGCTAACATTATATAAATTACAAATCTTTACAACCTTGAATAGCGTTCTTACATCTCTCTCTCTCTCTCTCTCTCTCTCTCTCTCTCACACACACACACACACACACACACACACACACACACACACACCATTTAGGTCAGTGCCACAGAAGTTCTCTTTCCTCGTTATTATGCCTTCTATGCATATCTTCAGGTCTGCTGAATTGTTAACCCCCCCCCCATCCACTATTCCTCCATTTTTCGTTCCGTTAAGCCTGTAAAAATCCAAGCAATTGCTGGTTAGCATATATTTAAAATTCAGTTTTAAATCTAAACGAACTTCTCACCCTCCTCTTCCATTTTATGTAACTGTATCTTCTGGAACAGCCTTTCTCAAGCTGTTTTTCTACAATGTCCACATCCTTCAGCTCTAAGCTAAACATGTCAAGTTCCTTCTTTCATGCATGTAGAACAAACAAATACAAACCATATCATTTTGGAAACTTCCTATCCTGCAGATGGCACTCGTTATATTGTTTTACCAGTATACTGTTGAAATTGGATTGAATTCACACTTCAATTAATTTAATAAATATACAGAGATAAATTCTTTATCAAAATTTTGTTATATTTTTCTATATAACTCTTCTGTATAAATAATACTTTTTTATCATTTCTTTTTATTCTTTTTTATAATTTTTATTGGGTACAAAAAATTAACTGTAGTTTCAGGTGTAATTATTATAGGATTGCTTTGACATAACTTTCTTTGATCTTTAACGCTTATTTATTTATTTACTCAACTGCCATAAGTATCACAAGGTGATAAAAGTATCAATGTTGTTATAATAACAATTTATATAGCATCGTCATCATGTCTGTCAAGGATTTAGGCCTAGAGGGGCCTGTTTCGAAGTCATAGTTGAATCTCTTAAGAGGACGTCCTGGTTTTCTTTTTCCTAATGGTTTGTAATTTAAGGCTTGATTTGGTAATCTTTCTGTTTTCATTCTTTCAATGTGTTTCATATATTTGTGTTAATGTTTTTTTATTACTGATTCCTAGTTTAATTCTTTCATCATTTCTTCATTTCTTTTGTGATCAAACAGAGCATACTTCTCAGTTTTCCTCACAAACTTCATTTCAACTGTTATTAATCTTTGTCTTTTTGTTTTATTGTCCAGATTTCGCTTCCATACATAAAACAAAAAGACAAAGATTAATAACAGTTGAAATGAAGTTTGTGAGGAAAACTGAGAAGTATGCTCAGTTTTCCTCACAAAAGAAATGAAGAAATTATGAAAGAATTAAACTAGGAATCAGTAATAAAAAAACATTAACGTAAATATACGAAACACATTGAAAGAAAGAAAACAGAAAGATTACCAAATCAAGCCTTAAATTACAAACCATTAGGAAAAAGAAAACCAGGACATCCTCTTAAGACGGTAGGGCTAATGTATTGCATACTTTTAGTCTAGTTTGTTTCTGAACTAGGTTTGGTTTAAATATAGATTTAATTACACCTGTTATTTCTTAAATATTTTGCAATTTTTAGGTTTAAATCTTTTTCATTTTCATATGTGATCATACATCCTAGGTAGGTAAATGAATTTGCCCGTTCTAAAATCTTATTGCGACAAAAGGAGATATTTGAAATCTCATATTAATAGCAGTGATAATAGAGAACAGTATAAAATAATACTAAGATTATTAAAAAAAGAAATCACACATGCTAGAAACTTATGGATATTGGATGAATGCAAAAATATAGAAGAGGACTTAAATAAAAATAATTCTAAAAGTGTTTTTCAAATTATCAATAAGTTAACCAAACCTTTTACTACAATTAATAGGACCATAGAAGATGAAAACGGAACTACTATCACAGATAACCAGAAAATAGTTGATAGAGGGACCAAGCTTTTTCAAAAGGAGCCTCAACTGACTGACGATATTTGGACGGAATTTTGCCAGGAGGCTCGGAGGAAGGAGATTACCAGGTATAAATGGTAATCACCGAAAATTGATGATGTCACAATGGAACTGATACGCGAAGGAGGTGACATCATCATAAACATCTTGCTAAATTTATTCCAGGACGTATGGAACACAGAGACTTGGCCTTCTGATTGGCGGACTTCTGTCTTTGTACCTATTCCTAAAAAGGGAAACAGCAATAAATGTAGTAACTATAGAACAATAAGCCTTGTTAGTCATCCAAGTAAAATCCTGTTAAAAATACTATTGTCAAGAATCGAAAAGAAAATAGAAAGCAAACTATCGGATGAACAAGAAAGTTTCCGGAAGTCCAGAAGTACAATTGGCCATATTTTTACAATACACATACTAGGCGAAAAATACATAGAACACAACAAAATAATCTGTCCCAACTTTTTAGATCTTTAAAAATCTTTTGACTTAATATGGCACGAAACATTACGGAAAATTTTAGAACATTATGGTATTGACAACAAAATCATTGGCATAATTAAATCTCTTTATTCTTCATATGATATGAGAATTGAAATTAAAAATTACAGCAGTGAACCGTTCCGGGCAAAACGGGAGTAAGACAGGGATGCATCTTTTCCCCCTCTTCTTTTTAACTGTTTTCTAGAATATGTCATAGATGAAGCTCTTCATGAATATGACAGTGGAATAGCAGTTAGCGGACTAAGAATAAATAACTTACGTTTTGCAGACGATAACGATCTTCTGGCAGAAAGTGAAGAAGAATTACAAGAGATAACCAGCCGCGTTTTCGGAACATTAAAAAAATATGGATTATACATAAACCTATAAAGAACAAAAAGAATGATAACCTCAAAATCAGGCATTGAATTCTTAAAGATACAAATTGGCAATACACAAATTGAGAATGGAAACAAGTTCACTTATCTAGGAAGCACATTGAGTCAAGATGATCTTTCAAAAACCGATATTAAATACCGAATTGCTAAGGCAGCTGTGACCCTACAGAAGTTAAAACCATTGTGGGGAGATAACAGAATAGCAATCACAACCAGACTAAGACTAATTGACAACTTGGTGAATTCTATCCTCTTGTATGGTTGTGAGGCCTGGACTTTTTTGAGGTAAGATGAGAGGAGAATCCTGTCTTTTGAAATGAAAACTTACAGAAGACTTTTGAGAATTCCCTATACCGCTCACGAAACCAATGAAAATGTCCGAAAACTGATTGATTCAATAGACGGGAGAAAAAGGGAAAATATTCTGACAGTCATCAGAAGAAGACAGATGAAGTGGTTCGGACATGTGGAGAGGGCTAATGGCATTCCAAAGCAAGCACTAGAAGGAATCATTCCGGGATCAAGCCCACCTCGATTAAAATGGACTGATAACATCAAAAAAGTGGACAATTTCCTCCGTTTCTCAACTAATATCAAGAACAAGAGACCGAGATGATTGGAGGAGGCCAACAAAGAATATCGTCTACCAGCCATGAGTGATCCAACGGTCCATTTACGACTACGGGAGAAGAAGAAGAAAATCTTGTTATTTATTACTGTTTTAGTTCTTACTGGATCTTGTCCCTTTTAAAGGCCATCGTTTTTGATTCTTCTGTTGATATTATCATTCCATAATCTTTGGCAATATCATTTAAAATAAAATATCTTTCTTTAAGTTATCTTCAGAATTTGTAATTATTATTTGGTCCTCCGCAAAAAGGAAAGTGTTCAAGTTCAGTAGGAGAAAGTTTAATACATTGATGAAAATTTTTATTCCAATTTATTATTATTTCATTTAGGTTAAATATTAAAAAGGGTTGCTGAGAGGGGACATCCCTGTCTGACTCTTTAGTTGATCTCTCTCTCTCGTATATGATAGCACATGATTTAATCTTATTTGTATTTGTTTATTTTCATATATACTTATGATAGCTTTTAGAATATTATTTGGTATTTGTCTTTCTTTTAATATGCTAAATAAAATGCTTCTTTTAACTTTGTCAAATGCTATTTCGAAGTCAATAAATGCAATATGGGTTTCTAAATTGTATTCTCTTCTTTTCTCTATTATTACTTTTAGGCAAAACCTGGGTGTATACATGATCGTTCTTTTCTAAATCCATTCTGTACTTCTAAAATAAAGTTTTCAGAATATTTCATTAGTTTGCTATTTAAGATTCTGCTATATATTTTGTAACAGGAATTTAGTATACTTATACCTTTATAGTTTTTAGGCTCATCTCTATTACCTTTTTTAAAAATATGGATCACAATTGCTTTTTTCCATTATGTTGGGAGGGGTTACTAGTTGAATAGATTTTATTTTAAAATAATAGGAGTCTTTCTTTGAACCCTGTTCTTGCATATTTATATAATTCTGAACCTAATTTGTCTTCTCCAGGTGATTTTCCGTTTCTTGTTTCTTTCAGGCTGATTTCTAATTCCTCTTTAGTTATTTCCTTTTCCTTTTCAATTTGAATGTTTGCCAGTTATCTTTTTAAAAAATATGTATGTATCCACAATTCCGTATAGAAATTTAGAAATTCTTCTAATTTCAATTCGGTGTTTAGATTTATGTTTTCTTTAGTATCTGCACTTAAGTGTTTCAAAATCTTATGTATGTTGGGTCTTCTTTTATATAAATTCTTCTAAATTAGAAACAAATTTGTTCCATGATTCTCTATGTCTTTTTCTAAATTCTCTTTTAGTCATGGCTCTTATTCTTTTATATTCTATTTCATCTTCTAATCTTTTAGTCAGTAAAAGATTCAGTTTTTTTTTCCCTTCTTTTAATGAATTTTTTGGTCTTTCCTAAACTTTCATTTGTGCTGTATTTAGTATTGTTTTTATATTAAGCCATTCTATTTCTATTTTTTCATTATATATAATATATATAACTTTATAATAAATTTAAATCAAGCTATAAAATTATTGTAGTCACATTATATAAGTAATAATTAATAAAATAATTGTATTAAGAATTGTTATACTAAACAGAGCGTGGTTTCGATTTGTTATCTTTGAGATTATGTGGGAAATAACGATTCCACAGCGCCACCTCTGAAATTAACTTCATTACAATAATAATAGAAGTGGAGTTGATCTATGAACAGTTCTATCCCATCCCAATGGCTTTAACAGGCCTTTTAAGGCCCACAACCTTCCAAGCATGCTTGGATTTCCTAGCCGAAATACAAGGATAGAATGGTCACTCCTATGCCTCAAGGTATTCTTGGCTGTATCCCTGTGTGTTCAAGGGGCCGGTTTGCCTGTTTGCGGGATGAAAAACACCAGATAAACTGGCGGAAAAAACCCTGCTATCCACGCCCAAGACCGGCTAACTTGGCTATGACTGAGGAAGATCCTTCAGCTCCTCACGTCTCCGACGGGAATCGAACCTAGGACACTCCTTCCCCAGGCATATGATTGCAAAGCGCAAAGCCACTAGGCTAACCGCGCGGACTCTATGAACAGTTAGTATCACCAATTTCAACATAGATGAAATTGATGAATTTTTCTAGAGCACAAGTAACTGAAACGTTTCACAGTTTGGTTCAGTTTAAAATCGTAGGAATATTCACTCATTCATTAGTATGTCTTAACAAAAAGCACGCAGAAATTTTGTAATCATTCTGTGCGTGCTCTATCGCATGCCAATGATTTCCTTTCTTTGTAAAAGATTCATTGAAACCTGTGAAGGTGAAATGTGTTAGGCCTATAACCCGTAGGTCTGTGTGTCGGAACTATGTTGTGCTAATTCAATTGGTTTTTCAATTTTTTTAAAAAAGGTTTTAAAACTTAAAACCACCAATCAGATATCGATGATGTCATGAATTAGTCGACGCATTCTATATGGGAGATTTCTTTGCAATATCCGTCTGTGGATCGAAGCTACGCTCTGCAGTGTCATTATGATTATTGTATGTTTGTTTCTCTATTACTAGTGCTTTTTATGCTTGGAGTAATAATTCTTTCAGGACTGTTATATTTCGATTAGATCACTAAAATAACATCTATTGTGGGTTCTATATTTACTATGAAAAACAATAAATCTTAGGAAACTCATAAAATCCTTTCAAAAAAATAATAACACTTTTGTTTTCTTACTACATGTAGCGTTTTGAGAAACAGAACGGCATAGTTAAGATGTTCTGGGCCTATAATACAAAGACCCGTGGATCGAAACCATTCTCTGCTAGAGTATCAAGATTTTTGTGTTTTTTTCGCTGTTACTGCAAAGTAAAAGCAGCAAACATCACCGACATGTTTTCATATGAATACTTGTACAGCGTTAGGCAATTTTTCTAAAATTATTTTATTAGAAAAATTGAAAACATATCTAATCTAAATAATCTAAATATCTAATTGTAAGATATTTGCAAACTACCATTGACCATTGACGTTACTGACAGGATGGGTGAAGCACTAGTGCTTTTCATATTCCCCTTTATCTGTAATGAGAGATGCTTGGGAGTGGGAGATTTGTGAGCAATTAAGCTCGCCCTCTGAGGGCAGTAGTGTTAGCTATGATCGGTTGAGAGAAGAATAGCCTTCGGTCTTTTGTGTTTGTAGTAATCAGTCTCATTGTAATTGACAGCTTGCACGATTAGTGGGTTTGAATGTGAACTTGACTTTACGAAGAATTTTTCTGCAAGATCACGAAGAATTTTTCTGCAAGATCACGAAGAAGGGAGGAGATGTATGGAGTGCCGGTTTCTCGGTGAATTTGTGAATTTCTGATGAACCACGGTGCATCCAGGATCATCCTAAGGCATTTGTTTTGGATTCTCTATAATTTTGAAATGTTTGATCTTGAAGTGTGACTCCATGCTGGTGAGGCGTAGGTGATGACTGGACGTATTACCATCCGGTAAAGAAGCAATTTATTATGTAGGTTCAATTTGCTCTTGCGGTTGATCAATGGGTTATTTGCAAAATAGTTCTGAGCAGAAAACTTTATACTTTCATGATATAATATTTTTAATGGTATATTATGTAATTTTAAATACTTGAAGATTAAATTAATAAAATTGAACTAAATTTTATAGTGTAAATTTTCTTAAGAATTACTAAAGATTTTTTTTAAATATTGAAAATTATTTTGAAAGAAAGCTTGTTATTGAGACTTTGATGAGTAGCTTCCCGATTGTAATAATACAATCCCCAATAAAAATGAAACTCACTTCACAGAAAGAATGCGGTAACTGCAATGCTATACTGAGTCCAAAACTGAGGAGAGATAAATATGTTTCCTAAGATTAACACGAAAGCACAAGAATAATTCTGCCCCTTCCCCGTTCTCTACAACTTAATTGCTCTCATAAACAAAACGCAGTGGGAGTTCTACAAATTCTATATACCGCTATGAGAGTCAAGACTAACCTTATGTAACAATCGAAGACTACTCTTCCACGTGATATACGCAAACAGAAAGTATTATTTCTATAGATTCAACAAACAGATGTCAACAATGAATGATTGCCATCGAATGAAAAAAGTAAAGGCGTCTGCAATTGATGCTATTCGAGATATCACTGAAATAATTTTTGGAGCTTTCGCACGAGTTTTATTACATAAAGAGAGATGAAATGATTGGGGAAGAGGAGGGAAAGCTCTTATACAAAATATTATTTTCAGTTATGATCCAATTTCCTTAACTTGTGCAAGAACGGAAGTCGCTGATTTTTAGGAAAACGAAATAAAAAAAAATAATAATTAGAATCGCTGAGATTTAATACCTACTTATAATACACTGTATCTTTTGAAAGAAAGTTTTTGCTACTGTGGTTCAAGTAAAGTGAAAAAACTACAGTTTCTTCCTTGTTTGCTTGGGAAGCAAAGTTGATGTCGTGTTTCTTAAAGAAATCTGCAAAGACTTTCATTCAGTGAAAAGAATGAACGACTTCTTAATTCCTAATCCGGAAGTACTCTTTGCGTTCACTGCTTCGGATTACATTGAATAAAACTCCGCACAGTTTCCATATTCACGTGCGACCAAGGAAGGATTTGGTAACGGCATTCGCAACGAACGCATGCTCAGAAGGATCAATTCACGCTGGCAAAAAAAAAAAAAAAAAAGAACCCAAACGGATTTCTTTTCCTAATCTTGTCTGTAAGAAACTTCGGTAGCTTTCTGTGAAGCAGAACGTATTACTTCCTAACAGATCCAACTTCTTAAATAATCTAAGCTCAAAGAGATTAGAAAGGGAGGGTGGGGGTGTTCGCATTTTTAGAAACAAATGAAACTTATCCTAAGTTAATACTCCCTACAGTATCTGTGCGAAACTCAAAGCAGTCATGATCTGCGTGGAGTTCTTTCAGAGTCTAACAAATGCATTTTTATTTTCGATTTCTTTATACATATCCTTGTTGTCGACGACTACTGATCTCGTAAAACATATATTCCAAAAAAAAAAAAGTGGTATTAAAAAAGTAGAAAGTTGCCGGAAGTATTAAGAAGTGGCTATTTGGATGACGCAATTGTTTATATTTGTTAAAAATATGTCTGCTCGAACAATGAAAAAATCGGTAAGAAGCAATTGAAACAATATCAACAATATTATCGCTTTTAATTTGCGAACAATTCGTTCGCAATTAAAAGCGTTATACTTCTCTCCCACTCATAAAATATTCTTTTCTTTTCTCTCCTTTATTTAAGTAGATAAACCAGGAAATGAATAGCTAATCGAAATCGGAAAGTGCTTCATTGATTCCTTCGCAATGATATTAATGATGGTGACTCCGCAATACAAGGCCTAAGAGTCATTACGTGATTTTGGTTTAGCGAATACTGTGAAAATGTGTAGCAACTTGGTTGCTACACATTTTATTGATAATTTTCGAAACATTTTCTAAGAATTTATCCCGTAATATAACTAAAATGCTAAACTTTATTGAATGTGTATCCTATTATTTTTATGGCTATTTTGCCTGCTTTTAACACAAGAGGAATAATAATAATAATACTATTTTTTTGAATTCACATAAACAAGTTTATGATCATACGGAGTATTTACATGCAGTCAGTCACAAAAGTCAACATACAACCTTTAAAAATATTATGACCGTTGTGGGAAACCTCACATATTTAGTAACCTTATATTTTATGAATACAACAATATTGTAACATAATAAATGACAGAAACAAAATAAATTCACAAGCATATGCAAATAAATTCGAAATTCACCTCACAAAAATCTGCATACAACCCATGTACACGATATATACAATTAGAACATTATTGTTACACTATCTGTCCAGTACAAAGATTCAGTACAATATGTCGAGAACATCCATTCTTGATAAACATATATAATAATACGTTTATTATATTATTATCGTACAGAGTGTGTATATATATACCGTTAAAACTGGATTATTACATTTACTGTTCAGTACGAGATAATCAGAACATTATTTTTTCATAAATATAATTTTTTTTTTTCATTACTGCCCTGTACTTTTTTCCTGTTTGTTCTGGTGATTTCGGTCGATGCTCCGACCAAGTTCATCTGAGTAATATATTAGATGACAGTGGTTTGGATTCGGTATCTACGATCAGCTGGGTATCGATTTAACTCTTTACATGTGTGTGTGTGTAAAGATAAGCCGAAATTTGAAACGTTTTTTGTCTCTTCATTGTTCTGAAACGTCCTACAATGTGTTTGCCTTCATGAGACACATTGTTGTCTCATGTCTCGAGTCATCAGAATTGAAGGAGAACCGGCTTACCAGCCCGGAACTCGGAGGGGGGGCGGCAGGGGAAAGACTCCCCAAGTATATATATATATATATATATATATATATATATATATATATATATATATATATATATATATATATGTGTGTGTGTGTGTGTGTGTGTATGCATATATATATATATATATATATACACAGACAAATATGTAAATATATTTTTCTCCCCAGTTTATCTGGGGTTTTTATGTATATACATATGTATCATATTTGTGTGCATGTACATATATATATATATACACACACACACACACACATTAATTCTACACTTCGATATATATATATATATATATATATATATATATATATACAGGGTGTTCGGGATAAATTTGACAGTTTCGTAAGGAAAAAGAAAATCTTCTTTGTATCTATTAAATTTAATGAATTGACAAAAAAACATTAGAGGCAGAGTTAATTACAATACTATCAACAAGATTTACTCAAAATAACCACCATTAGCATCGATCACAGCTTCAATTCTGCTTCGGAACCTCGAACAAGCTGATGCTACAGTCTCCCTGGGAAGGGCCGCAAAAACTGTTTTAATTTTATCCATTAACTGGGCTTTTGTATCACTGGAAGTGCGATTGGTGTCTTTTTCAACTGCGCCCCATACAAAATAATCCATGGGGTTAAGGTCTGGGGAGTTTGGAGGCCAAACATTTGGACTGGTGAAGTCGTAGAAATTTTCAGACAACCATTTTTGACTTTTCCCAGAGGTGTGGCAAGGGGCCGAATCCTGCTGCCATACATACGGCCTACCATTGGCTACCCTTGTTATCCAGGGCTTGACTACAGTTAGCAACTCCACGAACAAAGCCCGAATTCCAATGCCAGGGTTCTTCAACACCTGTTCCTGCAGATTTGCGAGGAATTCTGCTGTACGAACGCAATCAGATCGTCTGCTAGGGATCTTTCTTCTTGCTACATCCTCGTAGTCACCATTGCAAGTCTCTAGTTCATGCCTGATTGTTTTTACTGTATTCAGGGAGCATTGGGCAGCAGTCGTAATATCCTTATTTTGATGGTGGGCACGAATCATCATGATACAAGTTATTCTCTTCCATGATTCAGGTGGGTTCCAGCTATCCATCCTTTCTGACATCTTGTATATGAATGAAGAAGGGTGCAAACTTTTAAATGAAGAGA
Source organism: Typopeltis vanoorti (assembly GCF_054136105.1). Lineage (NCBI taxonomy): Eukaryota > Metazoa > Arthropoda > Arachnida > Uropygi > Thelyphonidae > Typopeltis > Typopeltis vanoorti. Next base: position 32,709,028 of record NC_143551.1, read on the forward strand.
AGTGTGTGTTAATACATGTAACTTACGGAAAAATATAATTAATTATAAATATGTCAAATTTATCCCGAACACCCTGTATATATATATATATATATATATATATATATATATATATATATATATATTTATATATATATATAAATTATTATATATATATATATATATATATATATAAATTATTATATAATTTATATATATATATATATATATATATATATATATATATATATATATATATATATATATATATATATATATCCATCTCACTATAACAACGTCAGTAGTACTACTCTTGCATCGAGTAGAACATAAAAATATTCTATTCTACTGTATTGAAATTATGCAATTGTATTGTATCAATCCTTATAGTCCTTATAAGGACTGGCTTAAAGGGGCGAAGCAAGAATGCTTTTCATCTTCCCCGTTATCTGTAGAGATAAGGTGTTATTGAGCTATGAAAGCTCTGATCATGGCAAGAGGGTAACAGCAATAGCCGAGCCTCAGTTAGAACTTCATTGGCTACAGCATTGCCATCCATTACCCTCCAAGGGTATTAATCACCGCATCTCACGGTCAAATTCCGTATTGTATCAATTCTTAAAGTTCTTAAAAGAACTGGGCGATGGACTGAGTCCTTGACTCTTTATCCCGTCATCTGAATGAAGAAAATCTGTGTGGATGGGGTGTTATCGAGCTAAAAAGCTCTAGTCATGGCTGGGTAACGGCAATAGCCGAGCCTCAGTTAAAACTTCACGGGCTACAGCATTGCCATTTGTTACCCTGGAAGTCCTAAAAAGGACTATATGGAAAATATCGTATTGTATCAATGTCCTTATATAGTCCTTATAAGGACTGGCTTAAAGGGGTGAAGCAAGAATGCTTTTCATCTTCCCCGTTATCTGTAGAGGACAGTGTAGGGATAAGGTGCTATTGAGCTATTAAATTAAAGCTCTGATCATGGCAGGAGGGTAACAGCAATAGCCGAGCCTCAGTTAGAACTTCATTGGCTACAGCATTGCCATCCATTACCTTCCAAGGGTATTGGATTGAATGAATCAATCACCGCATCTCACAGTCAATTGATTCAGTGTATCAATGTGATACAATACAATTGGATAAACTATAGTGATATCAACTAATAAAAGGTGTATTATAATAATTAAAATTATATTAAAAGTTTTATAAAAATTTTCTTTATTTTTTATTAATATATAATTAATATTTATATTTTGTATAGAAATGTAAAATTTATATCTTTGTAATTTTACAAGTTCTAAAAAGTTTTCATTTCGCATACAATATATGGTATTACAACAATTCTAGAGAGAGTGACAAGAAAAATAATGTAATAAAAGAGAAAAACAGAAAATGACAATCTAGCGATCATGTAGTTATTCGAATATCCACTTGAACGAGGGGGGGGGGAATACTAGTTAGCATTTATAGAGAATAGTAGCTAAAATTAATAATCGTATATATTTATAATCTAGTGAAACGCTTTGAACAATACAATAAAAGAGTGCTTTGTAGTTTTATCTGAAATTCCAAGCCTTTGCTGTTTATCTAATGGAATGCACATTCATGTCCATTTACTGATAGGAGTCTGTGCTCATATATTGCAGTGCCACTGCTGCATTGGGTAGCACCGGAACATATGGAAGATATTCTCTGTGTTCCATTGTAGATCATATTGTTTTATCTTTTATGAGAGGATGTAGAACACATTCTGTTGTGGATATCTAACAGTGCTCTGAGTATTTTCACCGCTGGAGAAAATTCAGAACGTCTTTTCAAATGGCTTCCGCTGCTTTCCAAAAATACGATGATTTTAAGTCACGTACGGCCGGTCGTAAATAAATAATGACATACTTGGATTCCGTCTGTGTAGCCTACTTTCATCTCGTTTGTAAATATACTTCTTTCCTGTACATCGCAGATTTCTGCTTAACTACTAGTGTTGCTAAGCAACTGCAAGCTCAGACTGGCACTTGGCGCACTGATATTTGCTATACGCGAATATCAGTGCGACTCGATGCGATAATTCTTCAACTCTTCGTTCACTCATCGACATTTAGAATTAACTGGAAACTCTTTATTGCCCTTTAACTAACTTTTAATTCGATTTTAGACCATTTCCGTTTTCAGTACTTCTGGCGCGACCACTTCAAACGCATTCCGGTGGCGGAGCTCGGTGTCTACGGTTGTCCAACCCCAAGTGAAACTACTCACACACTTTACGCATTCCAACACGAGAGAGAATGACAAGAAGTAAAAGAATAAGAAAATTTACTGGCATGCGATATCTTTGCACGAAGGTGGTCTTCTGTCGCATTCATTAAATCAACAGTCACGTTCTTCAAGTCGTCCGCTATTCTCCCTTCTCTTCTTTTACTTGTAGTGACCTAAATACTTGCGGAAGCAGTTCAGAAAATCGATTTGTTTATCACTTTCCGAACTGTTAGTAAAGTAATAAATAAAGTAGTAAAGGAACTTCTCTTTGAACGAGTTCCTCAAGTTAGTTTGCTACTTATATTTATTTATATATATTTATATTTATTTATTGAAAATGAGGAAAGTTTACTTGAAATTCTTTTATTTGAAACGCTAATTAGTGTATTGCTTAAATTTATTCCTATTTAATTATTTATTTAAAAATTAAAATAATCTTATTTAGTATTAAATAGAAAAATATTTATAACGAGTTCCTTAAGTTAGTTTTCTACTTATATTTATATTTACTTCTTGGTTTCGAATCTAGTCAGCAACTAGAAGAAATTGTTCTAAGCCTTTTTTCCACTGGTTCCCTAGTTAGTCGATCTCTGACACGGGCAAGCGGGTTTTTTTCTCCCGGAAACACGGGTTTTTCGTCCCGTAAACTCGGGTTTTTCGTCCCCTAAACTCAAGAAAATCGACCGTAGTACCCACATTATTTCAGACATTAAATACGAGTGTTAGGGACCACGAGATGGCGGCATTTGTTGAGCCATCTTTTTCGCTGCGTGCCGATTAATTAGTGATAGCCTTGGGCCAGCTATATCTGATTGGCTACCAGTGGAGATTGAACTGCCCACTCAATCTCCAAAAGTTAGATAGGGTTAAACGGCATCGCCTACTCTCTCTATATATATATATATATATATATATATATATATAGGGAGTTTTATTCCCTGATATATTATATATATCAGGGAATAAAAATGCGTTAGCTGATTTTTTTTTCATTTAATTTAATTTATTATAAATGATTGTCCTTATAGTACTTATAAGGACTTGCTTAAAGGGGGCGAAGCAAGAATACTTTTCATCTTCTCCGTTATCCGTATAGGACAGTGTAGGGATAACGTGCTATTGAGCTATTATTAAAGCTCTGATCATGGCAATTGCCAAGCCTAAGAACTTCTTTGGCTGCTGCATTGCCATCCATTACCCTCCAAGGGTAACAATCTCGAATCAATCAGTAAATAATTTTAAATGAGGAAAGTTCACTTGAAATTCTTTTATTTAAAACACTAATTGGTGTATTGCTTATATTTATTCTTATTTAATTATTTATTTAAAAATTAAAATATTTATCAGAATAATTTTATTTAGTATTAAACAAAAAAAATTATGATAAATAATAATAATAAAATATATATAAAATATGTTTTTATTGTTTATTTAATAAACTTTCTATATTGTGTATTTGACTGATGACATTTGACTGATGCAATCGAACTGCATTATTTTCCTTTTATACGAACCGATAATAATACATACATACATACATCTCCAAGGCCCACCTTTCCTAATTGGATTGTGGGGGCAACAGCTGCAAGAGGAACTTCCAATGGTCACGATCCTCTGCCACCAAGCTCAGGTGTTCTGGTGGGATTCCCAAACGTGTCCACAAAAGGTTTTGGATATAATCTATCCAGCGAGTCCTTGGCCTTCCACGTGGCCTCTTACCCTCTGGCTTGGCAAAGAGGGCCTGCTGAGGGAGCCTCTCTTGTGGCATTCTGACCAGGTGCCCGTACCAACGTAACTGTGATCTCTCAACACGGAGAAGCAGCGGTTGAGTATTGAGGATTTCCCGAATTGCAGAGCTTCTGATTCTGTCGAGTCTTGTCAGCCCCGCAACCCCTCGACGGAACCTCATTTCAGCCTAATTTCACTGATAATAATTAACATTTAAATATTTTTCCCAATATTGAGATAAAATCTTCCTAAAATAAGGTATAAAAATAATTTGAAATTTGGCAAAATATAAAATAGTACTTTAAACTTTTTATATTAAGCAAAGTTTGTTTATTCTTCGAGAACACCTCTTACGAAATTATATATATATCCTACAATTAAGGTCTTGTGAAATATATAACATAATATAATATAATATTGAAGTGAGGAATCGACCTTGAGATGCAGTGATTAATACCCTTGGAGGATAATGGATGGCAATGCTGTAGCCAATGAAGTTCTAACTGAGGCTTGGCTATTGCTGTTACCCTCTTGCCATGATCAGAGCTTTAATAGCCAATAACACCTTATCCCTACACTGTCCTCTACAGATAACGGGGAATACGAAAAGCATTCTTGCTTCGCCCATCTAGTTAGTACTTTTTTATAAGGTTTTGGAATTTTCTCAAAATTTGGAACGAATTGTCTACTTTTGGATATCGAGTGATTTTTGATGTGATCGGACGTATTATTTTAGGCTGTACCTGACTGAATTTTATTTAAGGTTTTTCGGGAAAATCACATTGCACTGGAGCTAACATAGTTTGAAGCCTACTAGCTCCCCCTCTGCATGAAAAATGCACGAGATCTGATGGTCCTGTAGGCCCCACCCGAAAAGAGAACCAGTGGTGGATTAATGGTACTTTAGGGAAGTAGGTTTACGCTCTGTGGCCAAGTGAGTTCTTGACACTCCTTTTCCCATTTATTAGGGTGCTATAAATTGCTATTACTTCGCGCGTTTTCCAACGCTTGGTATTGCTGGCAGTCTTTTGCTGCTGCGGGATTTTCTTTGCGGGTAGACCACCGGGGACAATGGGATATCTATGCAAACTCAACGACCCACGATCTTAAGTAGGGGCATCTCTCACCTCCGCAGTGAGAGATGCCCTCAAAGCACATAGAAGTCAACTTTGGGAAGAAAGATTGACTTCTATCTCTTCTGACAATCACTCCATTTGGAATCTAACCAGAAAGATCTTAAACAAAAACAAATCTCTTCCTTCCTCTCCAAACGGATCTAGGCTTCATCCACACTGATGCAGATAAAGCCGAAGCAATAGCAAAAAAATTAGATAATACTTCAATCACATCTACAAATCCATAGACATGTCAGAAGTTCATTAAAATCTTTTGTAACATGCTCCAATCAAATTGCACCCACATCACCAGCAGAAATATATGGTATAATCATGAAACTAAAAAACAAAAAGGCTCCTGGACCTGACAGCATCACCAACAAGATGATAACACTACTACCATGTTTAGCTATTGTACATCTGACTGACATTAGAAATTTCATCCTCCGTTTTAAACATTTACCTTACCGCTGGAAGATGGCGGATATAATTCCAATCCATAAAACCGGAAAACACCCGCACCTGCCTCAAAGTTACAGACCAATCAGCCTCATCTCGAATCTGAGTAAAATTGCAGAGAAAGTTATTCTTATCAGGTTTCAATCCTCCGTACACAAGTTAAACATCCTTCCTAATGAGCAGTTTAGGTTCCGTCAATTCCATAGTACCACACATTACATACATAGACCAATCGAATATATCTCCACGGGATTCAGTTGGCATCAATGCATTGGAGATGTTTTCCTTGACATATCCAGTTCATTTGATAAAATTTGGCATTAAGGACTACTACATAAACTGATATCAATTGGAATACTCTTGGAAATGGTTCACTTAATTAATTAATTAATTGAAAACACCTTTTAGACAGGTGTTTTCAAGTTACTATCGGCGGTGCGCTATCAACGCAGAAACGCATCTTGGCTAGAGTCCCTACTAGGATCACTACTGGCACCGATTCTGTATTCCATATACATGTACGATATCCCGCACAATCCATTATCATCTATCAAAGCCCTTTACGCGGATGATACATCGATATTAGCTAGATCTCTACAGCCGCATCTTGCCATCAAGAAACTGCAAGAAAACCTATTACTGATTGAAAGGTGGTTCGCCACATGGAGACTGCAAGTGAATCCCCAGAAGAGCATAGCCACGCTATTCTCCAGAAGACCGATGCTTCCTATTCAACACAAAAATCCCGTGGTAAACAGAGATCAAATACCTCGGTGTACTGCTGGACACAAAGCTGACTTTCAACTGCCATATCAAGACTTTCTGTGTAAAGATATCAAATGCCATTGCCCAGCTTTATCCTCTAATCAACAGGAACAGTAAGCTGAACACCAGAATCAAATTACTTATCTACAAACTGATGGTTCGTCCTAAACTCACTTACGTTTCTCAAGCTTGGAGCCATACCGCTGATACTAATATTCTCAAGTCACAACGTGTGCAAAATAAATGTCTACGAATGATTCTAAACGCACCATGGTTCGTAAGAAACGTGGTGCGTTTAGAAACGTCGGTGGACGCCCTTACCTGGAATATGAGCGGCTCTGCTCGGTGGTAGGGCGAGCCTGTCACTGAGTGGGCCAACACTGATTTGGACGATCTTTCGGCCACTATGGAATGGTCTCTGGATCGTTCTAATTTTTAAACAGGGCTTTACTTAAAAATCGCCGGGATAAAAATAGCCCAATGTAGCCCATGCATGTCGTACGAGGCAACTAAAATGGGTACCCAGGGTGGGTAATGGATGGCAATGCTGTAACCAATGAAGTTTTAACTGAGGCTCGGCTATTTCTGTTGCCTCCCCCTGCCATGATCAGAGCTTATAGCCCTATATTACCCCATCCATAAATTTCTTCTACAGAAAATGGGGAATATGAAAAGCATTCTTGCTTCGTCCATCTAGCAAAAAAAAAAAAAAAAATTATTGTCGTTTGTCTTTTGAGAGAATTCACTCGATTTGGCTTAATTTCATTTCTTTTTTATTTTTGAAAATGAACGATTTATTACGTAATAGATTTAATGCAATGCATTCTACCATACAATAAACAAGTAGTTTGTATTTTTATCCTGACAAATGTAAAGAGCCTGTTTCTACGTTTATCAACAATACTCATATTTCAGATTCAGCTATCAGATTGCAGTTTTCAGGGATTAATAGGAGCTGAATTATTACCTACTTCTTTTGGGGTTTTAATTCAAATTATGCAATCAGGGTTTGCCTATCAAGGGTTGTAAGGCTCAGCTATTTAACGCCATGACGTATACGTTATTGAATTTATCTAATAATTTCAAGAAGTAGGATATTCGTTTCCTTTCAACAGGTGATACTCGCTGATTTTCATAGTAATTTTAGTTTATATATTTTGAGAGAAAAAAAAAAGTAATTGTTTTAGCACATAGTTGAAATGCTAAAAATAGTTACTATGGTTTGAAATATCTACGTGTATATCATGGAAGAACTAAAACTGTTTTGTTTCAAAATACATATCGAACAAATAGAGTAATAGGCATCGTTGTACCTTAGTTTTTACATTTTGAAATAATTTTTTGACCAATAACTATGTTATAAATTTATATTTTTGAACTATCAGTCTTATAATAGAATATTTTTAATTTGACTTTTTCTTTCCCTTTTTCTGCACTAGCTGACTGATCATCATGGCTATGTCATCATATGCAGTACGACTGGGCAGACGAACTAGCGGAAACTACCAGAGTGCAAATAACATCCACAACATGAAATTACTTAGTCAGAACTACACAGCATTTAAACCTCATACAGGAGCAGCTTTGATAATTGCAGGACTTATTCTGGTGGTCATAGGCATCGAAGTACAACAGGAAACAGCCATGTGCGTGGGCTTTGTGTGTGTCGCTACAGGTTCCTTCATTTGCCTTGTTAAATTATGCTCATATCTTTGTTCAACACAAGGGGCCATATCAGACTCCGAGAAGAAAACCCCTACGAAAACAATTTCGTCAAACCACACCACCCTCTCTGACCTCAACGGAGTAGAATTCACGCCTTTAATGGTGCAAGAAACCCAAGTGCCAGAAAGAGATTTGCAAATAAGTAGAAATAGCTATCTCATTAATTCCAGGTGCTGGAGTCTGTATACAATCCCAGAGACTGAAGCACTGACGAATGATTCGGAGAGATACTGAACTTTAAATCATTTAAAGAACTCTCTCAGAACATATGAAATTATGCAAGAAACTACTCAGCTCAAACTTGTGGAGTCATTAAAGTTTGGTCAAACTGGACCTAATTAAATATCAGACAAACACTTAGTGTATTACAATCGATATATGTAAATGTCGTAGTTTCATATCCTTGGAAAAAATACCTTTACTATTTTGAATAATCCTCATATTTTTCAGGCAAATATATCACAGAGTTAATATTTCAAAGATGTTCTACGGATCGGCTTTGATCATTAGTCTTGTACGCAAGCGGAACAAGTTTTTCAATAGAATTAAAGGCCTAAAATTGCTTCGACTTTATACACACTTGTCAAAACATTCTTCTTAAATCATGAAGAATGAAGAACAAATTTCAATTTTATGCAATATTTTATGCAAAGTGCTTCATCGCATATTTACTGCCGAAAAGCACAAGTACAAACAAACAAACAAAAAATGGAGAAAGAAATCCGCACGCTGCAATGGAAATCATGCTCATTTTAGACATCTCGTGAATTGAAAGCATGTTGATTTCAGTAGAAATCTGTCTACGTTTCGACTCGTGATGGTTTCACGTGGAAATCACCAAAAACCTGAAATCGTGTAGGTTTCACGTGGAAATCATAAAGAAATGTGAAAATGATCGTGTCGTTTTCACGTGGAAATCATTAGGAAACCCGAAGTCATGTTGATTTCATGTGAGTCACTAGAAAACATGGAATTGTGTTCATTTCAGGTGGAAATCACGAGGAAACGTGGAATCGTATTGATTTCAAGTGGAAGTCACGAGGAAACCTGGAATCGTGTTGATTTCACTTTGACGTCATTGTTAACTTTGTGATATCATCTACTGCCACGCACAACAATACAGCAAGCGTGTTGTTTGTACCTCTATCCCAACAAAGCAACGAGCATGTTGTTTCTGCATTTATCACAACAATACTGAACGCGTTTCTACTTTTATCACAATGCAATAAGCATATTTCTAATTTTATTGCAACAATGCAAAGAAGCGTGTTGTTTCTACTTTTAACTTAATTATTCCACTGTTTATGAACTGCCTGTTATTATTGTCTTTTTACTACTGGTTTGAGATTAAAGATTTCATTTTAATTAAAATGATTTTTGAGTGCTGTTTTTGAAGATATTTATATTTAACATTTTTTATCTTAAAAATGCATTAATTCTCTATATTCGTTTACTACTTAAAGGGGTTATGACAATAAAGTGAGTAGTTTTTATTTATTTTTATTTTTTGTAGACATTAGGTCGTATAGGTGAAGTACCAATTAATGGGCTATTAATTTCTACATAATTATTAACAAAATTGCAAATTGTGACTATTAGAAGAATTAAAAAAATACACATATTTGTTTTCTTCCAAAGTAGCTATAATTTCTTTGACAGATCTCAACTGACTACTTTACTGTTGGCCTCTCATCTTTCCATATACTACTTCAAATGTCTTAAAAATTTTTAGAACAACCAAGGACGGTTGTTGAAACAATTCGCAATATCATTTTATCTCCAATAATTCACTCGTCATTTTAATATATATGAAAACAATTCGCAATATCATTTTATCTCCAATAATTCACTCGTCATTTTAATATATATGAAAACTAAACAGAAAATAAAAAAACTACTTTTTTTTTTTTTCATTTAATCTGAGCTAACTTTTTCCATCTAAATTGGTCACCATTAAATGGCAACATCTATAAACTCGCAATATTAGAATTGTAGAACAAATTTTATTTGTTTACACTGTACTTTTAGGTTGCAAGTAAAGTCAAAAATGTCTTTGGTATTTTGTATCTTTGGATGAATAAGGCAGGATAAAGGAAAACGTTGTTGACCATTGGCATTCTTCTTAAATTATGAGGATTTCATTTCTGGGAAGCGAAAATTTTAAGGGTTAAACTACGATGGCACAGCTAAATGCGCAATTATAACTATAAGGCCAAGACCCACTTCTAACTGAGAGCCCTGGCATGAAACTAATTATAACTCCCATGGGCTATTATCATCAGATTCCTGATTTCCTTTAAAAAAAACTCCGCCCACTTGGAAACAGTTAATTCCTTTAGAATATATGATGGTTGTCCTTCGTCTTATAACATTGATATAGAAGATACCCCAATTTTAGTAATTTATGCAATCTATTATTCGGCCATCGTGATAAAGTCACGAGAAATAATTTTAAAAATACTAACATCTGATAATCACACATTTGTTTGGCTTACATATTGCTCAAATATTCAGTTAACTAGTAAGGAAAAAAGAAAGAGGAAATGCAGATACTTTTCACTAAAAGAAGTACCGGGAAAATCACTCTTTATGGTTTGATATATTAGTCAGAGGACAGGGCTTGACGTTTCTGGAAAACTTTCCTCAGGGAACGGAGTCACTTTAGTTTTTATGCATGCTCATCATCTCAACAGCATTTAATTTGCACGTATATATAACTCAAGCTGAGTAACAGTAGCCTTGATTTGGTTCCACAAATATACGACACGCTACATACATCCATTGTGAAGAGCGTGATATTAATTACTACTTAATAAACTGAACATTGAACATGAGCACGCCATAAATCTCTTGTATAAGTTAGTCAAGTGTCCCACAGTAGCTCAGTTCAGATTCCGCCCATAAACTCACAATTCTTTCCTGACATTCGAGAGTCTGCATATCAACAATCCATAAATTTCTTTCCATTTAATTTGCAAACAAAATACCAGCAGACGTTTCAAATAGATTAAATTATTTATGACTGTGTACCCAGTGGGGCGTATATAATAAGAGATTTTTATCATGGGCGCTTATATTGTGCATATAAATTGGCTCATTATGAAGAGATGTCTGTGACTGTGTTCAGTGTAATTTAACCTCATTATCTTTGTCTTTCAGAATGAGAAAAGGGGAGGCAGCCATTTTTATCGGATTCCATGCAGCCACAAAATAGGAAAAACATGTGATATGAGTTCATATAGATACTTCCAGATCTTTGCGATAATAATAATAATAATAATAATAATAATAATAATAATAATAATAATAATAATAATAAACCAATGGTGAGTTTTATTAATAATTATAGATTTGAAGTGTGCGGTTTCTACAGATATTAATTTTTTTCGCGAGAGACTTGAAGTACCCTTTATATCTTAGATGAACCAAAGACTATCTTGCAGTTATTTCGGTACTTTAGCAGACCTTTTTCTGTCGATAGAAAATGTATTCCCGGGTATGGATTACGTTTACAAAAATTCTCGTCGTAAGCGAACTCATCCATTTATTTAAGTGCATCCACTGAATCTTTATGGTGTTTGGGGGAGTTATAAATCTATGATAGAGTTCCATCGACGCACATACATGCACTCTTGGGCACGTGTGGAGGCACAGATAAGTTTAACTGGGGAATGATACACGTCATTTGGGAAAGCTATTTTCGGTAAAAGACAGAAATCACTGTCTGAGTTAAAGAAACTTTGCCGATTTTTCCACGACATTTCGCACACTGAAGATCTAGATACCATAGACAAGAGCACGTCTTCCCCCCCCCCCCCACCTTTTTGTAACTGTTCGCCTTATTCGGCCGAAATTCTGCACATTTCTTCCAAACAGCAGTGAATAGAAGAAATGCTTCATTTCGTAAGCCTTTGTTAGCATAATAAAAAAAAGTTAATACAAGAAAAATAGCATGGATTATTTCAGACAAAGGATTTTTAATTTGCAGGAGTAAAATACGATAAAGGATAATGCGATAAAATAAACCAGTTTATGATGAAAAGGTGCAGTAGATTAAATTATATTTACTTGAAAATTAAAAAAAAAAGTATGCTTGGAACTTCGTACAACCAATGCCCGATGTGTATATAAAACCCAATGTATAATGTCTCTATATATAATATAATTTTTTATCTATTATAATTCACTTGAAAATTAAGGAAATTAGTTTACATAGTATTTTAAAAATATGCTAATACACCATTATAAAAAAAAATATATATATATATAACAAATATTTGCTTTCAGCAACACACATCATGTTTATGAAAATTACAGACCAATCAGCCTTCTTTCATGCATAGGTAAGATAGCCGAACGTGCTATTCTCACACGGGTTCAAGAGGCAACAGATATCAACCATATAATTCAAGATGAACAATTCGGCTTTAGGAAATATCACTCCACAACGCTACAAATTTACAGAGTTATCGAACATATAACCCAAGGGTATGAATGGCACCAACACACTGGCGCAGTTTTTCTAGACATCACTCAGGCATTTGATAGAGTATGGCATCATGGACTAATTTTTAAACTACACGAAGTTGGTATTCCATTGCCACTAGTGCTACTTATCAAATCATATCTACACAACAGAAAATTTAAAATAAAACTCAACGGTATCAGATCCATAGAGAGGAGAATCACGGCCGGAGTACCTCAAGGCTCTCTACTATCTCCCCTACTCTTCTCCATATACATGGCAGATCTCCCCAAACTGTCTCCAGCTATCACCGCTCTGTATGCCGACGATACAATCATTATAGCCAGATCCCTCCGTCCACACCTGGCCACAATCAAGCTGCAGAGAGCAGTCAATGAATTGGAGGATTGGTACACCAAGTGGCGTATCGCAATTAATCCAAACAAAAGCTCTGCAGTACTTTTCACCAGACGTAAGGCAGAACCGAATACAAGCATACAAATGTTTGGTAAAATCATCCCTTGGCGCAATTCTACCAAATATCTGGGAATTCATCTTGATAGACGTCTAAACTTCAAGTCACATATGGATAGTGTTACCACTAAGGCAAGTCAGACTATAGCACAGCTATATCCACTTTTGAACAGGAACAGCTTCCTAAGCATAAGCAACAAAATCTTACTTTTCAAATCGGTAATCAGACCGCAACTAACTTATGCCTCTCCAACCTGTGGTCACACGACTAAAAGCAACATCAACAGACTTCAGATAATACAGAATAAATGCCTAAGAATGGCATTTAATGCCCCATGGTTCATCAGAAACATCCAGTTACATCAAGAAGCCAATCTTCCAGATATTAAGACCTACATGACAAGCATTGCAGAGAAATTCTTCACAATCACGGATAATCACCCAAATCAGCTAGTTCGACAGGCAGCGGACTACAAGCCCTCAGATCGTTTCAAACATAAAAAACCGAAATCCTCCATCGCAAGAGAAAGCTGATACAGCCTCAATGCTCACAATGAGCGGGTAAATTACCCACAATAATCTCATCACCCACAATCTAAAATCCAGATGAAGGGATAAAGAGTCAAGGACTCAGTCCATCAACCAATTAAGTTCAAGTTCAAGTTCAACGTCATGTTTATGGGTAGGAATTGGTCGGAATCGACCGTGAGATGCGGTGATTAATACCCTTGGAGGGTAATGGATGGCAATGCTGTAGCCAATGAAGTTCTAACTGAGGCTCGGCTATTGTTAATATGAGTAGGCTCTCTTAAGGTTTTTGCCTTAAGGGAGCAATTTGAGTCTCCGAGGAAAATATTCTCCGGCACGGCCCGCTGAGGGGCTTTGTCGGTGAATGCTTTTCTTCGGAATTTGAGCGGTTCTGCTCGGGTGGCAGTAGTAGGTGGAAGGCCATCATTGAGTGGAGCCACCACTGAGATGGACGGTCTTTAGCCCACGATTGAGTGGTCTAGGGATCGTCCGAATTTTTAGAGACGGCTTTACCTTTTGATAAGGCTCGGCCATTGCTGTTCCCCTCCTGCCATGATCAGAGCTTTATAATTAAATAGCTCAATAACACTTTATCCTTACACTGTCCTCTACAGACAACCAGGAATATGAAAAGCAATCTTGCTTCGTCCCTTTAAGCCAGTCCTTTTAAGGACCTATAAGGTCATGTTTAAGAATGGTGATTCTGCTTTTGGCTTTTGATGAGAACGGACGTGTTATTTTAGACTCAGCCTGATCACATTGCATACAAGGTTTCTCAGTAATGTCACATTGCACTGGCGCTAACACAATTTGATTCCTACTGTTCCCCCCTCTACACGAAACATGCTAGAGGTCAAATGGCCGGCAGGCCCCACCCGCAATGAGGACCAGTGGTGGATTTAAGGTTTTATAGGTAGGTAGGTTTCTAAACTGTGGCCAAGGTACCCACTCAATTCTGACAGCCCTTAATAATGAATAAAAGAAAATTCCATCCCAACTCTCTCATGATCACTGCATGGCAATTTCTGCTTGCAGGAAATCGCCACTTTGACATGGAAAACATCAAAGAACAGACCCAGATACTTAATAAGGAGCAGTCCCTAGAGGTACTGAAACTCATAATAGGATTATAAAACAATACATTCACTCTAATGATCAGGATGGAGAGGAGGAGAATGAGATTTCACAAGATGAACCCATTGCTGCTCCGTCACCAAAATCCCCCTGTCAGAACAACTCTCAGGGAGAGCCCTCTAACAAAAGAAAAAGAACTACAGAGGACCAGATGGATGAAAACATGCTAACATCAGATGTCCCGAGGAATACCGAAAAGGTTCCACCTGTTATACTAAGGGACAAGGACAAATGGACCACTGTCACATCAGCCCTTAGGGAACATAAAATCTCATATTCCTGGGCTAAAAATCAAGATGAAGGAGTCACAATCCAGCCAGCCTCAGTCACTGACTACAGACAGTTGACAAGATTAATGGATAACAAAAGTCTTCCATATCACACTTTTGCTTTACCCAGTGAAAAAAATTTCAAAGTGGTACTTCGCGGGGTAACCGAAGGTGTCACTTGTGAAGAAATCACTGCTGACCTTATGAGTCGGAGCCTAACACCAGTGAAAGTGAGCAGGATGCTCAGGGCAGATAAACGGCCAATGCCACTGGTACTCGTAGAAATGGATAAGGCACAGAAAGAGACATATGAACTGACAACGATCTGTGGCCTCAGAATTTCTACTGAACCACTAAGCGAAAAGTCGTCAGCTGGGCAGTGCCATAGGTGCCAAAGGTTTGGCCATGCCCAAAAACTTTGCAAGGAAAATTACAGGTGTTTAAAATGCGGCGAGGGCCACCAGATCGCATGTGTACAAATCCAAGATCCACACCAGCTATATGCGCCAACTGTGGAGGACCTCACCCCGCCAACTACAAGGGATGCATTACACACCCAAATAACCGAGGGTCAGCAAAAACTACCCTTCCAACACATTTCAGCGATGCTCAAGACAGCCGTGCAAGTCGCACCCCGGTCCAAATTATTTCCAGCTTGACAACTCAGGAAAGGAAACAAATGCGCAAAACTTATGCAGAGGCATCACTAACAAAGGCTGCTCCATCTCATGATCAAATAAGCTCAAATTTAACATCAGTACTAACTGCCTCACTATCTACCATGTTACAAGAATTCAGTATGACAATTCCTTCGCCATCCTCCACGAAAAGATTCCTACAAGGTACCCACTCAATTCTGACAGCCCTCAATAATGAATAAAAGAAAATTCCATCCCAACTCTCTCATGATCACTGCATGGAACGCCAATGGACTGAATAACAAAATCCTAGAACTACAAGAGTTCAATCGTAGACACAATCCTGACATAATACTTGTAAATTAAACTCATCTCAGGCCAGCTAATAACCCCAAATTACGAAACTATATTATGTACAAAACAGATAGACTCACCAGCAGCGGAGGAGGAACAGCCATATACATTAAAACTACCTAAGCCACAATGTTCTGACCAATCCACAAACCAAGACCCTAGAGATAATAGGCATTGAAGTTCATAGCAACAACGTTGGCAGTATCAAATCTATGATGTATATAATTCACCCAGCATTCCATTACTGGTATCTGACTTGGACACCATTCTCGGCTTCACAGACTCCATCATCATGGCTGGTGACTTTAACGCCAAACATACAGCCTGGCATAGCTCCATAATCAACGACAAAGGTCGAACTCTAAACCGTTACTCAACACAACATTCTATTGATGTAACCGGACCCACGGAGCCCACCCATCACAGCTCAGCTGGAAGTTCAGATGTACTTGACATAATCATCCTCAAAAACATCAGATACCAATATCAGCTGGAAACAATAAATGAACTTTCGTCCGATCACAACCCTATTCTGCTTCAACTCGGTACACAAGAACAATTCTCCCCCCCCCACTCTTTCATATCTTGGGACAAACTCTCCAGAATCCTAACTAATCACATTGGCCCAGTCCCTATTCATTCACTAAAGAGGAGATAGAATTGGCTGCAAACAACCTTACCAGTCAAATCAAAAATGCAATAAAGTCAATTATCCAAACTACAGTCTTTCACACAAGAGGTCGGATCCCCGAGGAAATTATGAATTTAGTCAGACTGAAAAACAAAACAAAAGAGGTATCATAACGCAAGAGCCCCTCAAGATAAAACAAATTTGAATAAATTAAACAGACAAGTCCGAGAAGCCCTCCCAAAACATCGAAACCAAGAATGGGAATCTAAGCTAACGAAATTAAACCCAGAAGATAACTCCATTTTGAAGTTCCTGAGAACCTTCCGCACTAAAAGGCAACTTTTACCCCCAATTCAGACCACGAAGGGAATAGCCTATAGTGACAAGGAAAAGGCAGAGGCCGTGGCGGACAGCTTGGAAACTCAATGCAACCCCTCTTATGAAAATTTGAACATCAATCTCATCTACAAGATTCACCGCCGAGTCAGGCTGGCCATAACACAACAAAAAGATGACCGAGAACCTCTCTCACCCACTTCTCCAACAGAAGTTATAAATATCATAACCCACCTGAACAACAATAAAGCTCCAGATTCAGATGAAATTACAAACAAAGTAATCAAACTACTCCCCAGGAAAGTCATTGTACGTCTAGTCAACATAATTAATGCCATCCTGAGACTCACGTATTTCCCCTTAACATGGAAGATAGCAGATGTCACGCCAATCAAAAAGATTGGAAAAAACACCCAACTCCCTGAAAGATATAGACCTATCAATCTTCTGTCTTACCTTGGAAAGATCGCAGAAAAAGTAATCCTTACAAGACTTCAATCACAAACGGATAAACTAGGTATAATACCAAATGAGCAATTTGGATTTAGAAAAAAAACACTCCACCGTTCAGCAGATCCACAGGCTGATCGAATTCATCTCCGAAGGCTTCAACCGGAACCGTCACACAGCTGCAGCCTTTTTAGAAGTTGCAAAGGCTTTTAATAAGGTGTGGCATCAGGGTCTTCTCTACAAGCTCATCACATTCAATATGCCTACTAATCTAGTTAAAATAGTTCACTCATACCTCAGAGACAGATATATGCAAGTCAAAAAAAAAATGAAACTGTGTCAACCAGACGCAAGGTTCTGGCGGGAGTGCCGCAGGGCTCACTCTTGGCTCCCTTGCTGTTTTCTATCTATGTTGCTGATATCCATCAAAACCCAAGCTCAACAATCGCTGCATTATATGCTGATGACACTGCATTATTAGCAAGATCTCTCAGCCCCAAACTAGCTGCCAAGAGACTCCAAAACAGTATTCACACATTAGAGAAATGGTTGATGGACTGGAGAATCCAATCCAATCCACAGAAGAGCTCAGCCATGCTATTCTCTAAAAAAAAGCCTCAAATTAAGGAAGATATACATTTACTAGGTGTTAAAATTCCATGGCAGAATACATTCAAATATCTCGGAGTAATTCTCGATAAAAAACTACAATTCACCAATCATATAGAACACATAAGTTCAAAGACATCCAAAGTAATAGCGCAGCTCTACCCCATGATTAACAGAAAAATTAAATTCGATACTCAGAACAAACTGCTCATATACAAAATGGTAATACGCCCAGTCATCACTTACGCATCTCCTGCATGGAGTCATACCTCGAACACAAATATTCAAAAGCTGGAGAGAATACAAAACAAATGTCTGAGAATGAGTTTGGATGCCACGTGGTTTATCAGAAACTCCCAGATTCACAGGGAAGTCAACATTCCCTACATCACATCTCTCCTTCACGACCTAGCTGAAAAGTTCTTCATCAAGACATTTAATCATCCGAACCCACTGATTAAGCAAGCTTCAGACTACAATGAAGCAGATTTCTGCAAATACAAGAGACCCAAATCAATTCTATGCTCAGCTGAACACAGTTAATCTCACTGCCTTTTCAGGGCGAGCTTAAAGCTCAATAATTCTCCACCCAAAGAACTTTCCTTTTCAGATGGAGGGGAATATGAAAAGTATTTATGCTTCACCCATCAAGTCACTATCGTTCTGCGTTCTGCATCATGTTTAAAAAAAAAAATTACACAAACAAGGAAACGGATACAAATCCTCTACTATATTTAGACGTAGCTGATACAGAACCACCCATTGATGGGTGGTTCTGTATCAGCCGGGGTTCTGTATCTATATATATATTACTGAAATTTCTTAATTCAGAAAAGAATAATAAACGTTCTGGAGAAGATGACTTATCAGCAGAACACATAAAAATCAGATTTACCGTTTTATAAGGTTATGTTGGATATGTTCAATAATATTTTAACTGCAAAAAATATTCCAATGCCCTGTTTATGCGATTAGAAAACCAAGAATTTATTCCGCTGCACTGGATTATTTATTTATTTTTATTTTTTGTATTTAACATGTCCTTGAACATATCCAATATACCCTTATGAAACTGTGACTCGTTACTACTGGAAATTTCCACTAATCCAAATGGGAATTCTTGGGAGTTTTCAGAATAAATTTGGATTCCTTGAAGTTTAATATTCAGAATTGATTTTATTGTTGCTTTTGGTATTGCTGGTTTGCTTTTGAAGTTATCAGAATTAACTTTTGAACCCTTTGCACTTAATATCTAGATTACGATGTTTCCTATGTTCCACGAAGGCAAAAAAAATTGCTACCCAGTTGTAGGACATGGTAGTGGTTTTCAAATTCTAAAGCTTCTCACTGGAATAAAAGTTTATTAGTTTGAAAGGGATCGATGCCAGGGTGACCATCCAGCAAAAAGATTTTGTACCAACTTATGCAGGAAAAAGGTACTATATATGAAAAAAGAGTACTAGATTTTTAGGAAACATTTTGTGTAAAATTATTTAATATGCTATTTACATATATACAGGGGTTACCACTCACAACAAAAGCATTGGAAGTATTTATTCATTCTTTTAACAGATTTTGCTGAATTAATTAACTCTTCAAAAATAGTAAAATCTGATGCTGATGAATGTTTCAATTTTTCTTTTGTCAAAAGGAGTCCATTCATCAAAGGAGTTTGTAGTTGATTTCTTATTCTATTTTTATTTATTGTCACTGCTGAAACTATTCCATCAATTGTTGCTGATGAACGAGGGAGGCACAGTACAGCTTTAACTAATGTTATTAAATTAGGAAACATTTTTTCTCCTACCGTATTTTTCATTTCAAAAACTTTATTCCAAAAAACCATGAATTCTTGACCTTTTTGCAATGCTTCTACAGTCTTCAATAGTTGCCATTCTCTATCGAGGTCTTCATAACTATTTTCTTCAATAACATGAGGAAAATTTACAGCAAGTGGCATTATACTGTCGAAACAGTCTGATTTGCATATTTCAGGATTCAGCATCGCGAAACGTTTTAATACAGGTTCTTTGAAATTTATTCGTTTGAAAAACTTGGCTACAGAACTCAACATAGAAGGACAAACATTTCACATTAGTGTCCTATGTCTCTTTCTGAAGTGTCTTATGTCTCTTTCTGGAAAGAGACATAAGAAGAACTTCACTCTTATCTAAACTCGTTAGAAGGGATTCCACTCTCGCCCCTAGATATACATTTTCTATTTCTAAAAACTGACCATTGTCAGTTGGAATTATCTTTTCAATTGGTGTATTTGTAACATATTGAAATTTCATGAAATATTTCCTGATCATTTTCATTTTTATCTCCTACTGATGAAATTAGAAGATGAAGACGGTATTCAGTGCCTTGGTAATCTAAATTTAGATTTACTACTGTTAGTAGGATGAATGCTAAGAAGGGAAAATATGCCTTAATTAAGGGATTTTGTAGTGCAGTTAAAACTGATTTGACTTGCTCAATTCCATCTTCTATCTTCCATCTGCTTCAAGATAAAGTATGAAACCAAAGCATTCCATTGTTTTACTATTCTTTGCACAAAATCGAGCATTGAGAGCCAACGAGTTTTACCCAACCTCAGCACATTATGTGGTTTTAAGTTTAATAGTTCCTGAATTTGCTTAAATTCTGTTAATCTTTTCGGTATCTTTTGTATGAAATTGTAAATATTTGCACATAGTTCTTCTAATGAATTTGGTAGGTTCTTACATGCTTCATCTGCACATAAATTAAAGCTGTGACATATGCATCTGGCGACATATAAACGATCATTTAATGATTTAAGGCGAGCCTGAATGCCAGAATGTTGTCCCGTCATAACTGAAGCATTATCAGCAGCAAAGCCTAATAAGTTTGCAAGAGACACCTTCAGCTTGTTTAATAATTCTATTGGAGTTTCAAAGAAAGCTGAACTTGTTTCGTCACTAACATCAATGATATTTAAAAACGAATCCTCTACTAATTTTGTGGAATCATCTGAGTAACGAACCACAACTGCTAGAGACTTATTTACTGTAATGTCAGTTGACTCATCAATAATTAAAGAAAAATAAGTATTTTGAAGTTTTTTTTGAGATTTCATTGAGTGAATCTACAGCCAACACAGTTACATTTAGTGCATCTACACTGTATTTTCTTATTTATTTCACTCTCAGGGGCAATTGCTTTCAATAGAGTTGGAAGAGTATCCATAAGCCTCAAAGGCAGATTGAATTCTGCAACATATGCACATAATCTTAATTCTACCTCTTTAATTTGTTTTTCCGACTGGTATTTGGATCTGGATTTAAACAGTGACATTAATACCTGGTGTGCTTCTTTTAGATTCTACATTTTGCTTGTATTTTGGAGTGTTTGCATGACGAATCATTAGGCTTTTGCTACCATTAATGCTTTTATCACAAATTTACACCAAGCAGTTTGTCCTTTTACTTTTACCTGAACTGATCCATGATTAAGAATGGGATCCTCCAACCAGTCTTCCTTGAATATTTGCTTATATGATTTTTTGATCTTTTTAGAAGAACCTTGTAAACCTGAATCTGACTTTGAATCATAACTAGCATCACTTTTTCTCAATTACCTGTGTCAGAAGTGGCTTCTTGTGAGTGGGAAGGGCCGGCATTGAGATCTTCACTTTCAATTGCTCGTTTATGTACTTTCCTAACTGATGCACTGCACTTTTTTCTCTGAGATTTAGAATCAAATTTAAATTGAGAACGTTTTTCTTGTCATTTGTCCATGTTTAAAGGGAAAATCTAAATAATAATATTTTTGATGAAGAACTGAACAACTTTTTTTAATAAATTTAATAAAAACACTGGACTTCAAAACCCACACTACTGAACAGACACCTACGAGTACCTCAAATCAAACTGCGACTGCAAGCAATGAATTGAAATTCGTACAACTTCGATTGTATCTCATTAGTGAAGTTTGAAATTTTTTAAACATCTGACATTTAAATATCCTGACAATTCCATTCATTGAAAACATTCACCGGCACGTTCGTTGCGCACTTCGCCACTCCAGCAGCTGTGAAAATATATGTCCTACTTCTCCTAAGGAAGTACATTCTGTTATCAGGAAACTTAATAACAAAAAGGCCCAGGACCTGATGAGGTTTAGAACAAAGTAATAAAAGCGCCACCTCATAAAGCTGTCATGCATGCAGGCCATCATTAATGCAATGCTAAGGTTCAGCTACTTCCTCACTCGTTGGAAACTGGCAGATATAATCCTCGTTCACAAACCTGGGAAAGCACCTCAGCTCCCTCAAAACTACAGACCCATCACCCTCCTATCATGCCTGGGAAAAATTGTCGGAAAAATAATCCTTAAACGTCTGCAAGAGGCGACAAAAGAAACCAACCTTTTTACTAAAAAGCAATTCAGATTTCGTACAGGTCAAAGCACAATTCAACAGGTCCACAGATTAATAGAATGCATTACAATTGGGTTTAACTGGAAGTAACATACAGGAGCAATCTTTCTTGATGTGGAAAAAAGCTTTTGATAAGGTTTGGCACAAAGGCCTCATTTACAAATAACTGCTAATTTTCCATTATATCTCACCAAGCTCATTGATTCCTACCTATAAAACTGGAAATTCCAAATTAAACTGCGTGGGCTCCGAACCTCCACGAGAATAATCACAGCAGGTAAACCACAAGGCTCCCTGCTATCCCTTTTCAACAAGTATATTGCGGATATCCCAAGCACAGTATCAACCACAATGGTTTTCTATGCGGACGACATGGCAATTATGACTAGATCACTCAGGCCGCACATAGCAACGCAGCAATTGCAAAACGCAGCAACAAACCTTGAAAAATGTTTCAGGAAATGGAGAATAGACATCAGAATTGATGACAAAAGCTCTGCTATACTTTTTACAGGAGAAACATCGCATCACGGGGCAATTTAAATGTTTAATGTTGCTATCCGATGGCAAACCAAAGTCAAATACCTAGGGATACAACTAGGCAGTCACCTCAACTTTAATCCCCCACATTTTATATGCCTGAAATAAAACCAATTTAGCAATTATCCAGCTCTATCCTCTCATCAACCGGAGAAGCCAAGTTAGCACCGAGAACAAGCTGCGCATATAGAAAACAATCATCAGACCCATTTTAACTTATGGATCACCTGCTTGGGATCGCACTTCCTCCAGTAACATAAAAAAATGCACGTTCTACAAAACAAATGACTACGCATGATCTTTGATGTCCCCTGGTTTGTCAGAAATGTTCTCCTCCATCGAGATGCAGCCATACCAAATATCTCTACGTTACTTCATGATATCGCCTCCAAATACAGGCAGCTCTTCATCCAAACCAACTCGTTCAAGAGTTATCGAAGTACATCGAAAACGACAGATAGAAACACAAGCTCCGGAAGGCAACTCTGCTCGTCGGTACATGCGCTCTTACACAACCCTCGATAAACTCTCCTCTACATAATCAACTTCTAATTGATGAAGGGATAAAAATCCACGGGAATGTCATCCATCTTGTCATAACAGTTAACAGTGTGTGTGTGTGTGTGAGAGCTAGGTTTTAAACGTGGAGCAAACGTTTTACATAATGGGATCCAAATTACCCTGTGCATCAATAAAAGGTGGTTAATCATATTAAAATATTTAATTTTCCCACTTGTTTTCGTTGTTGTAATGATCTTATAACGCGCGAGAAGTGTTTGAATAGCGAATATTTTCATTGGTTACTGCCAGTCAGATTGCGTGAGTATGGGATTGGGGGGATGGAAGAGAAGGTTAGCGAACAGTGAGAGAGGAAGGGAAAAAAAAAAGAAAAATCGTGCTTGTGTTGCTGAATGTGATATGTGGGGAGGTGGGAGAAGAGAAAAATATTAAACTCATATGTCTAACTGATGAGTTAGACTGTACTTTTATACTTTTTTAAAGTGCTAGATCTGCTGGTAAACGTACTAGCACACTAAAAATGTATAAAAGTATAGTAATCCCTTGATTAATTTGTCCCCGATTAGCGCGTTTTCGATTAGTGTGTCGTTTTTTTCGATACCCAAATTCGATTAGTGCGCCTATATACATCTTAAAAATAAATGTTACAGATTTTAAAAATTTTCTATCTATACATTTTTATGGCTAACTATTTTAAAAAATCACTCACCAGAATGAAATAATTTACTTACCAATTTGAAACATTTTACAAAGTTATTTTTAATGGCATATTACACTGTTTCCATGTACACTATGTTCCAAATTTACCGCCAAAGTTTTATTTGTCGCCTTCTTTGCATAGCATTTTGCTGATCATATCTGGTGCAATTGTTTACCTTACTTTTTTATTTTAAATTATTTTCCTAACCTTTAATCATGAGTAAAAGAATTAGTGAGCAAAAAATAGAAGTGTGAAAATGATTTGAAAAGTGATCTGATTGGAAGAAAAACTTGAAATAATAAAGAAAATTGAACAAGGCGAGTCCAGAGGAAAGATAGGACAAGAACACAAAAATGGGTGAATCAACTGCTCAATACAAAGAGAAAGGTAAGGCCGCTTCAAATTCATCATGCATGCACTCGAAATCAAAGTATTATAATTGTTGAATTAGAGAGACTTCTTTTTACATGGATCGAAGATTGTAACCAAAAACGGATCCCGCTAAACACTGGACTTATTAAATCAAAAGCATTGTCTCTTTGCAACCTGGAAAGAAAGGGCTATCAATGATGGAAGAGAAGAATTCCACGTTAATGATGGCTGATTTGAACGTTTCCAAAAGAGAAATAGCCTACATAATGTTCTAATCACAGGCGAAGCTACAAGTGCAGATAAGGAGATATCCAGAGATTTTGAAGACAATTGTGTAATAAGGAGCCCCTTGTGATCAACAAATATTTAATGTCGATGAAACCGGTCTTTTTTTGGAAGCGAATGCCTTCGAAGACTTTTCTAGCCAAATCAGAGAAATCTCAGCCTGGTTATAAAGTCGCCAAGTCGAATGAAATTACTGCTAGCAATCTGCGCGCCGTTTGGAAGCGCATTCTTCCACATTGTGCAAATGATTTTAGAGGCTTTTCAAATGAATCTAAGTTAATTAAATCTCATTCTGAGAAGTTGAGTGATTCCGGCCTGCTAAATTTAGATGCACAGCCGGGAAGATCCTGAAGAATAAGAAGAAAATTTAATCACTGCAAGCCCAAAGAGGTTTCACAGAAACAATTTGAAAATAGTTTTCGAACAATCGAAGTTTTTAAACAGCAATTCTTAGAAACTGACCCTGGTGAAGAGAGAACCAGTAAAATTTGCAGAAGAAGCAATAGGGACATATCGTCAGTTGTATGAAAAAAAGAAACAAAATGCCCGCCAAACTACGTTAGCTCAATTCTCTGTTAAGAAGCAGAATAATAAATTTATATTCTGAATATGTTTTATTGTCTTTCAGCTTCATGGTTTTCCTTTAACTAGGCACTGAGACATACCCTAATTCTTTTATAAAAATAATTAAGGGTCAAAAAACAAATCTGAGGAACGAATTATACATTTTCCCATAGGTTATTATACTCGATTAGTGAGTTTTCGATTAATCCGCCTATTATAATGAACGCATTAGGCGCACTAATCGAGGGATTGCGTACTAGATGTGGTCACCCTGGTCGATGCATTGACAATAAGGAGGATTACAGGAAAATGTAAAGTTAACAGAGAGATGTAACGAATTCATTACAACGAAGTGCTGTATTCCTTAAACTTAAAAGGACTGGCTTAAAGGGGCGAAGCAAGATTGCTTTTCATCTTCCCGGTTATCTGTAGAGGACAGTGTAGGGATAAGGTGTTATTGAGCTTTTAATGCTCTGATCATGGCAGGAGGGTAACAGCAATAGCCAAGCCTCAGATAGAACTTCATTGGTTACAGCATTGCCATCCATTACCCTCCAAGGGTATTAATCACCGCATCTCACGGTCGATTCCCCAGTACTGTAGTCCTTATAAGGACTGGCTTAAAGGGGCGAAGCAAGAATGCTTTTCATCTTCCCCGTTATCTGTAGAGGAGTATGTAGGGATAAGGTGTTATTGAGCTATTAACGCTCTGATCATGACAGGAGGGTAACAACAATAGCCGAGTCTCAGTTACAACTTCATTAGCTATAGCATTGCCATCCATTACCCTCCAAAGGTCTAACCAGTACTGTAGTGCCTTTTCTTCAAACCTAATAATAAAATATGATATTAAGTTAAAAAAGGTGTATTAATACTAAATAAATATCTTAAATAAAGTTATATTTAATCTTTTTTAAATCAAATATATCATTACATTTTAAAATATAGTTCATATAAATATATGAACATTGTTGAAAGTTTTATTTAATGTGCACGTGAATTCAAAATATGAAAAACTGTCATCTTAGATACTGAAGAATATATCAACAAAATGTTACAATTACTACAAATAGATAGTTATTCAATTCTTCAAAATGAACCAACTCGTGCACTTTATAATTGTACTAATAATCACCTGAAAACCACTACGAAATTTCCTAGAAACTAAAGATTGTTCTTCGTTCACTTTATCTTCTCATCCCTCGATTATATGGTTGCCTAAAATACAGAAAGACCAGCGTGGAAGGCATTGATTCTCCCACATAAAAGCTTTCAAAACATTTGGCCAAAAATCCTCCTTCCTCGAGAATTCTGAACATTTTGTTTCGTTTGTAAAGACATACATCTTAAAAAAGATGAAATTATGGCAAATTTCGATGTTATTTCCTCTTTACTAATATGTGTACAGAAGAGGCCTTAATTCTTTTAAAAAGATTATTTTTATTATTTAAAGAGAGATTATCAAAAGAAAACGTTATCGCGCCTGACCCATTGCGTAAATTCTGGTTACTTTCTTTTTTAAAAATACCATTACAGCAGCTTGACTATGCACAATCCATTATCTTCTATATTAGAAAATTCATATTTAGTAGCATTTGGGGAAAAACGATCAATTGCTTTTTACTAAAGTCAAGATTATGAAAAAGATATATTGATGAAAAAAAAAATCAGCTAACGCCTTCTCATTCCCGTATACGGGAAGTAGGCGAGGCCGTTTAGCCCTATCTAACTTTTGGAGACTGAGTAGGCAGTTCAATCTCCACTGGTACCCAATCAGAGATAGATGGCCCAAGGCTATCACTAATTAAGCGGTACGCAGTGAAGAGAGACGGCTCAAATGTGCCACCATCTCGTGGTCCCTAACCCTAACAATATATTTAATGTCTGAAATGATGTGGGTTCTACGGTCGATTTTCTTGAGTTTGCGGGACGAAAAACCCGAGTTTCCGGGAGGAAAAACCCGCTAGCCCGTGCCAGAGATCGACTAACTCGGAAATCGGTCGAAAAAAGGCTTAGAAAAATTTCCTCTAGTCGCTGACTAGACTCGAAACCAAGTCTTCCTTCGTGCGGCCAAGCGCCGTGGTATGCAAACGCCACATCCACTGAGCTACACAGGCTCCTTGATGATGTTTTCTTAATTTGCAGCCATGGACCAGATTCCTTAAAGTTCAGGAACCATCTTAGCAATCAATAATGAATTAGGGAGTTAGCTTAACAGTTCTCTCCCATTCCTGGATATTAAACTTATTAGTGTGTCAAAAAAATTGAAGAGTTCAGTTTACAGCAAATGACAAAGAAGAAGAAGTGATCACCAAAGAACTACATTTCCTTCTCATAACCTTACAGAAAATCGGTTATCGTAAACAGGCTATTAATAAGCTACTTTACAATCCAAGTGCTCACCGTATTGAAATATAGTAATAATATGAAAGGTCCTAGATCCCTGCTATATATCAGCTCCCTTTCAACAAAGTTAGCTAAAATTCTCAAAGATTTTAAAATACACACTCCTTTTATTTCTCTATCCGAACTCCTTTTCTTACTTGGTGCACCTAAACTGAAACATGAGAGACTAAAGTATCCCGGAGGTCATCGCCTTTGGTGTAACTGCAGTATGCCCCAGTTTGGTCAGACGCAGAAATCCATTGAGTTGCGTATGGGAGAACATGTGAGCGACATCAATGTCAGCGCACTATCTCATCACGTTGTTCATTCTGCTCACCCTAACGATGACGATTCAATCACTCATACAGTGATCTGGAACAAATCAGAAAACATTTTCAGCTGCTGTGATGAACTGGAGAGAAGAATTGTGGAATCAACAGAAATTGTCCTCAGTTCTGTCGACATTAATACTAACTTGAGGTATAACCTCTCTGATTGCCACTCCTCAGCTGTCCAACTTTGGCGTACGCGAGATCATTCCTGCGTGAACGTGCTCAACACTACCATGACATCCAGATTGCCTTCAAATATCAGCAACTTTAATTTATAGATGTTGTTTCTCTTGTAATGTATTTTTATTTATTTATTTTTTGCATTTCTCTTTTCATGTTATGAACCCGATGAAGTCTTCTAAGAATTCGAAACTAGTTGTTCGCTCAAATAATAAATATTATTTATTTATTATTATTATTTATGATTTGGCTATTAGTCATTAAATTTCCGATGGGATTCTCTTAAAGGATGCACTCCCCAAACCGTACTGAATTAGAAAGCCACCACCTCTATTCCGGTGTTCAGAAGTAAAGCGGTTCACTTGATGGTATACACCTGAATGAACTTGATATTAACGGGTCAGGTAGTTTTCTGACCAGCGGGCGAATAATTCTATTGCTACTTATCCTGACAGGAAATGCCTAGAGAGGTTTGGGTCACAATATAGCAGTTAAGGACATTCTTTAGTACACGTTGATCAGTGAAGACGTTGACTAGGTGAACGTAGTCAATAGACGTTGAAAATCTGAAAAATGCACATATCAGAATATGTGCATTTTTCAGATCTGATGTTTTTTTTGTTTTTTTTTTAAAAAATCAGCTAGCGTCTTTTATTCCAGTATAGGGAGTAACGGTGAGGCAGTTTTAGCCATATCTAACTTTTGGAGACTGAGTGGGCAGTTCAATCTCCACTAGCAGCCAATCACAGATAGCTGGCAAAAGGCTAGCACTAATTTAAGCAGCCCGCAGTGAAAGACGGCTCAACAAGCGCCGCCATCTCGTGATCCCTAACCCTAACACCATACAGGGTGTACACAAATGATTACCCTGATTTCAACTGGCTATAATATTTTAACAATGAAACTAACTGAATAAAGTTTGTTGAGGTAAATTTGGGCACTCATAAAGTTTCCCTACTCGTATCTTTAGTATACTGCTTTTGCCACCAGGAGCGCTGTTGCTGATATTTTTTAAAATTGCTTCAGTACAGAAAAAGCCCAATGTGTTCTGTGGATAGCAGAAACAAAGTCTCCAGTTACAGTGCAGCGAATGTTTAGGGCACAGTATGGAAAGAACCCACCTGATGTCATGCTCATTAAGTCATGGAAGACAAAGTTTTTAGAAACAGGTTCAGTTCATAAGGGTACAAGCAATGGCAGGCCATCGGTTTCCGAACTGTTGAGGCAGTTCAAACTGCCTTCACCCGGTCACCGTAGAAGTCAATCAGAAGAGCTTCACTAGAACTTCAAATGCCAAGGAGTACATTCCACAAAGTGGTACGCAAAGCTTTGCAATTGTTTGCGTACAAAGTCCAAATTGTCTAGGAGATAAAGCCAGATGATCGTCCAAGGCGTGAAGAATTTGCTAACCTCATTTTGAAAAACATCGATGAGGATAATGATTTTTGCAGCTTGTTTGTTTCTCTGATGAGGCAACATTTCACATGAGTGGAGTATTCAACAGACACAATGTAAGGATCTGGGGGATCTGAAAACCCATATGCCATAAGAGAACACATTCGAGCTAGTCCAAAACTCAATGTGTGGTTTGGACTAATGCAAGATCGAGTAATTGGCCCTTTCTTCTTTCTTGAAAAAGAAATTAATGAAAATGTGTACTTAGACATGCTCAATAATTATGCCATTCCCCAGCTACAGGAGATGCAACCAAATGTTATCTTTCAACAGGACGGATCCCCCTCCCCCTCATTGGTCTCGTGATGTTCACAATCGTCTTAATACAGAATTCCAGAATCGCTGGATTGGCAGAGAGATGGTCCAATCCCATGGTTCCCCGAGGTCACCGGACATTAATCCCCTAGACTTTTTTTTTCTTTGGCTGTATGTTAAGGATCTTGTTTATGCATCACCAGTTCCAGATCTTGTGACCTTGCGACAGCGCATCAGAAATGCAGTCGAAGGAGTCACACAACAAATGTTGGACAATGTGTGGCGTATTATTGATTTCCCGCTTAGATATTTTACGTGTTACCGGCAATGCACATGTTGAAGTTGTTCATTGACTTTTTTTTTCTATATGTTATGCATTGAAGTCCAACTTTGTGTTCCATTTCAAGTATCCACTGAAGAGTTATAATATATTATAATCATGGTAAACAACTGTGGACACCCTGTATTTTAATGTTTAAAATAGTGTGGGTTTTATGGTCGATTTTCTTGAGTTTACGGGACGAAAAACCCGCTTGCCCGTGCCAGAGATAGACTAACTCCACGTGAAGAAGTAGAGGGGAAGCCCTCTCCCTCGAACCAGGCCGATTTTTACATTAACTGAGTAACATAATGTTAAATCTAAAGACTTCTATGAATTGTGAAGACAAGAAAGTTGTGCAAAAAAAATAAACAAATAAACTCCTAACTAAATGCAAGCAAAAAGACAATAGCAATGCGAGTAGGTATATAAAAAATACCAAAATCTGCTGATAATACCATATAACGTTTAAGATCTTTGATCACGATAAATAATAAATATTTGCCATAGCCTGGACTAAATGTAACAAGTACGGTTCATAGCAAATTCTGGACCTAATTAAGGTCGTTTTGGTGGAATCTGTAATTTAGTACGAGGAATGTAAAACTACGTGCTACTAAATAATATTACACATACCTATTGATTACGTTGCCAAAAAATAAACAAAATTGTTATTTTTGTTAACAAAATCTCTGACAAAAACGAACCAATACAATTTTCTTAACGTGTTCTGTGACTTTTTATGCATTTTTCTGTAATGTGTAAAAAAAAAATAAAAATTTCAAGGAAACTAAGTATTTTAAACGCAACTTCATAAAAACACTCTAGAGAGGGACCAAATACTTAATAATAATTAGGAAACTTTCAGAGAAACATGTTTTAGAAAAACATGAGTTTGAAGTACTATTACATTATTATTACATGACACCTCCAGGGAATTTAAGACTCATCGAGGGAGGGCAAGTACTCTACAACTCTCTGTCTCCACCACTCAAATCCACCAACTACAACTACTTTCATCATCTACACCAACGCCATCTACCGCCGACCACCACCACTACTATTTTCACAGACAATCACAAACATCTATGCCCAAGGCGGGATTCGAGACCTCAGCCTTTAGCCTGGAGAGAGCGGATACGCTAACCACTCGACCAACCAGGCCGACAAACATACAAACCGTTCAAACATACATACATATTATTCTATTTGTATAAACATACGAAGAGAATAATAAGCATTACTGAGTATTTCACGTACATGATATTACCAAAATCATTTGTCTAAAAAGACAAACGTGTCAGTTTATAATAACTAATGAATCAAAAAACATCCATCTAAATTGCAAGACAATATTTATCTCTTGTTATGAAAAGATGTACCAAAAAATCGAAAAATCACCAATAAATAAATAAATCACCAGTAATGATTGCATACTTCAAAATATCCCATAACTCACCCAAATAGAAGAATTCAGTCGTATATTATACATCGGTGATTAATCTTTTTGGTCTTTTCTGTATTTTGATACTTCACTGAACATGTGATACCAATTAAAAATAACTACCAAAGCATCCAGATAACTCGTCTAAAGAAAAATATTATTCTGCAAAGAGTTGAATGTTTTCCAAGAGATCAGTACTATTGGTAAGTCTATTTACTTATTTTAAAAGATTAAAATAAAAATTAAAAACCATACATGTCAAGGGTATTTTTTCTTGTGATTCTTACGACATCCTCGCACTGCATTCCGTTTACTGCGGCAATTTGTGCAACCACGAGTGATCATTCCCGGATGAGAAAATCTTCTTTCATCAGCCAACTGTTTTGGGACAAAATAAGGAGCATCTATTTCCAGAAGGATCCTTTTAATGGAAAATTTTCTTATCACATTGCCGCCTTCAGTTGCTGATGGAAATGTCACCACTGCAGTAAAACCCATGTAGAGAGAAGGAAACGCCATAATTCTGCTTCCTCCCAAGTTCCAGTGAAACAATGTCGGTCGATGCGATGATTCTTTTGGACGATTGGAGTCTTGGGTGGAAAATACAAAACACATTAACGTGATGAGATCTGTAGGAAATGGAGTGTCGACAACACAATGTAGTATTAAGAGGGGAGTCTTCGAAGAGCGAATTTGTTAAGATTTGTGTGCTGTAGGTTTCGATCCTTAATTTTAATTCAGAATTTATTATGATAAGACAACAAGTATAGCTCAGCACATTTTAACTTCAATTAAAATAAGGTTAATTTGAAAGAAAAACGGTTATAGTGCTATAGAAGTCTACTCTGAAGCCAATATGCATAAATATGTATGGGGAAAAACTTAACGAAAATTTGTATAAATTACATTAATTCATGAGCAACTTGGAACCCAATTTTTTCTGTCCTTCCATTGATAATTTTTATATCTAAAAGTAATTTATTATAATAAAACCGGTGTTTTGAATTATTTAAGAAACAATTTAGACCATGAGAACAAAGTTAAAAATGCGATGTTGTTTTATTTGTTGCCTTTTTATTCTTACCATATAACATTTTTCCTCGTTCATTAATGCAACAAATGTTAAAAATAAATATCAAAAACCCCATTACTTGAACCAACTTCTCTGTGTTGGATAGAGTTCCTACTTTACAACAATCCTAGATATTTTCTACCAAATTTATTTATATCACTAAGCCCTTTGTTTTTCACTATTAGTGAAAGAGATTTATCTAAGTGCATCTTTGGCCGTTTTGTTTCTTCAATAATATTGTTGGAAATGATATTGACGGTCCAATGACCTGTATCCAATTTTCTTTTTTTTTGAATGAGTTTCTCCATTTCTTTCTTGGATCCGTTTGGAAACGCCGGTAATATCTTGACAAGCTATCTTCTTAACTCCTTTCGACAATCCTGTAAAAGATAACTGATGTGTAGCGAATGAGACGTGAAACTGAACTTATTCCAGATATTTTTAGTGCTTAATACTAGTAGCCAATCAGAACGTCTGGTGTAGGAGAAATAATCTGCAACCAATGAGACAGTGGTTTCAAGGCTTACTCATAGAACGGCGACTCATCCTATACTTGGTTCAAGACAGGAATGGACTGTAGACCGATGATTTTAACTTTAGGAATGGAAATTATGTTCGATTGCATGTGTATACTTTCATTTTAATATGATTTTATTTTAGTCTATCGAAATTTTAAAGGTAGTCTATCCCATTTGATTTAAATATAAACTTCTATTCAATGAAAGTATAAACATGTACCTAAATCCCGTTCATGATTCAAAGTAGTTTTTTTTTTAGTATACCGAAGAAAGTAATATAAAATTAAAAAATACACGACACTTTGCGTTTTGCATAACGAA
This sequence comes from Typopeltis vanoorti, assembly GCF_054136105.1. Lineage (NCBI taxonomy): Eukaryota > Metazoa > Arthropoda > Arachnida > Uropygi > Thelyphonidae > Typopeltis > Typopeltis vanoorti. The sequence goes on from NC_143551.1 coordinate 32,742,600, forward strand.
GAACCATTATGAAAGATTTTCAAATGAAAATCTTTCATTTGAAAATCTAACTAAACAGACTAAGAAGTACACTAAATTAATTCTAATTACCTATGTACAGCAAGTTTAAATTTAACTAAATTATCTGCTCCTACAATACTTTCAGGAAGTGTATCTCAATTTTTGACTATAATTTCACTAAAATATTTTTTTAAATCTAACCTATTACAATTCTTAATTAGGTTATGTTCAGTAATACTCGATTACTGGCGAGAGAGAGACAGACGTAGAAATCTCCATTGGAATTTCCACTATGTCCAAAGAAGCCTTCATTATTAAATAATGACGATTTAATATCTCCTAGCTTGCTTGATATAACGAGTGCATAAAGTCCATCACTATGACGCCATGTTAGATTTCATAGTATATGAAGTAGTATTTCCTGTCCTAAAGGTGGAATGCCATTTACACATCTTTCTCTCTCATTCATTTTCTTAGTCCTTCTAACCCAAAGCTTCAATATTTTCCCTAAATCTTATTTTAGCAGTATTATTGCAAACGACTTAAACGCAGCTAAACAAATACAATTTTTTCAAGCACGTTCACGTCCTTCCTTGTTTGCGTAATCAATTTGGTTATCCATATTGGATTGTTTCGATATCATACCACATTCTCCACAAAAAAATAATCACTATCTTTGAGTCGCTTTAGTGAGTACTGGCGTCCATTATATTCTCTGCTTGTGTAGAATGCCGTACATGAGACAAAACCAGTTTCAAAAATAGTTGCGAAATGCATCTGGGAAAAAAAATCGAACAGAATATACAATCCTTAACCCTTTCTGACCTGATTTTTTTTTTCCAAGTGAAAGAAAGTTTTCTTTCTATTTATTTTATCTTTAGGTCTAAAAAAGCAAGAGTATCAAGTATTTTGATGGAAAATACATTTCAGGATAGGAATTCTGACCGACTGATTTCATATGGAATCATTATATTCTGGTAGCAAATATTAAACTTCTGAGCTTATACTCTATAATCCAATATATGCATATTATTCTACTAAGTCATAAAAACCGATATTGGTAAGATTTATACGTATAATACCTGTTATTATATTAAAGAAATGGAACTACGACGTACGATACCAATCGGAATCATTCGCTACGTAATATGGGCTACGAAAGCTAAGACAGTTAGTAATTCCAATTGGAATTACTAGGGAAGAAAGGGTTAATTGGAGTTTCCTATTATTAGACACATTAATGACTAACTTGATGAACTGGAAAAGTAATCAACGTGTTTCCCGAATATGTTTAATAAAAATGGTAGATAATTTAAAATAAGTTTAAAATTGAACTTAAGCTTATTATCCATCTACCATTTTTCTATCTCCCTGAACCGCTCCCTCGCACAAACTGTTACGGCTTTCATAACAAGCCCTTATACACTTAAAGCGTTTATTGAAATGTATAAATTAATTTCCTTAGTTTTATTTTCATGTGAAACTGAGCTCTTATCATTTTTTTCTGTATTGTTATCGTTGGGAGATAATTAATGCACGCTTCTGTTTAATAATAATAATAATACCATATTTCAAGATAAGTTTCTTTGTCATCTGAACCAATGCTGAACAGTATGCACTCCTTGATTCCAATCTATATCACGTCCTTAATCACTCTTCCTGGTTTTATGGAGTGAAAGCCAATCAATTAAGTCTTATACGAGGTCAATATATTTGGCGTATTATTTGGCTTGGCAAACTTTGTCCCACCACTCTTAGCATATACAGATTTCTTTTATCAAGAAATCTCTAATAAATGTTAATTACTATGCCACTTTATTGGTTATTATTAGAAGTGCTGTCGGTAAGCTTGTCCTCAATAACTGAATTTTACACTTTTCACATATGCATACAGTCTCCTTAGATCCCGATACTGGGAAAATAAAATGGATAAATTTATCGGATATGGATAAATATAACCTCCATACAAAAGAAGATTGTGATCGCTATCTTTCAGTGGCCTTGGTACTTGAAGGTTAATTGCATCAAAGTTTCGGTCTGAGTACTAGGGTTCAGTATTTCCTCCTCTTGTCGCATATAAGGCATAATTTGCATAATTTATTAACTACACTTCTAGGATTTGTATAAGGGTAGTAATTGCCGTTTAAAGTTATTTGCACGTCTTACATATTTCTATTGACTCAAAATTCATATTTGGCCAGGTTATAAAATGGCCGTGGTAGCAAGTACTTGAATTAATTTCATTAACTATTATCCCTCGTCAAGTACACTGTTCTCTAGTGTATTAATATACGTTACCAATTCTCCATAATTTCTATCTCGATCACAGAGTATGAGAGCATGCTGTTTACACCTACACCCGACCCACAGTCGCTTAGTTTATCGTTTTCATAAGACAATGATGCGTTTGAACCCCTTCTTAATGAGATTAGCTTAACTGTGTATTTGACCCTGTGTTTCGTGGTGCCGATATGGATTATTATATGTACCTTTCAGGAATGGAATGTTTCTTATCCTTAATTACTGATCGTGGTTACTTGAAGTTATGTCCGAAGGCTATGAGACCAATATAATAGCTGTTAATTGCATGTATTCATCTGTTTTGCGGAAGAATGGTATCAGGGAGGATAAAACATACCAGGGATCCTGGTAAACATAGCTTGGTCTTACTCCACCACTACCACCACTCCTCTTTCAACAAAACATTTCAAGATTATCTCACAGAATACCCCGCGTTGTCCTACAGCCGATGTTCAAACATTGTCATGACGTTTCGTAGCATTTCTTCTGTTATTTTCAGCTGTTCTTTTTTCTTTTTTTAGATTTCACATTTCTTTGATCTTTATACATATGCAAACAGCTTCCCTATATAACATGTTAAATTAAGATTTACACATTAAATATTCATTGTTGCAGAAACACTTCTCTCATTGTCTATCTTTGCAACTTTCTACTTTATCCCTCCGTCACGACATCAACTATACAGACAAACTTTCCTCGGACAGATTGCACTTACCAGAGATTCTTACCACTTACCAGGCAGCTTCGCCACTTGCCAGAGATTCTGGGTTGGTTTGAGAACCAGTGATTGAGCATCTCATCAAAGAATCGTAAGCCATTAATCTTCGGAAGTTCTTTCCGATTAACCTGTGCCTTCTGATATATTGCGTTATTTGGTTGAAAAAGGGAAACCCTAGTTAGCCACTATGCTCAAGTAAAACATTACATTTAGACCGTACTCCAACAGTATCAGTGGACTAAAAACACATCGCAAGAAATCTTTTTCCATACCATCAGAAGCTTACAATGTTGCCACCTCACGTAACGTGATGATCCGTTGATTGATGGTTTTTGCTGACACCTTCTGTACTTGCCAGCCAAATAAGAAATGATACTTTTCCACAAGGACAGAACTTTCCGAGGAGAAATACTAGGTAGTAACTGAACAAATGATTAGTTGAACTTGCCCACCCTACTTATTGGAAGTCTGAAGTGGAAATGCCATGTGTAGCGATCAGAGCAAGTTTTTCTGTTTCTGTCTCTAACTTTCGTCTCCATTCATGTACGAGTGATACCTGCTCAAATAAAACATACCCGATTACCCGAAACCACCTGTATTTCGAGGGTACATCACCGGTATCCCGTTGGCCGACAGGTAGTACACGGGTTTGAACCTGTTAATAAGGCGACTTCCTAGAAATTTGAAACATATTCTCTCCCTGCCAAGTAATCAGTCAGATCTTGCCTAGACAGCGGAATATCGCGTACAGACATCACTTCGAACTTTTGGGAATCCCACAACTTGCAGATACATCATCTACAGTCTACAATATCCAAATTACGTAATTCGTTTCACTCCTCGTAAAGTTCCGTACTTGTGGAAAAGCATCATCTCTATTCGGCTGGAAGTCCAGAAGGTGTCAACAAAAACCATCAATCAACGGATCATTACTTTAATACTTCTAATATATCGACAACCTTACATTGCCATCATCAGGGATCAGATAATAATGATATGTGTAGGCAGGCACTAACACTGAACTAAATTTAGGCCTAGAGTCCTAAATTTCGTTCTCTTAACCCAATTTACCCCACGACAGGGAGAAATGTCGGAAGCATTAATTAAAAGTATTTATTCAGTATGAGTTGTAATTTCACTCAAAAAATAATAGTTAAAGCCGTTACTGAAATAAATCGCAATACACCTATTAACTCTGTCTGTTTACCTCATTACTTGATAACAATTATGTTGTAAACCGATCTTAACAGAATCATGTATCATAAAGGTTACCCTTCTTTTTCATTAGAGTTTATAGACTATCAAATGTCATGATGGGATTAGAAAACGTTCATGACAAAGGTGAGAATCTAGAAGCGAAATAATCGGAAGAGTTCCACTCACATACCATCATGAGCAGGGTCACTATCAGCACGATCAAGCAGCGGTGGCGACATTGTGAATATGAGCTAATTTGTCTGAAAACGTAATTATCACTTGGTTTGGTCCCACATGCTATCCACCGCCGACGTACAGAACTATTTACTGCTAATGAGTAAGGGTCTGGGGACACTGTGTGTCCAGTATGGCCTTTGAAAGGTTTCACTTGAACCATATGTAAGAAAGAGATAGACACAAAGCATACACTTTTCTTGGAACACCGAATACGACAGCATTCACTTCCGACTGCATATATGCAGGACAGCGGTGTTTCACTGAACAATAAAGTAGAAGTAGAGTTTATATTTCACCTGGCTAGGGAAGGGATTTTCTGCCCAGTTCAAAGGGTGTCAAACTGAACCACCACATTTAAGATCACTGGGAAAGAAAACAGTGCACAAACACGACCATCGCTGAAGGCTTAAGGCAGCGATTTCTTAAATAAACAAGGTGGTGGTGGTGATGGCAGTGATAGTATGTCAGAAAGTTCGCCAGAGTCCCGTCTGTGGAAACAAGCCACACCGAGCAAAGACAGAGTAGTAGATATGCATAGATAAACAGTAGATATTAGTAACGAATGTTAGTTCATGTTTGGGTTTTCATGAACGTATGTTGAATACACAGGTTTTCCAGTAGGATACTCAGGTTGCCAAGGAGAAGGAAGGGGGTAAAAAAAAAAAACACCATCTAGTCTTCTCTGGTGATGATGTTAAGCTCTAACTAACTTCCTAGGATATCCAAGAGAGATCGTGGGAAGAATAAGTTACAAAAAGAGAAAAGCGAACAATTGATATGCTTGTATATCATTATCCCGGAACAATTAACATTATTCATTTTATGAATATTGTTAATTCATAAGAAGAGGGCGCTGTATAGGCATACGAACGGGCACATGGTGATATCGCTGCTCATCCCGTTTTTTATAGTTTTAAAGTGGTCCCAACTCCTGTTTCTAATTTGAAAGTGTTCCCAATTAACTCTACTTATCACGCCGAAGACAGTGATATAAAATCCACCGAAATCAGCTAAGACTAAACTAAATTTTGAAGTGTTTAAAAGTGAACATAGAGGACGGCGGTCAACAACGAGCGAAGAACAAAGGACGTCGCCATCTTTACGATCACGGCACAGTTGCTGAAGGGAAGAAAGGTGAGTCATGAAGTGTATCAAATGCCTGGAGGATTTATCGTCCGACGGAAATAATATAACCTGTGCGAAATGTTGTAGGATTCGACACTTAAAATGTGCTGGATTTTCAGAAACAACCTGGCAACGTAAATCCAATGCAACACGCGAAGAATGGATATGCCTACTCTGCAGAAAGAACAAAGAAACGCACCTAAGGCAGCCACTACGACCACTACGACACACTACGACGCAGCCGATTATACCGGAGGCAAAATCAGACGACGAACTGAACAGACAATAAACGCAGATGAGTCCTATAATTTCAACTATATAAATATGTTAACAGAAAACGGTCTAGAGACTATAAAAGCCAGCTCAGTAGATCTTGTGCAAGAACTCTTTTACAAACAGAACGAACAAATAAAAAATCAAACGAATATGAAGACTTGGTCAAACATAATAATTTAGCGGTGATAGAAGTGTTGCAAACGGTAAATGACATTAAAAGCAGCATTAAGGGAACTAAAGGACAGGCAACACAATTTGATGAAAGAGACATCAGTCAAGAAGTTCATTCTCTAAAACTACAATACGAACGTTTAAATCAACAAAAACATAAAGAAGATCTTGTCATAAACGGTCTCTCTGAAACTGCAACTACAGAAAACCTCAGAGACATGGTTTTAAAATTAGGTCATGCAATTGATATCCCTGTACAGCTTAACGACATCCAGACCGTAAATCGGATTCCTAGGAAGAGCAAAAAACAAAGCTTTCCACGACCTGTACCAGTCATAGTTCGTCTTACGAGCAAGTCCACAAGAGACAATCTCATAAAAGCCAGCACACAGAAAAAACCAGTTGCCAACGACTTGAGCGCATTGCAAGACAACACACCAATCTTCTTATCCGAATATTTAACACCTTTCAACCAGAATCTGTTGTACCAAGCAAGAAAAGCAAAAACAGAAAAAAATTGCCACGTTTTGTGGATCAGAGATGCCAAGATATTCTTGAGGAAGTCACAATCTTCAAAAGCGATACAAATTAAAAGCCCAGAAGACTTAGAAAGGCTTCCACTGTGAAAAAAAGCCTCCTAAATAGTTCGAAAAGAAGCCCACAATAAAAAACGAATGTGAAGCATCAAGACAGATGCAATAACAACAGAATATATCGGCAATTTCACTTTGATCGCATCTTTCATTTGACCTCCCAAACATCAGCCTACTGCCAACGCAGCAATCAACAGAGAAAAATAAATAAATAAATAAAAAATAAAAATTATTTATTATATTGAAGTGCTATAGTTACAGCGCTTAAATACATTAAGAGCAAAAATTGTAAAATATATATAATTTATTGTTATCCTATAAATGTTGTTAAAATATATATATTATTATTATTTAATTAATTAATCCTTTGATGTAAAGGTTTCTTAGAATAACAATAACATAATAATAAAATGTATAGGAATTAAAGAGTAAAAAAAATATCATAAAAATTATGTATATTATTTCTGGGAAAACTCCCATGTTACTCCTCTTTATAAACTATTATGATTACAGCTATTTTGCCTGCTTCAGTTTAGGAGTACCCCTGTTTAAATGTCATTGGCTATTTACTCATGGATTCTTAGGGCATTATGAGTGTAGATGTACTAAAGTATATGTAGCCTAAGGAATAGAAAATTGCACATACCTTTTTCTGGGTGTAGTGGCTTTTCCTCAGTCTGCGATGTCGAAAACTGCAGAGTGCGTGTGTGTGTGTGGGGGGGTAGGCAGTTTGGTAGAATAAGTTAGAAAAACCCGGGTTTTTTTCGTAACATATAGAAACATGTACTTTTATATAGGGTGGGGAAAAAGTGAAAGGGTTAAATTTTTTTTTTTAAAATAGGGAGGGGGAAGGGGAAAGGTGGTTGACGGGGTGTGGACCGTTTCGACTATTCGTGGTCGTCATCTGAACACATCGGGAAAGTGGAAGCTATGTCAGGTCGGGTGAGTGCTTCTGCTTTAGAGGTGTTTGTGTTGTCTCCTATTGGTCGGGGTTGTGACCTCAATTTTATGTTGTGAAGCTTCCAAACCTCGGAGATTATGTAGGGCCTGTGGACGTTGATAGAGTTCGCGTCACACTTTATAGCTATTGTTTCCGATATTCTGAGCATTGTTTCATTGTCTTGTCTGTCTATTATGATGGCCTTGTCTATCTGCGGGGTGTGTTTTTGTTCAAGGGCATGAACAGCTATTTCCGTTTTTCCTGTGTTTTGTATACGATTTTTCTTTTTGATGTTGCGTTTTTTAGTGTTTAAATGTTCTGGAATAGGGATGTTACAGTCACGGAAGTGTTCTTGTAGTCTTGCCCATAAAGACCTGATGGTGGAACCTGTGTAGGTGATGTCACAGTCTTTTTGGCAGGGAAATTTATAGACTACATTGTGCTGTTCAAATATTTCTTTTTGTGTGTGAGGTTTGGTGGATTTTAGGAGGTTTGCTAGTTTTTGGCTTGTGGTGAATACCAGCTTGTAGTCAGTATGTTTGAAGATGTATTTATAGGCTTTGTATGTGTTTTGGGTAGTTTGATAATTTTTTGTGTAGGGAAGTTCATTTTGGTACTTGGGTTGTTTTGGCGGTTTTTCGCCGTCTTGTTTGCGTAGTTATCTGATTAACTACGCAAACAAGACGGCGAAAAACCGCCAAAACAACCCAAGTACCAAAATGAACTTCCCTACACAAAAAATTATCAAACTACCCAAAACACATACAAAGCCTATAAATACATCTTCAAACATACTGACTACAAGCTGGTATTCACCACAAGCCAAAAACTAGCAAACCTCCTAAAATCCACCAAACCTCACACACAAAAAGAAATATTTGAACAGCACAATGTAGTCTATAAATTTCCCTGCCAAAAAGACTGTGACATCACCTACACAGGTTCCACCATCAGGTCTTTATGGGCAAGACTACAAGAACACTTCCGTGACTGTAACATCCCTATTCCAGAACATTTAAACACTAAAAAACGCAACATCAAAAAGAAAAATCGTATACAAAACACAGGAAAAACGGAAATAGCTGTTCATGCCCTTGAACAAAAACACACCCCGCAGATAGACAAGGCCATCATAATAGACAGACAAGACAATGAAACAATGCTCAGAATATCGGAAACAATAGCTATAAAGTGTGACGCGAACTCTATCAACGTACACAGGCCCTACATAATCTCCGAGGTTTGGAAGCTTCACAACATAAAATTGAGGTCACAACCCCGACCAATAGGAGACAACACAAACACCTCTAAAGCAGAAGCACTCACCCGACCTGACATAGCTTCCACTTTCCCGATGTGTTCAGATGACGACCACGAATAGTCGAAACGGTCCACACCCCGTCAACCACCTTTCCCCTTCCCCCTCCCTATTTTAAAAAAAAATTAACCCTTTCACTTTTTCCCCACCCTATATAAAAGTACATGTTTCTATATGTTACGAAAAAAACCCGGGTTTTTCTAACTTATTCTACCAAACTGCCTACCCCCCCCCACACACACACTCTGCAGTTTTCGACATCGCAGACTGAGGAAAAGCCACTACACCCAGAAAAAGGTATGTGCAATTTTCTATTCCTTAGGCTACATATACTTTAGTACATCTACAGTCATAATGCCCTAAGAATCCATGAGTAAATAGCCAATGACATTTAAACAGGGGTACTCCTAAACTGAAGCAGGCAATATAGCTGTAATCATAATAATAAATATCATAAAAATACATTAAAAGCACAATTGTAAAATATATATAATTTATTGCTATCGTATAAATACTGTTAAAAATGTAATCTTATTTAATCACAAAATATGAATTACCATCTATAGTAACTATTATTAACACATTATAAAAAAAAGGAAAATTTGTATGAAATTCATTGTTAAAAAAAAAACTAGAATACATATTTACAAAACAGCATGTTTTTAATATGTATGTAATCTTTAGAATTTAAAATTTTGTAATTTCTATAATTTTATAATCTAATTATTATATGTATGCAAAACATAATAAACTGTTTAAAAATTATTATTATTATTATTATTATTATTATTATTATTATTATCCTCAGATAAACTTACATATAAGCTTCGAGGATGAAAGCAGAGAAATTAGTTCTCATCCAAGATGTATCATATGTAACCAAATTCATGCAATGTACGTATCACATGAAAACCAAAGTATGTAATGTATGTATTATATGTAAACCAATGTACGTAATGTAAATATCGCATGTAAACAAATGTAAGCAATGTATCATCATCATCATCATACGTATCAAGGATTTAGGCCTAGTATGGCCTGTTCCGACCTTAGAAGTCATCGTTGAATCGTTTAAGAGGACGTCCTGGTTTTCTTTTTCCTAATGGCTTGTACTTTAATAGGCTTGTTTTGGTAATCTTTCTGTTTTCATTCTTTGAACGTGTTCCATCCATCTATGTTTATATTTTTTAATTTTTTCAATTACTGGTTCTTGGTTTAATTCTTTCATAATATCTTCGTTTCTTTTGTGATCAAATAGGGTATACTTTGCAGTTTTTCTCATAAACTTCATTTCTGCTGTTGTTAATCTTTGTTTGTCTTTTTGTTTTATTGTCCAGATTTCGCTTCCATACATTAAGACCGGGAGGGCTAATGTATTGTATACTTTTAGCCTGGTTTGTTTTTGAACTAGGTTTGGTTTAAATATAGAGTTAATTACTCCTGTTATTTTTAAATATTTTGCAATTTTTATGTTTATATCTTTTTCATTTCATAAGTGATCATACATCCTAGGTAGTTAAATGAATTCACCTGTTCTAAGATCTTGTTATCTAATACTATTTTAGTTCTTGCTGGATCTTGTCCTTTAAAGGCCATAGTTTTTGATTTTTCCGTTGATATTATCATACCATAATCTTTGGATATCTCATTTAGATTTAAAATAGCTTTCTGTAAGTTATCTTCAGAATTTGTAATTATTATTTGGTCGTCTACAAAGAGGAGAGTGTTTAAGTTAACTGTAGGTGAAAGTTTAATTCCTTAATGTAAATTTTTACTCCATTTTATTATTATTTCATTTAAGTAGATATTAAAAAGTGTTGCTGAGAGGGGACATCCCTGTCGGACCCCTTGGTTTATCTCCCTTGTATATGATAGCTCTTGATTTAATCTTATTTGTATTTGATTATTTTCATATATACTTGTGACAGCTTTTAGGATATTATTTGGTATTTGTCTTTCTTTTAATATGTTAAATAATATGTTTCTTTTAACTTTGTCAAATGCTTTTTTCAAAGTCAATAAATGTAATATGTGTTTGTAAATTATATTCTCTTCTTTTCTCTATTATTAATTTTAGGCAGAAGGCTGGGTCTATACATGATCGTCCTTTTCTAAATCCATTCTGTACCTCTAGAATAAAGTTTTCGGAATATTTCATTAGTTTGTTATTTAAGATTCTGCTATATATTTTGTAACATGAATTTAGTATACTGATACCTCTATAGTTTTTAGGGTCATCTCTATTACGTTTCTTAAAGATAGGAATCACAATTGCTTTTTTCCATTCTATTGGGGGGATATCAGTTGAGTAAATTTTATTTAAAAATAAATAGGCAATGTATCATATGTAATCAAATGTATGTAATAACTGTAACAAAAGTTTGCAATATAGAGTGATTATATCCATTGATATTGTACGTATAGAGTGTAAAATTGCAAAGAAACATCTGTAATAAGCATCATTATGAATATTATAATAATATATTGTAAACAGTTATTATTATTATTATTATTATTATTATTATTATTATTATTATTATTATTATTATTATTATTATTTAAACAAACTTTATGTACGAGAAAGTATTTGTTATGCATAATTGTGTTCATATAATGTACGTAATTTATCTGAGAAATAATAAAATATTAAAAAAAAATTAACAGACCTCCATAGAGTTACGAGACTCATCGTGGAAGGTCCACTGTTACAGTTTATCATACTGTGTCTTAAATATATTCACTGTCTCTGCGCTCAACACTCTCTCCCTCTATGTAAAAAACTCCTCCTCCTCACACCCTTGCTGACAACCACTTTATACTGCTTCCAGGGGATGGCCTGTCGTTCTTCCTCTAGATATTCTAGGAAAAATCGCATCCACGTTAATCTGGTAATTACCCTTTACCAACTTATACATCTTGATCTTATCTCCCCTATTCCTTCTATCCACTAGGCTCTGTAATTTGCATTCTCTCAATCTGTCCTCATATTCCACATTAGATTCTCTTGAACATCTCGTCATCCTTTTGAAAACCAGGCGACCAAATCTCTGCACAGTAATCCATATGCAGCCTGATTAAAGTCTTGTACAATGGAATCAAAACATCCTTAATTTTCTAGTGGTCACTGTTCACCACATCATTCCCATAATCTGCTGTGTCGTCCTCACAAAATGTTCAAGAAATTTCAAGTCTCTAATTTCAAATTTTAATTTCAAATTTCTAATTTTAAAGACTTGAAATTTGAAATTTCAAGTCTTTATCTCCTCCAAAATACCCTACCAAGGTAATACTCTGCATCCCATCTTCGCTTCCCAGATGTTAAAACCTTACACTTTGTAGCATTAAACTGCATATCCACAAACTCGCCCACTCAAATAGTTTATTTAGGTCCTCTTGCAAAACTATAATACAAATATACAACTATAGTCAAAGTCCCTTTAGATTTCCAAAATTCGAAATAATTCATTGTTATATCTAGTTTGTTAAATATAAGTTGAATTGTATTAATTTTAAATAAGTCAAATTCATTGGTTTACAACATTTACCTGTTGGCCAGTAAACACATTTCAAGAATTCCGTTCTTCCTATATGTTTTCAATCCAATAAATGAGCAAAATTTACTAATGTCTTCAGCAATTTCTCCAACCAGGCATATATCATCTGCATGTTCTAATATTTCTGTTCTGTTTCTGTTATCTTTTTACAATTTCTGGAATGCATTTTTTTAATGATAAATTAAAAAGGATGGGCGAAAGGACATCTTGCTTCAATCCTATCTTAATATCAAAAGATTAAGATCTAATTCCATTAGATAATACCATGCTTCGGCTTTCAGTGGTGCACATTTTGATTAGACATATTATCTTATGGAGTATTCTTACAAATAAAATGACCTGCAGATCGTATTCCAATTTTTCCAGTACATATCAAGGTTCGAAAATGTGGTCAGCTATCGATCTATTTCTTTGGAATCCTACTTGATATTCACCAATAATTTCTTCAGCATAAGGTAAAATATTCTTTTTAGTATAGTATTAAATAAACGTTTGTTGCTTGCCGACACGAACGATATTCCCTTGTAATTTTCACATTCATTTTTGATTTCCTGTTTGCTATTTCTTCTCTAGTGGATAGTATTTGTCCATTGCTATTGTTGGCTACTGTTGTTTTCATATGTGAGCCTCTCTTTTGGTTTTTAGTTTCATGGAAAATTTTCCTAGGATTATTTATTAAAACGTATTTCTGGATTTCTTTAATCTGTTTACGAAGAATTTTCTTGTTTATTGTCTCATTATTTTGTTGTCTTCCTTCCTTCGTTGTATCTCAGAGCGAAGTTAATATCAGCTGGGTTATTAAGCCGAATGCTTCTTCTTCGTTTTTCATTTTCTTCAATGTCGATTCAATAAAAAACCCAATGGTTCTTCATTGAACAATTTTTACACTGTATTTTACTTTGAATTAGAATTGTGAATTAAAAACGAAATTGAAATTTTCGTTTTTAATTCACACATGGGGCCAAATTAATCTTTCTCCATTAAAGGCCTGCCAAACCCGATCAGACGCCTTAGAAATATCACGAGCATTAGCTATTGACTATGTCATCGACCCTTCCGAGGGTGGTCTGAAAAGTTCACGGTCTAACAATGAAAAAACTGCTTTATAATTTCAAAATTATTTTTATTTTTCAACATAATCTCCCATAAGATTAACACATTTATTCCAGCGATACTCCAGCGCCATTATCCTGTCCCTGTAGTGGTTCTCAGTAAGATCTGCAAAATACCCCTCTACAGCTGCAATCACCTCTTGATTCGAAGAAAAACGCTGACCAGAGAGGAAGAGTTTTAGTTTTGAGAAGAGACAGAAGTCAGAGGGAGCTAAATCTGAGGAATAGGGTGGATGTTCCAACAATTCATGGTGCAGATCCCTTAATTTTCCCATTGCCAAAACACCTTTGTGGGCAGGTGCATTGTCCTGATGAAAGATGATTTTTTTCTTCTGCAAACCGGATCTTTTCTCACGATTTTTTTTCGTCTAGTCTGGTAATAATATTCCCAGGTTATTGTTTTACCCTTTTCAAGATAATTAATAAATAAAATGCCTTTAGCATCCCATGGCGTTTTCATGGCGAATCCAAGTCTCATCCATAGTAATAATTCAATGCACAAAATCAGTTTTATTCTTGTTAAAATGCTCCAAGCACTGTTCAGAGATTTTCATGCGAGTGCGTTTTTGATCTGCTGTGAGCAAGCGTGGCACCCATCTTGCGCAAAGCTTTTTTATTTGCAATTCTTCAATAAAAATATATCCTAAACGTTCGTTTGAATTCATTTCAAGGGATACAGACAACATTTGCTTCATACAGCTATATTAAACAAACCACTTGATAGAATGACTTGCAATTTCACATGGATAATTATGACAGATGTTTTAACTTATAAAAAAAAATCGTGCCGATAGTGTTTCCATCTATGGTCGACGCCGTTTTCGACAGTTAAGAAACTTATTTTAAAGTTTATTTTATATAAAATTATTTTGAAGAGTCCGCGCGGTTAGCCTAGTGGCTATGCGCTCCGCAACCATATGCCTGGGGAAGGAGTGTCCTAGGTTCGATTCCCGTCGGTGACGTGAGGAGTCGAAGGATCTTCCTCAGCCATAGCCAAGTTAGCCAGTCTTGGGCGTGGACAGCAGGATTTTTTCCCCAGTTTATTCTGTGGTTTTTCATCCCGCAAAGCAGGCAAACTGGCCTCGAGAACTCAACACTACAGGCCATAGGGTACACCGGGGTACAAGGCTGACCACCTTATCCTATAAACGGAGTAAGGTCCGATGATCAATGGACCCTCGACACCGCAAGGTAAAAGAGGGTATAAGGAAGAAGATGATGATGATGATTCATATAATAAAATGTATTATTTAAATAAATCAACATACGGGCCATATGCCATGTAAGTATGGTCAATCTTTTATTGGTCGCCAAAAATGCACGTTTGGGCCGCCTGCGGGCTGCCGGTTGCCGATCCCTACCCTGAAGGATCACTGAAACCAACTTTGGAATAACAAAATAATACATCACTTAAACACAGTGGATCAGTCATTGTGGAAAATGATGAGATCACCTCGTTCGAAATGTAACACGCTTCCTCCAATCCAAGGTGAATATAGAGTCGCCTACAGTGATGAGGAAAAAGCAGAAGCATTTGCAGACAGCTTAGAAAAACAATGCAGCCCCAATTATACCAATGTAGAATTAAACTTCATAAGAAAAATCCACACCCAAGTGCGTAAAATAACTCAAAACTCCTCACTCCAATCCAACAACAAATCCGTGTCATCAACAGAAATATATGAGATTATAAGAAAACTAAACAGCAAAAAGGCTCCGGGTCCGGATAGTATAACGAACAAGGCGCTCAAACTACTCCCACGTAAAGGAGTTATGCATCTGGTAGCCATCGCTAATGCCATCCTTCGGCTAAATTATTTCCCAGAGCGATGGAAGCTTGCGGATGTCTTCCTAATTCCAAAACCTTGAAAAAATACACAATTTCCACAGAACTATCCGCCTATCAGCCTTCTGTCATGTGTAGGCAAGATAGCCGAACGCGCTATACTAATACGGATTCAAGAGGCAACAGATAACAACCACGTCATACAAGAAGAACAATTCGGATTCAGAAAACAGCATTCTACAACTCTCCAAATTTACAGAGTTGTTGAATATATCACCCAAGGGTATGAATGGCATCAACATTCTGGCGCAGTCTTCATGTACATAACACAAGCATTTGATAGAATTTGGCATTATGGTCTAATTTTTAAGCTAGTAGGAATCCCATTACCACTAGTTCTATTTATCAAGTGATATCTGAATAACAGAACATTTAAATTAAAACTCAATGGAATCAGATCCACAGAAAGGAGAGTTGTCCCTCAAGGCTCTTTGCTATCTTCACTACTCTTCTCCATAAACATGGCAGATCTCCACAAGTTGTCCCCATCCATCACCGTCATCAATTATCATAGCCAGATCCCTCCGTCCACATCTGGCCACAAACAAGCTGCAAAGAACAGTCAACGAATTAGAGAATTGGTACACCAAATGTTGCATCGCAATCAACCAAGGATTGCGATGCGCCATTCTACCACACCTCTACCAAATATGTTCATCTTGATAAACGCCTAAATTTCAAGAGACACATAAATAGTATCTTCACTAAAACAAGTCAGACAATAGCATAGCTATATCTACTTGTGAATAGGAACAGTTTCCTAAACATAAAGCAACAAAATTCTCCTCTACAAATCTGTGATAAGACCTCAACTAACTTACGCCTCACCAACTTGGGGACACACAATTAAAAGAAGCATGAACAGATTACCGACGATCCAGAACAAATGCCTAAGAATGGTATTTAATGCCCCTTGGCTCATCAAGAACCTCCAATTACACCAAGAAGCTAACCTTCCAGATAGCAAGACCTACATGATACGTATTGCAGAAAAATTCTTCACAATCACAGACCATCACAGACAATCACTCAAATCAGCTAATTCGACAGGCAGCGGACTACAAACCCTCAGATCGTTTCACAAATAAAAAAATCGAAATCCTTCATCGCAAGAGAAAGCTAATACAGCTTACAATGCCCACAATGAGCCGGTAAATTACCCACAATAATCTCATCACCCACAATCTAAAATCCAGATGAAGGGATAAAGAGTCAAAGACTCGGTCCATCTACCAAAGAAGTTCCAAGTTCCAACACATTTCTAGTCTCAACTAGATTGAGTCTGTTGCAACACTAAAGTGTTCTCTAGTTTTGAGTGATTTGGAATTATCACTTGAGTTGAATTTCTATGAATTTTTATAATCTGATGCTAAGGAATGCCATTGGAATTTTCACCAAAACCGAAGGATAAATCCTGTCATATATATTCTGTCTTAGATACAACTAATCCTTAATCCTTTGGCTCCAGTCTTTCTCTACATAGACTTTACCGATCAATCAATACCACATCATCTGCAACAAACGAACACCATGGTATTTCGTCTTGTATATTACTAACCAACTTACTGGGTCTTTGCTGATCCTGATGTAGACCCACTTTCGCATGACTCCCATTGCCTTCCCAATCTCCATGAGTATTTATCACACTTGTTATAACTCTCTCCTATATATATTCAAACCTTTCTGGTTTGAATATATTTGCAGAGAATTCCATTTTAGTCAATACGTAACCTATCACTTTCTATTATTAAAGTTATTAGAACAGGGGAAAAAAAATCATATGCAAACAATTCATCTTCGTGTATTTCCGTCAGCTGCGTTGTAATGTATATTGCCTCAAATGTTCGTCTCCTGAGAATTAAACTGGTTTTCTGAGCTGTCCTTTTTTCTCATCCTTGCCAATAAGCACCAGGAGAGGTTTCTCTTCATATGATATATTTAACTTACGTTTGTGTGCTATTACAGTATCCTGGAGAACCATTTAACGCCCATATCTACCATTAATATTCATAATTATATAGAGATTCTTTTCGACTTCAAGGAATTCCTCTTCTATGTATTTACCAAATTATATTCCTCTTGTATGTATTTATCTTTCCCTTAAATAATTGCAAAAAAAACTAGTCCATATCACCACTTTTAGTAAGCACTTCATAATTTTCATTTAAAATCCTTCATTCAAAAGTTTATTGGGAATATCTTCTTCACTTCCCTTTATCGGTATTTCTTTATTTCTATTCTCAATGCACTTACATTCTCCGCATCCTTACACTTCCCTTCCATTATTTTAAGAATCCTAATGTGTCCGTTCTCCCTCTTCATTGTGTCCAATGTCACATTTTGTTTCAAAAATCTCTCTTTTTTAACTAAACCAACTTGACATCAGACAAACCTTCAAGTTATGAGGCTTTGAAATTATCTCATTAATCCTCGTTATTATTTATTGTTCCTTAACAAATTATTTCTTAAATAATAAGCGATATTTAATAACTTAACTACTTCAAATTAAAAACAAAACTATTTTTATACATTTTATAAACTCTCAGCATTTCATAAAATTAATGATTTCTTAAATTTCATGATTAATAAAATTATAAGATCTATAAAATGTAATTCTTTTTATTGTCATTGTTATTATCAATATAAAATGTAAAATGTATCAATAATAATAATTATTATTATTACTGTGAATATTATTAATAAATAAAGCTTCTATGGAGTCTAAGGACTCATAGTCGAAAGCTACTACATAACGATACATAACGAAAGAAAAGACAGATGGATAGTATGAGCGATAGGAAAAAATGCCTCTGCTCTTTTATATCATCATTCTTGTGCAGCTGATCAATCAAAAGACTCCTTGAAATTAAAGCGCAAAGATGACGATATCCAACAATCTGCCCTAGGGTTGCTCTCCAGTCATCCCTGCAACTGACCTTAAGACCACAGTGATCTAAGATGATGGAACCATTGAAAAAGTCTGTCATAATAAAAATAGATAGAATTTTATCTCTCCCTGGTGAATATTGCATAGTGTAAGCGATGTACACTACCTAGCCAAAAATTTGTAATCTCCTAAAATGCTTCTTTCTGGATGCAAAAATCGTCTGGCTGTACGATAAAATTTCCATAGTACAATATTGTGTATTGTACAGAATTTGTATGTCTACTGCTGGTGTTCAAATCCATTTTTCCAAACGTTCCAAACATAAATGGTATTTTAACTCATTAATTGCAAAAATTAAATTCCTCTTCCCTTTGCAGTGGGCAAGTGAATAATAAATATATAACTTGATAAATATATCAACACGAGAAATGTTGAATCCAAAACGCAAACATATTTGAATTTAATTTCGGTGTATTTTTGGCATATAGATAAACTACTCAGAACCGTCATTTTAATGTTGCTTTCTTCAATATCTTTAATTTTTTTTCCTATGTCTCTGTTTTAATATGAATTAATTTATGATTAAGTATATAATTTGTTTCAATTTTTTTTTTGTATTGCTATTATTTAAAATAAGTACAAACTTGACTCATCGCGCAACCATAGAAATCAAAATAATTAACTTAACAAGACGTATTAATAACAGATCACTTCAAATTAATACCAAGAAAAAAATAAGTGAAATTTTAATTCCAAAAACAACAAAGGTTTCCCATAACAACTAACACCATTTGAAAATTGTGTTGGTTTTGTGCGAAGAATCCAAGATTCTTTCATGAAAGAGAAAAAAGATTAGGTTTCATTTACCCTGTTCATTTTAAGAGAACTTATTGTTCGCCTTCTGTTATTTTTTCAATGATTAACTGTTAGAAAGTGAACAATTGACAGAACAATTAAACGAGCATCAGTTAAATGTAACAAGTAAATCTCACGAAAATCTTAATACAAAGCAGCAATTGAAGAAAGAAATATAAACACGAGAGTTTTCGCTTTTTTTTTACACAGTAAATTGTAAATTGTGCGATTACAGTATTTTTTTAAATTATTTTTCCCTTGTCTGATTGTGTACTTTTCATACTGTTTGGGAAAGCAAATCCATGGGTGACATCGTTCGGTTGCCATGGTAAATCCTATAAGTAGTCAATTTCAGTATCTCTCAATATCGTCTGTTATAATAGTGTTGTTGTCAGGCACTGTATAAGGACTTGGTGGTTTTCCAGAACTCTGAGTGGTTGCTGAAGAGTAATCTGGGGTCCCAGGGTTTGTCGCGGAATGCACTAAGAGAGTGGTAAACTCGCTGGTATCAATAGCAGGGACTGCACTTGTGGTGGGTACCGAGGCACTGCTTGTAGTAATACTTTCTGTCGGCTTTTCAACTTCCGTAGGTGTTTTAGCCAGGAAACTCGAAGCTTGTGAACTGAAAACATTAACCAGGATTAATAATGATCCTATACCTAGAAATCCAAATCCAACGGGCTGAATGGCATTCACATTAGGGGTTGCAAAACCTATCGATACCAGAATGATGCCGGTAGCAATGAGAACCACACCCAGATAACATTTTGGTCTCTGCAATTTACATACGTCGAGAATCTTTTCTTTGACTAAATTGGGTTTTGATACTTTTGTCGAAGCTCCATTCACAGGTGGAGGTTGAGTAGCAGCGACTTTTTTACGCGCAAACGCCCGACCTCGAGCCAATGAAGTTATACTATTACTTGGACCACGGGCGCCAACACTTCGGAAATTCTTATTGGGTTTTCGGCGACCTTGACGTACGGCAAATGCAGCCAGGGCCATGACTTGTAGTAGTTAGCTAGAAAAATAAAAAGAAGAGAGAGAAAGAAAGGGAAAAAATTAGTATCATTGTACGCATTCTGCTGTTTGAGCTTTTTATTTAGTAAAACTGAAAAAAAAGTTGACAGAAAATGTTTAAAAATACTCTAGATAAAATCGAAACCAATATATTCTCCAAGACAAAAATCCTTTTGGGATTCAAAATGTTTTTGACACCATCTGAAGATGACGCTCCTGTATTATGAATTATTGGAACTTTGCCAGTTGTTGAAGTTAGGTAGATTTGCTTTCCATTGTAACCTATCCAACTACCAATCAATAAGAAGTGTGTAGCGAAAGGGACCCGGCAAATCGACTTAAATTCACCAAAGCTGGCTCTGATCCAATCCCATTCAAGGACATTTTTAATCGCAAGCTACCACCACAATTATGTGTGCATAAAATGCTAGCAACTTCACAGAATTTTATTGTTAATCCTTCGCATTACAGTTTCCTTTTCTTGGGAAAAAGGGAATGCATGAAATAGATAGACCGCATAATTATTTAGAACGCTCACAATTACAGATATGACTTCGCCAGACTTCTTTACCCATTCTCATGAATTGAAGGCTTAGTTCGAGAATTGTATGGACTTAACAAAACAGCTAAAAGAGAGAGAGAGACGAAATTGACTAGAATTTCACGCTGCCTAGCAACCAACACAGTAATACAATAGTAATGAAGATCTGCGCAATAGCGCCATCTGCAATACTTTTCACAAAGCGTAAGAAATATTCTTAGAAGTTAATTATACCTTTAGTACAGCTTGTAATGCAAGTTACATATTTTGTTTGGGATATGCAAGGAAGTTTAGGCACACTATACAAAAGGCAATTTACTTGCTAATGAATACTCTGCGTGGTTTTGGTCTTAGATCATTACACGCATATTTATCTAAAAATAACTACCGATAATCGCCAAATGTCTTTTTTGTTTGTTTGTATTGATGTTTGATGATAACAAAGGGTGTCAGTTTTCATATATTTGAATAATTTTGCCATAATTATAGAAACATAATTAATATAAAAATATTAAACACGAGTTCACTCATTATAATAAACTAATGTTTAACTGTTAAAAGTAACGCACAAATAACTCAAACTGTTATAATTAATGCAGATTTTGGATCCCCCATACACAATTGAAGAAATCTCCATTTAATGTATCTAACAGATAAGCTTAGGTGTTGATGGTTATTTATGACTTATTTTTCACGGTATTAACAACACCACAAACACTTTTATCAACAAAGATGTTTTATTAACGCTTATATTTCGCTGATTTTCAACTCAGCATCATCAGAGCACAACACACATGTAAACGCGACAGTGAGTGTGTGAAACAATATAATTGCAAAAGACAAAAGATCTAAAGTCCTATTTTTGGCGCCCTCTAACGAAAAAAAAAAACGCAGTTATCCAGAAGTTTTTCTTAGGATAACCGTCTCCCAAATTTTTGGCAAATTAATGCAACCATATTTGTTAAGGTTGGGAGAATTCTTCAAAGCCATTGCTGACTCAAAAAATAATCTTTCAGATCTATAACGACTCCTAAATAGCACATTCGTTTTCCTCCATCTAATCCTGTGTGAAGGAGTGTCCAAAGCGTGGTCTGCCAGTCCCATAGTAATAGTAGCGAATGTATCTTTCATGTTCTTCCAGACGGATGTTCACTGATCTTCCTGTTTGCCCATAATAGGCCAAGTCACAGTCACACGGAACTTCATACACTCCTGGGTGTGCTAAAGGGTGAAGTTTATCCTTAGGCGAACGGATCAGAGTTGCCAGCTTGACATAAGGTTTGAAAGTGGTGCGAAGGCCATGTTTCAACAATACTTTGGCTATCTTTTCCGATGTACCTCTGATATAGGGAATAGAAATGGTCATGTTGTATTCTTGTGTATTAGGGGAGGGCAGAGTAATGGGCCTATGTAGTATTTTATCTATTTTGTAGGGATTGTAGCCGTTGGCTAAGAACGTATGGCGCAGGTACTGGAGTTCAGTGGTCAGAGCTGTATCGTTAGAACAAATGGCTCTGGCTATGTGTGTAAGTGTTTTTAAAATGCCGTACTGTTGGACTGGATGATGATGTGATTGTTTATGTAGGTATCTTTTACATGTGTTTATGTAGGTATAGTTTACATGTGTGTTGTGCTCTGATGATGCTGAGTTGAAAATCAGCGAAATATAAGCGTTAATAAAACATCTTTGTTGATAAAACTCCATTTAATGTTTCAGTAAGATTGGGGAATAAATTCAAAAACAAATGCATATGAAGAGTTTTACTGGCAACTTACAGGTCGTACAGTTAGTATTATACTGGAATGGTGTACCGTATGCTGTGAATTGCCAAAAATCGAAATGATTTTGAAAAACCAAAATATCTGTGAGTAATATCTTTTCTTCCAACATGAATTTCAAACATCTAAAGGCACTCTGGTCGTCAGCCCAACTCTTACAATGCACAAGAGAAACCCAGTTTAATTTTGAGTGCGAGTTCAGTAATTTTTATTTTATTATAAATTTGCCAAATACATAGGGCATAAAATCCTAATGATGGCTTTTATGCCGTATGTATTTGGCATAAAAATTACGAGGCATTCTGAACAAACAACTGAAAAAAAGCATAAAGTTTAAACCAATGAAACACTTCGATCAAAAAACTATGAAAAAAAATGCAATTAAAAGCAAACGACGTGCGAAACACCTGACACGATGTCTATCAATGGATTATTTTCTATCCATATGTTATCTGTTACTAATTTTCCATTTTTAAACAGAATATTAGGTCTTATCTTATGAAGTGATGTGGAAATTTTAATAATATGGAATTTAAAAACAGTGTAGGTGATGATACTCCGGTGTTATTTTGTAATATCCCTCCAGAATGCCATAACATTATCAAAGGGGGAGCAACGACACTGTTGTCCAATATAAAAAATAATTCAATGACATTGCACAAAAACCTATCCAATGATCTAAATTAGGGAATGTCACGATTGTTGGAAAAAATGTTTGACAGAGAAGGAATGGAACGTATATAGTAAAATTAAAGTTAAAATTTTGACTAATATTCCTGTATAATCTCATAGATTATGTAGAAAGATCAATCAATTTATCTTATTGTTAGTAACTGATTATTTCTCTTATACTGAATATTGACGGCAGTTATAGTAGATCAGATTTAACATGTGGTGATAAAATATCCTCTTTCTCTGTGTGAAAAGCGTTAATAAAATAAAGAAATCAAAGATCTTGAAGAATTCAAAAATTACCAGATGAGAGAGAACATCATGAAATCTTCTGGAGTTATGGAAATTTCAATCTGCATCTGATTAGACGAGTGGCTATCCAGCAGATCAACCACCGTCTGCACTTCCTACAGTCCCCCCAAGAAAGGTAGTTTATTGTTGTCCTTTTCTGTGGTAAAATCGTTAGATGTTATTATTATGAAGTGGCGAAAATGTTTCTAGATTCTGCATATGGAGGTTTCATCAACGTAGTGTTACATATGGTGAATTAAGCGGAGGGTCTAAGGCAAATTCTTCATAGTGTTTCATGAGTAGTAGGGGAGAGAAACATAACCAGAATGCAAGGTAAAAGTGAATAAGGATGCACTATCAGAGGGAAAATAAATCCGAATTAGTTCTGAGTTTTCATTTTAGGAGCAATATTACATAGAAACGGAGATTATCTTTAGTTGATTGATGAATTTCATCACTCCGTGTGAAGCAGCTGACAGGCTTACTGGAGCGGTCAACGCGAATGGGCGATGGACACATTTCAAAGCACCTGGTAAAAAAAGTGCCCTTGTGTAAAGTTTTTAAAATTTGCAATTATCAGCTGATCCATAGGTTGAATCAGAGATGTAGTCTTGGGACGAAGAAAAATCACCTTGATAAAATCTAATTTCTCTTGTAGCTCTACAGAGCCAGCGCTAGGGTCTTTGCCGCCCGCATGCAATGTCTATCTAAGCGCCCCTGTAACGATCCGGGTTTGTGTGGTTCTTTTACGATAATAAAAATTTAAATTATTTGAAATTTCTTAAATAAATTTTGACAGAACAGCCACACGTTGGTTCGCTAAATGTAACGAACCGGGGGTGTTGACTAGGCAGGATAATCGTTAAAAACCCGAATATTCAAAAAATTCTTAAAAGTTAAAGGAAATTTTGATAAAGCTACCTCACTCTAATCGTTGAATATAATGATACAGGGATTATAGCCTTCTCACCGACCCGAATGGCTAACAAAATTAAAATGATTTTTAATTAAAGTTAAAATTTATTTGAACTAAAGTTTTAAAAATTCTTGCATTTTAGTAAAAGTTAGTTATTAAAAAATGTTTAACTTGTGAAATTTTTTTAATAATTTTTATAAGTGGAATTATCTTGAGAAAATAAGAAAATAATTCAGAAATAATTCGAACATTTAATATAAGTATTAAAAAAATAACATCTTTACAGAATAACAGAAAATAAATTAAATTACATAAATATACTTGACATTTTTTAAATTAAAATTTTAGGGTTTTTGATTTCATATTCACAAAATTAGAAATAATGGTGTTAACGTCTAATTCCGCACATTTTCAATAGCTATTAACGCCGAACTAAGAAGCCTTTTTTGTGACATACTTGTTTTTAAGTAGGTTTTAAATTAAAACCTACTTTTAATCAATTTCAACTTGGAAAAGGAACGTACACCGCTCGTATTCTTAAAGCAATTGAAAAATTAGGGAAAGATAAATTATTGGACAAAATAAAATTAAGAATATCGAAAGGTTTTGAATATTTAAATTATCCTTCCGAAAAATATCCCGAAAAGCACATAACTCGTCATATAGTTCTATTGCATTTACGTCTTTATTGTCGCCGTCCTTCAAGAGAATCGCTAAATCGTCATAATTTTTTTGTAAATCTTCGTTATTAATTTGTAGCAATCTATACAAGAAACTGAAATTATCATAATATGTTTTTAGTTGTTCAAAACGTTCTATTAACGAACACATTGCAACGTCTAGAAGTGTAAAAAACACATTCACTGTAAATTTATCTTCTGGCGATTGTGGCGTTTCGTCATGATGCTTGTAGTCGAATTGCCGTGTCTTCTTTCGTCGTTGGACTTCCGTATCAGTTTTAAATTCTTGTTCTCCGTCCACCTCTTCACTCAGTTCTTTTGAACTGAGTGAAGAGGTGGACGGAGTTCTAAAAACGGAGTTCTAAAAACGGAGTGAAGTCCGTTTTTAGAACTTCTTTAAAGTATCTGATCGATACTGTTGTAAGAATATTTTTAAGTTTTCTAAAGCAAGTGTAATGTTCATATTTTTGTCTTGAAGCATTTTACTCACAGGGTTTATTCTGTTAAGTAAATCATGCCCAGTTATAAAAGAGCAAATAAATTTGTAGTCCTTTATTTTAGCACATAATGTTTGTGCTTCATGCTGAGTTTCTTTATTAAAATCTTCATTATTTAAAATTTCACAAAGTGCATCGTACATTTCTCGTAACTGATATCGTAGAGGGCGGATTGCATTAATTTTACTTTCCCATCGCGTATCTGATGGCTGTTTCAATGTAAATTTTTTTACGAACTTTAAAAGGATTGCCCAACGTTTGTAAGAGAATGAAAAGAAATTGTATATTTCTTGAATAATTTCAAAGAAACTAATTGTATCTGCATTCAATTCGGCTGCATCGTTAATGATTAAATTTAGAGTATGAGTAGCACATGGCACGTAAAAAGCTCGAGGATGTTTTGTTCAAAAGCAAATTTTGGAGCCCATATTTTTTCCCTTTCATATTTTCTCCATTATCATACCCTTGACCTCGCATGTCTTCAATGGGAATGTTCCATTTTTCCAGTTGTTCTATTATTGTTGCGCATACACCACGTCCTGTGGAATCTGATATATCTACAAAACCTAAAAAGTTTTAACTGATCTTGACAATTCCATTGTCACAGGAAACAAAGCGAATAATAATGGTCATTTGTTCTGTCTTACTTGCATCAAGTGTGCAGTCTAAAATGGAATAATATTTAGATTTTCGAATTGATAATAAAATTGTATCCCTGATTGCGTTACTCAAAGTTTCCAATATTTCATTTTGACTGTCTTTACTCAAATAGTGTACTCTATTGTTTCGTTGTAGGGCCCTATAGTTTCGTTGAAATTAGTTTATAATTTCAATCAAGCGTTCTAAAACACTCGTCCAATGTTTCTTTTCCATTGAGTCTCTCAATCAATAGTAGTGTTTTGTTTTTTAAATTTTTATCAACTTCCTTCAATTTTAAGAAATTTTTCATGTGAGTTAAACTAGTCTGATGTATATGCAATGTTGTACTTACATTTCTCAAATCGTTATAGCCTTCTACAAGACTACTTGATTCGGTAGGTGCGAAAGGTTTGCAACAAAAGCAGAAAACAGAATTTAGAGTTTCGGAATAAATGAGCCATGTTCTTGGCACGAGGTCACCGTTTTCCATTTTTCAATTATAATACGTGTCGCCAAATTAAAGACCATATGTATCTCTGGGATATATTATATTTTTCTTTTGAACAGGCCCCATTTCAATGAAAACAACTCCTAATTTTTCATCAATATTTCCCAATTCACCTGGATCTTCTAAATTTACAGAGACTAACGTGTTAGTTTCGTGGTCAACTACAACTAAATCTTCTCCTAACTATTTTTCACTTAAATCATGCATCTTGTTATCTTGTTCAATAGTTGCAATAGTACTTTCATGAAAACTGGATGATGTACACGGTTCTTCAACTCTGATTTCTGATGTATCGAGTTGGTTATAATCTGCATCAGAATATTTTAATATTTTTACAAATTTATTAAGAGCCCCAGTTTGTTTCTTAACATCTGCTTCTTTCGCAACATGACGCTTACGATTTTGTGCACCGAATAACTTTTTTTTAAATTTTTGATTCCATTTCTATTTTATACCCACAAGAAATTACTACACAACACGACACAGAGAGGAAATAATAGTCCGCACTGCGCTACTGTCAGTAGCCTACCGAGATGCGTACCATATGACTGGTTAATTAGCAACAAATGTTTTGTACGAAAATTCGTTTCTGCACATAAAAACCGTTCACCATTTCACTTTCGATAGACTGCAGTAGACGCATCATTCTTTAGGCAAGCATTTAGCCTGCTCTCGCTGCAAAATTGCAGCCGGCTGATCAAAGAGGAGGCAATATACAATTTTTTTTAATTTTTATTCGGTGTATCCGGCCAATATTTATTTTAATATTGATCATTCTATGATTTTTTTGTTTTCATAATAAAAATTTTGTTTCTTAAAAATGAACTTATGAACGGTGCAAATAAACAATTTTATTCTATTGATCTACTACCCGGAAAATTTAAATAATATTTTTTGAGAAACGAGTTAAAAGAACAGTCTAAACATAAAATTTGAAAAATCAAATCTCGCTTATAATTAAGTTTATTTTTATTGTGTAGAATTACGAATTATATAGAAGTTATATTGAAATTTCCCATGCAAAATATGAGTCAGCTAGTTAATAAATATTTTCGTTTATATCATATATCAAAATTTGTAGGATCGTTTAAGAAAGAGATGGTTAAAAAAATGGTCCGAAAATGATTTAAAAATGAAAAGGTATAATTGCGCAATATTAAAATAAAAAATACAGTTTTTTAATTCATTTATTAATTTATTTTGTAATTACCAAACATATTTACACATGTTACATATATACGAGTACATTAAAACAAAAAAGTATATGACTAACTCATAAGTCTTAACCATATTTATATTTATATATATTTTACCAATAATTACAAAAAAAAAAAAAAAAACTTCCGCCAAATCGTATGCCTGCTAAGCGTGCAAAACTTTTTATGTTTCTGTCGCCCACTTGGCTATCGCCCAGTTGACCATCGCCCATTGTGACTCTCCCAGGTTGACGGTCGCCCAGTTGTTGAGTACTGTTTATTTTTTTATTTTTTTTTATATTTTTTTTTCATAATTCCAATACACAAAAGATTGTAAACCTATAGTGCCTTACTTCCACAGGTGGTTAAGGGTACTTTTTATTTTTATACGTTTATATTTTTATTTATTAAAGTTTTATTTATTTTACATAATCCGGAAATTCTGTTCTGGAGTGGCATGGACCTTTTTCAAGTTACTTTAGGCCTCCAATACGGTGCACGAAAATTAAATCAGAAATTCCTTATTATACCGGTGTCAATTAAACCTTGAAAGGATCTTTTTTGGAAACTGCATAACTACTCTATAATATCCCACTGGCCCTTTGGCTCTATAATTTAGCATCATCCATTGTTATTTATTCCACGTTAATAGCTGGATGTTATAATTTTATATCAATTTTATAAGAAAAACACTTCTAAAAATGTGTTATTGATATTCATACTTTCATACAAAAAAGTATGCTATGCTGTCTCTGGGAGAGTCTGAGGCGCCTTCCCAGAGGAAGTGACAGATGAAAGTTACTTTGTGCCATGTGGTAGCCACTAATCTCTCTTCATCATAAATCTCTTAATCGGCGTCATCTAAATAACAACAATCACAATCTTGATAATGACGTCTGAGCTACTTGAAGAAACTTTTAAACTAGGTGAAGTGATTTTTTGAGATTTTCCAAAGTATGATACAAATTATGTACAAAAGCTTCATTTTTAAAAACCATCAGGGAGATTAGCTAATAAAACTGTCCATCGAAGAATGAATTCAAAATTCAACAGTACAGAAATCACTCTGACTGTTTAGTTTAAAGGCTAAGAGAATTCTTTCTCTTAACCATTAAACCACCTATTTCGAACTGGTTCAAGAAAGAAACGAATCGCTTGAATACAACATCCAACATCACGTCTTCATTGCGGGCTTCATCGTATCAGATATATTGAAACTCGAGAAACGTTCAACTATGCAGGGACGCCTAATGTACGGCCTGTGGGAACTAACATTCCCCAAGAACCACTTTGATTCTATCCTCGAAGAATAAAATGGCAACCTAACATAGAAGATTATTATAAGACTTAAAACAAGCTCCATCGTGTATTAACTTCTGCAAACTTCTTAAAAGTTGGATTTTTTCCCTCGACTTCTTGACTAAAAGTTAATGTAAAAAGCGTAGAAATTCTTATCAAAAATAAAACAGATCTTCATAAATCGATTGCATCTTTAAGAGACTTATTGTACCTAACTTAAACCGTGCCATGGCCCATTCTTTATTTAGACGCATTCGCTAGTGAACGGTATTTATTAGCTTCGCTGTCTGTGAGTCGATCCGGGCATTTGAAACAATCCTGACAATGGATGAAAATGGAATTTGATTAAAGTTCGTATTTAAGACGTGGAGAAAAAATTCTCCAGAGCATTAGTTTATTAAAATCTAAAAATAATAAGTACTGTTTTGCACGAAGACCAAAATATATTTTTCATGATAAATTTACGGAGCAGTTGATCACACAATGGCCTTATCCTCAAGTTATCGCTCTCAAGGGATGTTAATCATGTCCGGTGAATGTAAACTCCTAATAATTTTGTTTATTTAATAGCAGCCATTAAACAACATATCGAATATGCTAGAATCGTTACCGGTTGAAATTATGTTTACATATTAAACTTACAATGGAAAATTAGCGTTGGTACTTTAGCTGAGTTAAATGTAGCGTTCTAGAATATGATTAACTCCTATAAACACAAAGCTCCTTTAAATATTTATATGAAAGTCAATGGGAAGGTATTTCGCGTGATAACTGTTAGTCAAAACCATGGTCCTTAAAACGTAATAGTTTGGCAACACCAAAGTAGTTTAAAAAGGTCTGCCTTTTATAAAAAGGAATCCACGAAGTTCACAATTACTCCAACTATAACGCGGAGGAAGAATCTTCATCGTTTCATCTCTCTGTTAGAGTGCTTCATCAGGTGCAACATATAGAGAGGAAAAGATTCACAGAAGTACAGATACAAATATTACAAATACAGTAACTATCACGATTACTAGAAAATGTTGTCTTTGGATCACTCAACAAACGGCATTGCTGAACTCAAATACAGTTTCTCGGAATGAGCGTAATTTAGGTCGATTACGCCGGTATAAGAGGTGTTCCACTTCGATTGTCATTGGTAATTCACCTTCAGTTGAAAAAAAATCCATTATAAAAATTGTCTGCCCCTTTAAAGGGATTTGAATCCGTCTCTTTCCATCTAAAGGGCATCTTCGATACAACAAATTACGGAAGCTCCACCAAAAGTGGTAAACATCTGACTATACTGAATGAATTAAGGATTGTAATTGAGCTAGTAGCGTGAATGCAGTTTTGTGATTTTGAAATTCCTTACAATTTTTGATAATTTGGTTGTGATGGAGTCATCTACAAGAAAGAAAGAGAGAGAGAGAGAGAGAGAGAGAGAGAGAGAGAGATGCATCCTTTCATCTCATTATTATCAGTTTGGTCGTCGCATGCTTGTGGATGAAATATAGAAATACCGAAATCGTTCTTTTATCTTATCCATCCTTCTTCAGTCTTCAAGCAAGGAATCAGAATCCTTGGGTTAATTCTTCTTATCATATATCAAACGATGGCTCAGTTTCGTAAAATTTTAATGATCCCTAGCTTTTGCGAACAATAATGGTGGTTTTTGACCACATGTTAATATCAACTAATATTTACATTTGCCCACGTAAATTTGATGTAAGTTAATTTTCGGTATGTAGTACTTTTGAGGCTGTCCAAAGACCAAGACACCATAACGTCTGGATAACAATTGTTTTCAAATGTGCTCTAAATTTGATTTTTGCAGATTGATTGAGCAGATAATTCGGATGCAAAACTTCTGGTAGTATTTAGATCAAAATTCCATGTTATAAAGCATCATCACCAATATGTCTTTTGCTGCCTGCGCGCGCGCGCGCGTGTGTGTGTGTGTGTTCAGTCCTTGGGACATTGTGATTAACCCTCATTAATCAACACCCTAACACTTTCTGAACACACATACTCATGAGCCAAAACACGTTCACCTACTCAGTAGCATGCTGGACCTTATTTGACTGAGATAACCTTTGCACCGTCTTGTCATTGACTCCACTTAGACCACGGAATGTCCTGAGTTTTCTGGACCTACAAGACATAATAACGTGCCGAAATTCAGCGACCAAGCACTCCACTGAAGTCGGCAGGTGGGTCTGTGTTCCACATGATCCCACGAATGTTCGATGGGATTGAAATCAGAAGAATAAAACAGCAAGGAAACACACGGAATGTTTGGCTATGTTCTTCGAACCGTGAGAGTCTTGGGACACAAGGAGTTGGCTTGTTGGAAGAGTTCAGATCCACCGAGCCATAATGTCATCATGCATATGATCCAAAACAATACGTAGGTAAGAATTAGTGGTCAAGGTGTGTCCAGTGGGTTGACAGGACCAATGATGTCCACAAGGACAATTCTCATACCAGGATACTGCAACCATCGGCTTGTTTCCGCTGTCTGATTTGTCGGAAACAGGTTGGGTGGTCATCATATTTAGGCTCATGAGCAGTGGTTAAATTCTGCCAGGGCTCTCCGGGGTCCGCCCAGAAGATTTTTGTTCACTGGACCCAGAACATTTTTCTGTTTTGTGACTTTTCTCCCTTTACGGTAATTAAGCTTAACGACAGACAGCAATGGGAGGTTATTAAGACGTGCATATGATTGGTGAGGTATTAACAAAAGATCGCACGCCCGAAAGATAAAAGCATAGCCGACAATTGAGTTGAAATGCTAACTCTCTTCAACCGAATTCCATATGTGAAACTTCAACCGAATTCCATTTGTTGAAACCATAAAAACATTCACTGTATATATATTTCTTAGTTTTAACACGTTTGGTTGAATTTTATTGCTGCTTTAGGGCAGGCGAGCTCACAGACATCTAATTAACAACAATAGTTTTTAGTTAGATATTGTGTTTGTCAGTGCAGCACAGTATTTTGCTTGAGTCTATACAGCATAGTTTCTGTATGAGGGGACATATGATTCATTAATTAGTGTCGTTTTTATCCCAGTTGTTTCTGATTGCCTTATTTGTTCAGAAATATATTATACAGAGTGGTGGTACTTTATTCACTGACATAATATAAGTACTCGTTTTTCTTGCCTCTGCAGTATAGTGGCTCTTGGGGTGAGCGTGTTGTTTACCGTGGGATCAAGTTACTATCTCCCCGACGTGAACGTGTTTAAGCTTTTTTCATGTGCGAAGTTTACGCGAAACTTTTTAATTTCTTTTTTCGAAAAGTAAAATCAGGGGTGCGAGTTATATGCGAGGGCGAGTTATATTCGAGTAAATACGGTATTTCAACTATGGATAAGTACATTGGTACCATCTTTAAACGGAAAAATAGTTCGGATGACAGTGATAATACAAAAACAGTTTGTGTGTAGTTTCTGAAGAGAAAGAGGTCTGTAACGAATCCACAGAAACGCAGAATTCCCATCAATTGCAATGCGATAATATTAATACGCTGAACGAAAGGAAAGATTTGCTGACTTGCTGGAACCTCCACCAGTGGATCACATTCAAAGATAAATACAATTGATTATTTTGTAGGAACATTTTTCTGTTTTGCGACTTTTCTTCCTCCACGATAATTATGCCTACATTATTTGTGTTATTATTTCACAGTTGTTTACAGTTTTGAATGTGTATATAAACTCAATATCAACAATCTCCTGATTACGAATGCGTGATGAAAGGAACGGGAGGTTTGGAGCTTCCCTGGATAGCATTCAAAGGTAAAATAACTTCATTCTTTTCTGTTATACTAAAATTATAATCTGCATACATTGTGAGTCGGTATAGTTAGCGCTCGCGTAAATTTGGTGATTTTTATCTGTTTTATTGTTTTTTGTTTCCTTAGAAAATTGATATTTTATAGTGCACATACCGGTCATTGAATTAAAAGCCTTTGTTTATTATCATGTTGAACTCCTTTAGTCCGAATTACAACAAATATGGGATTTGGCATAGATTCCATAAGGTAATGGATTGCATCTACGTATACAACATATCAGGAGTTCACCAGACAGGGCTTTTAACTGGTTCAGATTTGACAGAAAAGAATTTTGCTCCCGGATCTGTTTTCATAACATCCATTGTGGTGGCTAGGGAAGAAGGTGAAAAATCGCTATCATGCTTGCTGAACCACTGCTAAACAATTAGTGCGCGATGGACAGTAAGCATGGTTGTCCATGAAAGACCTGTCACCTGCTGGATAAAAAGTCAACATTGCAGGATGGACTTGATTGGTAACAATGTTCAGATATTCCTTGGATGACACCTGACCTTCAAGCAATATTATGAACCCAGTTTCGTGCCAACAGATCATTCCCACACCATGACACCACCTCCCAGAACCTTGAGTTGTGATTACAAGGCAAGCTGAGTTCATTGCTTCATGGGGTTTCCGCCAAACTCTCTGCCTACCGTCGGTACAGATCAAGGTGTACCGTGACTCGTTGGATCACATGACTTTTTTACAGTCTTCCAGTCACAGTGTTCGTCTACAGTAACGACATTACTGTAGATGAACTTTTCGGTTCTTCACAGAAATCAGTGATTTTCGTATAGGTATGCGACTGCCAATACCGATCCTCTTCAATTCCCTGGTCATAGTTCAGAGAGATATAGGTCGGGAAGCCTTCATTAAATACTTCGGTCAGTTGCTGTAACTCAGGAAGTTCTGTTTGTCCGTGCAAGGCATCTCAGATGATACCGATCTCGTTCATTCCTGACAGAGTGTCTTAGGACACGTAACTGTGACAGAGTGTCACAGTTGCACCTCTTAGACAAGCAATATGGGTTATTTTTACACTGATTAGACACCCAGGATATCTTATCTTTTGAGAAACTAGTCAGCTGTAAGTGTTTCCAAAATCGTAGCTCCAGCCAGACAGACCGTTATCGAATTCCGAATGATGCTTTGTTTTTCTCATTGATGACAGTGGGAAAAACAAAGTAAAAACTTATATTTGCTTCGAACAAGTGGTGATGCAAGTGACCAAGTATTTTGCATATACGCTGCATAAATTTACATACATCTGCATAATGGTTTCCAATTTGGTGGCGAGTTTGTGCATATTAGCGTAGATTTTTCTGTTTTTATAGTATTTAGTGTTCTAAACGTATTTTTATTTGGCTATTGCAATACTAAATGCAGTTTAAAATGACACCAAAAAGCACAAGGAACGAAACGCAAACAAAAAGAGAGCGATGTCAAAAAAAAAGAAGGCTTGCCTTCTCTTTGTTTGTCGCTAAAGAAGATGTTGAACATGATTTAACCTCCAAAATCGTGAAGTTAAAGCAGATTATTAGACAAATGAGGCGGAAATGATTTACAAAAAGTCGAGCGGCGCTTACAGGAATGTAAGAAGGATAAGAAAATTAAGAATCAATATGAAAAACAACAAAGCACGAAATCAGATAATTTAGTGCTCAAACAAAATCAGGTAAGTAACATTGATTGTAAAAAGAAGAATATTATTTGGCTTGGCGACTCTATCATAAAACATGCCATTGATGACTGGAGCAAAAATTGAAAACATAACGCAGTCAATTAAAAAACAGAAAAGGAAAGAAAAAGTGATCGTAATTCTAGCAGGTAGAAACGACTTACCTAGCGATAAATTGTATGTGAGAGAATACAAAAGGATAGTTGGAAGAAATGAGAGTGAAGTGTTTGAAAGTGAAAATTTTAAGTATATTACCACAATATGATTGAAATGAATTAAGAAGAGAGGGCGATGATGGTAAATGATTCGATGCGTATGCTGTATAGAGGAATGGATGCGAGTTTTGGATGTGTGAGTGAGTTTGAGGGAAGATAGATTTAGATTTGTTTGAAATTAGATTTAGATTTAGATTGAAGATAGATTTGTATAAAAGGGATTTGTATACAATTTGTATAAATTGTATAATTGGCATATGCCTACATTTGAATGAGTTTGGTATCAAGAGTCTTGAAAAATTATGAGAACTAACACAGAGTATCAAGGCAACCGAATTATAATGGGAGGAATGGTGAGAATCTGTGTGTAAGAACGATATATTACGAACTGTTGCGAGACAACTTCCTCAAGCAACATGTTAGAGGAAGTCGAGATTAAAAAGTGATAGATTTGATTATAGTGTCAAGGGAGGTTTCAGTTAGGTGTTCCCCCGATTGGTGACAGTGATCATACGGTATTCACTTGGGAAGAGGCTATATTTATCAATGTTCATTCAGAAAAGGTTACATGATGAATTACAAAGCAGGAACTTACGCCCAACTGAGGAGTATACTAACTCAGCGCAATAGAATTGGTTGCTGGATGGGAAGAATATAAACTGTACATGAGAAGCATTTAAAATATACGTAAATGATGC
The DNA here is from genome assembly GCF_054136105.1 of Typopeltis vanoorti. Taxonomy (NCBI): domain Eukaryota; kingdom Metazoa; phylum Arthropoda; class Arachnida; order Uropygi; family Thelyphonidae; genus Typopeltis; species Typopeltis vanoorti. The sequence continues at coordinate 32,778,184 of NC_143551.1, forward strand.
AACATTGGAAGGTGTCCCTGGAGATCAAAGAATAACTGGAGTAGGAGAAAAATGGTCGTGTCATCTTATTAAGCAAAGGATTGGTAAGAAAAGAATGATGTGGGAGGAATACCGTATGCATACGGATGATGTTAGTTATGGAAGTTATAAGGGACAAGCAAGAAGAGTCTCAGCTGTTGTACGGAAAGCAAAGTCTGAGACAACCCCAAAGAATATTCTCGTTATAAAGAAAATAAAAGAAAGAATGAATATAAATGAATAAATCTACTGACTACAGATGTGAGGGTAACAGATGTAGACGAGATTGTTCATGTAATGAGTGCCCACTTTGTTAAAAGCTATCAACCTGGTGTATGAATCATTCCGCTCACTGCTACCTCTTCGCTGGATGAAGAATCTCATGTGTTGTAGCAAGAAGAGCTACTAGAGCTGTTTATAAAACTGAATAAGAATTCGATAATGGGGGCTGATGAAATATCAGCATGGATGCTAAGAGTGTTCAACTGAACTAGCTGTTCCTTTGACCATGTTAGATAAAATTTGAGTCTCAGAATGAATGCTACTATCCTTCCAGAATGTATGGTAATACATTCTGGAAGGATAGTTTTGGAAAAGTTGATTAGGGATTTTGGAAAAGTTGATTAGGGATCGCATTCAGAAAGGGATTAACAGAGAATCTCTGTTTTGCTATGAACTGCGTGGCTTGGACAAGGGAAGGTCATGTTTGAGCAACTTTTTCACATTCTATAATAATGTTACCATTGAACTATAGAAGGAGAATGGATACACCATAATACTTTTGGATTTTGCTAAGGCTTTTAATATTAGCCATCGCACACTAATATTAAAATATTAGTGTGCGGTGGCTGACTGACAGATATCAAAAAGTGGTATATGAGTAATATGGGTCTGCAAGATTTAAGGAACTGACAGATGATACACTGCTGTTTGCTGATGACACAAGAATAGGCAGGGTAATCAAGAATGCGGCTGATATGCAGTACTTGCAGAATTATTTAAAAGGCTATAATTGTGGGCATGAGAAAATGACTAAGAAATGTCATATAAATTGGTGGAATTTTGCTAGAATAAACTGATCGGGGTAGGGATCTTCGAGTTTTATTAGACAGGAAGTTGAAGTGCAGAGGACATAAAGCAAAGATTGCAAATACAACTCAAAAGATAATTGCAATGCTGAAAAGAACTTTGACATGCAAAGATGAGGATGTCATTTTGCCTCTTTACAAGGCCTTGATACGACCTCACTTGGAGTACTGCGAGCAGGTCTGGTCTTCTGGATTCGGCTGTGATTCTGATACAGTGGAAAGAGTGCAAAGGAGAGTATTAAAATGATATCAGAATTGTTAAATACTGATTATGAAGACAGATTGAGAATTTGTTGACTGTAGACATTAGCGAACAGGAGAAAGAGGGGTGATGTAATTGAGACTTACAAACTTCTGAAAGGGTCATACAGAATTTCATTAATTATTTTTTTCATTTTATGAAGGGTGGGAAAAAGACAAGAGGGCATCCCTGGAAGTTGAGAATGAATGCCGTCAAGAAGGGAATGACATTTAGATTTTTCTCTCATAGATTGTTGCGTGATTGGAATTGATTGCCATTGGAAGTGGTGAGTGCAAGACGTGTGAATGAATTCGGACAAGTATGACAGTTGGGGCGGCCAATATATGGCCTCCCTCGATGAGTGCCTGACTCCCTGGAAGTAGTTGGACCTTTTTCTCTGAGGCTTGTATTAAATTTATTAAATCTACTTCAATGCATTTAATAGATCCAATGTATACAATTTTGTAAAGAAAAAATTGACAAAGAAATACGGAAATTCAAACTTGTTTTTACTTTACTATACTATGTTTTTTCTGCTTGATGCATTTAGAAATGCCAATTTCTAATACCACTTGAGAACTTAGAGCGTGCAATTGTTAGTTAGATATTGGATATAAAGACACTCTACGTCTTTCATCAGACTTCAGAAATGTGAGATAATTACAGAATGCTTTACACATATTAATGATATAAAGAAATACAACACAAATAATAAAGACTTAAGTAATATTTTTATTTCCAGTTTTTTTTATATATAAAATAATATGCAAATTTAAATAACGTTTAAAGTTTAAAATTTATTTTAATTTTTTTAAGAATAAAAGTTTATTTTTCATATTTTTATAGAAACACCAAAAATTTTGTATTTAATGAATTATATAAGTAATCAGAATGAAAAAAAGACGTCCAATCCAATACCTTGGAGAGCAATGGATGGCAATGCTGTAGCCAATGAAGTTCTAACTGAGGCTCGGCTATTGCTGTTACCCTCCTGCCATGATCAGAGCTTTAATAGCTCAATAACACCTTATCCCTACACTGTCCTCTACAGATAACGAGGAAGATAAAAAGCATTCTTGCTTCGCCCCTTTAAGCCAGTCCTTATTATAAGGACTATAAGGAAGTGATGTAGAATTGGAATGGATCAGATGCGGTGATTGATTCATTCAATCCAATACCCTTGGAGAGTAATGGATGGCAATGCTGTAGCCAATGAAGTTCTAACTGAGGCTCGGCTATTGCTGTTACCTTCCTGCCATGATCAGAGCTTTAATAGCTCAATAACACCTTATCCCTACACTGTCCTCTACAGATAACGGGGAAGATGAAAAGCGTTCTTGCTTCGCCCCTTTAAGCCAGTCCTTATAAGGATATAAGGAAGTGATGTGGAGGAGTAATATCATTGGAGGGCAATGCTGTAGCCAATGAAGTTCTAACTGAGGCTCGGCTATTGCTGTTACCTTCCTGCCATGATCAGAGCTTTAATAGCTCAATAACACCTTATCTCCACACTGTCCTCTACAGATAACGAGGAAGATAAAAAGCATTCTTGCCTTGCCCCTTTAAGCCAGTCCTTATCCTTATAAGGAAGTGATGTGATTAAATGAAAATCATATTCATGTATAATGTCTCAATCGTGATTCATAGTCGATTGTTTATTTTGTGAGAATTTCTTACGGTGTAAATTTTTTAAGAGGAAAAATCACTGGCTCTAATTATAGTGGTTGTTGTCTAGAATGGCGTCTAAAGTAACTAATGTTCTAGACGCAAATTTATGCCCATTTAAGTGTGTGTAATCAATTCGACTACTGTATAGTATTCCATAAAAAGTAGACTGTATGATGGCATTTGTATATCCACTATATTATATTAGTGCCAACTATTACACTGTATATAGATGAATTTCTTAGTCTGTCTTTACAAAACTTCCCTATTTATTGGAGGCTTGAAGTCGTTATAGCAGGATTACCGAATCATCTAATAATATAGGCTGGTGGCCCTTTATGTGTGTGCGCGCGCACTTATTAAGTATAAGCTTAATTAACCGCCTTCTCCTGTAATTTTAGTACATTTGCAGTGTAAAATTAAATTTACGAAATAATATTCTATTTACATGAGGAAATATAATCGTGCATGCTTCAGTAAAGTTAAAATTTTGAGAACTTTTACTAGAATGCACTTCAAAAGAGAAATGCAGTTTACCTTTTGCTAGAAGAATGTCAGGTGGTGTTGTTGGATTCCGACCTTAGCAACGGTACTTAAATGGTGTCACGACGACTGCCGGACACTCAGCTCTCCCGATTACGCTTGAGGAGGCCTCACAGTCGCCCAAGTTGCTCGGACGGAGTGGAAGGTCGACGAACTCTGTGGTCATCTCAGATGGCTGACGAGTCCCAACTTTCCAGTTTTACACCCTCCCGACATTCTGTTCCCTGTTGAACCACCGTAGCAACATCGCCAAGCTTCAAACACGGCAACGTGGTCATCATCCCGAGTTTCGCTCGCTTTATGGCACCGCCGATGACAACGCGAGCCCAGATTGTTGCCATTAGCGGTAACCTTGGCTTTCAGCGCTGAACTCCCGGCAAAACCCCCTTTAGTTGCCAGGCACTAACATGATCGGTGACGTCACGTGTGTATATGTGTGTGAGTAAAACAGAGAGAGAAAGAAAGCGAGAGATGTCACGGAAGGGCACGCCCCCACTGGAATAATCGAACAAAATGAAGCGACGAATTTCTTGGCGGAGCATTGATCGTAACGGCAGCGGAAAGGCACAACAACACACTGTAATAGACTAAGCATTAGGGTGAGGTTCAAGGCACGCAGGTACCGCCAACTTCTGCACGTTCTACGCTTCAAAAATAGTCAGACTTCCTCTGAGCAACAATAAACCCACACTTTCATTGTGGTTGTATTTCTTTCTTTATTTTTCCTTCTGGTGGTCTTTTTTTTTTCCTTTAATTTATCCTTTTTCTTTAATTAGTAGGCATATTGTTCACTGAAAATAATTCACTTCTATTCCATCCCATCCAGGATATGTTGAGAAGCGTTGTTAATATAGATTTTTACACTCATTAGGAACTTTCTTTGGAATACGTCTTAATCGATATTCGCCATGGAATTCACTCCGCAAAATCACAGACGTTTTCTGTTAGAGGATCATTCAAATAAGGATCAGCAAACTTCATCTGACTGCTTCGATGAATCTTGCAACTGAATGGATTTCACATCAGACGACTGAGCGCGCCACCAAAATAGAAAATCATTCTCATATGCCTAACAGAGAAATTACATATCTTAATGAATGTAGTGATTATTGGCTTGCCTTGGCGGAGTGGTTAGGTGGGAGATTTTTTAATCGCTCAGGTGTGAGACCACGTCCCTGCTTATTGGAGGCCTGAAGTGGCTTGAAAGTGTTCCATGTTTGGTCTATAGAGCAGCGTTTCCTGATTATGTAAAAATACATTTTGAAAAATACAATATATATATATATATATATATATATTGGGGAAAAAATCCTTAGAGAACACCAAGTAGTTTCAAGGAATCATGCCTCATTCCATTGACCTGCCAGCACATTGTTCCTAGTACCTATGCTTCTTATCCTCGTGTTACTTTCTCTACCTTCCATGTTTCAAATATAGCTAGATTCATCAGAAAGGATTTTTGTTTGATAATTTCTGCATATCCTGGTCCTTACACGAAGAGCATCTGGATTCAGTGAAAACAGGAGATTTTTTCCTCAATGTTCAAAATCATTTCGGGTTACACTTTGTTTCTGGCTTAAGATGGTGACCAGTAGCGCCATCTGCTGTTATCGCTCCAACCAACAAGAGCATAATACAGTTCGATACGTTGTTGTTATGCTAGTATTGTATTGAGACGTTATTTCACAGTGCGAGAAATATCCGTTCGATATTGTTTGTGTCCATTTTTCTAATAGCCTCTGACATCAACATATGTTTGTAAAAGCATTTCATTGGCTAGTCATTTTACGAGTATTTAATCCAGGCAACAGTATAATTCCACTCAACTGTCGAGTGTATTGTCAAATTTGGAAGTTTGTCAAAATATGAAATGCTGAAAACTGATAATCCTGCTATTCTGCAGAGTCATCTCCATTTACTAGAAAAATAAGAAATCAAGACTTGTAATGCACTGCTGAGCTGGCCAGGTTCTAGTGTGAGTTATAGCTAAAGCAAAAAAAGAAAAAAAAAAGATGCCTGATGGATTATGAATTTTAATTCCAGGGCACGGGAAAAACAATCATCAATCTCTTAGACACAGAAGCAGACAGATGACCTTGCGGAAACAGAATACGTATTGACCCACTCTTGATAAATCTTTCACACCATTGTTCATGATCAACCAGTAATGTTTACCCAATACTTATTTTTCTAGCATCAGTATTTAAACTATGCTCAGATCAGTTAAAGCGAGTTATATCCATTTATTACTATTAACTGTTATTCTTAGTTTGCGCTACAATTTATTATAAATTGTAATAACCATTCGGCTCATGAAACAAGCTATAACATCCAGTGTTTGGGTGGGGGAGGGGAGAGGGTCATATATGGTGTTCACTAAGTATGTGTGATATAAAGTACTAATCATTGCTACTTATAAATAGGTAATTAGGGAGACAAAGAGCAATATCTGTGCTATTTGTATTTGAAATAAATGAGATCTTGTACTGATTTGTGTTTTCAATATGTTATTTTCAAACTAAAGAAACTTCCTTAATATAAAAGTATGAAAAATTAAATAAGTATGAAATTTTGGTTATTTTCATAAAAGTGTTTAATTTGTTTTTAGAAAAAAATAGTTTTTATTTAAAACACTAGTCCGGAGCGGAAGGACGATTAGATCCTTGGAGGGTAATGGATGGCAATGCTGTAGCCAATGAAGTTCTAACTGAGGCTCGGCTATTGCTCTTATCCTACTGCCATGATCAGAGCTTTAATTTAATAGCTCAATAACACCTCATCCCTACACTGTCCTCTACAGATAACGGGGAAGATGAAAAGCATTCTTGCTTCGCCCCTTTAAGCCAGTCCTTATAAGGACTATAAGAAGTTTTAGGCTGACGGTCATGTGAAAAATTGATCGTGAATATAGTCCTTTTTAGGACTTCCAGGGTAACGAATGGCAATGCTGTGGCCAATGAAGTTTTAACTGAGGCTCGGCTATCGCCGTTACCCAGCCATGACTAGAACATTTAGCTCAATTACATCCCATCCACACAGATTTTCTTCATTCCGATGACGGGATAAAGAGTCAAGGACTCTTTATCCCGTCATCTGAATGAAGTCCATCTCCCAGTTCTTTTAAGAACTATATAAGAAGTTTTAGGGAAGAGAATCGACCGTGAGATGCAGTGATTAATACCCTTGGAGGGTGATGGATGGCAATGCTGTAGCCAATGAAGTTTTAACTGAGGCTCGGCTATTGCTGTTACCCTCCTGCCATGATCAGAGCTTTATTTTTTTATTTATAAGAAGTTTTTCATTCCAGTGGTCGGATCCCTGAGGAAATTATGGACCTGATCAGGCTGAAAAACAGAGCCAGAAAGAGGTACCATAACACAAAAGCCGCACAAGATAAAACAACTCTGAATAATTTAAATAGACAAGTCCGGGAAGCTCTACAAAAACATGGAAATCAAGATTGGGAAACCGAACTGAACAATCTGAATCCAGAGGATAACTCCCGCTGGAAATTTTAGAGAACCGTCCGCAATAAAAGGCAACTCATACCCCTAATTCAGACCAAGAAAGGAGCAGCTCACACTGACCAAGAAAAAGCAGAAGCTTTGGTTGACAATTTGGAAACTGAGTGTAACCCCTCTTAAGAGAATTTAAACATCAGTCTAATCTACAAGATTCACCGCAGAGTCAGGCAGGTTATAACAGAACAAAAAGAGAAGGCAGAACTCATCACACCCACTTCTCCAGCAGAAGTTATAAATATCATAACCCACTCGAGTAACAATAAGGTTTCAGGTTCAGACGGAATCACAAACAGAACAATCAAATTACTCCTCAGAAAAGCTATTGTTCACCTGGTCAATATTATCAATGCAATAATCAGATTCAAATATTTTCCCTTAGCATGGAAAACGGCTGACATCACATCAATCAAAAAGATATTGAAAAAACCTTCAACTAACTCCCCGAAAGCTACAGACCTATTAGCCTACTGCCTAGCCTAGGTAAGATTGCAGAAAAAGTCATCCTTACAAGGCTTCAATCAGCAACAGATAAACTAGGTATTAGCCCTAATGAGCAGTTCGGATTCAAAAAAAAAAAAAAAAAAAAACCATAGCACCACACATCGGATACACCGACTGGTTGAGTTTATCATCACAGGTTTCAACTGGAACCTCCACACTGCTGCGGTCTTTATAGACGCTGCGAAAGCTTTTGACAAGGTGTGGCACCAGGGTCTTCTCTACAAACTCATCACATTTTACATGCCAACTAATCTAATAAAAATGATAGATAATTACTTTAAAGACAGATTCATGCAAATAAAAATAAATGAAACCGTATCAACCAGACGCAAGATCCTTGCAGGTGTGCCGCAGGGTTCTCTTCTGACTCACCTGCTTTTTTCTATCTACATAGCTGATATTCCACAAAATCCAAGTTCAACAATCTCAGCATTATATGCGGATGATACTGCTTTATTATCTAGATCTCTCAGTGCCAAACTAGCTACCAAAAGACTCCAAAACAGTATTCACACCTTGGAGAAATGGTTGATGGACTGGAGAATCCAAACAAACCCACTGAAGAGTTCAGCCATCCTGTTCACCAAAAAGAGGTTTCAGATCAAGGAAGACATACACCTGCTATGTGTCAAGATCCCATGGCAGAATGAAGTCAAATACCTCGGTGTCATACTGGACAAAAAACTCCAATTCACCAATCATATAAAACACATAAGCTCAAAGACATCCAAAGCAATCCCCCAGCTCTACTCCATGATCAACAGAAGAAGTAAACTTTATATCTGGAACAAACTACTCATATACAAGATGGTGATACGCGCAGTCATCACTTACGCATCTACTACATGGAACCACACCTCGAACACAAATATTCAAAAACTTCAGAGAATGCAGAACAAATGTCTGAGAATGATTCTGGACGCCCCATGGTTCATAAGAAACTCCCAGATTCACAGAGAAGTCAACATTCCCTACATCATATCCCTCCTTTATGATCTAGCAGCAACGTTCTTCACCAAGACAAACAATCATCCAAACCCGCTGATCAAGCAAGCTTCAGACTACAAAGAAACAGAATTCTACAAATACAAAAGACCCAAGTCAATTCTATGCTCAGCTGAACACAACTAATCTCACTGCCCTTCCTGGGCGAGCTTAACGCTCAATAACTCTTCACTCAAAGAACTCACCCCCCCCCTCAGACAAAGGGGAATATCAAAAGCATTTATGCTTCACCCATCAAGTCAGCAACGTTCTACGTATAAGAAGTTTTTTGAATTTATTAATCCATCTTTTCTTTTTATATCTTTTTATATAAATACGATTTTTTAGTCATTTAATTACATTATTTTGGCTTGATAAATACAACTTTTGTGGTCATTTAATGACGTTATTCCTTCTGGAATTGATTCCCGGAAAAATCAACAATTATTCAATAACCAGTTCCTGGTATTGGCTTAACCAACTACGTAAACTGCAGCCACTCTTAACCCATTATTGCAGTTATCTCTATTTTGTGCTGAGGTGTGTCTCGAGTGACTTGGTTACTATTCCATCAGCGCAAGATCGATACGGTTCTGTTCAGCTATAAACCTGCACACGTTTCTTTACTTTTGACCAGTCTCTTCATACGAAGCTGCGTCTACTGATTCAGAATATCAATAAGAGCACATCATTCTTTTGCCTATGATCGTTTTTGTCCATCCATTGTTTCTAAATATCTCAAAAATGTTTTTAAAATAGCGAGCCATAAAAATAAAATTTATTCATCAATCTTATACAAAGCTGGTCGTAGAAAATGGATTTAAAGTTTTTTTTTTACTTGTGCTTGTCACTAATCATTCATATTTTGCACAATCCACCCAAAAAATGTATCAAAATATTAATACGGAAATTTGTTCTTGCAAAAATAGCGTACTTCGAGGTTAAAAGGAAGCAAACACATTCTAACGCAAAAGTAACAAAACATGTCAAAGAATTTTGAATTCAGTTTTTACAAAGTAATCAACTAGAAAAGAATACTGTAATTTAAAGTCCTTAAAAGGACTGACTAGATGGGAGAAGCAAGAATGCTTTTCATATTCCCCCGTTATCTGAAGAGGTCAGTGTAAGGATAGTGTATTAGTGAGCTATATATAAAGCTCTGATCATGGCAGGAGGGTAACAGCAATAGCCGAGCTTCAATTAGAACTTCATTGGCAACAGCATTGCCATCCATTACCCACCCTGGATACCTATTTTAGTCGCCTCGTACGACATGCATGAGCAACATCGGGACTATTCTTATCCCGGTCACCATACGGGAATTACCGAACACTGTAATTGACAATTATGTCTTTAGGGGTGAAGCAAGATGCTTTTCATATTCCACGATATCTGTTGTGGTTACAGTGAAGGTAAAATTTATGAGCAGTTTGCTCGCCCTGAATGGGCATGGAGATTATGCATCACTAAAGGAGGCTAATATAGCTTTTGGTCTTCTATATTTGAATATGTCCGTTGGATTGTATGCTGCAACTTGCTGAACCAAATCGTTGGGGTGTGTGAACGTCTTTAGAAAAAACCTGGTTGCTAAGGATTGTAGAAAAGAGAAAATATAGGGAATATTTGTGTCTCTGTGGAGTTGATTGTTTCTAACATACCACGGGGCGTTCAGAATCATTCTCAAGCACTTATTCTGCACTCGCTGTATTTTGATAATGTTAGCATTAGAGGTGTGGCTCCAGGCCGGAGAGGCATAGGTGATTATAGAACGAATCGTCATCTGGTATAGCTGCAATTTGATTCTGTTGCTGAGCTTGCTATTTCTATTAATTAGCGGATAGATCTGAGCTATGACTTTAGGTGCCTTTGTGCACGCAGACTTATTGTGCTGATTGAAAGATAGCTTTTTGTCGAGAATTACACTCAGGTAATTTGTTTCTGTCTGCCAGGGAATTTTAGTATTGAATAGTAACACATCTCCTACAGGAGACATTGGCCTTTTTAAGAAAAGAACGGCTGAGCTTTTCTGGGGGTTGACTTCCAATCTCCACTTGGAGAACCAACCCTCCAGCTTTAGAATGTTTTCTTGAAGCTTTCTGGTAATGAAATGGGGTCTGAGAGATCTGGTTAGTATTACCGTATCGTCCGCATACAGGTCAAAAATGGAAGTCATCGGATTGTGCGGGATGTCTGACATGTATATAGAGAACAGCAATGGAGCCAGTAGAGATCCCTGCGGCACTCCAGCAAAGATGTGGCGCTGGGAGGATGTAGAACCGTTGATTTTTACTTGCATTGATCTATTCTGAAGATATGAATGGATTAAGTGAACCATTTTTAGTGAGGTACCGACTGAGATAAGATTGTGCAGGAGTCCAAAATGCCAGATTTTGTCAAATGCTTTGGATAAGTCTAGGAAAACAGCGCCTGTGCACTGGTGCCAGTTGTAGCTGGTGGTGATGTATTCGACAATTCTGTGGATTTGCTGAGTAGTACTATGGTGTCGCCTGAAACCAAACTATTCTTTAGGGAGGATGTTTAGGTCATTTACTGAGGTTTGGAGTCGTGAGAGGATGACCTTCTCTGCAACCGTACCCAGATTTGAGATAAGACTGATTGGACGATAATTTTGCGGTAGGTGTGGGTCTTTGCCTGGCTTATGTATAGGAATTTCGTCAGCCAGTTTCCAGGTGGAAGGAAAATAGTGAAATCTTAAAATTGCATTTATTATACTGATCAGGTGCACTACTGCTTTTTGGGGCAGAAGTTTAATTACCCGATTAGTAATGCTGTCGGGCTCAGGAGCTTTTTTGTTCTTTAATTTTTTAATAATGTCATATATCTCCGCAGGTGACACTGTAATTTTTGAGAAAGAGAGATTAACAATGTATTCAGATTTCAGAAATAATCTGGTGTCTAAATAATTTTAATAATAAAACATTTGCTTTAGGATATTAAGTTATAATTAGTGAAAATAATAAGATTATATATCACTTTATAGATTTATATATAAGAATTAGTCAAATCTCTTTCACAAAAATACCAATTATTTCTGTAAGGTAACAATACTGCAGATATATTATTATTATTATTATTATTATTATTATTATTATTATTATTATTATTATTATTATTATTATTATTATTATTATTATTATTATTATTATTATTATTATTATTATTATTATTATTATTATTATTATTATTATTATTATTATTATTATTATTATTATTACGGGCAACTGCAAGGAGTCCTTAGACTCATCGAGAGAGGCCCTGAACATCATGTCAAGAACAACTATTCGACATTCACACAGTATCTACCACCCACAACGAACTCAGGCCGTTTATTCCACTCATTCACCAATCTCCAAGCAAAAAACGTTCTAACACCCTTGTTAACTACACTCGTGAGCAGTTTCTTCAACATATGAAATATTTGCAATATATACTGGCCATACTGTACCTCCTGAGGTCACAATAAACCAACAATAACAACAAAAAGAGTTTATGTGAGCTATTGTCCTATCTCGCACAATAATTCTCCCTGAAAAAAGTAATGTAAAACGGAATTTAGCATACGTTTTGATTATTTTTTTGTATTTATATTTGTTTTACAACCAGTTTAGTTTTATGTTTGTTATTTTTCCAGTAGCTGTTCAAAATACCGTATTGCTCATCCATCATTGTACACTCATCCCAACAAAATCTAATTCACTGGAACACGCTCAAAGATTTCAACGGCAGTCTTTTACTCACAGAAATGAAGTCCAGAAAATTATCCTCCAGGAACCGCTGTTGACCGTAAAAAAACAGGGCTTCGGTTTGTTTATCAGGCTTAGGAACAACCAAATGTTTACGTGCTATCGTGCTAAAATATATGGGTTCACTATTGTGAGCACACACCATATTCTGTAGATGTTCGAGGTACAACATCCAGAGAGTATCCAAACAAATCTAACAGTCTTTGCTTGTACATCAACTACGCCACGACCCTATTCCATCAAACTTAGGCTTATGCATACTAACTTAGCAAATACTGTATCTGCATGTAGGGTGTCCTTAAGTGGAAATTATGCAAAATAGAAGATGGTTTACATAGACCTTTGTGGATTTTGAACTGTTCATCTGTCATCACTGTCGGTTTGGAAAATGCAATAAAGAACTTTGATTTTTTTTTAAACAGTTCCGTGTGCTCTCACACTCAGCGATGCGTTTTAGTTGCACAAACGTGGGTTCGCATCCCGTTCAAAGCACTCTTATTTAAAATTAGTTTGAATACTGTCTTGTATACTACTACGTTGGTTAATTTCTCTCTTATTCTATACAATGTATTCAACTGCATATTTAATTTCTATGTTTCGTTGTCTATTGTTATATTTAATTGCCATCTTCATTAAATTTATGCCTAAAGGCTGAAATATTTTACTTGTTCTATAGGTTCTCCTGTCATGATGCAGTTGATATTTTCTATATCCTTGACTCACACAATTCTTCACTTCTTCCTTAGGAGAACCTTCTGTGATATCACAAGCACAAATAAGTTTCATTGTCCATTTCTCCATTTCGAAGTTCGGTCACATAACTCTATTTGAAACTGCCTTCCAATCACCACGTTTATCTTCCTACTAGTGCTAAATGATATTAATTTTCGCTTAATTTTTCACTATTTTCGGAATATAACATCTAATATTAATTAATTAGCATGAATCTGAAATAGTTTACTCTTCTTCTCAATAACACCAATTACATTTACCTGGAATTTCTTGAGCTTTTCTACCAACTAGACCTCTTTTTCATTGATACTTCTTATTGATCGTGCATGCCTTCAATTCGCCAACGTTGAGGTCCATTAGATTTCTTAGACATTGACCTTTTTAATATCTGCCCCGAAGAAAACAGCGGATACCTTGTTTAACTGGGCTGTATTGCAGTCGGTGTGATATATCATTGTGTTTGGTTCTAGGTTAATCCAATACAGAATAAAAATTGGTCCGCCAAGTCCCAAATTTCAGCCAATCCTGGTTTGTTCAATATACAGCGGATACCTACCAACCAACGAAGCGCACCACGCCAAGGGGAGATTGGACATTCGGTCAGAAGCCCCTCATTAGATCTCCACTTTTCTTAAAGGCTAAATGAATGTCTTCTCAAAAATATCTAGCGCTGACCTTTCGATGACCCCTTTTTTGTTTTGTTCACTTAAAACTCGCCCACTTTCTTTGAAGAACAAAAAGGGCCTGGTTGGATTTCTATTGCCCATATTTAATGGATTTGTTTGCATATTTTTGCACTTAAAAGGTTTACTCATATACCAACTTTATTATTATTATTATTATTATTATTATTATTATTATTATTATTATTATTATTATTATTATTATTATTATTATTATTCACACAATTGATACACAGTCAAAACAACATATCATCTATACAACAATTTGACTGGTGATAAAGAGCAATTCAGATTCTGCCTAAGAATCTAAGAACAGACCGTCAGGTAGCGTCATAAAATGTGGACTGTTCCAAGTAATGCTGTTTTTTATAGGTCATATGGGGGAATCACTTCGTTGATGTTTGATTCGTGTAAATAGTTGGATAGCTTCTTTGAAATTGCGCCAAGTGCACCGATAACTATTAGGATGACTTTGGTGTGTTTAAGCCACCGGGCCAACTTCGATTGCCAGACTCGATATTCAGCAATTTTTTTTAGGTCTTTGTTGTTAATGTTGTTATCAATGGATACTGCGATATGAATAATCCAAACTTGTCAATGTTCCATAATTGTGATGTCAGGTCTATTGTGTTCCAAATGATGATCAGTTTGCATTCTAAAGTCCCAGAGAATTTTTGCTGTTTCGTTTTCCAGTACTGTCTCTATTTTATGCTACCACCAGTTATCAGAATTAGGAAAGTCACATTTTTAGCATAACATGGCAATGAATTATTTTGGCCACTTGATCATTGCGGTATTTATAGTCAGTATGAGCTATCTTACTACAGACACTGATTAGATGGTCTACATTCGCGTCTTTCTGATCGCATAATCTTCATTTGCTATTATTATTGATGTTCAAAATTTTTGCTTTGATTGCATTAGTTTGTAACGCCTGTTCTTGAGCTGCTAGAATAAATCCTTCTGTTTCTTTTTTAATATATTCATATTGTAGCCATTTCCACGTCTTTTTCACGTCAGTTTTTTCCTCAGTGTCTAGAAGAAATTGACCATGCAAGGGTTTATTTTTTCCAGCGCACATATCGGTTATTTTGCTGTTCCTTTTTGTGATCGGATTTGTTTCCTATTGCTTTTAGAAGGCCCTCTTGTGTAATTGCTTGAAGCATTGGCTCAGAGCTATTGTCGATGTAACTTTATTATTATTATTATTATTATTATTATTATTATTATTACGAGAGGGCGCTGTGTAGGCATACGAACGGTTGCATGGTCGAATCGCTCGTCCCGTTTTTATAGTTTTAATGTGGTTCTAACTCCTGTTTTTAATTTAAAAGTGTCATAAAGAAACTCTACTTGTCACGCTGAAGACAGTGACATATAATTCAACGAAATCGGCCAAGTGGAATCCAAAATCTGAGTGTGCTAAAAAAATTGAAGCGTACACCGCGATTGCTAACGAGTACAGAACAAAGGACGTCGCCATCTTTGCAGCTGTCCAGAGGAATAAAGAAGAGTCATGAAGTGCAACAAGTGTCAGAAGGAATTGCCGTCCGACGGATGTTACATAACCTGCAGGAAATGCCATAGGAATCTTCACTTTACATGTTCCGGACTTTCTGAAACACCCCCCCACCCCCCCCCCCCCCCACCCCCCCCCCCCCCCACCCCCCCCCCCCCCCACCCCCCCCCCCCCCCACCCCCCCCCCCCCCCACCCCCCCCCCCCCCCACCCCCCCCCCCCCCCACCCCCCCCCCCCCCCACCCCCCCCCCCCCCCACCCCCCCCCCCCCCCACCCCCCCCCCCCCCCACCCCCCCCCCCCCCCACCCCCCCCCCCCCCCACCCCCCCCCCCCCCCACCCCCCCCCCCCCCCACCCCCCCCCCCCCCCACCCCCCCCCCCCCCCACCCCCCCCCCCCCCCACCCCCCCCCCCCCCCACCCCCCCCCCCCCCCACCCCCCCCCCCCCCCACCCCCCCCCCCCCCCACCCCCCCCCCCCCCCACCCCCCCCCCCCCCCACCCCCCCCCCCCCCCACCCCCCCCCCCCCCCACCCCCCCCCCCCCCCACCCCCCCCCCCCCCCACCCCCCCCCCCCCCCACCCCCCCCCCCCCCCACCCCCCCCCCCCAACCCTACAAATTAAATAGATTAATGTCGCTACAGTACAAAATGACAAAACTGATCTTTTGGGAACAAAGAGAAAATCACGACCTTATAAACATTGCAATGGCAGAACACAAAATACAGACAGCAAAACATTTATGTCACTATGCAGCCTTGCTAAAACATTATTTCGATGCCAACTACAGGACAGTTAGAAATACATACCGTGTAACAAGACCTCAGACTACTAATTATATCACATATAAATACAATAATCACTACGGAAAGGCCACGCGAAATTTCTACATCCCAGACATGATAAACAAATTACCTTTTGAATACAGAAACCTTACAAACTACAATAGCCTGAAAAGAGCTCTAAGGACATACTACGAACAAGAAACACGCACCCAAAATACCATACAAACTTAATGAAACACAATATATTCGCTCAGGCTTCCAGTTCAGCGACGCATCAGTACATTCCAATTTATTGTGTGTGGGGGTGAGCGCGCACGCGCGTGTGTGTGTGTGTGTGCGTGCGTGTGCGTGTGAGTGCGCGCGCGCGAATTTTTCAATCATAAATTCCGTAGCATCCTAACACAGCAAAAAAAAAAAATAAACGCACAATACATAATAACCAACTGGTGTCATCCTCAGATAAGCTTACATTTAAGCTTCGAGGATGAAAGGAAAAAAAAATTAGTTCTCATCCAAGATGTATCATATGTAACGAAATGCATGAAATGTACGTATCACAAGAAAACCAATATATGTACTATATGTAAACCAATGTACGTAATGTAAAGATCACATGTAAACAAATGTAAGTAATGTATCATATGTAAACAAATGAATGTAATGTATATAATAATTATAACAAATGTATGTAATGTATATAATAACTGTAACAAATGTATGCAATGTAAAAAAAAATTATTTTAAAAGTAAATCATGAGTTTACTTTTAAAAGTTTTACACCGTATGTTTGTGAAAATAAGGACACATAATATTCAGATTGCATATGTGTAATACTGTTGTATAATCACACCTTTTCAAACTTGAAAAAAAAAATAGTAAACCACAACATGTAATATTATACAACTTATGTAACTCTGAGCAATATAATTGTAAATTATTATTATGATTGTTATATAAAAAAAAAACTGTTATCATCATTACTATTTAAATCTCATTATATGTAGCACAAAGTGCAGAACCTTGTAAAATAATATACTTAATAGATGATCATTGTACATATGTAAATATTTGAAAGAACAATAAAAATATATATATATATATCATTATTATTATTATTATTATTATTATTATTATTATTATTATTATTATTATAGTTCTTATACATGTTTCAGCTCGTTCTGAATGAACTTCAGTTGTTCAAAACTATTCTTTAAGATACATCTAAACCGGATTTGAATGCCCGGAAGTTGGTATCATATCCAAATACGGTACTCGTGCTTGTGTTATCTTACTAAATATAAAGCGTATATTACTAAACTTTAGTTTATTGTAGATTGAGTATTCATTTCTCAATCTATATATCATTTTCATGTTCTTTTATAATAAATATATTTAGATTTAGATTTTTATAACCACATTTCAATATTCAAATTGATATATATTATATATTATATTAGTCAAATTTCTTTGCTTTGCTTGCGCTGCAATTTTTAAAAGTTCCAAATTGTAAATGATGAGATTTTTAAGAATCTATAGTCCTTATAGTCCTTATAAGGACTGGCTTAAAGGGGCGAAGCAAGAACGCTTTTCATCTTCCCCGTTATCTGTAGAGGACAGGGATAAGGTGTTATTGAACTATTAAAGCTCTGATAATGCATGAGGGTAACAGCAATAGCCAAGCCTCAGTTAGAACTTCATTGCCATTCATTACCCTCCAAGGGTATTAATCACCGCATCTCACAGTCGATTCAAGAATCGACTGTGAGATTATTATTATTATTATTATTATTATTATTATTATTATTATTATTATTATTATTATTATTATTATTATTATTATTATAGTTCTTATACATGTTTCAGCTCGTTCTGAATGAACTTCAGTTGTTCAAAACTATTCTTTAAGATACATCTAAACCGGATTTGAATGCCCGGAAGTTGGTATCATATCCAAATACGGTACTCGTGCTTGTGTTATCTTACTAAATATAAAGCGTATATTACTAAACTTTAGTTTATTGTAGATTGAGTATTCATTTCTCAATCTATATATCATTTTCATGTTCTTTTATAATAAATATATTTAGATTTAGATTTTTATAACCACATTTCAATATTCAAATTGATATATATTATATATTATATTAGTCAAATTTCCTTGCTTTGCTTGCGCTGCAATTTTTAAAAGTTCCAAATTGTAAATGATGAGATTTTTAAGAATCTATAGTCCTTATAGTCCTTATAAGGACTGGCTTAAAGGGGCGAAGCAAGAACGCTTTTCATCTTCCCCGTTATCTGTAGAGGACAGGGATAAGGTGTTATTGAACTATTAAAGCTCTGATAATGCATGAGGGTAACAGCAATAGCCAAGCCTCAGTTAGAACTTCATTGCCATTCATTACCCTCCAAGGGTATTAATCACCGCATCTCACAGTCGATTCAAGAATCTATAGTCCTTATAAGGACTGGCTTAAAGGGGTGAAGCAAGAATGCTTTTCATATTCCCCGTTATCTGTAGCGGACAGTGTAGGGATAAGGTTATAGGGCTTTAATTATTAAAGCTCTGATCATGGCAGGAGGGTAACAGCAATAGCCGAGCCTCAGTTAGAGCTTCATTAGCTACAGTATTGCTATCCATTACCCTCCAAGGGTATTGGATTGAATGAATCAATCATCGCATCTCACGGTCGATTGATTCATATTTGACATATTTGTGCATATAAAAATAATCATACTAATATAAAAATGGTTGCTAGTTAAACTTTAAAATTATTCAGAAAAGTTAAAAATTATTTAATATTTTAAAGTAATATAATTAGGTATAAAACTCTATTTTATATTACATAGGAAATATCTAATTATTCCAAAAATACTATTTAAATATTTTCTTTTAATGTGCGAGAAATAATATTTCTCGGCAACACGAGGCTTAGAAATATTCAGTCGTATTGCAATAATGAATAAAAAATGAATACAATAACACAGTGATTTTCAACCTTTTTTTATAATATGACACACCTAGACTAAGTATTAAAATTCTGCGATACACGAAAAATATATTCTTTTAATTTTTTTGACGATCAGGCATAATTTTGATTGATTTACACACACAAGATATTAATAATAGTAATTACTTATCCTTTTTGCTCCAAAAAATGTAAACTATATTTTTGACATTTTGAGTAAGAAAAACAATACTCAAAATTATTTTAAAATTTTTTTATTGATTTCTGCAAATGAATATATAATATCCATGTTACAGGAATACTATTAAATAAAATTAACTGAATGAAAAAAATAAATAAATAAAAGAACTCTTACCAGTCACCTTAAAAATAAAAGAATTAAATGAAGTTATGTGTGAACACACCTATCAAAAGATTAAAGCTAATTAACACACGATTTTAAACCGATTCACCAACAGTAAGTTTCGTAAAATATAAATAAGGGAGCTTCAGGTGAGGATGGAAGACTAATAAATAAATGCGAAAATTACGATATTATTTCTTTCAATTAATTTGTTTTCACAAATCTCGCGGCACACCGGTTGAAAATCGCTGCATAACAGAACAAAAAAAAATCTGTTTATTCATTTATTTTTTAAGTAAAAAAGTAAAATAAACGATTGGGTTAGTTAATAATTATTTTTCTACGGAAGTCAACTTTTCTATAAAATTAAGCATAATTGTTGATACTAAAAACTTCAAATGTGACGTCACCTGACACATGATTATTATTTCCTAATATTCCGTACTGTGACAGAAAATAAAAGATAATTCTTGGAGATCAGAATTATTTTGTTCGGTTTTAATTACAATTACAATGTATAATAAGTTACGTATCTTACCACTCGAAAAACTTTAGTAAGAGATTAGAATTTATATATTAACTGCTTTTTCTATTTTCCCCCTTCTGTTCTAGCTTTTAGTCGATTATTTTTATTCGCCATGCTTTTTTTTTCCCGCTCGTCTTCTCATTTCTGATGGGAACAAGACTGCTAATCGTAGGAATCCGGTGTCGTGATAGTCTTTAATAATAAACATCACGAACTTAGCCATCTCTTATTAATGAAGCCCTTGAGCAAGAAAACGAAAACAGGATCACGATTCCGAAGAAACTATCCTTAGCTGTTAACTACATTACGTGATATGCTGATGAAATGTTTTTATCCTTAGACTATCATAAATAGCAGAAACACACGCAGTGTAAAAATAAATAAAATAAAATATAAATAAAATAAATAAAACATCGCATTTCCCGGTAATGTAAAAATAAAGAAAAGGACAAAAAGTTCACTCATTCACATTTAACAATAATAATAATAATAATAATAATAATAATAATAATAATAATAATAATAATAATAATAATAATAATAATTCGAGAAAGCGAATACAGTTTAACACCTCCTTTGCGATCCTTGGAGTTTTCCAACATTAAAACTACAGAAAGAAGCAACCATTGCTGTTTAGTTTGAATTAAAAAAAAAAAAAATCGCCTTCATTCGTTCTTGTAATCTACACGTCGGTTGTTCGTGAGAAGACAGGCATATTTCTGAGGTCAAGTGTGAAATGTTGATTCACATGTCCTTCGGTAGTGTTGTACATCAGATATCAATGTCGTATGGCTAAGGGTAACCTTAATGACATCAACATCGTATTTCACAAAATCTTCACACCTAATGTTGGATTCTTCAGTCACGGGGAGCGTCTGCCACTCCTATCCTTATTATTCTAATGTTACGCAGAATTGGTTCTCGTCCATTTCCTCACCGTTTAATTTTAGAACAATAAAATAGCTGCATTAAGAACCCCTGCTGATTCTTAAAGGTGATTAAAAAGAGGAAGGAATATTGCATAAAATTCCAACGATTCAAAATTGCATGAAGAATGATCAGTTTCAAGTAGGCATATACACAGGCACACTGTAATGAAATAAGTAATGTCTTTTTGTCGTAGGGAATTACGCAGAAGTGATTAAGGCTATGAAAGTAATGAATTACATCTGTCAATTGCGTATCTTCTTCTGTTTTGCTGGATAAAAAAAAAAGAAAAAACCATTCCACCAAGTATGAGACTGGCTAACTCACTTCCAACCGAAAAGCTATTGTAAAGGTTCGTCGCTTCCTAGTTCGAATTCAAGCCTTTCAAATCAAAGAACAAATCGATACCAATTGATCTACAGAAGCTCCTAATAAGTATTAGTGGACAATTTCAAAAAAGACTCAGTAGAAGAGGGTTCACACTCCTTTGGGTTCTACACGACTCAATTAGTTCATGTGCCATTGTTTAACGTATCAGTTCACCAAGCACTGGACGTTCCATTCCGTCCAAAGGAATTTTTGAAACAGGATGGACAACACTAAAGCGTGTCGGAAGCCTATGCAGACTAAGTTATTTTCTTTGTTCATTTTACCATTCTATTTTCCTGGCATAAGGTGGACATAAACATTTTTCCATACTACTGTACGTCCAACACCAAAATTCAGGGAGATGGGATGATTCCCACGGGTATAAGGCATTTTCTAAGCACGTGACACACCCACACTTTCTCATCTGATCAGAAAAAAGGCTGTGGAGTGACTCCACATCAAAGGATTTCAAATGATCTACGGATCATTCGCAATGTTTTCGCAAATGGCCCGTAGAGACAGGTGGATATTTGAAATGTTTGTATCTCGTTACATAGAGCCCAACGACTAACCTGAACACCTAGACTTTTTTTGAACTACCGGTCGATTGTTTCCATATCAGACTTAAAACACCCTTTAGTATCTCTCCTGTTAGCTTCCTGTGCGTTTTTGCTGCTGAGAACCCCCTCTCCCCCTCACATTTCCATCTACTGATGATGCCTGCAGTCGATTTTGGGTAAATCAACGTTACAAACGCTCGGCCACTAATATGATATCATGTGATAAAACCTTTTATGGCCATACGTTCTCACCTTCCAACAACATACTGTTGACTCCAGTGATATCTGTTTACTGTATTATTAGCTACCATGTGCTGGCAGGAATATACATATCAGTATGCTTATTTAATTCGAATGTAATAATTATTTCAAAAATAGTACATTTAATGATAATTAACCATGTTTGCTTTATTTGGTATGCAACTAGTTTCCTTTCATTAGACTTTGCCCAGAGATTTAATATGTTATGAAGATCCTAAATTTTGCATTTGTTCATTCACGTTTTAGTCCCAGTTCGTTGGACTGTTCCAATTTATCTATTTTTTTTTTTTTTGTGAATATGTTTTGGACTTATCAGAAGCCATTTATCTTAACCACACGTTGCACTTGTTAGACTCCCACTGTTGCTACGCAACACGTTTATATTTGGCTTACACTGCTGCCACCTGCATACCGCGCGCAGTTCTCAGATAGTCTGTGTTCATGACAATTTATAATGGTGTTGTCACCACCGTAACCTTTTAACCCTTGGCATAAATGAATAATCTTTATTGAGAACAGTACTTGTCCACTTAGAAATACCAAATAGCAACATTTTGGTGTTCTTGTTTACAACAACATGGTGGTCTGATATAATTTAGAGATTCACAATACGATGTATTTTTGACCAGTCCCCCAGCAAAACAAAATAAGATAAATGAAGCATGGTGGAGTGCATACGCGATTTAGGCCACAAAATTATCTTGCTGTGTTTTCGTTTATAAATTACGAGACCGCACTCTTTTCATTTGCAATACATAATTTATTTTTCATCAGTCTCATGAATTTCTATTAGCGAACAGAAGCACGCACAAGTGTACACTGCAAGCTATGCTTCGTGTGTACAGCAGCCAAACAGAACACAACGCACCTTTCTGCTAAACCCGCCCCTAATCTATAAAACCACTACTGCAATATGTGGCC
This sequence comes from Typopeltis vanoorti, assembly GCF_054136105.1. NCBI lineage: Eukaryota > Metazoa > Arthropoda > Arachnida > Uropygi > Thelyphonidae > Typopeltis > Typopeltis vanoorti. Next base: position 32,801,100 of record NC_143551.1, read on the forward strand.
AACACCACAAACATACATTCCAAGGGCTGCAAATTACAGTAGTGGGCAGTGCAGTTAAGTAGATTACATTGAAAACAGACTGGGAGCACCATTACGATTGAAATCATCGTCTATTCTTTTGTTGGGGTGTGGGGGGGAGCATTACATCTAACAAACGCTTCGACATAAATTGATAGAATTATCTCATTTATTTATATCAGCATTCCTCCGTCAACCAATAACCTTCTGATACCTCCAAAATTATCGTATCAACAGCAGAAAAGTCCCCATGATTTCGCTCTGAAAAATTATGGCTTAGCTGCCGACTCTACAAGAAATTATATATTTTATTATCATCTATATTTTAAGACTAAATTCTTCTACGCTATACCGCTTGTATGGACAAAAATCATCGGATTTGCAACAGAGCCAAGGTTGTAATATCACGGCAAATTAACACCTTATGTACATCATGCAATGGCAGTGTCATATGTCCTGAGTGCTCACCTTTTTTAATACTGAAATTGCTAATGTACAAAGATTAATACACAAGTATGAAAGGAAAGCACGATAATCGTCATGAATATGCTATTATCGCAAAGATAAGAGTATATCAAGTACAGTAGCGAACAAATTAATCCGAACACTCATATTTCAAAGGAAAAATTTAAGTTAGCTAGAAAATAAGTACCAAAATTAAACTCCAACTTTGCCTAATAATTTATATGTGCTCGTCTGTTCCAAAAAAAGTTCATTAGGTTGCTGAGGCATGCACTCTATCAACGAAGAACACATTTTTCTTATTTCTGCATCTCAAAAGCGTACTTTTATAATAGATTTTTAAGTTATACTTGAATTTAATTTTTCAAGTTTCTTTTTCACAATGATCCACAAATTTTCTATTGGGTTAATATCGAAAGAGTTGTCTGACCACTGGAGCAATTGTGATTTTGGAGGAACTCACATTTTTTGTAGTGTGGCATGGCGCCAGATCCTGTTGGAAAATGAGTTCTTTGCCTTTCTGGATCAGCGGGGCCACCCTTTTCTCCAATATTTTATATATTGGAGAAAAGGATGGCCCCACACAAAAAGCTATTATGCAATGCATAATGCATAACATTATACACGCCTGAAAGGGGATGTGCTTTGAATTATGGGATACATACTAATGCAAGTGATATGAAGCCATCAGCATCTACATAGAAGTAGCTCAGACGTGAATATATTTCACACGCAAAACTATGTTTTACTTAATTGAGAAAATAATTAAAACGAAACAAGTATAAAATTTCTTGGTATCTTTAAAGTATAATAAAACCATTGCAGAAAACTTTCTATATCTTTCTATTATCCAGAAATATCTATTAAGAAATTTTAGAACTTTTATTTATTTGTATACGAGAAATATATATATATAATACTCTTGTATGTATGCATTTCGACCTTGTATGTATGCATTAATATGTGTACGTATTAGTTTTAACGAGGATGCTATTAGTTTAGTTGGTAATCTAACTTCTTCAGATGTCAAAGACAGAAACATTACATATTTACAACAACAGATCTACTAAAAACTGTAGTACAGTTTAAACTGGAGTCCGCACTAGAGTTCCAGCTGTATGCTTACGCGTGCGTGTGAAATCGTGAGAATGCCAGCACTGGATAGCAGAGCTATGCGAATCTGGCCAGCTGTAGCTAAGGCTGCAATTCATGTGGGTTGAATCAAGGGTAATTTCTTTTGACTCAAGAATACGTCTTTCAAGTTCATCATAACATTTGTGAATATTAGAAGTTTGAGACCAGTCTGTTTATTGTTGGCGACCTTCATCAGCGTTTACAGAAAACAAGAAGTGTCTGGCGAGAGCGATGGCTCGGATTCTGTAATAGGAATTGTCTCGTTTGTGCTCTTCAACACGGAGATTTATCAGTCTGTCCATTGTAAGGTTTCCACAATTAAAAATAATCTTGCATACTCCTGAAAACTGAAGTTGGTGATGTTTTTCTTTCGGTTGACTAAGGGTAGAACGGAGTTTAGGTAAATTAGAGAAACATATTTTGATTTTGAACTTTTTTAAAATTTTAGCCAGTTTGGGGGAGAGGGAACTAATGAAAGGCAAGGAGATGTAAGCTCCGGGGGTAGTAGAATCTTCATTACTTGGTTGATGATTGCGAGAAAGAAGTTTCTCAATACTTTTTGAATTAAAACCATTATTAAGAAAGGTTCCTATGAAGAAATTAAGTTCATTTTTAAGCTTTAGACCGTCTGATATTAAGGATCTGGCCCAATGTGCAAGACGGAAATAATGTCAAATTGCTGTGGAGGGTAGTGGCGAGAGGATGCATGAAGGTATCTGTCTGAATGTGTTGGCTTCCTAAAGATTGAAATTTTAATATCATCAGAGCACCTTTTAAGTTTTATGTCTTAAAAAGGAAGACAATTGTTAGCTTCTAGCTCATAGGTGAATTTTTGATCTTGTGATGAAAGTTATTTAGATGATCCAAAAAAACGTTGAGTTTATGTAGGCCGTGATTCCATATAAGAAAAACATCATCGATATAACGGAGACAGATTTTAGGTTTTAGTGTGGCCGAGCAAATCGCTTTTTCTTCCAAGTCTTCGAGATATATATTAGCTAGCACCGGGGAAAGCGGACTATCAATAGCTAGTCCGGAGTTCTGTTTAAAGATCTTGTCCTCGAATCTAAAGTAGAGATTTGCTATGCCAAACTAAAGCCTAAAATCTGTCTCCGTTATATCGATGATGTTTTTCTTATATGGGAAACGGCCTAGATAACCTCAAAGGTTTTTTGGATCATTTCAATAACTTTCATCACAAGATCAAATTCACCTATGAGCAAGAAGCTAACAATTGTCTTCCTTTATTAGACATAAAACTATCAAGTTGCTCTGATAATATTAAAATTTCAATCTTTAGGAAGCCAACACATTCAGACAGATACCTTCATGCATCCTCTCACCACTACCCTCCACAGCAGTTTGGCATTATTTCCGCCCTTGCACATCGGGCCAGATCTAATATCAGACAGTCTAAAGCTTAAAAATGAACTTAATTTCTTCATAGGAACCTTTCTTAATAATAGTTTTAATTCAAAAAGCAATGAGAAACTTCTTTCTCACCGTCGTCAACCAAGTAATGAAGATTCTACTACCACCGGAGCTTACATCTCCTTGCCTTTCATTAGTTCCCTCTCCCCGAAACTGGCTAAAATTAAAAAAAAAATTAAACATCAAAATATGTTTCTCTACTTTATCTAAACTCCGTTCTATCCTTAGTCAACCTAAAGAAAAACATCACCATCTTCAGTTCCCAGGAGTTTACAAGATTATTTGTAATTGTGGAAACCGTACTATGGACAGACTGATAAATCTTTCGTTCTCCGTGTTGAAGAGCACAAACGAGACATTTCCTATAACTGAATCCGAGCCATCGCTCTCGGCAGACACTTCTTGTTCTCTGTAAACTCTGACGAAGGTCGCCAACAATAAACAGACTGGTCTCAAACTTCTAATATTCACAAATGTTATGATGAACTTGAAAGACGTATTCTAGAGTCAAAAGAAATTACCCTTGATTCAACCCACATGAATAGCAGCCTTAGCTACAGCTTGCCAGATTCGCATAGCTCTGCTAGCCAGCGCTGGTGTTCTCGCAATTTCCCACGTACGCATAAACATACAGCTGGAACTGTAGTGCGGACTCCAGTTTAAACTCTACTACAGTTTCTAGTAGATCTGTTGTTGTTATTATGTAATGTTTCTGTGGGATTATTTTGTATATTTCTTCGTTCTTTGACACCTGTAGAAGTTGAATTACCAACGAAACTAGTCATGTCCTCATTAAACTTTATTATTTATTATCTCGGTGTTAAGTCATTTAAATTGAATTAATAAGCATGTTGTTAAACCCAGTAAATCTGCATACGAATCATACTCCTTATGACGAGGAGTCGCAACATCTCATCAAAGATTATCAAAGAACTCTCAGAAACTTTGGACTTTTCATCAACAGACTGGTCTTCTTAAAAAGATATAAGTGCTATTCAATCATACCTCGTTTTCATGATTTCAAAGAATCCATCAAAACAGCTCTGGCACATAGAATTTACCACAAGGCTAAACTAGAACTTCTTTTTTTTTTTACACCAAGAAGACTTCACTAGAAAACCACTTAGAGACTTCTTTAGACAATTTGTCATGGAACAACGAAAGAAACAGTGCACTTTTGCCTTCAAGATCCCAAAACGCAAACAAATTTAAACTTATCAAAAAGTTCGATTATTTTAGACATACACAAGATCGTTCCTCATCTACTTATGCTTCATCCTTTTCTAAAAAAAAAGTAGTTATAAACAAATCTTCACATATCCTCTCATCGGCGAAGAAAGTGTTGTTGCAAAAGGACTCAATTTCGTAATCGTTCCTGCTTCCATTCCTAAAGAACTTTTTCTCACTAAGATATTAAAAGATGCTTCCCTACTTCCAACCAAAGACGCAAACCTACTACGAATAGAAGCTATTTTCACAATAAATAATGCAAAATCACCTTCTGACAACATTTCACGTAGTGAAAGACTAGCCGTTAAAAAAACTAAGGAAGAATAAAGATATTATCATCCTTCCAGCTGACAAAGGAAATGCCACTGTCATCTTCAATAAAACGGACTATCGCAATAAAATTCTTGAATTACTAGAGACAGATACTTACTCTGAGCTTGATAGTGACCCCACAAGAGAGTTTCATAACAGAACTAACAATCTTCTAATATCAACTTCAGAATTACCAAGGAACTTCTGCCTTTCGTTCAGATCTGTTCATCCTTTAACCCCACGGTTATACGGCCTTCCAAGATTCACAAAATCCATACTCCCTTAAGAAAAATAGTTGAAGGCATCGACTCACCGACTTACAACTTACCTTAAAACAGACAAATCTTATTCTTACATAAAGAATTCAGTTGACTTTGTCTCTAAGATCAATGACCTCAAACTGAACAAATAAGATTTGATAGTAAGCTTCAACGTAGTGTCGCTTTTCAGAAATGTTCCAAACCCAGGAGGTTCTCACTTTTCTCAAGAGCAAATTATCAAACAAGTTTTTCGCCTTACTTACCCAATGTGTCACCTCTGGCTACTTTAGATTCGAGGACAAGATATTTAAATAAAACTCCGGACTAGCTATGTGTAGTCCTCTTTCCCCGGTGCTAGCTAATATATATCTCGAAGACTTGGAAGATAAAGCGATTTCCTCGGCCGCACTAAAACCTAAAATCTGTCTCCGTTATATCGATGATGTTTTTCTTATATGGAAACACGGCCTATATAACCTCAAAGTTTTTTTGGATCATCTAAATAACTTTCATCACAAGATCAAATTCACCTATGAGCTAGAAGCTAACAATTGTCTTCCTTTTTAAGACATAAAACTTACAAGGTTCTCTGATAATATTAAAATTTCAATCTTTAGGAATCCAATACATTCAGACAGATACCTTCATGCATCCTCTCGCCACTACCCTGCACAGCAATTTGGCATTATTTCCGCCCTTGCACATCGGGCCAGATCCTTAATATCAGACGGTCTAAAGCTTAAAAATGAACTTAATTTTTCATAAGGACCTTTCTTAATAATAGTTTTAATTCAGAAAGTATTCAGAAACGTCTTTCTCACCGTCGTCAACCAACTAATGAAGATTCTACTACCCCCGGAGCTTACATCTCCTTGCCTTTCATTAGTTCTCTCTCCCCCAAACTGGCTAAAATTAAAAAAAAAATTAAACATCAAAATATGTTTCTCTACTTTATCTAAACTCCGTTCTATCCTTAGTCAACCTAAAGAAAAACATCACCATCTTCAGTTCCCAGGAGTTTACAAGATTATTTGTGATTGTGGAAAACCTTACTACGGACAGACTGATAAATCTTTCGCTCTCCTTGTTGAAGAGCACAAAAGAGATACATCCTATAACAGAATCCGAGCCAGCGCTCTCGCCAGCCACCTCTTGTTCTTTATAAACTCTGATGAAGGCCGCCAACATCAAATAGACTGATCTCAAACTTCTAATATTCACAAATGTTATGATGAACTTGAAAGACGTATTCTTGAGTCAAAAGAAATAACCCTTGATTCAACCCACATGAATAGCAACCTTAGCTACAGGGTGCCAGATTCATAGCTCTGCTATCCAGTGCTGGCGTTCTCGCGATTTCACACGCACGCATAAACATACAGCTGGTACAGGTGTGCGGATTTTAGTTTAGTTGTATGCCGGACACTAATGACCAGATCAAGATCAAGATAAGATAAAGAATCGTTACGTGATTCGTTGTTTAGATGATGACATGAATGAAGCGATGTTAGTGTCATGGATGTGTGTTGTTATGAGTTGTAGATAAGTAAATGGTTTGCATATGGCATTATGGGTGATGGATAGTGATAAGATAGAGTTTGGAATGTTTGGAATTTTGCTTAGGCCACTTCTCTCAGGGACATCATGTGGTGTGTTTTGTTCACGTAAAGCATTGTGGGTTATTTTAGAGATAAGGAATGGTGACGTTATGTGTTTGGAAATTTCTGAGGAACATATGTGTCTGTGATATCATATGGTGATTTTGTTTGCCTGGCATTGTGCGCGATGTTTAGAGATAGATATCTCGGAATTTTCCAAGGGTGATACACATTGTCATTGTAGTCATGTTTTGTGTTTTGGTTGTCTATAGATGGCTGTACTAATTTTTCAATATAATTTGGGGTATTTCTTTCCTGTTAAATCCTTTGGGATTCTTAAAGTAGAGTCAAGATGGCGTCAGCGTTTCGACCTTTTCTGAATAATTATAAAATATTATTGGTGTCCCCATCAAACACACTTTTTTTCTCATATTCCTAACTCAATGTATGTACCTTATGGTTATTCTTATGAAAAAAACTATTTAGAATTAGAATTGCGATTACCCAAACATACGTGTATTGGTTATTGAAATTACAAATATCACTTGCTATGTTTAAGTTAAACAAAAAATATTAACTTACTTTCTTTCCAGAATGGGACATCTTAGAACTAGCGAGGTTTTCTGATAACAATAGATATACCAACTTGTTGATTTTTAACCATAATCATTCACAGTGCAAAACACAAACATAAGGTCTGAAAATGCAGTTGACTCTTTTTTCCTTATTGTTACTGCATGTTTTTCGTTAATTTCTTTCTCACTTAGTCTCTTACTATGTTTTCCCAAATCAGTTAACTACATTTTCTAGACAGAATAAGAGAGCAATAAATAAATAAATAAATATGTGATTTTTTTTCCACACACTGTTCATTTTTTCATTAGTCTTTCTTAAGGATTACTCATTAATGTCCAGTCCTCGTTTTCAGTCCTCTTTCAGTCTATGGGAACTTTAATTAGTCATTTTGTAAATAACTAATCAAATGTTTTCCCACGGGTTCTGTCCAAAATGACATCATAGAGTTTAATTCTAAGCACAGTTTTGTTGAGGGTATGTGTTACTTCCTGTTTTTGGAATAATGTGTGACATTCTCTGATTGGTTTGAAAGTGTTCATTAGCGTTTTCTTCTATTTCAAATGAATATTAGCTCTGTAATATATTTTGTTAATTTCTATGTTACCTTCGATTTCACTGTAATATTATTAACAAATTGTGTTTACTGAATCAAACATACAGAAATTAAATAAAGTAAAAAAGGCAGTATTTTTTTTCTTATTCTTCTGATTTAACATTTGTTCATAGTATGATTTGCCACTGGTGCTTATGTGTAATTCACATGATTTTTCTCCATGTGACATTTCAAAACAAGTTGAACTATGGTTTTACATAGTTCAACTATGTAAAACTCATTTCCGTTAGTCCCAATTGACTGTTGTCCTTGTCACACCTGATATTTATTTCACAGTAGGGATATTTATATTTATATATATATTTTTTAACACAATTATTATATTAGGCATACTTTCCAACACAAATAAATAATTATTTATTCTTATATCAAAGGAATATTAACTCAGAAAGAAAGAAAGAAAGAAAGAAAAATAAAATATTTACTATCAAATCAATATTTCTGATCACAGCAAACAAGAAATTCATCAGCTTTTCAAAGTTTTGAAATTCATACTTGTATTGATTTCATCATTTGGTATTATTTAAAAGAAGAACTGGTCTGGCTATAAAGTTCGTTAGTGTTTTTGATTTTTCTCTTCCTATGGCGAGCAATATTTGATATTTGCATGTTGATTCACTTGTTATCTGTGTACTGCAATAACGTTTTTTTCTACAGCAAACTTTTTAAGAGTTTTAGTAACGTTATGGGCTAAAAAATATGCTGTCTCTCTGTAAAAAAATCAAATTCTAACAGTCATTGTTAGAATTTGGTACGATTGTTTTTTTCTAGTCTGGTGAAACTATCTACAGATATAGTAACAAAATTGTCACTTTTCAGTTCATTTGTACTTTACTCACAAATTACAATTCTGTTATTTGCTTTGGTCTCTGTTTTTAATTCCCCCAACACTAGAATATATGGGTAGTAAAATTGTGAAATAAAATTTGAATCTCACTCAGGTCACTTGATTTTAACTTTTATCATGTACAGTTGTGTGAAAAGAAAAGAAAAATGTACCTTCTCTTTATTTTTGAAATCAGCATAAACCTTTTCTGCCTATTTCTTCTTCTTTTTACCTTGCTATGAACATTCATTTATCCTGTCTTCTCACTCCCGAAAATGTTCGTGTGATTAGCCTAGTGGCTTTGCGCTTTGCAACCATATGCCTGGGGAAGGAGTGTCCTAAGTTCAATTCCCATCAATGATGTGCGGAGCTTAGGATCTTCCTCAGCCATAGCCAAGTTAGCCAGTCTTGGGCATGGACAGCAGGGTTTTTGCCCAGTTTATCTGGGGTTTTTCATCCCGCAAGTAGGCACACCAGTCTGAGGACACACAGAATGCATTCAGGAATATCTGACCCAGCCATCCGGTTCCTGAGCTCAGATAAAATTTTGGGGGACTAGATGGTACTGTGAACTCCTGTAAAAAGGGGGAACACAGTATCATTACACGGAATTTATTTATTTTACTTCCCAAAATTTGTATTTGGGGAGTGAGAAGTTTAAGTAACGTGATGGGTTAAAATATCAGCTGTCTCTCTGTAAAATAACCAAATTCTAACAGTCGTGCGGTTAGAATTTAGTACCAGTGTTTTCTTCTAGTCTGGTGCAATAAATAAATAAATAAATTGTATGTGAATTCACTGTGACTTAAAAAAAAAAAAAATATATATATATATATATATATATATATAGTTTTATGAAAAAATTGAATGACTAGAACCGAGATTTAAGTAAAAAGGTTTTAATATAAACACACTACTACTTTCGGCCTGTAACAGCCTTCTTCAGGTGACATTATAAAAAAAACGCTAAACATTGAGGGTTAAAAGACTATGAGCAACATAGACAGTCTTTTAACCCTCGATGTTTAGTATTTTTTCTTTTATAATGTCACCTGAAGAAGGCTGTTACAGGCCAAAACTAGTAGTGTGTTTATATTAAAACCTTTTTACTTAAATCTCGGTTCTAGTCATTCAAATTTTTCATAAAACTATGTATGTTAACCGAGTCAAACACATCAATGACACACCCAGTTGTTCCTTTAAGTTTACACATTTTATTTGACTGAAATATTATTTACAATGTTATCTTTTTTATTTAATCTAACATTCAGAAATTAAATAAGTGAAAAGTGTATTCTATTTTTTGTTCCTTACTATTACTGTAACATTAGCAGTCATAGGGTATGATTTCCCACACTTGTGCAAATGTTTTTTCATTTCTGTTCTTGGGAAATTGTTACTGTATTAAAATTAAGAATGTTTACAAATAATTCAAACAATGCCAATAGGTAGCATTAGAGAAGTTTCTAAAATAATTAATTACAGTATATCAGTTTTCTCCACTTTTTTTACAATAATTAAACAGTATTACTTTATACAAGTTATGGATTTATACATCAACTTGTAATCAGAATAACTGAGTAAAGAAAGTTTGACTATGGAAAAAACAACAACAACACACATATTTGTTCATTTAAGTTACAAATGCATATTTTATCTTGCGGAAATATTAAATCACCAAATGCTTCCAGTCGCACTTTGATTCCAAAGTGATGAACAAATAAACTAGCATGTTGAAACTATAACACCTACAGTTAAACTATAACACCTACAGATATAGTAAAAAACTATCACTATTTAATTCATTTGTACTTTATTCATTTCTGTTCTGGGGAACTTGTTACAGTTGTAAAATTAAGAGTCACATTTTTATTTTTCCAATACATATATTTCTGAGCATTATTAAAAGCACAGAAAGTTTCATTGTTTTTCCAAAAACATTTAAAAGTACACGTATGTTTTCACATTTTGGGCATCCAATTTCATTTAAATCAAGAACAGGCCTCCCTATTAACTGCATTAAGGTTTTTGATTTTTCTCTTCCTTTGGCGAGTAATATTTGATATTTACATGTTGATTCTATCATCCAATTTCTTAGTTTGTCCAGAGATAGTGAACTAATTTCCCACTTCAGCTGACGGTTATATTTTATTAACCAAGAATTCTTCTGTTTTTTGACTCTTTCAGGTAATTCAGTCCAACTACAAGGTGATTTTGTCAATGAATATCTTACAATACCATCAGAAATAAAATTTTCTTTAGGAAATAAATTTGAAGTCTTATTCAAAAGAAATTGTACATCAGTTATACTAATGATAACCACAAATTCGTATTTTTCACCTACAGTGGATTTTTCATATTCGTTTTCCTTCATTCTTCTTCTTACATTACTTCATTTGACACCACAAATAAATATTTATTATTATTATTATTATTATTATTATTATTATTATTATTATTATTATTATTATTAGCTCTGATCTTATATTTTATGTTAATTTTCTGTTACAAAATTCTAAACAATTAGAAATTTACACAAAGAAAATTTCAAAGACTTTTGTGGCTCAACCATTATTTTTACTTTACAGGACACAAAACACCACAACACAATACAGCAGCTGCAGTGGATGAACGATTACCTTAAGTTCAAAGTCACTGGACTCGTTTGTTTTTCCTTATAGTACTGTTTACCCTACCTTACCCTACCCTATCCTGACTGTTCCTTCAAAAATGAAACTTTCACACACACATGACTCACAGACATGTTTTTGCATGTTGGTAGATGTGCTGTTTTTGTGAGTTTATCTTACATTGTGTGGGGAAAGCCAAAATTTGTTTGTGTTATCTGCTGAGTGCAAACCTTTTTTTTGATACCAAAAAAGTGTTGTTTTTTTAAAAAAAAGTTTAAATGTGACAAACTTTTTTAAGAGTTTAAGTCATGTTTTTGGGTTAAATTATCTGCTGACTCTCTGTAAAAATCATCAAATTCTGACAGGGCAGATTTTCGAGTATGTGAATGAAATGTTTTCAGATAACTCAAGCAATGTCAAATAGGTAGGATTAGACAATTTTCTAAAATAATTAATTATAGGATATCAGTTTTCCTCACTTGTTTTTCCCCACATTCCTGGCATTAATTTCACAGTAGTGATTTTTTTACAATAAATAAACAGAATTGCATTAAGGTATAAAGTTATTGATTTAAATATCAAATTCGAACCTGAATAAATGAGTAAAAATTTCATGTGGAAAACACAACAACAACAACACACATCTTTGTTCGTTTGAGTTTTATTTTGCTGAAATATTATTATTTATAAAGAAAAAAATCGAAACTTGTAATTACCTAAAAATATTTCACAATATTTAGTTTACACTCTTAACATTTTCTAAAGATTTCAATAAAGAAATGTTTGTTACTCACTGTTTCTTGGTTACATTACATCAAAATAGTTCGTCATGCAAAAGAGTTTTAAGACCAGATACCATAGTAAGTACAGCTTCATACATTTGATATTGCATCAGTCTGGAAATGACACCATGCCTTGTTAAGGTTTCTGTGTATTCTTTTGTCACTAGATATACAAAATCAATTTTGTATATCTAGTGACTGGAAAATTTGTAAAATGTTCGTAAATTTTCCAAAATAAAGAATCTTTATCAAATTGAATAAAATCTTGAAGGTCTAATTTCACCATTGATGAGTTTAGATGATTAGCGATAATTTACCCATGATACGAATCGCTGGTAATTCAGTTTCCAAAAATAATAAATGATTATCAATGTCATACATTTTTGGTGAAAATCTCTCAGCTTCTTCACAACTAATAGAGAAAACTTTACATCCACCAGCTCTTGAATCATCGAGCATTAATTTCCCATCTTGGCATTTCAGAATATAACACTCACCAAGGTCCATTTCGTAGTCAACTCTTTTTTGCAAGTAGCTGAGAATATCAGACCACTTGCTGCAAAATTTTTCCCAAGTGGTCCTGGATAAAGACATTACAATGCACATATCTCCTAAAATAATAACAGGTTTCCATTCTTTTAGAGCTATGTAAAGAGTTTTGTCTCATGCTGTTTTCCTGAAAATTTCAGACTTTTGTGGCTCACCCATTATTTTACTTTACTGGACACAAAAGACCACAACATAATATGATAGCTGCATAGGATGAACGATATCTGTAACTGAAAAGGCACTCAAATCGAATGTTTTTCCTTATAGTACTGTTTACCTGACTGTTCCTTTAAAAAATGAAAATTTCACGCAGATGATGTTTTCATATGTTGATGTAAGTTTATCTTACTTTGTGACATCATGGGGAAAACTTCATCTCTATGGCTCGAATTCATCCAAGTGAAGATGAGCAAGCTCACCATTTGCGGATATCTTTTAGTGATGTCATCTTAAACTGATAACCATCCCCATTCATCTACTTAACACAACTTTTATTTGTTATCTCCATTTATCTGCCCGCAATGATTATTCTCAGCCCACAATAACATTTATCTTTATCCCCATTAATCTGCCCATTAAAAACTATGACTACACTCTGGTTTGACATGCAACATCTAGGTTAGTTTAGGTTAGTTTAAGTTAGGTTAGTTTATAATGATTTCTGATTCCTGATTTCATTGAGTGCAAAAGAAGAACTTTCCTTACTTTTTTCATTATAAACTAACCTAACCTAATCTAATCTAAGCTGCTATAATATCTATTGAGAAGGAAAACCTATATACAAAACTTATAAACATGTTTTTATTACAATTACCAGACTCCTCTAGGAATTATTCACTTTAACCAGTTAAAGTGATTAATTCTCTTAATTATTCACTTTAGCTGGTAATTATTAATAATAATAATTACCAGTTAAAGTGAATTTATCACTTTAACCATATTTATCACTTTAACCGTAACATATATATATATTTTTCCTGCATGTGGCTCCCAACGATCTGCTCTTGTGCAGAAGTGGTCCCTTTCCTGGAGATATCAGAGGCTCTGCTTGGGGTAGGTTTTTGCCTGTCTCTGAGCGGAGCTACTGCTGAGATTATGGCCCTGTCTCGTGGTGGGGAGATCCTGCCACTGGGTAAAGCCAAAGCTGAGAAGTTCTTCTTGGTGATGGGGTGAGCCTGTCACTGAATAGAATAACTATGAATTGGAAGGTCACTCGTAGGGAGTGGTCTGGGGGATCCCATAATTTTTAGAGAGGTCTTTACTTAAACACACCTTCACTTCTGGGTCTGGCTCCCACTGACAAGACTTCAATAAAGGTTGAAACTGGTTAGAAGCTTGGGTGATGAATGGCAATGCTGTAGCCCATGAAGATTTAACTGAGGCTCAGCTGTTATTATCACCTAGGTCCTGGGTGTAGGGGGGTAATGAATGGCAATGCTGTAGCCTGTGAAGTTAACTGAGGCACCGCTGTTGCTCTTACCCCTCAGATGAGATATGAGCAAATGAGCGGCTCTGCTTGGTGGTGGGGTGAGCCTGCACGTGTAGAGCCAACCGGTTCTCAGTGTTCTCAGTGACAGGGTGAGTCTGTTACTGAGGAGAACAATGCTGACTTTTGGAGTTTGACCTGTACTTGAACATTCAATAAAGGTCAAAACCGGTCAGTAGTTTGACTTCGGTGGAGTGGAGGTTTTGCCTCAGGGAGCTTTTGAGCATTGAAGAATTTGGATCCGTTGGGGTGGCCTGTATTAACACTTCCTTGGCTAATGCTTTTACCTTCAATATGAGCGGTTCTGCTTGCTGGTAGGGGAGCCTGTCACTGAGCAGGGCCATCGCTAAGTTAAATGGCCGCTTACTGTTGGGTGATCTGAGTGATCCCACAAGTTTTTGGAGAGGTAACCCCGCAGTTAAACACTGGTCTGCATAGTGTCTCTTCCCATTATGCATTGCATTATACACAAATGAAAGGGGGATGTGCTTTGTATTATGGGATATGAGGAGTAAGCCCCGATTACTTTCCTTAGTATTTTCTCCTAATCCAAAGCACATCCCCTTGCGGAGACGTATGATGCTATGCATTAAAGGCAAGGGCCACTACCCAGACCGGTTTCGACATTTATTCCGGCCTCATCAGTGGGAGCAAGACCTAAAAATGCCAAGGTTGAAGTAATGCTGCGCTTATAAATTTTACCTAAACAAGTTGCCACAAGGTGCTTTGCCCTTATTAAATAAAAATCTCAGGATGAGAGTAAGATGAAGAAAGTTTTTTACCTTGGGGATATATTACGTTAAAGATACCAAGCAGTTTTATAAGCTAGGTTTTTAATCCTTTTTTCCCATGTAAGCAAACAGACAAGTAAGTCAAGCTTGCGCCTGAACTTAGTTCAAGCATTTTTTAGGTCTGGCTCCCACCGATGAGACCTCAATAAAGGACGAAATCGGTTTGGGTAGTGGCCTTTGCCTTTAATGCATAGCATCATACATCTCCACAAGGGGATGTGCTTTACATTAGGGGAAAATACTAAGGAAAGTGATCGGAGCTTACTCCACCTTTACCACGAGTTGCCTCAGACTTGCACTACGTACGGGGTCACCCAGACTTGCACCACTTGCAGGCGCAAACTTGACTTGTTCGTCTGTTTACTTACTTGGGAAAAAAGGATTAAAACCTAGCTTATAAAATTGCTTGGTATCTTTAACATAATATATACCCAAGGTAAAAAAACTTTCTACATGTATATATATATATATATAATCGTAACGTTTCGATTGAAAAATTGTCATCTACGTCCTACTCCAGCCAATAGCACGGAAGTAGTCTTTGAGTATGCATAAGTTGATCATCGTTACAGTAAAAATAGTACTTTTCTTTTTTCTATTAAATTCTTTGAAAAATAATAAAATAAGCAATTGTTGTTATTTACTTTCAAGCAGAGAATTGTTACTTTATTCAAGTAATAATAATAATAGATGAGCTAATTACTTGAATAATGACACTATTTTAAATATAATTGCATTCAAGAACATTTGCGATGGATTCGGAATTCAGTGAATCAATCGACCGTGAGATGCGGTGATTGATTCATTCAATCCAATACCCTTGGAGGGTAACGGATGGCAATGCTGTAGCCAATGAAGTTCTAACTGAGGCTCGGCTATTGCTGTTACCCTCCTGCCATGATCAGAGCTTTAATAGCTCAATAACACCTTATCCCTACACTGTTCTCTACAGATAACGGGGAATGTGAAAAGCATTCTTGCTTCGCCCCTTTAAGCCAGTCCTTATAAGGACTAAAGAACATTTGCTGCGATCTCGTCATGCATTTACCTCAGCTAATTTCATTCAAATCTAGTGAAAAAGCAGTGCGTCATCATCATCAGCAGGAAAAAATCGGTGACGTAACTTTTGCCAGAATGGAAATGTTCACATACAGAATAAAATATCTCTCTCAAAAGACTAAGAAGAGGAGGACGGATATAATGGATAAGGTTTACTTATACGTCGGGTGAAATGCAGAAAGATATGCTATCTCCACTTTTTATTCCCTACTCAATTTCCAAAGGACACGGTTATAACAGGCAAAAAATTGCAAACATTTGAATAAACGATCTATGGCATGTATTAATAATAGATTGAATATCATTTGCATGTTGATCTCATACAGGAGAGGTCTACAGACTTATAAGCACATCAGTGCCGTTTGTGGGCTGCAGATGAGGACTGAAAACTTTATTGATGTTTTTTTTTAACAGCTGCAGGTCGTAGTGTTTGGGAATACTTCATGAGGAAGGTTTTTCCAGAAGACAGAGTTGGACAGAATAAAAGAGGAAGAGAGAGACGAAGGTTCGGTATATTTGCACAGTAAAGGGATGCTAATTAGATTCTGCTCTTGTAAGAGCAGGTGGAACTGAAAGTGAAGGAATGGTCGCTGCCAATTCACTAGTGTTGTGACCATGGAAGTACTTGTTGAACATTCAAAGTACTGAAAACACCGCGCTTGAGAGATAGGGGTGAACGGAATCAGTAAGAGGCGGGGGCGGAGTCATCTGTGAACCTAATTGCTCTCCTCTTTGTCAAGGATTTTAAGGGAAATTTTAGTGCGCCATCCCAAACATGTGAGCAGTATTCTAAACATGGACGGATTTGAGATTTATATCTACAATAGTTGAGAGGTGGTTGAGTGTGAAATAGGCTCTTGAAAACGAAAGAGATTGCGAAGTTTCTTGGATGCTGAGAAGGCTATTGATGTGCTGTGTTTATGCCAGGAGAGACTAGAGTTAAACTTTAGTATTAGTACAAGAAAAGAGATCTGATCTTGTCTGGTGATTTATGTATTACTAAGAGTTAGGGTAGGTGAGCCGGGATCCCTTTTGCGCGAGAAAAGACCAGACTGTGTTTTGGTGGCATTGAACATAACAAGGTTGTTCCCCCCCATCGAAGAATATTATGTAAATCAATTATTTCAATTAAAAGGATATTAAATCCCACATTGTTTCAAAACCGAATAAGAAACTCAGAGCTCGGAATCAGAGTTTGATGCCGAATATAGTAAACTATAAAAGTATCGGCAACTACTAGCGTAAGCTAAAGCACGTAGTCCAAAGAACGTAGTACAAACTAGGGCAACTAGTAGCAAAGGTGGGCAAAGCACTGATCGCTGTTCTTAGTATTTCCCATAATGTAAAACACATCTCCTAGAAGATGTATGATGTTATACATTATGGTGGGAGGTAATTACCCAGACCGGTTTTGGCCTTTATTCAGGTCTCATCAGTGAGTAGCTAGTCCAAATTAATACTAAGGGTATAGCAAAAAGAACTTATATACTTTGCTATACGAGTTGTCAAAAAGGTGCACCCATTAAGTTACTTAAATATAAAGAGCCAATAAGCATCGCCGAAATGAAGCCTATTGGCTCTTTATATTTAATGTAAATCAATGTTTCAGGCACTAGTTACAGATGATCTTGTAGCCTGTGATATCAGAGTACTGTATGGTTGTTAAATGAGAAGGATGAGTGGAAAGTCTGTCGTTTTGAAAGGGACCAATGTACCATATATTGGTTCCTTCCAATCTTCTGAAACACGTATTGCAGAAGTGCAAATTTCCCAGTTACACAGGTGCGGTAAAGGTTATTCAACTAAAGAAAAAGATGAAATTATCAACGGTCATTGGTCAGGCGGAACATTGATAGAGTGCGTTTGCACATCGGGATGGTAGCTGCACCAATGGAAAATGTAAACAACCATCCAGACAGTAAGCGTACACTGAACTGATAAACGCGATGCAAAGAAATGGATAAGAGCTCTTTGGGCAATTGGAAAACCATATTTATTAAAAAGGAAAAGCACTCTCTCACCTAACAATTCAAGTTGCGAGGTGGCGGAGTGATCATGACTATGGCGTGCATTACGAGAAACATGTAAGACTCGTCTTTATCGTATCGAATGGCAGGAACAGACCCCCTCCCATTTCCAATTACATCTTGTTCCCGTCGAAATTGCATGTGGACAGAACAGTAATGGAACCGTAGATGGTGTTATTGTCGTCTCCCGCCGTGTGACTGTTGTACGAGGGGTGGCTATTAAATAACGAGAGTGGTTGGTTGCAAAAACGTGTTTGGTTATTACAATTGTACAATTTAATTGTTATCCCCTTCAACATACTCCCCTCTTCTATCTATCCACCGTTGCATACGAAGTTTCCATTGTTGGAAGCAGTGCTGCGAGTCATCAGGTGTTATCTCCTTCAGTTAGCCTGCCGTTTTCTCCTTTACCTCATCCACTGACTGAAAATGGGTGCCCTCCAATGCGGATTTCAACTTTGAAAAAAGATAAAAGTCTCATGGAGCAAAGTCTGGCGAGTAAGGTGGATGGTCCAACACTGGGATCTTCTTATCAGCCAGATACTGCTTTACAAACAGTGCACTGTGGGCTGGAGCGTTACCTGATGGAGAATCCAAGCGTTGATCTTCCACAGATTGGTTCATTATATATTTGTTATTTAGAATCTACGAGTGTGGAAGGGAATCAAATGCTTTCTTGTAGTCTATCCATGCCATGTTTAAGTTAGTTATTCGTCTTTTTGAGTTTCTGAAAATCATTTTATTAATAAGGATCTGGTCTTTTGTTCCTCTAGATTTTTGAAAATTGCCTTTTTGTTCAATCGGATAAATCTGATTATCTGATAAGTAGTGTTATATGGAATTTGCTTTGCTTGCAGTGAATAGTTAAGCATAGTTGGTAGGCATGTTATTGGACAATAGTTACTTGTGTCTGCACCCTTATACTTATCTTTTATGAAGAGAAACGTGCACCCAGATATCATCCAGTCTTCTACTGAGTCTGACTTCAACAAATAATTAAATAGTTCTGCCATTCGATCAGGTAGACTGGTTAGATGTTTTAATCAAAATCCATATAGTTCGTCTTTGCCAAGTGCACTGCAGTTTTTTAATATTCTAGCTTGAGCACTGACCATTTCTTTAGTGATAAAGACATTTTGCATTTGTTTTTGTTTCATTTCCTCTATTTCCTTAATCCATGAGGCATCTTTATTGTGTTCAGTAGGATTATCCCAATTGACTTCCAAAATTTGAGTGTTTCTTCTTTTCTTGGTGAATGGTGGTTTACATTTATATTTCTCTGGATAGACAGAAAGAACTGACGTTGGTTCTGTTGAAATTGCATATTTTGTACATATTGGTTTATTCTTGCATCATATCTTTTAATTTTCTGTGCAGTCGCTGTTATTCTTTGTTTTAACTCTTCGGTAAATTCAGCAATTGTTTTGTTGGCCAAATTTTATGTGTTAATCAGTTTGTTTTTGATGTTATTATTTTTCAGCCGTCCTTCTTTAAAACTCTTTAAGTTGCTCAGATCAGCTCGAAGTTTGTTGACTTTTCGTTCTAACCAGATTTTCCATGGTGCAGATTGTTTCATCCTCGGCTTTTGCTCTTTCGGTTTGCAACTAAGCTTCACTGAAATGATATCGACGGTGCTGTATAGGAGCTGATTTGTTTCCTTTATACTGTTGGTTGTGATGGTTTCAATTACAGCATTTGCGTCTAAGAGGAGATGTTTTAGCTTAGATTTTTGTAAAGCTTTTAATGGTCTTATAGGGTCATTTATGCAGTTCATATGTTCCAATATCCCTGACTTCATTTAACACTGCATTTCCGTCAAAACATTCTGAGGTATGTCGTCAGCTTGATGCCTACTGAATTGAATTCCAAAGTTTGATATAGCTATTTCCTGATGATTTGCTGTTAGTGGAGTTGTTGGTTTATTACGTAACTCTTGCAGCTCAAGTTCAGTAAATATTTTATTACGGAAAATGAAATTCTTTTGGTTCATAAGTCTTTGTTCTGTTATTGCAGATTCTGGGAATTTTTGTTTCCAAATTAAATGCATACGCTTTCTGAAACCTCGCTTTTCTGGTGTTGATTCGTAAAAACATTTCATGTCTTCTCTGTTTTCTTCTACAGTCCATTTTTTACGTTTAGTTTCTTCCAGTCGCTTTTCAGCTTCCTGCCCTGATTGCCCAGCAAGGAGAGCTGGGTCCTGTAGCCCACTTGTCGCCTGATGCTCAGGGTCCCCAACATCTTACGCAGTCCTTGATGACCCGGGCGTCGACTGATCCAGTATGGATCTCTTCTTCCTTTTCACCATTAAGATGGGGAATGGAACACTGTTAGGGTCTCAACTGAGGAGGCTCCTCAGTTGAGACCTGTCTGATAGGGTGGCCCTGCTGGCAGCTATGCTACTGCCAGAATAGCTCTCAACATCACTGAAGCACGCATTCCCCACCGCCACGACAAGGCCGTGTTCCTTCGAAGGGTGGTAGCAGAGCGTGGTTATTATTATTATTATTATTATTATTATTATTATTATTATTATTATTATTATTATTATTATATTACGTGACACCTCCAAGGGGAAGATACTGAACACACTATCTTAATCTACACACATCAGTACAGTGTCTGTAACCACTGTACAATTTTTGTCTATAAATTGCGTGTGTTCTTCTGACCGATTTATCTCTACACTAGAGGGGAAAAATTCAATTGAATTTTTGCGAGAAAAACTCTCTACCTTTGTGTGAGATCGGCTAACTCACCTTCGGTTGAAAAAGTTATAATGATGTAGAGCTTGTGACCTTATGCCGTGCATTTGACGGGCGCAAAGATTTGTATGATGCTGACGGACTGCACTTACATCAATTTAGCGTTAGGTATCCACAGAGAATTTTGTTCAACGAATGTGCAAAAGCACGAAGTCAGGAAAACTTAAACAATTAAGATGGAAGCGGGTGAGTGTGTATGTGCAGGCATCCATGAGGAAAGTGAATGCAAGAATGACCAAAAATGCCGAATGTAGAATCGCATGCTACAATATCGATTCAGGATATAAAACTGGTTGGGACCTAAGGGGGCGCTATCATTTCTATGCAATAATTTCAGAAATATTAGGAACAAGAGATTGGGATTTTTGGTATTGGTTAATGCAACCTTGCCAAAGGTTATAAACATTAATGTAATCTGGATAACAGTAGATGGTGCAGGTACACGAATTGAATTCGAAATGTTTAGTTTTTCAGGGAAGATAGCGAAGATAGGATGAGGAGAGATCTGCTGATGATCGCAGATGAGTTGCAGCCGAAAAGAGTAGGACAAAGGCGACAGAATGGCAGTTCTTTGGGTACAATGTTGTGTGAGATTGAGGCCGATAGGATAAAATAGCCAGTTGATTCGTGGGACAGGAGGCCAGTGGGGTGGATTAATAGGGATGATTTTATTAAAGACATGCATCAGCAAATTACCACAATGAGTGCAGGTCGAGTAATTATTGCAGGGGACCTCAACTATGGAGACATTAGATTAGAAGGAGGAAAGATTACATGATAGGAAGGAAATTGAATTTATACACCTCCTAAGGATAATTACTTGAAACGGCATGTAATGGAAGAGAGAATTCAGCCATGGGTAGATAACAATATGATACTCTGCGAGAGGCATCATGGCTCTGTAAAGGATAGATCATGCCTTAGTAATTTACTCATTTTTCATAATAGAGCGACTGCTGATTTAGATAAAGGGAATGGCTAAAAGATGATAAAGCTGAATTTTGTAAATGAGTTTGAAACAAACACATGGAATTGTATTATGCAAATTAGAACAAATGGGGATGAATATGAATCAAGTGATGTAGATACGAGAGTGAATAATGTATAGATATCAGACAGTAATAGATGGAGGGGCCAATCCACTAAACTCATCTTTTTATTTCCTCATGTGATAAATATGCAAGACGTTTTCCTATTTATTTATCACTATGACTAGTGGTACGTCGCAATGTACTGGTTTTGGACCACTATTGTTTCATTTGTACATAAATGATATAGAAAATAATTTGAAGGGAGATGTTCAGTTGTTTGTTGATATGATGCAAATCTGGGTAAGGTAATAATTAATCAAGGGGATGTGGAGAGTTTGCAGGATGATTTATAGATTGTCAGTATGGGTAAAAAGATACTGACGTCAGTTTAATGTGCAGAAATGTAAAGTTATGCATTTTTGGATAAATAGATTCCAAGCTATGTTATCATACTGATGGATTTGTACTCCAGGAAATTAATTAAACTAGGATTTGGAGATTGTAGTAGATGCAAAGTTGAAGTTTAGAGGGCATGTTGCTAAGGTTGCCAAAGAAGCTCATGAGATTATTTTGTTATTAAATAAGACACTAATAAACAGAGGTAATGAAGTTGAAAATCCTCTTTATAAGCCCTTAATAGATTCTCTAGATTACTCTTGGGATGAGCAGTTATTGAAGAGGATCCAGTGGCGAGTGACTAAGATGATGAGTGGTATGTGGAATGCTCCATATGAGAACAGACTGAGAGTTTGTAGAAGTTGCAGAAAACTAGGGATGTGATAGAAATATTTAAGTTGCTTAAAGGCTTTTTATAGAATTGATGCAGGGGAAATATTTCGGCACGTGACTAGAAGAGGTCATCCCTGCGCGCGGAATAGATTCGAAGAGAGGTACGATATATATTGTGTGAGTAGTTTGGGCTTCCCACGATGAGCATTCGGACTGAACACACTGAGATTCCCGTACAACAAAAACAACAACAAAAACAATAATAACAATCCAATTTCATTCAGTCAATGCTCCAATTATTTATTTACCTTTATATATTCAGTGATAAAAGGACAAACCACGTATCCCTTTCATTTATCAGATTCCAATTTAAAACATAACATTGTAAAGTGTGACTGTGTGCCATGTCTCTTGCAATTTCTGTTGTCAATTTTTTTTTTCAGATTTCAAAGAACTGCGCATGTACATCAAGATGTGACTCAAACTGGAAGGAAAATGCTACAGAAATCTTCGAGAGATTACTTCATAGGCAAAAATAAATAACACCTTTTTAATATACTTTGTAGTCGCCTATGTTAACAAGGTAAATTTTTTTACATAGTCACAAACGCACCTGCTGCTAGCAGCATATATAAAATAACCTAATTATGTTTGAAAAATCTGTCTGTAAAGAAAACGAAAGCATTCAAAGTCAATAAATTAGAGTACTTGACGAATAGCACGAGCATTGTGCTGATTTATATATCGCCTGATGAGCTTTGATATTGCGCATGAAATAGAACAGATAATCAGGTAAGAGAACACCCAATCTGAAAGAAAAGTATCAACACTGATTATCGGGATTGAATTTCGATAATTGTCCAGAAAGCTCTCGCTAATAAATCATAATCATTGTCTGAAACCTAACTCAAAAACTAAACTAATCTTTTTATTTCCTCATGCGTGTGATAAAAGTGCAAGACGTTTCCCTATTTCTTTATCACTAATGCTACCAAACAGTCTTCATATCTCTTATACAATTTATTCCCTACATCATTCAGATGAACAAATATTCTCAAGCGTATAAACAACGTAACTGTTAGTTTTATTAAATACAGGGTGGCCATAAAATAACTTTCCCTCTTTGGAGGAATCTCTAGCTGAAACCAATAAACGGAATGAGACCAAATTTTATATTGAGACTTTTGAAAGCATGGGGAGATGATTTCCGCGAAAAAAAGATTTAGTACCAAAAGTCGCAGATAGGGGAAATTTGGGGGCTGGCGGAGCCAAAAACAAGCGGATAATTACATTAACGGCAGATAAAATGGAATAGTAACATTTCGACGGTGTAAGCGACAGCAGCGTCACTCATTCCAGCTGGATATGTGGCGCGTTACAATGATAATAATAATAATAATAATTAAACTAAAACAACAACTTGCGAGAGACATAGAAATTAATGTAGTGATTGAACACACAGGAAATAATTTTACTCATCAGAATCAGGGTCCCCTGGACCACATACACGATTTTCAATGTGCCGACCTTTCTTGTATACAATTAATTGGATCCGGTGTGCGACATGCTCTACAGCTGAGCGTAAGGAGTCGGGTTGGATGTTCATAACAGCCCATTTCATGTTCTCTTTCAAGACATGCAAGTTGGGATCGCCACCAACATACACATCTTAACAAGTAAAGCACGCTGAGGCAAGGTAGGACGCATATTGACCACAATTCGTCAGTCATTCGAATAATTGCCTGAACGTTTCCAATCCCTTTTTAAGTGGAATTGGTGGCGCTGCTCTCACGTACGCACAGTAAAATTTGCATAATCCTTTTTACTGCAAATATTTGACTGCATTGGGCTCCGCCAGCGCCAAAATTTCCCCTATCGGCGACTTTTGGTACTAAATGTTTTTTGTTTCGCGGAATTAATCTCCCCATGTATAATTAAAATAATTGACTGATAAGCAGAATTGTGATAGTTCAAAGCTATTTAGCAGATCTGTTTAAAATTAAAGCTAAGCCATGAGAACCATGGTCTGCAGTGCTGCTCCTGAAAACCTGAAAGAAAGAGGGAAGGGAGTGGGTGAAGTCCATACCCAAATGGGAGCTCCCTCGAGACTAACCTGCCTTGTGTTGGCCTTCTCTGCCCAGAATTTCGTACACCCTATCCCCCCCCCCCCCAGGGACATTACGTTACCCATTGGATTACTTGTTGGATCTGAAGTCACTAAAGGTAAACAAACGGAAGCATCAGACAAGTTTGAATTCTGTCATTTCTTAGCCTGCAATGATGGGCACTAATACTTTATGAATGAACGTTTCCCAGAATAGACTGTTCTAAAGACAGAATTTTCATGATAGAGCACGGCTATACTAATACGAAACATCCATCTTATTAGAGGGCAATAATAAAAGAAGTGATTAATAACTGTTGTTAATAAATGTGAACAGATGTTTTAAGCTGTCCACATAGGAAACAAGTTGGAGTATAGGTCTGAAATTTACTGTATTTTATCCATTTCACTGGAAAGTTCCCGTGTGCTGCTCTTCAGGATAGGTTTTACCTAGAAGGATAAACAGAAATGTTTGTAGAAGCTACTTGAAAAAAATTCTATATTCATATTCAAGTTCGCTGGTAGGTGATTATGAAACTGGAAGATTTTGAATATATCTGTTTGGATTTCAGAGGTAAAGGATTATTCCTTTGGTGATGTTTGTCTAATGAGATGATGTTTAGTCCGATATTATTGGGGGATCACTTCTGCAGGGGCTTCGTTGTGGTCACTTATATCGAAGCAAAATAGAGAATATCCTAGGAAATACTTGAGCAGACGGTTGCTAAGATGAGTGGAGATATCTGAGCACTGGTAAGTCAAATCCGCTTTGTGACAGAGGGAGATGTTGAAGCTGCATCTCTTGCTCGCAACGATTCTAAAAGAACAAAGAAATGTAGTAAGGGTTTGTACAGATCAGCTTCTGTATTTTCCCTGATATATCTGTGAGACGGATGACGTGGACTACTGCAGGAAACAACACTTTTGATGATAGCGGCTGTTGCTGAAAAGGAGAGAAGACCGATATCCTATTCTCGTAATGTGATTTTGCTCTTGTGATCAAGTCTTCTGTTGGAGCTTCCAGGAATGGAACTCCTAGAATATTTATAGGATCTCTCCTTGGAATTAAGCCAAATGGTAAGTTGGCAGTTATCCCACTGTAGGATGATCAATAACTTGGTTTTATTATCGCTGGCCTCAAGTCTGATACGTTTTCCGAATTGATGGAGTATGTTAAAGAACGTGCTGATAGAACTATTATCCTTGAAGGTGCAGATTAAATCATTCGGATAGGCTATAATTTTTCACTGTTAGGGAGGGGGGAGGTGATAGTGTTCTCCCATTTCAGAAACGGTTCTAATACCAAAACGAAAAGTAGTGGACTCGAAGGAAAAACTTGATGTACTTCTTTGCAAAGGGGGGGGGGGGGATAGGATCTGATTTGTAACGTTTACTATCAAATTGGGTTTGGCTTCTGCATAAATTCCTGAGATTGCCGAGCATAAACTCTCGCCAAATCCTGCGAGATATAAAATGTAAAAAAAAAAATTCATGTCAAATTCAGTGGAAACGCTTTTTCTAAATCTATGCTGAGCACTGTTTTTTCTTGGAAAACTGTATAATATCGCGTAGCAGGAAGAAGTCCCATCTCCGACCTGGGATACCAAACGGCTGCTGTGTGCTGGTAAGATACTTGAGAGATTGACCTTTATTCTGTTACTAATTATTCTTGTGAACAACTTGTACAGTAGTATAGGTTATTGAGTGCAGTGGGGCGCCAGTTGCCTATGATTCTGTCATCTCTCTTTATGGAGAGGAATATTATGTAACTATGGATGAATCCGCTGGTATGTCGTTAATCTGGAGAAATTTATTAAAGAGCCTGATTAGTATGAGTAAAACAGTGTTCCATGTTCCTCTATAAAATTCTATTCCCAGACCATCTGTCTTTGAAACTTTTCCTGGTCTGCACTGCTTAGCCCCTATTTTGATTTCATCCGATCTTATAAGTCTGTTGTGGGTCACCTGAACATCAGGCGGCAAACTTGGTATATGTAACATGACTTGGAGCGACGACTGCTTGCTTATCCGAGACGGCTTCTTTGTAGTGGTCAGTAAAAGCCTGCAGAATTCCTTGAGTGTTGCTTACAGTGTTCCCGTGCAGCATGATTTCCTTGATGGTGTTCTTCTCTGTAGCGATCGCTTTTTTTCTTTGTAAAAGCCTGTGGAAGGAGCATCTGCTCCCCTGAATACCATCCTTACTTTAAGGTTTTCTTCTTCTTCTGTAGATCTATGTTGGTAAGTACGCTTTGTAGAACCAATTTCTGACGTCTTTCTCCTTCTCAAGACTTGAATTTACTTTGTCTTGATTTGGAACTATGCTGTCCAGTCCCATTTAGCCGGTGACAATTCCTGATATATTTCTTGATTTTTTGTCTTGAAGGAGCATAAAATGGTCGGGGATGAGTCATCAAGGTCCAGAACACGTATCGATGTTGTTAACTAGGTTAGCTTTAAGAGCACAATTTTGGGACCCGAAATTTCCCGTTGGTAGGAGATGCCCAGATGGCTTATGTTGATTACCTGATGTTCTAGATGCGCGGATACATAGAAATGGACGATCCGAGTTGTAAACGCAGTTTATTTTGTCTGCATGCTTGTCCTCCACGCAGTTCCAGTCACAGCTGGTAAGATTTGGTTCGTTCCGCAGCAGTAATTTCTTAGAGTGGTGAATAGGGTGGTCCGTTCGCCCGAACATATATGCTCCCTATTGGGAGCATATATGTTCGGAGCATATTATGAAACATATATGCTCTCTATTGGGAGCATATATGTTCAGAAATCTAATTTTGTGTCCATCTAAACCCCAATCATCGGCTGACATTCTTCCATTAATATCTCCCGGATTATTGTTCATTGAAGAATGAACAATAATCCGGGTCATATGAATATTCTAACGCCACGGCTCCTGCAACCTCCCCCCATCAAAGTCCCAGCATGATTACGGATAGTGGCTTGAAAAGCTTTGAAAATCATTATGATTTGAAAAGCGACTTTCTCTGTTAAACGAGTCCATGAATATTATATAACAACAGGTGCTTCCTTATTTCTTCTTGCTTGCTTTCCCAAGAAAAGCCTCTTGTGCTTAGCGAGGCAATGGAAAAGGGCGCACTCATAACTGTTCTGTAAAAGTGATTCCGATGTTCGCAAGGGTTTCCATTGCCTTTAGCATAATACACTGTTCCATAACACATAGCAAGAGGAGGACGTTAGCATATGATGTTATCCAGACCAATCCATCCCATCCAAACCTTGTTAGGACTGGCTGGTTGCCCTGCATGCTAAATTTTAGCTTTGGCTGGCCAAGTCTATTCACTTCTACTTGCCACCTCTTTTTCTGGATCTCTGTCGCTCAGTTGCTTACTCCAAACTTAGCCGTAGGAAACTTTGCTGGTAATGGATTGTCTGCACCAGCTGTTCTTCTTGTAATTCCCGTATTTTAGAAAGATCGTTAATGGTGAAAATATTAAAATTACCTATTTATCATGTACTGACCGTTTCTTCGTATTTTTCTTTGGTTTCTTGCCTTATTTTTTGTTGTGGTCGGATATTGAATTCCCGGATGCAGCTAAACTTCCAGGAAAATCCTGGAAGTTTAGCTGCATCCGGGAATTCAACATTATTCTCAGTAATAAGGAAGGGCTTACTTAAAATGGAAACCTTCTAATAGCTCATTTATATTTATAAATTATTAACAAAAATGGAGAAAAATAATAAACTATAATTCTGTACTAACAGTTAAATCGAAATCGTCAGCACTAGCAAGTTTTGATTACATTTAAACAATATGTTAGTAAATGCAAACAGAAAGAAGAAAGCAATTATCTATATGGTTGTGCACGCCTTGATACCGATCATCTACACTTTTTTCTAAATTTGAATATAAAATATGAATGTATCTATAATATTCTCAATTTCAGTAATTTGTTTATCTTAATTTATTTTGATATCTAAGTTAAAATATCAAGTGCACTATACACCTTTAAGTTATTTGTACAATCCATGAAGCTGTCATATGTTTTTTTTTAACCCTAAGGGATATGTCTAAGAGTAGAATCAATTCAACAACCTTGGAGGGTAATGGATGGCAAAGATGTAGCCAATGAAGTTCTAACTGAGGCTCGGCTATTGCTGTTACCCTCCTGCCATGATCAGAGCTTTAATAGCTTCATAATTAACCCTAAGGATGAGAGGCGATGAGTAATACCTTTGGAGGGTAATGGATGACAATGCTGTAGCTAATGAAGTTCTAACTGAGGCTCGGCTATTGCTGTTACCCTCCTGCCATGATCAGAGCTTTAATAGCTCAATAACACCTTATTCTTACACTGCCCTCTACAGATAACGGGGAAGATGAAAAGCATTCTTGCTTCGTCCCTTTAAGCCAGTCCTTATAAGGACTATTAACCCTAACATCAGTCAGATCTTGTTGGATAAGCTTTTTAAGAGCATGTAGCCCTTGAGTTTTTTTTTTTTTTCATTTATACAATACCTCTCACAAGAAAGCCATTTATTTTATTCATTTATAAAGCAAAATATAAAAATTTTACATGATACGTTGCTGGAATACAATATCAAAATCTTCACATCGAAAACCATTGCTATAACTAACAGAAATTATCCATTGAAATCATCAGGTGTGGTGATTCAGTTATTTACTAAATTCATTAGGCACAACAAAGCACGTCATTATATCAAACAGACACTGAATGCTGTGATCAGTTTAAAAAAAAAAAGGTAGGGTGGAGAGTTAACAAAATAATTTCCATTTAAACTCGTATATTTTTTCCTATACTCTGTTTACACCTATTCAATGAAATTAGCGACATCTGCAAAGTAATCAAGTTTTCAACAGTCAACAAGGCCAAAGATTTCACATATTGTGTGTGTGTGTGTGTGTGTGTGTGTGTGTGTGTGTGTGTGTGTGTGTGTGTGTGTGTGTGTGTGTGTGTCAAGACATAGACAAGCACGACATACCAAATAAAAGTAGCAATAGTAGACTGGAAGACTAACTTGTTCACAAAGCTATCCAAAGATCAATATAGTTTTGCACGCATTTGCAAGCACACTATGGTTACAATGAGGGCTCTCCTATTCTTTATTTGTTTCCAAGGACGACTACATTTTAGTACACTATTGGTTTATAAAGTAAACACAGAAATTGACATTTCCATAAAACTGCAGTACATCTTCAGATTCCTTGGCCTGAATAGTATTATTTTTCTCCCCAAAAGTGTGACAGATCAAATGTCTAAATATATTGTAATTTGTTTCTTCTCTAAATGCTGCTAAAAAATTAAAACTAGTAATGTATATTATATTATATTATATTATATTATATTATATTATATTATATTATATTATATTATATTATATTATATTATATTATATTATATTAACGTTTATAAATAAATAAATAAATCCACTAAAGCTTTTTATTCCCCAACAGAGTATGGAGAACTTTAGTCTTAACAAACTTTTGGAAATCGGTGGGCAGCTAGAGAGGCATCGAAGTTCTTGTTTGTTTCTTAATTTTATTTTTATATATGCCTATAAAATATAGTTATATTCATAATATCCTCCATTTTAATATCTTATCTATGCCAAAATGAAGACTTTTGGCTCTATACTTTATAGAACTAAAAGTCTTATATTATATTTATACATAATATTAATTAATTTCTCCTAAGGATTAGGGTTACAAAAACCAGTGAAGACAGATCGTAGGCTTAAATGCCTGTTAAGTACCGCTAATTGTTATTATTATCATTTTATAGAGTATTATAATTATAATACTCTATAAATTATAAATTATATAATTATAATTGATAATTATATATAAACCAATAGTGAATTTCATTATAATTTTCAGAAAAATAATAGTTAATGATAAGAGTTAAGTAAGATTGACTATGATATATAAGTAATAACATATTATGATAATGCAAGATGTTATTGTTATAAGATTATGCATATTGTGGCATTAAAATCCCACCATTATTGGGATTTTAATGTGGGATTAACGTTTGATGTAAAGTTTTGAAAATTAGCATTTCAGTATTAGTGTTAGGATTATTGTAAAAATAAATTGTTGGTGCGTTTAGGAACCGCGTTAATGGAGAGGTTGTGTATATTATTTATGCATTTGTTAAAAAGGGGGTAGGAGATGGTATGGCACATTGGGCGATTCGTTTCTGTTTGTACACCTTTCTTAGTTTAAAAAAGTTTTAAAGAGAATCCAAGACGAGTAGTTTTCCTATGGAAACTACGAACTATAGAATTATTGAAATATACGAATAATATTCGAGAAAAATCGAAAGGTTCAAAAACAAGAACGAAATCTTGAAGACATCATGGTGGCAAACTCCGAAGAACACATTGATGAATTCACCAAGTGAAGCATGTGTTGAATTTGTTTACAAGAATAGAAACATCCGAACTTCACGGTGAACTCAACGAGTTAAGGTGGCAGTGCCAGAAAAGATAAATCATATTGTACGTTCTTGACAAATAAGTCACCGCCTACCCTGACAGAATATAGAGAAAATGTAAGTCTAAAATATGTGTAAAAGTATCTAAAAATCATTGGAGGACATTGGTAAAAAGTATAGGTGATTAAAGCATTACAAATGCTTTAATCACCTATGCTTAAAAATGCTTTAAAGAGTTTTAAAAATTAAAACCTTAAAAGCGTATAAAAGAAATAAAAATAAAAAGGTGACATGAAAACTGAAAACAATAATAGATGTTTGGAGTGATCACATTGAAAGACTGTTAAATGAAGCAGTTACAGCACTGGAGTAGAAAATATTCAAAATATATAGTCAGAAATGAATACTTGAGGTAGAAAAAGCCATCAGGAACCTGAAATATGGAAAGACAGGATATCCATCTATAACAAAAGTAGAATATCATTTAATGTAAGAATTACAAAAGACTTTATAATTGTCAAGGTAAGTTTTATGCAAACATATTTGACAAAAAGCTAAACAAATTGAATAAAATTCGGAAAAAAACAAGCTACGGAGATAGGCCTTAGGACAAAATTTTACTTGAAGGCAGACAGGAAATCATAAGAATGTATTCGGCATCTGTTTTAGTTTTATAGTTCTCGAAAAGATATATGGAAAGGTGTTAAGGGAGACATACAATTTATGTCGTCAATGAACATTATACAGTGCAATATATAGCCTGTATTTAAGTAAGTCGGCAGTTAAAATTGAACAGGACACAGGAAGATAGTTAATGTAAATTCCTGCACAATTTTTATGGAGATGATAAATTAAATGTAGAAATAGAATAAACAAAAGTGAAATGGTGTAGAGAACCCTAAATATATTTAAATAGAATGAGCAGTATATCAGACAGTGTTCAAACCAGTTTTGAACTCTGAAATATGGAAAGACTTTGATCCAACGATCGAAGTCTAAATATCATAACTAGGGTACTGTATTACGTATAAAGCTGACATTTTTATGATTCAAAATGGTGAGAGAGCTAAGAAGAAGACCAAGAGCTAGTCTTAGAAGAAGACCAAGAGCTAGGTGAATAGGTGCAGTATAAGTGCTTTGGTAGACCGAAGTATAAGATTTGACAATGTTGGAGCACCCGTGTAGAAACCTGATTGAATGACATTAAAAAAAGTTTTTTTCTGATTTATCCCATCTAAGAATACATAGGTTTCACAACATTAAGCTTAATTATAAATGATTGCATAATGTCATTATCAGTAAATACGGTGCATCCTGTGCTTATTCTCCAAAAATATTTGTATTTAAACTGACACTTTCAAAATTGCATTTTAAAGTTTATGAAAAGAAATACACACATTAATAGTACTTCCCATTTTTGGACAGTCCAAAATTCATGGAAAACATCTAGACAAATAACTTCACGTTTATAAATTAGATCATTAGCCATGGATAATGATCTTTTTGTAGTTCTGAAAATCGATCTAGCAGTATACGTACATGAATTACGTACGTGATTGGAAGCTTAACCATTTGATATTAAAATATATTACAATAATATAGATGGTCTATGTATAAATTAATATTTTAATTAGAATTATTTTACTATAATTATATATTTCAGTATAAACATTAATTATTATTTTAATTTATTTATTTTTTTAGAAAGAAATATCAAACTTTTTTTTAAGCAAACGTTTAATTCATTCAATTAAGACAAATCGAATTATTCGGTGGGCTGACCGAGTTTTCTCTTTTCCAAATATCTACTGATTTAGGTGCAAGCACTGATGTATTAAAAGTCCCGTATTTCCATGAAAATCCATCCCTTTTATAGTTTCCGATGAAAATATTCAATTTAGTTCACAATGGTTAAAGCCATTGTGTTTCATTTTTCAAGGTTTTGAACAAAACTATCCCACCAATCGTTCCAATTTTATTAATTAAAAGTTTCATAGTTAATTCTACGACATCTACAAGAACATTGAGTATGGGAAGACGACTGAAGAATGACGTCATGAAATAATAAACCAAAATAAGGTGTGACACCTTTTGGCAACTCGTATATGAAAATATGACTTCTGCATCACTTCAACTTTAGTATTACTTCCCGTGTGGTTGTCGGGATAAGAATAGCACCAATGTAGCTAATGCATGTCGTACGAGGCGACTAAAATTGGTACCCAGGGAGGGTAATGGATGGCAATGCTGTAGTCAATGAAGTTTTAACTGAGGCTCAGCTATTGCTGTTACCCTCTTGCCATGATCAGAGCTTTAATAGCTCAATAACACCTTATCCCTACACTGTCCTCTACAGATAACGGGGAATATGTAAAGCAATCTTGCTTCGCTCCTTTAAGCCAGTCCTTATAAGGACTTAGTACCTCTGGGTCTGGCTCCCACTGATGAAACCTCAATAAAGGTTGAAACCGGTTTGGGTAGTGACCCTTCCCAGAATGCATAGCATTATACGTGTTGGCAAGGAGATGTGCTTTGCATTATGGGATACTAAGGAAAGTGATGTGAAGTCATTCTACCTTTGCCACGAGTTGCCCCAGTCCTGAAAATACTTCAGCACAAACTTTGTTTGCTTACACTTGGATAAAAGATTAAACCAAGTATATAATTTCTTGGCATCTTTAATTTATAGTGTAACCAAGTGAAAAAAACTTTCAAGAACTTGGTATAACTTTCATTCATTTCCTTAATTACTTCGTTCGTAAGTGAAAATAAATGACCAGAACCTCTAGTGTAAGAAAAAAGTGTTGTGTTTGTGCATGTCGTCACAAGATTTTAATATATTGAATGAATTGATTTTTAAATGTATAATTAGTGTATACATTTATATAAAATAGAACAGAGCCCGTCCACAACACAAGAAAGATATTTTAATTGCAAAATAAGATGTTTTTACTGAAATTATCAAATAATCAAAAAAAAAAAAAACTGATCAAATAATATATAAGATCCTCCTTCTCCTTATACGTGTATTTGGCCTAGTGGCCTGTTACGTTCGTATTAGGCATGGCCTATTAAGATTTGAAACCGCGGCCGGCTCGAAGATAAGGTGGTTAGCCTTATGTCCCTGGGTGTGTCCTTTTGTCTGTAGATGCATGTGTACATGGGGCCGGTTTGCCTGTTCTGGGGGACAAAAAACGCGAGTTTACCGTATAAAAAAAAAAACTATCTCCGTATGAGAGCGGCTAACTCATGTTTAGTCGAAAGCGACTAGATACGAGTTCCTCACGTCTTAGTGAACCAAGATCTTTCAGACCAAAGGGCTTTGTGTATACCGACTGATCTATAACGTTCATTAAATATATCAATATTATTTTTTTTTTTTTCTTAGCTCATCCGTGAATTTCATGATTGTAGATATATTATAAGTATTTTACAAGTAAATGTTTGCTGTTGTATTTTAAAAAATATTAAATTGTGTTATTGCTAGCGGATTTTTATTCCTGACTTTAACTGACTAAGTGCGTCTCTTAAATCTTACGCTTTTTTTCTTATTTATTATTATAAAATAAAATAATTTTATGTTTATTTGAATTTTTTCAAAGTTTTTATCAGCGTATAAAAATGTGTAAGAAATTATATTCATTATTTAAAACGTTTTTATGATATAATTCAAATAATATTTGAAACATGTGAAAGCAATAATCCCTTAGCTACTACTATCAGCCTGCTTTTTTGTTTATCTTTTTTATTTTTTGGTTCAGTTGCTAGATTTATCGACTTTGTCCTTTGAATAAATAACAATCTCACAAGTATGTTAATTGTAGGATATGCAGATTCACTTACTATTTACATTTACAGAAATACATTTTAATCTTTATCTTTTTCTTTCGTTGTGATAAAACTCAATACCTCCTTTCAATCATTTGGTTATTTGCTATTGTAATAGCTAATCGATATTAATGATACTAATTTCTTACGCATATGATGAGATCATTTTTATTGATTAAAGGATTTCTAAAAAAAAATACAGTGATAGAATTGATTATTTAGACATTTATATAAATATAAACTTTTATTTTTACACGCAAAATATATATATGACTTCTTCCATACATATAAACTAGTCTATGAATTTCTGTACACCGTCCCAGAATTATTTCTAGCACAAGATCATAACTAACCTAAGGAATGCCATCAATTAATTTATGAACACATTTCAGTTTGTCCTGAACTTTCGAAAGTAAAATCTGTTATTGCTATCATCAAATTAAGATAAATATGAATTAATTATCACTTAATTATTCCTGAATCCTTGTCGACATGAACAATATACTTTTACGTTGGATCGACTTGTATACATACTTGCATATTTGATGTGTAATTGCATAATTATAATAATTAAAACATAATTATGTAATTAACTCATTAAATATATGTGTGAATTAAATGTATATATTGTAATTGTTACAATGCAATTAATTATATCGAATAAATAACAAATCTTATTAATGGGAAGGCGACATCTGGTGAGTTTTCATAAAAAGAATATTCTGAAATTTTAATTTTTTTTTAGTCAAATCTTTTTCTCATCTTTTTTAGTTTTTTCTTCTTCTTCATGGTTTAGGACAATATAAGGATTGGATGAGTTCTGTTCGCTAACTTTATCCGCTTGAGCGGCTTCAGTTTCTTGCTGAGATCCAGTTGTAGCTGTGTGTACTTCAAGAGTAGTACTTTCTTTTGTATTTTTAGAATCGGATCGATGAGTAGAATTTTTTTTCCTGATACTTACCTTAATTTTCTTTTTTGTAGATATCATTGCTGCGGTCTTGCCACGAGAAAAGAGGAAATAAACAAGTCCCATAACAGATCCTATGGCGACTACGAGAAAGCCACATGCATAAACAGAAGCGTCTTTTACTACTAATCCAACTAGCACAAGAATCAAGCCAATGGTGATAAAGAGAGTCCCTATAGTAAGTTTGTGTTCGGGCCATTTGTTAGATAAAGTTGGAGGGACAGCTGGCGGAGATAAGGATAAAGTGCTCGGAGTGGGACTCTGATCAGCCTTTTGAATTTGACCGGGTTTCTTCTTATCCCTTTGTATTCGTATTGACACTGCACCTATAGCCATGATAACTAATTGAAAAAAAAAAGAAGAAGATTTATTTGAGAAAAAAATTATTATGGTTGAAAATTCAATATTATTTCTGAATCTTTTCTTAAATTAAATTTGCACATTTTTAAATCTTATTTTTTCTTATTATAACATGAAGTTATTTAACAAGAAGTTTTCTTTTTTCTCACTAAAACTGGGTATATTTCCTTCCTTATAATTCTACAAGTAGCAAAGATGGTAATACAAAAGACTGTACAGAAAGTGTTGAAGTGGCATCACCTTTTTTTATAAAAAAAATTAGTTTTAATGATAGGTTGAAACGGGGGCAGTTGCACGTATTTTGAAGAGCTGCATATCAGTTTAAGTATGTTTAAAGGTTCACTTTAAAAAATTGTAAAATTGTGTATGTTTGAAAATAGAACTGATAAATATATCAGCTAATTAAAAAGGAAGCATCTGTGTGTGTGTGTGTGTGTGTGTGTGTGTGTGTGTGTGTGTGTGTGTGTGTGTGTGTGTGTGTGTGTGTGTGTGTGTGTGTGTGTGTGTGTGTGTGTGTGTGTGTGTGTGTGTGTGTGTGTGTGTGTGTGTGTGTGTGTGTGTGTGTGTGTGTTAAATTAAGGATGAAAGATAAAAATCACCATGACTTTGAATCACGAAGAAAAGAATAGAATAAAAAACATACAAATGTGGATAATATAAAATATAAAAACAAACTCTGAGTCTGGTTATCCTATACAAGTGCCACTGTCAGTAGTATATGCAAATGAGCCATGGCATAAAAGCAGGAGGTTTGGAATGGTCTTTCATTTCTTGTCTGAAGTGAGAACATCTCGTGATAGTAAAATTCTTAGATATGGCAGCAAGACATAATTTAATCGATGTCAAGTGGCCAGCCATCGTAAGACTGCAGGCTAGCCAAAGTCAGGTGGAAGTAGCTAGATGGCTTCATGCGAATAGTGCCGTGGTTAACAGACTGTGGAACCAATTCCAACAGATAAACAGCATCCCAAAAATCTAGAAAATTGGTGACTCATATCTCCGATGTGCTATCCTGAACCAGCTAAGCTCTCGTCCTGAGTCGCTACAGGAACATAGGTATCCTCTTCCGCTGTGAATAGAAGGTTTCACGAAGTTGGTAAGTATGCTAAACCACCATTAGTCTTTTTGTCCAAATTCCCTCCCACTACGATAGGAGAGAATGTTTGAAATATGTCAGTCTTGACGTCAAATGTACCCAAGACCAATGGGGGCGGTACAGTTTACAGACGAGTCCCAATCTGCTCTATAAAGAATACCAGGCTTGCTCTGATTAGGCGAAAACCAGGGATATTTTCATCCCTATGATATCCGGGAAAGCACCATAAAGTGGAGGCAGTGTGATGGTTGAGGATGCATCTCGTTGGGTGGATGCACCAACCTGTTTGTGTTTCCTAGCGTAACCACGAATGCTGCAACTTATAGAGACGATGTCCTGAATCCCTATGTTAGTCCATATGAGGGTAGGACAGGGGAGATATTTATCCTACAAGACACTAATTCTCGTCTTCGTCGAGAGAAGCTAGTGAACCAATATCTTCAAGAAGAAACTATCGTACATAGGGATTGACCATCCAGGTCTCCTTATCTTAATCCTATTGGATATGTTTGGGATGCTCTAGGTAGACATGTTCTGCTCTCAATTTCCCCTCCCCCCCCTTTCCAAACTTGAGAGACTAAGGAACAATGCTTGTGTTACCAATTGAGCTCCTGGACACAATTATAAACATCATGAAACATCGTCGAGAGCGCTGTATTGATGAGAGGGGGTGACCATACTCCTTACTGAAGCACTTTTACAATCTCATTTTGACCTCTTGTTGTCTTCATGTACCCATTTGTTACTAAATTAAACTATTCAGTGACACCTTTTGCGGTGTTTCTTTCACATTTCATATCATACTGCTTTTCACCGAATTGCATAAAAATTCATCATACAGTTTTTGAGTTATCGTGATTTATCTCTTTTTGTTCCTTAATTTATGGAAACTAGTGTGTGTGTGTGTGTGTGTGTGATATCTGATTCTCATTCATGAAAGGCTGTAAAGTTATAGCACAATAGTACCGTGAGTGGCTAAGGATTATTATTTTTAATTATATATATTGCATTGTTATTATTTTTACATAATTCGAAAACCCTACTCCAGAGTCCAAACGTAGAACTTTTCAAGCCACTTTTAGACCTCCAATACTTTGGATATTTTACATTCAAAATATAAAAATAATGTATTAACACATTCTGATTAAAGTATAGAATTATTAGAACATATTTAAGATATTTAATTATTCAAAGAAAATATTATAGTTTACAAAATTTTATATACAGCTTTTAAATATTTACCAAATCTAAATATCTCTTTACATTTTTTATTTGCGAAGTGAGTGGGAAAAAACAAAGAAACAGATAAAACAAAGAAAAAAAGAAAGATGGAGAATATACTTTGAAGGGCGTTTGAATGAAGAAAATGCAAGGACTCACAGAGAAGATGGGGAGCCTTATGAGGGGATAGTGCAGAACATTAGTAGAATGGAAGTGAAGGAAGTCATGAAGAGGATGAAGAATGGAAAATTGGTGGGCCCTAACAGGGTCCCAGTGGAAGAATGGAAGGCACTGGGAGAAGAGTGAATTGACCCACTGTGGGACCTGTTCATAAAACGTTTGTTAACAGGAAAATATACCCAAGGAATGGAGGGAAAGTACTCTTGTCCCCATCTACAAGAGTAAAGGGGATACACAAGACTGTAAGAATTACAGAGGAATAAAGCTGATGTCCCACACAATGAAAATCCTAGAGAGGGTTCTTGATGGAACATTGAGGAAGGAGATGGTGATTGCAAAGGAGCAATTTGGCTTCATGCCTGGTCGATTGACGACAGATGCTATCTCTGGGTTACGACAGATGATGGGAAAGTTTTGAGAGAAGCAACGGGAGCTACATATGGTATTTATTGATCTGGAGAAAGCGCATGATAGAGTGCCAAGGCAAAACATCTGGAGGTGTCTGAGAGAGAAGAAGGTACCGGAGAAATATGTAAGGCCGGTGCAGGAGATGTACAGAAATGTGAAGACAAGAGTTTAGACCTGCTTGGAAGATACAGAAGGTTTTCCAGCGACAGTTGGCTTGCATCAAGGATTAGCATTAAGTCTGTTCCCGTTTAATATTTTGATGGAGGTGGTGACGGAGGAGGTGAGAGAAGACGCACCTTTGACTATGTTGTATGCAGATGACATCTTTCTGTGTGAAGAATGAAGAGAAGAAGTGGCAGCTAAACTGGAAAGTTGGAGGAAAGTACTGGAAGAGAGAGGTATGAGACTGAGCAGAAGTAAGACAGAGTATATGTGTTGCAAAGTGGATGGCAGTCAGGAGAGAGATCTGCAGCTGGAAGGACATGTCATCAGGAAGGTCAGTGACTTTAGATAATTAGGTTCAACAGTGAAAGAGGATGGCGAGGTTGAGAAGGAAGTGGGATGCAGGATACAAGCAGGATGGAGGAACTGGAGGGAGATGGTTGGAGTGCTATGCGATAAGACGATGCCGATCAATCTAAACGGCAAAATCTATAGGACAGTAGTGAGACCAGCTATGACGTATGCTATGAAAATTGTGGTCCTGAGTAACATCAGCAGGATGGAGGTAGCAGAGATGAGAGTGCTTATGTGGATGTGCGGTGTGACTAGAAAGGATTGTCTGAGACTATGTAAGAGGAACGGTGAAAGTTACGAACTTAGGAGTGAAGATACAGGAGGCAAGTTTGAGATAGTTTAGTCATGTGATGAGGAGGGAAGAAGAGTATGTGGGAAGAAGGATCATACAGATGGAGATGCAGGGGAGGAGAAAATGCGGGTGTCCAAAAACAGATGGAGAGAGAGAGAGAGAGAGAGATGGTGGAGGAGGACTTGAGGATAAAGAACTTGGATATGGCTACAGTCCAAAACAGGAGGTTGTGGAGGAGACTCACTACTAACCGTGACATTACTTAAGTGGGAAAAGCTGAAGAAGAAGTGGGGAAACACAAGAATCAAGTCAATAAAATTTAGTAATTGGTTTATAAGATCTTAAGAAGTGAATTATTAACTAAATTTAAAATGTACTGATGAAAAACGACAAGTATATTTTGCAACTACTAATTCACAAAAAAGATCAACAAGATCATCAAAAAGATGCAGTTCACTATAGCATTCTTTTATATATATACTTATCGTTATTATCATAGGAAATGAAGTTTATTTACTGTCCTTTACAGCATATAATTTGTAAGTTTAACGCTTAAGCTGAAATTGTCCCGTTTCAATAATGATTTGGGAGGAATCACGCATTTTAGTAGTCCAAGTCGCAAAAACCAAACTTCATTAAACTTTATCTAGACAATGCGAAGATCTATGCGTATCGAATGACAAGTGTGTGTGTGTGTGTGTGTGTGTGTGCGCGCGTGCGCGTGCGTGCGGGAAAGGTGAAGGTATCTCAAGAACCTAAAATTGGTTTGTCAATTTATTTATCTATTTATTTAGTTGTTCTGATAATTCTGCATTCTTCAAGCTTATTATGTCAGTTCGGGAATGTCAGCTTAGCAGAAAAGACAGATACACATTTGCAACAACTATAATAATAATAATAATAAAATCTTCTAGCCTACTGAACCTCGAAGGTTCTCTGCTGCAAGTACCAAATTCTTAAGTTGGTACTTGCTCCAGAAAAGAGTAAGGAGCTCTTCAAGCATAGTCCATGATACTCATCTCAGTTAAATCTTTTTGGATATCATCCTCCCAACACTTCCGTGGTCTTCCTCTACGTCGCTTTCCATTAAGCATAATCTTGAACGCTTGTTTAGTGATTCTCTCCTCATCCATTCTTTCCACATGTCCACTTTCAGTCTGCAAGATCATTTCATCAATTAGTAGTGGAAATCTATAGAGTTCGTATAGTTGTTGATTGGGTCTGCTTCTTCTCCATTCACCGGTTGTGTTATCTCTTACAAGTCCAAAGACTTTACTAACGATTCTATTCCAAATATGATTCATCGCGTTTGCGTCTTGGCCCACTATGCTCCAGGTTTCTGCTCAATGTACAACAATAGGGCTAATAATGTTTTGTATATTTCTACTTGTAACTTTTTTAAATTAAGACTCCATCCATGAGAGAGTGATCAACCAATAGCACGCTAGTACTCTGGATGCACAAGAAGGAACTTGTTCATATATAACTTGAAGACCTGCAGATTGTATTCATTGGGAAACATAAAGTAGGAGACTATTCCAGAGGGCAACAGTGGAAGATGGAAGGAAGAGGAGAAGAAATTTGTTCTGTTAATTTTGAGTTTATCTATGAAGCAGTGTTGATTAGCTGCTGCTTTATGCATTTGAGTGGACTGGACAGAAAGTGGGGATTATTGATGCCACTTCTGATGACAGTGACTGTATAAATATTTGTAGAAGATTAAGGCAGTCGAAACTCAGAAAGGAGTTATTAATCAATGACCACCTCTTTTGTACAGACTGTAATATCTTTAGGAAGCTTTTAGGGGCACCCCAGATGTGAGAATAATATTCAATAGTCGGGCAGGTTTGTGATTTGCATAAAGTTAGAAGCTGTTTGGAGAAAAGTAATACCTTGAGCAAAAAATAGAACCTATTTTCTTTGTGTATGCAGAGAGGAATATCTATAATATGATTTAGGCCAAGAGAGTTTGATGCTAGTGCTATCCCAAGAAGATAAATCTTATCGTCATTAGAGATTTGATTATTGACGAAAATAAGACTAGAAGAGAAGGATTCTTTTTGTGTACAATAAAGTATAGCAGTGCTTTACTATCATTGAAATTGATAACATAGTGATTAAGGTTCTGGTGGTTGTGGTGATTTGTGCATTGCTTATTGTGGGGATTGTACAATCTGGTTTGTCAAATGTAAAGGAGTATAAAGTGCTATCGTTAGCAAAACTATATATTCGTTTGGCGGCCTGTTGGA
Organism: Typopeltis vanoorti; assembly: GCF_054136105.1. Taxonomy (NCBI): domain Eukaryota; kingdom Metazoa; phylum Arthropoda; class Arachnida; order Uropygi; family Thelyphonidae; genus Typopeltis; species Typopeltis vanoorti. Next base: position 32,843,058 of record NC_143551.1, read on the forward strand.
GTAAATCATTTATATATAGGATAAATAGGATGGGGGTGAGAGAACAGGACTCCAGGAGGTGAGTTTTTTTCTTCTTCTTGTGGGTGATGATGCAATAGAATTATTTGGTTGTAATAGTTGTTTAGAGCAGCTTCAGAAGAAATTACAGCCAACTGGTTTGTCTAGAGACTAGAAAGGATGGCTGCTACTTGGACAGCATTGATATGTTGATATTTCGTACAGGCTTTCTTTGGTATAAGTGGTATAAGAAGCTGGAGTTTGGGACTGAAGCGAGTTGTGGTATGCTCGACTCTTCTTTTGTTCAGCCTTGGCACAGTTGAGGGAGGCCTATGGTTTAAATAGGGGACGGGAATTTAGGACGGAAAAGGAAAGAAATGTTTCCATGCCGATAATAATGATATCGGTGATACATTCAGTGTATAAGTTTGGGTCTGATGGCCAGAAACATTTAACCAAGGAAATGAGACATAGAAGTTGCGAAGATCACCTAGTTGGCTTTCTTGTTATACCATACAACACATGAATGTGAGTGGTCGTGTACGTGTTGTTCCATGGGTGAAAGGAACGGCATTAGATTGTGATCTTCATGATGTACCTAAATGGGTCACTAGTAAGTAAGAGGTCCAGGGTGTATGGAGAGTGGTTCAGGTTGTCTAGTATTCTGTTAGGCACGTGAACAATTTATGTAAGATCGATGCTGGTGGTAAATGGCTAAGCCTTTCTACCTGCTTAATTGATGAAGCTGGAAAAGGAGAACCAACTGAACACTGAGGTCTCTAAGGAAGATGACCTCGTTGGTGGGAAAGTTGAATTGGAAAAAAATCGGCATTTAACGAGAAAAGTTTGGATTGTTGGAATGGTTGGTGGTATTACACTAACAGGTATAATAGCTGGTACGAATAGTATGGCTTCCCTCGATGGGTTCCTGATTCCCTGAGGTATCTCTTAATAATAATATTAATGCAAGTAAAAGAAAGAATGAATATAAAACAATAACTGTGCAGAATTCAGAGAGTGTGAGGATGACAGATGCAAAAGAGGTTGTGCACCTAATGACTGCCAACCCACTTTGCTAAAAGCTATCAACCTGGTGTATGCAACATTGAGCTCACTGTTCGTAGCGCCATATCTTTGCTGGAGTGCCGCAGGGATCTCTGCTGGCTCCATTGCTGTTTTCTGTATACATGTCAGACATCCTACACAATCCGATGACTTCCATGTTTGCTCTGTATGCGGACGATACGGCAATACTAACCAGATCTCTCAGACCCCACTTCGTTACCAGAAAGCTTCAAGAAAACCTTCTAAAGCTGAACGGTTGGTTCTCCAAGTGGAGATTGGAAGTCAACCCCCTGAAAAGCTCAGCGGTTCTTTTCTCAAAAAGGCCAATGTCTCCTGCAGGAGATGTGTTACTATCCAATACTAAAATTCCCTGGCAGAGAGAAGCAAATTACCTGGGTGTGATTCTCGACAAAAAGCTATCTTTCAATCAGCACACTAAGTCTGCATGCGCAAAAGCATTTAAAGCCATAGCTCAGATCTATCTGCTAATTAATAGAAATAGCAAGCTCAGCAACATAATCAAATTGCAACTATACCAGATGACGATTCGTCCTATAATCACCTATGCCTCTCCAGCCTGGAGTCACACCTCTAGCACTAACATTATCAAAATACAGCGAATGCAGAACAAGTGCTTGAGAATGATTCTGAACGCCCCGTGGTATGTTAGAAACAATCAACTTCATAGAGACACAAATATTCCCTATATTTTATCTTTTCTACAATCCGTAGCATTCAAGTTTTTCCTAAAGACGTCCACACATCCCAACGATTTGGTTCAGCAGGCTGCAGCATACAATCCAACGGACATATTCAAATATAGAAGACCAAAAGCTATATTAACCTCCTATATCGATGCATAATCTCCATGCCCATTCAGGGCGAGCAAACTGCTCGTAAAGTTTACCCTCACTGTAACCACAACAGATAGCGGGGAATATGAAAAGCATTTTGCTTCACCCTTAAAGAATAAATGTCAATTGAGCTCACTGCAACCTTTTCTTAAGAAACTCAGGTGTATGAAGAGGGGGTATTAGAGCTGTTGCACAAAATGAATAAGAATTCAGCAAAAGAGATCAATGAGATATCAGGATGGGTGCAAAAACAGTGTTCAGCTGAACTGGTATTCCTTTAACCAGGCTAATATAATGTCATTCTCAGAACAGGAAAGATTCCACAGGAGTGGAAAGAATGTCTGCTAATCCCATTGCAAACGGTGGTGCAAAGACCGATCCAACTATCGACCAATTAGTATCTCCGGAGTGGTGGTGAAAATTTTGGAAATGTGGGTGAGGGCTCACATTCAGAAATGGACTGACAGTGAATCTACTTTGCAATGAACAGCATGGGTTTACTAAGGGAAGGTCATGTTTTAGCAACTTGCTCACATTTTATAACAATGTTCCCATTGAACTAGACAAGGGGGAATGAATACACCATGATACTTTTGGATTTTGCTAAGGATTTTGAACCATGGAAGACTGTTGCATAATTTGGAAAATGTGGGTTTGGATTATAATATTAGCGTGGTTAAGCAGATGGCTCACAGATGTCAAAAATGTGGTATACGATGTTAGTATGCAAGAGTAACTAGTGGTGTACCACAAGGATCAGTGCTTGGTCCACTGTTATTCAATCCGTACATTAATAACATTGGGAAGGATCTGATAGGCGGCATACAGCTATTTGCTGATGATGCAAAGATAGGTAGGGTAATCAGGAATGCTGCTGATATGCAGTACTTGCAGAATGATTTGAATAGGCTGGAATTGGGAGCATGGAAACATGGATGTCAGTTGTGTCAATAAATGTGAAGTCATGCACTTTGGGGTGATTAGATATCCAATGTCGTATTATATTGGTGGGATTATGCCAGAAGAAACTGATCAGGCTAGAGTTCTTGGAGTGTTAGTAGATAGGTAGTTGAAGTTCAGCGGCCATGGAGCAAATATTACACATACAACTGAAAAAATTGCACTCTAATGAACTTTGATATGTAAAGATAAGGATATCATTTTGTCTCTTTACAAGGCCTTGATAATATCTCATTTGGACTGTTGTGCGCATGTTGAGGTCTGGTCTTCTGGTTTTCGTTGTGATTCTGATACAGTGAAGAGAGTGCAAAGGAGAGTGTTAAAAATGATATCTGGATTGTGGAATACTGATTATGAAGACATATTGAGAATTTGTAGACTGCAGACATTAGCAAACAGGAGAAAGAGGGTTGATATGCATAAAGAGGATTGACCGCATCCTTGGAAGCTGAGAATAATACCGCTAACGAGGTGAGGGCTAGTTTTTTCACTCATAGAGTGTTATGTGATTGGAATGAATTTGAATTGGTATCGGATGTTGTGCGTGCAAGCAGTGTAAATGAATTCAAGAATAAGTATGATAGCTGGTGTGCGTGTGTGTGTAGTATGCGGCCTCACTCGAGAGTCTCTGACTCCCTGGAGGTGTCTGTTAATAGTAATAATTCGAAGAGTGGTATAAACAACAATGATTTGACAGAATGAATAGAGAAAGAGATTGTGCAGTCAAAAAAAGTCAAAAATTGAGGTTGCATACTCTTTGGCATGGTATATTAAAGTGAATTTATGCAGAATATGTAAATGAAAAAAACAAAAAATAAATAAAATGAGAGGAGTTAGTTTCTGTTAGGAAACGTAGGCGAGGTTTTGCAGACAGGAGATTGAAATGAACATTATTGACATTAGAAGTAAGACCACCTGTATTTGTGTAGTATATTTGAAAGGTTCTGTGAAGCTTTTAATGTTGACCGCATAAGTCAACATCAAAACAATGGTTGATCTTTGCATTAGTATTTCTTCTATATATATATATATTTATATTTATTGTTATTTTCTTTTTATATGTCCACGCTTCGTCTTCACTTTGATGTTTGTTTTTTTCCAGTTGTTGTAGTCCCCTTATTCTTCAGCACGTAGATCGTATCTGGTCGGCTAGTACACGTCAGAGGAGAGCAGTATCTTCTGATTTATGGACCGCAGTTATGAAAACAGAAACATGCTCGTGAGTGTATCACAGGTCAATTTTTACCAAATGGTGGAATTTCATTCGGTCTATCTGTGCGTAGTTGTCGGTTCGAAGCTGTGACCATTGACATTTTTAATAAGGTCAAAGTTACTGTTCGACGAGCTTGCAATTCCGCCATTTAGCGTCGCAGAATGGGAATTCAGGTCGATGGCGTTTTCGGGAGTAACAGATTATTATTGCGACTGATCGTAAATTGCCTCTCACTTGCATTTTTATTGTGTCGATTCTACGGAGAAAATTTCGTCAAGGTGTAATAAATAGCTGTCGATGCGCTTTCCGAAGTTTAGAAACCGTTTGCCGGAGAAGAAACGCAGAGGGCAGAAAAATGGCTGACCGACGACAGTCCAAAGTTTGAGGCGCCTGTTCGTCGATCATGTTACAACTAGTATGCAACATAAATCGCACCCAAGGCTCATTTTCATTTCCGATATTCAACTTACAGCTACGGCACTTCAGAGCTTTCAGTAATTTGTCTACTTTAGCGAGAGAGGCGCTCTGTCGTCGCTCAGCCTGTGTTGCTGCTGCCATCTTTGCTTCCCTGCTATCGGCATACGTATAGGTTGAGCGCGGGCGCTTGCTATAGCCGAAAATGAATGAAAATCTTGTCTTTGAAACGCTCAGAGTACTTACGGTTCGCCTAGAGTTCTTCCGTCTCTTGATATCTATTACTGTACTGTCATTTGGGACGGTAGTTTGGGAAAAAAAATCACTTTTAAAAGCGACGAAATAACACGGCACAGTTTGCAAGCAACACAGTCCTAAGCGCCACTACAGGAATACGCGCCACCTATAGGAATAATTGCATGCTCGAGAGATCTTGGGAAGTGATTAATTTCAAACATCTGGGAACATTACTCGATACTTGAGTAATTAATGTTCCAAAATATTTGATGTTTAATTGTAAAACATCTAGTTATCAATAGTAAACTGCTCAGTTTCCCTTTATGTTTTTTTTTTACATACTTTTAAAATTTTAAATCTAAAACTCAATTAAACAGGATGGTCGCAAGGATTCTCCTTAATTCAATCTTGTCTTGACAGCAAATTTAGATACAGTTTCATTTGTCAACAACACGCGTCGCTTGTCAGTGGTGCAATTTTGATTCAGTTCATCTTGCGATGCATCGAAGTTCATTTAATACTCCCCAAAGGCCTTCCTGTGAATGCTCGCATGCGTTTTTTCTGAAATCGATAAATAAAATATGGACAGAATGATTATATTTCCACTGTTTAAATATTTGTGTTGTTGTGAAATCAGGTCAACTGAATCGATTTCTTCGTAGCATGGTTTCTGGTCTATTATAAAATAAATAATTTATAAAAAAATTATTAGCTTATCCAAGCTACAAATGTATTATAGGATTAACTAAAAATCATTCGTAGATTGGAACTTCATTAATTTCTTCAACATTATAGTAAGATTTTTGTTTCTTATTTATATGTATTATTAGTGATTGTTCTCATTCTGAATGTATATATTTTCCCATACTAAATTTGCCAGTTTATGTATTTCTGTAGTTAATTCACTACCACCATATTTGATGAGTTCGGCTACTGTTCCACTGGTAGCTGGTGCTTTGCTGTCTGTACTTTATTTCTTCTTCTTTGGTTAGTGAAAGTTTAAATATTTCTAGGTGGCAAGTATGATCAATTTTCTCTTCAAAGTCTCAGCAGGTTCATCGCAATTTAGGAAGTGCTTATACTATCCTTCCCCCGCCTGTTTGCTCTTTCATATCTATTGCTACTGAGATTCTCATGTGGGCCATTTTTTTTTTCAAATGTCATACAAAAATTTTGTTTGTTTTTTAACCTAAATTGCTTCTGATTTTTTCTAAGCTCTTCGTGTAGATTTTTTTTTGTTATTGTATGATTATTTTATTCCTTGCGTTCTATTTGTATTTCTGAGCAGCATAAATAAAACATGGGTTATTAAACCAGTTAGTTCTATATATTTTTCTTTATCTCTAACATTTGAGAACCTCCTTAGCTCAATCAGTATAGACGAAACCCTTTGGTCGGAAAGACCTGAATTGGATTCCCATCCATCACGTGAGGAACCTTTATCTGATCTCTTTCGACGAAAGAGATCAGATATAAAGGGGTTTTTGTCCCTCAGAACAGGCAAACCGGCCTCATGAACACACTGGTCCCAAACCGGATGAAATAGGGAGGGGTTGAGAAAAGCAATGGTGAACCACCCTGTAAAAATCTCACCAGAAACTTTGAGGCAAGAACACTTGCCTCAAAGTTTCCGGTACCTTAATATGGTTGCAGATGTTTTCTATATCTGCATTTTCTTTCAGCTACTCATTTTTCAATTTTTGTTTTAATTCAGACTATTTTTTTTGATCCTCTATTTTATCTAGTTTATTAATGCTTTTAACTCAATTGATTCCCATGTGCTAAAGATGCTATTGTTTATTTTGTTGCCATAAGAATAGAATCGATGATCGCAATCACACTCAGCTCCAGTGCAAATCCTACATCTTTTATTGATTACTATATATGGTCTATTTGGTTACATGCATATCAGGAAATTTCCTGGTTTGTTTGTACCTATTCATCCTCATAAACAGTGCTGCTTATTATTAAATTTCTAAATGGAGCCGAAATGAATCAAGCTTTCTACATTAAAGTTTGTTTATTCATGAAAGATTTGGTTTTAATATATTTTTTAAAATATTTCTTCCTTTCCAATATTTGCATTGCATTGAGTGACTCTTTATGTAATTATTCCCCTCTGACCTGTCAATTTTGGAAGCCAGCCCTGCTGCAACAATGCCATTGAGGTATAGCTTGCAGGGTCAGAGGAATATTCGAGTGTTTCCCCACCACTACGTGAAGGTGGAGATATCGGTGAATTTTTATACATTCAGGTGTGCGCTTGAGTGTATTGAATTCAAATACCTGATTTCAGAATTTATATCAGAATTTTTATAAAGATAGATTAAAAGCTTTATGTGCGAGCAAAGCTGGACATCCTTAAAGAATCGAACTTGAATAATATTCATATGTGAACTGTAGATCCAAATGTACAGACAACCTTCGAGAAAATAAAATTTAAAAAAAAATCAATGCATCACCAATGCGAGGAAATGAATTGCAAGAGTAGAAAAATCGGAATTTCATGAGACTCAAAAAAGTTAAAGAGGTAGTTCCAGAAAAAGATTAATCATACTTCAAGCTCCTGGCAACAGGTAACCACCTACCCTGACAAAATACGGAGAAAATCTACGAAAGCTAAACTATGTGTAAAAGTAAAGTTGATGGGAAGACATTGCTAAAAAAATAATATTAAAAAAAATTATCTTATAGAAGGTGACAAAGTGTTCTGATGGCTCTCGAAAAATCATATAAAAGATCACTGTAAAAGAAATGAGATTAAAAATATAACAATTTTTAATAAAATCAAGATTTAAATAGACGGAAAGATAGCACTAAGTTGGAGGTGGGAAAAAAAAATTCTTACGACGTTTCTATGGTATGCTAGTCTATTTTTCTTTTCCACGAAGCGAATAAATAAATTTATAATAAAAACAGAAATGACTTTATCTTCCCCATGGTTATATATAAAAAGACTAAGCAATTTAATTTATGTTATAAAATCCTATTTTATTTAGATAATAAAATATACAATACTGTATATATGAATAAGATAAAATATAAAGATATTTTATTAAATTGACTAGATAAGATAATAGTTTCCATTAATATAATTATCAATAAAAAATATGAGTAGTGCGTATTTTTATTTTAGTTCTGAAAACTTCTGTTTTCATAACTAAAATAAAAATATTTCCTAAAATTATTTTAATATTAAAGATATGGTCATTATTAAAACATTAAAATAATTAATAGTAATCTTATAATTCATTAAAATTATAATTACTTAAGTTTTCAATATAATATTGCTTAGAGTTTAAAATACACCTGAATCATTTTTTTATAAGTTGTTTTGAATAGCTGATAAAGGTTGAAATTAGTGTGTTTTGTAGACTAACAAGGCCTGCGTTGTCGGTATGATTCCTTCTGAGTCTGTTAATGTGAATGTATAAATAATAATGACAACATAATTAAAATTCAAATACTGTAAATCAGTGCCTTTATTAAAATATACAATTTCATTCTTAAACAGCAGAGAAAAAATGATATATATACATAAAGATATTTCGCTTGTAAATTTACTTATGAAATGTGAAATACTAATTAAGAAATGCTAAAAACTGTACCTGAAGTTCACAAACCTGTTGAATTCGTGCGTGCTATATAGAATATGTCTCAGCTGTAAGACATTTATGGCTAAGTTAGTGGAAAGAAACAAAAATTAAACTATTGCTATTTATTTTACAAAGTGCAAATAAGACAGATTTCTCTGGTTCAGATATACTCAGGAAAAAAGATTCAAAAACCCACAAAACATTAGAAATACATTAACTGCTGCTGTAGAAAATGATTGAGTGTATTCTGCACGTGTGGGCATGGTTTCAGCGCTTGTGAGTTGTCTCGTTTTTGCATAGTCAAAGTGTAGCTGTATAATAGTGTAATAATGGTGGGATAGTGTAATAGCTGTGTATATTAAGACACCATTTTATTTATTTATTTTTTTCTTAAACATTATTATTAAAATTTTCTGATTGTAATATATATATATATATATATATATATATATATATATATATGTGTGTGTTACGTATCTGATTGTAATGTTTACACGTAATTAGTTTATATATGTTTATATTTTTTTGTAGCTAAATGCATTATTCACTGATGTAAAACTGGTCAGGAACTTATTGAAATTGATTGGTAAAAGACAAACATTGCGTGCCATAATATCCCCCTTCCCTAGCTTTGGCAGCTTAAATATCGATATTGTGCCCGACTTCGCTAAATAGTCAATCCCAGTCGCTAAAAATACAAAGTGTGCTTTTATTAAATATTTCAAATGCAAAAATATGGAAGTGATATGTGAAACACGTAAAAAGTATAGAAAATTTCGAATGCGATAGCGATATTTTTGTCGTTAAAATCGTAGTGGAATGCGTGATTATAAGATTCGTGCATTGCGTAAGGTAAATGATTATATTATTGAACAAGATAAATCCGTTTTAGGGTGATTATCACCACCCATAGATGCAAAGCGATTTAAAAGTAGAGTATCATGTAATCTGACATGAGTTGAAGATGCTATTAGTAAATACCAAAGGCCTTTAGAAAAAGGTTTAGACAAATTACTTCACATTTATAAAATTGATTACATATTCGATAAGCTAACCGAAAAAGTTAGACCATTTTTACATCAATAAAGATAAAATCAATACCACATTACACATCCTTATAGTCCTTATAAGGACTGGCTTAAAGGGGCGAAGCAAGAATGCTTTTCATCTTCCCCGTTATCTGTAGCGGGCAGTGTAGGGATAAGGTGTTATTGAGCTATTAAACCTCTGATCATGGCAGGAGGGTAACAGCAATATCCGAGCCTCAGTTGGAACTTCATTAGCTACAGCATTGCCATCCATTACCCTCCAAAGGTATTGGATTGAATGAATCAATCCAAAATTCTACTCCACCTTCACATTACACATATTCAGCGTAACTAATTGATAATAGAATATATATCAATACCACATATGGTGTATGAATAAATTTAGATTTTAATAAGAAAATTTAGATTAAAATTATTATATAAGAAAACAAAATCAGTTTGTTTTTCATTTGATTTAGAAATATATATGTTAAATCTTCATTTTAACGATTATCGCCTTAAAACCGTAAAAAAAAAGATGAATTGTGCCTTCCATTGATAACTTTTTTGATGCAGCAATGTTTTCACATTGATTTGATGCATCAGAAAAGTTATAAATGGAAGGAATAATTCATCGATTTTTTTTATCTTGATAAGAAAAATATTCCCAGAATAGTAAAAAAAAAAGTATACTATATAATACTAGTGTTATTTACTAAATGAACTCAGGCAAGGTTTTGAATAAAACGGTCGGTCGAGTTTTTATAATTTTAAAATTAAAAGCTGTAGTTAAAGCTACGACAATTACAAAACATTGAGTAGGAAGCATTGAAACTGAAGAAAATGGAAAATTAAATATTCATAACCACACGAACACGTCGAATAGCGGATTTCTTATGTCACTTGTAAAGGATAAATCGGACATCAATGGGGAAAAAAATGTCCTATCTCTAATGAAGTGATACCGTTTTTATTTTTTATATTAATTTTCTTAGCGCGGTGCATGACGAGGTGTCTTTGAACGACGACTAATTCTGATGACGGCACTACCATTAGACATCTGTATGAGTCATGTTAAAGTAAGCGAAATCATCTCAGAACCCAATATGGGAACACAGTTCCTGAAGAATTACCAACATATGGTATGCGGGTTTTCCAGATCCTTCTATAATCATGAAGGTTTTGCTGAGTTGTAAATAAGATTAGGCTTTGTGATACTGACAACGATGTCTTTGTACTATTCTAAGGATTGTAATCTTATATTGTCTCTCTTACTAGAGACTTTCAGGAAGAATTTGATAAGAATAATTCAATCATGAAATTAGCTGTTCAAAACAAACGTGGTGAAATGTGCGGTTTGTTCATATGAGATGGGAAAAAAGAATAATGAACATTATAATTATAACATAATAATTCTGAAATCTATATGCGATGGGAAAAAAGAATAAGGAACATTATAATTATAATAATTCTGAGATGTATTTGGTTTCGAGTATTGCGGCGAGAAACATTTGTTTGCAACAAATGCATTAATAACCATTGATAATACCATCAACAAGTAAGCCTTTTGACTGACAATTGTCTTTAGGGGTGAAGCAAGATGCTTTTCATATTCCCCGCTATCTGTTGTGGTTGCAGTGAAGGTAAAATTTATGAGCAGAATGCTCGCCCTGATTGGGCATGGAGATTATGCATCACTAAAGGAGGCCAATATAGCTTTTGGTCTTCTATATTTGAATATGTCTGTTGGGTCGTATGCTGTAGCTTGTTGAACCAAATCGTTGGGATGTGTGGACGTCAAGTGGTACTGAAATAAACTAATGTTTATTTCAGTACCACTTGTTTTTCTAGCTCAGATTAGTTGAAGTTTTCAGTAATTTGTCGTTGTATAGAAAATATTATCAATATTAATTGTGAGACATGCGGATCTTTTTGTACTTATAGTAACAAAAGTGCATTTTTAATATTTGTTCTTTATTGATTATAAAATTCGACACTTTTCCTCCCGACGATTTTGTTTATTGCTATTGTCTCTTTGATAGAAGATGAATGCATTTGATCGACATTAATGATATAGAGCTGTTCATTTGATATAACGATGAGAGCATTTATATTGATCTTCTAAAACATTGCTCCAACGATAGCATTGATTCTTTAGACATATATATACACTTTATTACTTCACGTAAGTATATATGGCTTGTTTTTCTCTTCATACATAACACTGCTTCTGAAAACCACCAGGGGATTATTTAGCAAAAGGTCATTAAATCTATTTTAAAAAAAATCTCATTTAATGTTTTGATCAACCTTCTATGCATAACCGCATGACATGTAACTGTATAATAAAAGAAATTATGTAATTAACCTATATAATTAAATGCTTATTAATTACATTGACAAAGTAACGTAACTTAGTAAGGGAAGGTGACATCTGGCGGGTTTTCAGAGAAAGTAAATTCTATTTTATTTTTTTAATCAAAACTTTTTCTCATCGTCTTTAGTTTCTTCTCCTTCAGGATTTGGGACAGTATAAGGACTAGATGATTTTGGATCGCTCACTTTATTCTCTTGAACAGTTTCAGTTTCCTGCTGAGATCCAATTGTAGCTGCGTGTACTAAAAGAGTAGTAAATTCTGTTTCTTTGGTATTTTTAGGATCGGATCGCTGAGCAGAATCCTGATTCTTGATATCCACTTGCGTCTTCTTCTTTGCAGATGTTGTTGAAGTCCATGTATGAGAAAAGAAGACATAAACAAGTCCCATAACAGATCCAATAACCACCAGGAGAAATCCAGATGAATAAACAGATGGGTCTTTTACACCCAGCCCAATAAACACAAGAATTAAGCCGGCAATTATAAACACTATCGCTATGGTAAGTTTGTGTCCCGGACATCTCTCAGGTTTCCCACTATCATTGTCTACTGGCGAAGTGTGAGAAACAGCTGGCCGAGATAATGATAAAATGCTCGGATTAGGACTCCTCTGCTGGGTGACTTTGCGAAGACGATTGGGTTTCTTTCTGTCTCTTTGTCTTCGTACTGACAACGCAGCCAAAGCCATGAAAACTAAGTTGAAATGGAAAGAAAAAAAGAAATTTATATCCCTCGATTTTTAAAAAAAAAAATGGTTTCTATGAAAATCAATAATATTTTGGAAAATTTTCTTTATATTAAATTATACAATTTTATATCTTATATCTACTTAGTTTTTTTTTTAATACAAACTAACTTTTTCAATAGAAGTGAGCATTTTCCTTCAGTAAGTTCAACCACAAAGACAATGACTGGTGATAGAGATATATATCAGGCTTCTATAGCAATTTAATAAGTGAACTAAGCGAATGCTTATTTAAAATAAAATAAAATAAAGTTTTGTCTGTTTGATAACATTACTGATAAATTATATTATCTTGACTTCAAAAGCTGCAATAATGCTAATATAGTAAACGAATTAGTGTTGTAATATATTTTAATATTACAATAATGGTAAAGTAACATCTTGTATTATTCTGCATCATTTTTTACTTCTTTAATTTTCATTTATTTATTTTAAATAAATTTTCATTTGCTGATTCTACTTTTAGTCCGCGCCGTTAGCCTAGTGGCCGTGCGCTTCGCACCCAAATGCCTGGGGAAGGAGTGTCCTAGGTTCGATTCCCGTCGACGACGTGAGGAGCTTAAGAATCTTCTTTAGCCAAGTTAGCCTGTCTTGGGCGTGAACAGCTGGGTTTTATTCCCCAGTTTATATGGGGTGGTTTTCATCCTGCAAGCAAGTAAATCGGCCCCGTGAACACACACACACGGATACAGTCATGAATATCGTCCTCAGGGGATGCAGCAAATGAGTGGCGGTCCAGCTGCATTAATACGCCAGTAACCCCTCATTAGGAGGGGACTCAACCCGTCCTAGAAGGATAGGATTCTACTTTTACTCATATCAACAATAAAAAAAAAAAAAAGGTTGTGATTGAACCGTAAAGGGATCAATAGTGTCTTTCTCGATTAAGGGAAAGACACTATTGATCCCCTTACGATAAATTAGCAATAAAAAGACTGACTGTGAAAATATGCAGGAATATTGAAAATCTTCCTAAATGGAGAATTCATCGAACAAATAAAATATTTCCGTTATTGAGGCACAATTTTAGGGACGATGGCAAATTTAATACGGAGCTAGAAAACAAAATTAGCAAAACGATTCTGGTCAACTGAATAAATTTATATGGAATAAGAGAGAAATTAACCAAAATACTAAACTGGCTTTATACAAGGCGGTGTTGAAACCATTTAAGTTATGGATCTGAGAGCTGAATTATAAATAAAACATTAAGATATGAGAATTGTGAGAAAGATTAGAGAGTGAACAAATGGCATCATTAGCAGTATTATATTAAAATGACATTAGGAAAGACCATGATGCTGTCAGCATTTAGGAGTGTGTGAGCAGAGTTAATCTCAGGTGGGATGGTCATTTAAACAGAATGAAAGAGGAAAGGTTTGCAAAACAAGTTTTTGATACTGCAAAAAGTGTGTTGGAAGACGAAATATAATATTTGGCAATATTCGAGCCTTTAGAGATAACAGATCAGTTTGGACAAAAAACTGTCGATGGAAAGTTATTATGTAAACTTTTAATATACTTAATACACTATCATATCATGAATTTGATTATGAAAGATTTTAGTAAAAAAGGTATTACGCATGTTTTTTTATTGCAGAAACTTAGGTTTTATCATATGCAAAATATAAAATGATGCATTAAACCATTCTTATTAAGAAATTTTAAAAAATATGTTAAATAATTTATTACTTTCAAAATGAATATTAATGTCCTGGAAAATGTTTTCCATGTAGGCAAAATAAACTATAAGTATTGCTATCAAAATAATATTACTTGACATATTTTATTATATGATTTAAATATTTTTAATGTGTGTTTAATATTAAATCACGACGTTAGTTAAGAGAATCAAAGATCGAAATGATATAACTTGGTAGGCAATTTAATAAAAAAACATTGTGAATCAAGTCTTGCATTCATTAAGCAGAAGATTGAAGGATATGATGCACACTTGTGGGGAAAAAAATAACAAACGGACTTTTATAAATATGTTTGAGATGAATGATTAATTTAAATAAAAAGTAGAATTTGCAACTACAAATTATTGTATATACATGCATAAAAAGTGCATTAACTATACGGACAGAATAACAAGATTAAAAACAAAGTACATTCCGTAAGAGCATTCTCATGTATATAGTTCTAATATAGTCGCTTCAAGATTATCGTAGCGAATGAATCAAGATCAGTTATATATTTATTTACTGACATTTATAGCATATAATTTTTGGCACTGAATTCAAATTAAACTGACATTGAGAGGATTAGCATTTTAGTACAGATCTCAAACAGTTTCATAAAATGCGATCTAGACAAAGAGATGTTATGTGTAGATGGAAGAATAGATGTGTTTGGAAGAGGTTATGTGTAAATGGATGTGGGGGAGAGAAGGCGAATGTAAAAGGTGACACACATTTCGTTAAATACCTATACTTGATGCGAGTTTATTTTGATAAGTTCTACATTTTTCCTGTTTATGTTAGTCATTGGGAGAATAGCAAAAATTGCTTGAACTCAGAAGAAAGGATTTCTTGCAATATGAAAAAAAAAAAAAAATCAACACACACACAGGTTTCTATTTTTTCATAAATAGAACGGGACAGTAACTTAACGAGTGAAAACTTAAATGAATCTTATCTTTTTCGTGAAATACAAAAGGAAACTATTCCAGATGCTGCACAATATTTCAGTTAGTTTAGATAAGCATTTTTTCGACTTAATTTTATGAGTTCTTTGTAACTTTATTTTTACCTAGTACAGAAACTCTCCTGTAGAGATCAAGCACGGAACTCTTTCAAGCCTCCAGTAAGCAGGGGATTGGTCTCACATCCCCTGCTTACTGGAGGCTTGAAAGAGTTCCGTGGGCACAATAATTAATTGTTACAAAGTAAGTTGCAGATGACATCTTCCTACTCGTTATTTTCTAAATATTTCAGACTGACTCTTCTTAAGATTTTAATACTTTTACTTTTGGTTTTTGAGAACGGTGCAAGGACGACGAAATCTTATTTTAACAGTAACAATATCAGATTGTTTAGATTTAAATGGGCTCTGCTAAAAGAAGTACGCTAATTTGATTTACTCACATTGCATTTATTAATAATACATTCGTTAATAAGTAATTATGTCAATTATATTTAAATTTTAATCATTTCAATATCCCACGTTTAGCTCAGCTAACTGTCCACAGAGTACCAGTGAAGATCAAATAAATAAAAGATAGTTACGTTTCCGGCTGGTACGGACGCATGTGTGGGTGTTTGTATCATGCATAATGCATGTTAATACAATGGACTACGATGCAAGTGCATTATTCAATATCATTGTGTAATTTCTTTCACTTTTATTCTTATTTCGAAACGCTCTATTTCATTAATAAAATCTAAACAATTTATAAGAAGAAAATTAAACGAAACAAAGTGAAATATATTAAATTTTAAATATAATAAACTCTCATTATACCGACTCGGAACTATTAATATTAGAACAGTCAATTAAAGAACAATTAATATTAATATGTGGAAATAAAATAAATGGTCAACATGGTATTTAGGCTGTGACTATTGCTCCTCTTATAATGGAAGAAAACAATCCAAAAACAAAAAAAAAAGAAAAGAAAACGATACAAAAATCGATTTTTCGTATGCATTTCACATAATCGTACTTAAAAAGTAGTATTAATTCAGATACGTTTAAATATAAAATGATAGAATTATGAAAATAAAATATAGGTGGAATTTTTCGAAATAAAAACGGATTCAGAAATTAATATCAGACATGGTTATAAGGGGGTAAAAAAAAAAAAACAGGATAATCATGATGTAAGTACTTGCAGGATTTCTGCCCTGAACGAACTGTTCTTTACTGACACCTCATTCAAACAAATATATGGTTCATGTGGCGTTGAGTTTGGTTAAAAGTCAGTTTAAAAAGCTGAAGCTAAGCCAGCGTTATGAGGCTGATTTTGCTGGATGATGTTTTTCCAGTAGGAAAAAGGCTAAATAGTTTCGCATATTCATGGCTAAATAGTTTCGCATATTTCGTTTATTTACTAAAAAAAACTTGGTTTGAATCTCCCCCCCCCCGCCGAGAGACTATAAAATTCCATAAAAATACTATAAAATTCAACGTAATTAATATTATTAAATTTAATATTAATTACTAACATCTGACAAAGGACACTAGAATACATGATATACATATTATTGAACATTATCAGTAATAATTTCTAAAATATTGTAATATTTTGAAATAAAAATAATCTTAAAAATAAATTAAATTTTAAATAAAATTAGGTTATATAAAAATAAAATGATTATTTCAAAAAAATTGAGATATTTTTATAAACCTAAATTGGAATGACTTTTGTAAGTGATACTTGTTGGAGTGATACCGTTCTGAAGGTCTCGCCATTTTATGCTAGTGCTTTTATCCTAGGAATTCAGAGTTTTGCGAGGGTACCGACCAAACTACAACTGCACGGTAAGCGTTTATTTATCTTTCTTTCACTCAGCTTCTGACACTTCGCATTGATAGACATGGAAAAACAAATAGATGAGACGATATCTGAGGAAGTATATCGTGAATCCATCAGACTAGGCGAGCTGCTTAACAACAAATGGCCGGGAAAGGTGAAACTTTGTGATACGTTTCCCCCCGCAAGCATCACAGGCGATGACGCCGCTAAAATGGAGGAACAGTTGGACTCGACAATCTCTACTTCCTAAGATTTTGAAGAGGTCCGCGCACTCAAGAAGCGCAAAACAACCGTACAACCACCCAAAGATAAAGAAATGGAACAAGATGGTCCAGTTTCGGACTCCACTGCTTCTCCCAAAGAAAAGGTGCCTCCGATCATACTAAGAGAAAAACAACGATGGTCAGCTTTAAAATCTACCATGTCCAGTTTACAAATTGATTACACAAAGGCCAAAAGTGTGGATGAGAGTATCAAGATACAACCCGCCACGATGACAGATTATAGAAAATTAAACATCAGAATCAAATTGATTTTATACCAGCTGACGATTCGTCCCATAGTCATTTATGCTTCTCCAGCCTGGAGCCACACCTCCAATACTAACATTCTCAAACTGCAACGTGTGCAAAACAAGTGCTTGCAAATGATTCCAAACGCCCCATGGTTCTTCAGAAACAATAAACTTCATCGAGATACAAATATTCCTTATATCTTCTCTTTCCTACAATCTTTAGCAACAAAATTTTTCTTAAAAACGTCCATACACCCCAACGATCTAGTTTAGTAAGCTGTAGCCTACGATGCATCGGATATATTCAAATATAAAAGATCAAAACCCATTTCGACTTCCTGTAGCGATGCATAACCTCCATGCCCATCCAGGACGAGCACTCTGCTCATAAAATTCTACCCTCACTCTAACCGTAACAGATAGGAATATGAAAAGCATCTTGCTTCACCCCTAAAGCCATTAATGTCAATTGTCAAGTCAATATATATTTATTCATTCATGTGTATTTACGTTTATGAGGTCACAGAGCTGAGGGCAACGAATGGCAATGCTGTGGTCAATGAAGTTTTAACTGAGGCTCGGCTACTATTGCCGTTATCCCGCCATGACCAGAGAAAAAGCCATTCTTGTTTTATCCATTTAGCCAAAAAAAGTATGAATATGCTGTGTTTCGTTTCATCTACGTTTCATCAATCCAGGCCATTCCCAGTCACTTGAGGACAGGATTACTTAGGACAAGTTTCCAAACTTTGTTTCTCTTGGCTTTTCAATTTTATAACATTTTACTATATTTTGTTTACCCTGCTTGACATTCTTTTATTTTCCTGCTTTATTACATGCTTAATTTTAAAATGTCGACTTAATTCGGTTTTCTTTACACGTCTATTTAAGGATTTTAGTATATTTTTCCCCGTTTAGGAGTTTTTCTGTAAATGAGAAAAGAGACGATCGTTTTAGAAGCACCCGGGAAAGGGTCAGCAGTTACAATTGGACAACTGAAGCTGCTCTCCTCTTTTGCCCACTATCTCCACCCCTCCCCCATCCCTTCTGGCTCTCTGCTGAATGCCTGCATTTCTTTTATACTCTAAATACCATCGATGAATCACAAACATCCCACTTAAAGGCATGGATGTTTGTGATAGTCTTTCACCTTCATACATTCAACCAGACATATGTATACACTTTCCCAAAATGGATATATATATATATAACATACTAAAATGATTTTAAAATACTTACCTAGATGATCTTAAGTACGGATAAATACAAGTATAAATGGAGAATTAGCGAGTGCTTTCAGTACATTGATTTTGTTATAGTACACACATACCCTTATGAAATCGGACTTGCAACAGTTGGATTTGCAGGAACTCTTAAACCTCTTACCAGTGTATGAAAACTACCCACAAAGTATATTTCGACCGCAACGTACTAACGCCTTCTCTAACAGTGGCAACGTTGAAACTTCTCGCAACCCACCCTGCAGACAAATCCTCGCACGTAACCATCGATTACATACAACACAATGCTAACAAGCACATCCACCGGAACTTCTTTCATCTACAAAATTATAAATCAGAAAAATCTGTGCAAGATCATTTCAGGTATTCTACTGGGCGGTTAGTTTTCAACCGAAACTCCTCCTATCGGTATGCAAGCATTTTTTTTTTTTCAAAGAAACTCTATTACTGGCTTTCTCCTAGCATATGTTGTGACGTCACATACGTGAGGGGGTATTCGTATAATGAGAATGTGCCAAACGTGTCACTGAAGAAAAGCAACTAGCGCTCCATGTAGACTTCTCAGAATATGATTAAAATTATTATCATAGAGACGAAGCACTGTTTGTGTATGCTGGGAGCGTAAGGCTACGCTTCGCTTAACACTCTGCGATATTTCTGTGAAACTTAGTAACGAGGGTTTTCTACCGTGTTGAAATTTATTAACCGCTACTTGTATTCCTTGGAATTGATTGAGTTAAAAGGATGATATTAATAGTAGGAAGCAACAACAGAGTTTAAATATTTCTTGCTGGACACACACACAGTGTGCAGACAAAAGTCATGATATTACTTGGCTTGTGACCTCTGTTCATTTGTCGATCCTCCCATGCATGCTTTCTGCAAAGCTTTGATATATGTCTATTGGAATTTTAAAGGAATTCTTTCGGATCAGCGCTCTGTATAGTCTAATCCATCTTAAAAAGCTTATTGTCCCAAAACTTTGGAAATAAAGTTCGCTTTATCCGCAGAACATGTTGTCGTGCTCTTAGCAAAAAGGTCTCCACATATGGAACCCGGTACGTCGGGAGAACAAAGTTGTTTAGGATGCTTGGTCTTGACATAAATGGTTCTGAGCACAAGAAAACAGCCTGCAATAACACTGTCGAACTTTTCTTTAGGAACAATATGGTATTCTTCACATTTACACGTGACAGTCCGTTCACACTACATTAGCTCAATTCCTCTGTCCAAGTTTTCGTAGTTTTGACTCCCCCCCCCCCCAAGCTTGATGGAGCTCTTCATATACGACCAATCGACTACTTGCCTTCTAGCGAGTAATCTAGTGCATATCAGTAATGTCACAGTCCATCTTTAAAACTGATATCAAGACTTAGAAACGTTTAAATAAAACGTATTATAAAACGTAATAATGAGTCTCGGCATCTTTAAATGGTGTATACATAATATACTATTTGACATATCGAATATAAACTTCAGTTCAGGTTTTTCATCCAGCAGAACACATGCAATTAATATATATAATACACACTCATAGCCTCACTTGCTTCTGTCTTAAATCCCAAACAAAATAACGGATGAGGTGATACCCGCTGTACAGATGTGCCAATAATTACACTGACATACGAGTACTTCTTCGATTCTAGAACATGACATAACTGTCGATTGAAGAAACAATCAAATCTGAAATAAGTAACTGCTGTTCCCTGTTTTTCACGCTTTGACAGAAGTGAAATGATAAGTTACAACCGTCACTTCGATGACGTCCAAAGGCTTTACCTTTTCATATTGATGCATGTAACTTTGTCCACAGCATTAATGTCTCATACGAGTGTCCCAGGCTGAATTTGAACGACACAACTTAATGTATATCCGGTCATGAATTCTAGGAATCGAAATGCAAGCAATGAATCCAAATGTAGCATTGCCTAAGTGAAACGCTGTTCAGTCACTCATGCGCAGTAATCAACAGCTGTTCATTCAAGGAAAGTAACGAAAGCATGAATATAGGCTGGATATCAAATAAGAATGCAAATAATTTGAAAGAAAACTCACCAGGTGCGTAGTAACATAGTAATATCATAGTAATTAAACCTAGTGCTTTTTATGGGTAAAGCATTTAAAAAAAATCCTGTTGTGAAAGGAGTTTTATAAAGATATGCTTGCTACAGTAAAACTTAACATTCCTACTTCATGTTACCATGGTAACGTGCTGAAAGCTATCTTAGTGTGCTAACTACGAAATGATGTTGGAAATGCAAAGAAAATTTTATGCTTGTTTTAAAATAGTTTTAATAAAAACTACAATCAGTTGTTTTATGTAAATTAACATATAACTTTGTTCTTCTTTTACTCAACAGCTTAATGACCCATTTAGCGTCTTAGACATTTCAATATAATATCTATCAATATTTCTCTGGGTCTTCCCACAGTTCTTTTCTTGTTCGATTTTATTTGTAAGCAACGTTCAATCAATTGGTCATCCGCTCTCTAGACATAGCAAACCCATTCATTTCTCTCACGTCTTATAAATGATAGAATGGTAGGCCTTTTAACAGGTTTCGCAATTCTTCACCATGTCTTCGTTCATACAGTCCAGTATTTTGATAGTAAGAAGGCCCAAAAATCTTTCTCGATACACTTCTTTCAAATGTAATAAGTTTTTCCATTATCTCCCTTTGTTAATAATAATCTGGATTTTAGACGCCTCAAAATTGCGACGTATTCAAAACCAGAGGAGAGAATTATTGCAGTATTGTTAGTTTGCCTCCTAGCTATTTAAAATCTTATACTTACTCAAAAATATAATTATCAACGGGTAAATACGATCTGTCATATTTTCATATTCCACCTTTTTGTCATAAACTATAACAGGACTAATTATACATATATTTAGTTCTTTTATAATTTATGACGATTCCTTAGACATACTTGACTTAATAATATTACATGTAATGTGTGTAGCATCCGAAAAACACGCAGTTTCAATGGTCTCGTAGCCTTAGCTGCTTTTTTCGTAATCTTAAATAATAACAAATGCAACATTCTGACGAGTGTTTCAAAGGATAACGATGTCATCAGCATGGTTTATGCTGATAACAAAGGCAATATGATGTTTATCCACTTCAGCTCCCTTTTTCATTTAGATTTCAACTAACTTTTTTTCCGAATGATAAGTTGAACTTAGATATTCCACTGCACCTGAAGAACTTCTTTGAGTTACTTGTATTATTTTCAATTTCTTCAATTAATATTTAGTCTGTCAGCCTTTTCTGTGGATGTAGTAGTAGTCTAGTGGTTTAAATTTCTACAGCTCATGTAGTTCTCATTATCTACTGATAATTTCTGTAGCATTTTTACCTTGCCTCATTACTTTGGTTTCCAAGTCATTTATTGTGTGTTTAGCAAAATGCCAAAATGAGAAATCATTTATTTGAATCAATTTATTCGTCCTTCAGAATATAACATCTCCTCCCTGGGAAGACCGAGAGGGCATATTAAGTCTCAATAAACCAGTGTGGTTTCACACCGGGGATAAAAATCATAATATTTTAAAGACTTTTACAAATGTTGGAAGTTTATAATAAATTTAGTTTAATCCTTTATCCAAGTGCGCCTGAAGTGTCTTCAGGAATGGGGCAACTCGCGGTAAAGGTGGACTAAGCTCTCATCACTTGTCTTAGTATCTCCCATAATGCAAAGCACATCTCCTTGCGGAGATGTATAATGCTATGCATTAAGGGAAGGGCCACTACCCAGACCAGTTTCGACCTTTATTTGAGGTCTCGTCAGTGGGAGCCGGACCCAGAGGTGGTAATACTAAAGTGGAAGTAATGGGGAAGTCATATTTATCTATAAGAGTTGACAAAAGGTGTCTCACCTTATTGTTCAAATATCCATGCCACAAAGGGATTTCAACTAAGCCTTTGGTTAGAGGACGGAAACTTTGTCATTTCGGTGATCTGCAATAAACAGAAAATACCACTAGTCCCTCCCAATCATTAGTGTTATTATACGAGAATCATGTGTGCCCCTCTTATTGTTATCATTGTCTATGGTTTTTTTTTTTTGGCCATTTTAACCATGCAACTAAATCCGTATTTATTTCTATGTAACTGAATAAATAATTCTTTTCGCTGAATTAAATTAAGGATATTGTGAAAGAAATGAACATGAAATTCATCATCGTATCTCTTGTTCATCTTCTGGGGATGGTGTATGTCTAAAGTTTCGGTCAAGGACTGTTCTGTATTTCAGAAGATCCCTTCGCCAAACAGGTTATACCAGGCGATTGATCTCTGAATTGCTTTGATCTCTGAATCATTTTTATCTATTGACTGATAGAAACAATGGGTTAGTCTGTTTCTCAAATAGTAATCTGAATTTAAACGAAAACTATCATTTAATAATCTAATATTAGGTTACTTTAAAAAAAAATAGGTGTAGTTGGTATATTCAAAATATTTAAAAAAAACGAAAAAAAATTATTTTTATTTAAATTATATGATATATTTTAATATATAATTTTATGTGTGTATAATATATATATATATATATATATATATATATATATATATATATTGACAAACAACAAAATACATAAAAAGTCTTTATTTTTTATATTAAAATACTAATTCAGTTAATTGTAGCTGGGAGAAAATATACATCTAGATTTCTGTTCGTAAATTCAGTAACAAATGCCAAAATTGAATGATAAAAGATAGGAAACCGCAAGCATTTGAGATATTTGAAAAAGATAAGGAGATAAAAATAGTGACAACTGTTTAAAATTAGAAGAATCGCAAATATCATCATTGGAATCCTGATGCAAGTAATATAACTCGCTATTTTTTCTCTTATCCAATGAAATGTTATTATTTTATCGCATAAATTCATAGTATAATTACAAAATTTATATTATAAGTATAAAGGCTTAAATATTATCAGAAGCATATAATCTAGTAATTTCTCCTTTTCTTTTTTAAGCAAACAGAGCATTTTGTCAATTTTTTTACTGTTAAAGTAAATGAATTTAATAAAAATAAATATATATGAAGTATAGGAAATAAAATGTCAAAAATTAAAAATTTTAAATAAAATACATAAATTTATATAAAAATATATAGATCATAAAAAGAATTTGGATTTTTTTTTTCATTTCAAAATAATTATAAATAAAACATAAAATGTTTACAAATTATTGTTACAAAAAATTTCATAGAAAAATTACATAAAAATTATTAATATAAAATGTTTTATCCTACTGAACAATTGCCTAATTTTTTCAATTAATTAAGTAATTCAATTTAATAAAATAAAATATATAACTATGTTAAAATATATGAAATAAATGCATAATATATAAAAATGAAATATATATAAAATAAAACACCATAAAAATAAAGTATATAAAACAAAATAAAATAAAAATTATTTTTAAAAAATTGTGAATTAAATATAATATATATGTAGATCATAAAATCATAGCTTTGTTTACGAAAATTTGTCAGTGAAATAAAATATTCACATAAAATTAAAACAAAACGTATTGTTAACAAGTCAATTATTTACATCCTTATATATTAGGAATATTTTATCCTTATCACTCAGCCAAGTAGTGTGTTGCATAAAGTTTTAGACGCATGTGCCTGACTAGTATTTAAATTGTATACAAATCTTGCATTATTCGGGTATTAATTATGTAAGGCTTTATTATAAGTTTATTATGTTTTGATGCGAATCCAACAGCCATTCTCTTTCTCGAAGCAATTTAAATACTCGAACACAAATGGTGATGCTCAGGAGTTGTATTATAAGGCAGAGTATGAGCAAGAAAGCTTCTCTTTTTCCTTTTCATGATTGTACGGAATCCATTTGACCATTTTACTTATATTAACAGGATATCTGAATTCTTGATAACAAGAGTGATGTTTCCACTATATACATATATTTAGGGTGAAGATATTTAATAAATCTATATTTATTGAATTTATATTACAATTATGAAATAAATATGATGCTGTATAGGTCTTAGAGATAATGATTGTAGTTCCATAATGCTAATCTGCCGTAACAGTTCAATTCTGTACTAGAGGAACGTTTTTATTCTTTTCCTGAACTAGGCGATCTGGAAATTGGATTTGGAGCACATTATAATGGCAGATTCCTCCAGTACACCCCCCCCCCCAAGGTCTTCAAAATTATTGATAGCCAGGAAGTGAACTATTGATAACGACCGAGCCAGTCTTTGGGAAATAAAAGGCGTTAGATCATTTAGTTGTTCATTATTTAATTTTATATAATAAATAAATACAATATACAATATTAATAAATATATTACATATTAATGAATTACCAATTTACGTCATAATAGTAAGATCATATTTCAAAATGTTTAAATAGATTTTCACTTATCGCACGATAAAAATTAAAAATATTCTCAATAATTTTGAAAAGTACGTGACCTGTGAAATTGCTATCTGTAAGCCACATGCAAAACCATTTTCTCTATCCTAAATCAAAAATACTTTAAATGGATGTTATATAAAGAAACTAAAACATGACTATCTGTTTTTATATATATACTATCTACCAATTATTGTCCGGACACCGGTTATTTGAAGTTATGGAACATTCCAGGTTTGTTAATAAAATAGAAACCGTGTACAGACAATGGGAAGCAGTTTTCATTGTAGCAGTTGAATACAGTTGGTATGGCAACACAGCGTGAACTCAGTGACTTTGAGAGAGAGAGGTGTCATTGTGCGCTGTCACACTGGTAGCATGTCCATACGTGCCATTGCCACTCAACTGGAGCATCCAAAATCAATGGTTGGCGATGTGATCAACAAATAGAGACGTTTCTGGCATCACTAGTACAGGAAAACACCCAGGGCAGCCGCTGAAAATGACTGTTAAAACCGGTGGCAACACAAAAACCAGCTATAATCGGCACAGGCCATCCTGGATGAGTTTCAGAGCGCCAGTAACACCATGGTGAGTACCACTAATACCACATGAAAAGAACTCCATTTACTGGGTTTCCAAGGAAGAGCGGCACACAAGCTGAACATCACAACGAACAAGGCTGCTCATCTGGCTTGGTGCAGTGTGTGTGTGTGTGTGTGTGTGTGTGTGTGTGTGTGTGTGTGTGTGTGTGTGTGTGTGTGTGTGAACCAAACAACTGACCAGTGGAAAACTTCACTCTGGATGAATCAAGGTTCACCTGTTTCCAGTCTTATGGCAAGGTGTTACAGCGTATGATTCACAGGCAATGTATTCATTGCTTTAGCATATACTTTTAAATTAACATATACTTTTAACATAACGAAAAAAGCACTGGCTTCTCACAATCCTCCTTAATATTCAAAAATCGCTATAGCGATTTTTGAATGCGTGCGTGTGTGTGTGTGTGTGTGTGTGTGTGTATATATATATATTTTTTTTTTCACGTTTCACAATGGAATCTTGGTGGAAAAAATACAGCTATCCCTTGCTTAACGCGGGATTTGATTAACGCGGCGAAATTAATTTCGCTAATCCCTTGATATACGCGGTAAGAGTTTTGATTAACGCGCCTTTAACCCTGCGGAGCTCGCAGCTGATCTGACAGATACATGCAAAATGTTTAATATAAATATTCTTGCACAATTCAGTGTGTAGCTTGGAGGTCATAAGCAGCTTTGCATTCATATGTTACGAGTGATATTCCGAACTGTTTTTTGCTGTCAGTTTGGTTTAACACATGTTATATAAAAGTTTGTGATATTTGACAGTAAATTGTATCTGAGAGATACCGCAACCTCCGATGTCAGTATAGTATGGTTTAGTTTTTTTTTATTATTATTATTATTCTTGGTTCAATAATTTCTAGATTGTAACCGAAAATAAATAAACCATCATGTATTACTGAAATAAAGAGCCAAAGGCTTATTTATCATACATATCCTCTAGGACAGTGCTTCCCAAACTTATGGATGTAAAGGCCCCCTTGGAAAAATTAAAATATTTCACCGCCCCCATCGAAAAAAAAATCGTAATACAGATATATATTAGTGTAATATTTATTGTATTTATATTCAATATAAAACATACACAGCGAATATTGCAAAACTCAAATTTTACATTGAGATGGCACACACTTAGTCTTAAAACATTTCAAATTTGTTTTCATTATTTCACGGCCCACAGTTTGGGAAGCGCTGCTCTAGGAGATGTGCTTTACATTATGGAAAATACTAAGGAAAGTGATCTGGAGTTTTATCGCTTGTTTGCCGCGGTCTGAAGAATCATTTTGCTTGTTATCGTAGAATTTATGCCGATAAGAAAAAAACTAAAACTGTTCAAACGACTCTTGAAAACTTCTTTCGATAAAAAAATTGCAGTAAATAATGTAGCTACAAGTATTTATTAAACATTTACTTTGTATTTACTCTTTTAGGAAAGATAAAAAGTACTACATAAAACGAATTATTAATACAGTAATCGATCATGGACGAATTGTAATTTTTACCATTGATTATTACATTTGATCAACGCGATTTTGATATATGCGCGGTAAAATCGAGGGATACCTGTACCTATTATATTTTACCTTTTTTTCACGTTTCATAATGGAATATTGGTGGAAAAATTACCTATTAAATCCTTATGAAGACTTCATAAGGATTTAATAGGTAATTTAATAAGACACCCTTCGAGCAGAAATTACTAAGTATAAACTGTCCTTATAGTCCTTATAAGGACTGGCTTAAAGGGGCGAAGCAAGAATGCTTTTCATATTCCCCGTTATCTGTAGAGGACAGTGTGGGGATAAGGTGTTATTGAGCTATTAATTAAAGCTCTGATCATGGCAGGAGGGTAACGGCAATAGCCGAGCCTCAGTTAGAACTTCATTGGCTACAGCATTGCCATCCATTACCCTCCAAGGGTATTGGATTGAAAATCAATCACCGACTATGTAAGTAAAGGTGACATCTCAAAAATACGGACGATCTCTAGGCCACTCCATAGTGAGCGAAAGACCGTCCTAATCTCAGCGTTGGTTGCACTCAGTGACGGGCTCCCCGACCACTGAGCAGAACCGCTCAAATTCCGAGGAAAATAATTCACCGACAAAGCCCCTCAGCGGGCCGTGCCGGAGAACACAATCCCCGGAGACTCAAAGTGCTCCCTTAAGGCAAAAACCTTAAGAGAGCGAACTCAAAAACTCGTCGCCCAAGGGGGTAACAGCAACAGCCGAACCTCAGTTAAACTTCATTGGTACAGCTTTGCATTGCCATCCATCAACCCCAAGGGCATTAATGAACCAATCGACCGCATCTCACGGTCGATTGATTCACAATAATTTTATATCCATTGACGAATTCGAATTGATATCAATATATATAATATTAATGCATTTGAATAGTCAAAATAAGAAGAAATAAATAGAATAATATTATTTCATCCCTCATATCACGTGTTTTGCTTGCCAGAGGCGTAAAGTGACAAAAAAAAAAAAAAAAAAAAGACGAAAATGTCTAGAGCAGACGTCTTTATTTATCTAGACAATCCCTATCACAGTAATATTTGTACTATTTTCCATTTACTGTCCTTATCCTTATAAGGACTGGCTTAAAGGGGCGAAGCAAGAATGCTTTTCATCTTCCCCGTTATCTGTAGAGGACAGTGTAGGTATAAGGTGTTATTGAGCTATTAAAGCTCTGATCATGGCCGGAGGGTAACAGCAATAACCGAGCCTCAGTTAGAACTTCATTAGCTAAGCATTGCCATCCATTACCCTCCAAGGGTATTGGATTGAATGAATCAATCGACTATGTAAGTAAAGGTTCAATCTCAAAAATATCGGACGATCTCTAGGCCACTCATTCGTGGGCGAAAGACCGTCCAAATCTCAGCGTTGGTTCTACTCAGTGAAACTCGATTACCGAGCAGAACCGCTCAAATTCCGAGGAAAATAATTCACCGACAAAGCCTCTCAGCGGGCCGTGCCGGAGAACACCTTCCCCGGAGACTCAAAGTGCTCCCTTAAGGCAAAAACCTTAAGAGAGCGAACTCAAAAACTCATCGCCCAAGTGGGTAACAGCAACAGCCGAACCTCAGTTAAACTTCATTGGTACAGCTTTGCGTTGCTATCCATCACCCCCAAGGGCATTAATGAATCAATCACCGCATCTCACGGTCGATTGATTCCCTTTCCATTTACTGCAAAACACTGGCCGATACTAATAAAATAACTATCATATCTTATGAATGGTGTTTTATTAGTTTTTAATACTTTTTCGATTATTTAATTAAGAAACACTTTAATTCATATTTTTGAATTAATTATAATTATTTTTCTATTTTAGATATATTTATTTTAGTATAACTTATTTTTTAAAAAAAATAAAATATATATATATATAAATTTGCTACTAGAGAGAGAGAGTAGACGTTTTCACAATTTGGTCATATTACCATAGCTACCTTCCTGATGCATGCAGGGTTCGAGCATTTTGAATCAAATTAAAATATATCGACATTTAAGTAATAGAAGATTTTTCTCTTCGAAAAAAAACGAAAATTCGTTATTATTTCCTAAATTTTATTTCCAATTATGTGACTTTATTTGTCTGAATTGAGAAGTTGTGTTACTTTCCCCCTCGCTTTGCAAACGCTGTCTGTTATTTTAATAAACAAGCAAACGGTGAAGTAATCTGCTATACACTGTTTTTATATATGTATAAGAAAAACTGAAAAGAATGCAGGTGTTAATATTACTGGAACAGGTCACAATCAATAAATTTGATTTCGTTTTTTTTTTTTTTTTTGTATTGTTCGTTGATCAAATTCGTTGCATTTCCAATCACACTGCAGTGATTGTGATCTAATTTTATATTTGTGTCTTGAATTTTGTTTGCTATTTTATTTTATATTGCAGCGATTGTAATCTGTTTAGTTGATAATTTACACAGAATAGATACGTTGTAGTAAGTGTATATAGACGGACCGATAATGAGATGCTTTGTTTCGATGTGTTGGATCTGTTGGTTTTTAATATCATTAATAATATTAATAAATAAATAACTTTCAACCGGCCTTCTCTTTTAGTCGTTAGCAGCAGTTCATGGCTACCTATGATTTGCAGACTTACGATGACGAGAGTATTGAAAACAACTACTGCCATCTCGTGTTCCTGACCTGACTGAAATTATCATGAGACAGTGTGAATTTTGTATTTCTAAGTTGGTAAGTTAAGAACAGAAAAATCCCTATTTTCATTTGTCAAAAATCGACTTAGTAGAGAACCAGCTGGGATGGGGAAAGTCTTTAAAAAATTTCCTCCAATTCGCATCTAAAATCAAACCAATAAAACTAATTTCTTTCTTCTGACTATTTAGCGTTATGGTACCACAAGTTACATAGCACTGTAATAATAATAATAGTAATAATAATAATAATAAACTATGATAACAGAATTTTTACTGCATACTATACTGTACTGTGTTTACTTGGAAGTTGGCAAAACACCATCCAACATAAAAAAACACTCTTTTTTCTTTATAATTTTAAATCCCCCCCCCCAAAAAAAGAACATTGGTTTAAAAAGGACTTTGTTTCAGTGACAATATTGGGATTTATGCCCATTTAATACGTAATTCCAAATTAGGTAATCTTTGTTCATTAATATACAGTTCTGTTCTGTTTCATATTCTCCGTAGAAGGAGGAGAAGGAGTAAAACTAAGTTGTCTGCCTTCCCCCTCCCCCAAAAAATGTACCTATAAAGTTTATTCATTCCAGACACTGTTCCTAAATCCAAATCTGTTCTTAGCAAACTCACTATGGTCTTAAGAAAGAAACTAACTCAAATGAACACTTAATTCTAGGAGTTTGTAAAAAGTAGAAAAGGCGCCACCTGGTGAATTATAGGCAAAAGAATATTTTTGAAGCACTTGGGCATAATTCAAAATTTTTCACTAATCTCATTGTCTTCTTTATTTTCTTCGCTCTCAGCAATAGGGACCATCTGGGGACTTGGAGATTTAACATCGCTCACTTTTTCTTCTTCGATGGCTTCTTGTACTTGCGGGGGTTCAGTCGTAGCGGAATGTACTAAAAGGGTAGTGAGTTCGGTCTCTTTGTTATTTTGAAGATCGGTTCTTTGAGCTGATTCCTGATTCTTGATGTCCACTTGACTCTTTTTCATACACGCGATCCAACCGTTAGAAATGAAGACGTGTGCAATTCCCAAAAGGGATCCGATAACAACAAAGACAAAACCACAATAAAGTACTTCCTTTCCCACTCCTAATCCGGTAAACACGAGAATTAGTCCTACTATGACACAGAATATCGCTATGCTAATTTTGTATCCTGGGCATCGTTCAAATTTAGGCTTTACACTGTGAGCTGGCGATGTCCGAGGAGCAGCAGGGCGAGATAGAGATAAAACATTCGGATTGTAAGTCCTCTGTTGAGTTACTATACGAAGACGATTTTGTTGCCTCCTTTCTCTTTGTCGACGTACCGAGATTGCAGACAAAGCCATCAGAACTAAGTAGTAAAAAAAAAAAAAAAAAATCAGAGACTGAATTGATAAATTGATAAGACTATTTGGTATTTACTATAGTTTTTGGAGGTTTAATTTATGTTTATTTATATTATCTATATTTATGTATATTATTTATATTTGCTTTTGTGTATATTATTTATATTTATATTTATAAATTTTATTCTTAGCGAAATGAATGATTCGCAAAATTTAAAGTAAAATTTAAATATTCCTCTCTCTCATTCTTTCTTTCTCTCAAATAATAGTAATAATAATAATAATAATACATTTTTCATTCTACATTCTAAAAGAGCATGCGTTTAGCTTCTATCCTTTCTTTTAGGCTTGCACGGTGACCCCAGTACATTTTTGAAAATTATGGAGACAACTACCGTGTTTGAGTAAAACTTTAGTTTAATATAACTAAACTCTACATTCGACGTTTCGACTTTTATATCAAGGTCATCTTCTGGAGCATATGCACTATATACAGAGAACAAGCTACACTGCAATCTATCTGGTTTGTTAAAGTTACTGACCAACTGTTACAACAATTGTTGGCCTGACCTCTAGTGAAAAAATAAATAAATAAATAAATGAAATAGAATATACATCAACGCTAGAGTCCTATTATTAATATTATCCGTTGGTGTAGAAATACATTGGGCACAGCAACAAGTCTATGTATATATATATATATATGTATATATATATATATATATATATACACACCACCTTTACAATGAGTTTCCCTGGTGTTGTACCATCTTTAGACTTGAACTATGTTTCAGGCGCAAACTTACTAGAGATTGTTAGGAGTTAAATAACCAAGCATATAAAATTACTTGGTAACCCTAATATACAGTATCCCCAAGTTAAAAAATTAATTACATATATATATATATATATATATATATATATAAATTTCCTTTCGTACCAGGTTTTGGTATGGTGTAAAGAGTGGGTGCTTTTCCAGTCGATTTGGTGTAAGGTATTGAGCGCATGATCTGAGAGGCCTGCTTCACCAAAATGATTATATTTAATGTGTCTT
This sequence comes from Typopeltis vanoorti, assembly GCF_054136105.1. Classification (NCBI taxonomy): domain Eukaryota; kingdom Metazoa; phylum Arthropoda; class Arachnida; order Uropygi; family Thelyphonidae; genus Typopeltis; species Typopeltis vanoorti. The sequence continues at coordinate 32,875,367 of NC_143551.1, forward strand.
ATGTGTTCATTCTTACGTATAGGGATTGTACGTACTGTTTCACCAATGTACGGTAAGTTACAGGTGCAGTGGATGCAATAGACTCCAGAATGTGCCAAGGGGAGGAGAGGATCCTTAGAGGAGTTGAATATGGTTTTAAGTTTAGTAGGTGGCTTAAAGGTGGTATTGAGGTTATAATGGTGTAGGATCTAAAATATCAACAGAATCCCACATCATTATAACCTCACTGCCACCTTTAAGCCAACTACTAAACTTAAAACCATATTCAACTCCTCTAAGGATCCTCTCCTCCCCTTGGCACATCGTGGAGTCTATTGCAACCAGTTGGAGTTGGTATGTACATTCCATACCAACTGGTTGGAATGTACATGTATAATCATATTGTGTGTATATATATATATATATATATATATATATATATACATACAGGGTGTTCGGGATAAATTTGACAGTTTCGTAAGGAAAAAGAAAATCTTCTTTGTATCTATTAAATTTAATGAATTGACAAAAAAACATTACAGGCAGAGTTAATTACAATACTATCAACAAGATTTACTCAAAATAGCCACCATTAGCATCGATCACAGCTTCAATTCTGCTTCGGAACCTCGAACAAGCTGATGCTACAGTCTCCCTGGGAAGGGCCGCAAAAACTGTTTTAATTTTATCCATTAACTGGGCTTTTGTATTACTGGAAGTGCGATTGGTGTCTTTTTCAACTGCGCCCCATACAAAATAATCCATGGGGTTAAGGTCTGGGGAGTTTGGAGGCCAAACATTTGGACTGGTGAAGTCGTAGAAATTTTCAGACAACCATTTTTGACTTTTCTCAGAGGTGTGGCAAGGGGCCGAATCCTGCTGCCATACATACGGCCTACCATTGGCTACCCTTGTTATCCAGGGCTTGACTACAGTTAGCAACTCCACGAACAAAGCCCGAATTCCAATGCCAGGGTTCTTCAACACCTGTTCCTGCAGATTTGCGAGGAATTCTGCTGTACGAACGCAATCAGATCGTCTGCTAGGGATCTTTCTTCTTGCTACATCCTCGTAGTCACCATTGCAAGTCTCTAGTTCATGCCTGATTGTTTTTACTGTATTCAGGGAGCATTGGGCAGCAGTCGTAATATCCTTATTTTGATGGCGGGCACGAATCATCATGATACAATTATTCTCTTCCATGATTCAGGTGGGTTCCAGCTATCCATCCTTTCTGACATCTTGTATATGAATGAAGAAGGGTCCAAACTTTTAAATGAAGAGAAGTGTGTGTTAATACATGTAACTTACGGAAAAATATAATTAATTATAAATATGCCAAATTTATCCCGAACACCCTGTATATATACATATATATACAGGGTGTTCGGGATAAATTTGTTCGGGATAAATATACATATATATATATACCTGTGTATATATATATATATATATATATATAGTTTTATGAAGAATTAAATGACTAGAACCGAGATTTAAGTAAAAAGGTTTTAATATAAACACACTACTAGTTTCGGCCTGTAACAGCCTTCTTCAGGTGACATTATAAAAGAAAAAAACACTCGAGGTCAGGCCAACAATTGTTGTAACGGTTGGTCAGTAACTTTAACAAACCAGATAGATTGTAGTATAGCTTGTCCTCTGTATATAGTGCATATGCTCCAGAAGATGACCTTGATATAAAGGTCGAAATGTCGAATGTAGAGTTTAGTTATATTAAACTAAAGTTTTACTCAAACACGGTAGTTGTCTCCATAATTTTCAAAAATGTACGTTTAGCTTCTATGTTTTATAGCAGTCCTTCCTCGGATTTTTTAGTGTGTTGGAGCTATATCCAATATCAGGCCCACTTAAAATAAATCAATAATCGCAAATACAACTTAAAAAAAACAGAAAGAATAAATACAAATGAGTTTGCTTGTTATTTTCATTCCCCTGGCATTCGTATTTCAAAGATCGATTACGTAGTGCTGTGAGCATCGACTGGAGCGCTCTCTACCGGTGCCTTAAAGGGCGTCACGGGAATCGTCTGCCGTTTAAATTCATCTCAGTTGCTTTTATTATAGGACAGATGAATTATTCATAGTTATAATACTGTTACTTTCATTCAGTTCAGTCCTTTAAAAATAATTTTTGTTGATTTATATTATTTTTTTTCTTTTATATGGGTTTGCATTGATATAACTTTCACAGCATTTACTTTTATATTATGTTGTATTCAACTATTCGCTCATTTTACGCCAAATTCCATATATAGATGTCAGATGAATTATATCGCCCGAAAGAGATGAATTATATCACTCAGAAAGAAAGCAACAGCAGGACAATGCCATCGCTGCCAGAGATATGGGCATGCACAGAAACTGTGCAGAGCGGAGTACAAATGTGTGAAGTGTGGGGACAGTCACCCTACTCACACATGCTCCAAACCACGCACAATTCCAACCACATGTGCAAACTACGGCGGCCCACACCCAGCCAACTATAGAAGCTGCACTCTCCACCAGATAACCTGGCAAGAAACAGAAAAGTAGGCACTCCACCAGCTCAAAAACGTGCAACACCCTTGAAGAAGGAATCTATCAGCGAACATCACACAGCACATATGCTGCAGCTGTCACCTCAAAGGCTAAATCAGCAGAACTTATGCCCAACAGTCAGAACACAGCTGCTATCCTAGCTGCCACCCTAGGGGAGATGCTAACGGCTTTCAGCAAGACCAACCCCAATCAGAGTGACACAAACAAGTTCTTAAAAAACACTCAAGTCATCTTCACAATGATAAGCAATGAATAATACACCTGGATCGAGCAACTTCATACAGATCGCATTTTGGAATGCCAACGGCATAAACAACAAACTCCTGGAACTGCAAGAATTTACAGCAAGACATAGAATAGACATCCTCTTAATCAACGAGACGCACCTTCGGCCCTGCGACAACCCCAAACTAAGGAACCACGCACTACTTAGGAATGACAAACTCAATGTCAGAGGAGGTGGAACGGCTATCTTTGTCAAAAAATACATAAGATACAACGAGATCAAGAAGACAATGACTACACATCTGGAAGAAACTGGAATTGAGATACACGCCAATAATGCAGGTAACCTAAAGCTATATTCAGTCTACAACCCTCCAGGCAAACCACTACTAGCCTCGGATCTCACCCAGCTCCTCGACACAAACGAAGCAACAATTGTGGCGGGAGATCTAAACGCAAAACATCCTGCATGGAACAGTAGGAACTCCAACAACAACGGGAAGAGCCTACACACGTTCGCTATGACAAGAAACATCATCATTGCAGGTCCCGCCGAACCAACACACTACGGACCGCTGGGAAGACGTGATGTGCTGGATATAGCCATTTTTAGGAACACCTCGCACCAATTCCAGTTGCAGGTAGTCAATGATCTTAGCTCCGACCACAATCCGGTACTACTAAGCCTAAGCGGGGAAACAGAATTTATCCCCAGGCAGTCCTCCACAAATTTCAAAAAGCTGAACGCCACTCTCCGCAACCTCACAGGACCCGTTCCAACCATCTCCTCACCTAAAGAAATAGATACAGCGATCAGAAAACTGGAAAGCACAACCAAGCTGGCCTAGCAGCAGCTTCTACCGTTACCACTCCAGCTCAAGCCAACCTGCTCCCAGAAGAGATTCTAAAGCTCATCCGCAGCAAAAACAGGATCAGACGCCGTTACCATACAACACTATCCCCCCAGGATAGACAAGAACTAAACAGGGCAACAAACCTAGTCCGATATGCGATCAAAGATCACAAGAACCAGCTGTGGGAGAAGAAGCTAAGCTCCTTAAACACCAAAGACAACTTATTGTGGAAAATGACTAAAGCCCTTTGCAGCGACCGCCCCAACATTCAGTCAATCCAGGGAGAAAGGGGCATGGCCTACCGAGACGACGAGAAAGTAGAAACCTTCGCGGACGCCCTGGAACTGCAATTCAGCCCAAACTATGCGCATGCGGACTTGCACTTGATTGAAAAAATACACAGGCATGTCTGCTGTGCACTCCATCAAACCAGCAGCCAAGAAAACACAAGCTACGCTACACCAAATGAAGTACACCAAATCATCAAGAGCCTCAACAACAGAAAGGCCCCAGTTCCTGACGAGATTTCAAACCAAACCATAAAAGCACTCCCCCATAAAACAGTTATGCATCTAGTGGCGATCATCAACGCGATGCTAAGACTCAACTACTTCCCCACTCGCTGGAAACAGGCAGATCTAATCCTCATCCACAAACCCGGAAAAGCACCTCAATTCCTCCAAAACTACAGACCTACCAGCCTCCTATCAAATCTGGGAAAAATCGCGGAAAAAATAATTCTGAACTGCCTACAAAACGAAACGGACAAGATCGACCTAATTCCAAAAGAACAATTCGGATTTCGCAAAGGCCACTGCACAACCCAACATGTCCACAGACTTATAGAATTCATAACTACTGGATACACCTGGAAACAATACACAGGTGCAATCCTCCTGGATGTAGCGAAAGCCTTTGACAAAGTATGGCACAAAGGCCTCATCCACAAACTAATAGCTGCAAAGTACCATTAAACCTCGCCCAAATCATAGAATCCAATCTGAAAGACCGAAAATTTCAAGTTAAGCTACATGGCCTCAGATCCTCCATGAGACGCATCACAGCAGGTGTCGCGAAAGGCTCTCTCCTATCGCCGCTACTCTTCAACATTTTCATCTCAGACATACCAAACACAGCATCAACCACCATGGCAATACTGACCAGATCACTCAGGCTACACTTAGCCACACAACGACCACAAGACGCAGCAACAAATCTTGAAGAATGATTTCAGAAATGGAGGATAGATGTCAACGCCGACAAGAGCAGGACCATACTCTTTACAAGAAGGAAGCAACCTACCAAGGAGCAGTCACGATGTTCAACAATGATATCCCATGGTAAAAAGAAGTAAAACACCTGGAAATCAAACTGGATAACAGACTCAGCTTCAATCCCCATATCTCACATGCCTGCAACAAAGCCAACTCAGCAATATCTCAACTCTACCCTCTACTCAACCGAAGAAGTAAAGTCAGTACAGAAAACAAACTAACAATATACAAAACAATCATCAGACCCATACTAACATACGGATCGCCGGCATGGAGCCACACCTCCCCCAGCAACATCAAAAGACTACAGGTACTACAAAATAAATGTCTCCGAATGATCTTCGACGCCCCGTGGTTTGTTAGGAATGCTCTCCTCCACCAAGACGGAAACATGCCAGACATACCTTCGTATATCAACCAGACTGCTGCCAAGTACTTCGCCTAGGCATCACTCCATCCCAACCAACTCATTCATGATGCATCAAATTATGATGAAAACGACAGATGGAGACACAAACGCCCGAAGGCAGCTCTGATCAATCCTTCAAGCGATTCTACACACCCCTAATTTGGGCGAGCCACGCGCTCAAAATTTTCTCATTATCAATAATCACAATCTAGCGATGAAGGGATAAAAATCCAAGGGATTGACGTCCATCTCGCCATTTAAATTAACAGTTAACATATCGTCCGAAGAGAGAACACCGTGCTGCTTATTGTAGGGGCTTGAAAAAGTTCCGTGTTTGGTCTTTATTGCAGGCTTTCGGGCCATGTAGAAATAAATAAAAATACAAGAAATATATAAAGGTGAATTTAAGAAACTCTTTAGCTCACTGACGGTATTATAGGCTTACAAACTTGATACTTGTTACGAGTTATTCTGTAGTTAGCAAGAAGAGTTTTCACCGTGCAGTGGCACACATGTTTCACTTCTCTTGTGTTATATGAACTTCTTTCAGTGGAAGCCGATCTATAGGAATTTTACTCCGGTTTTTCATTCTGCATACAGATAAATCGGCCAAATAACACACGCAATTGACAGGCAAAATATTGTTACCGAAAAGTAACAATATTTTGACGGTATACAGTGCCCCTCGCGATGGGTACTTGAGCTCCATGGAGTTGTCTTATATAATAATAATTATTATTATTAGAAAACTATAGTTTCTTGATTGTGATATTTAATATTAAGATTATTAAATATTAGAAAACTATATATTATTGATTGTGATATTTAATATTAAGATTATTAAATTTTAATAATATTATTATTTAATATTTATTATTAAAATTATTAAATTTTAATAATATTATTATATTATATTATACGCTAAATAATTTATAATTTAAATACTTTTGAAACAATGGTACCGACCTATCGTTGGCAATTTATATCTACAACAAATTTGACAATTGACAATTGGCATTTATGTCTTTAGGGGTGAAGCAAGATGCTTTTCATATTCCCCGCTATCTGTTGTGCTTACAGTGAAGGTAAAATTTATGAGCAGATTGCTCGCCCTGAATGGGCATGGAGATTATGCATCACTAAAGGAGACTAATATATCTTTTGGTCTTCTATATTTGAATATGTCCATTGGATCGTATGCTGCAGCTTGCTGAACCAAATCGTTGGGATGTGTGGACGTCTTTAGGAAAAACCTGGTTGCTAAGGATTGTAGAAAAGAGAAAATATAGGGAATATTTGTGTCTCTGTGGAGTTGATTGTTTCTAAACATACCACGGGGCGTTCAGAATCATTCTCAAGCACTTATTCTGCACTCGCTGTATTTTGATAATGTTAGCATTAGAGGTGTGGCTCCAGGCCGGAGAGGCATAGGTGATTATAGGACGAATCGTCATCTGGTATAGTTGCAATTTGATTCTGTTGCTGAGCTTGCTATTTCTATTAATTTGCGGATAGATCTGAGCTATGGCTTTAGATGCCTTTGTGCACGCAGATTTGATGTGTTGGTTGAAAGATAACTTTTTGTCGAGAATTACACCCAGGTAATTTGTTTCTGTCTGCTAGGGAATTTTAGTATTGAATAGTAACACATCTCCTGCAGGAGACATTGGCCTTTTTGAGAAAAGAACGGCTGAGCTTTTCTGGGGGTTGACTTCCAATCTCCACTTGGAGAACCAACCCTCCAGCTTTAGAAGGTTTCCTTGAAGCTTTCTGGTAATGAAATGGGGTCTGAGAGATCTGGTTAGTATTACCGTATCGTCCGCATACAGGTCAAAAATGGAAGTCATCGGATTGTGCGGGATGTCTGACATGTATATAGAGAACAGCAATGGAGCCAGTAGAGATCCCTGCGGCACTCCAGCAAAGATGTGGCGCGGGGAGGATGTAGAACCGTTGATTTTTACTTGCATTGATCTATTCTGAAGATATGAATGGATTAAGTGAACCATTTTTAGTGGTATCGGCTGAGATAAGTTTGTGCAGGAGTCCAAAATGCCAGATTTTGTCAAATGCTTTGGATAAGTCTAGGAAAACAGCGCCTGTGCACTGGTGCCAGTTGTAGCTGGTGGTGATGTATTCCACAATTCTGTGGATTTGCTGGGTAGTACTATGGTGTTGCCTGAAACCAAACTGTTCTTTAGGGAGGATGTTTAGGTCATTTACTGAGGTTTGGAGTCGTGAGAGGATGACCTTCTCTGCAACCTTACCCAGATTTGAGATAAGACTGATTGGACGATAATTTTGCGGTAGGTGTGGGTCTTTGCCTGGCTTATGTATAGGAATTATGTTAGCCAGTTTCCAGGTGGAAGGAAAATAGTGAAATCTTAAAATTGCATTTATTATACTGGTCAGGTGCATTACTGCTTTTCGGGGAAGAAGTTTAATCACCTGATTAGTAATGCCGTCTGGCCCAGGAGCTTTTTTGTTCTTTAATTTTTTAATAATGTCATATAACTCAGCAGGTGATGTTGGTGCAATATGGTCAGTGCTGGAGATAAGAAGTTTGAGTGAGTGTCTGACCTAGCTGTGAATCTTATATATGTGGTCAAAGTCAGTTTCCATACGAAGGCCTGCATTGCTCCTCTAAGTTGTGTGCTACAACTTCTGCTTTGTCTACATCTGTGTGAGCAAGGTCCTGGTCAGAGAATATTTGGGGGAAGGGATCTGTCTTTGTTTTTGATATTTTTCAGTAGTGATCAGTAGGAGAAATGGAGGATAACTTTTCATCCCATACTTGGTCTCTATGGGCTCTGAGTGCATCTCTTACTGCCCCATTTAATCTGTTTGGGATGAAAAGTTATCCTCCATTTCTCCTACTGATCACTCCATCTGGAGACTACTGAAATATCAAAAACAAAGACAGATCCCTTCTCATCATGAACTTGATCAGAGACAAAAACAGAGCTAGGAAATGATACCGTAACACGTGTGCACCACAATATAAAATGTCTTCAGGCAAACGATCTGGGTTGCGGGCAGATTTGTAGGAGGAAGCTACCTTTACAGCAGAATTAATTTGTTGTGTGAGATTTGTAACTGTAGTTTCTACTTCTTCTATTGTGCGTATGTGAGGAACAGGTCCAATATAATCCTTCACTGCTGCTGACAGTCTTTACCATGCAATGTAGGAGTGAGAAGGAGGACATAGGTATTCTTGATTTCCCAGCTGTAGTAGAATTGGATTGTGATCGGATGATAGTTCATCCATAGATATGATGCTGAATTGAAGTTTAATATCCTGAAGGATAGCTATATCCAGGATGTCAGCAGTGCCGAACGTACTGAGATGAGTTGGTTCAGTGGGGCCTGCCATAACAGCGTTGCTTGATCCTAAGTAATTGTAAAGGATGCAACCATTCTTGTTTGTGGTGGTACAATTCCATGCAGGATGCTTGAAATTCAGATCCCCGGCAATAATGGTGGGCTCTCTGGTGCATAAGATGGCATTTAGATCAGAGTGAAGTAGAGATTTTTGGGGAGGGTTGTAAGCTGAGTAGATTTTCAGTTTGCCAGTGGAGCTGGTGACTACCTCCACTCCTGTGATCTCAAGGTTAGTGGTTGAAGGAATGCTCACAGAGTGGTGCTTAATGTAGTTTTTTATAAAGATGGCAGTGCCGCCGCCTCTGTAGAGTAGTCTGTCATTTCTGTATAGGTGATAGCCCCTTATTGTAGGATTGTCTGAGGGTTTTAAATGAGTTTCACTGATTAAAATAACATCTGGTTGATACCTAGATGTGAAGTGTCGGAGTTCCAGAATTTTGTTTTTAAGGCCATTTGCGTTCCACGCAACTATCTGAAGAGATGCTGGAATGAGTTTGTTACTATTCATTTATGAGAGCTGTGAGGATGATCTGTGTTTCACGAAGAAATCTTTTAGTGGAGGTTTCAGTAGGGTTTAATAGGCTGAAATTTTGTAGCATGTTTGCTAGTGAGACCGTAATAACAGCTGTTAGGTTTTTAGGTGCTGTTGGTTGATTTTGTTCTGGATTTGGTCTAGTTGTACGGGTCACATCAGCATAGCTTCTTGTTTGCTTTCGGGTGTCTCTATTATTGGAGGTCTCCGACTATGGCCGCTGAGTCTTCGGTTTTGATGTCTGGGCCTCTGGTGTTCTTGTGCTGAAGGAGGAGGGCTGATTGATTGTCTCCATCCGTCTGTTATTTGGGTGCTGAGTACATCCTTTGTAGTTTGCAGGATGAGGGCCACTGCAGTTGGCACATTTGGCCGAGGTAGTCCTCGGCTTTGTGCAGGTATTGGTTGGGTGGCTGTCTCCACATTTTAAACATCTATATTCCGCTCTGCATAGATTCTGGGCATGGCCAAACTTCTGGCACCTGTGGTACTGCCCAGAAGATGATCTTTTACGGAGTGGTTCCGGTGTGACGATGAGACCACAGACTGGACCAATGGCATGGGAGTCTTGTCAGCTTTGTACATTCTGCTCACTTTGACTGGGGGCAGATCCTGAGAATTTAGGTCAGCAGCTATTTCTGCTGTGTCAATGTCTTCACAGACACCACGAAGGATTACTTTTTTTTTTCGGAGCTGAGCGCAAAGGTATGATACTGGATGCCTCTGTCGTCCAGTTCTTTGGACAACCTTCTATAGTCTGTCGCTGGCTGGATCTTTATGCCTTCATCCATGTTTTTGGCCTTAATGAAGCCAATATGCAAATTGGACATTGTCGATCTTAAAGCTGCCCACTTATGCTTTTCTCTAAGGATGATCGGAGGCACCTTTTCTTTGGGAGAAATAGCGGCGTCCGAACCCTGATCCATTTCACTATTGTCATTGTGCGATTCATCTGTTGTTTTTCGCTTTTTGCGTGCGCGCACTTCTACAAAGTCTGAAGAGTAGAAGGCACCGATTCTAAATGATCTTCAGCGGCTACGTCTGAGGCACATTCGGGGGGAAGCGTGTCATACAATTTCACTTTTCCCGGCCAATTATCACTCAGCAGCTTTCCCAGTCTGAGGAATTCCTTATATACTTCCTCGAATTTGGTTTCATTCACAAGTTTAGCCATTTCAAGACACAGATGGAGAAAGAGTAGAGATTTCTCAAGTGTCCCGAGCAGGTAAAGATAATCCTCTGGACTTTTGAGGGTCCACTAGCAAATCCCGTAGACACTCTTAGGTGTCTACCAGCAATAAAATGTCACTATAAGAAACGAACAAAGGCGATACTAGCGGCTGTAGGCCTAGCGAATCGCCCTTGTAATTACAAATGACTTACCTGGATAAAGCACTATGGAAAATAAAGTGACTGTTTATGGTAGCAAGCAATTAACTACTATTACTAATGAATAAGCATAAATATAAATCGCTAAAAACATATCAAACCAATTCATAATTCATCATCAATAATACACGACACTAAACACTAACACACGATCCGCCATTCTGTTATATGGTCCAACAAATATATATGGTCCAACAAATTTCTTCAATATCTTGCAATTCTTAGTTTCAATAGCTTTAAATTTAAAATTGGTGTATATCTTATACTAAGGAATACTGCTAAATAGCTTAAAATAAATAAATAAATAAATAAAATATTTTATGTTGAAAAATAATAAGTAATAATTTTAATAATTTAGTACTTTATTATATCGCTGTAATTGTCACTACTATGAAAAGTCATATGCAAGAGTCTACAGGAAGTGACAATAAGTCATTTTCTAACTTTGAATTAATTCCTGTCAAATATCAGTTATATCAAAGTAGTAGGATTCTCATTGAGTACTGGCATATGAACTAATGTAAAAATAAAATAAAATAAAATAATGAATGCATTTAAAATCACATTTATAAAATAATTTTTCTCTAAAACAATAGAAAATATATTTAAAAACCATTTTATTTTATGTATGAAGATATTTAAATTAAAATATTCTAAATAAATATGGTAACGGCTGGGCAGGCCTTCCAGGTATGGGAGAAAGCCAAAACCTTTGGAGGGTAATGGATAGCAATATTGTAGCCAATGAAGTTCTAACTGAGGCTCGCCTATTGCTGTTACCCTCCTGCCATGATCAGAGCTTTAATTTAATAGCTCAATAACACCTATTCCTACACTGTCCTCTACAGATAACGGGGAAGATGAAAAGCATTCTTGCTTCGCTTTAAGCCAGTCCTTATAAGGATAAGGATGGTAACGGCTGTCAGTGGGTACTTAGTTTAACTTAGATTCTGAGTGTAAACATTTCCTTTGTATTCTTTCCCTGTACACACACACACACACACACACACAACCATCTTATGTTGCTCTGATGACAAAATAACAGATTGAACTAACATGTTTAATTTCATTTATTATTATGAGTTAAGGATACTTATGCTAAAAAATATAGAATTGTTTTGTGGTAATGTGTCTACTGATTCCTTGCATTTAAAACAAAAATTAGAAAAGAAATTTTATCCTTACACTGTCCAGATAACGGGAATATGAAAAGCATTCTTGCTTCCCTTTAAGCCAGTCCTTTTAAGGACTTTAGCTACTTACAGTATTCTGAAATATGTTTCGTCCTTAGTTAGCTACACTTCGTTTTCGGAAGAATAAACATTTTGATACATTTGAAAGCATTGTATTTCTTTCATATGTTGAATGTATTTTTATATTTTGGGTTTATATTTATATTTATTTATATTTTGGGTTTATATTTATTTATATATTATATTTTATATTTATATTTTGGGTTTATATTTATATTTATATATTTCGTATGTTTAAATATTTTGCGTTTACGTTTATATTTATATATTTCGTATGTTTAAATACAAACGTTTTGGGTGTTCTAACATTTACGCTTATGAAAATTAGTTTAGCTTATGTGAAAAAGTGCATGATGATGCAGCCGCTGATATACAGCATAACGATTTACATTTTTTGTATTCATTCGAGTAGATTTTGTATAATATCAGACATTATGTGATCATTCTGAAGATGTGTGAGAGTAAATAATATAGTAATCGTGGGAATTAAAGCTGCAGTATACTTTATAAGTTTCTGAATTAAGAGAATATATCGACAAAAAGCATTTAGTATATGATTTGACATTTCTCCAATTGTTCTGAAGATTTGTGCTCCAGAATACACTTGTGTTTTATTTCGCCTTTCTCTGCTCTCTTTGATGGTTTTCTTTAAGGTTTTATAGGAATAAAAACCGAGCATGGGATAGAAAACCCTGCCACCACCGTCCGAGACTAGCTAACTTCCCCTCAGTTGAAACCCCCTTAAAAGGTTTCTTGTATCCTAGGTGGAAGTCGAATTCAGATCTTTCCACCTAAAAGACAATGTGCTTGGTTAGTGAATTAGAAAAATCCAATTAATGTAAGTTCACAAAAAATTATTCCTAAACTTCGTTAAAAAAAATTAAGTGTTGTGATCTGAATAATGAGAAGTAGCAATTTTTGTTTGTTCTCTTAGAAATCATGTTTTTTAAGTGAAAACAATTTGCAGCTGGCTGTTTTGTAGTCTTGATGTTATAGACGTGTGGGGAAAATATTTATTGTAAAGACGTATATTGTTTTAAATATATCTGAAACGGATTAACATAGAAGAAGCATTTTTGAATGTTTGATGCCTCGAATAAACAGAGTTCTCACTGACAAAACTATTTTGCCATAAATACTTATGATATTTCAATTTTTTTGTAATCTTATGTATATATATATATATATATATATATATATATATATATATATATATATATATATATATTCAAGATACCAAGTAATTTTATATAAACTTGGTTTTTAATCCTATTTCCCAAGTAAGTCAAGTTTGCCCCTGCACGTTGTGCAAGTCTGAGGCAACTCCTGGTAAAGGTGGATTAAAATCTGATCACTTTCCTTAGTATTTTTCCCTTAATATAAAGCACATCCCCTTGTGAAGATGTATGATGCTATGCATTAAAGGCAATGATCACTGCCCATGCTGGTTTCGACCTTTATTGAGGTCTCGTCAGTGGGAGCCAGACCCGAAAATGCTAAGGTTGAAGTAATGCAGAGCTTACCTCAATAAAGGTCGAAACCGGTATGGGTAGTGACCATTGCCTTTAATGCATAGCATCATATATCTCCACAAGGGGATGTGCTTTACATTAAGGGAAAAATACTAAGGAAAATGATCAGAGTTTAATCCGCCTTTACCACGAGTTGCCTCAGACTTGCATTACGTGCAGGCGCAAACTTGACTTATTTGTCTGTTTGCTTACTTGTGAAATAGGATTAAAAACCAAGTTTATATAAAATTATTTGATATCTTGAATACATAATATTCCCAAGTTAAAAACCTTTCGACATATATATATATATCCTCCTGAATTTCTACGTTTCTCAAGTTGATTTTAGTAAATGCCTCTTTTCAATCATTTCAAACACCCAGCACGAGAATTTCACCCCTCCGACTTTTTTTCAGGGAAGAGATCAAAGAATCTTGTCCTGATCCTGATGGCATTTCTCTAATTGTTCTGAAGATTTGTGCTCCAGAATTCACTTGTGTTTTATTTCGCCTTTCTCTGCTCTCTTATTCCACTGGTATCTATTACAAAGCCTGGAAAATCATCCCACATGCAACCCATTCCTAATAAGGGCGAAAAATCCTTATCAAACTTCCGCCTAATTTCTCTCACTTCACTTCTCTCTAAAGTAATATAAAGAACCATACAAAGAACCTACGTCAACACTACATTAAAAGCTCCCAACTAATGAACCATCGCCAACATGAATTCGGCCACTGTCGATCAAACAGGGAATCTGTTTACTAATAGTATCCATCTCTGAACAGAGATGGATACTATTAGTAATTATTAATGATTACTAATGAGAGGTTGGTTGGTCAAAAATGGAACGAGGGGGAGAAATTTGTTCTAAGTTTGGAGTTGAACTGCGAAACGTGTACATTATCCATCCACCTCTTCACAGTTCAACTCCAAACTTAGAACAAATTTCTCCCCCTCGTTCCATTTTTGACCAACCAACCTCTCATGTATGGGATTAACATATAATATTCTGCAATTAAGATTAATTAAAAATATTAATTCTTGTGATCTACTAACATAAAATAATTTTGAATTTGCATCCTATCCATAACTGGTCAGTTCTATATAAGAATCACGTTATGTCTTTTTTTTTTAATTAAAATAAAAAATATGTATGAATAAATAACTCTTGTGTCAACTGTCCATAGTGAATATTCTACAAGCAGGGAAAAAATTAATTTCCTTAAGCACTACCTTGGTGTCTTTGGAATAAGGTAGAAGTCCGGAAAGGGACTGTTAGATTAGACTTAGCCAAAAAATTAGCGGCAACACTCAAGGAGTTGGTAGGTCATTCCCCTTCCTATATCAAAAACACACAACACTTCATAAACATCATCAAAGACATTACATTAGAGAAAGATGATTTATTAGTCAGTTTTGACGTCTCTGCCCTCTTTGCGAATGTCCCAATCAATGACACAATCCTTCTCCTACAGATATCACGGCGCTTTTTGCGCATGTATTACGGTCGGATTATTTTGTATGGCAAAACGCCTTCTACTTACAAAAAGAAGGCACAGCCATGGGCTCGCCATTATCCCCCCCCCCCCATTGCTAACTTTTACATGGAACATTTTGAGCAACTTGCCCTAGATTCCTCCCCTCTAAAACCCAAAGTCTGGCTTAGATACGTTAACGATGTTTTCGCGATCTGGTCCCATGGCCGCCAGACATTAGACACATTCCTTATCCACCTAAACAAACAACACAAACGCATACAGTTCACAATTGAAATTGAAAAACGCAACACACTTCCGTTTCTAGATACACTTGTCACACGTCTTCCCTCGGGCAACCTTTCCTTCACTGTTTACAGAAAACAGACACATACGGGACAATATATACACATAAACTCCTACCACCACCCAACACAAAAACTAGGTGTCATCAACACGCTAAAAAACAGAGCTCAGACGATTTGTTCCAGTGAACAGGCACTGAAAGACGAATTTAAAATTATCAGTAATAACTTACAAAAAAAACGGATACAGCCAAAACACTATAAACAAAATTCTCTACAAAACCACAATAAAAAACAAAGACAAACCAGACTACAGTAAAACTATAACCATTCCCTACATTAAAGGAATATCAGACAAAATAAACAGAGTACTACAAAAGTACAACCTCAAAGCCACCTTTAAACCTCCTGCAAAATTAAAAAGCTTACTCAACTCATCCAAAGACTCACTCCCTCCACTAGCTCACCCTGGGGTATACCGTATTTATTGTACTTACAACATACGATATATAGGAGAAACAGGACGCACTATTCCTATTAGACAAAAAGAACATAAACGACACATTAAATATAATAATTATGGTGAAGCTGGCCTTTCTGATCATGCCCTGAATACCTTACACAGAATTGACTGGATAACCACCAGCTGTCTACATCACACTAGAACATGGTATGAACGGAAATTCAAGGAAACCTGTGAGATTATCAGCAACTACCCCAATCTGAACAACAATGATGGTTTAAAAATCCCAAACATATGGAAGGTATATATTCGACCTTCCTCACCAAGAACAACTATAAACAAAACTGTAAAAAATCCAGTATTGTAAATCAAAAATAAGAATTGTAATAATAAAAATAGGACACCAATTGTTTCTGAAAGAAAACCATCTAAAAGAATGTTTATTCCTGTCATTGTAAAAACAGAATTTAGCTTGATGTAAAAATTTATTTTTTATTTTATTTTATTTTATTTTATTTATTTTATTTTTTTCCCCACCAGAGGTCACGCCAGTAGAATAACATGTGATCAAATCATTCTTTCTCTAGCTTACAGTTAATGATGTAACTCAGCTTGTCCTGTATATTTATGTACGCTCCAGATGATGATCTTGATGTGAAGATCGAAACGTCGGAATTAATTAAAAAAAGTTTTTTTAACACGGTTGTAAATTCCATAAAATTTTTAAAATGAATGCTGATCACCGTGTAATCCTAAAAGAAAAGACTGTTAGATGTTATCCTATAGAATTCTACTGTTATCTTTTCTATTTAAACTATATATTGGGTTGTTTAAGGGCCTCCGATCTTAAAGCATTGCAGGACCGATAATCATAATGAGATGAATGAAATAATGTGTACTGAAGTTGACTGTTAGTAGCGAAACATCTAATAATAGAAGGACGCAGCACTTAAATTTAAACTTATTTCGAAAATTAATCCACTTTATTTTTACTGAAATAATTGGTTATTAAAAGGTTAAATGGATTCAGGTCTGATCTTGTTTCAAATATCAACATGGGCTGACTAAGTGATTTTGTTATAGTATCGGAGATGCTAATATTCCTAATAGAAACAACGAATGGACAACACCCACATTATATTAATAGAAAGGTCACTCAACAGATGCTGTCGGACGGCTCATATTATTATTATTTTATTTATTTTATTTTATTTTTTGAGTCTAAGATGTTTTAGGTGTCTCCGTCAAATAGATAAACAATTTTTTTCCCCTTAGAATTTGTAGAACTTTGTAAAGTTTGGTTTCAAAAGACCTTACCTCAAGGCACCTACATTATTCCCAAGTATACTTGTGAAAATGCGATCTCTATTGATTCAAGAATCAAGTATTTATCAACAGGTTTCGATAGGAGTGCAATTCAATGAATTTTAAATGGACGATGGGAAACTGTAAACATTCTGCTGATAATCCAATACGTGGTGAAAAGTCACAAATATTGGATATGTGTGTACTTTGACATTTAGCACGATTTTTCTAACTTTTTTTTCCATTTTTTTCTATATATATTTTTCCCTACCGTTCTTAGTGATATAACTAACAGTTGTTAGATATATCAGCAGCTACTGTGTATTTATATATTGTTAGCGAACAAAAACATTAGCTACATGTCTGGTATGCGCACACAGAAGTGTTCAGCCAGCTAATCCAACTAATTGGTAAACAAACAATAAATAAAGATACTGGAAAAAGTAAATATAGTGCAACAGCCACAATCGTTGTCCATTTTTTAAAGATTCTGTTGCAAAAATTCAGAAATACTCGCATCTGAGTCAGTCAACAACTAGTTGGGATTTTCTGCAATAGAACTGGGAATAGTTTGAATAGTTTATTAATAACTCGTTTAGATAAATGAAAGAGAATAATTGCAGTCATAAATTATTTCTTGTGTTCGTGATAAAATTACTGCGAAACTATTGCTATAAAATAAATAAATAAATCATGTATGGCTTTTCTTGCCTCGAGAGGAAGCAACAAATACTTTTTAATCCTATTTCTGCAGAATGTTAGACTCCCCAACTTACGTTTTCATAAATCTGGCTTTGTTTGGAGACGTTTGGAGGCTATTCTTGTAATATCTTCTTTTTAAAACTCTTATACTATTTGTAAACGTAAGACTGATATCCGTATATGCTTTGTTTATCATCTAGTCACATTCTAACCGACTAATGCTGCCTTCCTCTGTCGAAAAGTTTTTATTTTTTTTAATCTTGATAGGATTTGAATGCAATTTTTCCATCTCAGAAGTGCATACATTCTACCAAATATACTGACGACTCAGAAACATATTTATCAGTAACCTAACATCTAATGTTTTAATTTTAAAAAAATACTAAATACAATCCAAAATATAAATAAACAATACTTATATCCTTAGTAATAGAATGTAATATGATATCGGACTAAAATCCAAAGGTTTTTGCCATTGTACTTACCTAAATGGTATCGAAATAGAAGTAAAAGAGATGTTTAGAATTGGAACGTGTGTCTGGTTTCCCACACAGCGCACAAACACTAAGGTTCGATCGATTGTTTGTTCCAGGCCGTAGCAACAGTTGGGTATTACGGACTGTTAAAGCCTCTCGACAACGTTCACAAACTATTTTATAAATCCGCACCACCTCAAGAAGGAAGTAGGGTAATTAATGCATCAAAAAGATGTTTATTTTGACAGTCACAAAATAGGAAGATTTGATGGACTATCTGTAATAAAAACCTACACGAAGACCATCGATTAAATGCCACAGGATTGTAAGCAAATGCAGTTCACTGACGTCTGTATGCACACAAATATAAAAACGCGAAAAATGTTTCAAGGATCACATCAAAGGGACTCATCTGGGCGGTGTGTTTTCCGCTGAAAACATGCCATCTGAGATGCATGGTTTTAAAAAACCTTTTCTACTGGCTTTCTCGTTGCGTGCAATTTGACGTCATACATGAGAGAGAGGTATTCATGTAATGAGAACGCGCCGTCCATGTCACGAAAGGAACGCTACGAAACGCTCCTAGTGTGCTTCTCAGAACAGGATTACAATCATTATCACATAGAGGGAAGATGGATTTTTTTCGTGGTTTTTTTTTCAATAGTTTGTTTACATTGTAAACTTTTGTTTTGAAGTAAATGTACATTAATCGTAATAACTTGCATATTATTTCTCTCTCTCTCTCTCTCTCTCTCTTTGTAAGCTACTAAAGTGAGAATGATTGAGGTTGAGTGACAAGCACCAAAATAAATTTTGATCTTGCATTGCTATTTCAAAACTTTAGACTATATAGATAACAACTGTACCATTGGACTTACCCAGCGACAGGCTAGTAATCTGTCTTGGAGAAAATTTGAATGACTTTCAATCAACAGTTATAAACAGGATGAATTAAACAAAACAATACTAGAGAACAAAACTATATAGGTTTTGAATTATATTCTGATCATTATTTGGCAATGACAAAAATGCCATTTAAACCCATATAGCTAAAAATAACATACAAAATGGAAAATGCTTCTCAATAAAATTCCAAATTTATTCTTTACAAAATTCACACAGTAATATCAAAATTGCATATGATGAAACAGAAATCACAAAAGAATCAATCCACATTTAGTAAAAGTAGACAAATCTGAAAGAAATTCTGATAAAAACACCAAAAACGGAAGTCTGGGGATAAATAGCAATTTGAATACAAAAAAGAACTGCGTAACTGGGACAGAGATATAGAAATATAATAAAAATAAAAACAAGAACAACAACAACAAAAAGTTATTAATGGAAATTAGCTAAATTCTAAGATAATAAAAACACATATAGAGTGCAGTAATATTCTATTAAAATAATTAATTTTTTCTAATATTTTTTAAATAGCAGAATCTATATTGGAAAATTTTCATACACCATTTAATATATAATATAGTTAAAATATAATAATAGTGCTGTAATGCATTACAGCACTTTAATTATATTAAACATAATTATATTTAAACATAATTAATTTTTTTAAATTTAATACTTAATAAAATAATAATTTAATAAAAATTAAAACCGTTTAAACATAATTATATATATTATTATTATATATAATTATATAATGCTGTAATGCATTATAATTATATAATTATAATGCATTATAATTATATAATGCATTATATATAATTATAATGCATTACAGCATTATATAATTATAATGCATTATAATTATATAATGCATTATATAATTATAATGCATTACAGCATTATATAATTATATATAATAATAATATATATAATTATGTTTAAACGGTTTTAATTTTTATTAAATTATTATTTTATTAAGTATTAAATTAAAAAAATTTAATTATGTTTAAATATAATTATGTTTAAACGGTTTTAATTTTTATTAAATTATTATTTTATTAAGTATTAAATTTAAAATTTTTAATTATGTTTAAACAGTTTTAATTTTTATTAAATTATTATTATATTAAGTATTAAATTGAAAAATGTAATTATGTTTAAATGGTTTAATATTTATTAAATTATTATTTTATTAAATATTAAATTTTAAAAAAAATATTTTTAAACGGTTTTGTTCATAAAAAAGTAAGAAAAAACAGGGAAAGAAAGAATAATTTTTTAATGAACTGGAAAACGATATGTCAAAGCCACGAAAAAAAAAAACTATCGAATAGTAAAATTACGTGAATAAAGAGATAGAATCAGACTATATAATATCCTATCTAAACCGACTTTATTATAAGGAAATGCAACAGAAAAAAGAGATTAAAGATGGAGAGAAAGAAAATGAAAAACGAACTCATATGCGGAAATGAAGTGAAATTATTTAAAATAGCTGGCTATACCACCTGCACCAAAAACAAGTGAAATTCTACAATCTCTGAATATAAAAGCAATAAATTATTACATTAATAAATATAAACAAAAGTTGATGCAACATTTAAATCTAATGGGAAATAGCAGACTACCAAAAACTATTGTATAGATATAAAATAAATGGAATTGGAAGACCTAGAAAGAGATGGCGTGAGGCCAGAACACGCTACTTGTCTTAAAACCTCGATAGAAGATTTCAAAAAATAGAGATTTGCTGCTACAAAGTTTGCCTGAGCTTTCCATCTTACCTCACTGTTATTTTTAAATATATAAAAAAATAAAATTTAAATATATTTATAGAAATATCCTACATAAATAATTTAATTTTCCCTGGCTTAAAATCGCAAAATTTATATTTAAAAGTGGTTATACACCGTTTATAATATAATATAGCTAAAATACCGTATAATAAAACTATATTATATGGAGAATGGGAATCAATCGACCGTGAGATGCGGTGATTGATTCATTCAATCCAATACCCTTGGAGGGTAATGGATGGATATGCTGTAGCTAATGAAGTTCTAAATGAGGCTCGGATATTGCTTTTACCCTCCTGCCATGATCAGTGCCTTAATAGCTCAATAACACCTTATCCCTACACTGTCCTCTACAGATAACGGGGAATATGAAAAGCATTCTTGCTTCGCCCCTTTAAGCCAGTCCTTATAAGGACTATATTATATGGAACTGTTGCTGTCGGTTGAGGGTAACCGATGGCAATACTGTAGCAATGAGGTCTCAACTGAGGCTCGGCTATTGCAGTTACCCAGCCATGACCAGAGCCTATAGCCAAATAACATCCCATCCGCACATTTTCTTCAATCAGATGAAAGGATAAAGGGTCAAGGACTCTGTCCATCTCCCAAAAAAAAAAAAAAACTGTTGCTATCGAAATGCAAATTAAATTGAGTTTTCTGAGCAGAGTTCATTTGAGGGAGATTTCAGATGTTAAGATGACCACTGAGGTAGTTCGGGGACTCCGTGCTCTAGATGTTTATTGTGTTCTACCTTAACTGTTGCTGAATTTTCATTTCAAACTGAGTTGATTGTTTGATTTGATGATCCAGTTCGCTTCTTTGCTACTGCTTATACCACTACTGGAATAACCTTTGAAATTCAGTTTTGGATTTGATATGGGTGGACTTTCCTTCATTTGGCTGCATTGTCAACATCATCAGGTTTTAGTGAGTATGGAACAGTTCGTATTAGTAGGACACTGCGTTTCTAAAATTATTTCCGTGTAATATATTTTTTAAATTTAAACTACATTTTTCATTATGACTCATGTACTTTGTTTGTATTCTTAATTTATACGAAAGCTAATACGCACACGTTGTTACTAATGCTTGCATATCAGTAAATGCGATGTGCAGAAAAGTAGCCCCTTTATTTTTTCAGCAAAGTTGACGATTTTAGAGTTACTTAAAAGGACGTAATCTACGTGTAGAAATGATAACAGAAGAAGAAGAAAATCAGTGCAGAGGATGAGTGCCCTATTACTTCCTTTTTTATTTATTATTTTTTTTTGTTTGTTTTAATCAGTTGAATATATGCCAACGTACGAAAAGGTCAAGTGACTTCGAATCGCCAGTTCTTTCACATGTTCAGTATTTCTCTGTAGTATGTATCGGGACAATAGCAAATATTAAATTTCTTGAGAATGTGTCAAATTATGTTCATTGATATACAGTATATAATAATAATAATAATAATAATAATAATAATAATAATAATTATTATTATTATTATTATTATTATTATTATTATTATTATTATTATTATATACTGTATATCAATGAACATACTACACGCGCCAGCTATCATACTTATTCAAGAATAAGTATGATAGCTGGCGCGTGTAGTATGTGGCTTCCCTCGTTGATCCCTAACCCCTGTAAGTCTCTCATAATAATAATAATAATAATAATAATAATAATAATAATAATAATAATTATTATTATTATTATTATTATTATTATTATTATTATTATTATTATTATTATTATTATTATGAGAGACTTACAGGGGTTAGGGATCAACGAGGGAAGCCACATAATAATAATAATAATTATTATTATTATTATTATTATTATTATTATTATGAGAGACTTACAGGGGTTAGGGATCAACGAGGGAAGCCACATACTACACGCGCCAGCTATCATACTTATTCTTGAATTCATTCACACTACTTGCACTCACAACATCCAATGGCAATCCATTCCAATCACGCACCACAGTGTGAGAGAAAAATCTAGATCTCACTCCGTTCTAGACGGCATTCATTCTCAACTTCCAAGGATGCCCTCTCGTCCTTTCCCCACCGTCCATAAATTGAAAAATTCCATCAATTGAAATCCTGTATGACACTTTTAGAAGTTCGTAAGTCTGAATCATATCATCCTTCTTTCTCCTGTTTGCTAGTGTATGCAGTCTACAAATTCTCAATTTGTCTTCATAATCAGTATTCCACAATCCTGATATCATTTTTACACTCTCCTTTGTACTCTCTCCGTTGTGATTCTGATATATCACAACGGAAACTAGGAGACCAGACCTGCGCACAATAGTGCAAGTGAGGGCTTATCAAAGCCTTGTAAAGAGGCAAAATAACATCCTTATCTTTACCTGTGAATGTTCGTTTCAGCATTGCAATTATTTATTGAATTGTATTTGCAATCTTTGCCACATGGACCCTAAACTTCAACTTCCTATCTATTAACACTCCAAGATCCATCCCTACCCTCATCAGTTTCTTCTAGCATAATCCTACAAATACAGTACGACATCTAATCATGCTAAAGTGAATGACTTTACATTTACTGACATTGAACTGACACCCATTTTTCCCATGCACATAATTTCAGCCTATTTAAATCATTCTGCAAGCACTGCATATCAGCATCATTCCTGATTACCCTACCTATCTTTCCATCATCGGCAAATAGCTGTATGTCGCCCGTAAAATCCTTTCCAATATCATTCTTGTAAAGATTGAATAACAGTGGATCAAAAACTGATTCTTGTCGTACGCCACTGGTTATTTTTTTATTTTTTTATTAATCTTTGTACTAGTTATGGGCAGTACTACCCTTACATTACGTCCAAACATCTCGTGCAGACTTGATATAGGCCTAAGCCTTTACAAGTGTTTTACCCATTGCCTGTTCTAGTTATCATTGTAGTCATTCTCTGGTGGCAACGCCGTGCCACCAGTGTGCCCTGTAGGGCCCTCAAGGAAAGAACTTTTATATCCTTCTGCGTAAGTCCAAGCTGTTTTAAGTCCTTATAGCTATCTGCTCCATACGCCATGTAAAGAGCTGGTGGCGCTGGTAAACCTCGGAGTTGACCCATGCTCCTCCCGTATCTTACTAACTAGATCTTGGTTATTCTTATAACAGTTTACTTTATTATTATGGCTATAGGCTAGTGGGCACTCTGTTCCCACCACCTGGGCATCAACTATCCAAAAGTCACCATCTCTTTTAATCACTAAGTCTAGCTTACGCAAACCCGCGGAGGTCCTATAATGTGGTTCCACTGCGGTCTCCCAACCTTTGTTCTTTCTTAAAGCGGTTGTTCAGAATGGAGACCACGGCGTCATCCCTACGCACGCGGACCCCATGGGTGCGGAAGCAACACTGGGTTATATGAGACAATGCCTCACTGTAGTGGCAGCCAGCCCTACAATTTGAGTTGTCATTACTCCATCGAGCAGTGCTGGCTCGAGTGGGCAGGGCATTGATTCTCGTCCTGATAAAGTCAATATACTCGAACCCAGGGAGGAATCTGGTGCCATCTCTTACCCAATCATGCTGGGGAGGCACCAGGTATGACTCTTTTAAAGGAGCACCATCTACAGAACAGTGCAACAGAGATTCCCATCTCTTGTGTTCTGCGGGTGCTGACTCAATTAAGGTACCTTGATAATGGGGACCAGCCTTTAGCCCGCCTAAAGTCTTTTTGTATTAATGGGTTATAAAAAGCCTCTCTGCAGATAGGGGAAGAAGATTGTTCTAACTTCGCGATTCTGGACAGCCGCAGGCGTGGGATCATCCATCTAAGTGATGGAACCCCGAGCCCGCCGTCCTTCTCCCTCGCGTAGAAATATACAGTAGGAGTGTCAGGCGGCAGTCGGTGCCATGATCTCACGGCTGAACGGATAGTCCTATCCATTCGGGACATTACCGAGATATATGCCCTACCAAGCACCAACTTTTGGTAAAAGCGAGGTAGGAGATTGTGGGAAAGGAGAAACAGTCTTTGCTGGGGCTTGAGAGGAGCTTTCCTCAAAGAAGCGATCCCAGATTCTAGGATAGAAGGGACAGAAGGCCTTCCCTTTGATACCGAGAATATGATACCGAGGGTTCTCCACTCTTCCACAATGGTCAAAGCATGCAATGGCCTTCCGTGCAGGGAAACTCTATAGTCACGACCTTAAGGTTCTTGTAACGACAATGGGGGGGGGAGAGCTAAAGTGCAGGACTTCTGTACATTAATAGGAAGGCCTCGAACAGAGGAAAAAGACAACTTCTCGCTCAAGGAGTTCCTGTAAGCCTACCTTAGTAGAGGCTACGAGAATAAGATCGTCCGCAAAGGCCATAGCATTAAAGGAAGAAGCACCTAGGGAGTAGCCTATATGGCTAGGAAGAGAGTAAGAAACTCATCTATGACGCAGTTAAAGAAAAGGGGAGATAGAGGATCACCCTGGCGAACACCTTGTAGTGATAGTGATGGAGCTACCCAAGTATAGGTCCATAACATAGGAAAGAAAGGGTTCTGGACATCCAGCAATAGACAGCACTCGAAGGCGAGCAGGAAGGGAGACACTATCAGAGGTCTTTAGAAGGTCCAGCGACGCCATATATAGATGCTTAAGGCGATGTCGGGAATCAGAGAGAAGAGAAGAAAGAAGATATATATTCTCGGCACAGCTGGCCGAAGGGACAACAGCTCTCTGTCTATAATCATGCTGAAGTCGTTTAACTAAGATTTTATGATAGAGTCTGAGTATCACTGGGGAGATGGTAATAGGGCTAAAGTCTGATGCACAGCTTGAAGTTTCTTTCTTCACAATGAAGATAGTTCTTGAAACGCCTTGGTATGGTGGTATTGCTTTACTGTAAAGGAGAATGTCTAATAAGTCTTGAAGAATCTTCAACGGCACCTTTCGAAGCCTAGACGCAGGAAAGCCATCAGGTCCGGAGGTGGAGAAATTGATTGGAAGAGCTGCTTTGATCTCCTGGATGGAGACAGGCTGGTATATTTGAAGGGCAGAAATGAACATCAATATCGTGGGTTGGTCATCATCATCAGGGAAGTGTGGAGGTGGAGCAGAAAAGACTGTACTCCAGAATTTAACAAAATCATCATGTAATTCTGCTAGAAGTGGAGAGGAAACATCGTCAAGGATGGTCTTGGCACATTGCCCTCTATTCTTTATATAGAGGGCCGACAAAGGCCCTCTTCCTCTGCTTCCTATTTGACAAAATCATTGTAGAATGAGACGTAGGCGGATGTTGACGAGGCATCAAGTGTTCGGAGAATTCAGCATGGAGGTAGTCATGTAACTGATCTGTGATATCCATTCCCAGAAGGTGAGTCTGGATGAGAGATTTAAGAATTTGATGGTTATATTCCGGAAGAGGAGGATCATCTAGAGACGATGTCAGTCTGAGAATCAAGGATGGTAGCTGGAAGATGGAGAGGCAGGGACAGGAGATACAGAGATATTACCTATCTCTACCTGTGGCGGACGGGCTGCCAATTCTTGAACTAACTAAAGCTTTGTAACTGGCTTTCCGTCTAAGATACTTGATGGCATCCAAAGATCTTAATGGGAACACAGTAAATAAAGCCTCATTGATGTTCTTTATCCCTCGAGCCTTAAATATTGCAGATTCACCTTCCCTGTATACCACTTTTTGATATCTGTCAGTCAGCCCTCCTCTTTATCCAGGCTAATATTTTATAATCCAATCCGATATTTTCCAATTTATGCAACAGTTTTCCATGCTGTATTCTGCTAAAAGCCTTAGCAAAATCCAACCGTATCATGGTATATCCATTATCCTGAATATTGTTTTTACTATGAATTCTATTATTATTAATATTAATAATAATATTATTATTATAAATAATATGTTTATTATATTTCATTATTGTTTTATTATTGCTATTACGTCACACCCCCAAGGACTCATCGAGGCAGGATATTCTGCTCTACTCTGCACAACTCATCCTCTCCACTACTTACTTAATCCTCTAATTACACACAGTGCCATCTCCTGGCCACCACCAATAATATTTTTTGTCTGTAAATTGCGTGTGTTCTCGTGGTTGATTTTTCTCTATGCTGGATAAAAAATTCGAGTTTCCGAGAGAAAAAAAATCTGCTACTTCCGTATGAGATCGGCTAACTCACCTTCAATTCTTCTTGCTTGATATATTTTTATTTAATCAAAATATGTGTGAAACAAAAAATCCCATCTATATTGCCATTTGCTATTTATATCTTGAATCTGATTTCGTATTTGTCCTAAGCAACTATTTTAAAACGTCTTCATTAAACGTAAGATGACTTTTGGAAAATACTCTTTGTTTTTTAGAGATATTCTCGGATAATTTAATCCTGAATCCATTCCCAGTATGCTAAAGTATGCTTGCATGAGATTTACTATCGGTTTACAGCCTTTTGCTACATACAGCGCCCTCTATTATCAACAGATCTTGTCTGCTACTTGTTTTCCAAATTGGATTTTTTTTGTCATGACTATATTAAAAGCGGTCATAATTTTCGTAAATAAAATTGTATGCATTTCTTGCAAAGATTTTGCTACAAAAAATGCATTAACGACATAATCTCTTAATGTAAGTTTCCTTTTTTTTTATTGAAGTATTCTATTTTACACGTGGTGTTGATTAATAACGATTCCTTTTTAAGTGGTGTATAAAGACAACAGTGACATCCTTAATGAAATTCATAGAAAGAATTATCTTTGTTCAAGTATTCAGATCAGTCATTGACAGTAAAGGAAAATATTCGATAAAATAATTAGTACATTTAACACAAAATCAAAATGTTAAGTTAAAAATGGAAAAAAACCTGCATTTGATATAAAATTACTAGAAGAAAAAAAAAGAAAAGAAACTATAGTGCTATATTTAGAATAGCTTACTGTATTTCCCTAAGGAGCTCGATAGCGTGTAAACTCTAAACTCACGGAATACACCATACTTGGAATAGCATGTAATTTTAATTTAATGTTATTAGACCGAGGCATTTGAAAGTCGTTTTGTGCTTGAAGGAAAAATGGTTGACTTATTGCTTTTTTGGACAAAATATGGTTGTTTGTTTCCGCGTGGGTAACATAGCATACTAATAAACAGTTCAGGTGGGAAAAAATCACTTTCTTCTACTTTGCCATACCGATTTCATTGGTACGGTAAAGTACAAATATTTAAAATCCTCAAAATAGCGAAAGTTTAACAATACTTTAAAAAAAGTAAATGTTTTTTTTAGTTTCCCTTTATCTTTTAATCTTCCTCTCTCTCTCTCTCTCTCTCTCTCTCTCTCTCTCTCTCTCTCTCTCTCGCTCTCTCATCATTGGCCTTTTGAGCATAAAAGTGGCGCTGACATTCAGCAGTGAGAGAGAGAGGAAGATGAAAAGATAGAGTGAAATAGTGATAGAGGAGAGAAAGAGGCCTCAGTTGACCAGTTGTGGCTGTTGACCCACTGGTCAACTGGGTACTTCTAAAACGGTGGTTGACTTTTCACTCATTAAGGGAAAAGTCCCAAAAAGGGAAAAAATACACTAAAACCCTAACAAGACTAAACAAATAAAAAGAATATTCAAAATATCTAAAAACACCAGTAACAAGTGAACAAATTGGAAACACCTGTCCCGGGAGATCTCGCCCTAAAACCTATGTAAAAGATGTATTATTATTATTATTATTATTATTATTATTATTATTATTATTATCTAAACGTTATATATAGGCATACAAACGGTTGCATGGTTGTATCGCTGGTCCAGTTTTTATACTTTAATGTGGTTCAAACTCTTGTTGTTAATTTAAAAGTGTCACAAAGTAACTCTTCTTGTCACGTTGAAGACAGTGATATATCATCATCATTATCATATGTATCAAGGATTTAGGCCTAGCATGGCCTGTTCCGGTCTTAGAAGTCATCGTTGAATCGTTTAAGAGGACGTCCTGGTTTTCTTTTTCCTAATGGCTTGTACTTTAAGGCTTGTTTTGGTAATCTTTCTGTTTTCATTCTTTGAACGTGTTCCATCCATCTATGTTTATATTTTTTAATTTTTTTCTATTACTGGTTCTTGGTTTAATTCTTTCATATCTTCGTTTCTTTTGTGATCAAATAGGGTATACTTTGCAGTTTTTCTCCTAAACTTCATTTCTGCTGTTATTAATCTTTGTTTGTCTTTTTGTTTTATTGTCCAGATTTCGCTTCCATACATTAAGACCGGTAATCATCGTAATTTGATTTTCTGTGGATTTTCTGGTTTGTTTTTGAACTAGTGATATATAATTTATCGAAATCGGCCAAGTGAAACCCAAATTTTGAGTGTGCTGAAAATTGAGCAGAGTTCACCGTGGTCACTAATGAGCATAGAACAAAGGACGTCGCTATCTTTACAGTTGTCCAAGGGAAGAAAGGTGAGCCACGAAGTGCAACAAATGCCTGAAGGAATTATCGTCCGACGGAAGTCATATGACCTGCAGGAAATGGCTTAGGAATTTTCACTTTACATGTTCCGGAATCTCAGAAACAACATGCAACGCAAATCCAATGCCAAGCGAGATGAATGGTAATGCTTATACTGCAGAGAGGACAAAGAAACGCCGCCACCCACGACGCAACTGATTACGCCGGAGGCAGAAGCGGACGATGAACTGAACAGACAAAAAAATACCGGTGAGTCTTATAATTTGCGTTTCGTAAATGTATTACTAGAAAAAAGTTTAGAAAATATAAAAGCCAGCTTGGTAGATCTTGTCCAAGAACTATTTGAAAAACAGAATAAAGAAATAACAAAAAAATTAGCGAATATGAAGAGTTTGTTAAATTTAATAATTCAAAAGTCGAAGAAGTCTTACAAACGGTAAAAGACATTAAAACCAGCATTAACGCATTAACTGACAGGCAGCACAAATTGATAAAAGACACATCGGAACTCCGTGAAGAATTTAATTCCCTGAAACAACAATACGAAGTTTTAAACCAACAACAACATAAAGAAGACCTTGTCATAAACGGTTGTCCAGAAACCGAATCCACAGAAAATCTCAGAGACGTAGTTTTAAAGTGTGTGTGTGTGTGTGTGTGTGTGTGTGTGTGTGTGTGTGTGTGTGTGTGTGTGTGTGTGTGTGTGAGTGCGAATTTCTCAATCATAGATTTCGTAGCTACCAAACACAGCAAAAAAAAACAATAAATAATAACCAACTGGTGTCATCCTCAGATAAGCTTACATATAAGCTTCGAGGATGAAAACAGAGAAAGTAGTTCTCATCCAAGATGTATCATATGTAACTAAGTTCATGTAATGTACGTATCACATGTAAACCAAAGTATGTATTATATGTAAACAAATGTCAGTAATGTATCATATGTAATCAAATGTATGTGATGTATGTAATAACTGTAACAAAAGTGTGGAATATGGAGTGATTATATCCAATGATATTGTATATATAGAGTGTAAAATTGCAAAGAAACATCTTTAATAATCATCATTATGAATATTATAATAATGTGTTGTAAACAGTTATTATTATTATTATTATTTTAAAAAAAACTTTATGTACGAGAAAGTATTTGTTATGCATAATTGTCTTCATATAATGTATGTAATTTATCTGAGAAATAATAAAATGTTTTAAAAAAAAAAATCTGAGACGACCATCAGGGAGTCAAGGACTCAACAATGACTTCCTCATCCTTAGATGTCAAGGTTTGCTTCAACATCGCTATTATCCTCTGAGATATATTTGCAACTTTTGCTATGTGACCTTTGAACTTCAAATTCCTATCCAGCAATACGCCAAGATCCCTTGCCTTCTCCGTTTCTTGTAGCATAACCCCGCTAATTTAATATGCCACTGGAAATCTCATCACACCAAAGTGCATAACTTTACATTTACTAACATTAGACTTAACCATTTTCGTTTGCCCAAATTTCCAGCCTATTCAAATCATTTTCTGAGTGCTGAATATTAGTAGCATCCCTGATTGCCCTCTCTCTCTTTGCCTAATCCGCAAACAATTGCACATCTGATGTTAGATCCTGCCTGATATCATTAATGTATAGAATGGCCCAAGGAATGAACCCTGAGGTACACCACTGGTTACCTTAAATCTAGCAGATTTACATCCGCTGTATACTACTTTTTGATAGCTGTCTCTCAAGCATTCCCTGATGCGACTCAAGAGTTTATATTCCAATCCCATATTCTCCAGTTTATGCAACGGCCTTCCGTGTGGTATCCTATCAAATGCCTTAGAAAAATCTAACATTATCATAGTGTATCCATTCCCTTTATCCAACTCAGCCGAAGCATTGGATAAATATGAGCACATTGCTAAAACATGCTCTTCCTTTAGTAAACCCATGCTGCTCCTTGTAGAGTATGACTTGTTTCTTTACATATTTCTGTATGCAAGTTCTTACCAACTTCTCTAAAATCTTCACTACCACACCAGAAATACTAATAGATCGGTAGTTAGACACATCAGTGTTTGCACCACCCTTATGCAATGGAACTATCATACATTCCTTCCATTCCTGTGGTATCATTCCTGAGCTGAGACTCAAGTTATACAAACATGTGAAAGGCCTAGCCAATTCAGCTGAACATTCCTTTAGCAATCGGGCTGATATTCCATCCTACATTGATATGTTGACAAATTTTGACAAATTCTTATCCAGGTTATGCAGTAGCTCTTCAACCTCATTTTCGTGCCTCTAACTCTTCATCCAATGTCGCAGTAACACCGTGCACCATGTTACATACACTTGGTTGATATATCTTAGCAAATTGAGTACTCATTAACTGAGCAATCTCATTAGCTTCTGACACTCGAGTGCCATCTGCATTCAATAAAGTTATTCTTTCACCTTCATTCTTTCTTTTGCTCACGTCATAACGATAAAATTCTTTTGGATTGCCTTTAGCTTGCATGGCCAATTTCATTTCTTACTCCGATTTAACGTTCCGCACAATGCTCGTTAATTTGTTAATTTTCTGGCCTGAGAGTTATATATTCCATAATCTTCTCACTCGTATTCTCACGATGTTCTTTCCACATCATCTTCTACTTGTGGATCTCTTGCTTAATAAGGTTGCACATCCATTTCACTCCTAACCTATTTATTCTTCGAACACTAACGATACATTCAGATACCGCTTCATTTAAGTACGTTTTTCAAAGATTCCCATACATTGCTGACATTTTCCCATTCAGTAACTGATACCATGGGTCCAAAGATAGTATTCTCCTAAGTTGATCATAATTTCCAACTTTGTTGTTCAACATGTAACTTGTTTTAATCGGAACATCAATAGAATTAGATACTTCCTAAGAAAGTATATTATGATCACTGTTCACCAATTGGTGGTAAAATAGCCATATTCTTAACAGAGATTCCTTCTGACGCTATGAGCAAATCCAACACTCTTTGACCTCGAGTTCCTTCTTTCACATGCTGCTTGATAAAGTTGTCTCGCAACAATTCAATAAAGTCCTTTCTTATCATGAGATTTCTCTTCTACCCAATCATTGTTTGGAAAATTTAAATTACCCATAATGATCACTCGTTTGGTACCCATAAGGCTAAATTGGCGATGCATTTTTCATCCCCTGAAACTAACAACCATATCTTTATCACGTTTACATACCATAGCTGGACTTTCACACACATTTTTCCTATTCCTCCCTTGATAAAAAAGCTTCCCTGACTATCTGCATTAAGTCTCATACCAAGAAGTAATTTCTCCAAGCTCCTGATGCCTAACGAATTCAAGTGCAGGCCATCCTTCTTATACAAGTATTTTCTGCCATCAAACCTCCATACATCTATCGCATCCATTTCTTCTACACAGCCTGCACATGAAATCATTTGTCCCTCCTTAACTCGGTACTATCATATTTGGGTAGCAAACCTACACTTTTTTTTTTGCTTTCTCACATTTCTTTCTCGCTTCTTCCAACTGACCTTTCATATCTTCTCTCATACTATATACCATCTCTTTTCTTTTCTTTTATACCTTTCAGTTATGTTTGTCATATCTATAATTTTACTGATTGCCATATCCTTTAATTTTAAGGTATTTGTTTCTGAATCCACATAACCTCTGAACCATTTAAAAATGTATATAATTCTTATATTAAATATTATTGATGCAAAACTGCATTGTAATAAAAATCTGGATTTATTTAAATATATAATAATTTTTAATTTTTTTCTTGCACTATATTATATGCAACATTGTGTATTCCTATTTATGGCAAGCCGGTCTGGTTGGCCGAGTGATCAGTGTATCCTCTCTCCGCCAAGTGGCTGTGGGTTTCGAATCGTGCTTACTGCATGGAATGAATGTTTGTGATTGTGTTTCACCTTCATACATTCATCCAGACAAATACGTACACACTCTCCTAAGATGGAGTCGGTCACCATGGGAGAAGAAAACCCAACCCTCCCTCAATGGGTGAGGCCTTCCACCCAGCAGTGGGGAAGTTACTATTTTCTTTCATTCCTTTAGGGCAATGGCATAGAATGAGCGCTAAGAAAGCTGTTAGAATGGCTAAATGATAAGTTACGAGAACAGTATTCTTCATTTTTATATTTGTTTTTAACGAACTGTTGACATTGGTATGGGATTTTATGTGTGACTCTTTCGGATTTAGTTAGGAAAGTTGTCACTAGGGCAGCGCTATATATGGCCTATATCTTCACATGCTAATCATTGAGATAGAGGCGTGGTTGATGGTTAATCTATAGTTGGGCAGTATTTCTTGCTGTTATACCTACCTCCATAAATGTACAACTCTTCCCTCGTGGCAAAAATGATAACTAAATAGGAATTGTAGTAAAGTGGGTATCCACAAATCATCATACGTGAGATTCGTATTTGCATGGTTTTTATTTTGAGCTGCACTAAAAAATAATAATAATAAAAAGCAAATTTGCTTAACAACGAGTTTTCGAGTTACTCGAATATTTTTTTTTTTATTAATTCAAAACGATGAAATTTGATAACAACACGTTTGTATCTGGGAGTAAATTACTGAAACTGCAAGATGGCGTCCTAGAATAGATATCAAATGGAATGTGAACGAAATGTATTTTTGCTTCAGTTCACTTTTTTTTCCCTATGTATAATGTATTAGTTAGATTTGTTTTTGTTTACACTCACTGACAGTAAAAGAATAAATCTTTTTCGTCCCACATATTTTCCAAATAGCAAAACCTACCAGCATGCATCACCATACTGAAAAACAGATGTAAAAAAAAAAAATATTTTATTGCCATGAGGATCACTCACGATTACCTACAGACGGACATGTTTTGGGATGTCAAAACATTTCAACAAGTTTCATTATTAAAAGCAAATTTCTATCGAATCCCCACGATCTTATTAGCTACTGAATTGTATAGCTACTGCACTTCGATGCATCCACCCAAAGGGAAGTATGGTGTTAGTGAATCTGTTTCAAATAAAAACAAAACTAAATTGTTGCAGATTTTAATACAAACCTTCTATTATGACCATGCTGAAAGTGGGGGGATTGGTTGGTTGTTCTTCAGACGATTTAGCTATTTTAATTACAGTTTTTGTTATAACTTTCAGCTTTTTTAATTGATATAATTATGATAATTGTGTTTGAGCGTCAATTATTTTGATTCTTTGACGAGGCTTGCAAAAAATTATTCTTAAATTTTCAACAATAGTTTTTATTTATTTTTTTTATTAATGAGTTATTTACAGTCGTGTTTATTTTAACATGAATAGCTTTTTGGGGAAAAAAAAAAAAGACAGGAACATTTTTTTGCATATTGTTTATTGAGGCTCGTGAAATCTTCTTACTGAGATGTCGCCCCCTTAATTTCTGTCTCTGTTGATATATTTCTAAAAATTTCAATAGACTATATATCTAACCCCCTTACTAGTTAAAGGAGCTAATATAAATAAAGTGTTTGGATTTGAGAGGATTACGTTCCGGAAATGTTAGCATTATCCAACGAAACGAGGCTATTCGAAACTTCGTTCCCTCAGCAACAACGTTATGAATGATTCCTCAAGATCTTCAAGTGATCTATCAATGATGGGCTTCTGCTGACATAATATTAACATACCAAATGCGGTAGTTAAATAAGTATCCAATGTACTGAAGGAGTTTCATTTTCATCCCAAGAGTTCTTTTTCACCTGAATAAATGCTTGGCCTTAAAGCTCCAAATCAGGGCACGATATGGGGGGATGTGAATAAACTAAATATTTGGCTTGTTTTTCTATATTTTCTTTTCAATTTGTAATGTCCATCAACATCACTTTTTATTAGTTACAAAAATTAGTAGAAAATTAGGAATAAGAAATAGTTTTTTGTTTTTGTTTTTGTTTAGAGGTGTTGTGTATGTGTGTGTGTGTTTAATCAATAGTAGAAGAATAGCGAAACACGGAATGAATGACGAAATCAGATAGAATATGGAAATCACGTGATGTGATGTAGGACTATAAATACAACATTGTTGTAGCAGCAAGTATTGTCTTAAGCATTGGAAGTTTTTGAGTCCTACCGAAAAAGTGTTTAGAAAACAACAACCTTATTTCTCTTACGCTTTTTTTTTTTTAATAATCAAGTTTATACATAAGATATACCTTTATATACATAAAATATCCAGTAGATGGCGCTCGGGCGAGTATAGTTATTCTGGATGGCAAAGATGAGTTCTTGACATTGACATTTAGTCTTGAAGGAAGAGCCATCGGAAGCAACAGGTTGGCAAGAAGGATAAAGAGATCTGGGCACTAATGGGTACCAAACGCTTTATCGTGCAGGAATGGATTGCCTGTTTCTCCAACATTCAGTCACACACACACACACACACACACACGAAAAAAAAAAATGAATAAATAAGCAGAGACGATCTTCTTTTATTGTTTATTGTAAACAACGCCCGTAAGGCACATAACTTTTACACAGATATCATTTACTGAAATTTACATAAAAAATTGCTATATTAATGTTAAAGTACTCCTTCTTTACTGATTTATAATAATTACAATTGAGAAAATATACAATCGATAACATCGAAGCTTTTGTAAAATAAAAATCACAATTTACTAGTCCATTGATGAACATGGTGAAGAATTCATTTGATATATTGTTTTGTTTAATTGCAGTTTAAACAAGATTAAAAATGTTTCGCATTTTGAAAAAGAATTGCGCAAGAAATTTAAAGTTAAATGTAAACTAATCCGCGAGATATCCTAATTATGAGATCAGTAATTAACACAGTGAATGAATTTTTAGTAAAAAATAATGCATTTATTAAATTAGTTGATAAGGTCATTAATGCTAATGGCTTCGTAATGAAGTGATCTGGAAACGGCATTTTCCGCACAGAGTGCACACTTCTTGCTGAATATAATGAGCTTAGAAACATATAGTTAACATTTTAAGCTTGTGGATTGTTCCTATTATAGTGAATCTTTATTGTAAAAAAGGCTTTATATAAAATTTCATATAAGATAAAAATGTATGTAAATTTTATTGTTTGAATTTAGAATTTTAATTAATTTTTTATTTAAATTTGAATAAAAATATCGAGTTAAAAATAAAACCCCATAAAATTAATATTATACTGTAAATTTTATAAATAGGGTTGCGGAAAAAAAAAAAAAAAAAAAAAAAAAAAAACATATTTCGGGAGCGACTTGGAGGAGATGAAAAGTCCTTATTAGGATTTCCAGGGTAACAAATGGCAATGCTGTAGTCAATGAAGTTTTAACTGAGGCTCGGCTATCGCCGTTACCCAGCCATGACTAGAGCTTATAGTTCAATAACACCACATCCACACAGATTTCCTTCATTCAGATGACGAGATAAAGAGTCAAGGACTCAGTCCATCTGCCAGTTCTTATAAGAACGTTATATTTGGATTGGGGAATGTAGACCCTGGGAGGGTATGGGAGGGTATTTTTAGATTGGGGAATGTAGACCCTGGGAGAAGATGGATGGAAATACAGTAGACAATGAAGTTTAACTGAGATTCGGATGTTGCTGTTACCTCCTTGCGCGCTGAGATTCGAGAGTTTTGAGTTCGCTCTCTTAAGGTTTTTGCCTTAAGGGAGCAATTTGAGTCTCCGGGGAAAGTGTTCTCCGGCACGGCCCGCTGAGGGGCTTTGTCAGTGAATGCTTTTTTTTCGGATTTTGAGCGATTCTGCTCGGTGGTGGAGTGTGGGTGGAAGGCCATCACTGAGTGGAGCCAACGCTGAGATGGACGGTCTTTCGTCCACGATTGAGTGGCCTAGGGATCGTCGGAATTTTTAGAGACGGCTTTACCTTTAAATATGGCAATACAGTAGCCAATGAAGTTCTAATTGAGACTCGGCTGTTGCTGTTACCCTGGGACGCTGAGTTTCGAGAGTTTGAATTTCGCTCCCTTAAGGGTTTTGCCTTGAGGGAGAAAATTTGAGTCTCCGGGGTGGGTGTTCTCCGGCACGGCCCGGTGAGGGGCTTTGTCGGTGGATGCGTTTCCGTGGAATATGGAACATGAGCGGTTCTGCTCGGTGGTGGCGGAGCCTGTCACTGAGTGGAACCAACGCTGAGTTTGACGGTCTTTCGGCCACTATGAAGTGGTCTAGGGATCGTCCGAATTTTTAGAGTTGCCTTTACTTAAACATCGGCAATGCTGTAGTTAATGAAGTTCTTACTGAGGCTCGGCTATTGCTGTTACCTTCCTGCCATGATCAGAGCTTTATATAGCTCAATAACACCTTATCCTTACACTGTCCTCTACAAATAACGGGGAAGATGAAAATCATTCTTGCTTCGCCCCTTTAAGCTAGTCCTTATAAGGACTACGTTATTTATAACCGTTGTTAGTGATTTCTATAATAAATCTTCGTTATTTATAATACGTGGATTGATAAAGAAACAACAAAAATAATTATTTTTTAGAAATAATTAGGATTCTTCCTTTGGTTAGAGTAGCAGCAGCTATTAATCAGGTCTATTATTTGTATATTTGATCTAATCTAAACTTCGTAAAAGAAAAAATTGCATGATTTTAGTTTTCTTCTTCTTCATATCTTTTTCTAATCGACAAAGTTTGTGGACGTGTTGGTCGGGGATTCTTGTCCACTTTCTTTTCAGGCGACTTAATTTTTTGTGGAGACTTAGCTTCAGTTTCATGTACAATCACGCTGTTCAAGTGCATTTCGCTATCGATTTTAGCAATCGGTACCTGACGGGAGTCATGTGTCTCGTCTTCTCCAACGGAGGTCGACGATTTCGACCAGCCGTGAGAAATGAAGACATGACTGAAGAGTATGATACAGCCGAAGATCAGTAGCGGAAATCCGCAGCCGTAAGTGGCTTCTTTCTTTACCGCTACTCCGCTAAACACGAGGATTAGACCCCCTATTATAAATACAATCCCCACACGCTTACTGCATTCCTTAGGACGTTTTTCCTTTTCCTTTGACTTCACTGTTCTTGATGTATTCATCGAAGTTTGGGATGAGGGAGATGCCGTCACAGCTCCGCTTCTTAACTGACCCATTTGGCGAAGTCTCTCGTTCTTCCTTTCTCGTGCTCGGCGCAATAAATATGCTGCTACGGCCATTTAGAACTATCAAAAAACAAATCAGATTTTTAAATTAAAGTAACATAAGAAATATATTTAATTACAAATTCATAAAAGTAGATCACTCTTAACTAATCTGCAGTTAAGTTATATTGTTTAGTTCGGCATGCATCTATTTGGGATAAAAAAACAACAAAGAAAACAGGAAATATAAAATGAAAATTTTAAAAAATGCTGAAAGAGTTGAGCATCAGAAATATGATCTTCTTTTTTGTGGAAAGAAAATACTTCTATGAGGGACAACAGTGGAATAAAGAAAGGATATTCTTCGCCATGATAAAATAATGTGTGTCATTATTGGTTTGATTTCTCTGTTGTCATCAAATACTTTCGTAAACATTACACACTTCCTGTCTGATAAAAAGCTTATCACTAGTAAATAATCATTAGACTTTTCTATTGTTAGTAATTTTTCTTGCTTGTGATTTGTTTCAAATCGCCTACACTGTTAATCATTTTGAAAATAAGACTTCACTGTATTTTTTTAAAAATAATTTGCAATAATTAATGAAAGTGTTTACCTTTTGGTACGTTGCCAAGGCCACTGAGGATAACTTCTTTCCATCAATGTCGTCGCTTCTCTCGTATTCCAGATGATTCTATCGCAACATCACCCAAAAAACACAGCTGAGATCCTGACATCTTTCTTTTCTTCCATTTTTGGGACAGATGGCCAAGGAGTATTGACCTTATTAAGAATAGCTCATTGCATGTTCCTCCTTTAATTGTTTGCCAGAAAGACACCCGAGGAACCATAAATACTGAAAAGTCTTGAAGTATTATCTTGGTCACCTACATGGCCAGATCTACGAATGGTGCATGACGTGCATTTGCACGGGCTGACATGTTTTTTGGGGCTTCAAAATTAGCATTAACTATACGAAAAATAAGGAGGAAGGGGCGGCTCTGGTCACCTATACAATCTATCACTCTTTCAGTCTATCATGTAGCAAGGAAAAATGCGTTTCAACCTATTCTAAAGAATAGAGATAAAAATAAATCATCAAGCTGTTGTTCCAATTATCTCACTTCACTTAAAACAATGGACAATGTTATCAATAATCAACTCCTTCACCTGAAGGAGTTCACTATTGATAACATTGTCCTTCACCTGAAGGCTCATCAATGACCATCAACAAGAATTTCATCGCTCCTTATATCCTGACTGACCTTCATCCACCTTTGAACACATCATGCAAAAGTGTGGAGAAACTCATCTTGTCATTTTTCCTATTTTCAGGGAATTTTTTTCGGATATATCAACAAGAACTACCAAATTATCATCGTATTTTGCTACCACTCTTTGTAATTAGATTTTTAATTCCCTCTCGGGTTGTTCACTACATCTCCTAGTAGATAGTTTTCTTTCTTCTGATATTTCTCCATCTGCCAGAGTTCCCCTCATGGCTCTTTATATTTGCCCGCGCTCATTCTCATATTCATAAATGACTTTACTGATCTTCTCACTAATCTGAATCCAATCCGTAGTTTTTCCGAGAACAATCCAAAGTAGTAATTGCAAATATCGCACCACTGGGTGCGATATTTGCAATTACTACTTTGGATATTTTTATTTGGATTGTCCTTGTATTTCCGGTCAAGAGAAAAATTCCATGTAATTATTGAGTGTTGCTAACAGTGCACATTGTATTATAGTAATATTGTATTATAGTAATAAAGGAATGATCATAGATAATCTCAACCAAGGTGCGCTTCGCAATAGCATTCTTGTATAGTCGGCATAATTTATTATCATATCAACTGAACAATTCATTTTAGCATATATACTGTGGATATAATTTTTGCATAAATTTGCCATTAAAACAGTCTATCGAAATGACAGTCTTTATTAGTAATTGCAATTATTTAATTTTATTAAAGCTACCAAACACACATCGGAATCATTGTCATTATTTTCAAATTACTTTGTGGGAATAAAATTTAAAAAAAAAGGGGGGGGGGAAGAATCAAAGAATATAAAATTTCCACTCTAACAAGCCTTAAACCCAGGACCGGCTATTAAAAAAAATTATACAATTACGGAGCGTACCAAAAGGGATAAATACACGTCCTTTGTAATGATCGGTTTTAATTATTTATATATTCGTTGTGTTTGAGAGAGCTTCGAATAAGAATCTGCCGTCGAAGACAAATTCTTATTCAAAGAACTCTGTCCAATGATAGTTAGTACTCTTATGAAAATGTTACATTTCTAGCCCTAAAATGCATTTTCGGTTTATGTACCCAAGATATATAGTATTGTTTTGCTTCATTTCCCCCCCTTAAAATGTTCATATTGAAACCAAACTAGAAATTTCTAGAAATTATAACTGAAATCAAACCGGTAAAGGTTTATTTAATTTTCCTTCAGCCAGTTAGAAAAGCCGGTTCAGTGTTTGTCAATTACATCAATATAATGGTGTAACTGGAAAAAAAAAGGGAAAAAAAAAGACGAAAATATTTTGTTTTATCCGTAATTCCATATTTTTAAATTTCTTCCAGCTAAAGTGGAGTTATTGCAATAAGTGTATATAATTTCGACACAAATTCTCTCTACAATTTTAATAAAAATATATCCAGATATAGCCCCGAAATAAATGGTGAATAGATAATTACATATTTAGACATAAGCACTTTAATGCGCATGTCTTTAATACTAAGCTCACAGTGGCGAAAAAGTAATTTTTAGTGCAAATTAGTTCTTTACAGCGAAGTCACTTAGGAATGCTTCTTTTTCCTGGCTTTCCTGATATCCAAGTGACTATATCTTTAAGTGTTAAAAAAACGTCACTCCCATGCTTCACGTAATTTTAATGTAATCATTTGTTCCTTTTTACATAAAATAACAACTACAATCCATATATGCAATTCATCGAAACAATTGCTTTTATTAAACTAGTTTATTCAATAATTGATAGTAGATAAAAATATACAAAAACTGTAAATGATCAGCTAGAAAAGACTAAATTGCATACATTTGCTATCAAATTACGAATAAGGCTACACGCTACATTCAAATTTTAAAACTGTTTTCCTTTCTTCGTGTGAAACCCGACCATTATATCAGAAACCATTAAGCAATTATATCAGAAAATAAATGCGATTTCACATTGGCGCCCTCTGCATAATCGGATTGTTGTTAAAAGATATTGTCAAAATATAAAAACTGAAATTTCCAAAAAGCATACAAATATTTTGAAATGTCGAAAAGATTTCAATGTAAAGTGAAAATATTTATGTAATGCGTGAAATATATTTTTGAAAGCAGAAAAGATTTTCATATTTTAAGATAAATGGGAAAAGATATATATATATTCTCTTCATTAAAACGATAAAAAATAATGATCAAAATCACAATGATATTACTCCTAATCAGTAATAAGAAAAGTACAAGAAAAAGCTGTTATTCAGTTTTTTACCACACAACACTACGGTTATTTTGTTTTTTCAGATTTAGCTCGTTCCATTGCGACCTAAATCGTAAGCAATGATACTGGGAAACTGACACATTCGATGGAGCATTCAACACATGCATCAGGATGAGTTTGACCTCTTCATTAAAATGGGGTGTTCATATTTCGAAATTTATACATCGGATTCAGTAGTACCGATCTGAAAATATCACATTTTATGGCAAAGGTTGTTCGGATGACAATGATTACATCGCAATAATGTATTCTATGATTAAGAATAATACTAATAAAAAAAAACTGTTACTACTTTTCGTTGTCCCTTGTATAAATATATATATATATAAAAGATTACCTTTTGCTTTGTTTATTTTAATTATAACAGGATTCGAACCATATAGGAGGACTGATCAAGAATATCCAAGCAGAATTTTTGATAGGGAAATAAAATCTGGACTGACCTGCAGCCGCTGTGCTGTATTCAGCTATACATCTGCTGCATCTTGAAATATAACAAATAGTCTTTTAGAAATGGTTTACCTACCATAGTAGCGACTCATACCACTCGAATTCGAAAGTCTACGAATTCTTAGTCGAGGCCAAATCCATAGATGGAGAACCATGTATTTGTCCATTTGGAGAACCATTTGTGGCGTCGTTCCGACCAACCCCATCTCAAAGGTTGAACGGTTTTATTCATTACATGGTCTTAAGAAAGATTCTGTTGCATCGAAGCCCTTTACATCGAATTTAA
Source organism: Typopeltis vanoorti (assembly GCF_054136105.1). Classification (NCBI taxonomy): domain Eukaryota; kingdom Metazoa; phylum Arthropoda; class Arachnida; order Uropygi; family Thelyphonidae; genus Typopeltis; species Typopeltis vanoorti. The sequence goes on from NC_143551.1 coordinate 32,917,966, forward strand.
ATTTAATTTTTTTAATTCAAATTCTTTTCATAAAAATTTTCATTTTTCTTTTGTTCATTGAAATTTTTAATGAACAAAACTTGTTTCAAATTTTTACTCAAAGTTTTCATTCACATTTTTTAAATTTAATTCACATTTTTCATTCGCGTTTTCACTTTACGTTCTCTATTGAACATATCACTTTCACAATGGGATGGAGTCGAAAAATATACTTACACAATATATTTTAAATCTCTTCGTTTCACTTGGCCAAATTGCAATTTCTATCCCCAGATGAGCGATTTAGAGAAATATGTGCAAATATCCTAAATAATGGCAATTTCGATCCTGTTAGTACACCCCACATAAAAAAGTACATCCTGGATATTTTTGATCAGATTTTGTATTTTTAACTATGCAAACAAAAATGCTATTGAATGAATTACGATCCCCTTTTGGTAGAATAAAAATACACGATTAGTCTTTTAAGATATTCTGTTCCTTTTTCAGGCTTGCTAACACTCAATAGGATTCTCCCTAACCCTAGGCCCATCTATATTTCTAATTTGCTACAAGTTTTCAGCCTTCCCAAAGTAGGATTATCATAAAAAACTTAAAATATACTGACACGTAATTTCATTAAGCATTTACGAAATTTGCGCCATCTGTCGAGTAAAGTGCAAAAATCATTTTCCAGACATAAATCCTGTTATAATTATTTTTTTCAAAACTTTTCCTCAGCTTTTCTCATATTTTGTTCTTCGTCGTCTGTTTCAAAAATCGGCAAAATATTGGGGGAAGGAGTTCTCGAACTTTTACATCTTTCCTTGTCGGGTGAGGCCAGATCACTTTTTCTGGAAGATCCAACTGAAGTCGGGTATACAAGAAGGCTGTTCAACTCCGCGTCATCGATTTTGAAAGCCGGTATTTGAGAAGAGTCATGAATCTTCTCCATCCCAATGCTCCTCAGAGATTTCCACCAGCCATGAGAAAGAAAGATATGAATCATCAGTAAGATGGATCCAAGGATCACCAGAGGAAATCCGCATCCATAAGTAGCTTCCTTCTTTACGGCCGCACCACAGTACACGAGAATTAATCCTCCAACTATTAATATCACTACTAGACGCTCCCTACATGATGCATAGCCTTCCTTCCTTGATTGTGTTTTAGCCGCCACGGATATCTCGGAGAGGGATAATCGAGGTGCGGATGATACGCTTGGAGTTCGACTTCTACTTTGTCTCCTTTCTTCTCGTTTCTCCCTCGCTAGACGAACTGCATATGCTGGCATAGCCATCGTGATCTAACGAGAAAGAAATCCGAGAATTAAATTCAAATAACTTAAAACAGTGGTTTATTTGATGATTGGTAAACATAGCTGATTTTAACCAAAATTCCACTCTAAGGCCTATTAAGAAGTTCATACACTTATTTTTTTCCCTTTGTAGTAACCGTTGAGATAATAATAATAATGTTGTTTCACCATTTCTTCCTTCACTCAATATTTACCAAGACGGAAGAATAAATCACATAATCTTTAGTTACAAGATTGTGTAACTTTTCCTTAAGATTGTGTTTGAAGCCATCTGCATCTCTTCAACTTTTTTCAAGATTAAAGTACAACGAGTGGGATCTTAAATTTTGTATCCAAAATGTAAGCCATAGCAATTTTCTATTAGTTTTAGCCAAGCAGACGAATTTATTATTTATGTCTATAAACAACTGGTTACGTGTTTTTTAACTAACAGAACCGAGGTGTGAATTCTGTATCAATCGATATATATTGTTCTTAAAAACCATAATTTAAGAGGTCTTAAAATACGATTTTTGAGAACAATCTACCACTATATGAGATTATGAGATGAAAGCAAGATTTCAACAACTAATAGGAAAAAGTTACTTAAATTTAATAAAATGATAATAATAAATAAAATAAAGCGAAAAGAAAAACAAATGACAGCCGTTTAGCCTTTTCTCATTACTTTTGGATGATATGATGCATGATAATATTAATTAATATTGTTAAAACGTTATTTTCTTGACCACGAAAACTATGGAAATTACTTCTATTGGGATTTATTGATGAAGTATTTGTTAGAACAACTATGTTATACCAACTAGTTTCACCAACTGAGGCTGTTGGCATCTTCAGGGTACATAACTGATATAAGGCACTTAAAGCTAAATCTGTTACAGACTATAAATCAACCGATTCCAATTATATATATCAAAACATAACGCGTACAACACATTCATAGCGCGTGTATGATCTCACTTGTTGTTATTTAGGAACGTTTTAAAATCCTATGATCACATCTATAGCCTAAATGATAAGTTATCTTGGTTTTTAAGTCATTAAATCTATGTTTTAAAATGTATCACAACAACTGAGTAAAAGCCTATGATCACACACACACACACACACACACACACATATATACCTTGAGTATAATAAATGTTAAAAATACCAGGTTTAAAATTGCTTGGTATTTTTAACATATATATTTATATATATGTATAAATAAATATATATATTTATATTTATATATAAATCTATATATATTTATATTTATATTTTATATTTTATATTTTTATATATTTTATATTTATATTTTATATATATATATATATATATAAAGTTTCAGGCGCAAAGTTAATTGTTTGCATACTTGGGATTGGGAGTTAAATAACCAAGCTTATAAAATTACTTGGTAACCCTAATATATATTATTATTATTCCTGATACCTCCAAGGAGTCCGAAGACTCATCACGGGAGGACATCTTCAACTGTCTCTACACCTTACCTCTACTACGAATCAACGCCATCTATCGCCCACCTCCAACACCACCACAACTAGTAATTTTTGTCTGTAAATTGCGTGTGTTCTGAAGGGCCGATTTGTATGTATGCGGGATGAAAAACCCGAGTTTCCGGGAGAAAAAACCCTACTACCTCCGTATGAAATCGGCTAACTCACCATCGATTGAAATCGACCAGATATCGAACTTAGGCCTATTCCAATCGAAGGGGGGAATGTACCGTCGTTCTTCCAATTGCGCTACGGAGGCATATATACAGTTTAATTTTCCAGTTGTTATTGATTTCAATTTAATAAAATTTATAGATTTTAATTTTGCATATGCTATTTTATATATTATATTTATTATATGTATGTTATGTTACCCCCTGAGGTGAGTGTAAGCTGTTCAACTTGCATCTGTTAATTAGTTGGTTAGTTTGAAACACAGATGAAGCAATTCATACTATCTTCACACGATTTATGAAATAAAAAATTAATTTCTTTTTAACATAACTTATAACCAATTAGAATTATTTATAAAAACTATATAACTTGAAATATTTTTAAAAATTTACTTTATAAAATTTAAAATGTATAAATACATCTTAAACTTTTTTTATATAATTTTTATTGAATTATGTTAGTGTGGGGGAAAATAATGGTAATGGTGAATTATGAGAGGTCGACGTGCATTGCGGTGATCAATACCCTTGGAGGGTAATGGATGACAATACTGTAGCCAATAAAGGTCTAACTGAGGCTCGGCTATTGCTGTTACCCTCTTGCCATGATCAGAGCTTTAATAGCTCAGTAACACCTTATCCCTACACTGTCCACTACAGATAACGGGTAAGATGAAAAGCATTCTTGCTTCGCCCCTTTAAGCCAGTCCTTATAAGGATAATAATGTTAGTGTACTCTTTGTGGTAACACTGAATGTAACTAAGGCTATGTCTTTAGAACATTTAGTATATTTAATAATAAATATCTATTTTATAAAATATAAAATATATTTTATAATATACAAAAATATTTATTTAATAATAAATGTCTATTTTATAAAATATTTATTTAATAATAAATATCTATTTTATAATAAAATACTACGTATATTTATTTAATAATAAATATCTATTTTATAAAATACTACGTATAAGTCAGTGCTTCCCAAACTTCTGGATGTCAAGCCCCCCTTTGGAAAAATTAAAATATTTCACGGCTAACCTTCGAAAAAAATCGTAATATATAGACATATATTATTATAACATTTATTGTATTTATATTCAATACAAAACATACACAGCGAATATTGCAAAAAATGAAATGCAAATATTACATTTTTAGCATCTTACATACACATTTGCGATGGCACAATATCTTAGATTTTCATATAGATAGATATATTGTTATTGTACATTTGCAGTACAAGCACATGAAATGTAAAACGATTAGTAATATAGAAAGAAAGAATTAACAACATAAAAGAAGTTTAAAGTATTATTAATGTGATGGATTTGTTTCAATCTGGCTACACCAATATCAGGTGAGTGAAATATTTGAAACTGCAATTCTTAGATTTCTGCTTTGAAATGAAACTTATATGAATAAGCATTTAATTACTAATATTCATTAAGCGCCGAAATACGCAGGAAGCAAAAATTTGTGAACCCGCACCAATATGTGATTTTGTTCCATTAAATATAAAAATAAAAATAAAGAAATAATAAAAATTAAATATATTTCTTTTAAGATAAAAAAAATCTACTTAGTCTTAAAAGATTTTTAATTTGTTTTCATTATTTCATGGCTCCCTCAACAAAACCTACGGCCCACAGTTAGGGAAACGCTGGTATAATATATAATATATATAGATGTTATATATATATAGATGTTATATATATATATATATATATATATATATAGACACACAAACACACACTATTTTTTCTCTGAGATAAAAATCTAGCTCTCATACCCTTCTTGGCGGCCTTCATTCTCAGCTTCGAAAGACCCTCTCGTCCCTTCCCAACCCTCTATAAATTGAAAAATTGCATCAGTTGAAATACTGTATGACCCTTTCAGAAGTTCGTAAGTTTCAATCATATCACCCCTCTTTCTCCTGTTTGCTAGTGTCTGCAGTCTACAATTATCAATCTGTGTTCATAATCAGTATTCCACAATCCTGATATCATTTTAACACTCTACTTTGTACTCTCTCCAATATATCAGAATCACAACGGAAACCAGGAGGCTAGACCTGCGCACAATAGTCCAAGTGAGGTCTTATCAAGGCCTTGTAAAGAGGCAAAATAACATCCTTATCTTTACATGTGAACATTTGTTTTAGCATTGCAATTATCTTTTGTGTTTGCAATCTTTGCCACATGGCCCCTAAATTTCAACTTCCTATCTATTAAAACTCCAAGATCCCTAGCCTCATCAGTTTCTTCTAGCGTCCACTAATATAATACGACATTGGATATGTAATCACGCAGAAGTGAATGACTTTACATTTACTGACATTGAACTGACACCCATTTTCAAATACCCACAATTGCAGCTTATTCAAATAATTCTGCAAAGATTTCATATCAGCAGCATTCATGATTACCCTACTTATCTTTGCATCATCAGCAAATAACTGTATGTCACTTGTCAAATCCTTCCCAATATCATTAATGTACGGATTGAATAACAGTGGACACTGATCCCTGTGGTACACCACTTGTTACCTTGAACCTTGCAGACTCAAATCCCCCGCACACCACTTTTTGATATCTGTTAGTTAGCCATCGTCTTATCCATGCTAATATTGTATAATCCAAACCCATTTTCTACAATTCATGCAGCAGTGTGTCATACAATCCATGCTGTATTCTGTCAAAAGCCTTAGCAAAATCCAAAAGTATCACAGCATATCCATCCCCTCGTCTAGTTCAATGGCAACATTGTGATAGAATGTGAGCAATTTGCTAAAACATGACCTTCCCTTAGTAAACTCATGTTGTTCATTGCAAAGTAGAGTTTCACTGTCAATCCATTTCTGAATGCGGGCCCTAATCAATTTTTCCAAAATCTTCCTAACGGGCCCTAACCAATTCTCCTGAGATACTAATTGGTCGATAGTTTGACACATCGGTCTTTGCACCACCCCTCTGCAATGGAATTACCATACATTCCTTCCATTCCTGCGGAATAATCCCTGTTCTGAGACTCATATTAAACATCTTGGTCAAAGGAATGGCCAGTTCAGCTGAACACTCTTTTAGCGCACCTACTGATATTCCATCAGTCCCTATTGCTGAATTCTTATTCAGTTTGTGCAATAGCTCTAATACCTCGGCCTCATCACCTGCGTTACTTCATCTAGTGAAGCGGTAACAGTGAGCTGAATGTTGTGTTCACCCGGTTGATAGCTTTTAACGAAATGAGCACTCATTAAATGAACAACCTGTTCTGCATCTGTAACCGTTATTCCATCTGGATTTAGAAGAGTTATTCTTTCATATTCTTTCTTTCTTTAATTTGCAGCATATCGATAGAACTCCTGTGGGTTTTCTTTAGCAAGCAGAGCCAGTTTCCTTTCATAATCAGACTTTGCTTTCCGAACAACAGTTGTGACTATTCTAGCTTGCAGCTTATAACGTTCATAACGGACGTCATCCTTATGCACACGGTATTCCTTACACATCGTCCTTTTCTTACGATTCTCTTGCTTAATAAGATTACACATCCATCGTACTCTATTTATTCTTTGAACTCTCGGGACACATTCTGATATCACATCATTTAAGTATTGTTTAAATGCTTCCCATGCATTGTCGATATTCCTTCATTCCCAAAAGCCAGTAGACGAATCTCCTTCAATCCTTTTCAACTTTTCAAGATACATGGCAGCCAATCCCCAGCCATTACTGATATTGACCATAAACTACCAATGAATTGAGGCTTTTCAGGAGAGAATGGAATGGAAGACAACTACCTACCGCCATCTGGTGGTCCAAAACTCGAACATTCTTATGATTATGTGCAATAACGTGAATTTTACAGTCGATTGGTCGGTTTTTTTTGAGATGCGGAGTTAAAAACCTGAGTTTGCTGAAAGAAAACTCTACTTGTCAGTCTATAAGATCACTAAGACAACTAACTTGGTAAACCGGCCAAAGAAAATACTAGAAAAATTTCCTCATTGAATTTATTTATTTATTAGTTACTTAAAATATTTTATATTATTTTATTTTTGCATTTTAATTTTATTGTACTATATATAATACTGATATTTATATATAGTTTGTTTATGTCAAAGCTGTATTACTTCATATTGGCTTTGAGATTATTCTTGGATCGCTTATTTGGCCCTCTTTTAGTTCAGAGAAGAAAAAATGTTTATAAGATGAATATCGGGCTTATGATGACAACCAATGTAGCTGAATTAAATACGCAATGCCTTACTATTTGACAAGCACTTGTGTTCTCTTCATGTTTACATTTTAGTTCGAGATCTACAAAAGAATGCTTTGATTGGCTTTTCTTTGTATCGGAGTCTTGAGATTAAGCATTCTTGGAAGTGCAAAGAGTATGGAAAGACAGTCGTGCATTAAAACTGGTTTTAGTATTAGTTTTTTTACTATTATTATTAGTCTTCTGAATGGCCATCGGATTATTCTCAAGATTCATTAATTAGGTGATGCAAGAAAGCAAAATAGAATTTGAAATCAAACTAGAATTTCTGGAGATCTTCCTGGTATACAGAAACAAATAGTTTTGTTAAATCAATAAAGATCAAGAAAAGTGGACTGGTCTGTTCATAACATTTTGGTTGGTATTCAACTGCAAATGCTACCGAACGTCACCGTAGGGTGTTACGAAAGATAATATATAAAAATCGCCATTCTCGTCCGACACGTGGAATGCGCAGTACAGGGCATCGATTGGAACACCAATCTTCACAAAACATTAAGAACTGAGGCTCACAACGAGTTTCCATGGTAGAACTGCAATGTGCAAGCCCGACATGATGGTTCTGGTAATGTCAGAACCATCAGTAATGCTTCAGTGGTGCAAAGAACGTGTACAGCGGGACGTGGAAGCTTGGAAAGCTGTATTATGGAGCGACAAATCAAGCTACATCCACTACCGAGAAAGTGTACAGGTGGGTGTGGGTATGGCAGAAGCATGCAATTTTCACCGACACCCGTCTGTGGAAACTGCATGCTTCTTTCCAGAGTGCGTAACCCCCAACTATGAGGGTGGAGGTGGAGATGTGATGGTATGGTCCTGTTTCTTCTGGTTTAACCTCGGACCTCTGTTTGTAGTGCCATGAACTTCTCGGCATTTGAATGCCGAGAAGTATCAGAGCATTCTGGACAATGCAATGCTTCTAGCTTTGTGGTGTTTCTACGAAACTTACGGAACTAACCATTGTCTTTTTCAGCAAGATAATTCACCTTGTCATAAGGCTGCTGCTCTAACTGTGTGGTTTGTGGACACAAACGTCACCACATTTGACTGACTTCCATAGAGCCATAATCTCAATTCTACTGAACATCTGTGGGATGAACTGGAGCTTCGGGTGAGGTCAAGGGACATCCTCCCCATAACTATCCAGGACCTCATTACACGCCTACAGGAAAAATGGTCCAAATTCTCATTGATCACTATTGTACGCCTGTGGAAATTGTTTGCCCCTTAGGATTGTTGCAGTAATCGCAGAGAAAGGATGTCGTAAATCTTATTAAGGTAGGTGCCATGACTTTGTTTCTCACAGTATGGTGTCCGTTGACTTCTTTCCAAGCAGTGTATCCCTGACTGGCTACTGTTTCTGTTTACTGGCTACCATTAACCAATTCGCCATTCACCAATCTCCACCGTTCAACATCTGTTGAAGATACATATCAGGAAATGATGATGATAATGGTATAAATTATTTAGTTATATTTACTTTTTAACGCAATCCATAACTTTAAATACTTATTCGACAAAGGGTTTAATAATTTTATGACAGCTTCAAAGAAAAAAAAAAAAAAAACACTCAAAATTTTAAACAAATTTGCAGAAGGGAATGAATATTTCCGAATACGAAGGAGATGCGAGATGGTAAAGTTAAGAACCACTTCTCATAATTCCATCGAAATTAGGAAACCAACTTGAATGACACTGTAAAGTTGTATGCTTGCTTCATTACTTCCTTCAGTATTGACTATATTTCGCTCTGATAACAGCTTATTATTTAAAATGAACCCTCATATCAAGAAGTAATAAGCGGCTTCAAGTTATTTTGAGATCATTTTGAGATTGACATATTTTGAAAAAAAAAAAAAATAAATAAATAAAATAAATAAATAAATAAATAAATAAATAAATAAAAAAAATATATATATATATATTAATTAAATGATTTAGGATGTTGTTATAGAAATAAATTCGTATTGCCCATATATCAGTCTACGAACTTTTTGATAGGCATTCATTCTATGTTTCATTAGGTAAGAAACTTAGAATTTAAGCAAAATGTGTACTTTCATTAGTTTTCATTTTTTAATTATTTTCATTATTAATCATTTTGATTTTTAATTTTTTTCTTTCATATTTTTCATAATGATTCATTTACCCTGTTCATAATTTTCACTCCAATCGGTTATCGAAATAAAAAATATCAAAATATTTTTTAAATCATAAAAATAAAATAAAAAAACAAAATGATGGATGACTTTATAATTTTTTTAAAAATAAAAAAATTATAAAATCTTTAAAAAATGGAAACACATTTTTATCAAATTAAAAATTGAAATTTAGGAATAATAATAAAAATTACAAAGATTTTGAAATCACTTTATGATCAAAATAAAAAAATCACAGTACTTGGAAAATTTTTCATTTTTTATTTTAGTGGATTTCGAAAAATATCTTAAGAATGTGTGTACCTTCGTTTTGTATATTCGTACTGGTAACAAATCCTAGCATTGAATAAAATATATTCTTTCTTGACTTATTTTCTTCAATTTTGGTATTTGAAATCATCAATAAAATTGAACAGTCATCGGACTAAAATTTTGCTTCAATCAGATCTGTTAATTTTAGTGGCAAATTTAGGCAAAATGATTCGATGCGATACGCATTTATGTTACAAATGACAGTAAATAAACTACACAGAGTATACTGCTTGGAAAGAAGTCAACGGGTACCGTAGTGCGTAGAACAAACAGCTATGGCGCCCACCTTAATATGATGTAGGACCTCCTTTCGCTACAATGATTAAAGCAATCCAACGGGCCATACTCTTTACAAACTTACAACAGCGACAAATGGGAATTTTGGACCATTCTACCTGTAATCATTTAATGATGTCTTGGGCTGCTGTAAGGCGAACATCCCTTGACCTCGCCTGACGCTCAAGTTCATCCCACAGATGTTTAACAGGATTGAGATCAGGGCTCTGTGGAGGTCAGTCAAGTGTGGCGATTTTATGTCCACAAACCACGCAGTTACAGCAGAAGCCTAATGACATGGTACATTGTCTTTCTAAAATAGACAATGGTCAGTTCTGCGAAAACGCTATAAAGTAGGAAACATTGCATTGTTTAGAATGTTCAGATACTTCTGGGAGTTAAATGTTCGTGGAACCACAAAGAGCGGTCCCAGGCCATCCAGGAAAAACTGGACCATTCCATTACACCGCCACCTCCGAATTTCATAATTGGAGTTATGTACTCTGGTAAGAGACATTCACTGGGCATCCACCACACTCACAACTGTCGATCTACTCGGTAGAGTGTATAGCGTGATTAGTCGCTCCATAACAGAGCTTTCCAAGTGTCTACGTCCTACTGTACAACACGCTCATTGCACCACTGAAGATGACGCTTCATTTTGGTTCGGGTAATGTGGGACTTGCATGTAGCGGGCCTACCATGGAAACCCAAATGGCGAACTTCGGTTGTGAACTTTTTTTTTTTTGCAGATTCATGTTCCAATTGAACCGAAACTGCGCATTCAACATGCTGGCCGACGAATGGCAGTTTTTATATATCATTGTTTCGTATCATCCTACGGTCACGTTTGATGATTGGGGTCGGTCGTTCGCTCCGAGTAGCACTTGCAGTCAACTCTCTGCGCTTCCTGAAAGAGGGAAAGGCAGAAACCACACGAACTCCTGCATTGATCGATAAACTAGAAGAATGGAAGCCATCCAATATGACATGGTTAACGACCACAGAAGAAGTTGGTTACCCAGTTACAGAGGTGAGCAGGTAGACCAAAGGATATCAATTTGCTCCAGATCTTTTTAATCGAAAGCTCTGGAAATGTCAAGAGCTAAAGAATATATTTCTCCCGATGTTTCTGGTGTAGGTGATGTAAGATTAGAAATCACTCATGGAACTTGATTTATGTAATCCATACTGGTCGCTGATCAACTTGTAGGCCTCTTGATAGTGGAGACGACTCTTTATGAGTTTCTCCATTATCTTTATCTCATTTTAAGAATAGGTTGGACATATGCTTGCTTCCGCGCATTAAAATAAGTATATTCTGAGTATAAAAGACTATAGAAACAATGACATAACGTTTAAGTACAATTCCAGAGATGAAAACAGAACTGAAAGGCTTTTCTGGTGTTCAAGTTATTTAATATTCTTCTGATGTTTTTTTTTTACCAAAATAATACATTTGACATATGATGTGCTCTGTTTCTGATATGATATAAGGAGAACGACTTTGATTACTCTTGCAGAGATTGGAGGATAAGAATAATGATGCCAGGTAGTAAGATTCATATTTAGATAATGTTATGGTGGTGATGGTCAATTGAATGAAAGCGGTAGGTAGAAGAGGAGGTAAGCAGAAGTTGCCTCCGATGGCACAACTTTCATTGTGCATTAGGACACGAGGCGACATAGCTGGTATTAGCCCTCACAAAGTCGGATTTCGATTTGCTGATGGTCATTTATTTCTTGTTTCAGCAGATGCCGAGTAGAAAGCTGGAATTCTGGGATGACGAATTTTTTTCTATGAAATTGGTCAGGAATTTTGGATGGAATGGGGAAATAAAGAAAGAAAGACCTTTATTCATGAGGATATTTTCTGTAATTCGCTCAAAGGCATGTTCATTGGATAAGAAGAGTGGAAGCATAGTCTTACCATGGACAGAAAGAGTAGAAATTCCGGAGGTCATTCCACTGTTACCTTGCAGTTTCAAAGGACACCATATTAGGAGTGATTGGAGGAAGAGCGTCCTGTGAAATTTGCAAAAGGTTATGCTCTTTGAGTTACCGAGAAGAGAAGTGACATCTGTAAAAGTGATTTTCCCTTAGGAGTTCTGGTTTGTTTTGTTTTAATTTTTGTTAAAGTTCGTTTTTCTACTTCTAAATTACGACGTTTTACATAAAATCATAAAATACTATAAACATTCAAAATAGCAACAGAACTTGTGCTTGATTATTAACATCACATTTTAAATCATTTTAACTCGACTACTGCCTTAAAATTCACCTTCGGAGTACAAATTATGATCTTGTCCTTATAAGGACTGGCTTAAAGCGGCGAAGCAAGAATGCTTTTCATCTTCCCCGTTATCTGTAGAGGACAGTATAGGGATAAGGTGTTATTGAGCTATTAAAGCTCTAATCATGGCAGGATGGTAACAGCAATAGCCGAACCTCAGTTAGAACTTCATTGGCTACAGCATTGCCATCCATTATCCTCCAAGGGTATTAATCACCGCATCTTACGGTCGATTGAATTTATTTATGATCTTTAGTTCTTAAAAGAGCTGGGCGATGGACTGAGTCCTTGACTCTTTATCCCGTCATCTGAATGAAGAAAATCTGTGTGGATGGGATGTTATTGAGCTAATAGCTCTAGTCATGGCTGGGTAACGGCAATAGCCGAGCCTCAGTTAAAGCTTCATTGTCTACAGCATTGCCATTTGTTACCCTGGAAGTCCTAAAATGGACTTTTTTCTTCGCCAACACCTTTATGATCTTGTGAAGAGCAAATTGTACCTGTATGAGATAGTTTTAAGATTATAAAAGGTGTATTATGAACAATTTTTCTTGCAATTCACTAGGTTAATATGAAGTCAATAATTTCTGAAAATATCTATTTATCATTTCTTTTTATATACTATACAAAATAAATTTTTCTGAAAGTAATATTATATTTAATTTACTTTTATATTAATATTCATAAGCTTAAATTATAATGATTCAACTGTTTACAGCCTTCAAGTGTGAAGAAGTTTCAGAATAAGAAATATATTTTTCTTATTCTGAAATATATTTTGCTCTTTTCTGTCACATTCATCAGTTTTCCAAGTTGCGTTTATTTGGCTTTCTTTTCAAGACATAGAAGGCCTTCGGTTCCCGATATCTTTGCTAATTTGGTGGCCTTTTTTAAAATATTGAAAACTACTTGAAAACAGTTGCCCTCGCTGGAATGATGTATTTATACTACAACATTTCTTAACATTTCTCGGAGGACATCTCGTGTTTTAACAAAAAATGTACATATCTACACAGTGTTGAAAATCTAGAATGGCGATGTTGCAACAACACAAGAAATTGGACAAGCGAGCTGGGTGGGAGAATAAAATAAAATAATCAAACTAATAATCACTGAAATAAAAAAAAAATTATTGAACCCGTTTGAATGGCCTTCGTATCAAAAAGGAAAAAAAAAGTAATAGACCCAAATGAAAAAAAAAAAAAAAAAGCAAATAATTTTATTAAAATAAAGAGCCAAAAGGCTTCAGTTCGGCGATGTAAAATTCCATAAGCGAAGTTGATATTAGATCCAACATTATTTCAGAGCCCAAATTCCTTAGTACTGAACGAGAGTTTTTGTTCTCTTAAGGTTTCTGCCTGGTCTCTGAAGAGAACCAACTAGCTCGAAACAGCTGTCAGGCCAGTGAAGCCTTATCAAAATATACAGAATGCAGAAAATATACAGACGCTTGGGCAGCGCCTATGTCTTTGAAGTAGTCCAAACTAAGGCAACTCGTGAATGCCCAGAAATGTATTACCGCAAGCTCTCTGCTCAACACACGAAACTTTCATAGTTTCTATATTCTACTTTGAACTAATATTGGATCTAATATCCACTTTGCTTATGTATATACTTTCATCTGTTCCTTGTGAAACAACATGGACATGCAGATGATTTCATATAACGTGTTGATGGTTGATGAAGGCCACTTTAAGAGTACGTGAAAATGTATTAATAGATACGAGTGACAAATATACCCCGATTAAGCGTAAAATATTCATTACATAGATGAATTTTGAAACATGTCAGTTATCGGTGAATATATTTAAGGCACGGTTAATAAAGTGCGTGTGTAATAGTGTAACCTCCCACGATGAGCCACTTGACTTGACGTGAATCTGGTAATAATAATTTTCATAATGACAATTCTACTTTAACCAAAAATGTTTTATTTGAAACCTTTACTAATAATAGTCAAGTCTATTCGTAGTATATTATCGCTAGATTAATGGATGAATATATTTTTTTCGGAATGAATAGTTTCAGTAGGATTTCTTCCCAAAGTGCGATACACATTCTTCCAATCTTTTTTTTTTTTTTTAAATCATTCAGTCGGTATAGACGAAGCCATTTGGTCGGAAAGACCTGGATTCGATTCCTGCCTATGACGTGAGGAAAACCTTCGTCTGGTCTCTTTCGACTAAAGGTGAGTTAGCCGGTCTCATATGAAAGTTGAGGGTTGTTTCCTCCCGGAAACTCGAGTTTTTCGTCCCTCAGAACAGGCAAACCGGCCACGTTAACACACACTTACAGAAAAGAATACTCCCCCCATAACGTCAGGCTCGGCGACAAGTCGGTTGGGATCGCGCGCGTAAGGTTGCATCATGTAAGAAGGTCGACCCCAAATAGATGGGGTAAGGCACAAGAGGAAGCAGAAGAAGAAAAAGATGTTATATTAGATTATATTATCATATAATAGCAATAATAATAAACCTGAAACTGTGTGATATTCAGAATCACAAGTTCATCAATTCCTTGGATACATCCCTGTTATTGTTAATCAGGAAAATATCTTATTCCTAAAGGACTAGATCTTCTTGTTCTTTAGGGATGGGATAGCTAATACCAATATTCCGGTTTTCTTGTCTACTTATCGTTATCATCGTAATGTGTTTTACGATGGTAACCCCCTTTCTATTCTATTTTATTTTGATTTGATTTTATAATAATATTACATAATGACAATGTGATTGGGTTCAAAATTATTTTGCATAAACTATTTTATATAAAATAATACAAGATAAAATAATAATAACTTAAATATATGTTATGACATATAGTAATATAAAAACGATATATAACCAAGTTCATTATAACCATCATCATAAAGTTCCTGATATGTACTCTTTGGGGATGAATACAGGATACTATGAGGGTAGTGTGTGATTACGTTTGTCTTAGTCCTATTAGCAGTTTTCCGCCAAATTAGTCTGTTTGGAGTTATCTGACATTGAAGTCTGTCAGGAGTTAATTATTGTCAGATATAATTCAGTTTCCTAAAAAAACTTCTATTTACAACAACAGTGAATCTAGATCTTGGTCTTCCTGTGATATTTTCGCTACCATCTTCGAAAGAAGTACATGTTTTGCTAATCTTTTCTCTCCCTGTTTAAGTGACCATATCATCTTACCATCTTATATTATTACCCACATATTCCAGAATGCTATATTTCCTCTTTGTAATATGATTCCACCACTGATGCCATCTGTCCACTCTCCTAATTTTTCTCAAATCATTCATTCTCTAGTCTATGATCAAGCATCTTTGATCTGAGAGATGGATTATTTCTAATCCAACTCTCTGATCCATAAGTGAAATATTTAAATTTATTCAGCTGGCAAAAACCCCATCATACTAGCTTTGCTTAGTCTGTGGTGTATTTCCATATTTCATTTGCCATCGTCACTAAAAATTGTTCCTAAATAGTTCAAATGGTTCACTTCTTCTAAAGGTTGTCTTGTGAAAATGAAGCTGATTTTCAATGTTCCTGCTAATTGATTGTCCTTGTTTTTGTCGTTTAATGCTGATTTTAAAGCTAAATTTGTCATCACAGTTATTTTATTTTGTTAAAGACTCCTGAATAATTGTACCGGATGTATTTTAAAAGTATAATGTCATACGCTGGCTGTAAAGAGGAGTTGAATATTTCCTATTTTGATATCAAGTACAGTATAATGCTACACTCAGATGCCGAATAACAGTGAAGGTAGTCTGCACCCATGACAGTATACTGTACTGTCCGACCACAGATGCGAGACCCCCTAGACACTTCTGCGCATGGCAGAAGAAGGCGAATCCATTCCGATATTAGGGTAATCAATGCATTTCGTGGGATGGATGTTTATTATTACACTTCGGAAAATTAGCTTTTCTTTTATGAAAATTCTAGATTTTTAAGTAGTAACTATTTTGTTTGTACAACAGTTGGAAAATTTTATGCGTTTATAATATTGAAATATTATAATAGCATAAAGTACGTGATTTCGCGTGTTGGTGAAGAATTCGTACATCGCCTTATTTCTTTCTCCCGTTCAACATGAATTGACTCTTCTTGGCACGGTGCCAGCCAAGGTTCTCGCATGTGTGGTCGGACAGCATGAGTTTACAAATCACGTCATTCCACCTCCTGTTGGAAAACATTACTAGACACTATATTGTAAAGAAAAAAGCTCTTCAAAATATTACATCTATACCATACAACTGTAGTGTTTTGAACAGCTTTTCTCTATATAATATAATATATATAATAATACTATAATAAGTTTTAATATTTGAGAGTACCATCTGAATTTAATTCCTAAATATTTATTTAAATTCAGAAAAAAAGTGGTTTCAATTTAAAATATAATATCTATCTCATCTCACTTTAAACATAATATTTATTTAACATAGAAATATTTCAGTTCATAGGACATTTAATTTCCTAATTTCGATTTATCCTTATAGTCCTTATAAGGACTGGCTTAAAGGGGCGAAGGGTATATATATATATATATATATATATATATATATATATATATTTGCGCCTGCACGTAATGCAAGTCTAGCTGACCCTGTAGGTAGTGCAAGACCAAGATAACTCAGTAAAAGTAGAATAAGCTCTGATCACTAATCTTAATATTTACTCCTAATGCAAAGCACATCTCTTGGAGGAGATGTATGATGCTTTGTATTAAAAGCAAGGGGCCAACACCCAGACCGGTGTCGACCTTTATTGAGGTCTCATCAGTGGGAGCCAGGCTAGAAATATCAAGATTTTAGTAATACAGAGCTTATATTCTACTTTTACCATGAGTTATCTTGGTCTTGCACTACCTGCAGGGTCAGCTAGACTTGCATTACGTGCAGACGCAAACTTGACTTATTTGTCTGTTTGCTTACTTGGGAAATGGAGTAAAACCAGGTTTAAAATAGCTTGGTATCTTTAACATTTATTATACCCAAGGTAAAATACTTTCTACATTTATATCTCCTCCAGAGATATTTATTTTATAAGGTGAAAACACCTTATGGAAACTTGTTCTGGTAAAATACTTATAAGCTCTGTATTACTAAAATCTTGATATTTGATCCGATGATTATCCACAGCAGTGATTAAGTTTTGTTTTTAATGATTAGTTCAGAGTCCCTTTCAACATTAAAATTAAAATAGTGATTGTTTGATGTTCTCCTATAGCGTCAACAGCGTGCTCGATCATCAGAACAGGTAAGACTTTTATTTTCATCTTCAAAAACATTTTTCAGGCCCTCTCCTGTTCCCCGCCCTGTGCAGCACTCGGTGGTTGAAGGGACAAGGCAGGTCCTTCCCCCACTTCAAGTCTAGATTTAATTATGGATTTACCATATGAGGATCTCTCTTTCAAAGAACTTCTAGCTATCTTTCGGCAAATTGATAACATTTTACACACAAAATGGCCAAGAAAGGTAGAAGTTCATCAGATTATGGAGGTCGAGACAGAAGACCCTCAAACCTCCGAACTTTCTCCTCTGTTTTAACAAAAAATGTACATATCTACACAGTGTTGAAAATATAGAATGGCGATGTTGCATCAACACAAGAAATTGGACAACCGAGCTGGTTGGGAGAATAAAATAAAATAATTAAACTAATAATCACTGAAATAAAAAAAAATTATTGAACCCGTTTGAATGGCCTTCGTATCAAAAAGAAAAAAAAAGTAATAGACCCTTACCATGACAGCGTCAATTCCTCCGCTACAACAACTGACATAGATTCTAATGATTATCAGGAAGTCAGCAGAAAGAAGTGAAATAAAGAGTCTCTTGCTGCAGAACCTGAATTTGCACCTCAAATGGACACATCAGCACAACCTAGTGCAAGAACAGAGACAAATATACTGACACAGCCCAAAGAGAGGATCCCACCAGTAGTCATGTGATCCAAGGAAAAATGGTCGTTGCTTGCAGAGACGATGAAGAAAAATAACATCAAGTTCTCATCAGCCAAAAACACAGATGATGGAGTCCGCATACAGCCTGAAGTAACAACGGACTACCGCCAGCTCACCAGACTTATGGACGATCATAAATTTCCATACCATACTTACCAACTTAAAAGTAAAAAGAACCTCAAGGTAGTGATCAGAGGTTTGGTAGAAAACATAACATCAGAAGAAATAGCTACTGACCTTAGATCACAAGGCTTGGAGCCGATCAAGATTTCTCGAATGTATCGAGCAGACAAGCGCCCCATGCCTCTGGTCTTAGCAGAGATCAGTAAAGATCAGAGAGAAATTTATGATCTTAGAATAGTCTGCAACTTGGTCATCAAGACCGAGCCACTGAGAAGAAAGGCATCGGCTGGTCAATGCCATCGCTGCCAAAAATTTGGGCATGCGCAAATGTTATGCAGAGCAGACTACAAGTGTGTGAAGTGCGGTGGCAACCATCCCTCGCACACTTGCGTCAAGCCAAAGACCACACCTGCTAAATGCGCGAACTGCAGTGGCCCACACCCTGCTAATTACAAGGGTTGTTCTCTCCACCCATCCAACCTTCAAAAGCCTAGACAGGAGTTAATCCAGCCCACTCAGAAAAATATTGAGATCTGTGCCTGAAATCAAAGCGCGAAAAGTTACACCAGATAAACCTTATGCTTCCGTGGTTTCCTCGAGTAGCAGTCAAAATTCTTCAGCAATTCTCGCTGCCTCACTAGGGGAGATGCTTATGGCCTTCAGCAAAACAAATCCAAGCCAGGCTGACACCAACAAATTCCTTAGGAATACTCAAGTCATCTTCTCCATGATTAATGACTAATCCGGCTTCAACATCAAATTCTATGCGGATAATATTCTGGAATGCAAACGGTTTCAACAGCAAAATTTTGGAATTACAGGAACTTACAGATCATTTGCAAATTGATATTCTCCTCATTAATGAGACTCACCCACGTCCCTGCGATAATACCAAACTCAGAAACTACTCGTTACTTAGAAATGACAGACTTAATGCCAGAGGCGGAGGCACTGCCATCTTTGTCAGAAGAAACATTCGCTATAATAAGATTAAGAAGATTAATACATCTAACCTCGAGGAGACAGGCATAGAAATTCATACCAACAATGCAGGCAGCTTAAGGATTTATTCTGTATACAACCCCCCTGGCAAACCTCTACTCCCCTCTGATCTCTCTCAGCTACTAGACACAAATGAAGCAATAATTGTAGCAGGAGATCTTAATTCTAAGAATCCTTTATGGAACAGAAAGAGTTTTAACAACAACGGAATGATCCTCTACAACTTTGCCTTGAATAGAAATATTGTTATTGCAGGCCCGATTGAGCCAACACATTACGGAGCGATCGGCAGACCTGATGTTTTGGATATTGCTATTTTTAACAATATTTCTCATCAATTCCGACTTCAAGTGGTTGACGAGCTAAGCTCAGATCACAATCTAGTACTCTCGAGTTTAGGGGAGAAGCCTGAGCTCATTCCCAGCCAATCCCACACTAACTTTGCAAACTTCAAGGCTAAAATGAACACTATCATAGACTCAGTACCTACTATCTCCACCCGTGAAGAAATTGACGCGGCAATCAACAATCTTGAATGTAAAATACACGCTGGCTTATCCGCAGCTTGCTCTATTTCCACTCCAGCAAGTTAACTTACTTCCTGCAGAAATCCTTGCTCTGATCAGGAACAAAAATAGGCTCAGACGCCGCTATCACAACACGCTATCTCCGCAAGACCGTCCAGAACTAAATAGAGCGTCCAACCTAGTTTGTTACGCTTTAAAAGATCACAGAAACCAGCAATGGGAAAGAAAACGCTGTTCTCTCAAAACTGAAGATAATTCTCTGTCGAAGTTGACTAAAGCTCTCCATACGGATCGCTCTAACATCCAGCCCATTCACGTAGAAAGAGGTCTTGTTTACAGAGATAACGAAAAAGCAGAAGCTTTCGTTGAGGCTCTCCAACTTCAGTGCCGTCCTAATTATGCACAAGCGGATCTAGTCTTCATAGAAAAAATACATCGTCGGGTACGCTCTGTGCTTCGGCAACCTTGTAGCTGTGAAAATATCTGTCCCACCTCACCTAAAGCGGTCTATTCAATCATTAAGAAGCTTAAAAACAAAAAATCCCCTGGTCCAGACGAAATTACCAACAAAACAATTAAAGCCCTCCACACAAAGCTGTCATGCATTTAGTAGCCATTATTAATGCAATTCTGATAATTAATTATTTCCCCTAAAGATAGAAACAAGCTGATATATTCCTTATTCTCAAGCCTGGTAAAGCACCTCAGATGCCACAGAGCTATAGACCTATCAGTCTTCTATCATGCCTAGGAAAAATCGCAGAAAGAGTCATTCTCAACCGACTTAATGAGGAGGTGAATAAAAATAACATAATTCCGAAAGAACAATTTGATTTCCGTACCGGACATAGCACTACACAGCAAATTCACAGACTGATTGAGTTCATCACTACAGGCTTTAACTGGAAACAGCACACAGGAGCTATCTTTCTAGATGTTGCAAAAGCTTTCGATAAGGTGTGGCACAAAGGTCTCATCTATAAATTAATTGCAGCCAACATCCCTCTTTATCTTACCAAAATTATTAACTCCTTTCTACAGGACCGTAAAATTCAGGTCAAGTTGCGTGGAATTAGATCCTCACTGAAAAAAATCACTGCTGGTGTCCCTCAAGGCTCGCTGCTCTCACCACTGCTTTTTAACATCTTTGTTTCTGATGTTCCCAGCACATCACTAACCACTATAGCTAGTTATGCAGATGATATGGCAATTCTTAGCAGATCTCTCAGGCCTAATATAGCTACTCAGCGCTTACAAACTGCAGCAACAAATTTAGAGGACTGGTTCAGAAAATGGAGAATATCTGTAAATGCCGATAAAAGCACTGCCATTCTCTTCACAAGAAGACAAGCATCTCACTTTGGAGAAGTTAAACTTTTTAACACAGCCATCCTGGAGATCTAGCACTAAATATCTAGGCATTCAACTTGATAACCATTTAAACTTTAACTCCCACATAGTTTATGCATGCAAAAAAGCAAACTCTGCAATTGTACAACTTTATTCTCTCCTCAATAGAAGAAGTCAAGTCAGCACTGAAAACAAACTACGGATCTATAAAACAATTATCAGACCATCGTTAACTTACGGATCGTCAGCCTGGGGTCACACTTCCCCCACTAACATCAAAAAGCTACAAGTTATTCAAAACAAGTGCCTCCGTATGATCTTCAACGCTCCGTGGTTTGTCAGAAATGATCTCTTACATCGCGATGCCGATATTCCAGATATTCCCACTTTCCTCCATAACAGTGCTGCTGCTTATTTTGCCAAAGCAGCTGTTCATCCAAATCAACTCATTCAAGAGTCATCTAATTATGACGAATACGATAGGTGGAAACATAAGCGCAAGAAAGCTGCTTTCCTTATCGATTCTGGTGCCTCCGTACAACCCTAAATAGGGTGAGCCAGGTGCTCACTAACCTTTAATACAAGACTATTTCATACCGATTAAGGGATCGAAGTCCATGGGACTGTTATCCATCAAGCCATATCAGGTTATCAAATCTTGATATTTCTAGCCTGGCTCCCACTGATGGGGGCTGACTTTGAGAGGCTCTGCTTGGTGATAGTTTTTGCCTGTCTCTGAGTAGGGCCACTGCTGAGATTATGGCTTTGGCTGGTGGTGGGGTGAGCCTGCTACTGGGTAGAGCCAACGCTCAGAAGTTCTTCTCGGTGATGGGGTGAGCCTGGCACTGAGTGGAACAACGCTGAGTTGGACGGTCTTTCGGCCACTATGGAGTGGTCTAGGGATCGTCCTAATTTTTAGAGAGAGGTCTTTACTTAAATACACCTCAATAAAGGTCGAAACCGGTCTGGGTAGTGGCCCATTGCCTTTAATATAAAGCATCATACATCTCCTCCAGGAGATGTGCTTTGCATTAGGAGTAAATATTAAGATTAGTGATCAGAGCTTATTCTACTTTTACCATGGGTTATCTTGGTCTTGCACTACCTGCAAGGTCAGCTAGACTTGCATTACGTGCAGGCGCAAACTTGACTTATTTGTCTGTTTGCTTACTTGGGAAATGGAGTAAAACTAGGTTTAAAATAGCTTGGTATCTTTAACATTTGTTATACCCAAGGTAAAATACTTTCTATATATATATATATATATATATATATATATATATAATTTCGATTTAGTTATTGAAATATTATTTAAATTAATTAATTTAAAAATAATATTGGTGTCAATTTAATAACATACTAATTTATATATATATATATATGTGTGTGTGTATATATATATATCCCTAATTTCGATTTTAGTTATTGAAATATTATTTAAATTAATTAATTTAAAAATAATATTGGTGTCAATTTAATAACATACTGCTTTAATTTTTAAACTTACTCTAAACAACTTAAAAATTGTTAAATTCCTAATTATTTAATTTTTGAATTTTAAATATTTAATAGTGATCACAAGAGCCTGTGTAGCACAGTGGATGTGGCGTTTGCACACCATCGCGCTAGGCCGCACGAAGGAAGTCTTGGTTTCGAGTCTAGTCGGCGACTAGAGGAAATTTTTCTAAGCCTTTTTTCGACCGGTTCCCGAGTTAGTCGATCTCTGGCACGGGCAAGCAGGTTTTTCCTCCCGGAAACTCGGGTTTTTCGTCCTGTAAACTCAAGAAAATCGACCGTAGAACCCACATTATTTCAGACATTAAATATATTGTGTTAGGGTTAGGGGCCACGAGATGGCGGCACATTTGAGCCGTCTCTCTTCACTGCGTACCGCTTAATTAGTGATAGCTTTGGGCCATCTGTCTCTGATTGGTACCAGTGGAGATTGAACTGCCCACTCAGTCTCCAAAGTTAGATAGGGCTAAAATGGCCTCGCCTACTCCCGTATATACGGGAATAAAAAGGCGTTAGCTGATTTTTTTTTTTTTTAATAGTGATCACATTTCTTTTTTTTTTTTTATCAACTAATTCACAACTTATTTAATATATTAATTTATTATTAGTTTCATATGAATTCAGTTTATATTTTAGTTAATAGTAAATTAATTTATAATTAATAAATAACTATTATTGTTGATTATTGTTTATTATAATTAATATTTAATTAATCATTACTTTTAAATTATTTTAATTGTTTAACATTATTATTAATTTTTACTTAATAATTAACTAATAATTAACACCTTTCGATTTTTAATATAAATTTGACTTATTAATTTAAAATTTATTAATATGGTAACCTAATTATTCAATTAGGTTACCATATTAAATATTATTCATTTCTAGATATTCGTTTTAATTTTCAGAAAATTTTAAGTTGTTAATTTCCAATTATTTAACGAATCGTACGGCAAAATATTCAATTTTTCTTTATTCACCCAACTGCTTATTATTATTATTAAAAAGTGACAAGGTTATGTTTCTATATTTGATTAATAACACAAAACAGTGCATAATTCCATTTAATAGAAACCTGTCTTTATTAAAATTGTTAGTTTAGTTAGTGACAGCAACGAAAAATATACATATAGAAAGTCTGTTCATAAATTTGATAAAAATGTGAATATCGAACTAGACAATGCAAAAAAGGGCATTTCAGATCAAAATGTGCCACAACAATTCTTGTTCTATACAATAGAAAATTGAAGAGTGAATATATATATCGAATAAAAGTCCTTTTGAAGAAAATATTTTCTTTTCATATTTATTTGCTGTTCAAGGTTCAGCAACTGTTTATAGCGTAATAATAGCCTTTAATCTGGTGAAGTATAATGAAATTAAAATACTGAATATTTAAATTTATGAATTAAATTAAAACACATTTTGAGATATTTAAACATGCTGTTTTCATTAAAGGATGTACAATTCAAAACATCTGAGTCTATATTTTCAAATATAATATGTCGTTTTTTTTCTTTATTAAGGGTATTTTGGATGAAGCTCGGATTTGGAAGCAATTTTTAAAAATGAGTCAGTAAAAGATAGAGACATTGATTGATTGATTGAAATATCTTTTTTTAAAAAAAGCCATATGGTTGACCGAGTGGTTCTTGTACCTACTGTTCAATAGGTTGTGGATTCGAATATAGGCTCAGGTGTTTGTCATTTGGCTTTAGATAGAAGATGAAGTTCATCTGGTGTGAGACGAAAGTCTGGCTGATTGGGGACCTGAAGTGGCTTGGGAAAAGTTCTGTGTTTAGTATCTAAGATGGGTTTCTGGATTAAATATTTTTTAAATGTAAAAAAATAATAATAATAAAATAAAATTGAAACTGATAAGGAAATCCTCCTCCCATTCATGACACTAATATACTACGTTTACATATTTAATGGGAAGTAGCATAAAAGGAATAATAAATACAGCGCCAACGAAGGATTCAAAATGCACACATAAATTTGAAAATGCAAACTTCAGCCCTTTGAGGATCATGCAACAAAATCCATGCAACCTAATTTAATCCCTTTATAAAGAATTAACAAAACAATAAAGGATTGTTTTGTTAATTCTTTTGAAACGTGCAATTAGGAATGACGTTTCCAAAATTCGATCTATTTGAAATTGTTACGCATAATTCGGTAAGAGTCTTCATAGCTCAATGGATTTTGACGATACCCTTCGAATCCGGTCTAGGACGTAAAGAGTCTTTATTACAAACTTTTCATCTGATAGTAGGTTAGCCAATTTCACTCGAAGTGGGTTTTTTCCTCCTGGAAACTCGGGTTTTTCTTTCCCCGAAATAGGAGATCACAGGAATAAGGATTAACTCACCTATTCCACTAGCTTGTGGTTTTGAAAGCTTGAATGATACGATGCGCATCTGTATGCGAATATAAAACAGATAATTCGGTAAAATATGTACACTGTGTGGTGTATTAGTGTCAAAAGTTACAAAATACTTATTGAAACTTTAAATGGCTCATGCTGTTTATTCGTTGTGTATTTAACAGCACAATTATTCTTTTTATATAAAATCAGCAGCTTTTTCAGGTTGCTTATCCGTAGATGTAACCACAGAATTCTGAAATGCCTAGTTGCTACGCCTTCACTCTCCAGTCGACAAGCCGTGATTTAGAATCTCGTTTTGAATGTCCTCAGATTGGAGATGATTGGTTATCTTTTAGTGTGAGAACATCACCCTGCTTATTGGAGACCTCAAATGGCTTGAAAAAGTGTCTAGCCTAAAAAAAATTGAGGAAAAGAGAAACCTGAAGGTTGCTTTTCTATGGGTGTTGTTGCATTAGAATCATGCAATAGACCAGAAGGCATAACCCATTTGGACAAGATTCAAATTTCCTATCTTCAGTCGTTTTAAAATTAGTCGATAGTTTTCTAGCAGATCTGCCGAGCTTTGGTATAAGCAGTTAAGTAAGATAGAGATTTGAATGAAAGCCACTTACAACATCCTCGATTATTCTTCTCTCGTGCAATCTTAGCACAACTTTTTTGAGAACCGGGAATTAGATTTAGGGTGAATAGGGAATAAAATTTTCCATACGAAAACAGTTATTTCACCGATACGTTCAGCACATAGGTATGGGTCGAAAGGTCAGAAAAGTACAACCAAAAAAATAAGGTAGACAATAATTACCGAAATCACGTTATTTGACATATTTATAATGTCTGCGTAGGTGAGAGTGGCTGTTTATGTGTTACTCCATAGGGGAAGTTAACACTAGATTGCAGTCTCCATTGCCTACAGGGCAGGCATATTCATAGTGCATTTAGATAGATTACTAGTAAGGACGAGATCTAGGTTTTGGAAAGTGGTTAGGATTATCTGCTATACTGGTAGGCATATGGAAAAATTTTGTAAGATAACTTGTGATTTAAAAAAAATATCTCAGGCCCTCGACCTATTTATCTGTGCAGTTGAAGAAGGAAGCCAGCTTGTGGTATGAAACATTGAAATCTATAAGGAAGATAACTTGGAAAAAAAATTGAACTAAAGAAGATTGATCTTTAAAGGATGGAAATCAAATCTATAACGACAGCCAATGAATTTGATAAAATGGGATGGGGACACTTTCAGCCGAAAGAGATCATAAGCAGGAGATTTTAAGTTGGCATGATATATTATACTCTATGGCGAGTGTGCGCAGATGGGGCACTTTTGAGTCGATAGGCATCGAATAATCATATGAATCTGGGAAAGTTATGATAAATGCACAGAAAGGTTGAAATCTTAGATTCTATCAGGAAAAGTAGGTGGGATGTTGTATAATCGATGTCGCATGCAGTGTTTGATGAGCACGGTAGTTTTCATTATGAAGGTTTTTTTCCCTAGCTAATTGACATAGTGGATAACCTTATTCCCGCTGAGCAAAGACAAGATCTAGCTCATACACGATTCATAGAGGAACCTCCTCCTGTACCAGCATGACCAAATATCTTCGGCCTCTGTCATGTCATGAACTGACGATACAATGAGGATTGCTGTTGTCTTCAGTAGTAGATACGTTATTATTAAAGTTATGATCTGAATTCTCAAAGTTCTAACCTACAGTAACAATATTAATGTGCTAAATGCTAACAGCCTATCGTGAGTGTCATTCACATGAAAAATTAACTAATTATGCAAAGGAGTAGGCTAATAATGGTAGAGTCGACTGGTTCACCTGTTAAGCCTCTGATCACCCTAGTATCATCTACCATTAAAGGAGAGAATTTCTCAGGTATCGGATCAGGAGTGCACTTCAGGTATAAATAAAATAAAAAGTGAGATACTAACTGTAACATTTTCATTGAATAACTGATGTTTGGAACAAGAAAATTCCCGATTATCCTTATAAGGACTGGCTTAAAGGGGGGAAAGCAAGAATGCTTTTCATCTTTCCCGTTATCTGTAGAGGACAGTGTAGGGATAAGGTGTTATTGAGCTATTAAAGCTCTGATCATGGCAGGAGGGTAACAGCAATAGCCGAGCCTCAGTTAGAACTTCACTGGCTACAGCATTGCCATCCATTACCCTCCAAGGTTATTAATCATCACATCTCACGGTCAATTCTCACGTCATTTCCTCACCAATTCTCGATTCATTAAACTGAGAATTTAAATAATATGTATATACAAAAATTGAAAGAGTGTATTTTATTAAATTTTAATTAAACTTTGAAATTCTGTTAATAATTAAAAATTTTATATTAGAATCTCTATTACATTACACTTACACAATATTTATATTCTTTATTTTTCTCTTAAGGAAAAATATAGTGTAAGAAAAATATTTGATCAGATATTTATAACAATGTTTTGAAAGAATCACTTCCATTATAAAAAAAGAGGAAACTTAAATCGAAGTCTCTAAAAATGCAAAATTGTAAGAGTGCAGGAGAAAAATGTAATTTTTTATTTAATACAAACTCTGAGAATCTTTTTTTCAAAATTTAACAATATATAGTTGAAACTATAAATTATCTTCCTGGATTATCTTTTCATTTCAGTGCTCTGTTAACAATGATTTTTCATAAAAATTATTGATTTTTAAGTGAATAATATAATAATAAAATTTCTACTGGTTTTCACTGGATGTTACATTTTCAGGTTTTGGTGTTATTTTGCTAGAGAGTCAGAGTTTGGCACTTGCAAGTTGTTACATTAGAACATATGTTCGCTATTTTCTTAAAGTACTTCAATTTGCAGATTTGGAAGAATTTTCGAAGCCATTGATAAGGTTAACAATTACTGACTAAATGTCATTATGTGTAAAAGAAGAAAGGCGCCATCTGGTGAGTTATATATCAAAAAAGCATTATTATTTTGATATGTTGTTATGTAATAGTTTTTCAAAACTTTTCTATTTCCTTTTTATCTTCATTCTCTTCACAAATAGGAACGATAACAAGGTCAGGTGTTTGGGGACTCTCCGCTCTTTCTTCTTCCGTTGAGTTAGTTTTGGGTTGAATTCCATCTGCTGTTGTATTCATTAAAAGGTGGTTTAACTCGGCATCAGTAACGCCAGATTCCTTAAACGAAGCCCGTATTTTCTCTTTCTTTTCTATTTGAGAATTCTTCATGGATTTCTTCTTCGAATAAGCCATGCAGAAATGAATGAGTACTAGAATGGATCCAATAAACATTAAGAGAAACCCACAACCATAAGCGACCTCTTCGGCCAATGCCACACCAGCAATCACTATAATTGCACCTCCGGCTAAACAAATAATTCCGATGCGAAGTTTATATCCAGATAAAAGTTTAGTTTCCGGTTGAATACTGGATGTCATAGAGATTTGAGAAAAAGTAGAAGATGGACGACGCGACATTGGAGATAGAGCCGGAGAAGTTGTACGATGCATCACTGGAGAATAGGAGCTGCCACTATTTTGCACAGGGGCGGATGTTCGACGAGTTGTTGATGCTGTACTCGGAGTGGGACTTGGTTGCAAGGATAGTTTCCTCATTCTCTTCTGTTTTCTTCTTTCTCTTGCGTGCCGAATTTCAACTGCTGCCAAAGCCATCAGAACTAGCAAGAAACAAATCGGAGATTTATGTTTAAGCATGTTTTAGAAAGAGATTTCATTAACAAATTCATAAAAAATGTATTTTATTGAAGCCTTAACAAACATTTGGAGACTGATTTTTAAAAATAAAATGTAAATTAGTCCTGGTCCAGATGGAGAGAAAGAGAGAGATAGTATCTTCAAAATTGTACAAGAACAAAATTAGAGGCCACCTGATTTCTATCGAATGCAGTGTCTGTTTCTGTTTCTTGGGCATTTTCAGTTGTTATTTCTTTAATCCTTGAGTTTGTTATTAGGAAGAAGTCAAAGTTGAAGCAGGAAGTCTTATCATTGCAGAGGACAATGTTATACACGATCCCTAATCTGAGCTGCATCCGCTTGGTCTACAAACTTTCAAGAGGAACAATTTATTTAAATATTTATAATTTGAGAATAATACCAACGTCTCAGTGTATCATGCAGTCTACAGGACAAGTTTCGTCAGCTTTATCTTCGGATTAGACCGTTAATGAACTAGTTCTATCATCAGGTTTTTTTTCTAAAGGGATCAAACTCTTCAAGATTTACATAACATGTTTGTGAAGTGGGATGGAAAGTTGTCAAATAAAACTCTTTATGAAGAGAAGGAAAGAGTCAGGTGATAGACTGACACATCTTCTTCACAATGAATGCAGAGGATTTCCTTCACAAAATGTACTTTTCCATCATAAGCGGTCTGAGATCCGTCCTATGATACGTACTTAACCAATAGTAAAACCTAAATGCGAAACAGTTCCTCTTCATTTTCACTGCAGTCAGTCTGTATTCTACCACCAGGTGATTATTATCTTTTCTTGTTACCTAATAAAAGCATTTATCATAATAATGGTGAGGTCAGAGAAGTGTTGGTCAACCTTCATCTACGATGACATCTAAATGCTGTTGGACTGATCTATGGAAAAGCAAAGAGGACCATGTTGAAAATAAGACTCCGTTTCGTATATTTTGCTTTCCTTTACTTCCGAATTACTCCTGTATAATATTTATTTGCGTCGGCAATTGGATCTTTCTAATTTAACGAGCGGGTTTATAACTGAGATTATCGCTCTATTATTGCTTCTTGTTAGAATTTTTAATGCAAATATAAAACAGCGCACATGTATAAATTACATTATGGAATTATTTTGCAAAATAAATGAAGACGTTGGTCGTAAATAAAACAAGAAATTTCTGACTCGAAAAGAGACATTTTACGCTGTTCATAACGATTTCGACAAGTTTCAGTGTTTATAAACAAAACAAATAGCAAACAAACTTGTCGACAAGTTTATTTGCTGTAAGAATGGAAAAGTGCCAAACAATGATCTCATAGGAGTGATATCGCTAATGTAATCCAGTGTAAGAGATGGAGTTAGTCTAACGGTTCCTTCGATATATATATATATATATATATATATATATATATATATATATATATATATATATATATATATATATAGTAACACGCCCAGTGATCAATGTATGTCATCATCAATTTTATCGAACTTTAAGTATATCAAGTTAAGTAATTGAATTAACAGTTTATAATTTATTAATTTATAAAATTTCTATACATGAAATAAGCATATCACGAGTTATATCAAATTTACAAAGCAATACGTTTACTCTGACTGACTGCAATTCAATAAAATTTTACTTGCTATTAAGGGTGCATTTTGGAAACATATGTTTCCAGAAGTATTAGGGAATCTGAGATAAACCATAACAGGAATATAGATGGAATTAAAGTAAGAAATACTGATGTAAATGGGATGGGGAATATTTCTTTGCACTCGAAATATCGAGAGGTGCTCAGCAAGTTCAGGTTAGACGATGGTTCGAACATTACAATTTTGAATTTAACATTAAATTCCACAACTGTCATCTTCCTGAAGACCACCGACTGGAGCATCATAAACAAATGTAAGATTGTACCAATATTCATTGTAGATGGGCATAGCATTTTTAGATATAGATGACCAAGAGCATTTATGTATTATCCAAAAGATATTGTACCAGTATTTTCTGTAGAATCATCGAAGAGATGATTCTGCGGAATATATTGTATTGTTCTGCAGAATGTACTGATATTGATTCTGTATAATCATCCAGAAGATTCATATAGTACACATTATCAACGGGATGTCTTGGACAAGGATAGTGTAACAAGTCCGCAATCATAAGTGCTAATACTCTCGGACTCTGATTGAGGACTGCATTGAGCCGGTCGGAATTACTGCCGAAGAAATAAAACAATGAGATCGGTATATCATGTCCATAGTTGCCTGTGTTCTTAGGCCAGTGTGTCTGTTTTTCAGGAAGAAAAAGAAACTGATTTTCTGGAACTCTAGAAAAGTGGAAAAGCATTCTATGCAGCAATGAATCGCATTTATCATTTGTTTCTCAAG
This sequence comes from Typopeltis vanoorti, assembly GCF_054136105.1. Lineage (NCBI taxonomy): Eukaryota > Metazoa > Arthropoda > Arachnida > Uropygi > Thelyphonidae > Typopeltis > Typopeltis vanoorti. The sequence continues at coordinate 32,949,215 of NC_143551.1, forward strand.
ATAATAGGGTGTCGACCTAGTGAAATATCGACAAATAAATGTTTTTCTTTTTGCTTTCCCAATGGTGAGAATGAGCATATATTAATACTTTCCACTTAATGAAAAATATAGGAAAGGGGACGTACATTTCCAAAGGATAATGTTCCTTGTCATAAATCTTGAAGAAAGAATTTGAAAAAAAAAAATGCATAATCGACCGACTGCTGATTCGTAGCCTATCTTATGTAGCTGAATATAGGTAAAAGCGCAAATAGATGTTCTATGCTTAAAATAATTTCGAAGAGGGACGCGTCTATTTAGGGGTATTGTAAAAGCAAGAAAAGATAGAGGATATAGTGATATACTGTATTGTAAGTAAGTGTAACTCTGTGCGTCATATAAAGAAATATTTGTAATTCTTTTATTGATATTCTCTTTATGTGCCAATATTGGGGGAATAGCATGTTTTCTGTCAGTATTACAGAGACACCACTTGGCGATCTTGTGCAAGTAATACTGGCAAACAAGTGCAATTATTTTCTCTATATAACTAGCAGTATAGTTTTTATTTCAGAGATTGAGAAAGAGTTAGACGATCCCCTATGGATACAGAAGGTTCCCCACAAAACTTAACAACTGAGAAAAATGATTACAATTAAATAATGTCATCATAACAACTGAAAACTATTCCTAAGTATTAATAATAACATTTGAGATTCTGAATCATTTTCAGAGATTCGAAGTAAACTTTACACCATCAAACACTTTTCATATTGAAGGATAATCACAAATAACCATTTAGTCCATATCAGAAGGTTCATAAGCGTAGCACTTTCAGTTTTAGAAATTAGTAAGAAAACATATTTTAAGTTTTTTTTTAAAAAAGTGAGGCTGGGTTGACTAATATACGACATTAATTTAATCTCGCATTAAATAAATGTAAATATAGCGTGATGTAAATGTAAATGTAAAGTACTTAATTTGAAAATGAAATCCTTTAGGGTTTTCACTTTACTTTTTAATTTAAATGTAATTACTTTGTAAATAAAAAATAGTTGGGACAAATACTTATATATACGTCTGTATAATATAAGTAATAATAGGATGAATTAAAGACTAAATTAATATAAGTACCTGAGATTTTCATTGAAATACTGTAATTGTATATTGAATACGAATAATCAAAACAAAGTATTAGTATTCTAATAACAAGATGACATTAAAATTATATACAATACATTTAAAAGATTTAGGGGTTTTTCATGCCGAGAATTAAAGACGAACGTAAACCGGTATGTATATATTTATTTTTTTTTTTTTTTTTTCAAATTTGGAAAGTTTGCAAATATTTAATCGATGCTTATAAAAACACACCATAAACAAGAACAGTTCAGAATCATTCTCATATGATTCAATCACGTAAAATCCTAAAATTTGATAGATAAAAATGGATTTTTTTTAAACAAAAGTGATTGCAATTAGAAAAGAGAGATACTAGAACCCCATCATCTTAATCATTAGTATATGCGACGACATTATAAATGGAAATCACTATACTTTCAAACATTACTTTTTCTTCATTTTAAAATTATTGCGGGATCAGATTTAATTGGGGTTGACAAACGTACATTTTGATATGGCCGATATAGTTGATTACCAAATATTAGAAATTTTCATTGAAATATAATTTGATTTTTTTTTTCCTTCTAATCTGTGAAACGGAGAACGGCATCTTTTCAAAATCAGTATCAGTGGGAAAATCCTCTTTTAATTGTTATCCAAGCATAAAACTAGCGATTCAATTCCTTATAGTCCTTATAAGGACTGGCTTAAAGGGGCGAAGCAAGAATGCTTTTCATCTTCCCCGTTATCTGTAGAGGACAGTGTAGGGATAAGGTGTTATTGAGCTATTAAAGCTCTGATCATGGCAGGAGGGTAACAGCAATAGCCGAGCCTCAGCTAGAACTTCATTGGCTACAGCATTGCCATTCATTACCCTCCACGGGTATTGGATCGAATGAATCAATCACTGCATCTGACGGTCGATTTCAAGGACTCTTTATCGAGTGTCTTTCTTGTGTATCAATAAATCGAAATGGTGTCTCTGTTGGTACATATAAGAAACTTAAGCTTGATGCAAAATATTTATTAAAGTAAATTATAAAATGGCTAATGGAGATATAGATTTTTATATTTCATATGTTTTTAAATATAAATTAGATTTTGAAAAAAAAATAAATAAATAAAAACTGCCAGCAATTCCCTAGTTGTTTCGTTGTTTGTGCTCATAACAAAAAACGTATCTTCGTCATCCTGTAAATGTATTTTCTCGGCATTGTACACAGACCATGCGGTATTAACAAAGCATTAAGTAATTTTATGCAGATTGATCTTAAAACTTGAGGAATAGTGTCGTGAAACTATGGTCACTATCCACATCATACTCTCAGTATGCTCTTAGTAGACAACTATTACTAGAGCATGTTTTATGATATTTTTCTGACCTCATTCACGACAAAAGCATTCTGCTGGGCATTACTTCCAATATATTAATCGCACATTATCACACATGTCCTATGGAGGCGGTTGTTTTCAGGACAACAATGAAGTTATCCATTATGGTAACGCTGTGAAGTCATAAATTCATGATTATGATACAAAATTATATCTCCTTAAGAGTTTTCGGATGTAGGTGTGGTAGCAATGCGCAACATCCTTGAATATATTTCAACTGAAAAAGTTTAGTCTTCCGATTTGAAGATATCTTTCCACACACACACACACACACACACACACACACACACACACACACACACACACACACACACACACACACACACACACACACACACACACACACACACGCACGCACGCACGCACGCACACACACATTATCTTTTTCTTCTGGTGCTTTTTTTGGGTAAAAAGCTATCCAAACGAATTTTATGTCTTAATTATTACATAGATTATCAAGACATACTTCAAAGAGTCAGTATAAGTAGTGAGATCGTACAGAATGCAAAGCAGGAAAAGGCCCAAAATAATTTGGCCTTTTCCTGATGAAAATATATTCATGTCGTGTTCTTCTTGTGCATGACGTGCTGTATAGTTCAGAAGAAGACAGTTTTAAAATAGCGAAATCATTAACATTATAACTCGAGTATAAAAAAAAAACTAGGAGTAAATATAATTATGTTTCATTTAGACACTATTATTAAAATATTTGAAATTGCTTTGCTAGATAATTAGTTTTGCGAATAAAATTTGCTCACGAACCTTACAGCAATAAAATATATTTTAATTGCAAGCCCAAAATAGGTAATTGTTCAGCACTTCTCCATTGTGTAACTTATTGTTCAATCTACAATTGCTGACAACTCTGTCATGGTGAACGAACTAAGAAAAGTTTAATCCATTAGCGGACATTCAACAGATAATTAATTTAAAATATTTTTCTTTTATCGTAACATCGTCATGTTTTCTAAATGAGCTACATTTAATTCAATAACATATATTACAAATCCCTAAATATATTTCTTGCTAACGAATGTATAAACAAGTAAATTGAATAAATTTCTGATGAAAAACAACATGTAATTAAATAAGGAAATTTTCCCAACTTACCTAAATGAATTCAATAATCTGGAGAAACAAGAAAGTAGAAAAAGTAAAAAATATATATATTTGAGAAAAGTTGACTAACTTTCCTCGTATACGCCTCAAGTGGAAACAGTTTACTCTATCGCGAGCAACAGTTCGTAATTTAAACAGAAGATGTCACTTTCACAAATTATCTGAAAACTCTCATCTCCACTGAAGTCAAAAAAATCATAAAACAGTGGAGGACGGAGGATTAATTTAATGATCCCTCTCGAATACCGATTTTTGGGAACAATCGCGCACAATTCACATGACTCGTCCCACACTTCGCACTTTTGCTCCGAGCAGGAACATAAAAACAAACAGCAACTGATTTACCGGACAGTCACATTGGGGGATTCGTGTGGACACTTGTTTTCCAAATGAAAAACTCCCAGTGGTATGAATGGTTTTCAAAACATTCCAGTGGCGTTCTGTTCGCGTGCATTTTGACGTCACCCGTTCGAGGGGTATTCGGATAATGAGAACGTGCTGAATAGATGATGATAGGAATGCGCTGTGGAGTTGAGGGAAAGAGATTATCACAAGCACACAGAGGATGGAGGTGGAACACGCCTTCGATGTAACAACCGTTAAATCAAACATATTCCTTGGATAGTTTAAGAAATTCGCATTTTTCTCTTCAGTGTTTTAACACTTTCAGTTTTTACTCTCTGTTTCTTTACTTTCTTTGTTATCATTCTTCTCTCTATCTATTTCTCTGATTCATTCTTTTTTCCCTTTCTTTCTTCTGTGTATTGTCTTCATTTTTTTTTACATTCTTTTTCTCTCTGTTTTTCTCCCGTTTATTTCTTCCTTTCCATCTCTCTCTCTCTCTCTCTCTCTCTCTCTCTCTCTCTCTCTCACACACACACACACACACACACACACACACACATACACACACACACACACACAAAACAAACAAACAAACACATATTCGTCTTTATTTTATTTTTTCTTTCTTATTCGTTCATCTTCTTCCTTTCTGTTGCTTCAGCCTCATCTCTCTCTCTCTCTCTCTGTCATTCTTTCTCTCTCTCTCTTTCAAGATCTATTGTTGCGTTTCAGTTCAATATTCCTTTTTTGTTCTATCCATCTTTCCTATCTACTGATTCTTTCTTTATCTTTGTCCATTATTTTTATGACTTTTTCCTTTACTCTCCCGCAATTCATTTCTCTCTCTCTCTGTCTATCTATCTATCTATCTATATATATATATATATATATATATATATATATATATATATATATATATATATATATATATATATATATATATATATATATATATATATATATATATATATAGTGGTTTCTCTCTATACATGTTATTCTGGATAATTATCGCAATATTATTATTACTCCCACGTATTATTAATAAATTATTGTTGTGCAATGACTTCGTAGAAATCTCGTGTGCATTTCCATTGTAACTGCGCATGTCGGTTTTAAAAATGTAGATATTTTGCTAAACATGAAAAACTTTAACACGCTGGAGCCTAAAGCTAGAAATAATGCATATTAGAGATTCCATTATGTATTGGGTGGGAAACATGCAACGGGATAAACACGTACCTGGACGGCGTCACGAGCAACCACACCCATAATCACGTGACTAGAAAACGGAAAGCAACATTATTTCCATGGAACCATGTTAAACATCTCGAAATTGGCAACGTTATATTTGCTTATGAATAAACACCGTCCACTGCAGTATTTCGAGAAAGAGTAAGAGCTCATTTCCCACAGTGCGAGTTATGTGATGCCAATAACCTCTTTTGGCTACTTCGCAAAGAGTGTGCAAAACGAATCCTATTGAAACTTCTCCAAATTAAGATTATTTGAAACAACAATCAATTAACTTATCCTTATAAGGACTGAAAGGGGCGAAGCAAGAATGCTTTTCATCTTCCCCATTATCTGTAGAGGACAGTGTAGGGATAAGGTGTTATTGAGCAATTAAAGCTCTGATCATGGAAGGAGGGTAACAGCAATAGCCGAGCCTCAGTTAGAACTTCATTAGCTACAGCATTGCCATCCATTACCCTCCAAGGGTAATGGATGGCAATGCTGTAGCCAACTCATTTATCAGTATACTAAAATAAAAGATATATGAATAGAACTTTATGGTGTATTAAAATATTTTAACTCTTTTTTTTCTATAATAAAAACTTATTTTTTTAAAAATACATACATCAACTGAAAAATAATACTTTTAGAAACTTGGTATAGAAAATCATTCTTTATTTAAATTATTAATAGCGATTTTATGTAATAAAAGAAATATATAGAATTAAGCAATGGAATATAACTTTCGTATTTCCATGGCAACAGTAAGTTCTGATTACCTGATAAAGAATGCAATGTACTGTATGTTTCATCACTTTTTTACGATATTTTAAACATCTGCATTTGAATCGAATCTATCCAGAAAATATTATTTCGTGGGCAACTAATATTGTCCGCTGCGATTGGGTTTTGCAAAACAGTATTAAGATTTATTAGGAAAATGGATTATTTATTATGTAAGAACAAAGGGAAAAAAAGCAGAGAACAGATAATAAGAGAGAGAATTATTTAAATATATCTGCTGATTAAACATCTCACGGATAGATTGAAAAACAATCATTAGAGACTCTCCTGTCCAAAGGTTTGCATGGGATTTTCTAAAACTAGATGAGTCCATACTACTGAATCATTTATTGGTCGGCATATCAATTTAACTAATATTTTTTAAAGAAATTATCTGATTAATCCTGCTGGAATCATTTGAACGCATTGGCGACGGCAATGCGTTCAAATGCCTTCTAGGATTTCAAATTTTCAAATTTGAAGTCCTAGAAAAATTTCTGAATTTCTGGGATAAGAACAAACTTTTATTGATAATCCATTATAAATAAGAACTTGTAGACTTCGGAATTGGTTTGGACGATGCATTGCTCCTCTACATGGAGACAAATGTGGTCCGATGGATGTGGACTCTTTCATTGTGCAAGCAGAGTTCGAAGAGCATATCTAAGTATTGCGTTTACTTCCCCGGCCACCTTATTTTCCTGATGCGAATCTCATCTCGCATTTGTTGGATCGTGTGGAGGGCAGCATCCGTCGGTGGAAGTCAGTGCCTCACACAGTAACAACCCTCTGGGGAGTTTAGTCGGCAATACCACAAGACACCTTCTGTAGTCTAACGAAGTCAATATCAAGACGGGTGTAAGCGATTATCTTGGCTAAAGGAGGTCCAACGTTACTAGGTAGATGGTCATAATGTTTTTGACTAATCAGTGTACATTATATTGTAGTATAGTAGAAAAGAGAGCATAGTATAAAACGTAATAGAGTATATTTGATGATGAATATGATGATGATGATGATGATGATGATTGATGATGATGATTTATCATGGCATCTCCAAACCCGATCAGTTGCAGAAGCGAAATTAGTCAAAATATTTCGATGCGACAAGTGTAATCTCTGCTCTGGTTGTATGTAAGTTAATGATATTTTTAAAACGTGGATGACGCCTAAAATACGTTTGCATACTCATAATCTTCGACTAATTCAGACGGTTTACAGCAATGAATAAGAGAAACGTTCTCTGAGGAGGCAAATTCCAAAAAATAACTAACACATTTGGAGTAATGACAGAAATACAAAAATCGGCGTATAAATTTAAAGGAGACTACATGGAAAGGGATACAGCGGTCAAGTGTTTGGAGCTATTACATATTTGTCAGCTTCTGTCACATATCTACCTGTACACAGAATTTTACCTACATTCCAGTTCGTTAATTTTAATGCGTTCCAATTTGAAAAAACTTTAAAATTATATGAAAGTTACTAGTTTCTCTCTAAGAGCCTGTGTAGCTCAGTGGATGTGGCGTTTGCATACCACGGCGCTTGACCGCACGAAGGAAGACTTGGTTTCGAGTCTAGTCGGCGACTAGAGGACATTTTTCTAAGCCTTTTTTCGACCGGTTCCTGAGTTAGTCGATCTCTGGCACGAGCAAGCGGGCTTTTCGTCCTGTAAACTCAAGAAAATCGACCGTAGAACCCACATTATTTCAGACATTAAATATATTGTGTTAGGGTTAGGGACCACGAGATGGCGGCACATTTGAGCCGTCTCTCTTCACTGTGTACCACTTAATTAGTGATAGCCTTGGGCCATCTATCTCTGATTGGTACCAGTGGAGACTGAACTGCCCACTCAGTCTCCAAAAGTTAGATAGGGCTAAATGGCCTCGCCTACTCCCCGTATACGGGAATAAAAACGCGTTAGCTGATTTTTTTTTTTTTAGTTTCTCTCTATCATAATTATATACTTATTTATTTATAATGAGTATTTGTTGTTTTTTGTGTCCATTGTTAAAACTGTTCGGAGTGGAACAGTTTAATTTTATAATCAAGAAATTCGCTAGTCCGCGGGGTCAGCCGAGTGGCTGTGTGCTTCGCAACTATATGCCTGGGAAAGGAGTGTCCTGGTTCGATTCCCGTCGCTGACATAAGGAGCTTAGGATTTTTCTCAGACATAGCCAAGTTAGCCAATCTTGGACTGCAGGGTTTTTCTCCCCAGTTTATCAGGGGGTTTTGCATCCTACAAGCAAGCAAACCGACCTTGAGAAATCAACGCTTCTACAGACCTAGGATACACCGGGAGGCAGGGCTGACCACCTTATCCTTGTGTACGGTTACGGTTAAATGAATAGAAAACCCTCGACACCGCAAGGTAAAAGAGGGAAAAAGGAAGAAGAAGAAATTCGTTAATCATATTCAAATCACAGTAATATTCGAAAGCAAATAATATCAACTGTTGAAAATGCGCAAAAATAATTTTGAGGAAGAAAAAAAAACGTATAATGAAATATAATTGCTTGTAAAGAAAAGGAAGGAACTGTTATTTAAAAAAATAAAGAAAATTCCCTTAAAGTACGACATGATTATATAAATCAACAATGTCTAAATTGAAGGCATCGGGCCAAATGGGCCATTAAGATTTTTTTTTTTTTTTTTGGCCGGCCTACATAAAAATCAATGCGTTTCATATAACGTATTTTTTTCTCTTTCTGTCTTTCTTATTGAAATTTATTATGTGCCTTTTTATAGGAATAAAATTTATAATAAATATTTTTCATGATAAAAATGTGTTGTATTTAAAACACTATATTTTTTTAATAATCTTACTCTTAATCATAAATATCTTTCTTCGGCATTTGAAAATCGCTAAATACGTTAATTCCAAAAATAGTAGACACCGATGCATTCGGTTTACATTTTATTGAATCACTAGCAGGACGCAGGACATTAATGGCGCAGAGGGTGAAGCTTGACGCTTTTTATATTCTCTGTTGTCTGTTTCGGGAGCAGTGATGGGAAAGGTTTGTGAGCTATATTAGCTCACTCTGAGTGAGCAGAAGTGGTTACACGTCGTTGAGTGTCGGGATGGCTTTTGTCTTTTGTGTTTCCAGTGGCCATTACCATCATAGTTTCCGGCTTGCTGTATTAGTTAGTTTGGATGCGTAGATGTCTTCATAAAGAATTTTTCTGCTAGAGAGCGTAGTAGTAAAGAGATGTAGGGGATATTTATGTTCTGGTGGATCTGTGCGTTTCTGACGAACCACGGGGCGTCTAGGATCATCCCTAGGCACTTGTTCTGTAGTCTTTGTAGCTTGAGGATGTTTGTCTTGGAGGTGTGGCTCTAGACCGGGGAGGCGTATATAATTGTGGGACGGATCACTGTCTTGTAGAGTAGAATTTTGTTTCTTGTGTTTAGTTTGCTGAGTCTGTTGCTCAAGGTGTACAGCTGGGCGATAACTTTGGTGCATGTACTCTTGATGTGACTGTTGAAACATAATCGTTTCTCGAGGAGTATTCCGAGGTATTTTGTTTCGGTTTTCCAGGGAATTTTTGAGTTGAAGAGGGTGATGTCTCCTTTGGGGGATGCTCATCTTCTTGTGAAGAGTATTGGTGTGCTTTTCCGTAGGTTTCCTTGTAGTAGCCAGTCTGCAAACCATTTTTCTAGATTCTGGATGGTGTCTTGTAGTTTTTTTGTTACGAAATGTGATTGGCGGGATCTGGCTAGTATAGTCGTGTCGTCTGCATAAAGGGCGATTGTGGATGTGACGAGATTTTGAGGGATGTCTGCTATGTAGATGTTGTACAGGATCGGGGCCAACAGTGATCCTTGAGGAACGCCGGCCAGGATTTTTCGTTGAATTGAGATTGCTTCATTTATTTTCACTTGCATCTTCCTGTTTGTGAGATATCACTTAATCAGGTGTATCATGTTTAGTGGAAGGTTTGCGATGATAAGTTTGTAGAGGAGGGCTTGGAGCCAGATCTTATCGAAGGCCTTTGAGATGTCTAGGAAGAGGGCTCCGATGTACTGATTCCAGTTGAATCCTGTGGTGATGTGTTCTACCAGCCTATGGATCTGTTGGGTGGTGCTGTGGTTTTGAAGGAAACCAAATTGTTCTTGTGGAATGATATTTAGTTGGTTGACATGTTCTTGGAGTCTGATGAGGATGATTTTCTCTGCTATTTTTCCTACGTTGGAGAGCAGGCTGATGGGATGGTAATTTTGTGGTAGGTGTGAGTCTTTTCCTGGCTTGTAAATTGAGATGATGTCGGCTGTTTTCCATGACTGGGGGAAGTGCTGCCATTTGAGGATGGACTTTATGATGTTTGTCAGATGTACTATGGCTTTGCGAGGTAGCACCTTGATGACTTTGTTTGTGATGCCGTCGGGTCCTGGGGCTTTTTTGTTCTTGAGGTGGTTGATGATGCCGATTGGATTGTCGTCGGGACGATTAACTGTGAGCCTGACTTTACGATGGATCTTGTGTACGTGGCTGATGTTTAGGTTCTCGTATGTAGGACTGCATTGTTTTTCTAAGTTTCTTGCCATGGCTTCAGCTTTGTCAGTATCTGTGTACACTAGGTGTTGTTCTGCTTGGAGAGGGGGGGGGGGCAGGAGGTATTTGCGCTTGTTCCTGAGGTTGTTTAGGAATTTCAATATGGAATGGTCTGCAATGGGAAAACAAGTGAGTTTATTTTCCCATTGTTGATTCCTGTGGTACTGGAGAGTTTCTCGGACTGATTTGTTTAATCTGTTGAGAACTGTTTTGTCTTGGGGGAGCACGTGGGTTGTGGTATCTTTTCCTTTGTCTGTTTTTTTTTTCTCTTATCAAGTCCATGATTTCTTCCGGGAGACGATTTCGTTTGTGAGTAGTCATGGTTACACTGGCTGCTGTTATGGCTTTCTTGATTTGGTTGGTGAGGTTCTTTATTGCTGTGTCTATTTCTTCCTTGGCTTTTATGTGAGGAACCGGACAGATATGCTCTGGTAGCACTTTCCTAAGTTTCTTCCAGACTATGGAGGATTGGGGGGGAGAGGTGGCTGGTCTTTATTCCCTAAGTAAAGTAGGATTGGGTTGTGATCTGATGATGATTAGTTCAGTGCTTGGAGGCTGTACTGGTATTTGATGTTGTGTAGGACAACGATGTGTACTGTAGGATGTCGGCTGTGCCAGTTGGACTGTAGTGGGTTGGTTCGGTGGGACCTATTACGAAGGCGTTGTTTAGTCCTGTGTAGCTGAAGAGGATGCGGCCATTTTTGTTTGTGGTTCTGCTGTTCCAGGAGGGATGTTTGGAGTTTAAGTCCCCCAGCAACGATGATGGATTAGTTTACGCCAAGGACAGTATCCAAGTCGGAAAATAGCAGGGTCTTTGCAGGGGAGTTGTATACGGCGTAGATTTTAAGTCTTCCTGTTGAGTTTGTGTGGGGTTCGATGCCAGTGAGCTCTAGGTTGGTGGTTGGAGGGTTGGGTAATATGGCTGTTCCGCCACCTCTGTAGTCCAGTCGGTCATTTCTATACAGTGTGTAGCCTCTCAGTTTTGGTTTGTCTGCAGGTCTTAGATGAGTTTCGTTGATTAGGGTGATGTCAGGGTTGTGTCTGTGAGGGAATTCTTGAAGTTTCAGTGTCTTTTATTTTAGGCCATTGGCGTTTTAAGCTATGATCTGTAGTGAGTCTGGGAGTAGTCTAGTTTTGTTCATTAACAAACACTGATAAGATGGTCTGTGTTTCTTGTAGGAATCTTTTTGTGGAATTTGACTTACTGAAGTCTTGAAGCATTTGCCAATGAGGTTGTGATGACAGCTGTCATGTTTGGATGAGGTTGGTCCTGTTGGATACCTTTGGATGGCCGAGCGAATGTCCCGCTTATGTTCTGCTTCGACGGTGGCTTTCCAGACTTTTCGTGTTTTCTATTTGTTGAAACTGGTGTTTTGTTGTCTTTTGTTGGGTGTCAGGCAACTGGGGACCCGTCAGGAGAGGTGATCTGTTTCCTTTTGTTGTCTGTTTTGTTCTTAGGGTAGTGACTGCAGCCTCTGTAGTTTGCCGGATGGGGGACCCCGCAGTTCGCGCATTTGGCTGGTGCTCAAAACCTGCTCCTTGGTTTTGAGCAGATTGCTGTGGGATGGTTTTTGTCCACATTTGAAGCATTTGTATTCTGCTCTGCAGAGTTTCTATGCGTGCCCGTATTTTTGACATCTATGGCACTGGCCCGACGAGTCTCTTTTACTCAAGTTGTTCAGGTGTGATTTTCAGGCAGCAGATCGTTGTTATGTTGCATATATTCTTGTGGGTGTTTTGTTTCTCCACGAGAACCAAGGGCATTGGGCTCTTGTCGGCCAGTAACATTCTGCTGACCTTGACAGGTGGGAGATCGTGGAGGCGTAGGTCTTCGGTTATTTCATCTGTGCAGGTGTTTTCTGTTACTCCCCTGAGCACAACTTTTAGGTTTTTCTCTGACTTAAGCGAGAAAGTATGATATTTAATGCCTAAATCGTCCATAGTTTTTGTGAGGTGTCTGTATCCCCCCCCCCCACTGTGACAGGCTGAATGAATTTTGACTCCGTTGTCCACGTTCTTTGCCCATGAATAGGCTATTTGTTGGTTTTGCATAATGGGCCTGAGGGCCGTCCACCTTTCTTTTCCCCGTAGTACAATTGGCGGGACTTTTTCATTGTTGGGGTGGGAGGGTCAGTGTTGGGGTCGTCTTCTTCTATCCCTTCGTTTGCCTCTGTCTCTACTGTTTCGCTTTTTTCGCGCATGGGTTTTTGTATGGTGTGTTGGTGTGGAGCAGAGATTATCAGGTTCATCTTCCCTTCTTCCTATGGTGATGTGTCGTCCCCTTCTGCAGAGTCCTCCGTCGTTGAATATAGGATTAGGTATCCGGGCAACTCAACCTGAAATTTCTTCAACAGTTTTTTGAGGAGGTCGAGCGCTAGCTTCCTGTCTAAAGACTGGATAAAGTCGTCTGGGCTTAAGCTGTTCATGCTTAGATATATTCAAATATGCTTAGCTGAGATATGTATATAATGGCGTACTCCTTCGCGTAATCCCACTCGGAGTTTTTCTTTGTTGCACTCACTTTTAAATTCATCACTGGAACTCTAATGTCAATATCACCACTCATTAAAATCTCATCTATGATTTGAAGAAAACTATTGTAATTATTCCTTTTTAAACAGTAATGCTACATAACACCTTGTGAGATCCGTCGCTCTTTTCTGTTATCGAATCAATAACCTTATAAGGATTATAATACATTTTATATATAATTATAATATATATATATATATATATATATATTCCTTAAAGGGGTGAAGCAAGAATGCTTTCATCTTCCCCGTTATCTGCAGATGACAGTGTAGGGATAAGGTGTTATTGAGCTATTAAAGCACTGATCATAGCAAGAGTGTAACAGCAATAGCCGAGCCTCAGTTAGCATTGCCATCCATTACCCTCCAAGAGTATTAATCACTGCCTTATAGTCCTTTTAAGGACTGGCTTAAAGAGGCGAAGCAAGAATGCTTTTCACCTTCCCCGTTATCTGTAGAGGACAGTGTAGGGATAAGGTGTTATTGAGCTATTAAAGCACTGATCATAGCAAGAGTGTAACAGCAATAGCCGAGCCTCAGTTAGAACTTCATTGGCTACAGCATTGCCATCCATTACCCTCCAAGAGTATTAATCACTGCCTTATAGTCCTTTTAAGGACTGGCTTAAAGGGGCTAAGCAATAATGCTTTTCATCTTCCCCGTTATCTGTAGAGGACAGTGTAGGGATAAGGTGTTATTGAGCTATTAAAGCACTGATCATAGCAAGAGTGTAACAGCAATAGCAGAGCCTCAGTTAGAACTTCATTGGCTACAGCATTGCCATCCATTACCCTCCAAGAGTATTAATCACTGCCTTATAGTCCTTTTAAGGACTGGCTTAAAGAGGCGAAGCAAGAATGCTTTTCATCTACCCCGTTATCTGTGGAGGACAGTGTAGGGATAAGGTGTTATTGAGCTATTAAACTCTGATCATGGCAGGAGGGTAACAGCAATAGCTGACCCTCAGTTAGAACTTCATTGGCTACAGTATTGCTATCCATTACCCTCCAAGGGTATTAATCAACGTGATGACATTTAAAGGTCATCCATATCTTAATTCATCCATTAATCACTGCCTTATAGTCCTTATAAGGATAAGGACTGGCTTAAAGGGACGAAGCAAGAATGCTTTTCATCTTCCCCGTTATCTGTAGAGGACAGTGTATATATGGATAGATAAGGTGTAATTGAGCTATTAAAGCTTTGATCATGGCAGGAGGGTAACAGCAATAGCTGAACCTCAGTTAGAACTTCATTGGCTTCAGCATTGCCATCCATTACCCTCCAAGGGTATTGGATTGAATGAATCAATCATCGCATCTCACGGTCGACTGATCACTGCTAGTAACACTAGTAACATTACTGGCTTAACGGGTGAAGCAAAAGCTTTTCATATTCCCGGCTATCTTAACAGAGACTGTGAGTGGAAAGAGTTTATGAGCTATATTGCTCGCCCTGATTGGGCTAGGAGATTAATCCTCAGTGAGGGGGTTTAGGATGGCTTTAGGTCTTTTGTGCTTAGAATAGTCCGTTGCATCATAGTCAGCGGCCAGTTTGATCAGTCTGTTAGGATGCACACTTGCCTTTGAAAAGAATTTGGTTGCTATAGTCCGCATGAAGGTGTAAATATAGGGGACCTCCGTGTCGCGGTGCAGTTGGACAGTTCGGATGAACCATGGAGCGCCCAGGATCATTCTAAGACACTTGTTCTGAATGCGTTGTAATTTAATGATATTTGAGTTTGAAGTATGGCTCCAGGCCGGTGAGGCATAAGTGAGTATTGGACGAACCATCAGTTTGTATATGAGAAGTTTGATTCTGGTGCTCAGTTTGCTGTTTCTGTTTATTAGCGGATAGAGCTGGGCTATGGTTTTGGATGTGTTTGCACAGAGAGTCTTGATATGGGAGTTGAAAGTCAGTTTACTGTCCATTACTACACCAAGGTACTTGATCTCTGTTTTCCACTGAATTTTTGTGTTAAAGAGGAGAATATCTTCTTTGGGAAGCACTGATCTTCTAGAGAATAAGACGGCTACGCTCTTCTGAGGATTCACCTGGAGACGCCATTTGGCAAAATATTGCTCTATTTGCAGTAGGTTTTCTTGCAGTTTCTTGATGGCTAGGTGAGGCTTTAATGATCTGGCCAATATCGCTGTGTCATCAGCATAAAGAGCTTTAATTGAAGATAATGGGTTGTGTGGTATATCATGCAGGTATAAGGAGAATAGGATTGGTGCTAGTAAGGACCCTTGTGGAACTCCAGCCAAGATGTGTTTCTGTGAGGACACCACTCCACTTAGTCTCACTTGCATGCGCCTATCGCAGAGGTACGTCTTTAAGAGTTGAATGATTCCGATTGGGATACCGGATGATATAAGCTTGTATAGTAAACCATAATGCCAAACCTTGTCAAATGCACTGGCTAAGTCTAGGAAGACAGCCCCAGTGCATTGGCGCCAGTTAAAACCTGTGATGATATGTTCCACCAATCTGTGTATTTGTTGTGTGGTACTATGCAACTGTCTGAAACCAAACTGCTCCTCAGGCAGGATGTTTAACAGGAGTACAGAATCTTGAAGCCTAGTAAGAATTACCTTTTCAGCAATTTTTCCGAGATTAGAAATGAGACTGATTGGTCTGTAATTCTGTGGCAGAGTGGGATCCTTTCCAGGTTTATGAATTGGAACAACGTATGCCAATTTCCAGTAGGAAGGGAAATACTTGTAGTGAAGTATGGAGTTGATTATGTTTACCAAATGAACAATAGCTTTGCGAGGTAGAAGTTTTATAACTTTGTTGGAGATGCCGTCGGGTCCAGGAGCCTTTTTATTTTTGAATTTCTGAATAATAGCATATATTTCAGCAGGTGAGGTGGGTGTGATTTGAGTAGAATGTGTGGGAGCAGACTTGAGTGAATATCTGACATTACGGTGTATCTTGTAGATATGACTAATGTCAAGGTGACTGTATGCAGGTTTGCATTGATTTTCAAGATGATTCGCTATTGCCTCAGCTTTATCAGCATCGGTGTGGATGAGACCTGAATCTGTTTGCAGAGGGGGAAGAGGTTTATTTTTGTTCTTGATCTTTCGGATAAGATTCCATACAGAGTGGCTGTCAGCGGAGATGGAGGTCAGTTTTTCTTCCCAGAGTTGAGTTCTATGAGCTGCGAGTGCATCTCTCACTGCAGAATTTAACCTATTTAAGATCCGTTTATCTTGTGGCGCCCTAGTGTTATGGTATCTTTTTCTAGCCTTATTTTTTTCCCTAATCAGATTCATAGTATCTTCAGGCAGGTGGTTGGACTTGTGGGTGGTTGCAGGGGTAGTAACTGCTGTACAGGCTGCTGTAATCTGTTCTGTTAGATTTTTGACAGCTATGTCAATTTCCTCTTTTGATTTAATGATGGGAACAGGTCCAATATATTTCGGGAGCATCTTGGAGAGCCTTTCCCAAGGAATAAATGAGTGAGGGGGTGGGGATGATTTTTCAAGATTTCCTAATTTTAACCTTATTGGATTATGATCTGATGATAAATCATTGATTGTTATTAGATTGTATTGGAGTCTGATGTGCTGCAGTATGGCTATGTCCAATACATCGGCCCTACCATAGGTGTTGTGATGGGTGGGATCAGCTGGGCCTATTACGTGAAGGTTGTTGAAATCAGCATAGTTCTGTAGTATCTGTCCATTTTTGTTAGTGGAGTGGCTATTCCAGGTAGAATGCTTGGCATTTAAATCACCTGCCACAATGGTAGGCTCTCCAGTGTCAAATATGGCGTTCAAATCAGAAGGTAGTAGTGCTTTTTGTGGTGGATGGTATGCTGCAAAAATTTTTAATTTGCCTACTGAGCTCGTGAGAATCTCGATGCCAGTGATCTCAAGATTGGAGGTAGTAGGAATGTTTATGGAGTGATGAGAGATAAAATTTTTGATGAAAATTGCCGTGCCTCCACCTCTGTGGGTTGATCTGTCAGTTCTATACGACTGATATCCATAGATTTTGGGATTGTCAGCTGGTCTTAGATGCGTTTCATTTATTAGTAGAACATCTGGCCGATGTCTGTGGGCAAAATTTTGGAGTTCTAGGATCTTATTTCTTAAGCCGTTTGCATTCCAGGCTATTATCTCTAGGGCTTCTGGTTTTAATTTTTTACTGTTCATTAGTGAGCGCTGAAATTATAACTTGAGTATCTTTTAGAAATCTGTTAGTAGAACTTTGTGAAGGATTAGATCTGCTGAAATCTAATAGCATATTTGCCAGGGACGCAGTAATGATAGCTGTCATATTTGGGTGTGATGTTGACTGTTGTAGGGATGTCTGTTTAGGGCGGGTTACATCCGCATATGTCCTGGGCTGCCAGCTTAGAGTCGTTTTTTGAGGGACCTCAGTTTTCAACAGATGGGCTTCTGAGTTTTTATTCTGTACTTTAGGAGACTGTGAAGTAGCCGCAGATGTAGGCGAGCTGATGGAAGGAGAGAATGGTCCCTCTTCAGATTTCCTGTTACGTGGATTGTACAGACATCCTCTGTAGTTGGATGTGTGAGGACCGCCACAATTGGCACATTTAGCAGGGGTAGATTTTGATTTAGAACAGGTGTTGGTTGGGTGACCAACCCCACACTTCAAACATTTAAATTCGGCCCTACACATTTTCTGGGCATGCCCAAACTTTTGACATCTATGGCATTGCCCAGTAGAAGCTCTCTTCCTTAACGGTTCTACCGAGATTTTTAATCCACAGATGGTTGTCAAGTCATATATGTGTTTATAGGTTTGACTGATCTCGATCAGCACTAATGGCATTGGAGTCTTGTCCCTCCTGGTCATCCTGCTGACCTTGATAGGTGGTAAATCACTTGAGTGCAGGTCTGTGGTGATTTCATCGGTGGAGACATCCTCAGGCACGCCTCTAATCACAACCTTGAGATTTTTTTCCGAACCGAGTGAGAAAGTATGGTACTGAATTCCTCTGGAATTTAGTTCTGCTGTTAACCTACGATAGTCTGTGACAGTTTTAGGGTGAATTTTTACACCATCTGTGATATTCTTTGCATTGTTATATGAGATCTTCAGGTTGTTCATTATGCTCTTTAGAGTCATCCATTTGTTCTTCTCACGCAGGATAATCGGGGGGATCTTTTCCCTTGCGGAGGTAGGTGAGTCTGGGGCAGAGCCATCTTCTTCCATGACATCTATAATTGGTGTTTCGGAGGTCACAGTTTTGCGCTTTTTGCTTGCGCGAACCTCCTGGAAATCAGTGTGGTCAGTACGGGAATGATCTTCAGCCGTTGTGGTTTTTTCCGTAGCGTTGTCTTGGAGTAGTTCAAGAAGTTGAACGTCGTCCGTATCAACTTCTTGGATTTCATGAACTACTACCTTACCTGGCCATTTTGTGTGTAGCAGATTTCCAATATGCTTGAAAATAGCCAGGAGCTGTTTGAAGGTGAGTTCCTCGTACGGCAGGTCTGTGGTTGGACCCACGTTTTGTTCTGGATAACAGGACATGCTTTCCATTTCTGTCTACCGTATAGTGAAAACAGGTAGTTTCTAAAATAATAATAATAACTGATGTAATGAAACAATGGCGATGCTGATGGCAGTAGGCCTAGCGTATCGCCGTTGCTTCGGAAAAAAGGTTAACTTACCTACTGAATTAGTTTTTATGAGCCTATACAAGAACCAAACCGGTTGACTATATCAGTAGGACTATTCACTGTCAGTAAAAATATTTGTTGAGTTCATTAAATCACATTTTATATCAAATATCAGAATCGCGAATCAGATGTATGAGCACTAGGCAAGACGCCATCTTCTTTTTTTTCCGCTGATCACTGCATCTCACGGTTCATTTATTTTAATATTCTTTATTCAATTTTCAAAAAGGTGTATAGATTGGATATCCAGTTAATATAAAATTTTAAAGATGCTTTAAATGATAAAGACTTAAACGAAAGTTTTTTTTTTGTTTAAGAATTTATAATAGATATTTTAAATGTTTTATAATATAATGCATCGACTTCCGCATTTTTTTATTTACTGAGACCTTTCAAATAAAGAATTTATGCGAAATATCTCTTCATTGTTTTATTAATTCTTGTTGAAGTCATTGTCTTTAAAAGTTAATTGTCTCCCATATATGAAACTCCAATTTTAGGAAATTATTCCTAAATATTTTAAAGAATTGTCATATATTTAACGATTAGGGTACTTTTCAAATAGTACACTTTCCTGTTTTATAATGTAAATATTCTATTATATAATTAACCAACATTATTAATTCGAGAAGCACACTCACCCAAAATACAAATGCAATTAAACCAATTGTCAAAACATTGCTTCTTTTTGTTACAGTTTACGTAAGTATACGTATTTTTTATAAGTGATTTACAAAGTAATGGGTGGTTTCCTGTTGCCTTCCTTGCTGTACTAAATCCTACGGCTGTATCCTGTTTGCGGGATGTAAAACCCCAAATAAATTAATAGAAAAAATGCCGAAGACCAACTATCTTGGCTATGGCAGTTCTTCCTTAAGCTCTTCACGTCGTGGATGAGAATCGAACCTAGGACACTCCTTTCCCACGCATATGGTCGCGAAGCCACTAGGCTAACTGCGTGGACAAATAAAAGTTATAGGACAGATTAATTTATTTGTATTTACATTACGAATTATATATACGTAATGCATGTTATGCCAGCAAATTATTTTCTATAAAATTAGGAAAACTCCTATTCATAAATGCACTTTAGTAATAAATGCAAATACTATTATCAACTTTCAGTTGCTTTTGATTTAATTAAATTTTCATTTTAGGGCACAGTTTTTTCAAGATGGTTTTGACATCCATCATACATCTGTCTAAGAGAAATATTTATAATTTATAAGCAACCTGATATCTCTTACTGTGTTTCTTGGTTTTATCGCAGTAAAGGGTAATACCATTTTGATGTGTTGAGAAGACAATGATGAGAGGAATGATAATCACGTGTTCGGATAATTTAGTTGTAGTTCTAAGTATGTTAAATCGACATATACTAAACGTTCTTTGACAAAATTTATGAGCGAAACTGATGCATGAGTCAGTGCACTGACGTAGATTTTTTTTCACTTGATAATAAATAAAAAAAAAAAACTAGCCTGATAATCAAGGAAGTACATATCTGACGAATGACGTTTCTCCGATACACACTTAGAATATCACTCCATATTTCGATAACGCACTGCGATATGGCTTTATCACAAAACGTATACGACGACCTACATAGTTCAATAATTTCCGTTTACAGGCATTTTTCCGAAGGTTAGATTACAATGAATGTATTATATTAGATAATATATGAAATGATATATCACCTAATTTTACAAATTAAGTTATATATTAATATTTAATATTTGTTACTTTTTATTTTATCTTTCAGTTATTATTATTTTTTTTTTTTTATTTTGAAAAACCTGATCACTGACTCATGGACAAACTATTTCTGACTGTCAGTGTAATTTTTATGCGATAAGTCGAATCAAGGTCTACTAATGAACAGCAAAGTTTAATGAAATGGAGCTATTCCTATGTCAACCTGCAAGACTAATAAAAATACTGAGAACAAGACAAGCTACCAGTATTAATAACAGAATGCTGGCCATTTCTAGTAATTCGAAACTGGGGCAGCTCCATTTCCACTAAATTAGCTATTCAATAGTAATGTCCAAAAATAGATTCTACCTGAAACTCATACTTCCACTGCCCTTTCTCCTTCTCCCCCCCTCCGATTACTATTTTAAATCTATACGAATTACTTGAAACTACTGCACACCGTCATTAATACGGCTGGATTGTTTGTTCTTTTATTAGCCTTGCGGGTCGGTAACCTTCGGGTATACCCCCCCCTACACACACACACACACGCCAGGTTTTAAAAGTAAGACAATCAAATATAAAATTAAAGGGAAGTCACAGTTCGTTCTAGCTACTATGACGAAGGTTGACCTTGTTTTCACACTATCTTGGATTGTTTCATTGTCTTTATGTAACACCAGATGGTGTAAAAGTGTAATATCGTATATAACTGTGTTAATGACGGGGATGGGCTTTTTCATGGAAATGTTGACGAGGAGAGAACGATTTCGGCTTTGTGTTCGTCCGGTTCTGACCCATCAAATGTGTGCAAAGATGTCTACATGTGTAAGGCATTAGAGAAGAATAGAGATCTGCAATTTGTCTGTTGTGTCATGCAGACTGCAGACAAGAGTATACAAAAGAACAAACTGGTAGATTATTATGCCTGTACACAAATACTAGGAGTATCACAAATAAAGGGATAGAGTTTGTTGCCTTAGTCAGTATGCTGGAACCTCAGATTTTACGTATTAGTGAGACCTGGCTATCTGAAACAAACCTACTAACTGGTATCAAATGTCAGGGGTACAGTATTTTTAGGAAGGATAGAGAGGATATGAGTGGAGGGGGCGTGCTGCTAATGATATCGGATGACTTGAATCCAGTTAGAGTTGAGATCTATGATTGTAGTACTACTACTAACACTATTTCATGTGGCAGTGAGTAAGAAGCCGCCTGATGTGAGGTGTAATCTAACAAGATCAATTACATAGTGGGGTGTTGTTACAGACCTGGTGGATCGATTGCTAGTGATGAAGAAATGCACCACGAAATAGAAAAGATCAGCGCGAAAAGAGTAATCATAATGGGAACTTTAATTATCCAAATATTGGTTGGTTAGCAGTAGAATCTCATGAGAAGAATGAAAATGCATTTATTGAGCTGTTGAGGGACAACTTCCTCGAGCAGCATCGGACAGAAGGAACTCGAGGTCAAAGAGTGTTAGATTTGATTATAGTGTCAGAGGGCGTTTCAATTAAAGACTATTCTGCCTCCATTTGGCGACAGTGATCACGTGGTACTCACTTGGGAAGTGACTACGTTTATGAATGTTCCATTCAGAAAAAGTTACATGTTGAACTACAAAGCAGGAAATTATGACCAACTGAGGAGTATAGTGAGTTCAGTGGAATGGGATCGGTTGCTATGTGGAAAAGATATTGACAGTGCATGAGAAGCATTTAAACAATACTTAAATGATGCGATATCAGAATGAGTCCCGAGAGTTCGAAGACTAAATAGGGGTGGAATCAAATGGATGTGTAATCTTATTAAGGAAGAAGTTCGTAAGAAAATGACGATGTGGAAGGAATACCGTGTGCATAAGGATGATGTCCGTTATGAAAGTTATAAGCAGCGGCCTAGAATAGTCACATCGGGTGTACGAAAAGCAAAGTCTGGGTATGAAAAGAAACTGGCTCTGCGTGCTAAAGACAATCCACAAGAATTCTATCGATACGCTGCAAGTAAAAGAAAGAATATGAAAGCATAACTTCTAAATCCAGATGGCGTGAGGGTTACAGATGCAGAAGAAGTTGTTCGGTTAATGAGTGCCCATTTTGTTGAAAGCTATCAACTTGGTGTATGCAACATTGCGCTCACAGCTACCTCTTGACTAGATAAAGAAATGCAGGTGTATGACTAGAATGAATTAGAGCTGTTGCACAAATTGAATAAGAATTCAGCAATAGGGACTAATGGGATAGCATTGATGGAAAGAATATCGACAGTGCATGGGAAGCATTTAAACAATACTTAAATGAATCAGCACGTGTGCTAAAAGAGTGTTCAGCTGAACTGGCCATTCCTTTGATCAGGCTGTTTAATATGAGTCTCAGAACAGGGAAGATTCCTGCGTGCTAAAAGGATGGTAATTTTATTGCACAAGGGTGGTGCAAAGACCGATGTATCCAGCTATCTGCCAATTAGTATCTGAGGAGTGTTGGTGAAGATTTTAGAAAAATTGGTTAGGGCTTGCATTCAGAAATGGGTTGACAGTGAATCATTACTTTGCAATGAACAACAGGGTTTATTAAGGGAAGGTCATGTTTTAGCAACTTTCCCACATTCTATAACAATGTTACCATTGAAATTGACAAGAGGAATGAATACACCATGATACTTTTGGATTTTGCTAAGGCTTTGACAGAATACAGCAAATGTAAACTGTTGCATAAATTGGAGAAAATCGGTTTGGGGTATTGAATATTAGCATGGATAAGAGGATGGCTGACTCACAGATATCAAATTGTGGTGTACGAAGGATTTGAGTCTGCAAGGTTCAAGGTAACAAGTAGTATTCCACAAGGATTAGTGCTTGGTCCACTGTTATTTATCTGTACATTAATGATATTGGGAAGGATTTGACAAGCGACATAAAGCTATTTGCTGATGATGCAAAGATAGGTAGGACAATCAGGAATGCTGCTGATATGTAGTACTTGGAGAATGATTTGAATAGGCTGGAATTGTGGGCATGGGAAAATGGGTATCAGTTTAATGTGAGTAAATGTAAAGTCATTCACTTCGGAATGATTAGATATCCAATGTCGTATTATATTGGCGGAATTAGGCTAGAAAAAACTGATGGGGTAGAGATGGATTTTGGAGTGTTAATAAATAGGAAGGTGAAGTTTAGGGGCCATGTGGCAAAGATTGCAAATACAACTCAAAAGATAATTGCAATGCTGAAACGAACATTCACAGGTAAAGATAAGGGTGTTATTTTGCCTCTTTACAAGGCCTTGATAAGCCCTCACTTGCACTATTGTGCGCAGGTCGTGTTTCCGTTGTGATTCTTTTATATTGGAGAGAGTACAAATAAGTGTTAAAAATGATATCAGGATTGTGTATGAAGACAGATTGAGAGAATTCGTAGACTGCAGATACTAGCAAACAGGAGAAAGAGGGGTGATATGATTGAGACTTACAAACTTCTGAAAGAGTCGTACAAGATTTCAGTTGACGGAATTTTTCAATTTATGGAGGGGTCGAGAAAGGACAAGAAGGCATCCTTGGAAGATGAGAATGAAGGTCACTAAGAAGGGGATGAGGGGTAGAGTTTTCTCTCAGAGGGTGTTGCGTGATTACAATGGATTGCCTTTGGATGCTGTGAGTACAAGCAGTGTGAATGAATTCAAGAATAAGTATGATAGCTGGTGTGTGTGTGTGTGTGTGTGTGTGTGTGTGTGTGGCCTCCCTCGATGAGTCTTTGACTCCCTGGAGGTCTCTCTTAATAATAATAATTTTTTTTTAAAAAATACATTTGAAAAGTGGGAAATAAGCACAAATATTATCGCAATCATGATGTTATAAGAGTATTTGTAAACTCAAATCAATTACTTCGTTTATTTCAAATCTGAACCGAAAAGTTCTTCCTACGGTGAAGTAATCTTTTGACAGTGAATTTAGATTGTACTGAATAAATATTAAAATACCCGTGGAAATTAATTTCTTTCAAAGTTTTGCCATCGGAATACAGATTGTAATGAATTAATGTTATGATATCTTATCAAAAACAAAGAGTCGCTTGTGGTTGCTCTAGTTGCGGAAGAATGGATGCGACTATGCACTACGTTAAGGGGGCTTTCGTTAAAAAGCTCTTCGCGTCCTAGATGGGACTTCTATTGGTCCATTTTGATAAGATTTCATTGGCCTGATAGCTGTTTCAAACTGGTTGGTTCTCCTCAGAGACCAAGCAGAAACCTTAGAAGAGCAAAAACTCCCGTTCGGTACTAAGGAACTTGAAATGTCAGAGAGATGTATTTTTTCGTAAGCGAACTCTCGGTCAGTGCGTAAAGTAAAGAGCATTTTGGCTCTTTATTTTAGTTTTACAAAATGTTTAGAATAGTTTCTCTATCTGACGAATAGAATCGAACTTTTGCCTTACTTTGGGTGGCCTAGAGCTATGTTGCAAACTCCACTTCCACAGAGTTACAATACAGGCTTCTATTAAAATTTCTTATTTAAGATACTTTAATTAAATTTAATTATGAATGAAACATAAATTTAAATAAACAAAAACGTAATTGATTAAATTTAAAAACATTCTGATCATTGTACAAATGGAAAATAGATGCAGCACTCAGATTTGTATAAGAATGTGCCGGAATTCCACTAAATAAAATCCTGCAGATAAGTAAAGACTCTGTGTTCTTAATAAGGATTAAAAGAAAATGAAATCGTGACAAAATACAGTATTATTATCAAATAGTTATATGATGATATAACAATAATAGTTATATCATCATATAACTATTATTGTTAGTTCAAATAGGCTCCAGTAGAATGACTAGTTATTGTCATTGTATCAAATTAATAACAACATAATTCTTAATATATTTAAAAAAAAAACATGTATTTATTAAAATAGTTTCTATTTACTTATTAATTGCAATTAAAAGTGTATATACAGAAATCACTTCGTAAATTCAATGGAAATGTAAACATTGAAATCAGAAAGAGAGAAAGTAGTCAAAATTCTCTTTTGAAAAATAAAAATAAAAGTAAAAACTGTGTACAAAATATAGCTAAAAGTACTATCTCAGCCAGTACTTTTAGCTACATTTTGTATAGTATAGTATTATACAAAATATAGCTTAAAAGTTTGTATACTATTGTATACTATAGTACTTTTAGCTGTACATATTTTACGTGTGTGTGTGTGTGTGTGTGTGTGTGTGTGTGTGTGTGTGTGTGTGTGTGTGTGTGTGTGTGTGTGTGTGTGTGTGTGTGTGTGTGTGTGTGTGTGAGAGAGAGAGAGAGAGAGAGAGAGAGAGAGAAAGAGAAACGGAGAGAGAGAGAGAGAGAGAGAGAGAGACTCTTAAACTAGAAAATATGCTAAATTTGTAAAAAAATAATTAATTAAATATATTTTAACTATATCAATGAATTTTGTGTTCCTAATTTTCTTGAATACTGTATATGTCTTCAATTTATTTTGACGTTTTCATTTCCAGAGTTTCATTTTATTTGTATGATTTTCGCATTTCCTGCAAAGGTTTCGTCTGCATATATGATAAAGTTGATGTTTTATTTCAAAGAACAACCAACGAATTTGCTTTCTTGAAATCTATTTTGGTGATTTTAAGCAAATAGCAGAATGTATGACATGAGATGTGAAAGAAACATCCATAAAAATTGCAATAAATATTTTAAACCTGTAATAAATGAGTACATGAAGACAACATTCAGAAAATATAGATCAAAATAAGATTGTCAAAGTGCCTGGATAAGGAATGCGGTTCATTCCTCACAGCAATACAGCGCTCACTCTCAAACATGTTCCATACGATTTACAATGGTATCCAGGAGCTCAGTTGGATTAACAACCGTTGCTCTGGCGAAGCTTTCCTAAACCCCCTGAAAGTTTTCGGGAGGACGGTTGAGAGCAGCAACACATCTGCCTAAAGCATCTCAGACACGCTCAATAGGATTAAGGTCAGGAGACCTGGATGGCATTACGTGAATCCATACGTACGATAGTCTTTTCTCGCAGATATTGGTCCACGAACTTCCCTCAATCAGGACGAGCATTTGTTGTTGACATTTGTAGGGTAAATGTTCCCCTATCCCACCAGCAAGTATCCAGGATCTAAAGTCTATAAATCAGAGCTTTCGTGGTTCCGCTATTAAGCACATTCAGGTCAGTGCGTCCACCCAACAAGATTCTCCCTTCCAAACCATCCCACTCACAATGCCTCCACGATCAGTGTCCCTTACACGGATAATTATAGGATGTCCTTAATCCTCTCCAGATCAGAGTAAATATTGCTTTATAGAGCAAATCAGGACTCGTCTGTAAACAATACCATTGGTCTTGGATCCAGCTGAAGTGGAGCCTTGCTCATTTCAAATTTTCTCTCCTGTGTCGTGGGGATATGATATGGCAGACTACCAGTTGCCTATAATATATTGACCATCTTCGTGAATCCTTTTGATCACGTTGGAAGCATATACCAATGTTTCTGTACCCGACGCGAGGACAGATCATAGCTAATGGGGTAGCATTTCCTGTTTCGCGGAGCAAGTAATCGGAGATATCGATCATCTACTTCGGTTCTAAGCCGTGTCCTTTTTTCACTGCATCTCTGGGATGCTGTTTGTAACTGCTGGAAATGGGTGTACAGTCTCTGAACCACAGAATGACTTACAACCATCTGGCTTCATCAGGCTGATTTCGACCAACTTTTAGTCTTACGATATCACCCGAATTGGTCAGCTAAATGTCTTGTAATCATATTTAAGAAATTTTACTTTATCACAAAATGTCTTGTTCTCACTCTAGACGTGAAGTGTAAAGCCATTCTAAAACACCCCTCTTATGCCGTGGCTCATTTACATATACTGCTGACAGCACCACAAGATAACCAGGCTTCGCGATAACCCCCTGTAATCGCGAATTTTTTTCCCCATTAATTCATGGTGAGCAGTGTATTTGATACTTTTTGAATACTCGATACTGTAAAGTGTACGATTTTAGAGCTTATGGTTTAACAGGTTGATTATTCTAGAATGTCGAATTAATTATCGGTTTTTTAAATCATCACTGTGTCATCCCACTTACTGTTAGTATCCTTAACAAGGTAAAGGTGGCGAGAATAGGATCAGAAAGGGATTGAGTGTGCTGTTTGCTCTCATCTTGGAGTGTGCTACTTGTAAGGAAGTTTTTTGTGAATCCTACCACAAAGGCTGTTTACCTATAGTGTACTACTACCATATCTGGGTTATGAGTACGATAATCCAAAAACTTTTTCAAGCTACTTCAGGCCTCCACTAAGTAGGGAAGTGGCGATTTCATCACCTGATGCGATGAAATCCATTTGCTGCTTAAAGACATGCATAAAACATAGATGGCCAAGGACGAATTCGAATCCTCAGCCTGTTCTTCTTAACATTTATTATTATTATTATTATTATTATTATTATTATTATTATTATTATTATTATTATTATTATTATTATTATTATGAATAACATATATTAAGTTAGCTTAGGTGCGATCATATTTATTGAATCAATAGATTTGCAATCTTTTGACATATACCCAACATGCTAAAGACCACATTAACCACTAGCATGAGAAAAGAAATTCAATCAGCAACTACACATTAATAGATGGATGCACGAGTTATCAAATAAATTATGAAGCAAGTTTTATGAATTCATTCTTTAAAAATTGTTGCACGAACAGGCAGATATCACATAGTGTGAAAAGTGCGGTATAGTTTTCAAAAGAGATCAGACTCTCTCCATTAGGATTTCATAGACCTAATCTTAGATTAACAAAAAATATCTCGTCGTGGTTGATTCTTTTGAGACACGTGGTTTAGAGATGCACAAACCAGAAAATAAATTGCACACATCGGTCAATAGAAGTTACCAATAACCTATGACTTCCGACAGAGAATGGGTCGCTTCTTTCCTCTTTAATCTTTATATGTATGTTATTAATTACCCCATCATAGACAAGATCTTCCAACGCGTAGATACACCGCCATAGTGTCCATTCATAACAAACGTAAACATTGCCCAAGGAAACATGCAACACGACATTGATATAGTCATTTGTTGGTTTATCATGAACACCATTCACCTTACTATAATAAGAAAAAATCAATCATACTCAGAAGCTCACTCGCTGAGCCAATTAGCTGACAGTAAGTAAATGGCTATCCGTCAACAACCTTGTTACAAGTAAGGTACGCACATATCAGTAAAACTAGCGCCATCACTCAATTTCAAACAATACCATACAATAGCTTGGAATTTACTTTGATACGGATGTGAGCTGGAATAGCGACATAAATCATCGGCAAAGCAAACTCCGATAATATCGGATAGTGTATACAGACTAAAAGACCACATGTTGTATATGAAACTGCTAATCTACAAAGCACACAATGGAAAAATATCAGAGATATGCTAAAATAGCAACAAATATATTCTATGCAGATTATACACTAAATAGCTTGACATTTATTTAATCAATTTAGTTTCTGCTTTATATATTCCAGATATGTTACACACACACACACACACACACACACACACACACACACACACACACACACACACACACACACACACACACACACACACACACACACACACACACACACACCGCTGAAGAAACATAAGAAAGTATGTTGTGACTTCTAAATGAGATCAGCCACGTAGGTTGATCTCATTTATTATTTAGTATGCCTGCGATGAGTCTCAGCATTGTAACTTACTAATGTTTTAGAGGTGGAGCACAACAAAGATTAGTGGTCTTCCATGACGCACTGAAGTAATTACTACAGCCAGAGGCGGGTTAACAAGTTAATTTCTGGCAATAATGAGAGGCTTTGTTTATATGTGCATGATCCATGACTTTTATTTTTTTTATACTGTGGTTAGCAGTTTTACGACACATTTGCAGATATGCCACCTGACTCAGGCAGTTAGCATGGACTGGCGACTTCCGTACGCCAATCAGTAGTCCAAATTTCTGTAGCTCATGAAAACACCACGTCGAAGTTTCTCGAAGAAAAACTACTTAAAATCGGGAATGAAAATAAATAATTTACTGAGCAAAGTTCATTATTTATAAACCAACGTTTCAACAGCTCAACCAAGCATCATCAATGATACACGGTCCGAGAGGACAGGGAATGAAATAAACCCGGAACAAAGCCCATCACCTGCAATGGAGAGCGACGGTGACGCACCTCATAGCGAATTCTGTTATTAATGTTAACGGTATGATAGAATGGTGCTATAAAATCGATGAGAGGTCATACTATCTTGCACATACGCAAGATAGTGTGATCTTCTAGTTAACCAAGATTTGTAAAATATGTGAGGCTTCCAGGAACAATTTCTTTCTATATATATATATATATATATACACGTTCGTTATTCCAGGTGCAGTGTTAGTCCTGGGAAAAACTGCGCTCTTCGTCAGAGACTAAAGCTTTGAAAACTCCAGGTTTTTGGGTAAACAGGATGGTGGTGGGGGAGGAGCTTATGGTAACACAAGCGGAACCCATCCAACTAACTATAATGAGAGTAATCAAGAAGGGAAGGTTAGATCTTTCTTTTTCGTCTTCAAGGTAAAACTTATTTGGGGATGGCTATTGATTGGGAAATGTAAAGAGAAAGAGCCTGTGAACGATGTGACGAAATGGCAATCACATCGTCTACATGCCT
This sequence comes from Typopeltis vanoorti, assembly GCF_054136105.1. Taxonomy (NCBI): domain Eukaryota; kingdom Metazoa; phylum Arthropoda; class Arachnida; order Uropygi; family Thelyphonidae; genus Typopeltis; species Typopeltis vanoorti. The sequence goes on from NC_143551.1 coordinate 32,979,368, forward strand.
CAGAAAAGTTTTGGAGTTGGGAAAGGGAGGCGAATTAAGTGCCAATATTTCCAAAGACGCAAGGTAAGTTAGCAATAATAGTAAAAGCGGAAATCTCGTTTCTACACATTCCACCTGATATAGGAGACCAGTTGCGCCATCTAAAATACTCAGATGTAAGGCAATGCTTAAAGAATTCGCAAATATCAGGGGAATGATTGTTCGTAAAGAGAACTGTTGTATCTTCTGTTGGAAAAGTATGGAAAAAGGGACTCCTGATCGAAACTAGCCAGGGGATTATTCTCCTCTATTTGAAGGCTCTGTGCGGTAGATTTAAAGTACATGTTTCAATTTTTTGTTAATGTAAGACGATGTCTTGCTGATGTGTTCGGGTGCCAGGTGTTTAGCTAGTTTATAGGTGGGAGAATTTATGGCATCTACGATGGATGCAACGGAGTTCCAGGTTCGCCCACCGGCCCCGTGAACACACACACACACACACACACACACACACACACACACACACACACACACACACACACACACACACACACACACACACACACACACACACACACACACACACAGATCACAGTCATGAATATCGCCCTTAGGGGATGCAGCAGGGAGTGACGAACCGGTTGCATTAATTCGTCGTAAGCCCCCTCATTGGGGGGGGGGCTCAACCCGTCCAAGGACGAATGAGTATAGGATAGGAAATTATTTACAATCCAGTTTCACGTAGTTTTCTCTCCTGAAACTTTGACATGAATAGCGACAATAATTACAGAGAAAAAACTATATCGAAATAAGCATTATATTGCTGGGTAATTTAATTTTTATTAAATGAAATATAAAGTAAATTATTACACACATTGTCAGTTCCATCAAAGTAATAAGCAAGTGGATTCTCCATTATTAGCAAAGCATTTCCTGGATTGTTGTATTGAGAGGTATCCTTGTCAGATTTTTAATGTTGCTCCCACTCACCAAAGGTTATTTGCAAACGTATATATACTACATTTTGTACGGTCAGTAGGCAAAGGAATTTTTTCTATTTTTATCATTTTATATACTTTTTGTATTTTTTATTTATTCTTACATTGTCCAAAAACCATGCACTAGAGACTAAACATGGAACTTTATCGAGCCACTTCAGGCCTCCAATAAGCGGGGAGGTTGTCTCACACCGGGAGATGAAATTCATCTCAGGTGCTGTATTTCAGCTCAACACTGGCATACATGATGGATTAGATCGAGGAATACATGTTCCTTGAGATATTGCTACGATTAAGCATCGTTGTGAACGCATAACGATAACAAAGCAAACAGATATGTTCTTCCTCTTGTGACAAAATCATCACTGCCTTAGCTTTCGCTGGGCAAAAGCAATGATCAACAGAGAAAAGTTTGTCGCATGATACTTGAACTAATATCCTTGAAGAGTACAACTGAAGTGCTACACAAAGGTCACACTCGAATTAAGAACACAGTCTAGCCTAATAGCCGTCACTTTAGGCATAAAGTGACGGCTATTAGAGGTCACACTTTTATATTAACTTTTATATTTATATTTTATATATATTAGTATTCGGATGGCATCTTAGTGTGTGGATGGGAGAAAGGGAACTCGAAAATTTTGGGGAGACCTTCTCCTTTCTTTCTATTAATCTTCATGAGATTTATCTTTAGTTGAAATACACTTTAGATGTTTCTCCGATCCTAGGTAGGGTTAGAATTCGCTTTCTTTCCGACCAAAATGTGCTGACGTTCTTCTCGTTATTATAACAATAATAACTTTTGTTCTCTGAGAGGGCCTCGAATCCATGCCCTTCCATGATCTAATACATCTCAAAAAACTCAAAACTGAGTTGGTTTGAAGGCTTCACCTCTTCATTACTATGCTGATGTCATGATTCCATCCATAAAAAGTTGGCATACATTTAAAATGCGAGTTAACTCAAATTCAATATTCTTTATTTAATCAAATAAAGTACAATATTTCTGGTCGGGAGTCATATAAAAATAATAAAAATACTTTAATACGTTTTATTTCCCAAAGAGATTAAGCGGAACGTTTTAGTTCTAACTTTTGGAAATCGGTAAGCAGTTGGCTTTCATCTTGATAATCACCAGTAGTCGAGTTCATAGTTACCGAGGATTTGGTAGACTTCAAGGACAAGAGTTCCAAAAGTTGGTATCTGGTATTCCAAAATGATAACCAGTGTTATTGTTTGAAATAGTGCACATACCAGACTATAATATTACTATTATCAGAAACAAGATGTGTTCTACGGTCTATTTTTGATTTATGGGACGACAAACCGAAAACCCCAAAGCAGGAGTAAAATTTTTACTTACTTGTTCCACTGATCGAATAAATAATCAGAATAGGATTAAAAGAACTTTTAAAAAACTTCCTGTAGTTAGCAACCACAATTGTAACCTATTACGGGATTTATTTTGGATAATCTAGCTTTAGAGATAGAAACAGTTACCACAAAGATATACTGACAAGTACTGGGGTATTTCAGACTACTCTAGAATAATAGTTTCTATTTCACAGAAAATGTATTTCATTATGAGCGATCAGTTGGTAATTAACAAATATTACTGTTTTATGGAAGTTCCAGTTAATCAAAAATTAATTAATTACTTAAATTGCGTTTCGTCTTATGTTTAAAATTTTGTTTCAAATCCCGAAAACTTCATTTCTATGAAATTTTGTATACATAAAAAACACAAATTTAGTTTAAATATAAGAATTAACTTTACAAATAAAGAAAAACAAATCTCTTTCTTTCATTTGTAGCTTAGGGGAACCGAGAAATTTCATAAAAATTATCACCAACAAAAAGGGATGTGATTCTAAAACTATTCTTTATAATTAGTGTAAAGTTCGTCAAATCCAAATAGGAAGTTGTTTATTTCTCCCGATCAATCACGAACACTCACGAATAACCTTAAAAACTTCATTACCACTTAATTCAGAAATTATAAAACCAGCTTCTGTCTTTATGAAGTCTGATGCACAGCTTGGTCCACTTCAACGGCTACAGAGAACATCGGATTTGAATCTGCGATAAATCCTCCTTTCAGTTCGGACCTCATCCGCTTTCCAGTCCCTCCTAAATTAAAGACACATCTCGAAGGATATCCTGTTTTTAAAATGACCAATAGGTCAAGAAGAGGTGACAAAAATATCAAAAATAAACTGAAGATCAGTTATTGTGATGAATAGCAAACTTGTTACGTAGTGAAGAAAATGTGTTGAAAGAGAGGATTATGTGGAGATGAGGTAGATTTGAGAAATAGCGATGAAAATAAACCAGATACAGAAATAAAATGGCTTTATATTTCCTTAACATATCATCGAGGGGCATAATTACTTAGTAATTATCACCATAGAATGCATTATTAATGCATTACTATTGTGTAATGATTTCGTTGAAAAGCATCCTGTGTATTTGCATTGAAACTAACCACGCATGTCTGCATTAAAAATGTAGGCGTACTAAAAAAAAATTTAACACAAATGAGGAATTGGTAAAACGCTGGAACTTAAAGCTAGAAGCAATGCATAGTAGGATTCCAATTATGTATCGGTTATAAAACATTCATGGCAACATGCTGGTACCTGGCTTTATGAACACCCGCAGTCCATGATTACGTAAACTGGAAATGGAAAGCACAGTTTTTTTTGAATAGAACAATATTCCACGCCTGAAAATGTGTTAACGTCATTTGATTATGAATAAATGCCTTGCATTACAGTTCTTCTTTGAACAAGAAATTACCACTCGTTTCCCACTACACATCTGCATTCATCATCATCATCATCATCATGCAGTGTACATCATACGATACAACTTCATGAAAGGTTTACATCATTACTGACGTATATCGACAATTTTCCTCCAAATCAACTCTGTTATATGTCAAAACTCCAACATTATCAGATCTTATATTTCTATCTTCCAAGGCACTTTTTACCGTATCAATCCATCGGCATCTTGGTCTTCTTCTGGTTTTTTTTTTTCCTGGCAACCTGTATATATATATAGATAGATAGATAGATAGATAGATATATTTTTTTTTTATTGTAAACATAACAATCTTATATACAGGATTAACCGGTTTTTGGTTCTCTGCAGTCAGACAGAGAGGTTACATACTCTTGTTGAGGTATGTTACATCGAAGTCACTTATAAGGCTAATTACATTTTTTTTTTTTAAATAAATTAAAGCCATTAAGAGTTATTTTAACATGATAACATAAGATCTTGTTTTAACATAAGAACATAAATGTGGAAGAACATAGAAGTTACTATTGCACAATATTATCTATTAACATGAGAGTGCCAGCTGATTAACTTTCGCACTGTTAAGCACAACAATCCTTCTTTCTTCCCCCTTTCTTTTTTTTTGGGGGGGGGGTAAAGGTGTCACTTCTATGCTGGAAATTGGATTATAATGCAGTCGCCCTGCTCAGCCAGGAGTTGATTCCGTGGATTCCATTCTTGGTGGAAAAGATCTAAGGTGTTGTTTTGCCTATGGTAGTGATGTTCGTGTAGGATCCGACATCTCACCTTTTGTTGGAAGGCTGCAGTGAGTTGGTCAGTTGCCTCTCTCTGTGAAGTTGCTGTGCTGTCTGGTCTTGTATGTCTGAGGTAGAAGTTGTATATTACCGCTTTTGCGGTGATGAAAAGGTAATTGCAGAATGAATGGTTATTTGGCTCCACATGGACGAGATTGAAATATTCCTCTTCTGTATGAAGATTACCACAGGTAAGAGCTGCCATTTCCCGAGTCAAACTGATTAATTTAGTGTTGACTGGGCATTCCAAGTAGACATGCCGGACCGTTCCTAATTGGTAGCAGAAGAGGCAGTTATCTGAGACGTTTGAGTTAAATTTTCGTAATATAGTAGGAGTAGGTAATATATTATGCCACATTCTCCACTGAATATCTGCGTCAGGTTTGATGGCTCTTGTGCGATATGGTAGATCCCATTGAAATAGTGTTTGATCAGATGATGCAGGATTTTCCATCAAAGTGCTTTGGTTTGACTGTTGTGTTAGGGTGCTGTAGATCTTGTTGGTGTTGCTGGGTGTAAGTTTCTCCCATGAGTTATTGGTTTTTATCAGAAAGATAGGCGCTAAAACTTCTGCGTTTGGAGGAGTAAGCCCCACTTCTGTTATGCTATCAGGCATAGCGGCTTGAAAAGCGGCCTTTACGGTGTCTATCTGCTCAGACTCATTCCCATATTCCAGGTTTTCGAGCGAATTTGGAAAGCGCCAGGTGAGGCTTGGAGAAAGAATGTCACCCAAGATCCTCACGTTTCGCCAGCTCCATGGAGGAAAGAAAAATTCTTTCTGAGTGATCGGGCTTCTTACCATCGTGTTGTGAAAGATGGGTTCCATGAGGATTTCAGGTAGGGATGCTGTCTTCACTGTGTGCTGGAGGTTTAGCTTCTTCCATCGTCGAAGGGCGTCTTTGTAGAAGTTTGTTAAACTTACAGGCACTTGAGCTGTTGTCATTCTTAAGGTGGTGGAGAGAGAGAGACCTCTAGTGGCAGAAGTGAAAATATACTCAGTGGTGCACTTGTGTGATATTTCCTGTTGTAGGGCATTTATGAGAAATCGAGCGCGGAACGTTGTTATCCTGTTGTCAATGGAGACCAACTTTTGTCCTCCATCTTTGAGAGAAGTACATAGCTGGGAGTAGGAAAGCCAGTTTGTTTTATTCCATATGAATCGATATATGGTTGACTTTATTTGTTTGATGAATTGAACTGGTGGCGTAAGGATCTTTAGTGTATGCCAAAGGACACTGGTGGCTATTTGGTTAACGATTATTGTTCTCCCTCTTGTGGAGGCAGAGGCTCGTATTGCTGCCCACTTTCCTAGAACTTGCTTGAAACGCTTGTTTAGTGTTTCCCAGTTCTTATCCACATAAGAGGGTGTGTTTCCTAGGTAAATCCCCAGGTATTTGTTTCCCTCTGTGGACCAGGTACCAGACATTGGGGAATCGGTTCGGTTTTTCCATTTGCCACACCACAGTCCTATGGTTTTATGTGTGTTTAGTTTGGCTCCTGAGGCTGCCTGATATTGTTGGTATGCCACTTGTATGTTATGAAAGTCCTCTTCTTTGCGGGCTATGATTGTAACATCATCAGCATATGCTGTCAGGGTTATGGTTTGGTAGGGAAGTTTAGGGCGGCATGCTTTGAGCAGCATGCTGAGTCTACACAGAAAGGGTTCGATGGCAATTGTGTAAAGAGGACCGGAGAGTGGACAGCCTTGTTTAATACCTCTGCTGTATGGTGCAGTTATGGTAAGCCTGTTGTTTATTTTCATGCAAAACTGTGCCTTGGCATACAACATTTTAATAGAGTGAATGATGCCTGAGCCAAAGCCAAATGCTTTCAAGCAGTTGAAGAGGTAAAGGTGTTCAACGCGGTCGAAAGCTTTTTCTTGGTCTAGTGTTACAAGACCCATTGTTTCACTGTTGTTGTTCGCTATGCTTATGAGATCCCTTATGAGATGTAAGTTTTCGTGGATAGATCTTCCAGGGATGGAATAGCTCTGATGCCTATTTATTATTTCGCTCAGAGCGGGTTTAAGTTTGTTGGCAATGGCTTTGGATATAATTTTGCAGTCGGTGTTTGTGATAGAGATGGGTCTCCAGTTTCCTAGTTTCGTCGCGTCTCCTTTCTTTGGAATGAGTTTGATAACTGATGTTGTCATATTGAGTGGAAAGCCATTGGTATTCGCTTCGACAAATACTCTGTAGAGGATAGGTCCAAGCTGTTCCCAGAAGGACTGATAAAATTCAGTGGTGAGCCCGTCTATGCCAGGAGATTTATCTTTAGGTAAGGAGGTGCAGGCAGTTTTCAGATCGTGTAACGTGATAGGGAGTTCTGTGTTACTCCTTGTTGTTGGTGAGAGTCTTTTCACATCGGAGAGAATTTTATTCGTGGCCTCCATAGATGTTGGGTTGGCTTGGTACAAATTTTTGTAGTACTGCAATGTATATAAGAGGATTTCGTCATTATTTTCTATGATGTTTCCATTATCTGTTTTAATAGCAGATATAGTGGTGCACTCTTGTTGGCGTTTTTCTAGTGAAAAGAAATACTTTGTAGGGGCATCTGCGAAGTTAATATGTTTGCGTCGTGCTCTTATTAGTGCTCCTCTTGCAGAGTGCTCTAGGTGTGAGCGTATGGTGGCTTCTAGGGACTGGTATTCCTCAGATTCTGGATGATGCAATTGCTGTTGTTGTTGCAAATTTTTAAGGGCTGAATGCTTGTTCAAATTTCTTCGGTGACTATATTTTTGGGTGAATACCTTAACTTTGGATTTAAAAAGTGACCACCACTCGGAAATTGATTGTGAAGTAGGTATATCTCTGATGAGAGTTTCGATATAGATTTTAGAGGTTCTGAGATATTCTGTATCCTTTAGTAGGCTGTTGTTAAATATCCAGTATGCTCCTCCTTTGTATCTGGTGTGTCCAGGAAAGCAAATGTTAAGAAGGATGGAATCATGGTCTGATGCATGAGATGGATGGTATGTGACTCTCCTGATGTAGGGTATTGTGTGCATCGATGTGTAGTATCTGTCGAGCCGTGCCTGGTATAAGACACTGGTAGGACCACCTTTGGCTCTCCAGGAGAACATTTTCTCATGTGGGTGCAAGTGTCTGAAGGTGTCAGTCAGCTCGAAGTCATTTATTACATCCTGGAGAAGCTGAACTAGTGAGTGTCGATGTTCTTGGCATTGCTGTCTGTCCATTGCAGGATCCAGAGTGCAGTTGAAATCCCCTGCCAGTATGATGTGGTCATTGACCTTGCTGAGGTGGTTTCGCACAAACTCCAGTACCTGCACTGCAAGCTGGTCATTTTGTGGGATGTATATGTTAATGATATATATTTTCTTTCCTGTCTGAGTTGTAATGAGTGCATATATTGCACACCCAGGAAAGGTATCGATTATTTCTACTTTTAGAGCGCTGTTTTGGTGAATTCCAATGCTGACTCCCGATCCATGAAGTTGTATGGCAGGACAGTGGTGCATGGTATAAGGCCAGTTCTTCCAGTGTTGATATGAAGCTTTGCTATTGCAATGGAAGTTTGTTTCCTGCAGCATAACTATTTCTGGCCGTTGGGCAAGGATATGCTGCAGGACCAGCCTGTTTCGCAGTGGTGTGGCACATCCTCTAGCGTTTAGTGAGAGAAGGTTTATTGAGGTGCTCATTATTTTTATGGTTTAGTTTTATTTGGTGCGGTAATCCTCACTTCCTTTATGGATAGTTACGCTGCCGCTGGGATTCAAGCCCGTTTATCAGGTAGTATATCCTTTTCCTGAGATTGGTGGTTTTTCTCCCTCTTTTTCCTGCCAGAATAGTTCTTAACTCTTCCAGCTGGGTGATAAGACCACTGATGTCAGCGGTGTAGTCATAGGCTGTCAGCAGTTTTTGTGAAGAGCCTCGAACTTTTTTAAGAAAGCTCTGAAGCTGCTCACTTGTGAGTGGGCCTTCAGTGTGAGGAAGACTTGCATTTCCAGTTTCCTCTTCATCATCTGAGGACTCAAGAAGCTCGATCTCTTCATCCCCCTCTACAGGCTGCTGGGAGGGTTCCAGAGTGCTTGGAGGCAAAGGTTCCCTGCTGCAGCTGCGCTGGTTTGTCTTTGGCTTTTTTTCCGTTTTTGTTTCTTGCTCCTCTTCGTTATTTGTATCTTTATCAGAGTTAGTTAGTTGTCTGTGTTCCGTTTCCTTTTCTCTAGGATTGCTTTTAATCGATGTTGGTGGAGGTTCTTTCGAAAGTTGAGTTTCTTTAGTGCTACCACTTGATTTTGTCTCCTCGGTACTGGGCTGAGAGCTGTTTCCTTGAGATCTTTGTTGTTTGTTAGGGATGCTCTGTTTTTTGGGGTTGGCTGCTTGCTGCTTCTGATTCTCTGATTCGCTAGGGTTAGTAGTGTTGTTAACCGGTTTCTCATTTCTGGGTATATACGGGCATAACTTCCTTACATGGCCTTCTTCGTGGCAGTAAAAGCACTGAGCAGCAACAGTAATATAAAAGGTGTAGGGTACTCCATCTATTTCTGTGTTGATTATTTTGGGTATGGAGCCGATTGTATTGTCGCCAAAGTGCATTAGAGCCTGTCTTCTAAAGCTCTTGATGTGAGCGAATTCAGGCCTAGTTGTAGAGGCGCGTAGCGTTCGGATTTTACCTGTCACTGCGCCGTATTTTGATAGTAATCCGCGAAGCATTTGATGGCTTATTTCCGGTGGAACATTTGACACTGTTACTTTTGTGGGAGCAATTGCGATTGGTGAGATATTCACGTGGCATGCTCCGATCTCTATTCCCTTTTCAATTAATGTCTCAGACCAAGATGCGTTGTTAAAGTACATTTGTACGGTTCCGGCAACTCTTGATATGTGAGTTATATTTTTGGGGGGAACATGTTGAGCTACTGCATCTAGATACTTTTCCAGTGGGGTATTTTCGATTGCGAAAATTACAATTCCGTTATCTCGGGAAAAGCGGTTGGCTGGGTGAACGTTTGTACGCGTTGTGGCAGTGGTATTAATTCGCGCTGAAGTATTAGCTACAATGTTAGCATAGGAGACAGAGAGTACTGACCTTTGTCCGTTGTTGTCCGGGGGGCTGAGACTGATGTCTTTTTCTTCTCTGGCGATGTGGCTGGTGTCTTTTCCTTGATCGGAATTCTGCGACCTTTGACCGATTCCTGCTGAGCTCGGGCGTGGACCGGCTGCTGCTGGTGGTGATATGCTGTGGTTTATACTGGCCATTGCTTCGGGCGAATAAGGGGAAACGCAAGCTATCACAAATTCCCGGTACTCGAAGGCATACCGTTGTAACAATAAGCACACGAACAAAGAAGATTTTAAAATTTTAAAATTAATATAACTTTTCCTAGCTTCACAAATTTAGAAAACTAATTTTTTAACGCGATAGATTAGGTGCTTACGATTATGTAGATATAAATCTTGAAGTTGATTGACGCATTCGACCGCACAAAACACAACTTTAGGCAAGAGCGACCTTGGACACGTCTGCACACTTCAGCGACAAGATAGATAGATATAGATTGACACAAATATATATTATTTCCAAAGTCTTCTCAATGGATTTGTTCAGCTGTCGTTACTTACCTCGCGCTTTGTCTTTTTTTACGTTTTCCTCATGCGATTTACTTGCTAAAAACTTTCGATATGCTTTCTTCTTTGCCATGACTCTAAGTCTACCATGCAGTTCTGATTTCCTTATACCTGGCGACAACATCATCATATGCTTCTGTGTTAACTCAATCAGATTTTAATTAACAAAATTGCAGAAAAAAATTAAAAGAAAAGCAGTTTCTTGATTTCGAATTCCTTCATTTTATACAACAATATTGGTATACTTGTTTCTACCTCTAAAATCTGTTCAACTGTGAATTTGTTTTTAAATTCTCCTACACGTATTTCTTTTTAACGTGATATTCATTTTTATCCTGTTCCAAACTAAATGGGGATCACTTCATATTTCAAATTCCCAAGTTTGTCCTCACACGACATTTATTTGTTATAGGCCCGGTGCCTCTCGTGTGTGGAAGGAATATATTTATAAGAAAATACTTTTGTGTTTTGAAACGCTCTAAAATTTCCACAATAATTTTAGACATAGTGAGAGTTTTTTTTATTTCTTGTGTCTTTCTCCATTTAAATTTGTACATATCTTTAAGATGGAACGTAGTGTTAGTGATGACTATCCCGTGTCCTGGACAGAACTCCAAAAGGTACATATCAGCCAAGTGTATGTGTATGTGGTTCATTTCCTACTTTGTAATTAAGTTGCCAACGAATTCTTCTACTTGTTCTTCTTTTGTATCCTCCCCTTGAATCCGTGGTACCACATTCACAAATAGGTCTCACTGTTCTAGTCCCGGTTTTGATGTTTGCCCATATCACTGTAGTTGATATCGCTTGCCATTCAAGAAGATTATCCTCGTGTTTAGTGTTGAATATTGCATATACTTCTTCCTTTCACTTATCATTATTGCCTGAATATAACTTCTTGTAGTTATTATTTAGAAGAATCCCACTATGTTTCCTTCTTTGTTTCAGTAATTCCAATTATGTGGACTTGGTATTACTTTAATTCTTCTACCAGTTCCAATTCTTTATCGTAGATATCTCACATTATGTCGAGTTTAAGTTTGTTCCAGTAGCTGACTTTTCACTGTTCGCCCTAGTTTATTGAGATTCTAAGTTGAGATTCTTAAGCTGACGATTTGGGATATCAGAGCGAACGTATGCAAACATTACCCGTAAGAAACAAAAAAAAAAAAAATCAGCTAACGCCTTTTTATTCCCGTATACGGGGAGTAGGCGAGACCATTTAGCCCTATCTAACTTTTGGAGACTGAGTGGGCAGTTCAATCTCCACTGGTACCAATCAGAGATAGATGGCCCAAGGCTATCACTAATTAAGCGGTGCACAGTGAAGAGAGACGGCTCAAATGTGCCGCCATCTCGTGGTCCCTAACCCTAACACAATATATTTAATGTCTGAAATAATGTGGGTTCTACGGTCGATTTTCTTGACTTTACAGGACGAAAAACCCGAGTTTCCGGGAGGAAAAACCTGCTTGCCAGTGCCAGAGATCTACTAACTCGGGAACCGGTCGAAAAAAGGCTTAAAAAATTTCCTCTCGTCACCAACTAGACTCGAAACCAAGTCTTCCTTCGTGCGGCCAAGCGCGTGGTGTGCAAACGCTACATCCACTGAGCTACACAAGTATCCACCACCCGTAAGAAACAAGCATGATCAAATGTTTACGTTGCGAAAATGAGGTAGATGTTGTTTAGCACCACACTAAAGATAAGAATTTTAAATAAGATGTCGCATTATTTGGAAAATTTTGAGCTTTGAAAATTTTGTGAACCTATTTGTATTGATGAGGTTGTTATGATTGTTTTAAGTTACTTAGTTGAAATTTGATGCGAAAAGGAAATGTAATATATTGTCAACAATTCTTCGCTAAAAAGTACACCTCAAAAACATTCGTCCGATTCCTGAGCAGTTATGAGCATCTCAGTCTCATCATCATCATCACGTACAACTCACACTGTCACTAGGCAGAAAGAGCAATTCGTAAAATACAAAAAAGCCGGGCTACTTCAAAAATCCTGGTTTAAATTGGAAAGACTCTTCCTGGAAGCAGCACATGTTCTACAGAACCGATTAAATGTAGCAAAACGGACGGTATTATTTCTTTTTCTTAGATTTTGGCCAACCGCCCTAGTTACTCATCACCATTAACAACAGACATCACCAAGAAGTCGCCACTGTCGCTCTCCATGCACGTGACTCTTCTTATTTTCCAGATCATTTTGATTTATGTCTTCAATGAGTGTCTTACTATATGGATGTGAGAGTTGGACTAAAGGAAGATGGGAAAAGATTATTAGTCTTCGAGATGAAGTGCTACAGAAAACTTTTGAAGATACCATACACAGTACATGCAACCGATGACGAGGTTAGAAGGAAAATGTGCTCCATGATTAGAACACAAGAAAATACCATCACTAAACGACGTCGGAAACAGCTCCGGTGGTTGGGCCACATATCAAGATCAGATAGCTTACATAAATTAGCAGTAGAGGGTTTGACTTCTGGTAAACGACATCGGGGACGAGAGAGAGAGAGAGAGAGAGAGAGAGAGAGAGAGAGAGAGAGAGAGAGAGAGAGAGTATGTTAGGACTGTCGCCTTTGCAGTGCCCCAGCGGTCAACATAGACTATGGGTGAGAAGAAGAAGAAGTTTGCTGTTTTATTTCTTAGAAAAATTAAAAAATGTCTCATTACAACCTACAGATCTTATGGTTAGCTTTGATATAGAATCTTTATATACCAATGTATCTCTCAAGGAAACTTTAAAATTACTTGCTGACATCTTTGTTCAACACATTATAAAACTATTCGATTTCGTAATACATTCCGGATATTTCGTATGTCAAAATAAATTTTACAGCCAAGTAGAAGGAACGGCCATGGGAAGTCCTCTTTCTCCAGCTTTAGCTAACTTTTATTTAGAACATTCAGAAAAAGTCCTCTTTTCATCTATTTTTCCTCAACCATCTTTTTTGGGTAAGATATATAGATGACATCTTTACTATTTGGCCTCACAGCAAAAACTCTTGACCTTCTTTTTTAAACAGTATTAATTCCTTGCATCATCGTATAAAGCTTACTATGGAAATAGAAGAAGAATGTATATCTGACGAAAGGCAAAGCGACTATTTGGTCCTCCATTAACTATCCCGATGCTTGCATATGTAATGATAGTTTCAAAGCTGTACCCTTTAGATTCTTCTAGACTCTAGAAGAAAATGTTAGGCTCTCCATGGTGATAACTCCCATGACTCATATATACTCGTATAGTATAGCAGGAAATTGAGAAAGTGTGGCCACATCATATTTTCAAAACCAAAGTGGTGTTATTATACCAGAAGATGAAATTCAATTACCACATAGTCCCACAGAGGCTTGGCCTTACTTTATAAAGGCCAAGATGCTTTCATTGGTTATCACCTATATAGTTTCTTCCATTTTGATGGTCTTCTGGCTTTATATATCCACGACCATTAACGTGCATTGACTTAAGGAAAGGATTTGTTAACTGAAGACCGCAGAACTTTAATTAATTTCATACGATACCCAGTATGAGTGAGCTTTAGCCTAACTAGAGTGTTGAGTCCTTATTTCAAAACTGGGATTGGTTGGAATTACAAGACTGTGGATGTTAAAGCATGTTCTCCAAAAAACAACGTTTTAAAGAAGACACCGTTTTTTTTTCAGGGATAACAGCCTTCCGGAAATAAAATTCTGCTATCGCCTTATGACACCGAAAACACACCTTTAGTTGAAATATCATTGTAAGTATTTCATTCTCCTCGACAGCGAATTCGAACTAGGATCTTTCCAACCGAACAGTTGAAGCACATATTGGTTTGTTCCCTGAAAAAAATAAGCTACTGGAGATACGCAGTTTTTTTAACTTAGCATTTTCTAATATGAAAAAGTCGGTTGCCTTTGTGAGCGATCTGTATTTCCTAATGATTTGTATACAAACACCATAGTAAGTAACAAGTATAAAGAGAACTTGATTGCCTCAATTAAATTGTCGCATTGTTCAAGTAGAATGACATGAAGGCCTACTAAAAAGTTTGTACACCGATGTATTTCATTTGATTTTCCAGGCCGGAACAGTGGACAATATAAATGATCCTCCATTTAGGGAATTTTTTTTGTTATATTGACAACTGCTCTGACCACGTAAAAGAATTGGAAGAATGAATTAAAGTTTATGTGAAAGGAAAGTCGATGACGTTTCTTAGGATATTTACGAGTTAATTAAATCACCAAATTGATTATTTAACTGGAGAAGACCACAACTCCTGTACAAATGTAAATATTTTCTTGATGAAATTCCATGATCGTGTAACTAATAAGGCACTTAAATGATTTTTTTTTGCTGAATGTCTAATTGTTCATGGTTCAGTCAGTACTTTCCCAGTTCATCGTGTAAATTCATTCTGGAGTCTGGGACTCTGTATAAACTCCAAGGTTTTGCATCGGGATATATAATGTTTTCGTTCGCGACTACAAATCCTGGGGTTGGGAATCTTGTTGGATCTTCGGCGACCACACTAGTCAATTCGTACCCATCGATGCAAGAAATGCTCTTCCGCTTCATTTCGTCATCCTCTTTGGAGTCTCTCCGAGAGTTGCCTTTGATGTCAATTTTCTTCACGACCGATTTCGAACTGTGAATGATGAAACTCAGTAAAAGATATAAAAAGAAACCAATCCCTATACAAAACACACCAGCACCAGCTATTGGTAGAATAGTATCCGTGTCGACAACTAGTCCGTAGATCATCAAGATGAGTCCCACGAGTGTGAAAATTGTAGCACCTTGACATTGCTGAGCGAGAGATAATTTGAAGCCTTCTTTTTCCTTGTCTTCCTCCTTACCTAGGGTGGTAACACAACGTGTGGCTGATCGTCTTTTGTGAATGAGTTTACGCCAATGAGTCATAGACGTTACTGGATGACGAATGGATCTTCCTTTCTTCCGTTCCCTGCGAACCATCAAAGCAGCCAGAGCCATGATGAAGAACTGGAAAGACAAACAAAATATTCGGAGGTAAATCAGGAAAACACGATGGAAAATTGTATTTTACCAAGAGATTTCTGAAAGTATTGTTCCATTTAAAATATTTGTCAGTGAAATGAAAATCAAAAAATATTTTGAAGTCTTAACATTATTTCTCGAATACTCTTTCTCAACATAATCTCCCTCCTTCCATTTCAATACACTTTCGCAAACACGTAAGAATTTATAAAAGCCAGAGTTTAAACTCCTCAGTTTTTTCCCCAAAAAATATTTTCTTGTCTCTGTTTTGACCTATTCTTCGTTTTCAAAAACGGATACACTTGAGATGTCTTCAGTTTAGGATATAAGTAGGAAGGTTATCGGACGAAGCCAGATTTGTGGGAAGGGTTGCTATCAAGGAAATCAGATTTGAAATTGTGAGGTTTCCTTCCTACAGCTCGAATTTAGCTCTATTGGATTACTGGTTATTTCTTAAATTGAAGACACGCTGTATGGTATTAATTTTTGAGATGAACAGGTCAAAGTAAAGGTGAAAAATGGGTTCCGAAAACAACCTGAAGAGGTTAACTATAAAGGCTTTAAAAAAGTATTACAAGGGGAAGAAATGTATCGAAAAGGAGGGTGATTATGGTGGCAAACATTATTTGAAAATAAACCAGACACGTCAATTTTTTTCCGACTGACATGTCTCCTTTGGGTGGAGAGCTATAACGATGAAAGAATTCTTTTCGGAATGGCCCTCGTACAAATATAGAATTTTGCTTTAAGTTCATAGTTACACATGTTTTAAAAATATGCTATTACGTAATCTCGAACTAACTGCATGTCGAGAATTCAAAAAGAGTTTAATGCAAGAATATTCTTTCTGAAATTGTTGCAAAACAAAATTCAATGGGTTGGTAAAGTATAGAATTACAGACCAAGGAAATAGGAAGTGAAGCCTAAGTTGTCTGTAAAATGTGTGTGTTCTTTTGTTTAGTTTGCTGGTTTTCTCAGGATGAAAAATCCAAGTTTCCAAAAGGGGAAAAAAATCACTTCTATGTGAGATCAACTAATTCTCTTTCATTCAGTGAAAAGTTAGTCTTAAACGAGACTCGAATCCAGATCTTTTAACCATTAAGGTTAGAAAGACGAAGCAAGAAAGTGTCAGAGAGATATAGAATGATATGATACGGTAATTATATAATTAGCCAAAGTACATAAAGACCACTTTAATATAAATAAATATACGTATATATTTACTTATAAATATATAATAGATAAAATGTGTAAAAGTTTATTGGGCGCGTTGGTATATCGAATTTTCACTGAAAATTATCAATTACACTCAGTGATTGAAAGGCATTAAGAGTGTAAACATATAATATATCAAACTTTGGATAAATGATGTTACACAACAAGTCGCGCGTGTAAGAAAAAAAATTTAAACATTACAAAATGTTGTTATGTTGTTTATAAGCATAAATGCTCTATAAGTGGTAAGCGGAAATAATATCGGACAATTCAAAGATATTAGAACGACAATACCCTTGTAAGAAATCTGGTTGTGATAAGACTTGGTTATAAGAAAACTTGATCTTGATGAAGCCTCAAGTTCGCTACCAAATTGTATATTTGTGGAATGAATTGGAGAAACATTTGGGAAATCGATCACAGAAGTTGTCTTCCAGTGACAGGATTAAAAATATTATCTGTATTATTAATAGCTCGTTGCAATATTTCCATACAGATATGTCCCAAATGGATGGCAAGCATGTCATAAACATGCCATAAATCGGAAAGAAATGGATTGCTCCATTTTGAAACATGTATATCTTCATCGCTTTGAATTTTACTTTTTTTGTTGTGGTGGTGGTGGTGGCCTGGTCTGAGTAGTTCGTTAGAAACAGCGCCTCAGCCGATCTCCAGCCAACGAGTGTGTGGGTTCGAATTCCACTGTGTCATGGATGTTTCTGAAATTTCTTTGGTGTCTGATGATATTCATGACTCGGTATGAGATCCCACCAACGAAAGGTTGTATACGTAACCTCTCCGTACCTCAGTCGGTTTTCGAAGAAGCTGTTTGGTTGGAAAGACATGGGTTCGAATCATGTCTAGGATAAACCTTTAGACTTTTCATCTGAAGGTGAGTTAGCCGGTCTCATTCAAAGGTGGAAGGGTTTCCCCACCAGAAAATTGGTATTTTCATCCCACAGAAAGACAAACCAGCTAAAATAAAAGCAATATACAGCTATGTGACATTGCGAGAATAAGGATTACCCACCCGATTACATTGGATTAGGTGTCTAACGCCCGCATGGTACAGCGTAGGTCTACACAGAAGCGTAAAACAGAAAGGAAGGATCTATTTATATCATTTATGTATATAATTTTATCTCTATATTTTATCTATAGTAATATTCACCTGCCATCTTTGTCATATTTTCGACACTCCTGAGCGCCAGTGTAAAATTCATCCCCTTTTCATTAGACGAACCCTTATTCATCGTAGCAATATTTTTTCGAGAGATTGTAGTTCCACTTCCACTATGCAATAAACGTTTGTGGATCTTTTTCCTTTTCCTTTTTAATAAGATTAAAATGAGGTTTTCAATAGTGAATAGATTAAGTTTTGTTTCTCTTCATGTATTGTTTTTTATTCCTCCTTCCATATACAGAGTGGAAGGAGGAATACAACTATTTTTTCAAGCATAACTAAATAGTATCTCACATGAACAGTAAATGACTTTAAGTAAAGGAAAATTTGCAATTTCTAAAGTAACAAGTACATGAATCAAAGCACGATTTGACTTCTTCGAAAGACAAATTGGACTGAATTCGAAGGGTTATTATCAAACCTGCAATAGAAAGGAACCAAGAATTTAATGTGTCCAACGAAGGCTCTGAGGAGACTTCAACAAATATTTTCAAGGGACAAAAACAGTTTTTGTTATTGATAACAAATATTGATATTTCTTGATCCTCTTATATATCAACCCCCTTCAATTTTGATCTTCATCCTCAAACTTCTTGAATAAGCATTCTTGATCTACTTGAATAAGCAGTGAATGACACTGATTTAGTATTTTAGTTCTGAATCCCAGATTAAGGAGTGTGAAATATCAACACAAACGTGTAATAGAGATGGAAGCCTCCTGTTCGAATCCATATCATTCAAAATGTTCAAAACTTTCCTCTCTTGAAACTTTCCATTTTATTTTTTATTCTTAACTTATAAAAACCTAAATATTCAAATACGGTCAATTCTTTCTTATACAAATGATTTGAATTAGAAAGACCATCAAGCTGTGGGTATGATTTTAACTGTTCAACTTTCTCTGTGGTACTCTCCTTTGTGAACTTAAAAATAAGATGGAAATATTTATGTGGTAAAAGTGTAGATAAATGTTAAATATGATTTGGTAAGTTGATCAATGAGGATGGATATAGAAATACGTTTTTAGATGTAACGAAAACCACCAAGTTCTTATTATGACTCTCAGAGTCTTGCTTTCTGAGCATATGCTGAATAAAAGAAACGGAATAACTCCTTGAATCTTTGACGGAGATTTAAAATTGGTCCTCCACAGAAGAGATGTGCACTGGTCGATCAGGGATGAACTTTTAATCAAGAAGGATCATTTGAAAGATATTATCAGATGAATATCTTTGGTTCCTTCATTTGATGAATATCAGATAAAGTTAATAAATTTAGTTTACTCCTTTATCCAAGTGTGAGCAAACAAAGTGGCCCTTCCCTTAATGCATAGCATTGTACATATCCGCAAGGAGATTTGTTTTGCATTATGGGAGATACTGAGATAGGAGTGATGTTGGCTTGCTCCACCTTTACAACGAGTTTCCCGGTGTTGTACTACCTTGCCCTAGTCCTGAAGATACTTTCAGTCGCAAACTTTGTTTGCTCACACTTGGATAAAGGATTAAACTAAATTTATTATTGTCTAACCAAGTGAAAAATAAACTTTCAACATCAGATGAAGTTGTTTGACGAATCCCAAAATTCCATCCGAATTTGTAAAGTAGTTGGTGGCAGGCTTAAAAAAGTATTACATTTTGCATTCAGATTTAAATAGAACTCAAAATATTTTTGCAAATAGTATGAGTATTCTGTTTAATAACTATATACGTTAATAAAAAAGCTGTTTAAATAAATTACGAAGATAATGCAATTTTACGTTAACTATAATATTTATTGAAATTTTTTTTCTCACTTGGTTAGACTATAATAAATTTAGTTTAATCCTGGCTCCCACTAACGAGACCTCAATAAAGGTCGAAACCGGTCTGGGTAGTGGCCCTTCCATTAATGCATAGCAGTATACATATCCGCAAGGAGATGTGCTTTGCATTATGGGAGATACTAAGATAAGGAGTGATGAGAGTTAGGTCCACCAGTTGCCTCAGTCCTGAAGATACTTCAGGCGCAAACTTCATTTGCTTACACTTGGATAAAGGATTAAACTAAATTTATTATAATACTTATTATCCACAAACGGTGACTGAGACGTAAACCATCCACAAACTTCACCTCCATTTTCAGTCCTCCCATTATTTATTTACTTGCATTTATCGAAAATAACAGAACATGCACAATTAATATTACGTGACTGATGAGAATATTTGCATTTGAATCCAAACAGCAAGTGACCGGCTCGGATACCAGTCCTAAAATCTCAATCAAAATCAAGATACTCCATTTCACAATTTTTGGGTTACAATATTTGATGCACATTCCTTTATACGAATATCATTTTATGTTGTTTGTTTATTTTGAATATTAATATCAATCAAACCCACAAATGATTACAAAACCTACAGTAAAACAGTGCGATGTGAAAGCAAAGGGCTGTAGTACTGAGGATTGATATATAAAAAGAGGAGCCTGTTGATGTTTTTCTTAATTGCTGGAGGTTGTAGTCCTTCAGAAAGGCTTTTCCAAAGAGCAAATATGAAATGAAAAAGTGGAAGGAGAGTGAAAATTTGGTTCAGTAGTGTTGAAACTGGACTTTTATACTTGAAGTTGGTTTGTTACGGATTTATATGGCGATATCAGTTATATAATTAAAACGAATTGTCATAAGCGGAGGTTACCAAGTGTCTGGCAACTCAAGAAGCTACGGATTCTACCTCTTTGCACTATGAAATGCTAAAGGTATAAATCAACTCAAGAAACAAAATCGTATCTTGTTTGGAAGTCTGGATTTTATGCAAGTTAAGGAAAAGTTAAATGAAATCTTTTTTGTAAGAAATAACACAGGACTGTGATTTAGTAATACGATAGATAATTTCCTTACTGGTCATGATCCCACTGAATAATGGCAGTGAGATCATTGCGTAAATTATTGGTTATAGATTATCTTAAATGCAGAACGTTTCAGCACACTACGCTGTCAAATGAAGACAAGAAACTGAGTGGATGATATCAGCAAAAGTCAAAATAGGTTTGAGGTTCGTTCGTGAGAGAAGATCATTTATGTATAGAAAAAAAATAGTGATGTGGAAATATAGAACGCTATGGGGGGGGATTACTTTAACATTAGTGAGAAATCTAAAAATCGGAAGCTGTCCGCCAATGTCATGCCGTCAACAACCAGAGAGGAAATTGACGATGTAATTGCTTGGGTAGAAGGCAGGCTATAAGATGTAAAGTAGGCCTCTATGCACTGCATCAAGTCCCTGGAAATGTCAAGGTGACCTCATTAGTTTCTCCAAACATTTCTTGGCTTGTGTCCAAAGGTAGGTAAAAGTGGCTACGGTGCTGTTGCAGAGTGAGACTAGAGAAATCCTGGTCGCTGATTAATTGGTAGGGTTCCAAGTGGCCAAGAAATTGACTGTTAATGACCATTGCTATTATTTTTGAGTCGGTTTATTTACAGACCATCGATATCGTGTGAACTATAGTTTAATGGATGACGTTTATCTCCTTTCTTTGGGACAAGTTGAAAATAGGATTGCTTTCATGCTGTAGGATCAATGGCAGATGGATGAAAGTTATAAAAACTATGTAAGACGGGTATTTCATTCTGCATCACAAGAGGATAAGGGAAGGAAAGTATCACGATTTTGAGTACTTACCTACTAAGAATTTTTCTGTCTTTCTGGGGGAATACCAGAAGGTTATAATGTACTATTCTTGGTAGAGCAATGTGAAAGCAAATAAATATACAACCAACAAATTGTAACGGAAAATTTCGGTCATAGCAGATCTGGAATTTTTGAAATAACGAATGTATATTATCGTTTGCGAAAGGATTAATGCAGACTGTACTTTCAATAGTTCAGATGCAGAGTAGTCATTGAAGCCTCCAATTCTGTTGTTTATTGGATTTTTGTTTCAAGTTTTGCCATCTTTTTGGGGTTTGGGTTGAATTTTTGTTAGTTTTTTACAGCCATTCAAGAGGCTGTAAGTTTATGGTATATTACCACCACGAGCGGAATAAGGATTTTTTTTTCCTTTCTTTCTTTTTTTTTTCTTGAATGATAAAAATCGCACATTTTTACCATCTGATAGTCTTTGTTCTTCTATACGAACATGAATATCTCCTCTATTTCTCTCTCTCTCTCGCTCGCTCGCTCTCTTCCTGTCTTGGATCTTGTTGCTAGAAAAGTCGGTTGAACTTCTGGTTCTTCTAGAGCAGTATGTGCTCAATCTGGTTCATCTTAAATCCATTGGCCTTTTCTAATTCCGCCGATTCTTTCCTCTTTCGTTTTTGAACGCCAAAAAAATAATATGCTGATACGATCAGCAATGTGTTAATACACCCATGATTACAATCTACCTTTAGCGTTCTTCAAGTTCGATGCCAGTTAACACTTTATTTCTAATTATAAATAGTCATGGTTCATTTATTTCAGAGGTTTTTTTTTAGTTGATTTATTTCTCATATCCATGAACAAGTAAGTTTGTTTCCTAATAACATTGAATAATAGCCTTATTCTTCATAATATAGTCCATTTTTATCGCTGTGGCTGTGCGGTTATTCCACAATTCCATGTCCTCACATCCCAGAGAATCAATAAAATCAACAATAATTTATTTTTGTAATTTTGTTTTAAGATAAGAACCAGGTTTACTATCCTCATCACATATACTGATTATTTACAAATATAGAAAAGAAGTATTATTATCACAATTTTGTTTACTACAAATATTCAGTGAATGAACAATTTTTGTTAGTTTTTTTTTATATATGAATTATTCTTTATTTTAATTTGCTATTATTCAGTAATTATCTGTAATTTCTACAGGATATCAATTTCATCCTCACAATCCTTCCCTCCCTATTTTGCTACTGTAACCTAATGAAATTTTTTTTTCAGGTAATTGTTTTATCCAAGCAACCCTGAATTTGCTTCGTAAATTACCATAAATTTAAAGTATCGAATCATATCACTAGACTCGCAACATTTTCATGCTTCCTCCCTTACAAAACAAACTAGTCTGAAGTTGTTTCATTAAAGACAGCTGGTCATAAGTCATTCCAATCTGATCTACCACAGCAATTTCAGAAGTAGAAAAAGTCTTCATCATCTCTTTATATGTTTTTATGTGATGCCCTACTCAAGAGGCTGTAAGTATATTATATAAGTATAATATATGTGTACTTTACGAGTGGAGTGCGGATTTATTTTTTCATTGAGTCATAAAAATCGCACATTTTTTACCACCTGGTGTTGATGAACAATAGACTGATGCAATTTTTACTAATATCCAGTGCAATGTCGCTACGTGTCGGAAAAATGATGAAAAAACAACACTTTAAGGATTCATCTTTGTAGATTGAAAAGTGTTCATAGCGCTACAATACCTGTTCATAAAACATTAGCAAATATACTTTAGATTTAGTCTCGTTCACAAATGTAGTTTTAATTGAAATATCTCATTCTACTATGATATACAGATTCGAGAACGTTCTTACTTTAATAATGTTAAACTCATTGATTTACGGCTTTGGGACATTTGTCAGCGCAGTTAACAAGAAAAAGGCAGTATATGCGGTGCATAGCCAGATATTTTAAACTCCTTTGACATCGAAATGTTTCAGAGAAAATGGTACAAACAGATGATCACCTCACCTTTAACAGTTAAATTACTTCATTGTTTTGACATTGGTCTTATCACGATGAAGAATACAGAGACTGCCTATAAGGGAACGGATGCTTTATGCCACACCTCCAGTGTATAACCCACAGGAAGTAAAAATATCCAAATGATATGCATTTCTCCGATGTTAATGAGATAAAACTTCTACCACGGTTTTAAACAATATTGTAAATTTCTTGAAGCCTACACTCACATTTCATACGGGGATTTTCCTCCTGGAAATTCAAATCTCGCCCCTAAAAGCACAAGTCGAAATTCGTCTTCCTTGGCGAGATGTCGGAAGAAGTTGTTGCTTCTTGTGAGGTACCAACCTATAAGTTATGTACATAACAATTGACGACCAATCGGCTTATGTTTTTCTTATGTCAAACAATCTGTTATTTTGTTTTATTTTATGCTTCAGCGACAGCAAAATGCTGCGTGGGGATGTTTGGAGCTTGCTGTAATAAAGGAGATAAGTGACGGTGAAGAATTCCAAATATTTTGTCAATTGTTTGCCAGAATTTTGCCTAAGTGAGCAAAACGACGATTTAATTAGAGTGTGTTTTATTCAGAAAAAAAAATTAATTAAAATCAATAAATAATGTAAGACGAGATTTCCGTTTGAAAGATTTCTCTTCATATATTCATGCTAAGACATTCTTCGGGAGTTGCATTCATAAAGACAACTTGTGGGTGGGAATTCTTTCCCGTAATAAAACTGTTTATTAACAAATCTGTTGCTTGTAGAAAGTTTTTTTACCGGTATATATTATATTAAAGATATCAAGCAATTTTATAAGCTAGGTTTTAATCCTTTTTCCCAAGTAAGTCAAGTTTGCGCATGAACATAGTGCAAGTCTGAGGCAACTCGTGGTAAAGGTGGAGTGAGCTCCGATCACTTTCCTTAGTATTTTCCCCTAATGCACAGCACATCCCCTTGCGGAGATGTATGATGCTATGCATTAAAGGCAAGGGCCACTATCCAGACCGGTTTCGACTTTTATTGAGGTCTTGTCAGTGGGAGCCAGACCTAAAAATGCCAACGTTGAAGAATAAGGTTAAAGCACCTTGTGTCAACTTGTTTAGGTAAAATTTATAAGCTCTGCATTATTTCAACGTTGGCATTTTTAGGTACATACACCTCCGCAAGGGGATGTGCTTTGCATTAGCCGAAAATACTAAGGAAAGTGATCGAAGCTTACACCACCTTTACCACGAGTTGCCTGAGACTTGCACTGCGTGCAGGCGTAAATTTGACTTACTTCTCTATTTGCTTACTTGGGGAAAAAAGGATTAAAAACCTATCTTATAAAATTGCTTGGTATCTTTAATAAATCTGTTGTTTTTTAACTAATTAATTAAAATAACTTGAATTAAATAGTTAAAATTCTCTCTCTCTCTCTCTCTCTTCTCTCTCTCTCTTCCTAGTTTTTCCCCATTCGATTTCCTGTAAAGTGTTGATATTAAAGGCTTCATATGAAAGAATGGATCCCTCACATGTGAGAAGCTGGTTTACCTTCTTGAAAAAACAGCTGCAATCATTACTGTATTATCCAGAAGTAAACTAAAACGTTGTACGATTTTGGATGAGTCAAAGAAGAAGATTAATGTTGGTAGAACGTAGAAAATTTTTTTAACAGATTCGCAATAAATGATGCCGTTTTATAACTAGTTATATTTTCAATGCTTTCACATATAAGCACTGATAAAGCTAAATAGAAAAATTACTTTGACCAGTAGTTTAGTATCCTTGTTACAAGTTACATGTCTGTAATGAACGATTTGCATTTGACATTTTTCTTCATAAGAGGTTTTTATTTATTTAATAAATCAAATTACGAGGAGAAATGTACTAAAATCGCAGTACTGTGAAGATATTCTTTCGTTATTTTTTTTAAATTTTCCAGAACTAGATCAATGAAATAAAGTAGTATTCTCAAGTAGGCTTTAAAAACATTATAACTTTAAAAATATTTACACAGTAATTGCTTTAAAAGGTTATACATGCAACATTGACAAATCATAAAAATAAACTGAACATTTTTTATTTTCAATGGATTTGTTGTGAGAGGCTCCCTCAGCAGGCCCTCTTTGCCAAGCCAGAGGGTGGAAGGCCAAGGACTCGCTGGATAGATTATATTCAAAACCTTGGGTGGACACGTTTGGGAATCCCACCAGAACACCTGAGCTTGGTGGCAGAGGATCGTGACCATTGGAAGTTCCTCTTGCAGCTGTTGCCCCCACAACCCAATTAGGAAAGGTGGGCCTTGAAGATGTATGTATGTATATATTGTTGTGTGATGCCAAGAAAGGATTTAGACTTATAGTACATTAGTACCGTGAGTTAGTTAAGGACTTTTTTTTTTATTTCGATTGCTTTTCTATAGATTTATTTCATTTAATTTTTTACATAATCCGGAAACTCTGCTATCAGGAACCAAACCTGGAACTTTTTCAAACTGCTTCAGGTCTCTATTAAACAGGATTCTGGTGTCATATCTAAAGACTCACTAACGTCCATGCTCAAGGGGGAAATTCGAATTCGCATCCTGTTGGTAGAGCGAACACTAGCCACTCCGCTAACCAGATCGGCAATCAGAATTACAGTATTTTGTCAGAGTTCGTAAGAGAAAAAAGAACTTTCTCTTGTTTTAGATTAAGCCAAGCTAAATACATGATTGTAATTGAAAGACTGACTAATTTTGTTATTCTTTCATTCACTCACTTATTCTTCAGACATGACTGAGCTTTAAAAATTGTTTATTGATTAGCTTGAACAACAGACGTTCTTCTGATACCATGAAAGTTGTAATTCCATTGTGCAGATGTGCAAGGATAAACAGGATAAGAAAGATACTGCCTCGGGTCTACCCTGATACTCAGCTATTCATTAAAGAAAGGATTAAATAAAGAAAAAAATAATGTTTTAAAAAAGTAGGTTTCTGAGGTACAAAGTTATGGAAAGAAGTATCAGTCTGAGAAGAAATAAAATATTTTGTTTTAATTAGCCTAAGTTTATAGATTTGTAGCAAATTTAATACCACGGTTGACTGAAGGTTAGGTGGCGTTGGTGTAGTTGTGGTTCATTGTAGTTGGTGAGTTGTGGGTGGTGGAGATAGAGAGTTGTAGAGTAGGTGCCCTCCCTCGATGAGTCTTTGGACTCCCTGGAGGTGTCAAATAATAATAATTATAAAATTTCAACTTCCTTGTTTTAGTTGTAATAAAAGGTGTGAAGTGTCTTTCCGATCTACAAATGCAGGATTCGATCCCAGTTTAATGGTCAGAAAGTGGAGACATTATGTACCCTCTCTTTTATGGTTACAAAATGTAGTCTTTATAATTTGAATTTAATTGGGGAAATATAACTAAGCACGTTAAGAAAAAGAAAGTTGACAATATCTTCTTTGTTGATCGCAAACTAATACTTTTGCCAACCAGAGTTTAAAGCTTAAATATACGTGCTAGCAAATAAAACTTATGTTTTTATTATAGAAAGTTCTCTTGTTAATTTCCTATTTAAAATTACAGGATATTCCTCATTAAGAATTCAGAAAATAATAATAACAAAAACAAAAACTTCTGAAATACAACCAATAATTATTGAGAATATTAATATCAGAACTGCTTATTTTGGGTATGTGAAAAACCATGTTAGAATTTTAAGTTATTATTCTAGTTAGGAGATATATCTGTGGTATTTGAATAAATTCGAGTACTTTAAACGGGGTGTAGTTATTACTAAAAATTAGCTATAATATTCACAGGACCTTATTGGTACTATGTAGTACTAAACAATCTAGATCTGTTCACTCAGTAGCGCAAGACTACAAAACAGTTTAATTTTTTTTTTGCCAACTTACTGTATTAAATGTACAATAAACCTGTTTTACATTTAATACCATAGATTGGCGAACAATAGATATCCAATTTCCCTACGGAACGTTTCTTAGATCGTATCCAAATATTTATAGGATCTTCATTAGCCTACTTTTAATATCCAAATATTAATAGTACCTTCATTAGCCTACCTTTAATATTATGTGACTACATTACCGCTGACAATGTTTATGATTCAACAATGTCTATCATACTACCCGCGGAGCACTTTCCATAAACTCACATATGTGAAAATGATAAAAATAAATAAATACATTTTAACTAGTCCTTAAAAGGGCAAAGCAAGAATGCTTTTCATATTCCCCGTTAATCTGTAGAGGACAGTGTAGGGATAAGGTGTTATTGAGCTATATAAAGCTCTGATCATGGCAGGAGGATAACAGCAATAGCCGAGCCTCAGTTAGAACTTCATTGGCTACAGCACTGCCATCCATTACCCCTTCCCGGGTACCCATTTTAGTCGCCTCGTACGACATGCATGAGCTACATTGAAACTATTCTTATCCCGGCCACTACACGGGAAAAACATTTTAACTAATTTCAAACTTGGTCAAACATATTCAGTATAAAAAAGTTTTAATTTGGTTTACTTGCTTGTTACTTGCTTATTAAAAATTTCATTAAAAAAAATTAAAATAATTTCAGTACAATTTAATATTGAGTATTTTATTTTTAATTAATTCCATTTCTATATTAATTTTTCAAAATTAACATAGAAACTGGATCCTAATAGACATAAAACAAGTTGTGCCCCAACTTACTCTTTCTTGACCATGTTTACAAAAAGATAACCAATATAGGAAAGAGATTATTGGTATAATTATCAGCCATTTGGGTTCGTTAAAATTCATCGCGCAAATCGTGAAGCTGGTTTATCGTGTTAAGTGCGTGTGTTTACAAGCGGCTTTGTTTATCTTACAAAAAGAAAAACCTCCACCAACTCCGATTAAAGACAATATAAAATAATTCGATTAATTACTGAGTGATTTACGCCGTTTCACCAACCACCTTCGTAAGTGCTGATTATAGTATAAAAGATTCTCCCTCGGATGAGTTCGATTCAATGCTTAGCTAGCTAATAAAGAGATTAAAAAGAATAAGAATTCCTATGGGTAATAAAATACATTCGCCTGTCATTAAGCTTTTACATTATTCAAGTGTGGAAAATTAATGAAAAACGTCATACCTCACTGCAAAAGGCGACACCAGTTTAATTCCTAGAAAGACACTTCCACGTCAGTCCCTTGAAGGAGAATAATAACCGTTCTTCGTTATCCAAAAACATCTTCGGCTCGCCGGAAATGTACTACTCCTGTTAATTAAGAAATTCCTAAGATTTGTGAGCATCAAATGATAAAGTTAGAAGGCACATTATTTATAAGTTGCAATACGATGAATTCGCCTAGTAAACGAAGCCCTACAATCCCATCGATCAGTGTTACCTCGCCCCTAGCAACAAACTCACGTATCTAGGGAGAGAGGATATACATAATTTGCTATGGAAACATACATTTCATGAATAAAAACGTAGGGGAAACAATGGATAAACTCAAACCACTAATTGCATAAATATATTAGCTGTAAATTAATAGCGAAACTGCAGCAAAATAAGTCCCCATGGGCTCAAGGCACATGTGTGAGTTTACAAGCACCTTCTAGTAGCAAGTAGAGCTTAAATGATTTCGGCTTCCTCCAGCGTTTTATACGTGGGGTGCATCTCCGGAGTAACGTAATAGGGGATAGCCTTAAATGGATTGAAAAACTGCGAGTTATGATCACAGGTGTACTAAGCCACCACAAGTTTAACAGCCTATATAACAGTGGAGTGGTCACGTGATGGTGTGACGTGATTTCTTTTGATTGTTACAATAATGATCTCATACATGCACGGAAACAGGCAAAGTAATGAGATCCGGAAGGTTGTATAAAGTATAATTATCGATGTCCTTGAAGGTAATGTAAAAGTTGTAGTAATCGAAATAAAAAACAATTCGCTTTGAAATCTGGATATAGTTCAGCTTTCTTTTTTTATAGCGACTGATGAATCCAAACACGATTCTTGGAAAGGCTATATTTATTTCTACGCAACACGATTTCTTTTCACAAATTTATCAGGTTTCTTATCTCACTATCTGTTCTTCGTCGTTCTTTTTAGTTTTTTGAAGGCACATCTCATAACAAGACAAGCACATCATTAATAATATTCAAGCACGGACGATGATAAAGTTATGTGCAAAGTTTAAGGCTGGATTGAGACTCAGAATGTATAGATAACCAATAGTTAAATGGAAAAAACATTTCGATGAGTATATTATAAAAAATAACTAAAAAAAACTAAAAAGGAATAAAATGTAAAGTAACTGATTAACGAATTATCACAAATTATCGCATTTATATCAGGAGTTTGAACAACCTCCCTCTGTTACAAAGGGAAACAACTTATCGCTTTCTTTTTTTCATTTCGCATTTTAAAAAAAAATAATAATTTTTTTAATATTTTAAATGTGTTCGAGTATCCTCGTTTCTAGTTTGGAAAATTCAAAACTTTTCTTTAAAAATGCATTGGACTTTTTGTTGACCAGCATCATTTTAGATATGCCTCTTCTACTCAAAATCACAATTCCAGAATCTCCCTTATTTATAACATTATTTTTTTATGTTGATCCCATAAAAGAGAGGTTAGTAGATCAACTGATAGTATATTAGAGCCGTAAATGAGCAGAGAGTTGAGGGGGGAAAAAAGGAAAATTGTTCCAGAGGATATCATGAGGGTCTAGGTTTAAATAGCTGTTCGTAGGTAAAGTTAGCTCCTTTAGCGACTTCCAATACCGATTCTCTTCAAATTCCCCTGCGTATAGTTCGGTGAGATATGGGTAGGGAACAGTTTTCGTTAAATGCTTCGATCAATTGCTGCATACACAGGGAGTTCTGTTTGTCCGTACAAGCCTTCTCGCGCAACGCCGATCTCGTTCCTGGCAGACTGGTCTTAGGATCACAGCTACGCCTCTTAGACAAGAAATGTGGGTTGTTTTTCCACTGATTAAACACCCGGGATATCTCCCCTTTTGAGAAACCAGTGAGCTATGCTGCTTTCAAAATCGTGTCTCCAGTGAGACAGGCACCCACATTAAGCCTCGAACGCTGAAAGATTCTTTGTTTTTCCCTGTGTTTTTTCTATTGACGATTACTGACCAGTAGTATTCTTAAAGAGTTGCCTAGAGCACATGACCAAGTATTTAGAATACCCAGAATACATCTGATTCTGAGCACATAATGCTCAGAATTAGATATATTCTGAGCATTATGCGTTTAGCAAGAGAACCAAAGCCTGTTATCTTGTAATTGAGTGTATTTTCTCAACCTCTTTATCAATATTACCATTCTGTTTTAATTTTTAATTTTTTTTTCATTTTATTTCTTGTAATGATCTGGTAAATTCTTGTGAAAAGCACTGGTAGTCTTTGTCCTTCTATACGAAAACATTTCATTTCTTTCTCTCTCTCTCTCTCTCTCTCTCTCTCTTTAATCTTGTTGCTAGAAGTCAGTTGAGCTTCTAGTTTTTCTAGAGCAGTATATCCTCCACCTGGTTCTTCTTAAATCCTTTGGCCCATCCCAATTGTGCCGATGCTTTCTGGTTTCTTTTTGAACGCCAAAAAATAATGTGCTGATACGCTCAATAACATGTTCATACACCCATGATTACAATCTGCATTTAGCGTTCTTCAAGTTCGATGCCAGTTAACATTTTATTTCTACATTTTATCATCTGCATTTATATTTTAATTTGCACTTTGTTAGTAGCAAGGAATGCTGAATGGATTCATTTTATTTTTTCATATTGCTATTTTTTTCAAATCTATAATAATAATCATAATTATTATTATTATTAGTAGTAGTAGTAGTATTCTTGTTGTTTAAATTTTAATTCTTAAATGAATTTAAGTTTCACTACACAGGAACGACTTCTGCGAAATTTATAAGTAAAAATCTCATTATAGCAGTCTGTCGACCTGTGCATAACTTAGATTTTATCATCTACATGTTGAATGCGAACAAAAGGCATTATAATCTTTCAAAAGCAATATGACTAGGTAATAACGAAGCTGATTAAATTTTGCGCAAATAAATTTAATTATTCCAAACTCCTGCTGAAAAAAAAAATTCAGCTGTCGTCCAAAAAACAATCAAAAAACAAAATGTTTGAATAGTAGAAGTCGTCAAATCAATCGTTGTAATATAGCGCAACATCTATCGCACTGGAAAATTAATAACTTTTAATCCTATTCAACGCCCTGAGGACTGATTACGCATAAAAAAAGTTTATATTTCATTTTCAGCATTTTTTCTTGTTTTTTTTTTTATTCAATCATCTGGAACTATAAGTCAGGCAGACGACATTTCGAGAAAAGCTACAAAGGCTAGCTTGTTGCCTAGCAACTTTCACAACAATAAACCACGCTTTGGCAAAAGTAATATGGAGAATGGGCAGAGCGAGGTACAATCAACGTATAAAAACTATTCCATCTCCGTTACCAATTTTTTTTTTTTTTTCGATATTCGACCGGATCTATTTGCTCGTAATGCCGTATAGCTTGTTTTATCTTCTTCAGTTGTACTCGTGTATGGAATTTTTATACTTTATTTTACGAGTGATAGATAAATTCTAATGCAATTTCTTAGAAACTTCTTTATAACATCCACTCAAAGAAAGTTACAGAAAGTAAATTTATCAATAAATAACTCAGAAATAGATTACTGAGTGCCCAGCCATCATTGCGCATGTCGTGTGGACAGTTTTTTGCACAGTATAATTATTTATATAATTTAACAATGATAGTTCTTTATTAATTATTTGTTTTTTTATTCTTTATTAAATAAAAAAATTTTTTTTTTTCTTTGTGAAGGACAATCTATTTCTGTCACGTTTCTTTCCGAACCTTAACCTTTGCGTGACGTCATTCATGAAGTTATTAGGAAACTTTTTTCTGCAAATTTAGGTAGGTGTAATAGAACATTTTGGAAGCAAAATAGATGCCCACATATATCTGACATCACAAGGGTGCGCTGACGTCAAAGTCCACCTCTTTCCAGCACGCAAGACTGTTTTCTATGGGAAAATCCAGTGAATACGTTTGCCATATTTAAATTCAATTCTACCGCACTCAAACCAAGCCTTTCATTTGATAGAAGAATCATACTATGTTGAAAGACAACTAAAAAACATCAGCACATTATAGGCTTAATTACTAGTAGGAATCGCCGTTAGAGAAATGGGTTTTGATACCTTTATAGAGTTCCTGCTCAGGCCAATATTGGAGATTGACTCTTATCAAAATTTTTAATTAGAAATGAAGTGAACTGCGGCAAATATTCAGGGAAGATTCACTATGTGGAGGAACTATGTCGGATATATTGCGAGTATTATTTTGGTCAGTGTACTTGGTTAATTTATGGAGGAGTATAGCTTTTATTGAAGTTTCTGGACGTATACAAGAGAATTAACAGGAGTTTGTTGCATTTGGCTGAATCAGGCTCTATTAGAGTACATGACAAAATAAAATAAAATAAAATAAAAAATAAGTGGTTTAAGAAGATGGAATATTTATAAATTCATTTTCTCAGTTATGAATTAAAATTTAATGTAGAATGGCCTTTGGCAATGAGTTATACAATGTAAATTTAAGTTACTTTGACACTTTAACGGACTGTATTTTTTTTCTTTCAAAAATGTTTCTAAAACTATCTTAATGATTGCTTTTTTCATAGAAAAGTAAACAAGACTTTTTTTATGTATTACAGTAATCGGTTGGGCTAGTTAATTAATTAATTATCGTATGATGATACAGCGTCCGTGAGTTCCCTTTACCGGAATGTATGGCACCATCTCAGTCTCCCCCCCCCCCCTTATGTTTTTCCGGTCTCCTGAACAGGCATAGCTGATGAATCAGGTCTATGGCTTAGGTCGGTATTCCTGACTGTAAACCGTGTGTGTGTTCAGGGGACCGGTTTGCCTACTTGCGGGATGAAAAACTCCAGATAAACTGACGCAAAACAACCTTGCTATCCACGCCCAAGACCGGCTAACATGGCTATGGCTGAGGAAGATCATTAAGCTCCTCACGTCGTCGATACGAATCGAACCTTGGGCACTCCTTCCCCAGGCATGTGGTTGTAAGAGCAAAGCCACTCAGATAACCTCGCGGATGGTTGGGTTATATGCTATTGCATATGCTATGCAATACGCTATAGTCGTGAAATTGTAGTATTACTAGGATTTTAATACAATAAATGATTGAAAAATATATATATAGGGGGGAAAACCTCACATACGAGGGTGGTCTGAAAAGTTATCGGCCTCGACCATAGATGGCAACACGATCGGCAAGATTTTTTTCTACGTTGGTACATCTGTCATAAGCATCCATGTGAAATTGCAAGTCATTCTATCAAGTAGTTTGTTTTATACAGCTGTCTAAAGCAAATGTGTTGTCTGTTTCCCTTGAAATGGATAAAATTGGGTATTGTGCGGTTATAAAATTCTTTGTAAAAGAAGGTTAAACGCCAAAAGAAATTCATTCAAAGTTCATAAAGTTATGGGCACTCTTTTCCTTCGTTTTCGACTATTAAGAAATGGGCTACTGAGTTTAAACGTTGCTGAATTAGCCTTGAAGATGATCCACGTGAAGGACGTCCAAAAAGTGTAACAATGCCAGAAATCATTGATCAAGTGCACGATATGGTATTGGATGACCGGCGAGTCAAAGTGCGTGAAATTGCTGAGACTATAGGCATTTCATAAGAACGTGTAGGATATATTTTGCATGAAGAATTGCAAATGAAAAAGCTTTGCGCAAGATGGGTGCTGCGCTTGCTCACAGCAGATCAAAAATGCACTCCCATGAAAATCTCTTGAACACTGCTTGGAGCGTTTTTAACAAGAATAAAACGGATTTTGTGCGTTGAGTTTTTACTATGGATGAGACTTAGATTCACCATTACACACCAGAATCCAAGTAGTAGTCAAAATAGTGGACAGAAGCTGGTTGTTCAGCGCCAAAGAAGACAAAGTCGGTTCCATCAGCAGGGAAGGTCATAGCATCGGTGTTTTGGGATGCTAAAGGCATTTTGTTTATTAATTATCTTGAAAAGGGTAAAACAATAACCGGGGAATATTATTCTTATCTTTTAACCAGACTACATGAAAAAATTCGTGAGAAAAGACCCGGTTTGCAGAAGAAAAAAAATCATCTTTCATCAAGACATTCCACCATTTTGGCAGTGGGAAAATTAAGGGATCTGCACTATGAATTGTTGACACATTCCCCAGCTCCATCTGACTTCTATCTCTTCCCAAAACTAAAACTCTTTATCGCTGGTCAGCGATTTTCTTCGAATCAAGAGGTGATTGCAGCTGTAGAGGGGTATTTTACTGAGAACCACTGTCTGCGTTATTAGCCTAGTGGCTTTGCGCTTCGCAACCATATGCTTGAGGAAGGAGTGTCTTGGGTTCGATTCCCGTCGCCGACGTGAGGAGCTTAAGGATCTGCCATAGCCAAGTTAGCCTGTCTTGGGCGTGGACAGCAGGGTTTTTTCCCCCAGTTTATCTGGGGTTTTTTATCCCGTAAGCAGGCAAACTATCCCCGTGAACACATACGGATCTACAGTCATAAATACTTAACGCCCCATGAAGAGGATCAATTCGCCCCATATGAATAAATACATAAAACTGAGAACCACTACAGGGATGGAACAATGGTGATGGAGCTTCACTGGAATAAAAGTAATTAGTCTTAAGGGAGTTTGTGTTGAAATATAAAAATAATTTTGAATTTATAAATTTTTATTCCCAAAATAGAAAAAATTCGTACATGTTTAGCAAAAACGTAGACAATTTTTTTTTTTTTTTTTTTTTTTTTTTTTTTTTTTTTTTTTTTTGGTAAGCGAGGAGATTTTTAAAACACGAGCAGTTGTCTGTTTCACTGCCGCACCATAAACGTTCTTCATAATTTGCTTGCTGCAGCAGTCCACCTTTCGGGCGGTCATGCACGCTACGCGTGACGAAGTCACAGCACGAGAGTAATATATTGTTGAGCCGCAGGTATTTAAAACTACAGGTAGCAAAGCAACATTTACAAGTGTACAACAGAACACTACCTTTGCCAAACGATGAGGAAGCGAGAAAGTTAAACTCGTAGTCTTTCATTTGCAAGTTTCGTTTCCATGGTGACATCAGATCGATATCGAGCGAACTAAAAATTTTAGTTATCTACAAATTTCAGACATGTTAACGGCCCGTGAAAGGCAGTGGAAGAAGTGAACCGTGAGTGGTTCCCGTAAAAGGAGCTATCCCGATGGACGTTTTTGATAATTAACAACACGGCCATTGTCACCCTCTTCCTGCAACCTATGTAAATCAGTAGGGGAAAGTACAAGAGGAGAATGAGTAACCTCGCAAGACTTTCAGATTTATTAAAGATCTCGAAAACACACGAATAGTTGCATATCATGTCACTATGGCAACCGACACGTGATACTGATGACGAAAGCTACAACAGGTGGTAGAAAATATTGTTGAATAACTGCTGCGGTTACCTGAACAAAACAGAATTTATATACAGTAAGAGATATCGATGTGTTTAGGGCGGTCATGCGCAAGTGGATGTAGTAAACTACATTATGATGTTATAATATATATATATATATATATAGGTTATTGCTTCCTCTCTTTTAATAGGGGAAAAATAAAATAAAAATAAATACATTTTTTTTTAAAATATCATTAAACAAAATAAATGTGTTAATAAATGACATGTCTCGTGTAAATATTGGCTAAAAATAAATAAATATTTGGTCGGCATCATGAACTGTTTAAAAAAATGATTGGCTCTTGATATAACTGAGCAGCTTCTGTGTACGTACAGGTGTTAAAAATATTTTTAAAAAAATATCATTTTTTTTTCAAACCAGAAAAAAATTAATTCTTACTTTTATCTTATAATTTTATGCCTTTGCTGTATTGATTACTGTTCCTGAAAACAACGACTAAAACTCCTTTCATTAGCGTAATATTTGCTAAATTAAACCCAAATAATTACAGAATATTTCTGTTGTCTCAGCTTTAATCCCAACAGTAATTAATCACTTTTCGTAGAGCAAAAACGACCATGTTGAACTTGACAGCAACTATTTAAAAGATCGTTCGGCTTCATTTTGTAAACTACACGAAACACACACTGCTGTCAAGAGTAACAAAGAGTTATGGCAACACCACAGAGAGTGCTATTGAGCAGTAATCACAAACAATAAGGAAAAATCTCTGTTTTGGAGATAATCAGACATCGTTTGGAAACTGCATTATTTTACATTCATGGCTGTCTGATTCAGAATTCTGTAAGTTAGGATAT
This sequence comes from Typopeltis vanoorti, assembly GCF_054136105.1. Lineage (NCBI taxonomy): Eukaryota > Metazoa > Arthropoda > Arachnida > Uropygi > Thelyphonidae > Typopeltis > Typopeltis vanoorti. The sequence continues at coordinate 33,015,926 of NC_143551.1, forward strand.
TAAGACTGACTTTCTAATTTTCTCTTTTGCCGGTGATTGATTGCTCATATAATATTATGCAAAAATAAATAAATAAATAAATAAAAATAAAACAAACAATAAAAAGGAATTTTACGAAGCATTGATTAAAGTTACTGAGAATATTGAATTTAATATCAAGCAAATGTTTAAAAAACAAGTTCGTGGTGATAGAAAAGCACATTATTAGCAATAATAATTTTATTAAATTATTACAGTGATATTTAAGTAATAAATGTAAAGCCTCTGCATGACACATGGGCATTCAACAAGTGTGTGAATATTTGTAACCTGTCAGAAATATTAAGATATTAAGAGTTAGGTTTCAATATTACTTTATTGTATAATTCAGATTTTCACTCATACACTCACAGTTTTTATCGTTACTGAAAACGGAAATCGTCAGCATAAAAACATTACATCACGTCCTGTTGTTTAAAAGAAAATTTATTTTTCATTATGTGATTCAACTAAATTCAAACGACTCTAGAAAAGTTACAAAAAATACCAAATAAGAAATAATATAAAATAAAAAGATGTTAAAAAGAATTTCTAAGGCGAAAAAATAAAATAAAATAAAATAAATAAATAAATAAAAAAAAAAAATATATATATATATATATATAATGAACACTTGTTGAAGCAGTAATGAGAATGAAATGCAAAAGGAAATCAACCATACCTATGCATTTCAGTTCCGATTTCTGACAAAAGGTGGAGCCTCTTTAAGCGATGAAAGTTCTCTTCTAAATGAAATTCTAACATTAACGATAATTTATTGATTGCGTTCATTTCTCATGGAACGTTAGCATACGACAAGCGTATGCAGTTCTTTCCCAAATGACTAGCAGCGCCCTCTCGTATATTCAGTACGTTAGCGTAGTGCCACTTAAACTAAGTTATCTTCTGCTTGCCACCAGTCCGTTCCCATCGGAAGAGAACGCATGTTTATTCACACCTGCTGGGCCTTCAAAGCCGTGAATGTTTGCTCGGAGCTCAATCGATTTTTAGATACAGCCCGCTGTGTGATAAGGAATTTTTGAAAGAAAGTATTCCATTACTTTCTCTGATATTTAGGAAGTTGTAGTTGCTATCAACAAGTAAAACTTCGCGTTTATTTCCAATGATCACCAGATAATAACTGCTTGGTAATTCCTTAATAAACCTCCTGGAAAAGTAATTTATATTCGTTGTCCTAGAATTTGTCCAAAAGCAACATGCTGTAGTCGCAAAGTTTCTTTACATTCCTTTAGCAACCTCAGTTAAAGTGGATAAATAGGAACATGGAACAGGCTTTGGAAATTGATCAAAAATATATCTGATATATAAACACATTAAATATTTCTCTTTTTTTTTGTATTTAATAAAGTCACATTTCTACTGGAATTGTGCCTCTTTATTAAAATACAGGCACATCACACTCCAACAGTTTTCTTCTTTTTTTTAAATCTGTTTCTGGTATTTAAGTTTTCATTGAGGATAACTGTCTTTTATTACGATTTTTTAAATATATTTTAGTATTCGGACTGCCGCTGCTTTTTTTTACATATCGTCAACGCCAATGTTTGGAAACAAAACCAAATTAATATATTAAATCCTTCATCACACGAATACTCAACTGCATCGCCAAGAACACAAAAGATGATTGGCGATTTAGCAGGAGGTAGCCGTCGAAATGTCAGCCTAGAAATTATCAATATATTCTTGCCTTATTATAAATGAATGTTTTGTCTACCTAGGAAATAAAATCCATTTGCCAGTCTTGTTTAAGACAGACTTTATGCTTATAACTTATCCATGTTGTCAAGACAACAATAGATTTTGTTGGCGTATACAGGTGGCAGAGTATATATTATAACATATTCTGTCAAGACGATATCGCAGCATACTATACACGCCAAGGTTTCAGTTTACTAATAAAGATAAACAAAAAAATAGTTTTCACAAATACAGAAGTACTGTGTATATTAATCACAACATAAAATATAATAAATGTCGAATGAAATGCATGTAAATGAATTTATGTTCAATAAAACTGTAACAGTATCAAAGTGGCAATTATGTACACAAAGCGGCCATCGAATTAGAAACCTTTATTCAATACCGTGTTAGACTTCCGTTAGCGACTGCCAATACCGATTCTCTTCACAATGCGCATAGTTCGGTGAGATATGGGTCGGAACAGTCTTCATTAAATGCTTCAGTCAACTGATGCACGTAGAAAGTTCTGTTTGTCCGTACAAGACTTCTAACACGACGCGATCTCGTTCCTGACAGACTGTCTTAGGATCACAGTTACGCTGCTTAACTTAAACAAGTCATGCGGATTATTTTCACACTGATTAAACACGAAGTACAGTCTCATGTGGGGAAGAAGAAGTGTTTGGGTATGAGAAAAGTTGTAGAATTGTTAGTAATATAGAGGAAGGGACTGAGGAAGGTATTGAAGAGTCACATCGGAGAAGTGATGCTGGTAGGACTTGTAGAACCAGAAATGATTTCTTATGTTCGTTTAAGAATGCCAGAAGTATTCGAAATAAAGGGAACGAAAGTTAGGGTACTAGATATGGTTAGATGAGGATGACATCTGACATGAATAGAGATGAATGGATATGACATTTTTCTGAAAACGGGGGAAGAGGCGTATTTTGATAACAGCAGATGAGTTGTGCTCATCTAAGGTGGATTTGAAAGGTGCATATAATGGCCCCAGTTTTCAGATGATATGGTGTGAGTAGTAGTGTAGGCACTAGTGACCAGATCAAGATCAAGATAAGATAAGGAATCATGACATGATTGGTTGTTCATTTGATGATGTCATTGTGTGTAATGTCATGAGTTTGTAATGGTAGGAATTTCCCTGGGGGAATATGTGTCGGTGAGGTCAGTTTTTGTGTTTTGGTTCGCGTATGGAATTATTGGTGATGGTAGAGATAAGGATTCATGTTGTGATTGGTGGGGCACTTCTGACCAGATCGAGATTAAGATAAGATAAGGAATCGTGTCGTGGGTGTGTGTGTTGTTATCAGATGTAGATAAGTGATGTCATTTGTTATTTGTAAATAAGTGACGTCATTTGTTAGTTGTAAATAAGTGACGTTATTGTATTGAGTGGAAAAAGGAGATATATTACTGGATAAGGAATCGTGTCGTGATTGGTGGGACACTCTTGACTAGATCAAGATCGAGATAAGATAAGGAATCATGATGTGAATGTTTGTTGTTATCAGATGAAGATAAGTGACGTCATTTGTTAGTTGTAAATAAGTGACGTTATTGTTTTGAATGGAAAATATTAATGGATAAGAACTTGTGACGTGATTGGTGGGACACTTTTAACCAGATCAAGATCAAGATAAGATAAGGAATCGTGATGTGTATGTGTGTTATTATAGAGGTTGGAATGTTTGGAATTTCGCTGGGGTCCCCCTTCTGTCAGGGACATCATGTGGTGTGTTTGGTTCGCTTAAAGCATTGTGGGTTTTATTTAGAGATAAGAATCGTGACGTTATGTGTTAGGAAATTTCTGGGGACATATGTCTCTCTGTGATATCACATGGTGTTTTCGTTTGGCTATGGAATTGTGGATGATATTTTTGGGATAAGATATCTTGGAATTTTCCTCAGGGTGACACACATCCATCATGTTTTGACTTTGGTTGTCTATAGATGGGTGTACTAATTTTCCAATACATTTTGGGGTATTTTTTTCCTGTTAAAGAGTGGGAATTCTTAGAGTAGAGTAGAGTCGTGATGGCGGCTGTGATTAGGTTTTTCTGAATAATTTAATTATATGCTGGTGTCCTTCAAACACACGCGTTTTTTTTTCCATAGCTCATCCAGATTTTCTTCTATATTCATATTATAATTCAAATTCATATTTTATTCGTAATTCACCCGAATATTTTGATTTGTCTAAAATTAAGATCTTTAAGTTCAATAAATACACAAATCGTGTGAATTCGCGGTGATTTCAAAAATGATCTTACTTAAACATATATAACACATCAACGACACTGTTTGTTCTTTTAAGTTTACATATTTATTTCACAGATATCATTTACAATTCAATATGCAGAAATAGGAATTTACAGATATCACCAATGCATATGGTGCTTTTCTTGTTGGAACATTTCTTTGATGAGGCATTTGTGATTGCCTGATTTTGATACTGCTTCCCAGATAAGTATGGCAATTTCCACGTACACTAATATTAGCAGCAGTGCTATAAAAGCAAGTATCTGCCACTTTTGCGATGGTTCTTGATTTTCACCTGCAAAGAAAAAAAAATTATTGTTAGTAATAGAAAAGTTAGCAGATTACTATAATCCTAATACACTAGTTAGTTTTGGAAGTATCAAAACTTTACAGAAACATATAAATTTGCCACATGAAACCGTGAAAAGTCGGTTAGCAACACAGCCTACTTATGTGAGACGTAAACACATTAGAAGAAAGTTTAAACGCAATCAAATCAAAGTCCCGACACTTTTACACACTTTTCAATATGATTTGGCAGATATGTCATCCGATGCAAAAGAGAAATGGGGGTGTGTGTTTATTTCTTGTATGCATTGATTGTTTCTTCCGATTTGAGTGGGTTCGAACACTGAACAAGAAATCGGCAAACGCTGTTGTTAATGCTTTCGAGTCTATTTTTAAAGAGGAAGTGCCATGTTACATAAACACTGATCAAGGAAAAGAGTTTTGCAACAAGAAAGTTCTTGCATTGTTTAAAAACCATGATATTCATTTCTACACGACCAGGAGCGAAATGAAAACACCCATTGCAGAAAGATTTATCAGAACATTGAAACAAAGATCTACAAATGGATGACGCATATTAAAAGTAAAAGTTATACGAAAGTTTTGCCGATCCTTGTACATACTTATAATCTCACACCACACCGCACTATCGGTATGGCTCCTTCGGAAGTTAACCTTTACAACGAGGATCATGTTTGGAAACATTTGTACGGAACCCAAGAGGAGGCTAGCAAACTAAAATTTCAAGTAGGCAATAGTGTGGTTTTAAGTGATGATACCCACAAATTTAGAAAAGGGTATTGGGGTAACTGGAGACGAAAATTGTTCACTATTGCTCGGGTTATTAATAGAAACCCTGTAGTATATAGAGTTCGCAGTCGAGAAGAAGAGATAGTGGAGGAAACTTTCTACGAAGCTCAACTGCAAAAGGCTAATATACCCAATGAACTTCCGGAAGACGTGTATCTAATTGAACAAGTACTTAAGCTGCGCAAACAGAATGGAAAGCTTCAGTATTTTGTTAAGTGGCTCGTTATCCCTCATCGTATAATTCTTGGGTTCGTAGCGAAGATGCTTTCCTTAACCCTTCCCAGTAACGCCAGTGAAAATGTTTCCTACAAACACGCAAACGAAATTTCAAGTAGAATTACCACGAGGTCAGTCTTTAAAGGTAAATGGGAAGTTGCTCTTGCCGAAATTAATCTTCCGGGAGATTTTAATAACATCGATTCTGGTTACGATGAGTTTCATATGATACGGGCAGTTGGAGGAGGAGTCAATACTATCGACAACAACAACATCACAGGAAATAAAGTTTTCGAAAAGTCTAAAGAAAGATTTTACAACGTTTACAAGGTTCCCCATAGGAGTTACAATTCACCCTCTGAACTTCTTCAAGCAGTGTTTGATGTGAGTTCTGTGATTACTGGAAAAAAGAACCCAAGGAACACCATTTCTCTGACAGGCCCAAAAGATTACAACCTGTTGTTTCCCAAGGAGGCCTCGTGTTTGGGCCTTCTACTGGGTTTTAATCAGATTGGTGTTAAACTGAAAGGTACAATCATAGGGAAATATCCAGTTGATATAAAGGGAGGTGTAGCCGCATATTTTGTTTATTCTGATTTAATCCAAGAACAGATAGTTGGTGATACATTTGCACCATTGTTAAAAGTTGTTCAGTGCAGCACCAAGTGTTCCTTCATTTTTGCTCACCCTGATTATTATCCGTTACGAAAACAAACATTTCAGTCAATTAGCATTGAAATTCTTTCTGACAGCGGCGATTGTTTCACTTTCGTGGCGGCAAGACAATAGTTAAATTACACTTCCGACAAGTGAAGGATGATTGATTATCTCAGATATTACACAATGCAGGCAGGTAGGGTTCAAATATTTACGGGGGCCCCCAATACAGCGTGGATACGGATTAGGTAGCATTTTTAGAAGTGCCTTCTCCTTTCTAAGTCCACGTTTAAAACCTGCAGCTCAATTTGTCTGTCCTCAAGCCTTAAAAGCCGGTCAGCACATGATAAGAGATGTATTGGATGGGGTACCTGTACGTCGAGCCTTTATAAACAGGCCATCAGAAGCTGGGAAAACCAATGCAGAAAAGGCTCAGAGTCGATTACTTCAGAGAGTTCAAGGAAGCAAGAAGAAAAAACGAATACTAAAAAGCGCAAGCTAGATGACATCTTTTCCTGAGGATATAATGTCACAGTTAGATCTTTTTTCCCACCCTCGTGTCAACTTGTGTGTGGAAAGAAGTTCTTATGTCACCTACCAACCAATATCCAGTACTGACAGTGGAGGTCCTGTGGAGTTTTGCATACCAGGTACATCTGAAGAATACTTGGATTTGAGAAAATCATACCTACGCGTTCGTGTGCGCATCACAGACAATGATAGTAAACCTATCGAATATTCTTCAGTTGGTGTTGTGAATAATTTTTTCCATTCCCTGTTCAGTCGAATTAACTTTTTTCTCCAAGATAAACTAGTGAATGTGGCATCAGACACATATCCTTATAGGGCTTATATTGAAAACCTACTAAATTATGACAGAGATGCTAAAAACAATGAACTGACAAATGAGCTATTTGTTAAAGATGATGTGGCTAATGTTAGTGATATGTTTACCAAACATGAATGTGGGATGCGTAAACGACAAGTTCGAATTAACCAATCGAAAAGTGTCGAGATGCTTGGGCGAATACACGCTGACATCCTGCATCAAGACCGGTACTTGATCAACAACGTTTCTCTTTCTGTTCGTATGGTTTGCACTTCTCCCGAAATTTGTTTACTGACTGCAAATTCTGATTCTAAGGCTAAAGTGCAAATTGAAGAGGCCACACTTTTTGTCCCTAAAGTCAAAATAAATCCAAAGATTCAACTGGCTCACCTGTCTGTGGTAAACAAGTAAAACATGGCATATCCCATCAATCGTGTGCAAGTGTCTTATTTATCGATTCCCAAGGGTATGTTAGATGCCACACGAGACAATCTGTATCTAAGTGAAATACCATGTAGATTAATTATTGGACTGGTCGCTAGTGATGGATTTAATGGCTCTTTCAACAGAAATCCATTAATTTTCATCATTTCAATCTGAATTTTCTTGTGGTGACCGCTGACGGTATTCAGTATCCCTCGCAACCTTTGACTCCGAACTTCAAAGAAAGGCATTACAGCAGATGTTATATGTCACCGTTCACATTGCCAGGCAAATGGAACAGAGACTGTGGTAATGACATTTCTTATGAGGAATACGTAAAGGAAAACGTTCTCTATGGATTTGACTTATCGCCAAATCAAAATGCCGTTGCATCCCCCCCGTCAGCCTGTTAAGAAATGTTCGACTCGAAGTTAAATTTGCTCAACCTCTTCCTGAAAACATCACAATGGTTCTTTATGCAGAATTTGAGTGTACGTTATCCGTAACAAAGGATCGTTCTCTGTTACTGGACTATGAACACCGAACAATTAGTATGCATACTAGAATTAGAACCCACCACAAGAAAAGTCCGTTTAGGAGTTTATGCTCGTAATGAATTGCTACAACATCCGATCAGACAACAACAGTCGATGTTCGTCATGAACACAGATCCGACCTGGTTGCCAGGACAACATTGGCAAGCTATCTTTATTAAAGACAAACACGGTGATTTTTTCGATAGCTTCGGTCGTCCACCCGAAAACGATGTTGTTAACTTTCTGAATATCATCGCTAATGTATGGCATTATAATAGTGTACCTGTACAAGCTAAGAAATCTGTCGCGCGTGGTTTGCAATGTGTATATTTTTTTAATATTGAGATGTCGTGGTCTTTCTATGCGAAATATTATTTGCAAATTTTATTATAAGGATTTGTAGCTAAATAATATTGTAGTAACTTATGATGTTACAGATCATTTACTGAAAATAAAAAATAATTTAAAAAAAATTTTTTTTTTCACTTACCATTTTTTCCACACCAGTTTCTTATTCCGACGCAGCTTTCGGGGAGATAAAAAGACGAATTTGGTACTTGTTTAAGTTAAGGGATATTACATCCCATATCGTTTCTCAGCCGAATAAGATACTCAAAGAGTTTCATGCCGAATATAGTAGAAACTATATAAAGTTTGGCGATTCCAAGCTTAAGCAAATACTTGGTCTACATACTCACTGATGAGACCTCAATAAAGGTTGAAACCGGTCTGGGTAGTGACCTTCTCTCATAATGTGAACAGTAATACAGCTCCTAGGAGCTAAGTTCACATTATGGATAAATATCAAGAATAGTGATCGGAACTTGCTCCACCTTAGACATGAGTTGCCTCAGCTTGCACTACCTTAAGGGTCAGTTGCCGCAGTATCCAGGTATTTGCTTACGCTTGGAATCGCCGAACTTTATATAGTTTCTACTATATTCGGCATGAAACTCTTTGAGTTTCTTATTTGGCTGAGAAACTATATGGGATGTAATATCTCTTAACTTAAACAAGTCATAAGTCGCCGAATTGAAGCCTTTGGCTCTTCATATATCTACGAATTTGGTACTCCTTCTTCGAGCTCTCTTGCGGGCAGGGAGTGGAGTGGAAGCATTTTCCTCATTGGGACTGGCTGACGTTGATGGGTTGACGGGATTAGTTCTGGGTATTTGGTTTGTTCAGTGAAGGTTCTGGATGTAGCAAGCTATGTTCCTGTTGCTCTCCTTCTGTGTGAGCCAATTGGTTTTTCAAACCTAAGTACTTTTGCAGAATATTTAAATATGCTTTTACTTTTTCATCTGCATGTTTATTTCTTATTTTTAAAATGGCACTCATTTCATCATCGAGTGTGTACAATTCACGCTCCTCTGGTGATTGGAGTAGCGTAAGTTTTTTAAACGTATTCATTTTCTAATAAGTGAACTCAATAAAGGAACAATGATACTGCCTAATAATGGGAACAGTGCTCCCCGTGCTGTAAAACCAGTTTTCTTCTAGTAATGAAAGGAAGCGATTTGTTACTGAGTGCTCTTATAATTTTTTTTTTCTTCGTAGGCGTGACTTCTGGTTATCTTTTAATGGAATATTTCCACATAAAACATTTTTGCAGATTTCATAGAGTGTGGTGATTTGGCTGGAAGTGCAGTGTTTTCAAGCATCATTTGCTTGGTTGGGAGAGGAATGAGATAAGTATTGATGAGATATTCATAGCGTTTGAGTCTATCAGCCATTCAGGGATTAACACTGTGTTGGATTCTTCTCCTCCTGGCAAAATCCGTGACCTTAAGCGTAAAATATCAGATGTTTCCTGTCTAAAGTCTAAAACTAAATATGAGTGGCGTTCCCGTGTTGCATCTTTATAAATCTGAACTAACACGTTCGTTTGTCCTGGAAATACTTGGGAAGCTAAATGAGAAAACTGTAAAGAGTCTCGGGGATTTTTAAAAGCAATAACATAATGGCTATTGAGAGAAATTGTCCTAAAATGTGTTCCTTTACATAATAAATTTTGTGTCAGTAGAATGACACTGAGGTTACGGTGATGTTAACCTTTTATGTAAACAGCTATTTCCGTGCTGTCCTTAGCCTGGTGAACCATATCATCGATTATGAGGAAATTTCTCACATTAGAATCAAATTCGGGTAACTTCAAACCATTCACGAATTCTATGTTGGTGAATTTTTTAAATTTATCCTGATTTTCACTGTAACAGTAAACGATTCGCTCCGGTGGTGGTTTGATTAGTTGATTACAATGTTCTATGAGAGACAACACGAATGTTGTTTTTCCTGACTGAGTAGCTCCCGAAATAATACATGTAAATGGATGTATGAACATATCGAAAATGATAACATAATTACACTGTGATTATTTTTATATAATCAGAGATCATGTAAAACAAATAGATACTTGTTTTTAATATCAAAAAAATCTCCAAATCAATTTTTTTTTTATCACAGTCACAATGTAATCATGCCAAGACGAATTTTTTCTTTTTAAATTCTAAGAAAGAAAAAACAAAGCTATTGTGGAATAATAGTAACAATAACAGGGACGTGAAAACTATACAAGAGAAGGGCGACACTACAAATTATTGTGTTGGGAAAACAATCATGGATTTTTACCTACCAGGTAGAATGTTGTTTAGTTTTCTGTCCCATAAATGGCATATTTTGCTTATGGGGTATGTGAGTGTAAGTAATTATCCTTTAAAATACCCATAGGAAAAGTACATGTGTCTGTTGACACTATGCGCTTCGGAAAAGTGTATCCAAATCTTTTTGTTACAGAGGTCATTTTGAGTTGACAGCTCCATTTGTCTCTATGGACAGAAAATCGTACATGAATTTGGATGTTTTGTGGCTCACCCCTTACTGCTGCTATCATAGATTCCAGATTAATATCAGTGGCTGCGCGAGAATTTAAAGTAATGCCTTTGCATTTGGTCACAATCTTACCCCCCCCTCCCCGCGTTCTGTAGGAATAAGATTTGGGGCCCATGGTAACAAACTCAACTATAAAGTCACCGTCGAGTTCATCGACTAGCTCCGTAAGGTAGTGACCAATGGACGGTGAGTAATCGCCCGGTTTTTCACTGAAAATGACAGAATCGGTATCTGCGTATAAAAGCCGTCTTTGCAAAGGTTCCATGACCTCATATAACTTTATTCTACCGTAGGCAGCTACAAATGAGGAGATGACAGCATTCCCTTTCCTATTTTCAGGCTCAGTGCCTTCAATAGGAGAGCAGGCAACTATCATTTGCTCTTCTGAAACTAACCTGGCATCTTTGGATAACTTTACTGTTATCCAAACAGTAAAGAGGAAATCACCTGGATCTGAGTTCTTAACATTCTCATATCAAGCCTTCCCCATAGGGAATTCAAACAAAGCTTAGCAAGTGAACGTTTACCAGGATTTTACTAATGTGTTCACTATTTAACATAACACCTTCCCTTAGCAAAAACGTGTCCAGATAAGACTGTCTATTTGACCTTCAGGCCATCCAGATGCTTCCTGTTTCAGATTCAGAAAGGTATCAATGTAGTGAGCAAAAAAGTTTTCTTCGCCTTCAAATGTTTGAGAAAAATGCCACACCTCGTAAAATTCTAAACCTTTATAACCGCGAGCATGTGATAAATCTAATTCTGTAGTGCACCAATAACCTGTAAAAGAACGGTCCATATGAGAGCATAATGGGGCCATTTCGGAAGCACACTTTCCACACAGGGGAAGATTAATTTTTCGTTAACTGTGATTGGCAAAACCGGTAAAAAGAGATCGGTAGGTGCTTCCACTTTTGCATGGCAAATAGCAAAGTATACCCCCAGGAGAATAGTCGAAATTATCGAGAATAACTTCGGGATGCCCCATAGGAAATACCTGGTATTTCATTACCCATGGATAAAGGCTATTGAAGTCCAAATAGCGAATAACTTCCCCTTCTGACTGAATTTTGTAGCAGTTGGTTCTGCCACCATGCAGAGCACTATGAGGTAAAATGGGATCTGGAATATTAAGAGCAGCAATAAAGTTTTTCAAGGCTGTGTTTTCAGAAATTGCTGTATTAAATTGGCATTCCCAAATTGAGATTACTTTGAATCCTTTGCTACGAAAATAGTTTTCGCGATCCTTCGTTTACTCAAAAAGGGAAATCATGTCTGTATTTTTGTATGGTTGGAATGTACTTGGTCTGTAGCATTTTTGACACCAATGGTAGAAGAAACTGTCATATTCATATAATAAGCTTCCACATTTCCCATCAACAAAATAAGGTCCAATGTGGACTTCTCCTGCCACAGAATGTGCATGTTGTATGGTTATGTTGTTCTGTTGTTCTTGCCATTTGAGCCAAGCCAAAGCCTTTTGATTTTGCATGTTTGCCCCTATGTAACCCTGAGCAGGAACTAATGCTAAAGTGTTAGGTTTCAAAAAGTTTTGGAGAAATACTCTCAAACATACTCCTGCAATTGTAATGTCATGGAGAAAAGGATCAATCTGGGTGAGCTGTATGAAGAGAGTGCAAAAAGTGTTGCAACTGTCATGCTAAACACGCACGTCATCTTTTGTATAAGCTAAAAGTTCCACTTTCAGGCAATATTCACTGTCTAGTCGATTTTCGTACCAAGTCTCGACCCTATATGAGTTGTTTTGTTCATAAATTCCGGCTGAAAATAAGATTTTTCGAGGATGACTCCATGATAATCCAGAGAATCGGATGTGCGAAACTTATGAGGAAAGGAACCCTTATGAACTTCTGGGAGATTGAACATGGCTGGTAGTTTCCTAAGTAGTTTCATTAATTTCATGGCTGGTAGTTTCACTAATGTAGGAAAAACTATCAAGAAATATGATGTTTAAAGGGTCATAATAGATAGCAAGTATCTTTGATCCATCAAACACTATACGGGGTTTGAAATTTTTTGAAAAAAGATATTCCAAAAGAAAATACCCATCAAAACCACAAATATTGTGTGCAATCACACGAATATTTTCATATTTTGGTTTGACAGTCCGAAGAATCTTACCATCTCGATCCCTTTTCATGATAATCTTGACAGAAAACAGCTCATCTAGGAATTGACCCACACAGTTTTCACCCGAGAACTCACGTTCGTGACTACCAAAATTGGCTATACATACTATTGGAACATGAGGATGATTTTTAGCAATAGTTTCTATGTCAAAAAAAATCATAGAAACTTGCTTATTTGAGACCTCTGATTTTTGCACAAAACACATCTGTTTTGGATGACCTAATTTGCAGTGACAGCAGAAATTTTCAGGTGGACAGACGTGGCTTTTATCTGTAGAGAGAGTAGCCAAACACTGTCTGCAATGATGGAGTTTTGAACAAATATTATTTTGTATGTGCAAATTCAAGCAATCGTTGCCATACAAAAATCTATTGCATGACTCACACAAAAGAAGGTTCTGCACACTATGAATGGTGTTTGTGCAACAACGGATGCATACATTTAGACATCTATGCATTTGTAATCTGCTAGACTCTGGGAATGTTCAAAAGCAACTGGGGCTATTCCCAAACAAAGCTGGCACACAATGCACAAAATCATAATGAGACATGTTGTATAAAAGACAGATTTGTTTACTTGCATTTGGCCCCTGAAACACCACAGAAAAATCAGCATCTGCCAAAAAAATTACGACTTGGTATTCTGTAGTCAAATGCTTTTGAAAGAGACCTGCTTCTGGAATATAACAAGAAATGAGCAGAACCCCTGCAATTTTGTGGAGAGTTAAAGCCCTCTTTGTTTGTAACTTTTTACGATCTAAACACACTTGTCTGTATGTTGCAGCATCATCAGTGTGTGAAGAAACACCCAGAACAAGTGCTTGGGCCATGCAAAGATTGTCTTTGTTGTTAATTTCCACAACAGCTCTTTTGATTTTCATAAATTCATCCAGGCTAAGCAGCGTTCTTCTTTTTACATTGGTTCTTCCACCACCATTGTTACAGATGTTAATCCGTATGACATCGATAACAAGATCATTTGCCAAAGAAACTCACATTTCGATTGGGCGACAGCATAAAAAGCATCAACTATCCTTTGGATAGTTAGTTCAGAAAGCAACATGAAGTGCAAGTTAATATTGCATTCTAAACTGGATGCACTAATGCCCAACTGAATGTGAGAAAAGTTCCTGAACTCGATAAATGCTGAATGATCTCATTAAGCATATCTCAAAACATTTAAAAAACTCTGTGGTGAGAAGAGTTCAAAATCACGTAAGCGAATTTGATACTCCAATTGACGAGTTTGATATTTGATAGAATTACGTGATTTACCCGCCGAAACAATATAAAAATCACTGCAGAGTGAGGGTTCAAGAGTAGAAGTAGAGACTTTAGTTTCACATCCAGAAACTGAATGTAAATTATATAAATTTTGGGGGGGGATCGCAACTTCTTGCAGCCAAATCATCAATTGTTACATGAGGATTACCATGTCCTGTGCTTTGTTCATTTTCTCCCGTTAAATCAACCTCTACAAAAATGGGGTGATGATTAAAAATATTCCTATTGCCATCGACAAAACGAATAACGGATGATCGCTATTAAAAAAAATTCTTTCCAGATTTCAGAAATATCATTTAGAAATAAAAAATCATAATCATCATAAAGTGATTTTGCAATTTCGACACTACATCATGATGTTTTTACTAACACTATTTTACTAAACATTAATCCTCAATATCTTTCCCCAGTCACTAACAAGCAAAAAAAATAATAAAATAAAAATAACAATAAAATGACTAATGCGGTTTTCACTTAACACAATAACAGTTTGAAATATTTTCATGAACATGTTTTTAATTTCCATCGCAATACCACATTTCTTTTTAATATACATATTAAAAAGAAGTTTATATATATATATATATATATTATATATATTATTATATATAATATATATATAATATATATAATAATATATAAAATATATACATATTATATATATTATATATATTATTATATATAATATATATTATATATATTAAAATATATATTAAAAATATATAATATATATATATATATATATATATTAAAAAAATAACTTATATTTTGTCCAGAAAAACTCATTTTGGAACTACAAAATTCTGACTGCATGTAGATTTTCCAAATACTATACTTGAAAACAAAGGGACTGTATGTACAATTACACCCTATTTATAAAATATCAGAACCAATGGAAAACAATAACGACAACATGTGACAATAAATAACTTAGTTCTCAATGATCACACAAGGTCAAATTGCAAACCTTTGCTGCCCAACCCACAATGCTTTAAGCAAATCAAACACACCACATGGTGTCCCTGACAGAAGGGGGACCCCAGCGAAATTCCAAACATTCCAAACTCTATAATAACACACATACATGTCAAGATTCCTTATCTTATCTTGATCTTGATCTGTTTAAAAGTGTCCCACCAATCACATCACAATTCCTTATCCACTAATATTTTCCATTCAAAATAATAACGTCATTTATTTACAACTAACAAATGACGTCACTTATCTTCATCTGATAACAACAAACATTCACATCATGATTCCTTATCTTATCTTGATCTTGATCTGGTCAAAAGTGTACCATCAATCATGACACGATTCCTTATCCACTAATATATCTCCCTTTTCCACTCAATACAATAACGTCACTTATTTATAACTAACAAATGACATCACTTATCTACATATGATAACAACACACACCCACGACACGATTCCTTATCTTATCTTAATCTCGATCTGGTCAGAAATGCCCCATCCAATCACAACACGAATCCTTATCTCTACTATCACCCATAATTCCATACGTGAACCAAAACACAAGAACTGACCTCACTGACACATATGCCCCCGGGGAAATTCCTAACATTACAAACTCATGACGTCACACACAAAGACGTCATCAAATGAACAACCAATCACGTCACGATTCCTTATCTTATCTTGATCTTGATCTGGTCACAAGTGCCTACACTACTACTGGTGTGTGTGTGGTGTAGATGAACGGAATGAAATACTATATGATAATATGAAACAGGATGAAACGATGTAACAGGATATAACAAGATGAAATACTATATGAAATACTAATTGCTATAGGCCTGGAAATATGCAGAGTAATGAGAAGGAAATGTATGGGCAATTAGCCTGGCTAGCAAGAAACGAGCGATCATTATGGGCGACTTTAATTATGGTAATATAGACTGGAATTAAGATACTGCATCTGGGGGTAAAGAAAATGAATTTCTGAAGTTTTTGAGACACAGTTACCTCAGGTAGTAAGTAACAGAGAGCACAGGGGATCAAGGGTATTGGATTTGATAATATCACTAGATGTTGCTATTGCAAATGAGGTGTCAAATTTATATGAGGTGATCGATTGCAGGGTAACTAGTCATTTGAGGATGTCTGTTGGAAAGGGATATATGTGGAATTATAAGACTGGTAACTATGAAAAGCTCAAGAAACAGCTTGCATCAATTAATTAGAAAGAGGAACTGGTTAATAGGATATCAATGCTGCTCAAGCAGCATAGGATATCAATGCTGCTTGAGCCCTACTCAAGAACTATTTCGTAGAGGCAATGTATTCCAAAGGTTAAGAGGATAAATAGAACAGGTGTGAAATGGATGAATCAAGATATAAGGTATGCAATGTGGGAGAAGGTATTATGGAGGAAGCACAAGATGAGCGGTCATAACAACCAATTGCATGAGAAGTACAAAGAGAAGGCGAGGAAGGTGACTCGCTTGATAAGGGTAACAAAAGTGCAGTATGAGCAGAAGTTTGCTAATGCGAATGAAAAAAAATCCTAGGGAATTTTTCGATATGTAGCCAGTAGAAGAAAGAATGATTATGATGGCATTGATTCGGCCTTAAAATTGAAGGAATGATAACTGCGGAGGATATAGTTGATGTATTTAATGAGCAGTTTATAAAGGTATTTCATTCTTTTGAATGAAATATCATGCACAACTTGAATGCAGTGGGAAAGGAAGAGGAACTGTTAGTAAGTGAGCAGGAGATAAATGAGGAATTGAATAAACTTGGCTGTAGGACTTGATGAATTAGATGACCATAAAATAAAAAATAAATCAGGTTTCCTCATGGCTCTACACATAAATCTAACTTCTGCAACACTAGTGCCTTTGAGATAGTTTTTCAAAACAGCTTTCTATGAGTTACCTGGCAATTTGCAACTCTTTATTTATGTGCATATAACCGCGCACAGAATTACAGTTGTTCCGCTTTGCTCAGCAAAATTTATTTCCTGCGACTTCTTCTTCGTCAGCTTAAAACGCACCTTGAAGGCGAGAGAGATTTCAAAACGTCTCGGATAAACAATCGAACAAATCACGGTAGCTCAGATTCGTTTTGAGCAGAGGCGTTGGAACACTTCGGCACTGGGAGAAGTTGCCAGTGTCTTTAGGGCGACATCATCATTGTCGATAACTAGCAATATACCCTACTCACTACAATAGCCGCTTAGCTACGAATTTTTGAATGGCACTAAAAAACTTACCCACACAGCTGGTAGTAACAGACCGACGAAACATTAATTTTGCTTTTATTAATATTAGCTTAATATTATTCAGTAAATATCTGCATTTAATTTATAAAGGGTCCACTCATAAAGACAACTGCAAGTTAGCTCTTCTCACTCGGAAATGAATCAATACTATCTTTGGTGGGAAATTGTGGAGAAATTTGTTTTAATGATATATATCGTATAAGATACATCGTATAACAACTTGAGAATAATGAATAGGTTTTTTAACTTAAAAATGCTCATAAATTCACCAGAGCAGCTAAAGATCAAACATCGCTCATCGACTACTTGATAGCCAATAATAAATTAACAAAAGAAATTATCTAAGAGTTTGTGGAGGTTACAGTAATGATTAAGATCATTTAGTAATCGGAAATATAACAATACCACCAAATTGGATAAAGAAATGAAAATGAAATGCTAATGAACATCAATTTAAAATAAATCTATTACTACAAACTGGAAAAAAGAATACATGTCAGGAAAACCTAAATAAAACTTAAAAGAAACAGAAACAGAATGGAAAGAAGAGATAGAAAAAGAATGGAAGAAATCGGACAGTAATTATACATAAAGCAGCTGAAAAACGTCTAGGAAAAGAGAAAACAAGGACTTCAAATATGAACTGATGAAATTAAGAATATAATTGAGAAAAAAAAAACTGTATGCATTTAAATAGCTTATTCAAGAAAACTGGAAGACGAAATAGAATATAAGAGACAAAGAGCAGTAGCAAAAATAGATACACAAAAAAAGTTGGGATTATTATAGTAGTAAATTGGAAAAAGAAATTATAAACCATAGCTCAAAATCTAGAAAGCAATAAAGTTCTATTTACATACATATTAATAGATGAATTTACATACATGAATTTTACCTTCTGCTGGCGATTTACATTTTTATTAAAGGAAATGAAAATGGAAATCGCCAGCAGAAGGTAAAATTCCAATAGCACATACCTGAATGAACAAAATAATTAACACTGGAATATCCAATGACGGGAACCATGCAACTGTCATTCCCATCTTTAAAAAAAGGAATTAAGAATAATTGTGACAACAAAGGAATAAGTTTATTAAGAGCGGGTTATGAGAGATATGTCAAAATACTGAAGAGCATAATGAATCCTATTCTAGAGAAAGTAGAAATGTAGAATAGGATGGTTTTAGAGAAGGAAGATCCTGCACAGATCCAACATATATTTACCCTCAAACTATTCACTGAAAAAACAAGAGAATTCAACTTAGAAACGCGGCGAGCATTCATAGATTATGAAAAAAAAATTGATAAGTTAGACAGATATAAACTCTTAGAAATGCTTAAAAAAAACTTATACATTTATTAGACACACTGAAAGAACCAAACACTAATAAAGAAATCAAGAGAATACGGAATCAAATGAAAAGAGCATCTAGACGAATGGCATATGATATAATACATATAATACGTAGGAAGAGGATGAACTGCAAACCAAAGACCGGAAGAAACAGACTTGGCTGAAAGAACGAAACAGGCCACCTGGACTAGATTTGTAAATGGAGGAAGAAGAAGAATGTTTAACCGCTCTATTTAACAACAGTTAGCTTTATGAAACGTTTCAGTCGCAACAATCCTTGCATTTGGCTAAATATAAAAGTTAAGGTAAGAACTGTTTTCTTTTCCATCCTGTTTTGTCGTCTTGTTACGAATGTCCTAGCAAGTTTTCAGGAAAATTTGTTCCATGGTTTCGTCGCAAACACTAGGTCTACTTAACTCATCGTTTTGCAAGCACATAGTCTTCGTGAGTTTTCCATAAAATACTCAAAATCCTCCATCGAAATATTCCGAATTTTTTGTAATTTGAAAAATGTTCTCATGAAACTATTGATAAGAGCTAAAAATATTCTGGACTACTGTAGGTTTTTCTATAGTATGAAAAACAGAAAATTATTTGCTAAGTATAACTCCGTGCCTTTTGTGTAATTATAAAACCATCAATTATTCATATAATTACAGCCTAAGGCAGGAGTGTGCAACCTGCACGACGAATGTGGTCAGCTATATTTTATTATGATCCTTGAAAAATTAGTTCAAAAACATCTATAACTAATCAAGGCCCTTAGCTAAGAATTGTATGTAATTATATAATGTAATCATACGAATTTATTACTTTTATTTTGGTGTAATTTTAAAGCATCATAGATGATAATATAAGTTCTTCCAGACATCCTGTAGACATGTATTTTAGAATATTATAATAATAAACAATTATTATCGACAGTTTGACATATTTTAATAACTTTAATAAATTTATTATTAAATAATAAATTTGTAATATTTATTATAGCAATATTGTATTTGATATGAAAAATTTTCTCTTTCTGTCATGGCTACACTAACAAACTGTTTATTATTATTATTATTATTATTATTATTATTATTATTATTATTATTATTATTATTATTATTATTATTATTATTATTATTATTATTATTATTATTATTATTATTATTATTATTATTATTATTCCTGACACCTCTAAGGAGTCCGATATAAGATGCTCTGGTGTGTGATACGCACATTATATGGTACAGTTCGCATTAACGTTTGGTGGGATAAGTCTCAAAGAGATAGCAAAGTGTACTCTCATTTGCCTGGCCTAATTTGCCGATCAGTCTTATTTTATATCATTTAAAAAGCTATCTATTCATAAAATTTAATAGAAAAAAGGAGGTGGGGATCATGTGCAGACTAGGGCAGCGGTATATATTTGGGATATGTGTTTTTAGTATAATTGCTGAATGCAACTAAATTTAAATCCTCTGCAGACGAAATGAAAATAATAATAAAAAAGGCCCAAAGTTACAGTCACAATGGACTATACGTCCTGAAATCCAGCTAACGTCACTAAACTTTAGCTCAATTTAAGTGTCTTCTTTTGATAGGGTACATGAAATGAAAATGTTAAAGTAAAAGTTACGAAGTATATCTGCATTGTACGTTAATTAACGAGCTATTATTTTCTTGCTAGCACATTTCCTTTGAGTCCAATAATGTTACTAATGCCCGAATGAAGTTGCAATTTGCTTCAGGAACTACTTCAGGAAATTATAATTACCTTCAACTACTAGCGTGATAATGGAAGCAACGAAGTGATTACGAAAATACTTGTGCAGAAGTGAACTATTTAACGGCGAAATACTTCCATAGGATTGTACGTACTACAATACATTAGTCATTTACAAAAATTAATAAAAGTTGTTACAATGAAGAATTACTTTGACAAACGACTTAATAAGTAAGAAGTGTCAGATAAACAACATTTCTATGTAGTTCCTCCATATGAAGATATTTAAATCATAGCAAAGAGTGAAAACAGTAATTAATACTGCGACATTTTCGTTGTATTTTACATCGTCTGTTTATTGATTATGAAATACCTCAGGAAGTAGAAAGAGAATTAGTTTACTTAAGCAGGAGCTGTTTACAGGAATACCACCTAGTCTTTATTATTTTCTCCTAAAATTACATAACATTGCAGTTAATGTAGTTCTCGTCCAGAGTATTATTTGCTTTCATAAACAGTGCATTTATCTTTATCAGAATAGTTTTATATAGATTCACCGAGTACGATTTTTACGATTACTATTTCTTTCCTTAATTTTATGCAGTCAATTTAGATTACTGCAATTTGGTGATTTTTAAATAATTCCTACAAAGCTTGTAGAATGTAGCTTTTTTTTTTAATCACTCTAATGATTCTCTGATTACCAACGTAATGTGTTTTCTAAAATGAGAGATATAGGAGGCGCTTAATTTCAGATAATCATGTATTGGTAATATATGCCATTAAACAATATTAAAAATTAATGCATTTATTGATTATACACATTTTTTTTTTAAAAAAAAGCTAATTATAAAGAATGTTTTCTTGATTTATGGTCAGCAAAAATTTAGAAAATTCAAATTTCTTGATTTATCACAAAGCACGGAACCAATTGAACCGTCTTAAGTCCTTCCCTGACCATATCGCAAGTGCTAACATCCAATTTAAGTTTTGACGCTTGACACACCTTATTTATCCTATATACTCAGAGGGCAGGATATTATTATTATTATTATTATTATTATTATTATTATTATTATTATTATTATTATTATTATTATGCTAACGAGTACAGAACAAAGGCCGTCGCCATCTTTGCAGCTGTCCAGCGGAAGAAAGGAGAGTCATGAAGTGCAAAAAGTGTCAGAAGGAATTGCCGTCCGACGGATGTTACATAACCTGCAGGAAATGCCATAGGAATCTTCACTTTACATGTTCCGGACTTTCTGAAACAACCTGGCAACGCAAATCCAATGCCAAACGAGAAGAATCGAAGTGCCTAAACTGTAGAGAGAACAAAGAAACGCCACCACCTACGACGCCACTGATTACGCCGGAGGCAGAATCGGAGACGATGAACTGAACAGACAACAAAACACCGGTGAGTGTTATAATTTGAGTTCCGTTAATTTATTACTAGAAAAAGGTTTAGAAAATATAAAAGCCAGCTTGGTAGATCTTGTCCAAGAACTATTTGATAAACAGAATAAAGAAATAACAAAAAAAATTAGCGAATATGAAGAGTTTGTTAAATTTAATAATTCAAAAGTCGAAGAAGTCTTACAAACGGTAAAAGACATTAAAACCAGCATTAACGCATTAACTGAGAGGCAGCTGTCTTTCAAATTGATAAAAGACACATCGGAACTCCGTCAAGAATTTAATTCCCTCAAACAACAATACGAAGTTTTAAACCAACAACAACATAAAGAAGACCTTGTCATAAACGGTCTTCCAGAAACCGAATCCACAGAAAATCTCAGAGACGTAGTTCTAAAGTTAGGCCATGCAATTGACATTCCCTTACAGCATAATGATATTCAGACCATAAATCGGTTTCCCAGGAAGAACAGAAAACAAGGTTCGCCACGACCAGCACCAGTCATAGCTCGTCTGACAAGCAAGGCTACAAGAGACAATCTCATAAAAGCCAGCAGACTGAAAAAACCAGTAGTAAGGATTTAAATGCATCGCAAGACAATACGCCAATCTTTCTATCTGAATATTTAACACCTTTCAATCAGAATCTTTTGTACCAAGCAAGAAAGAAAAAAACAGAAAAAAGTATCAATTTTTATGGATCAAAGACGGCAAAATATTCTTGAGAAAGTCACAGACTTCAAAGTCTATACAAATAAAAAGCTCGGAAGATATAGACAGGTTGTCAGAGTGAAACAAAAAACTCTAACTTAGTTCAATAAGAAGATCTCAACACAACAAAAATGAATGTGAACCATCAGATAGATGTAATTACACCAGAATACATCAGTAATTGTACTTTCGAATCGCTTGATGCATGGAAACAACACACGAGAGGTCTCTCAATCTTGCATATTAACATCAGAAGCATCCGAAAACATTTATTATTACAGGCTTATCTGAGGAATTACACTGATATTATTGATATAATAATTCTTACAGAAGTATCCATAACTAATGACGAAGCGACTGCTTTCCAAATTCCAGGCTTCCAACAACATAGATCATGCCGCCAAACAAGAAGAGGGGGTGGAATACTAATATTTATGAAACAAAAATTAATAGCAAAAGAAATGGCCTATCAGTTTGATCATGCTGAAACCCTCTGCCTCGAAATCATTAATACCACGAATACACAGCATCCCATAATACTAAATGCTATTTACAGTCTGCCAAACCTAAACATGGTAAAATTCTTACACGAACTCAATTGCTGGCTTTCAAGCCAAGAAATATGCTCACCAAACACCTAATGATAATTGACGACATAAACATAAATATTGCAAATGAAAACCAGAACAACACTGTACAACATCTAGACACACTATCCATGTATAATCTAATACCAACAATAACATCATGTACTAGAGAAGAAATATTCGGAAATATTATCACTGCCTCCTGTCTAGACCATATAAACGTCCGAGCATCACCAAATAGTTACACTGCATCAGTCATAAAGTGCAAAGTAGCAGACCATTACTTCACCGCTCTAAACCTGCACACCAAGACAATACCCATGCAATGTCCCACAGAAGAAAAACGACAGCAAACAATAATAGACGAAGAAATAGTCAACCACGAAATAAGAAAAACAGACTGGGAACACCTGGCATCAGATTCAGCAGATATCTTATACAACAACATTAAACTCACACTGGAGGAAATATATAAGAAAGCTACAAAGAAAGTCCGAATTCGATTAAAAAACAACACAAAATCCTTGGATAACACAAAACTTAATCCTAGAAATACACAGAAAGGACGCTTTATGGAAAGAATTAAAGCGATATAAAAATAACACAACCTTAAAAACTGAATATAAGATAACAAGGAATCGCCTTACAACACAAATTAGAAATGCAAAAAGAAGCTACTACAGAGACAAATTAACCTCCGCACAAAACAACATGAAACAAACCTGGCATCTGATTAATGAAATGCTAGATTCTGTTCCCAACACCACTGCCTCCGAAACCATAAAACACAGCTTCATGAAAGACGCAAAACCTGTCCAACAACTAGCAAATGACTTTAACCAATACTTTGCAGACTCCATCCAAGAACTTCACAGAAATATTCCCCCAATCACAAAACGAGACCCTTCACTTGGACCGCGATCAAAACAGACATTATGGTTCCCAGCCATAAAAGAAGCAGAACTTCTCTCAGCAATACATCAAATCAAACCAAACAAAGGCGCAGGAATAGATGGTATCAGACCTAAAGATATAAAGCAACATGCAACTAGTTTAAGTCCTATCCTACTGAAACTAATAAATAAAATATTTTAAACAGGACAGATACCAAGTATGCTAAAGACCGCCATAATTACACCCATATACAAACAAGGAAAAAGAAATTTAATCAGCAATTACAGACCCATAGCAACATTACCAATTATCAGTCAAATTATGGAGCGGATCATACTGAAGAAACTCACAGCATACACTGAGATTTTTAATATTATCCCCAAAACACAATATGGTTTTCAGAAAAATAAGGGAATAACATCTCTCTCTTGGAAGACTTTACAGACGTAATTAAACCGCCTTAGACAAAAACAAAATAGCCATGGTAGTCTTTATAGATCTAACCAAAGCATTCGATACACTTACACGACATACCTTGTTAGAAAAGCTGAGGCACCTTGGAATAGACGAGCCTCTTCACATGTGGTTTACAAACTACCTCCAAAATAGAAAGCATATCACACGTATCGGATCAGACCGAAGCAGAGAGCTACCAGTAACCTGTGGAGTGCCACAGGGAGCTGTGCTCTCCCCAACTCTATTCAATATTTACACTCACGATATTAATCAGTTACCAATCAAAGGTAAGATATTCCAGTGCGCAGACGATACAGCAATAATATCCATCCATAATAACGCAAGCATAGCCCAAACAAATATGCAACATGATATAAATCTGATCATAGACTGGCTCACGAAAAACTCCATACACCTAAACTCAGAAAAGACAAAATTAATGATATTCAGAAATCCACTGACTCGACCAGTTGATAACAAATATATAACTATCCAACATCCACTTTCCAACACAAAAAACACACAGAACAGCAAAACCACTACAATCACTCAGGTTGAAACAATATGATACCTTGGAATTTACCTCGATATGAACATGATATGAACTGGAATAGCCATATAAAACGTCTACACAACAAACTCCGAACAATAACTGGCAAACTCTACAGATTAAAAGACATAGTTCCCATACGCCTAAAAACACTAATATACAAAGCACTATGCCAAAATATACTAAGATACGTTATAACAACGTATGCTTTCTGTGCACCCTACAAATTAAATAGATTAATGTCGCTACAGTACAAAATGATAAAACTGATCTTTTGGGAACAAAGAGAAAATCACGACCTTATAAACATTGCAATGGCAGAACACAAAATACTGACAGCAAAACATTTATGTCACTATACAGCCTTGCTAAAACATTATTTCGATGCCAACTACAGGACAGTTAGAAATACATACCGTATAACAAGACCTCAGACTACTAATTATATCACATATAAATACAATAATCACTACGGAAAGGCCACGCGAAACTTCTACATCCCAGACATGATAAACAAATTACCTTTTGAATACAGAAACCTTACAAACTACAATAGCCTGAAAAGAGCTCTAAGGACATACTACGAACAATAAACACGCACCCAAAATACCATACAAACTCAATGAAACACAATATATTCGCTCAGGACTTCCAGTTTCAGTGATGCATCAATACATTCCAAGTTATTGTGTGTGTGTGTGTGTGTGTGTGTGTGTGTGTGTGTGTGTGTGTGTGTGTGTGTGTGTGTGTGTGTGTGTGTGTGTGTGTGTGTGTGTGTGTGTGTGTGTGTGTGTGTGTGTGTGTGTGTGTGTGTGTGTGTGTGTGTGTGTGTGTGTGTGTGTGTGTGTGTGTGTGTGTGTGTGTGTGTGTGTGTGTGTGTGTGTGTGTGTGTGTGTGTGTGTGTGTGTGTGTGTGTGTGTGTGTGTGTGTGTGTGTGTGTGTGTGTGTGTGTGTGTGTGTGTGTGTGTGTGTGTGTGTGTGTGTGTGTGTGTGTGTGTGTGTGTGTGTGTGTGTGTGTGTGTGTGTGTGTGTGTGTGTGTGTGTGTGTGTGTGTGTGTGTGCGTGCGCGCGCGTGCGTGTGTGTGTGTGCGTGCGTGCGTGTGTGTGTGTGTGTGTGTGTGTGTGTGCGCGCGCGTGCGTGCGTGTGCGAATTTGTCAATCATGGATTTCGTAGCTTGCCAACACAGCAAAAAAAAACAATAAATAATTACCAACTGGTGTCATCCTCAGATAAGCTTATATAGAAGCTTCGAGGATGAAAACAGAGAAATTAGTTCTCATCCAAGATGTATCATATGTAACGAAATGCATGTAAGGTACGTATCACAAGTAAACCAATGTATGTAATATACGTAAACAAATGTAAATAATGTATCATATGTAATCAAATGTATGTAATGTAAGTAATAACTGTAACAAAAGTATGCAATATAGAGTGATTATATTCATTGATATTGTATATATAGAGTGTAAAATTGCAAAGAAACATCTGTAATAATGCTCATTATGAATATTACAATAATATACGTTGTAAACAGTTATTGTTATTATTAAAAAATAATCAGCTAACCTCTATGTTGTTCCTGTATAGGGAGTAGGCAGGCCGTTTACCCTATCTAAATTTTGTTTTAAAAAAACTTTATGTACGAGAAAGTATTTGTTATGCATAATTGTGTTCATATAATGCATGTAATTTATCTGAGAAATAATAATAATAATAAAAAGAAATAATAATTATTATTATTTGTATGCAGATTGACTCGGTTTATGAACATGTTCACTAATTTTAATTAAATTTAAGTTTCGTTGGTAAGCCAACTTCGTCAGGTGTCAAAGTACAAAGATATATACAAAAAAGACCGACAGAAACATGACACACTAACAACAACAGAGCTATCAAAAAAATTGCAGTTAAATTCAAATTGGAGTCCGCGCTTCAGTTCTAGCTACATTTATACGCATGTGTGGGATCACGTGAGAACGCTAGCACTGAACAGTAGAGCTATGCGAATCTGGCAAATTGTAGCTAAGGTTGGTATTCATGTGGGTAGAATCAGGGGTATTTCTTTTGACTCCAGGATACGTCTTTCAAGTTCATCGTTATACATTTGTGAATATTAAAAGCTTGATTCCAGTCTGTTTGGTGTTGGCGGCCTTCGTCAGAGTTTACAGAGAACAAGACGTGGCTTGCGAGAGCACTTGCTCTGATTCTATTATAAGAGATGTCTATTTTGTGCTCTTCAAACCAACAAGCAGCGTCTTCTTCAATGGTGCAATAGCGAAGAATTACACCACACTCTCTATCGAGCAGATGGACGAGTGTTGGAATGGCGGAAGCCTAATGAACGTTTCTTAGCAGAGTTCGTAACCCTAAATTGTCCTATTTCTTAAGACCTCTGTTTGTGGTGCCACGAACACTGAACTCCGAGAGGTATCTGAACATTCTGGACAATGCAAAGCTTTGTACTTTGCGACGTTTCTACGGATCTGACCATTGTCTCTTTCTTCCTAACAGTGCACTGTGTCATAAAGCTGTTGCTATAACTGCGTGGTTTGTGAACATGAACGTCACCACTATTGGCTGGCCTCTAAAGAGTCCTGATCTCAACCCTATTGAACATCTGTGGAATGAAATGGACATTCTTTGACCTCGAGTGTGGTCAAGGGATGTCAACCCCACAACAGTCCAAGACCTCATTACATGGCTACAGGAATAATAGTCCAAAAGTCCCATTGATTTTTGTCATGCACTTGTGGAAACTGTGCCCATAGATTGCTGTAGTCATTGCAGTGAAAATGCAGAGGTTCTGCATCCTATTAAGGTGGGCACCCTGACTGTTCCTCACACAATGGTGTTCATTGACTTCTTTCCAAGCAGCGTACAATAAATCCTAGTTATGATTAGAAATGTCACCTCTAATAAATAGTATACCTTTGGAATGCACTTAATTTCAGTGATAATGAGAGACGGACAAGGGATCTCTATCACTTTTAAAATTGAATCAGTTTCTGTCCATAAAGTTATGACTAAAAGAATGCTACTTACTTTCCTTAAAAAGACATTACATAATAATAATAATAATAATAATAATAATAATAATAATAATAATAATAATAATAATAATAATAATAATAATCCCATGGAACATGATTTTGTCGAAGCGGGGAAGATCTGAGGTTCTTCAATTATGTTAGCTAAGCTTGTGTCGCATAACTACTAGAATGTCACCCAAGCGAGAGAGAGATTTCAACTCAGAAGCCATGCAAAAAGTCTTTCACGTAGCCCAATGTTAATGATGAAAAGCAAAAGTCCATACTGGATTAGTAAGTGCCTGGGTTATCAATGACTATATGTCAGTTATCAGTGCTCCAGTGCATCAGCAACAAGTGGACTACGGAACCTAAATCTCGTTTTTGGTAAACCAGAGCTAGAAACTTAGAACGGAGCAGAAGAAACCAAACGGGAAAATTAAATCGACTGTATGGAATGTGGAAGAAAACAAGAAAGTTATGATATATTTTTAAGAATCGACACCAGAAAAAGTTTTAAAAATACAAGCACATGGCTTTGAAACAATTATTCCCAAAGTCTTCAATAACAGAAAGACTTAGGAACCAAAATAATTTTATTGAACTCGCTTTTCAAGTATGCAATCAATGCACCAGTAGCAACAAATCATCAGATATATCGAAATTCAAAGAAATTATAATGATCATCTAGTTGACAGCATACCTCAGACTATGTTGACAGAAATGCAGTGTGGACTGAAATCGGCAATATAGATACATATGAATGCAACAAATCAGCGACATAAATTAAGCACCTCTATAGTGCACTTAGAAGAACAATGAAATATTGCACCATTCTATTAAAAATGATCTAAGTTCGATTCTCGTCGTGACGAGAATCGAATTTAAATTCGAATAAATTAAATCCTCACGACGAAGATCGAATTCAGTGAATCGATGTTTCAGTTGAAGGTGAGTGAGCTGGTCTCATATGGAGGTAGTAGGAGGATTTTTTCTCCCGGAAACTTGAGTTTTTTATATCACACAGGCAAATCGGCCACAAGAACACACACACAATTTAGAGACAGTAAATTGTGCAAAACGGTGGGTGGGATAGCGTTGTGTGATGGTATTAATAATAGAGTAAAAGTGACTTCCACGATGATTCCTTGGACTCTTAGGAGGTTGTCACATAATAATTATTATTATTATTCCTGATACCTCCAAGGAGTCCGAAGACTCAATAATAATAATAATAATAATAATAATAATAATAATAATAATAATAATAATAATAATAATAATAATAATAATAATAATAATAATAATAATAAATGCCGTTCATAAATGAAGGCTAAAACAATTCCAGTAATAGAAACATCGTAACTGAAATTTAAACTGAAACTGAATGGTGGTACATTGCGCCCTTCGATTGAAATAGGCCTAAGTTCGATTTTCGTCGCGACGAGAGGAATCTTTATCTGGACGATTTCAATTGAAGGTGAGTTAGCCGATCTCATTCGGAGGTAGCAGGGTTTTTCCTCCCGGAAACTCGGGTTTTTCATTCCGCATACGGAAAAATCGGCGCTTCAGAACACACGCAATTTACAGACAAAAAATACTAGTTGTGGTTGTAGTGAAGGTTGTAGTGTGGTTGTAGTGCAGTAGATGGCGTTGATGGAGATGATTCGCAATAGAGGTTCGGTGTAGTGGTTGAGACAGTTGTAGGTGTCCTCCCGCGATGAGTCTTCGCACTCCTTGGAGGTATCAGGAATAATAATAATAATAATAATAAATTTCGAAGAAAAAAAAATCAGCTCTTGTATAGCATAGTCTGTAGTTAGTCGGTGGGCAATAATTTACATTTGTTGCACAGGCCAAACTAAAAATTAAGTAATATCCGGACATACATTTCTCTCCATGAAATAAAAGGACAAGGATGCAAAAGAAGTTATCGTGCAATAACATGCTGCCTGCGAACTGTGTTTGAGGTGTTTACTACAACATTAGTACACATAATAGTTTACATACCATAGTAGTTTACTACAACCATGCCTTATATAATCAAATCAAATTTATTTCAACTAACAAAAGGATAGTTTTTATAAAAAGACTGAAGGGAAAGAAGAAAAAAAAAGCCACTCCATGTTTATAAAATGATTGTTCAAAAACGAAAGACAAAACTTAAACATGACGTGAATAGGATGAAGAAAAGTATTTCTTCCCACATCCTTGGATCCTAAAATCATTAGTGATAATCAGAATTATCAAAACGTAGGTTAGAGACATTCGGAATTAGCAAAAAATGCTAGTTTCTGGCACCTGCTTAAAACATGGAAACAACTTTTGTCAATGATTAATTATTTTGAGATGTCAGCATTAGACGTGAAGTTGTCCTGGTGATTCCTTGTCACTATTATTCTCCAACTTATTATTACGTGGCATCTCAAAGGAGTCTCTTTGTACTCCTTTGAGGTGTCAGGTAAAACACATGAGACTCATCGCTGGAGGGCACTCCACTACACACACACCTCACCGTCTCCACTACTACTTAATTCTCATATTACAGACAACTATCATCAATGCCATCTACCCCGTCACCAGTGCTAACAGTATTTTTGTCTATACATTGCGTGTGTTCTGAAGGCAGAGTTGCTTGTATGCGGGATGAAAAACCCGAGCTGGGAGGAAAAAACCTGCCACTTCTGTATGAAATCAGCTAACTCACCTTCAGTTGCACTACAATGATTTTCGGTTATTCGCTTGAATATTATTTTGGAGAAAAAGACAACTTGGATGTGAATTTTCTAAAAATAATATAAAAACTTCACATCTGCTGTATATGAATGACTTTGAATCATGTGCAAAATTGGCACAACAAATAGATTCATTATTGGACATGATTGGTGTTTTCAGATCAGAACATTAAAATGGAATTTGGTTCTGATAAATATACAATTTTATCTCTTAACCGAGGAAAAATTAATAGCACTAGTAATTTTAGTTTTGAGAAGGAGAAATGCTTAAAAGCAACAATTCCACAAGCGAATACAAAACGTCCCTAGCAATATTACAAATGATATTCTCCACTTGAAATCTAAAACGTAAGCAGCAACTGAATATATCAAAAGAGACAAGAATATTCTGAGAAGGAAACTTAATAGGTTGAAAACATTTCGAGCAATGAATTCTTGGGCTATACCAGTTAACGATTGCACAACTAGGAGAATAGGTTGGACAAAAGAAGATCTGCACAAAGTGAACAGTAAAAATCGAAAATTAATGACTAGGCATCATGTAATTACACCAAGAAGTGATATTGACTAGCTGTATCTTCCAAAAAGAATAGGTGGACAAGATCTGCTGCAAATGAGACAAACTATTGAAAAGAAGAAATTTATTTTTAAAAATATATCGTGGTACTGAAAAAATACTCCAAGTCGTTTCACAAACTCTTTTTAAGGTAATAAGAAAAAAAATCGATTACAAGAAAGATCAGTAAAATAATCGATTTCAGAACCATAAACATAAACCCATACATGGCAAAAGATTGAATAAAAAATGACAAAACCAAGACAGTGCAATGGCTACAGTATGGATATATGTTGAAAGAAACTAAGGATTTTATTCCAGCTATTCAAGAACAAATGTTGCACACTATTGCAGTTATAGCAAAAATTGAGAATATCAATAATAATAGTTAATACAATGAATCGTGCGAGAAAATATGCGACGAGAAAGCTGAAACAGTAAGATTAAACAGTGCAGCATAATTACTCAAACAAATTAGAAATCCTGCTTTGATCCTAATAATTCATTGGCATTTATGGGGGAAGGAGAGACAAAAAAAAGGAAAATCGGCTTTACTACCTAATACTCGTAGTAGCATAAATTCGAAACAGTATTGGAAAGTAAAATTTCAACAATTCTCTGAGATTTTAGAATACAAATGATCGGCCTTTGAGCAACAATAAAGGTTGGCCTGGGTAGCCGAGTAGTTAGCGTAGCAGCTGTCCAGCCAAGAGGCTGCGGGTTCGAATCCCGCCAAGGGCATGGATGTTTGTGATTTTGTCCTATTAACTGTTTACTTTGCACTTGGTTAGACTATAATAAGTTTAGTTTAATCCTTTATCCAAGTGTAAGCAAACAAAGTTTGGGTCTGAAAATATCTTCAGGACTGAGGTAAGGTGGTGCAACACCAAGTGCAAAATATCTTCCAACATCTTTCTCAAATCCAGAGTAATTCAATAATAAGGTAGTATACCTGTTGGTAACTTGTATAGGTAAATATGACCTCTCCTATTGCTTCTGACTTAGTATCTCCATGTTTGGGTCTGCCTCCCACTGATGAGAACTCAATAAAGGTCGAAACCGGTTGTAAGCTTGGGTGATGAATGGCAGTGCTGTATCCCGTGAAGTTTTAACTGAGGCGCGGCTGTTGTTGTGACCCAGGGCCTGCCTGGTGGGGGTAATGAATGGCAATACTGTAGCCTGTGAAGTTAACTGAGGCACGGCTATTGCTATTACTCTTCCAGATGAGCAAATGAGCGTTTCTGAGTTTCTGACTTTCTGATCCTGCAGGTCGCTCATTATTTGGTGATCAGAGGGGTTTTACATGTTTTTGGATTGGTATCCCAGCACTTAAACAAAGGGAAATTGGTCTGAGTAGTGGCTCTTCCCTTAATGCATAGCAGTATACATGTCCGTAAGGAGCTGTGCGTTGCATTATGGGACATACTGAGACAAGAAGTGATGAGAGCGCTTGGTCCACCTTTGCTCGGAGTTGCCTGGTGTTGTACCACCTTTCTTCAGTCCTGAAGATATTTTCAGGTGCAAATTTTGTTTGTTTACACTTAGATAAAGGATTAAACTAAATTTATTGAATGTTTATCTTATGTGCTTCTGTTACCTGTGTCCTGGCGCAGTACGACCTTTGATGTCTTTGCGCCATAAAAAATAAGATAAAAAAAACACAATAGACTTGATATTATGCCTATTGAACATCGAAGAGTTTTGATTATTAACATATTACTAAATAGCTACAACAATATCAGCAGGAAAGAACTTGAAAATAAATCAAAATTGGTTTACTGTGGTTTAAAAAGATCACACTCCTCCCAGTTATTATTGGAAGTATATTTCGCACTTTTGACAACATGGAGCACATCAGGCAAACGGACTCCTTCATCAGAAACTCGCAACACTTCGTAGAAAAACTAGGAGAATTTTCTACTTTACCAACTGACATTCCAGTTAGTCTAGATATTGTATCTTTGTTCACAAATATTCCTGTAGATGAAGTTATGGCACTTGTAAATGGCTGGTTCCCTGCTGACATCTCCCCTATTTGGTGATTGTCTCAACTCAAGTTGTTTCCCATGGAGTAGGAAAATTTACAACTATCTGACCTTGCAATGGGAAGCACTCTAGCTACTCCATGACTTTTTCATGGAACAGTTTGAAAAAGATTTCCTGCTATCTACAAATCCATAACCATCTCTTTGGTGGTAGAGATATGTAGACAAACATTTATAATCTGGAAAGACAGTGCGGCTGAGTTACACGATTTTCTTACATATATTAACTCCTTCCACCATAAAATTAAATTCACTTTAGAACATGAAGATGAAGGAAAATTACCTAGATGTTTTAATTTCGAAAAATGCAGGAGACCTCTCGTTTAGATTATACAAAGGAAAATTACCTTTCCTAGATGTTTTAATTTTGAAAATAGCAGAAGGAGGTCTCTCTCTTAGATTATACCGTAAGCCACTCATATAAGCCCACCGACCAGGTTGGCCAAGTGGTTAGCGTATCCGTTCTCCGACCAAAAGTCTGTGGGTTCAAATCCCGCCGTGAACATGGATGTTTATGATTGTCTGTGAAAATACTAGTGGGAGTAAGTAGTAGATGGCGTTTGTGTAAATGATGCAGTTCGCTGTGGTTGGTGGATTGAGTAGTGAAGACAGAGAGTTGTTGAGTGGGTGCCCTTCTCGATGAGTCTTTGGACTCCTTGGAGATGTCATGTAATAATAATAATATAGGTCGTTACCTATATTTCTCTTCACTGCAAAAATTAAGTTATTATGCATAAGCTGAAAAAAGGGCGAGCTCTATTACAGGAGATGAAGAAACACTAAAAGAAGAATTACATTTTCTTCTCCAACTATTGGTGAGCTGTGAATATTCCAAGAAAATGGTACAAAGCATATTATTCTTTACTCTCTACTTCTGCTCCACAACAGATCCCTGACATTCGCTACAGAGCCTCTGGTTACACCCCTTATATTGACAATCTTTCTCCCAAAATCGCCAGTCTCCTGAAATATCGTGATATGAAAATATGAGAGTGGTTTGCAAACCCATTGTGACTATACGAGCTCGGTTACATTCACCCAAGGACAACAGCCCTTTCAATAAACATTCTTTGCTTACAAAGGACAAACATCTTGAAGTTTGGAAATTAGACAAAAAGAGCATATCGGATGCGTTAATAACAACAGAGAAAACAGCTCAGGCCTAGCTTTCGACTTTTTTCACACTCACCATAATATTAAATGGGACAGGGGATCCATGCCTCACATAGAAGACAACTTCAGTGCCCACAGCATCAAAAAGGCTGCCACTCACAAGGCACACTGAACAGAAACCCAGGAACGATATTATGATATTTGGAAGTCACCTGGGGCGAATTCTCCATATTTGCTATGCTTGCTGCGCAAGCTCATTAATTGAGAAAGAAGTAATATTTATTTGTTAATAAATGCATGCTTGTATAAGCATTCCATTTAGGCTTTTATTTTTGTAGACAGAAGACGTCTTAAGCTTGCGCGTCAATAATTGAGCTTTGCGTTATGTATCGAAGGCCGATGCTTGCTCATCTAGTCAAATCTACGTTGGCTTGCTCGGTTGTGGGAGCTTCCAGGTCCTCGCTGCAGCACTGTGATTTCGTGCGGGCGCATAGTCATTTCGGCTCCCGTCACGTCGTCTTAAACACAGGCCATACGCAGTCAAAGTAGCTCTAGCCAGTGCGCTTCAGCCAACCTTTATAAGTGTGCATGTTGCTTGGGAAAATTAAGTTACAACCAACTTTTTATGATGATGTTATTGACCAGTTCATAAAGAAGAACCGTAGGGTAGAATTTGTATTCAAGTAGCTAAATTAAAAAAGATAGAATATCATTTGTAAAATAAATGTTGTATTTGCATGATTAAATGTACATAAATTTCTAAATATATATAGAAATTATATAGGTTTAAATGGTCAGTAATTCATTATTCCTCTAATCAGACTTCAATCACACCTCTCACTCCCTGAATGATAACAAGAGCAAATGTGAATTTCAAGACCAGCATTCGCCCCTGGAAGTTACTTATTAGATCATTCCACACGTCAGACTTTAATTTTCTCCCAACTATCACGCATGACAACTGAACGAGGACTGACCTGTGAAGCTTCCAAGCTCCACGTCTCTTTTTTTTTTTTTTTTGTGTAATGGTTCCTACATGTTCGATTTTAGTTATGTAATGGTTCATGTTTACCGTACTTATAGTACTTATTTATTTATTTATGCTCTTCCTAAACCAGAAGAAGCCACTGGCATACGTGACGAAACTAGTCGGTTTCATTCTTTCTTTCTTTTTTAATCGTTCCCTCTTTTACCTTTACGGTGTTGAGGGTTTCTATTCCTTATAACCACAACCGTTATACGAAGATAAGGTGGTTGGCTCTATGTCTCCCAGTGATCCTAAGTCTGTAGAGGCGTTGTGTTCTCAAGGCCTGTTTTCCTGATTGCAGGAGGAAAAACCACAGATAGACTGAGGAGAAAAACCCTGCAGTCCACGCTCAAGACCGGATAACTTGACTATGTCTGAGAAAGATCCTAAGTTCCTCACGTATCGAACCCAGGACACTCCTTTCTCGGACATATGGTTGCGAAGCGCATAGTCACTCGGCTAACCGCGCGGATAACTAGTCGGTTTAACTATCTATATTACGATCTTTTAAACCCAGTATTAATTATCATTAGTCATAATCTTTATTGCTCGAAAAATCTACATATTCATCATAAACATCAAGGTATTAAACACTTGCAAAATATGTTATTACATTATTTATCCACTGACAGACGATTCTTAGATTGAGTAGAATCCGAATTGAACTATATCTCCAGTTGTTTTGAGTGTGCTTCGAATGTGTGAATATCTTCTTCTGTTGCATCAGTCTTATGACTAGTAGCTCAGCAGCATTTCCTTGCATTCTTCTCTTCTGTTTGCTTTTCTCTTTATTTAATAGCGTTTTTAGTCCAGTGCTTCGTTTTATTTGATCAAAGTATATTTTCCTTGGTCTTCCGCTTTCTCTTTTTCTTTTGATTTTATTTTCTATTATTCTTCTAGTCTCAATAATAATAATAATAATAATAATAATAATAATAATAATAATAATAATAATAATAATAATAATAATAATAATGCGTATCAATGATTTAGGCTAGCATGGCCTGTTCCGGCCTTAGAAGACATCGTTGAATCGTTTAAGAGGACGTCCTGGTTAATAGCATATAAAGAAATAGAATTAGACCAATTAATAATATGAATAAATAAATAATAATGGTTATTGTACGTCCCTGAACATTCTCATCAATGTACATTATTGTAGGTCTGCAGCGGATATATTATTGGTTCAAATGCCTAAAGTTATTTTTCTGTTATGTTTTTTCTTTATTTCTATCTTTTCTTTTCTTTTCTTTTCTTTTCTTTTTTTTTCCAGCTAATTCCAGAGTCAGTCGATCTTTGGTGGTTGTAAGTAGACTTTCTTGTGACTAAAATAATTTAGCTTTGAATCCAGTAATTCAGCAAAATTATCCAGAGAACTTATACAAATAGCACGTTGTTTTCTCTCCTGGGAACTCGGATTTTTCATCATGCATACAGGCAAATCGACCTTCAGAACAATTTATAGACAAAAATTATTGTTGGTAGTGGTGATGGGCGGAAGATGGCGTTGATGGTAGTTGTGCATGGTGGGAAAATAAGTATAAAAACCGAGTAGTAAGGGAGACGGTTAGATGTGTGTAGGGAAGTGGAGTAGATTGCCCTTCCCCCCTGCGATAAGTCCTTGGAAGTGTCATGTAATAAGAATAATAATAGTAATAAAAATATGCTAGTTAGGAT
Organism: Typopeltis vanoorti; assembly: GCF_054136105.1. Lineage (NCBI taxonomy): Eukaryota > Metazoa > Arthropoda > Arachnida > Uropygi > Thelyphonidae > Typopeltis > Typopeltis vanoorti. Next base: position 33,053,119 of record NC_143551.1, read on the forward strand.
TAGGAACATCGCCTTCCATCTAGAATGCAACAGAAATAAGAGAATGGAAAGCAAATACCAGTTGCTTGCCAATTAAAAAAACTAGAACTAAAACATGATTTCTACTCCCCTTGGGGAATGAAACTGGATCACCGAATTTATTTGTATTTCAATTTTCCACACACTTAAGCTCCTTCGCAACATGCTGTTTACTGACTGACTAAGCTTTTGTCTTGTATGTATCTGAATAAGTTGGTAACTGAAATTAACTGGTCAATTCTACACCCATTAGAAATGAAGAATGATGAAGTCCATGCTTCCAGAATTCTCGCAGACTTACTTTATGAAAAATTTCAGAATAGCATAATTCCATGCAGATTAGTCAAACATATTATTATTATTATATTGATTCTTATATTGATGAGGCATTGGACACCTCCAGGGAGTCCAATGACTCATCGAAGGAGGGCACCAGCTCTACAACTCCGTCTCCAACATTCAATCACCAGCTGATCGCAACTACACTAACGCCATCTACCGCCGACCACCACTGGTATTTCCACAGACAATCACAAACATCCATGCCCATTAAATGTATTAATACATTTAATGGGCATGATGTTTGTGATTAATACATTGAATACATTTAATTTGAAAACTGAAATAAATATTATCCTTTTGACGTACTCAGTATGACTTCAGTGGCATTGAGAGTAAACGAGAATTTAAAAAAAAAAATAAGGAAAAAAAAAAAGAGTTCATTTAATTTAATATATTTAATACATTTTAACTTGAAGACTGAAATAAACATTATCCTTCGTGATGCACTCAGTATGACTTTAATTGCATTGAGAGTAAACGAAAATTTGAAAAAAATAAGGGAAAAAAATAATTAAATTAATTTTATTCCGTAAGAGGACGAGTTGAAAGCAGACGACTACGTAAATGCAAATAATTTTGTTTAATTCTACTGGTTTTCCCCACTGTAATCATTAATATTTAACTTGTCCAGTTATCTGGTATCGTGTAGTCATTTTTATTTTATTTTATTTATTTTTTAGTGTAGACGTGGTAGTATATTGCTGAAAAGCGAGGCTTTGAAATATAGCGACTAAATAAGTAATAACCGTCGGAACAGATTTGAAGTGAAGTTGAATGCTAACTTTGTTTACGCGTGTGAACTCGATATTGCTTTGGATTCGCTGCCTTTGGAAAGCATTGCTATATCGGTTACTACAGTCTTAAACCGTTCAATATTCGTTTATAATGATTTGGGAGGACACATGCTTCGGTTGCTTATCATGCGATTGCTGTCGGAAGAAACCGCCGGTGCAAAACTGGTAAATCAGTTTACTCTTGTTATATCCAAAGTTTTGAGTCGGTGGAGACTAGGGTGTGCCTGAGTGCCAACGTTTCCTTCAGTTTGTTACTAGTACATTCAGATAACTTCAGCCTTTCTCAGTCGGTCTATTTCTTTTTCGTGACATCGGTTCTTAATTCTGTAGTGGTCTTTACTCAATTTTTAAAAAAAACATTTCAATTCCATTCCCGTTTTTTTTAAACCTTTGACAGCAAACATGAAATATATTCACAGCTGGTGGGCTGTATTGATCCCTATGAAAACAATGCAGGGCGTTTTCATTTTTATTGATTTATTTCGAATCTGGATTTTCAAGAGTTTCCCCAAGCGAACAGTTGCCTTCGACATGTATATTTGATTGAAGTAGTTCCAGAACAAATGAACTGATTTTCAGTCTTTGAAAAGAAGACTGTCATGTAATTTATTTATTTATTCTTTTTTATGCAATTGTGTGATAATAACTACCACTTTAATGTCGCGAACACCTTCACTGATACGTTTCAGGCACATTTTTAACATTAATATAAGACCATGTATAAATCCTCTTATTAATCTCTAATGCTCTTAGTCATCCTCTACACCAGGGGTTCTCAATCTTTTCCAGTGGCATACCACTATATTTAATTCAATATATTAGATGTACCAGTAAGGCAGTGGCTCACATGGTACCATAGGTTGAGAATCCCTGCTCTACACCATTCAGAATTTCATATAAATATAAAATTACTTCTGACTTCTTTTCTATTTTCTAAAAGGAGTATGTAATAGTCTTTTAGCTCTTTTTTTGAAATTTGTGTAAAAGGTCTCTATGTATATAAATCCTTGGAATACCATCGACCTCTAGAAAATGGATTTGAATTTCACTGTGACATGGATGTTTGAAAGTCTTTAGGTAGATGATTTTCATTATCCAATGTAGGACTGCCAACATATTTATCAGAGTCCTGAAGTGTCTTGAAAAAGCACTTACTTTCTTCCTGAGAGCAGTATTACTTCAACCTTGGTCCACCTACTAAGGTGGACACAAGTTCAGAACATTTCACAGAGGTCAGGTGATATTAAAACAAGCAACAAAAATATTTTTGCACATCATAGTGCAAAAATATTTTTGCACTTCGCCTAGCAACATTAAAAGTAATTGTTTCAGTTCCTTTAATTTGTTTATACTACTGGCCTATTTAAATCTTCTGAAGATAACTTTGGATTCTCAATGGTCATTTGTGATATTTTAAAAATAGGTTGAACATCAAGAGCCATGCTTTGTAGCATATTCTGTTACTTTCCTTTTCTATTGCTAATCTATCCTTGATCTATCTCCTCTCAACTTAAACATAACTCCTCAAGCACCTCTTTTGTTATGATGGCTGGCATGATGTACAATTGTTGCAACCTTGCTAACTGAGGATGAATTAGCAGTCACATATAGAGGTGGCACTTTTTCCTCTAAGATTCAGGAATTTGTGTTTTCTGCTATGTTTTTCTTCCCACAAAATGAACAGATTGGGCAACATAATGTAGAAAATGCAAACACCTCCATAGTGCAATTGGAAGAACGATGGTACATTGCACCCTTCAATTGGAAAAGGCCTAAGTTTGATTCACGTCATGACGAGAAGAATTTTTGTATGAGTTTTTTTCAATTGAAAGTAAGTTAACTGATCTCACAGAGAGGTAGCAGGGTTTTTTCTCCCGGAAACTCGGGTTTTTCATCCTGCATATAGACAAATCGGAATTGAAAACACACAATTTACAGACAAAAAATACTAATGGTGGGGAGCAGATAGCATTGGTGTAGATGATGGCAGTGGCAGTTCGCTGTGTTTAATGGATTAAGTGGTAGAGATGGAGAGTTGTAGAGTAGGTGGTGCCCTCCCTTGATGAGTCTTTGGACTCCTTGGAGGTGTCACGTAATAGTTGGAAGATATTTCACTGGGCTCATAACCCTGATTTATCTGACAGTAATTCTAAATACCAATTAGTCAACTTCCTATATAGCAGTTTGTCAAATTCCCACTCTGAAGGCCAAAAATATCATTCTCTCATCAGGTATGTTGATCATCCTGTTATGAATGAGTCTGTTAACAGCATGCCCTGTTAACAAACTCATTCTGACCTTCATCTTAGAGAACTTTTGTGCCAGTTTTGTGCTCTGCTCCAAACCAGCTAATGGAATCTTGTGAACTAATGGAAACTAATACCTACCGAATCTTCTATTTCAGTAACTCCACTCCCTAAACTATTAATGTAAAAATAGGCAGGGTGCTTAAGGGTCAAAGCTGTATAACTGAGAGGAGACCTCCACATAGCCTTTAAAGGAATGCAGAGAACTGACCAGGGCTTCTGACCTAATGTCCAATCCTCACCTTCTCGTGGTGCACCCTGTTGGGTATCTACTTGGATACTGAACGAACGAGGATGTGCTGGCAATTTGGGATTTAGCCGACCAAATTGCATTCTTATTGGTTAAACCAAAATAAAAAATGATGGTACAACATGACAAAATTTCATGCCAGATGGGGCATCGCCCGGTTAAACAAGGCCCCCGTTGTTTTTGCCAGGGAACCAGGGCGAACAGCGAAAAGTCAGCTACTGGAACAAATCTTAAAACAAACCCCAACTCAACATCACCAGAGTTAAAGATTGGTACTATCAACGTAAGAAGCCTGAATGGCAAAGAAATGGAGCTAGCTGAAGAATTAGAAAAGTACCAGGTCAACATAATAGGGGTGACTGAAACAAAAAAAGACAAAAACTGGTGAGATCTTTCTGAGCAATAAATACAAAATTTTATATTCAGGCAATGACAATCAAGGAAAAGAACGAATAGCCATAGTATTCAACACAAAATACGAGGCTAATCTTTTTGAATGGCAGTCAGTCTCGAGTAGAGTAATATGAGCAAATATGAGAATGGGGAACTGGACAATGAGACTTATTTGTGCCTATGGTTTCTACTGAGGTAGAAGTCGAGAAATTTGTTGAGGCTTTAGAAAAAGCAACTGACATAATGAAAAAGGAAGAGTTGGTCCTTGTTGGGGATCTAAATAGCAGAGTAGGAAATGATTGAGACATACCAAAATATTTTGGGAAAATTTGGAGAAAAGAGCAAAGCTAATAATAATGGCAAATATCTGTTGGATTTCTGCTCAGGACATGGACTGTTTATTACTAACACAATATTCCAACATAAAAATGTCCACAAATTCACATGGAGAGAAGAGGCAAGGAATAAGAAAAGTCTCATTGACTATGTTACTGTTGCTAGTGATGTTTTCTCAGTGATGCAGGACACCAGAGTGTACAGAGGATTTAAAATTGGAAGTGGTCACCATTTCGTCTTGAGCAGGATAAAATTGAATTTCATATTGAAAAGAATAACATGTAAGAAAGTGTTAAAGCGAATGAAAGTTGAGCAGCTCTCATATGTGAACTGTAGACTAAAATACACAAAGATCATTGAAGAAAAAATGAAAGAGTTTGAGAACAGGAATCAAACCTTGGAGATTCAGTGGCAAACTCTGAAGAAACCATTGATTGATCCAGCCAGAGAGGCATGTGGTGAGGTTATCTGCAAGGATAAAAAAATCAGAACTCCCTAGTGGACAAGGAAGTTGAAGAGGCAGTGAAGGAAAAGAAGAAAGCATATCAAAAGTTCCTGTCAAATAAGTCTGCTTGTGCTTTTAGAGAATATAGAGACAAATGCAAGAATGCTAAACACTGTGTAAAACTAGCTAAACAAAAGGCATGGGAGGACTTTCGCAAGAACATAGAAAATAAATATCAAGAAGGTGGCAAAATATTCTGGAGGTTGTTGAAGAAGCTTAGGAATGGAGGAAAGAGTGCTGTAAAAGGAGTTAGAGATGATGAAGGTGACATGAAAACGGTAGAAAAAGATATCCTTGAAGTATGGAGTAATTACTTTGAAAAACTGCTCAATGAAACAAGTAGTGATGACAGCACAGTGGTAAAAAACACTGACCAGGCATGCAGTCAGGAATACGTATCCATACTTGAAGTAGAAAAGCCATCAAAGGCTTGAAATGTGGAAAGGCAGCAGGAATAGATGATATTTGACCAGAAATGCTGAAGTATGGTGGTATAAGAGTCTTACAGTGGCTGCAATGCATAGTTCAGAAAGCTTGGACAGAGGAGCGAATTCCCGATGATTGGAGTAGAGCTCTCATTGTACCCATATAGAAAAAGGGAAATAAAACTGAATGTGAGAATTACAGAGCTATTTCTCTACTGAGTGTTCCTGTCAAGATCTATGCGAGTATTCTTGAGAAAGAGTTGAGAAGAATGTTGAAAGGTTGAGAAGAATGTTGAAGGTTGAGAAGAACTGTGGAAGAAAAGCTTGGTGAAGAACAAGCTGGATTCAGGCCAAATAGAGGCTGTCAGGATCAGATCTTCACTTTACGACAAATAGTCGAGAAAGCATGGAAATATAACAAAGATCTGTATTTAAGTTTTGTCGATTTGGAAAAGGCATATGAGAAGGTGCCAAGAGAGAAGCTATTCAATACGCTGCAGTTATATGGTGTCAATGGGGCATTATATCAAGCAATACTTAGCCTTTATTTGAGTTGTAAGTCAGCAGTTAGAATTGAAGGACGTACAGGAAGATGGTTTAATGTTAAATCTGGTGTGAGACAAGGATGTACATTATCCCCTCTGTTATTCATTATCTATATGGATCACATTTTATGATGGAAAGTGGTATTAAACATGATATCAAAATTGGAGATGTTAATGTCAGCTCTTTGCTTTATGCAGACTATGTTATACTTCTAAATAAATCTGGTACAAGTCTGCAAGATTCTCTGACTAAATTGAATAGCTGTTGTAATAGATATGGTATGAAGGTCAGCAATAAAGACAATGAAAATGGCAGAATCATTGAAAATGTCAACTGTGTTGTGAATGGAGAACCTGTGGAACAAGTAAAACATTTCAGCTACTTAGGCACAATTTTTACTGAAACTGGTAAATTAAATATAGAAATAGACAACAGAATCAGCAAAGCTGGTATGGTGGGAAGTCAATTGAATAAATTCATATGGAATAAGAGAGAAATTAGTCTGAACACTAAATTAGCTGTATACAAGACAGTGTTCAAACCAGTTTTAACTTATAGATCTGAGAGCTGGGTCAGAAGTAAAACCCTTGACCAAAGACTAGAGACCGCAGATATGAGAGTCCTGGAAAGATTATAGGCATGAACAGATGGCATCAATGGCAATATCATATTAAAAACGAGGATATTAGGAAAGAACTTGATGTTGTCAGCATCCAGGAATGCGTTAGCAGAGCTAATCTCAGGTGGTATGGTCACTTAAACAGAATGGGCGAAGAAAGATTAGCAAAACAAATGTTCTCTACCAGGTTGGCAGGAAAGCGACCCAGAGGGAGACCAAGATATAGGTGGATTGATACGGTACAAAGTGCCTTAGATGATAGAAATATAAGATCTGATTATGTTGGAGTCTTGACAAGTAACAGACTGATTTGGAGGAAAATTGTAGATAGGAAGTTAGTAATGATGTAATTTTTTTCATGTAGTACTATCATATCCTGTACATCCCTTGACAGTACATGGCAGGAATTTGATGATGATAAAAATAGGCCCATAATAGCAGTGGCATAGCAGGGTGGTGGTGGGGTGCAATAGGGGTGGTCTGCCCTGGGCGGCACTTTGAACCTTTTTGAACTTTTGCAGTTTATTCTAAAATACCGAGAACTCATTTCCAAATATTGTAATAATACTACGTATTTTCCTCGCAATTGCTGTAAGTGTTGCTAATTGTGAGAGGAGTTTTTCTAAATAAAATTTGATTAAGAATTACCCTCGTTACTATGAAATAAACTTACCAATGTCATCAATTTTGCTAACAGAAAAGCAAGAAAAATAGCATTTTAGAATGTAGAAATTAAAGTTTTACTTCAAAAATAAACATGGTGTTTTAATTTATTTCCCAATACACCATTTTTACTTTTTTGTTGTATTTTTGGTGTGTATTGAGAGGGGCGGCAAACCTCATGGACCGCCCTGGGCAGCAACAGCTCTAGCTACATCACTGCATAATAGGAAACCCCATTTTAGCACTCCTTTTATACATTGGTACTATTTGCTTTCTATTACAGTCATTTTTTATGACCTCCCATCCACAAAAGTTGTTAAACTTGTATGTTGGCTAAGGAATCTTTTTTCTATTTTTTTTTTTTTCTTTTGTATATAATATGAAAATGCTGCTGTAGGGACCATACATGAACTTTTTAAGGAGTGGTATGATAGATTTTGTGTTTCCAAGGAGGGACCTCCCACGATGAGTCTTGATAGACTTTGTGTTTCCTAGGAAGGAAACACAAAGGAAAAACCTCTCTGATGTGTCATTTGACTCCATGGAGGCCTGAATAATAATAATTTTTGCAAGCCTCCAATATGTGTGATGTGCCCCATGGACAAGTAGATCATGTGCACAGAACTCCTTTAGCTTATACATAAAACAGAAGAAATGTATCATCTATCCTCACAGCTTTATTAAAATATATAGCCCAATCAACAGTTCACACAGTTTCAGTTGATTTAATTCTAGTCCCTCTGGTATCTCTTTCTTTGCTCGCACCAATATCCTAACAAACAGTTCAATATATATATATATATAGTGTGTGTTTTGATTTGAAGGTTTACTAGTGCTAAGAGAGAGAAAGAGTGGTAATTTTGAACACAGTGGAGGAAATGAAGGCATTCATTCCAGCATGGATAATTTCTGCAAGAAGCTCACAATAAGGATCTGGAGAATGGAAACAGTGGTGTGACATTGGGAAGGAGGAGTAAAAGTCTCAGATATCTTTCTTTTTGGTATTGTAGTACTAAAGGATTTGAGGCTGTGATGGCAGAGGGGAGAGCATTCCATTTGTGGCTCTCCAACCAACAGGTTGCAGGTTGAAATCCTACTTCAGTCATGGATGTTTGTGATTGCCTTACTTTGTGTGCTGCTATAACCTTTGATATGGCACAATATGACCTTTGCTGTCCTTGTGCTATTAAAGAAACCATAATTCACCATAAAATCAGTTCCGTTAGCAACACGACTTGGATAAGATTATGATCTGAATTCTCAAGAGGGTGCTTATATCAAAAGTGTACTGGAAGGAGAAGTGGTGAGAACTGATTAACCAAAGATCCAAAATGTTGGGGTTAGTGGAGAGAATTGCCAGTAATTCTGGTTTGGAGGTGAATAATTTGCTTTAAGTCACTGCATGTGGCAAATAACTCTGCTTTTCTTTTATCTGGATTAGTGGAATTGCATAAAAGGAGCCAGTTGGAGTTGAAGCATTAAAAACCAGGGAAGATGATTTTCTCTATTAGTTGAATTGCAGGAAATCGTCGTGGATTTGTAACAATCAATTTCTCTAACACAAATATTGATTTCTCTTCATAAGAGAAATCAATATTTGAAATCAAAGGAGAAATTCCTTTCCACTTCTTCCTCATCCCCAAGAAAGAGGGGACCAGATCTGTGCAGATTAATGTCCATATGCGGCTGTATGGAAGCTTTATAAACAGATGTAAGAAGTTCCTTATCTGCTTGTCAGTATGTTATTTCAATAACCAGATAATCCTGTTGATTATTTTAACCATTTTTGAAATGTGCTCTCTGAACTTCAACTCTCTCTCTCTCCTTAATCTGATGCTTTCTACATAGCTGTTAATCTGTTCATCTCAGTTTGCATTACCTTACACTTTGTACATTAAACTGATAACCGTTCTTCTTTGCCCATACTGTTGGTCTGTTGAAATCATCCTGAAAGATCTCTACATCACTTTAACTATTGCTCTACCCAGTTTTGCATCATCAGCAAACAGGTGAATATTTCCCCCTCAGGTAATTTCCTGTATTGTTAATGTACAGTTGAAATAGCAGCAGCCTAAGTACACAGCCCTGTGGTGCACTTGGCTAGTCACCCTCTGTCCCTTTTTTTTTTTTTTTTTTTTCCTTTATTGTAACTCCTACTCATGAAAGGTTACAAACCTTTAGTACATTAGTACCATTGGTGGGCTAAGGATTTTTTAAAAATGTATTTCTTCCTAGTTTGGAAACTGCTCTGGAGATCAAACATAGAACTTTTTCAGAATCCACTTCAAGCCTCCAATAAGTGGGATGGTGATCTCATACTTGGTGATGAAATTCATCTTCACTTAAAGACAATCACAAATATCCGTACTCATATGGATATTTGTGATCTGAGAGGAATAGTTCATTTGTTTGCGGATGATGCGAAGTTGGGTAGGGCAATAGTGAATGCAGATGACGTCAAAATTTTGCAGGATGATTTGGATAGATTGGAGGTCTGGGCTAAGGAGAATGGATGTCAATTTAATGTGGCAAAATGTAAGGTTATGCATTTTGGGGTGAAAAGATTGGCGGCAGTTTACTGCATTGGTGGAACCGTGCTCCAGGAAATTGATGAGGCACGAGATTTAGGAGTGTTGGTGGATAAGGAATTGAAATTTAGGGGACACATTGCAAAAGTGGCCAAATCAGCTCATCAAATCACTTGGTTGCTGAAGAATACATTGACAAGCAGAGACAAGCAGGTTATTGTTCCTCTGTATCGAGCCTTGATAAGACCCCATCTCGACTACTGTGCTCAGATTTGGTCACCTAGGTTTCTTCTTGATGGGGAGGAGGTGGAGAGGATCCAGAGGCGAGTGACCAAGATGATAGCAGGTCTGTGGAATGAACCGTATGAGAACAGGTTGAGGATTTGTGGGTTGCAAAAATTGGTTGATAGGCGGAGGAGGGGAGATATGATTGAGACATTCAAATTACTGAAGGGTTTCTATAAAATTAATTCAGAAGATATTTTTGAGAACAGGGCTGGTTGTGGAAGGACTGGGGGACATCCATGGAAACTGGGCAAAAGTGTGGTTAGTAAAGGTGTTAGAGCTGGGTTCTTTACTTTTAGAGTAGTGAATGAGTGGAATGTGCTCCCTGAGTCTGTGGTGGATGCTGTGACAGTGAATGAGTTTAAGGCGAGGTATGATAGACATATCCACTCTCCAACTAACAGGCTACAAGGATTCAACCTTGTAGCCTGTTAGTTGGAGAGTGGATATGCTAACCACTCAGAAAATAAGGCCAATGAGTCTTACCTTCTCCACTCTTCCATAAACTTCTCGCTGATATCTATCCATTAACCACTCTCTCATCCATATCATCAGCTTTGTATTTGTCCCTATTTGTTTCACTTTATATAATAGATTTCCTTGTCAAATTTTATTTGACAAGCAAATGTAGTCAAATGCAAAGGAATTTGACTGGATGCATACCATTATCCTTTTAATCAACAATTATATTGACAGATAAAAGGAATGGCTACAATAACTGAGCGGTTACTTAGTAATTGTAGATATTTGATCCATCATTTTATACAAAAAAAGTGAGCAAATTGCTGCATTGTTCCCTTCCCTTCACAAATTATGCTATTCATACAGTATCATAATCTTGTCCATCCATTTCTGAATTTTGCCATTAACTAACTTCTCCAATAAATTGGCCACCACCCCAGAGATGCTGATCCATCCATAATTTTCCACATGTCTCGGAGCCTCCTTTATGCAATGGAAGTATTTTTCTCTCCTTCCATTTCCTTGTCAACTTGCTAAAGTTGAAACTTAAATTAAATCTTCTGGTCAGAGTAAGTGCCAGTTTCCTACTTTATTTTAACACATGAGCTGATATTCCATCTATATATTCCTATAGCTCTGTTTGTTAATTTATTTTTATTTGAATTTATCTGTATTTGTATCATTTGCATTCTGTGGTAATTCTTGTTGAAGTTTCTAGAACAAAAACTATATGGAAATAAATGAAAATAAATACTTTACTAAACTGAATTGATTATTCACACACTAACATTTTGCCTGCTGAAGTTTCATTTTCTGCACTTTAAAAATACATGTTTAGCAGTGATTGTGAATGACCTTGAAAACAATGACATTCACTTGCACGGAGAAGACAGTGGTGATTTTCATGATGATCTTTAATGATTACTGCTAATGGGAAGATAGTGGCATGCACCAAAATTTGTGAATGATCACAGATGTGTAGGAATAGTCTGTGCTTTAATTTGGGATTTGTGTAATAGGGCATTATTCTACCTTTTGTTTTAGAAACTTCACCATGAATCACTGCAACTGCTTCGGAAATTGGAACATGGAAATATAAGATTTGTAATATCTTAAGCACATCTAGATCATCAGCCTCTATTTCCACATCATCTACTGTTACACCTGTTACTGCAACATCACAACTCCACTTAAATGATAAACACGTGTAAAGTGATTATTTATTAATTCAACCATTTTTTTCTGCTTCTGTGACTTTCCTACCATGACATTCACCAAATTATTCTACTCATAGTGATTTGGGATTTCTTTATGCTCACTTGACTAATTTATTTATATTTATTTTATTTTTTTATTTTTTGTACTTGTATCATTCCCACACACAAGAAGTCCCATGACCTATGATATGACAGTGCATTGTGTGAAAAAGTGGTTGGAAGAAGAAAGGAATTTAGTGATGCATTTCTTTACAAGCCGAGAGAGAGAGTTGTAATCATTAGGGAAACCAGTATGGGAAAGACTGTTCCAAAGATTTGATTTGATATTTTTATGGCACAAAGAGATCAGAGGTCATACTATGCTAGGACACAGGTTACAGCAGTACATATGGCAAATAGTTAGCAGGACAATTGCAAACATCTATCCCCCTGGCAAGATTCAAACCCACAGCCTCTTGGTTGCAGAGCAGATGCACTAACAACATGACCAACCAGGCCAACCTTTTCTAAAGATCAAAGGTATATGGAATGTAGGAGAGGATAAGTTTGAATCTGAACTATATGGGTGTTGACTGGCAGCTGCTTGTGTTTATACATGATTGGAAGAAAGTGGAGGAATGGTAGTGCCCTGGTGGAGCAGCATCCATAGAAATACTTATAGAAAAGAATGTCTCATGGTGTATCTGTGGAAAAGCAACTGTAGGGAGTTAGAGAGAAAGGCCATCTATTAAGTAAATCTCTCTCTCTCTCTCTCTCCCCTGAATACAATCAAACATTCTGAGGATAGTTTTAGGTACCACTACAAATGTAGGAATTTTAGGTACCACTCCAAATGCAGTATTCTAAGTGGATTTGAGATTTATAAAGTGTTGGGAATTGAGCAGATGAGATGTGTTGTTTTGAATACAAGGGATATCAAGCTTTTCGGAGATTGAAGAGGATATGGACATGATGTGATTGTGTCAGGACATGATAGATGTGAAAGTTAAGAAGGAAAAAACTGATCTTGGCTTGATTGGTGAACAGAATATTGTCAAAAGTGAGGGAGAGAGTGAAGGATGGGCTTACTTTTGGGGAAGGAAACAAGATTGCATTTTGGTGGAATTAAAATCCATCAAAATTAGCAAGGAGATTGACGTTTAAAACATTGGATATAGATCTTGAAGCCTGAATCACATGAGCAGTACAAGATTTTGTAAATGAAGAATGGAGAGTACTGTCATCTAGTCCTATGGATAGGACTGGATGTCAGCAAAAGATCTACAGGAGATCTTTAGTTGTAGAGGAGGAGAAGGAGCATGATAGCATAGAGCCTTGAGATACTCAGGGCTGATTAGAAAATCTGCTAAAAGAAAACCATCTGCTGACATGCAGTGAAAGACTAGAGAGGAAGCTGGTGATCCACTCACAAAAGGCAGTGGGCATACATTGATTGAGGAGAGGACACACGGGAGGAAGGAACTGGATTTTATGCGGTTATTAAGGGATAACTATCTGCGACAGCATGTAATGGAAAATACTAGGGGTCAGAGAGTGCTTGACCTAGTAATTACATCTGAGGATTTGGCTGTAACAAATATGACCACATTGCCATCAATCGGTGAGAGTGATCATAGGGTCTTAACTTGGGAGGTGGCTAAAGGTGCAGAATTTTCAATTAAGACAGGGTACATGTGGAATTATCGGGCTGGAAAGTATGACAAGCTTAGGAGTTTGATTGGTTCAGTGCCATGGCATGTACAACTGCAAGGACTAGAAGTTGATAGTGCATGGGAGGTAGTTAAGAAGTGCTTGCATGAAGCAATGGCTGACTGTATACCTAGAGTCCGATAATAAATCAAGTAGGGGTTAAATGGATGAATAACACCATTAAGCTTGAGTTGCAAAAAAAGAAACAACTATGGAGGGAATTTAAGGAGAAGGGTGACCGGCAGGCACATGAACGGTATAAAGCGCAGGCCAGAAGGGTGACGAGTGTGGTAAGAAAAGCAAAAAAGGATTACGAAAGAACATTGGCCATGCAGGCTAAAGAGAATCCTAAACAGTTTTTTAGATATGTAGCAAGTAAAAGGAAAAATGTACATGGCAGATTGATTTTAAAGAATGCCGATGGTAGGGAGGTAACTGAATCAGTTGAGATAGTTGAGTTACTGAGTGAGCACTTTGCAAAAGTATATCATCCAGGTGGTGACATTGCAGAAACGAATAAACCAGTAGATTATACGGGAACTGTGGTTAATGAAGTGGAGGTGAGTAGTCTATTGCATAACCTCAATGTCAATACATCTGTGGGATTGGATGGTATACCAGCTCGTGTTTTACGAGAAGCAGCTAAAGAATTGTCAGTACCCTTGACCATTTTGTTTAATTTGAGTCTCGGGTCTGGGTTAGTCCCGAGCGGGTGGAAGGAGGGGAAAATAGTTCCACTGCATAAAGGTGGTTCCAAGACTGCTGTTGTGTTGTAAATTACCGACCGATTAGCATATCAGGAATCATTGTCAAGGTCTTAGAGAAATTAGTCAAGAAAAGAATACAGGATTGGATAGATGAAAATGGGATATTGTATGGGGGACAACATGGTTTTGTGAAGGGTAGGTCATGCCTCAGTAACTTGCTCACGTATTATAACACAGTGACGGCTGAACTGGATAAGGGTAATGGGTTTACGGTAATTCTACTGGCCCTTGCCAAGGCCTTTGACAGGATTCCACATGGAATTCTGATCAGTAAATTGCAGCATATGGGAATGGACATAGGGTTGGTGAGATGGATAGGAGGGTGGTTGACAGAGAGATATCAGAGAGTGGTTTACTCGGGAGTAGAGTCCACAAGACGGCCTGTGACTAGTGGTGTGCCACAAGGATCTGTTCTTGGACCACTGCTGTTTAATTTGTTCATAAATGATATAGGAAATGATCTGAGAGGAACAGTTCATTTGTTTGCGGATGATGCGAAGTTGGGTAGGGCAATAGTGAATGCAGATGACGTCAAAATTTTGCAGGATGATTTGGATAGATTGGAGGTCTGGGCTAAGGAGAATGGATGTCAGTTTAATGTGGCAAAATGTAAGGTTATGCATTTTGGGGTGAAAAGATTGGCGGCAGTTTACTGCATTGGTGGAACCGTGCTCCAGGAAATTGATGAGGCACGAGATTTAGGAGTGTTGGTAGATAAGGAATTGAAATTTAGGGGACACATTGCAAAAGTGACCAAAACAGCTCATCAAATCACTTGGTTGCTGAAGAATACGTTGACAAGCAGAGACAAGCAGGTTATTGTTCCTCTGTATCGAGCCTTGATAAGACCCCATCTAGACTACTGTGCTCAGATTTGGTCACCTAGGTTTCTTCTTGATGGGGAGGAGGTGGAGAGGATCCAGCGGCGAGTGACCAAGATGATAGCAGGTCTGTGGAATGAACCATATGAGAACAGGTTGAGGATTTGTGGGTTGCAAAAATTGGTTGATAGGCGGAGAAGGGGAGGTATGATTGAGACATTCAAATTACTGAAGGGTTTCTATAAAATTAATTCAGAAGATATTTTTGAGAACAGGGCTGGTTGTGGGAGGACTAGGGGACATCCATGGAAACTGGGCAAAAGTGTCGTTAGTAAAGGTGTTAGAGCTGGGTTCTTTACTTTTAGAGTAGTGAATGAGTGGAATGCGCTCCCTGAGTCTGTGGTGGATGCTGTGACAGTGAATGAGTTTAAGGCGAGGTATGATAGATACTGTATGAATGTCAAATAGTTGTGATGAATATGATTTGGGGCCTCCCTCGATGAGTCTAATGACTCCCTGGAGTTGCCCGTAATAATAGTAATACCATAAGATGGTAGCTTCATAAGAAGGCCATGATGCCAGGCTCAATCAAATACCTTGGAAATATCAAGAGTGACCACTTCAGTTTATACAAATTTTTCCATGGCTTGTGTTTAAAGGTAGATAAGATTAGCTAGATATGCTGAATTGCAAGAATGGCAGAATCAATATACTGGTGATCACTACTTAATTAGTGAGTCTTCACGTAGTAGAGCAGTTGGCTGCCGGTAACTTTTTTCATTATTTTTGAGATTGTTGAAGTTAGTGTGATGGTTTGATGACTTACTTTTATCTCCCTTTTTGGAAATAGGCTGGATAAAAACTTGTTTTCAAGTTGTTGGATAGATGTCAGATGAGCATGACAGCTTATAAATGATGCGAGATAGGTATTATTTCTGAAGTACTAGTATTAGTACAACTGGAGAAATACCATCAGGACTAAGAGAGTCGTTAGTGTCAAGGCTATTAAGTATATTTTTATGATTTCCTTTTGGCAACAGATTAGGAGGCATGCATGCTGTAGAAGGTTCATGTAGTAGTAGGAGATTTGTCTTGATTGTCAAAATGAGTTGAAGAAAGACTGTCAAGAAGTCTTGAAATGTGAGAGAGGTGGAAAAAATGGAACAGCAGAATTTGCATTCCACAGTCTTGGCAAGGGACAAGAAGGCTTGACTGCCATTTCTGTGGGAGTCAAGCTCAACATTTTGCCCTTACAAAGTCTGCTTTATATATATATATATATATATATATATTACAGACTGTAGTGTTAGCTGAATAAGAGGTTGAGGTTTTTGAGGTATATTGGTTGGAGAACAAGGGCTTGGATAATGCTCAATAGTTATGAGTAGAGTGGGGAATACAGCACTTATAATAAATAATAATACAGCATTGAGAATAATTTTGATTATTAGAGCAAATACTGGGATCAAAAGAGCCAAAGCAGTAATCAGACCATGGAAATTAGGCATAGAAATATCAAAGGTTTTCTCATTTGGTACTGTGGAGCATGAGCTACATAGGATATGAACTAATATCAGTAGAGTATTTTGTGGGAGAGCTGGTTAAGAAAAGGTCCAGGTGTTGGGAGAATAAGGATTATGGAGAATTCTGGTAGATTTAGTGAACATTTTGCATTATATCATTGCTGATAGCAGAAACCTCAGCTTCTCTTCTAGCTTGATCTATGAAGTTGGAGAAGGAAAGTTAGTCTGAATTATGGATGTTGAAATGTCCAAGGAAAATTATCTCACTGTTAAGGTAAGACTGTATATAATTGACTTTCAGAGATAAATAGTCAGATAGGTCAGGAAAGTCATCATAGTTAGACTTGGAGAGTCAGCAAATGAAAGCAACAACAAAGAGGCAAAAAAATCTTGAGCCAAAGCAGATTGTTTAAAGAAGATGCCAAGTCTGGTAACTTTTGGAATGGAATATCACACCAGAGAAATGCAGAAGTACATATATTGCATGATTAACATGGAAAGTTTATCTGAGATGTTGTTGCAGAGGATGCTATTTGAGTTTCGGTGATGAATAACATATTAAGTTTTTTTGTCTATAAGCAGTTCGATGTCTGTAAGTGGTGGTGCATATCACATCTTAAAATTGAGTCCTCAGATGTATTAAATCATTTTTACATGGAATTTTTTAATTTTTTTTTGATACATTTTTTTAAATTTCTTGAGACTTTTGATTGTTTTGTAGGAGATTTTTCTTTAACTATGGTGATTTTATAGAGCAAGAACATGTAGCATGGTGTAACCCATAGTCACAACTCCCACATAGAAAAACTCACTAATGATTGCCTTTCTAAACCATGCTTGTCACCTTCTCACTTGTGCTTTGTACTGCTCATGAATTTGCTGATCACCTTTCTTTTTAAATTTCCTAGAACGTTTTTTGCATGAGCATGTATGGCTTCTGCTTAATAATTGTATTCATCCATATAATTTCCATCTGATTTATCCTCCTGACTAGGTATGCAGTATGATAGTACTTTTATTTCACACATTGCACTACAGTTTTGCAACCTCTAGTGTGTGGGATATATTTAAAAAAAAAAAAAAAAAAATCAGACTCCTCTTAGTTATTTCCCATGCACTAGTAAGATCCTACTCCTGCAGCTTCAAATGCCATGGAACTGCTTCAGACACTCTAATAAGTTTGTCTAATAAATTAGAGTTCTGTAATTCCACATACATCCCTTCTACATTGAAAGATCCATATGTTTAGCCCTCTCTGTTGTGATGCCTCCACTCTCTGATGGAGTCTTCTCACTAGATACAGCAATTTCAAATTTTTTTCTGCCCATGTGTCCTTTTTTCTTTCAATACACAAATAATATTCTGTCCAACAACACTATATGCATTAACTGTCTGTCAAATAATATACAAATATGCTTGGAGAAAAAATGAACAAGTTTGAAAACAAGAACCAAATCTTGAGAGTTAATTTGCAAAATCTGAAGAAAGCATTGACTGAATCAGTCAGATCTCTAAATCATGGAGACTCATTGGTAAAATCTGAAGAAAATGGATGACAAGACATCAAAGTTCTTGGCAAATAAATCACCAAGTACCCTGAAAGAATACAGAGAAAAATGTAAGAATGCTAAGCTCTTTGTGAACATAGCTAAGCAAAAGTCAATGGAAGATGTGGAAGATTAATATAAAAAATATCACAGATAAAGATAGCAAAATGTTCTGGAAACTTACAAAGCAATTTTCTGAAAGCTTGCAGAGGAATTTTCTTCTTTTTATTATTATTTTCCTGACCTCCATGGAGTCACAAGACTCATCATGGGAGGTCAACACAAAGCCTATCATACCACTCCTTAAACTCATCCACATCGTGCATGTTTACCACCTTCTCAGGCAATTCCATGCTCCTACCATTCTCCATGCAAAAAAACTTGTTATTGTTTTACTCACCGCCGCCTTTTGCATCTTCTAGTGATGATTCCTTGTTCCTTTCCCTCGTTCTACCATATAAAAATGTTCTCAGTGTTAATTCAATAATAACCCTTCAATAGCTTAAATGTCTCAATAATATTCCCCCCCCCCCTTTGTCCTCTGTCCAACGAACTCTGCAGTCTGCATGCCTTCACTCTATCCTAATAATCAATGTTCTGCATTCCTAATATCATTCTTGTCATCCGTCTCCGCACCTCTCCAAGGTTACTTCATCTCTTTCAAATCCTGATGACCAGACCTGAGCACAGAAATCCAAATGTGGTTGGATCAGAGCTTTATACAATGGGACTAGCACACTTTTATCTCTCATGTCCAATGTTTTCTTCAGCACTGTTGCAATTCTCTGAGATGTCTTCACAACCTTTGCAATATATCCCTAGAACTTAAAATCTATATCCACAATCACCCCAAGATACCTTGCTTCCTCCACTTTTTCCAGTAGAATTCCACCATCGGTATGAAGCAGTTACTAAGGGATAGCTATGCGAGACAGCATGTAATGGAATATATACTAGGGGTTCAAGAGTGCTCGGTCTAGTAATTCATCTGAGAATTTGACTATAACATCTGTAGTCAAATTCATGTTGCCACCAATCAGTGAGAGTGATCATAAGGTGGCTAAATGTATAGAATTTTCAGTTAAGACAGTATGTGTGGAATTTCCAGGCTGGTAAGTATGACAAACTTAGTAGATTACTTGGATCAGTGCCATGGCATGTAAAACTGCAAGGGTTGTTGATTGTGCATGGGAAGTGGTAAAGGAGTATTTGAGGGAGGTAATGGCTGACTACGTACCTACAGTCAGGAGAGTAAATCAAGTGGAAGTTAACAGAGGAGAGGGATACACAGTAATATACTTAGATTTTGCAAAGGCTTTTGATAGATTACCGCATAATAAGTTGATAGACAAACTAGATGGGGTTGGATATTAGATGAATGCATTGGATTGGAGTTGTGTAAGGGTGGGGCAGTATTCAGGAAATTCACTAGTGGTGTGCCTCAGGGGTCTGTTTTAGGGCCGTTACTGTTTAACTTGTATATTAGCCTAGTGGCTGTGCGCTTCGCAACCATATGCCTGGGGAAGGAGTGTCCCAGGTTCGATTCCCGTCGTAGAGGATCTTCCTCAGGCATAGCCAAGTTAGCCGGTCTTGGGAGCGGACAGTAGGGTTTTTTCCGCCAGTTTATCTGGCGTTTTTCATCCCGCAAGCAGGCAAACCGGCCCTTGAACACACGCCTCTACAATCAAAAAATATATCCCCCCCCCCCGTGGCAGACCAGGCGACAGGTCAGTTGGGAGTAGTACTAACAAAGAAGTCGCATCTAAGTAACACGCAGACCCTGCAGAGGAGGCGGGAATAACGCATAGGGAAAGAAGAAGACTGTTTAACTTGTATATTAATGATATCGGCAAAGATTTGGATGGAGATACTCAGTTGTTTGCAGATGATGCAAAGCTGAGATGAACCATAAAGAGTAGAGAAGATGTTGTGGCCTTATAAGAAGACATGAATAAATTGAGTGATTGGGCACAAGAATGGGGATGCGAGTTCAATATTGCAAAATATAAGGTTTTAAAATTTGGGAAACAAAGATGGGATGCAGAATTTATGCTTGGTGAGGATATACTGTTGGAAGTGGAGGAAATGAGAGATCTTGCGGTGATAGTGGATAAGGATCTGAAATTTAGGGGACACATTGCCAAAATTGCGAAGACGATATAAGGACTTCTGGGAATGATGCAGAGGACACTAACTTGTAGAAGTAAAACGATTCTTGTTCCATTGTATAAAGCTTTGATTAGGCCACACATGGACTACTGGTCAGATTTGGGTCACCTGGTTTTCAGAAGGATGAAGAGATGTTGGAAAGGGGTCTGGAAGTGACTGAGTAAGGTAGTTTCTGACCTTTGGAATGCTGAATATGAGGAAAGATTGAGAAGATGCAGTTTACAGAGTCTGGTAGATAGGAGGAAGAGGGGAGATATGATAGAGACCTACAAGTTAGTAGTGGGTTGTTATAGGATCAATGTTGGAGAGGTTCTACATAAAACAGAGGGAGATCAGGGGAGAACCAGAGGTCATCCCTGGAAACTGTATAAAGAGGGAGTGAGAAGCAGGTTTGTTGCATGCAGAGTTGCGAATGATTGGAATGCCTTTCCTGAGAGTGTGGTGTCTGCATAGAATTTGGGTGTGTTTAAAACACAGTATGATGAGGCTGTGTGTATGATAAAAGGACCTCCTAGATGAGTCTTTGACTCCATGGAGTCTTTGGCAATAATAATAATAATAATAAAGGGATGAATAACACCATTAAGCTTGAGCTGCAAAAAAAGAAACATTTGTGGAGGGAATTTAAGGAGAAAGGTGACCTGCAGTACAAGGCACAGGCCAGAAGGGTAACTAGTGTGGTAAGAAATGAAAAAGCAGATTATGAAAGGAAGTTAGCAATGCAGGCTAAAGAAAATCGCAAACAGTTCTTTTGAAATGCTGCAAGTAAAAGAAAAAATGTATATGGCAGAATGATTTTAAGGAATGCTGATGGTAGGGAGGTAATTGAATCAGTCAAAATAGTAGAATTACTAAGTGAACACCTTGCAAGAGTATATCATCCAGATGGGAATTACAGGAATGAGGGAACTGATGACTTATACAGGAATAAAGCAGAGATGAATAGTATATTACAGAACCTTAATGTGAATACGTTTGTGTGATTGAATGGTATATCAGCTCAAGTCTTACATGAAGTGGCAAAGGGATTGCCAGTGCCCTTGACCATATTGTTTAATGTAAGTCTCAGCTCTGGGTTAGTCCCAAGGGGGTTGAAAGAGGGGAAAAATAGTTCCATTGCATAAAGGAGGCTCCAAGACTGCTGTTGCAAATTATGGACCAATCAGCATATCAGGAGTCATTGTCAAGGTATTGGAGAAATTGATCAATAGCAAAATACAGGAATGGATAGATGGAAATGGAATACTGTATGAGGACAGCATGGTTTTGTGAATGGTAGATCATGCCTCAGTAACTTGCTCATGTTTTATAATACAGTGATGACTGAATTGGATAAGGGTAATGGGTTTACAGTGATACTGCTGGACTTTGCTAAAGCCTTTGACAGGATACCACATGGAATTCTAATCAGTAAACTGCAGCACATGGGGATGGATAGGAGGGTGGTTGATGAAGAGATATCAGATATCAGAGAGTAGTTTTTTTTCAGGAGTAGAGTCCAAAAGAAGACCTGTGACTTGTGTGCTGCAGGGTTCTCTTCTTGTGCCACTGCCATTTAATTTGTTCATTAATAATATAGGAAATGATCTGAGAGGAACTGATCATTTATTTGCCGATGATGCAAAGTTGGGCAGAGCAATAGCAAATATACATAGTGTCAAAATTTTGCAGGATGATTTGGATAGATTGGCAGACTGGGCTAAGGAGAATGGATGTCAGTTTAATGTGGGAAAGTGTTAGGTTATCCATTTCGGGGTGAAAAGATTATCAACAGTGTACCACATTGGTGGAACTGTACTCCAGGAAATTCATGAAGCCAGAGATTTGGGAGCATTAGATATGGAGTTGAAGTTTAAGGGGCACATAGCAAAAGTGGCTAAATCAGCTCATCAGATTACTTGGTTACTGAAGAATACTTTGCTGAGAACAGACAAACAGGCTATTGTTCCTCTTTATCGAGCCTTGAAGACTCCATCTTGACTACTGTGTGCAGATCTGGATGCCAGTGATTCTTGGTGATAGGGAGGAGGTAGAGAGGATCCAGATGCGAGTGACCAAGATGGTAGTTGGTCTATGAAATGAACCTTAGGAGAACAGGTTGAAGATTTATGGGTTACAGAAATTGGTTGATAAGTGGAAAAGGGGTGATATGATTGAGACATTCAAATTACTTAGGGATTTTTACAAGATTAATTCAGAGGAAATGTTTCAGAACAGGGGTGGTGGTGGAAGAACTAGAGGCCATCCATGGAAACTTGACAAGAGTGTAGTTAGCAGGGGTGTTAGAACTAGGTTTATTACTTGAATAGTGGTGAATGAGTGGAATAAGCTGCCAGAGTCTGTTTTAGATGCCATTACTGTGAGTGAGTTCAAGGCAAGGTATGATAGATACTGCGCGAATACTGAGTAGTTCTTGACATGATGTTTAGGGCCTCCCTCAATGAGTCTAAGGACTCCTTGGAGTTGCCCATAATAACATGGGCAATTCCAAGGAGTATGATAATAATTATAATATCTCACCTAAAAAAATTAAGGTATGATAGGCATTATGTTGTCTTATGACTCCATCAAACCCTAAAATAAAACTAATGTTGTTTATTTCAGTTTTGAATATGCATCATCAAGTCTAGCCAAAGCAACTTTTCATCGGCAGGTAATATTTTTATGACACTTATTATTAATGCTGCTTTAGATAAAATAGTATAGATTGGTTTTATTGACTTATTAAAAGCTTTCAACACTTAGACAAAAACATTATTGGACAACTTAACACGTTAACACGTTCGCTACACAAGCCAGCTACGAATATACTCGTATGACGCTTACCGCCGGCAACGAGATTACTGTACTGACCTTGAAGAAGTGAAAATGCTTGGCTTGTGGAGCTAGCTTCAAAACTGTGTATTCTCATAGATAGTATATGCTCTGCACAAGCCAACTACAAGTATACTCGTATGATGCTTACCGCCGGCAACGAGATTACCGTACTGACCTTGAAGAAGTGAAATTGCTTGGCATACAGGAACAGACTATGCCAAAGTAGCGTGGCAGCGAACATGTTAAAATAGGTGAGTCTTTACTTTCACTGTTTAAAACAGCAGAACAAAATGTACATCACATCTATAGTGTCAGTTCAGATCAAACAAGTATTACTAATCTGTGGATTTCCATTACTGATAAATCTTTCTTGTTCTTCTTCTTATTTTTTTTAAGTTAGTCATGCATATGAGTATATTGTAATATTTACTTTTGTACATTAGAGGTTGGTAACATGTATCACATTTATCACCTCTAATGTGCAAATGTTCCAATATGAATATGATAATGCAGGTTTAATGATACATATGCAGCTTACACGAAAATAGCAATCATGTTATGATAATAACATGAAAATAACTTACTGAAAACACCAAAAATTTAGCACCTTACATACATACATAAATAAAGACACTAATTCATAAGATATTATGTGAAACCTCTTTAAAGTACCTTATAACAATACGTATTCTGTGCAGACCATAAACTGAAGAGATTGCAGTTAGTGCAATATAAAATCATGAAATATTGATTTTATGGAAACAAATGCTTTATGTAGATAGTTTGATCTGATCAATATAAGTGCACAAGCAACAATAATGGATTTTTTCTCTTTCGAAAGATATGAGTAATGTGATATAGGACCTATGATAAAAAATAAAATAAAACTAAACAGAACTCAAGGGGAGTTGAGTTATTATTTGCTGTTAATCAAAATAACACTCACTCTGTAATGGAAAGAAGCCAGTCAGCATGATACTTTGGATGGTGTTAAATTCTAGTCTGTGATCCTCTCAGGGTTAGAGCAGACAACATGTATTCTGATGATTTGATGATGCTGAGTTTTTGAGAAGGATGGTGGACTGAATCTTGTTGTAGGTAGGTTTATGATGAACTGAAGTTGTTAATACACTAAATGTCCATGAAGGGTAATTTTCTGTTTTTATTTTATTTTATTTTATTATTTTTTTTATATTGAAGTTGTAACATGGGTGTGGACTTTTGAACTTGGTTTGGAAGGCAAGTAGAGATGCTTCAGATTCAAACCAAATAGCAAAAATATCATTCACATAGCATACCAAAAGGAAGGTGGCAGTTGTATTGGGGAGAATAACATAAGCACTCATTATATGAACAATCACATCTGCTTTTAACACATGAATATACCAGCTTCTAACACTAGAATACATCTGCATTCAGTGAAGCTATTTTCCCCCATTCATTCTTTATTTTACTTGCAGCCTAATTATAAAATTGTTTTAGGTTGCTCTGATTTAGCTTTCTATATGATACTTTCCATGTTCACTGGCTTGCATTTTATATATTTCATAATTCTTCTCACTCTTATACTCATGATATTCTTTCCACATCATCTTCTTATGGATTATTTGCTTAATAAGGTTGTACATCTATTTCACTCGCTACCCTACTTGTTCTTTGGACTCTTAGGACAGATTCAGATGCTGGCACATTTAAACATCTTTTCAGAGCTTCCCATGCAATCCTGACATCCTTTCTGTTCAATAACTGATATCATGGAACTCAAAATTATATTTTCCTGAATTTTGTATAATTTCCAGCTTTGTAGTTCAGCATGTTTCCTTCAAATTGGAACATTCGTATTGTTAGTTATTTCACCAGACAGTATGTGTGATCACTCTCATTAACTAATTGCAAAAATCAGTTGCATTCTTAACTGAGACCCCCCTTCTGATGGTATGATCAAATCTAACACTCTTTGACCTCAGATTCCTTCTTTTACATGCTGCTTGAGAAAGCTGTCTTGCAACAGTCCAATAAATTCTCGTTCATTTGTATCGTGAGATTCTCTTTTACTCACTCAATGTTTGGGTAATTTGTCACCCATTACTCTTAGTACCCATCAAGGTAATTTGGTGATGCATTTCATCATTCCTGCAAATAAATCACAACTGTAGCAGCACCCAACCATATATTTCATCCTGTTTACTTTGTACCACACCAGATTGCCTCAAACTCACTGCTATGTGGGAGATTAATTGTTATTGCTTTCATGAATTTCTACCCTAACTGGACACAGATCATCTGATATCATTAGTAGTGATACCCCCAGTACCCCTCCCCTCCTCTCTTTTCCTATCTCTTCTGTCTTTTCTAAAAACACTGCACCCCTTTATGCTGTATTCCAGTCACCACATTAGACTTTGAGAGCCAGATATTACTAATGCCAATAATCTTGGAAGTTTTTTTTTCACTTAGTTAGACTGTAATAAATTTAGTTTAATCCTTTATCCAAGTGTAAGCAAACAAAGTTTGTGCCTGAAGTATCTTCAGGACTTAGGCAACTCGTGGTAAAGGAGGAACCAAGATCTCATCACTCCTTGTCTCAGTATCTCCCATATCCCACAATGCAAAGCATATCTCCTTGCAGACATGTATAATGCTATGCATTAAGAGAAGGGCCACTACCCAGACCAGTTTCGACTTTTATTGAATGTTCAAGTACAGGTCAAACTCCAAAAAACTCAATGTTGTTCCCCTCAGTAACAGGCTCACCCTGCCTCTGAGAAGAACTCTCAGAACCGGTTGGCTCTGTACCATGACAGGCTCACCCCACCACCGAGCAGAGCTGCTCATATGTGATCTGAGAGGTATCAGCAACAGCCGTGCCTCAGTTAACTTCACAGGCTACAGCATTGCCATTCATTATCCCTACACCCCCATCCAGGACCTGGATGACAGCAACAGTTGAGCCCCCAGTTAAAACTTCATGGGCTACAGCATTGCCATTCATCACCCAAGCTTTCAACCGGTTTCGACCTTTATTGAGGTCTTGTCAGTGAGAACCAGACCCAGAAGTGGTGATACTAAGGCAGAAGCAATGTAGAAGTCATATTTACTTATACGAGTTACCAAAAAGTGTACCACCTTATTATTAAATTACTTTGGATTTAGAGAAAGATGTTGGAAGTTTTTTTCCCCCACTTGGTTAGACTATAATAAATTTAGTTTAATTCTTTATCCAAGTGTAAGCAAACAAAGTTTGCACTTAAAGTATCTTGAGGACTGAGGCAACCATGAGGCAATATGTCCACAAGGAGGTGTGCTTTGTATTATGGGATATGGGAGATACTGAGACAAGGAGTGATGAAAGCTTGGTCCAATTTTTTGACGAGTTGCCTCAGTCCTGAAGATACTTCAGGTGCAAACTTTGTTTGCTTACACTTGGATAAAGGATTAAACTAAATTTATTATAGTCTAACCAAGTCGGGGGGGGGGAGAAATCTTCCAACATCTTTCTCTAAATTCAGAGTAATTTGATAATAAGGTGGTACACCTTTTGGCAACTCATTTAGGTAAACATGACTTCTCCATTGCTTCTGCCTTAGTATTACGACTTCTGGGTCTGGCTCCCACTGGCGAGACCTCAATAATGGTCGAAACCAGTCTGGGTAGTGGCCCTTCCCTTAATCCATAGCATTATACATGTCTGCAAGGAGATGTGCTCTGCATTATGGGATATGGGAGATACTGAGACAAGGAGTGCTGAGAACCTGGTCCACCTTTACCATGAGTTGCCTCAGTCCTGAATCAGTGCAAACTTTGTTTGCTTACACTTGGATAAAGGATTAAACTAAATTTATTATTGTCTAACCAAGTGGAGGGAAAAAACTTCCAACATCTTTCTCTAAATCCAGAGTAATTTAATAATAAGGTGGTACACCTTTTGGCAACTCGTATAGGTAAATATAACCTCTCCATTGCTTCTGCCTTAGTATCACCACTTCTGGGTCTGGCTCGCACTGACGAGACTTCAATAAAGGTCGAAACCGGTCTGGTTAGAGGCCCTACCCTTAATCCTTAGCATTATACATGTCCGCAAGGAGATGTGTTTTGCATTATGGGAGATACTGAGACAAGGAGTGATGAGAGCTTGGTCCATCTTTACCACGAGTTGCCTCAGTCCTGAAGATACTTCAAGCAAAACTTTGTTTACTTACATTTGGATAAAGGATTAAGCCAATAATTTTGATCAAAATGTATTCACCAAGACAATGAATTCTACCACCCCTCTGTTCCTGATGCTCCTTGTATTTTTGTATAGATATAAGTTACTTACTGACTTTTTCACATATATATCTACAATTCTGGTAGTAGGGATTGCACATTGGTTATGCATAATGATAATAGTTAAGAAGTTATAATGCACACTATATATTAATTAGAATAACTTTTAATTAATATTTCCAATATTTCAGTAAAATCAAATTGCCATCATCAGGGAACAGTGAACAAATTGATATGTTCACACAGGCATTACATAAGTATGACTGAAGCAGAACGACAAAGGCAAGGCTAAAGTCCTAAATAGTATCCTGTAGCGGGCTGGAATGGGTATTCTAAACCTGCTCGACTGAAATTCTAAGGATAAGTGCTTCCCTGATTTGAGGTAGTTTCATATAACCAAATTTTTTCAGATTTGACTGATGCAGATTCTAAAAAAAATCTTTCATATTTAAATATTAAATATGAAAGACATCTTGGACAACTGCCACAACATAATTCTTTTGTGGTAGGTGTCCAAGTTGTGGTCAGCAAGCCCTGGGTGGCAGTGGTGGCAGAATCTGATATAGTCTTTGTATTCAACAATTCTGATGTTGGCTGTCCTTATTTCATCAGGACAATTTACAACTGCACAGTACCTGGCAGGTCTAGGGACTGTGGCTGGTCTTTGGAAGAACAGATAAGAGAGATCAATTTTTATATGATCTATAAAGATATACCCATGTAGAAGTTACAAGGCTGTATCTTTACAGCTATATAAACATTATAAAAATTTTTAGACCAGCCACAGTCCCTAGATTTGCCATGTGTCGACCAAGTACCATGCAGTTGTAAACTGTTCTACTATGGTCCAACAGGCAAGACAGCCAACATCAGTATTGCCAAATAGGAAGACTGCATCTGGTTCCATCAGTATCACGGTATCACCCCCTCAGGGCATGCTAACCACTCCTTGTACTCACGACAACATAAGATGTTAAAAGGCCACTTTACTTTGTAGGGGCAAATTTAAATATGAAAGACTTTTCCTAGAATCTGCCACAGCCTTAAGGAACCAGTCAAATCTGAATAAATCAATCTGAACAAATTTGGTCATATGAAACTACCTGAAATCTGGAAAGCACTCAGAACACCATCCCAACAGCCAAGAACACCCAGCCCACTATTGGGCACTATTTAGGATTCTGACATGCTTTTGTTATTCTGTTTCAGTCATAACTTATGTAGTGCCTTGCAAGTACATCTCACTTTGTTCATTGTTCCCTCATAGTGGCAATTTGACTTTGCCAAAATATTGGAAATATGAATTAAAAATTATTCTAATTAACATATAGTGTGCATTGTAGCTTAGATTCCTCATGCAATATCATTACTTACATCTTCTTTATGTTCTTATGGTTCTACAGCCCAAATCAAGCCTGGAAGATGTTAAAAGGTGGATTTGTTGCCTCCAATCCTATCTTCCAAAACTTTACTTCTCCAGTTTGGACATTGTAGCTTAATGTTTCTATATTTACTAATGGTATCTATCCATATTGTTCTAGGTTTTTCTTTTCATCTTTTACCATAGTTCTACTATTGAATGTCTTTAAAAGAATACTGTCATTTTCCGTGCAAAGCACAGGTACTGCCCACTGCAACATTTTGAAATTTATTAAACTGGATATTGTGGATTCTTTATAAAGTTGATATAACTCATGGTTGTGTCTGATTCTCCAGAGACCATTATCATTCACTGATACAAATATTTTTCTAAGGGTTTTCTTTTCAAAAGCTGAAATCAAATTCTTCACTCTTGCTTAAATATCAAAGTTTCACATTCATAGGTAACTACTAGACAAATTATCAATTTATAAATTTTTACGTTAATCTTCCAAGGAATATCTTTTGAACTGAGTACACATAAGAGAGAATAGAAAGCCTGATTACCTCTCTTTATTCAATTCTATACTTTCACCATCTCATTTGATTGGCTAGTGATCATTACTTTTAAATATTTAAATTGTTACAATTTTTCGATTTCGAGGTTCCCAATTTTTACACTTGTATTAGTTAAATTATTCTGCCTGGTATTGATCATTATTTTGGTTTTATGTTGATTACTTGCAAATTGTAAAGGTTCCAGTATTTTTAGGAAGGATAGGAGAGGAATGGTTGTGCTGCTAATGATATCGGAAGACTTGAATCCAGTTAGTGTTGAGACCTATGATTGTAGAACTAGTAACAGTATTTCATGTGGAAGTGAGTTTGAAGCCATGTGGTGTGAGGTGGAATCTCACAAGATCAAATACATAGTGGGGTGTTGTTACAAACCTGGTGGATCAGTTGCTAGTGATGAAGAAATGCATTACCAAATAGATAAGATAATTGCAAAGAGAGTAATCATAATGGGAGACTTTAATTATCGAATTATTGAATGGGTAGCAGTAAAATCTCATGAGAAGAATGAAAATGCATTTATTGAGCTGTTGCGGGACAACCTCCCTAAGCAGCATTGTGACAGAAGGAACTCAAGGTCAAAGAGCGTTAGATTTGATTATAGCATCAGAGGGCATTCCAGTCAAAGATGTAACCATTCTGCCTCTGGTTGGTGACAGTGATCATGTGGTATTCACTTGGGAAGTGACTAAGTTTATGAATGTTCCATTCAGAAAAGGTTACGTGCTAAGGTTACAAAGCAGGAAATTATGACACTGCTGTGCCCAACAGAATGGTATTGGTTGCTGGATGGGAAGAATATTGACAGTGCATGGCGGACATTTAAAAAAATACTTAAATAATGCAATATCAGGATGTGTCCTGAGAGTTTGAAGAATAAATAAGGCAGGAGTCAAATGGATGTGTAATCTTATTAAGCAAGAGATTTGAAATCCATCATTCCACATAATCCATCCTTATGCAGAAAGGATGATATCTATTATGAAAATTATAAGCAGCAGGCTAGAAGAGTCAACTTAAAAAGAAAGTGTAAAAAGAAACTGTCTCTGCAAGCTAACGACAACCCACAAGAATTCTATTGATATGCTGCAAATAAAAGAAAGAATGAACATGAAAGAATAACACCTTCTGAATGAAGATGATGATGATGCAGAAGAGGTTGTTCAACTAATAAGTGCCCATTTTGCTATCACACTGGTGTATGCAACATTGAGGTCACTGCTACCTCTTCACTGAATGAAGAAACCAGGTGTATGAAGAGGAGGTACTGGATATTCCTTTGACCAGGCTATATGATTATAGTCTCAGAACAGGAAACATTCCACAGGAATGGAAAGCATGTATAGTAATCTCATTGCACAAGAGTGGTATACAAAAACCGATGTATCCAACTATTGACCAATCAGTATCTCAGAAGCGGGTGAAGATTTTAGAAAAGTTGGTTAATGCTTACATTCAGAAATGGTTTGACAGTGAATCTCTACTTTGCAATGAACAGCATAGGTTTACTAAGGGAAGGTCATGTTTTAGCAACTTGCTCATATTATATAATATTACCATTGAACTAGACAAGGGGAATGGATGCACCATGATACTTTTGGATTTTGCTAAGGCTTTTGATAGAATAAAGCATGGAAGACAGTTGGTAGAAGTTCAAGGGTCATATAGCAAAAATTGTAAATACAATGCACAGAATAATTGGAATGCTGAAACAAACCTTGACATGTAAAGATAAGGAAATCTAAAGAACGATAAGGAAATAAGGAAAAGATAAGGAATTCATTTTGCCTCCTTGCAAGACCTTGATAGGATCTCACTTGGACTGTTGTGTGCAGATCTGGTCTCTTGGTTTCCATTGTGATTTTGATACAATGGAGAGAATGCAAAGGAAAGTGCTAAAAATAATATCAGGATGGTGGAATACTGATAATGAAGAAGAAGATTTAAGAATTTATATGCTGGCAGAGAAGAGAAAGAGGGGTGATATGATTGAAACTTTCAAACTTCCAAAAGGGTCATACAGGATTATTGATTATTACTTGACACCTCCAGGGAGTTCAAAGACTCATCAAGGGAGGGCACCTACTCTACAAGTCTGTCTCCACCACTCAATCCACCAACTACAACAAACCGCCACTACACCAATGCCATCTACTGCCCACCACCACTACTACTTTCACAGAAATCACAAACATCCATGCCTACTGCGGGATTAGAACTCACAACCTTTTGGCTGGAGAGCGGATACATTAACCACTCGGCCAACCAGGCCGGCCCCTTCGTTTTATGGGGGATGGGGAAAGGACATGAGGGCATCCTAGAAAGCTGAGAGGCGATTCTGCTAAGAATGGGGTGAGGGCTAGATTTTCCTCTTGTAGAGCAGTGCATGATTGGAATAGATTGCCATTGGATGTTGTGTGCACAAGTAGTGTGAATTAATTCAAGAATAAGTATGATAGTTGGTGAGTGTAGTATGTAGCCTCTCTCAACGAGTCTCTGACTCCCTGGAACAAATAATATATTCCAAAAGTAAGTTAAAATTTTGTATCTGAAGCCAGACCATCTCCTCATTTTAATCCTTGAGTTATTGGAAAGGGATCTGTTAAATCATTTTGTATTTTAACCTGTACTTCCAAATTTTCCATTATTAATCTTGAAAGTCTCTTTAGATTCCAAAATGTATCATAATCACAAGTAATTTTTCTCTGTTAATATTGAATGCCTATTAGAAATCAACAAAAATCTGATGAATTTTATATTAAATTTTCAAAAGTTCTCTAATAATTATTTAATTATATGTATCTGAGAGGTCATCCCTGTAAACTGTATAAAGAGGGTGTGAGCAGGGGAGTGAGAAGCAGGTTTTTTTGCCTGAGTGTGTGGTGTCTGCAGGGATTTTAAGTGTGCTTAAGGCATGGTATGATGAGCTGTGTGTATGAGAAAAGGACCTTCTAGGTGAGTCTTTGACTCCATGGGGGTTTTGGGGTAATAATAATAATAATAATTACTTTTCCTGAAACCTCCTTGGTAGACAGCAATTTTCTTCATGAATTGGCTTAATCTGTTCATCAAAATAGAGGTAAATATTTTGTATGCATACTATACGTAGGAGAGAAATACCTCTATAATTTCTACAGACCATTTTATCATTCTTCTTGTGTATCAGGTAGATCAGACTCTTTCTTCACTCATTTAGCATTTTCTCTTTCTTCCATGTAGT
Organism: Typopeltis vanoorti; assembly: GCF_054136105.1. NCBI lineage: Eukaryota > Metazoa > Arthropoda > Arachnida > Uropygi > Thelyphonidae > Typopeltis > Typopeltis vanoorti. The sequence continues at coordinate 33,085,562 of NC_143551.1, forward strand.
TAAAATTAGTTTTTTTTCTTCTAGTTCCTTTCTTCCTGATTTCAGAATTACTGAAATCAGGAAGAAAGGAACTAGATTTGCATGGATTTTGTCTATTCTTGGAGATTTTTATTCCTGAGCAAATACATTATATCATTAAGATCCTACCTTGATGGTAGTTTTATAGAATCATCCTCTTCAACAGTAGTTGGTATATAATTTTGAATTGCAGAACTAATATTTTTATTCAGAAATTTATGGAAACATTCTTTCCATTTGTTTTTACTCTTTCTTTGTTTGCTAATGTTTCATTGTCCTCTACATATAAACTTGCCCTCGCTTATGTCCTCCTGTAATTTGCTTAATTGTATTATAAGTTGTCTTACATTACTTACATCTACAATAATAAAAAAATGGGAAGTGAATAATTTCATTCCAATTAGAATCCCGTTAAAAGAATGTCAATAGATTTCTTCTTTCTCAACCCTCATCTACATCTCTCTCTCTCTCTCTCTCACACACACACACACACACACACACACACACACACACACACACACACACACACACACACACACACACAGCACTGATGTGCTATAGTTCTACCTCTCTTGTGTGTGGGATAAATAAATATATATACAGGCAGTCCTCGGGTTACAAACAAGATACGTTCCTGAGAACGTCTTTAAGTCAGATTTGTATGTAACTCGGATCCTTGATGAACAGTGCGTATGTAGTAATAATAATAACAATACTATAATGGCTCATGTGGCAATAATAATACAATATAATACTGTAATAATAATAATAATACCCCTGTACTGTAATAATAAGTTACAGAAACTATTGTGATCTTGCTTATGGAAGGGGCATTTCTGAGGCAAGAATGTAGGCTAACATTTGTCAGAAGATGAGAAGGGACCTGGTGCTGAAGAATCAGGATTTCATTCTGTTTCTGGAGGAGGGGAGCTCTGAAGGATTTCATTCTGTTTCTGAAGTCGGTTTCTTGAAAAAGGTATCTAGGGTTGTTTGCACAGCCTTTTAAGTTTTTTTTCATCATAAATGAAAAAAAAAAGTAAAAGCCTTTATGATGAAAAGCAGCTGATGTTCTCACTAACTGCATGGTAAACCTTTGTAAACTGCTGAATTTTAGGATCTTGCTCCTCAAACTTAGTAATGAGACGGAACTCTGTACGTTGGGTCATCCATAACCCGGGGACCATCTGTATATAAAATCATTTTTGTTGTTTAGTTTGAGTAGCAGCAGTTGTTTAGGTCAGGAAAACAGAAAACCATTTCATAAAAACAATAATTATACCATGGAAAAGAAGAGTAGAAGTCATTCCGTTTGGTGCCATTGGAATGTCAAGGGACACAAGGCAGAACAGCTGGGTGAAAGGTGTTCCATGGTAATGAAAAATTGCATGTGATTATGATATGCATAACCAAGAAGAGAACAGAACAAACATCTCTAATGTAGTTGAAAGGAGAGCTAGTTAGAAAAAGTTAACTTTTTTTGACAGGAAAATGAACTGTGGATTTTGATCTACAAGCAAGATGACCTCACTGTTTGGATATCTGGACCTCAGTAAATCAAGCTTAGCAGATAGTTAATCAAAAGGTTCAGAGCAGTTATCTGAATTTGGAGAGCAAATGAATGCATCAAAGGGCAGCAAGGATATTTTGAATGAGAGGAGATTAAACAAATTTGGATTCTTGGTTTGTCATTCTTTAACACAGGATCTTAAACATGCCAAATCCAGTTCCATGAAAATTCATCGAAAAACAGTTCATCTAAAGACAGTTTATTGAATATAATTCATCGAAAAGGTAATTCGCTGAATAAACAATTTAATGTACGACAAGTTAATGAATGGCAATTCAACAAATGAACAAATCACTGAACGACAATTCGTCGAAAATGCAATTCATCAAACATTTTTCGGTGAATTGTTTTTAGCGATGAATTCTTTCATTATTAATCGAAAAGTCATTTTTATTTCAAACCATTGTTTAAAACAATACCTAACATTACTCAAGATATAGACAACACATGGAAGTAGTCATTGAAATGTAATAATTATTTTATTGCATTTTAGAACATTTTATGTAAGTGTACGTGCTGCATCATTGTGCAGATAGTGATTTATCTGTAGAGAACAAATTTCATTCTACCAAATTTTGTCAAAATAACACTAGTCAGACTGAAATTAAAACTTTAATAGATATTATTAAAACTTATTTTTAGAGGGACCTGTGGCATAGTATAATTATTAAAAACAACACGTAAGTCCACAGTAATAACTTTAATTAATAAATAAGTTAGATTTTTCATATTAAAACTAATAGTACATCTTCAGTGTTACAAACAGATAGGAATAGAATACAAGTAATACAATAATAGAATACAACCGAATGTTCGTTGCTTGTATTCTATTCCTATCTGTTTGTAATACTGAAGATGTACTATTAGTTTTAGTATGAAATATCTACCTTATTTGTTAATTAAAGTTATTACTGTGGACTTACGTGTTGTTTTTAATAATTATCTTAACTGTAAAATTTCATTAAATTTCATCCAACGAGTGTGGAATTGCTAATATCGTTTTGAGACTTTACAAAAATGTTGTGATAAAAGTGATCCATTTGGAACTAAACTGGACCATGCAGACAGCTTCTTCCACCAACAACTGCTGTGAATTCTGCAAAGTCAGAGAGTTATTGTAATCGTAACACATTGTTTCTTTGTAGCCTCAAATATAGCTGAACTGGAACGGCTTGACAATTTTTTGTCAAATACTGAATCCAAGTAAAATTGATCCCATAATAATTGTTCTACTGATGTTGCATATTACTACTAGTAATAATAATAATGGAACCTCCATAGTTCAGTTGGTATAAATGAAGCATTTTAGTTAGAAGGACCTGGGTTGGAATCCCATGTTCGACACGCATAATTTTTATCAGTCCTATTCAACTGAAGGTAAGTTAGCAGGCAGGCCTATTATGGAGATGGCTGGGCTCTTCCTTCAGGAAACAGGGAAATCAATCCCACGAACACATATATATACAGACATGAAACAGCTATCAGACAGGAAAGACAATAAGAATCCATATTGTTCTATAATTATTCCTAGTAAAGTAGCATTGCTATCCCACTAATCATTAGGTTGAGGAGGATGAGGTAGAAGAGCATTAATCATTATTATTACTACTACTAATAATAATAATGCATATACTTCTTCTTCAACCTTTTGTTTCTGTCCACTGCTGGACAAAGATCTCCCCTATGGTTTAACAGGCCACTCGGTTTTCTGCTTCTCCAATCCATCTCACTCCTGCAACTTGTTCCAGTTCATTCCTTCATCTTCTTCTTGGTCTTTCTCTTCTTGCTTCATCCATTGGTTTCCACTCTGTTGTTTTTCTAATTCATCTTCTGTCATTGCATCTGGCAATATGGCCAGCCCATCTCCACTTAGCCTGTTTAGTGTATTTTACAATATCCTTGACACCTGTTTGAGATCTTATCCAAGTATTTGTCTTCCTATCTCTTAATGTTATTTTTTGCATACTTCTCTCCATTTGATTTTGTGATGTTCTTAGCTTTTTGTTTAGGGCTTCTGTTAAAGTCCATGTTTCTCCTCTATATGTTAGGACAGGAAGTATGCATTGGATGAAAGCTTTCCTTTTTAGACTCATAGAGATGTCACTTTTGAATATGTCTTTCATTTTCCCATAAGCCATCCATCCAAGGTGAATTCTTCGTTCAGTCTCTTTTCTTTGGCAGTCCTCAAAAGATATCAGTTGGCTCAAATATACATATGAGGTAACATGTTCTATTTCATGGTTTTCAACTTTGACAGTTCTTTGGTTTATGTATTTATTCATCATTATTTTTTTTTCTCTATTTATTTTTAATCCAATTACTCTGGAGGTAATTGGATTAAAAATAGCAGATCTTCAAGATTATCTGCTATTAGGACAACATCATCAGCAAATTTCAGATGATGCAGCCTTTCTCCATTCATGTTTGAATGGAGAAAGGCTGCATAACATAAGAAATTTTGTTATGTTTATTCCCTGAGTTTCAAGAGCTTTTAGTATTGCAGATGTTTTAACTGAATCAAATGCTTTTTCATAATCTATATAGGACAGACATAAGGGTTTGTTGTATTCATTTGATTTTTTCAATGTTGTCTTAATGTGTGAATATGGTCCAAAGTATTGTAATTCTTCCTAAATGCAGCTTGTTCACAGGATTGCATTCCCTCAAGTTTAGATTTTATTCTGTTATTTATAATTTTTGTGAAGAGGTTATATATGGTGGGTTTTTAAATCAATTTTGAAAATGGTATATTTCATGACATGACAACGTGAGAAAACAACACGCATGCACATTATTAAGAGCATAATATAGGTGCATTGAGTGAGATCGCGTTGTTGAATGGTACGATAGAAAGGGCAAAATAGCAGCTAGAGTGCATGAACAAAAGTCGACTGAATGAACCAACCAGTAATAAAAGGTATGACAGGAAAAATAGGCATATGAATGTGAACATGAACAAAATGAAGGATAGAGTGCTGTATGGAGACTCGTTAGTACGAGGTGTGTTAGTAGAGGATTCGACAAAATCGTACCAACCTGGTGCGACCATAAAGGATGTAACTGAGTCTATTAGAGAGCAAAAGGAAAGGGTGAAAGAAATGATTGTTGTGGCAGGTACGAATGATTTGAAAGGAGATAAAATGGAAATGATAGAAGACCTGAATGAATTGTTTGAGGTAGCAAAAGAAAAGAGTGAGAGAGTTAGAATGATTAGTCTTTTGCCACGGTATGACAGTGAAATGTTTAAAAGGAGGGCCATAATTGCGAATGACTTTATGCGTGGGTTATGTATGACGAGTGGTGTGGAATTTGTGGACGTGTGGAGTGAGTTTGATGGGCGAAAGGATCTATATAAGATGGATGGCCTGCATTTGAATGGTTATGGTGTAAGAAGACTTGAGAGAGAGTGTTGCTGAATGTAGTGGATGTGCAAATTCAGGGAAACTAGAAACTAGATTTGTTAAGGGGGGGGGGGAGTAGATATACGGTCCTTGGGGAGGCAGTTGAATGTAAGAATGAATATAATATGCTAGAGCAAATAAGGACAACAAACCAGAGTGGGATAGTTAATATAAGGCATCAAGGTAGGGTTGGGGCTAATGGGGGGCTTAAATTCATGTACACTAATACTAGGAGTATTAGGAACAAGAAGGAAGAGTTTTGGCCATGGTTGGCACTTCCAGACCACAGGTTATTGGTATTAGTGAAACATGGCTGACTGTAGATGATATAGCTAGTGGGATTGAATGTGATGGGTATAGTGTGTTCAGGAATGACAGAGAGAATAAAATAGGGGGAGGAGTATTGTTGATGATAGCTGATGAGCTACAGCCAAGGAGAATAGAAGCTGAATTGCAGGATAGAGAAAAGAGCACATTTGAGGCGATTTGGTGTGAGATTGTGGCTAGCAGAACTAAATATACAATTGGGTGCTGCTATAGACCAGGTGATGGAAAAGATGGTGGTGACAGTATGCACAAGCAAATAGAAGAAATGAATGGAAGGAGGGCGATTATTATGGGAGATTTCAACTATGGTCACATTGATTGGAGCGAGGAGAGGACACACGGGAGGAAGGAATTGGATTTTATGTGGTTATTAAGGGATAACTATCTGCGACAGCATGTAATGGAAAATACTAGGGGTCAGAGAGTGCTTGACCTAGTAATTACATCTGAGGATTTGGCTGTAACAAATATGACCACATTGCCACCAATCGGTGAGAGTGATCATAGGGTCTTGACTTGGGAGGTGGCTAAAGGTGTAGAATTTTCAATTAAGACAGGGTACATGTGGAATTATCGGGCGGGAAAGTATGACAAGCTTAGGAGTTTGATTGGCTCAGTGCCATGGCATGTACAACTGCAAGGACTAGAAGTTGATAGCGCATGGGAGGTAGTTAGGAAGTGCTTGCATGAAGCAATGGCTGACTGTATACCTAGAGTCCGAATAATAAATCAAGTAGGGGTTAAATGGATGAATAACACCATTAAGCTTGAGCTGCAAAAAAAGAAACAACTATGGAGGGAATTTAAGGAGAAAGGTGACCGGCAGGCACATGAACGGTATAAAGCGCAGGCCAGAAGGGTGACGAGTGTGGTAAGAAAAGCAAAAAAGGATTACGAAAGAACATTGGCCATGCAGGCTAAAGAGAATCCTAAACAGTTTTTTAGATATGTAACAAGTAAAAGGAAAAATGTACATGGCAGAATGATTTTAAAGAATGCCGATGGTAGGGAGGTAACTGAATGAGTTGAGATAGCTGAGTTACTGAGTGAGCACTTTGCAAGAATATATCATCCAGGTGGTGACATTGCAGAAACGAATAAACCAGTAGATTATATGGGAATTGTGGTGAATGAAGTGGAGGTGAGTAGTCTATTGCATAACCTCAATGTCAATACATCTGTGGGATTGAATGGTATACCAGCTCGTGTAGTACGAGAAGCAGCTAAAGAATTGTCAGTACCCTTGACCATTTTGTTTAATTTGAGTCTCGGGTCCGGGTTAGTCCCGAGCAGGTGGAAGGAGGGGAAAATAGTTCCACTGCATAAAGGTGGTTCCAAGACTGCTGTTGTGTTGTAAATTACCGACCGATTAGCATATCAGGAATCATTGTCAAGGTCTTAGAGAAATTAGTCAAGAAAAGAATACAGGATTGGATAGATGAAAATGGGATATTGTATGGGGGACAACATGGTTTTGTGAAGGGTAGATCATGCCTCAGTAACTTGCTCACGTGTAACACAGTGACGGCTGAACTGGATAGGGGTAATGGGTTTACAGTGATACTACTGGACCTTGCCAAGGCCTTTGACAGGATACCACATGGAACCCTAATCAGTAAACTGGAGCAGATGGGGATAGATATAGGGTTGGTAAGATGGATAGGAGGGTGGTTGAAGGAGAGATACCAGAGAGTGGTTTATTCAGGAGTGGAGTTAAAAAGACGTCTTGTGACTAGTGGAGTGCCGCAGGGCTCTTTTCTTGGACCACTGCTTTTCAATTTGTTCATCAATGATATTGGAAAGGATTTGAGAGGAAGTGTTCACTTGTTTGCTGATGATGCAAAGTTGGGTAGAGCAATTGTGAGTGCACAGGATGTCAAAATTTTACAGGATGATTTGGATAGTTTGGAGGACTGGGCTAGGAAAAATGGATGTCAGTTTAATGTGGCAAAGTGTAAGGTTATGCACTTTGGGGTGAAAAGAACAGCAGCAGTATATCGCATTGGTGGAACCGTACTCCAGGAGATTGATGAGGCCAGGGATTTGGGAGTGCTGGTGGATAGGGAGTTGAAGTTTAGGGGGCACATTGCAAAAGTGACTAAAACAGCTCACCAAATCACTTGGCTTATGAAAAATACTTTAACATGCAGAGACAAACAAATTGCTGTTCCTCTGTATTGAGCTTTGATAAGACCCCATCTGGACTTCTGTGCCCAGTTATGGGCACCAGGGTTTCTTCGTGATGGGGAGGAAGTGGAGAGGGTCCAGAGACGAGTGACCAAGATGATAGCAGGACTGTGGAATGAACCTTATGAGAATAGGTTGAGGATTTGTGGGTTGCAGAAATTGGACGATAGGCGAAGGAGGGGTGATATGATTGAGACATTCAATTTACTGAAGGGTTTTTATAAGATTGATCCAGAAGATATTTTTGAAAATATGACTGGTGGTGGGAGGACTAGGGGCCATGCATGGAAGCTGGGCAAGAGCGTGGTTGACAAGGGTGTTAGAGCTAGGTTTTTTACTTGGAGAGTGGTGAATGAGTGAAATAAGCTTCCAGAGTCTGTTGTGGGTGCTACGACTGTGAATGAGTTCAAGGCAAGATATGATAGATACTGTGTGAATGTTGAATAGTTGTTCCAGACATGATGTTAGGGCCTCCCTCGATGAGTCTGTCGACTCCTTGGAGTTTCCCAGAACAATAATAATAATAATAAATAGCAAATTTTCATTGACATGGCTTAATAGAAATTAAATTGGCAAGTACATACCTGGAATTGTATTCTGTTAGGGAAGATATGTTTTAAAAAGACAATATTTTTGTCAAACAAGCCCCACTTATGAAATTAAGTTTATGATTGATTAGGAAAAACTGTCACTTTCCTTACTCATGTGTAGGTAATGTAGAATTTGCCATACATGTTTCTTTATATTGTTAAAGGAAACTTTTAACTAGAAAAGTGCTTGATAAATTGATCTTTCCATCTTTTTTTTTTTTCTTGCAATAATTCTATAAATTACTATGTCATTTGGCTGTTAACAAATTGAAAAATATTTGTCCATATACATATTTTGTTTTGCAGGAACTGAACCCTGATTTAAAGACATATAAATTCCTATTTCCAAATGTTACTGATGCCTTAAATTGTAAAATGCATATTGCACAGGTAACTGTTATTAATATTTTTGTATTTACATTTAAACCATTGTTTTGAAATGAAGTTCTGATTAACTTTATACAAGAATAATAATATCTAACGAGAAAGATAATCTTTCCTTAATCTAATCAGGCTGTTCACTGATTATGTGGAAAACTATTTGCAGGTATCTAAGATCTGTTCACTTTATCATTGACCAACCTGAGTATCATTCGTTTACTGTTGGAGTTACAGGTTATTGATCATAAATCCTCGGTAGCAATCAGAAACTAATGTTCACTTCTTAATGCATTATAATAGATTCTCTCTCTCTCATGGTTTGTTTGTCTGTTTTGCTTCTGACTTCTTTTTCCACATCTCTATACTGGAAAAAAACTGAATTTCAAAATGTGTCTTTTGAAATACAGATGCATCACAGAGCAAATAGTTACTTGATGAGAAGTTCATCATTATGGTTAACTCTTACTATAGCAAACTCTTAAGAAGCACAGGAATAATTTTCTGTAGTTATTTGCTTTCAGAAAGCATTGTGCCTATGGGGATTTTGGGACACTTTTCTGTATCTTGTTATAGTAAATGAGATTGTTATAATGGTGTTTACTATACTGGAGTCAAGTGATATCACGTTTGTGTAAGGGTAGAATGGTGGAGATTGGCTAGTAGTTAGTGAGCAGGAAGTATAGAAGTATACTATGAATTAAGTAAACTTCATCTTAGTAGGACTTGGTATATATTAGCAGATGTTTTAAGAGAATTTCCAAGGAGTTAATGGTGCCATTGACATGCTTGTTTAATCTTGTTATTGGAAAGGTTCCAAAAGAGAAGAAGGAAGATAGGTGTTTCACTGCGCAGAGAGAGAGATGAGAAGACTGAGGATTATAGTCCATTCTCTGTTCTTGGAGTTGTGGTTAAAGTATTAAAGAAGAATCCAGAACTAGATTCATAACATTAGAATTCTTTATGAAGAACATAATGGACTTGTTAAGGAGAGGCCACGTTTTAGTAATTTACTAGCATATTACAACAGGGTTACATTATGTATTAGAGATGACAAGGCAGATACATATAGTAATATATCTAGATTTTTGAAAAGTCCTTGATTGCCATTAAGGATATAAAACCCTTATCAGTCCAATTGATCTTATCAGTTGGACTGATAAGCCTTTTATAATCAAAATTATTGAGGTATATAGTAGATTGACTCTCCGATAAGTATCAGTAAATTGTGTATACGGAGGGTATCCCAGAAGAGGTAAATATTACAGGTATTATACTGCAGAAACATTTATTATTTATGCGAGAGCTTACTGCTATAAGAGTATTGATATTTTATGTAAGGTATAGGGATATATAATTAACAAAGTTTTAAAGAGCTCTGAGAAGCGAAACTGATGGTGTTGCTCTCCAGAAGGAGTTGAGTAGGTTGCGTTGGCAGATGAGTGGGGATCAAAGTTCTTCAGTGATGTCAAAAATGCAAGGTTTGAAATTTGGAAACCAAGAATGTGATGCTACATATTTGATTGGTGGACATATATCAGAAGAAATCAGGGATTATTATGATCCTGAAATGTTGAGCTACACTACAAGAATTATGATGACAGCACATTGGATTGTGATATTGACATTTAAAAATAGGATATAGTTCCACTTCACAAGCCCTTTATCTATCTACTGTGCTCAGATTTGGTTACTCACCTTGTTTTTAAAGAGCTAACGAATTTTTACTAGGGATTCAGAAGAGTGATTAATATAGTGCCAAATTTCTGGAAAGTTGAGTATCAGGCCAGATGGTTGATTGAATGCCACTTATATACCCTGGCAGATAGGGATGATTTGAGACAAGGAAGTTAATGAGGGATTTATACTTAGAGTAATGCAAAGGAGATATATTCATAGAGTACTACAAGAAACCGTGCTGGATTACCAAACAGGCAGAGTAGATACTGACCTATGGGCCCCCATGCTCTTTAGGAGCCCGCGACAATGGATCAAAATAATATTGATTTTATCTTGAAAGAAAATTACAATCAAGCTTTCTTAAATTGTTTCCAAAAGACAGAAGAAATGAATCAACTCAAAGAAATTAAAACTTTACATAAATGTTATCCCACTAGAGTGCGCACACGAGAAACCTCCAGAAATAAAGCTTTCTGTGAGTTAGTGTGTCATGAGTTTCTGCTGACTCCAGATCCTAGTAGAATATTCACGAGTAGAAGCTTCGAGAACACCCAGTATATACCCAACATCTGTGTAAGTTAGTTAGCTTTTCTACCATATAGAAATTAGACAGTGCAAAAGGTAGACTTCCAAGATATCCTGAAAGATTTCACCACAAAAAAATTGAAGAAAGTGAATGTTTAAAGTTTTGTTTGTTTATTAAAATTAAACATTCCTTACTTTTTGTTTAATAATATTGTGTAATAATATTTAATAATTATTGTTTAATAACATTAACATTAATAATTGTTAATGTTTGTTTAGTGTAATAAAATTGGTTTATTAAAATTGTTGGTTGGTAAAATTAAAAACATATTAGGAGATAATTTGCATGGAGGGCTGTGAGATTTTGACTGCCTAGGAGCCTCCATAGGGTTTAATCCAGCACTGACAAGAGGTGATCCATGAAAGCTGTATTAAGAGGATCTTTGTGCGAGAGCAGAGTTTATGATTAGTGTGGGAGGGGATGACAATAAATGAGTTAAGAGTAAATTTTAATGAGCACTGTTTGATAGTGAAAGACTACTTTGAAGAGTCTTTTACATCATGAAGTACTGATGAATTAAATACCGTATTTTCTGGTGTATAAGACGCACCCAAGAAATTTAATGCAATTTTCTGGAAAAAACCTAAACTTTAAAGTATGATTTAAAAAAAAAAATGGATAAAATAATAGGTAATTTTTAATAGTAAACTGACCTTTCAGAAACCTGCAAAACCCATGTCACTGTCTGACTCTTCTCTATCATCATTAATCTCTTATAATATAGAAATAATTTTCTCTTCATATTCTTTTGGCATTTTTTGACTGATTTTTGTTTTTGTATGTATACAGAGTGCACTGCGTTTCATGAAACGGTAACACCTTTAAATTCTTCAATGTTACGCTCACAGGCTACTTTAACTGCATGTGTATGAATCAATTTTGTTGAAATGGCAATGCCATTTTGCTGATTTTCTTGCACCCATTTCAAAACTTCGGTCTCTAGTTCTGGCCACTTTGCAATTTTTCCACGTTCCGCATGCTTTTCTTTACGCAAATTGTACAAAATCTCCTTCTGACCACACCAAGTTCTTAGCCAATGATGTGCTAGAAGTCACGTGAAGGTCACGCATCAATTTGATTGCACCATTAACCACCTACAAAGATCTTGGAACATAAAAGGGAGTGCATATGACTTTGAAAAGAGGAAACAACCTTTACCTTCATTATATAAGATGTACCCCATTTTTAAGATGAATTTTTAAGATAAAAAAAAGTGCGTCTTATACACCGGAAAATACGGTAATACTAATTTAAACTTCCTGAAAAGTTTCAGGTGCAATTTAAAAATTTCTTGTGAATAAATGAGATAATGTATTCATACTATTAAAATGATGACGTACAGTATGCCATCAAAATTATTATTTTATCTAAATTTGCACATTCTCTTTTATGGCAGGAAATGAGTATAACAAAAATTAGTTTAGGAGCAGCATTTACCAAACATTGCATAGCTAGGAACCAATTGAATTTTTTTAGCCCATTGCATACTTGTGTGTATTTGATTTTCTAAATTAAATGAGTAGATTAGTAATATTAGTATTAAAAAAAAAAAAAAACAACTGATAATTTTAATAATATTTATTACTTAAGCAGTAGACCCAGACTAATGAATGTATTGTCTTCATTTATGTGCATGTTATAAAACTTGAATACAATGAATAAACAGTAGGTATACATTTCTATTGTTTAATTTTATTTTTTATTGGTTATGGCTTAATTTTCTCTGTTGACAGCTTACATGCCATATTTGAATTTGCATACATTATTATTATTATGAATCTCTTTCTAGAATCATGAGACTCTTCATAGAGGTCCGGTCCACCTTAGAAAACACTCCTTGAATTTATTCGCTGTCTGAACTCTTACCACCCTCTCAGGTATTACATTTCATACTCCTGTCACTGTCTATACAAAAACTTTTTTTATCTTCTTCCTTACAAGTTTCAGGGATGGCCTCTTTTTCATATTCATTCCCCTCAATTTGTACTATATGAAAAATCTTTCAGCAGCTTAAATATCTCAGTCATATTGTCCCATTGTTTTTCTCTTCCTGCCAGACTCTGCATATCACATGCTCTCATTCTTTCCTCTTCACTAATGTTCTCTAATCCCAGTATTATTTTTGTTATCTGGCTTTGCACCCACCCTCTACAGTTACATCATCTTCAAATCCTACTGAGAGAAATAACCATAGAAATTCAGATGTTGCAGATCAAAGATTTATATGATTATGCTACCACCTCTCTTATCTTTGCTGACCAGCTTATAAACTTCAAATGTTTATCTGCCATCACCCCCAAATCCCTTGTTTCTTGCAGTGCTTCCATTATAGCTTCACCAAGAGATTATGTGGGCTCCCATTAGTAGCTCCCAAATTTCAAAATTACATTATCTGTATTATACTGATATTCCATTTGTTTTCCTACTGTTCAGCTTATTCAAAATCTTCTGAATAGCTATGACATCAGCAGTATTACTGATAAACCAGTCATGCTTTGCATCTGAAAACAATTGAATATCTGCCTGTAATCTATTAACAGTTCACTGACATAAAGGCAGAACAATAATGGTTCCCAGTACTGAACTACGTGAAACATCACTTGTGATATTCTTGTTCCACGATACTAATCCCCTGTAGGCACCATTCTGATATCTATCAGAAAGCCAGTTTTCAATCCAGACCACCAGCCCAACATCTAAACCCATATACTACAATTTAAATATCAACTAATGTGGCATTCTGTTAAACGCATTTGCAAAATCCAGAAAAATAACAGTATGTGCCTTTCCCTCATCCACTTCTGTTGTTACTTTATTAAAAAGAAGTCAGATTACTGTAACATGAATTCCCCTTAACATATTCATGCTGGCCTTCATAAATAGTTACTCTCATCTTTCCAATATAAGCTCTTACTAATATTTCCAAAATCTTAATATCTACAGAAGCCATTCTATAGTTTGATATTTCCATTCTACCAACACTCTCATTCAGTTGCATCATCTTATTTCCCTTTCACTCCTTAGGACCTTGCCCCATTGCAAGACTCATTAAATGGCCAAGTTAAAATTATAGCTTTTTTCCTTAGCACCCCTTAATCTTTCAGCACATCTCCCTATCCATATAGAAATAAAACTGGTTTCACCAGAATGAAACACCCTAATAAAGTGATCATTAAATGGCTCTTATACATCATTGGTCACTCAACCACTATCTCCATCCAGCAGGTCCATTTGTTCACATCATTTCTCCCACTATTGGCCACATGACATAAAATCTCCTTGGGATACTCCTTGGATCACAATGCTAGTCTCCTCTTTATTCTAATTTTTCTTTCCTTACTATGCTAATCACCATCCTAGTTTGAGCCATATATTCCTCATGCAATTGTTTTCCATTTTTCTCTTTATATATCTTCTATAATCTCTTTACATCTGCAGTTTCTGTTTGATTTTCCTATCCATCCATTTTACTCTAAATCACTGTATCTTACTTGCAGTATGGAATTTTGCTATTGCCGCTAACAAACATGCTCCCATACTTGACTAGCTCCCATGGACTACTGACCTATCTTTCAAACTTTTCCATCCAATTCCACGTAAATTCCTTCCTCCTTGATACTTCTTATGCCTCTTCATCCTCCAAGTGAGGTCCACATAGCAATTTTCAGCTGGAGACGAGTATGACAACTCAGTAACAATCAGATCCTCTAATGCTATGACCAAATATAAAACTCGGTCTTCGTGTTTCCTCCATGACATGTTGCCTAGGACATTCATCGCTCAAGAACTTCAGGAATTCATTTGCCTTATTACAATGATCTTCAGTGGCATCATGCAATTTGAATAGAACATGAACAATAGATTATTTAAAACAGTATGAACCATGTAATGTTATGCATCTTCTTTAGTTCCATTGCCGGATATAGACCTCCCCCTTTAGTTCTGTCTGTCTTTAGCCAATATCATCCCTTCATCTTGTTCTCTGATGACCTTTCCTTCTCTTGGTATCCACTCAGTGCTTAATTTTGTCCACCTTTCATCTGCCAATCTATTAATATAGCCAGCCCATCTCCATTTACATACTTTACAACACTTCACAATATCTTCTACTCCAGCCATCTCGCTCTCTCTCTCTGATTATAGTGTTTCTTTTTCTATCCCTTTTTGTTATGTGGAGCATTCTTCTCTCCAAGACACTTGGGACACATGCAACCTGTCTTCTTATTTTTCAATCATTGTCCATGTCTCATTTCTGTAGATAAACATTGGAATAATGGATGTATTAAAGAGCTTTCTTTTTAGGCATAAAGGTAAATCTCCTAACAGATTATAGAAGTAAAGTGGATATTAGATACAGCATTATTTCACAGCTGAATGCAGAAACTTTGAAAGTTTCATAAGAAATCTCCTAACAGATATTCTTTATACAGCCAAAATGCTTTGTTTCCTTATGATTCTTCTACTTATTATGTTGTTTTTCCTTAAAACTAACTAACTGACCAAGGTAAATATAGTCTTCCTCAATTTCAATATGACTATCTGTAATTTTAGCTCGATATGATCAGAATATGTCATCAGTTTGGTTTTTAGTTAGATTAATCTTTAAACCTTTTTTCCTGCTTTCTCTGTCAGGGTCATTTAGCATTTTCTGAGCTTCATTATTTTTTATAGGTTTTATTTCTGGGAAAATTCCCATGCTACTCCTCTAAGTAAATATTAATTTTATGGCTATTTAGCCTATTTTTGTTTAGGAGTGTCCCTTTTTGTAATGTCATTGGCTTTTTACTCAGTTCTAGAACTGAGTTAAAAGTTACTGAAATTTTACATAGATAAATATATGAAGAATATAAGAGGGAAAATTTGGACATACTTTTGTAAGATGTTGCTGCTGTCCTATTATTCAGTGGCATCCTGGCATGTGGCAACATACATTCATCTGCTCTTTGATGGGAGTATGATTGAGAGGAGGGGATTTTGGAAAAGGTGGGGATAGAGCAATGTGAGAGAATTGTTGGTGAGGCAAGGGGTATGTGATATTCATTTACTTTTTTGTATTACTTGGTTAATAGTGTGGATATGATCTATTGTAGAGAATCTTGTTCTGAACCCTGCTTGTTCTATGGCTGTGCATCATCCAAAAACGTTGTGATCCTATTCAGTATAATGGATATAAACATATTGTACAACTGCGGTAACAAAATGATTGGCCTATAGTTATTGATATTATCTCTGCAGCCCTTTTTAGGTAATAAGATAATCAAGGATTTGTGCCACTGCACTGCTTTTTTTTTTTTTTTTTTTTCTGTAGTTAAAATATCATTGAACATAATAAATTTAGTTTAATCCTTTATCCAAGTGTAAACAAACAAAGTTTGCACCTGAAGAATCTTTAGGACAGGCAAATCGTGGTAAAGGTGAACCAAGCTCTCATCGCTCCTTGTCTTAGTATCTCCCATAATGCAAAGCACATCTTATTGTGGACATGTATAATGCTATGCATTAAGGCAGTGTTTTTTGGATCATATTTTTAATTTGAATTTCTTCAATGAACATAAATTTTATGTTACACTTTGTATATTATAAAACATAAATTGAACTGAACTCGGGAAAATAAAATCAAAGTTAATGCGTTCCTTGAGCTTGATGTCTGCTGCAAAGAGTTTTTATTTGAGGTACTAATTTAGTCATTTTCAATCTCAAAACCCCATGGTTTGTGATATCCAGATGATTTCTTTTTTTCAGTAGCAAGTCATTTACAGCACTAAAGCCACATTCAACTAAATATGACGATGGGAAGGGCAACAGTATTTTTTTTTTGCAAAACTAGTTGAATTTCGGTATTTCGTTTCTGTCTCGTCAGAAAGTCATGCCATTGTTCCTTTTATGTTAAATAAATTTCTAATAGACTCATGATTTTGCTTTTCTGAGAGTTCTTCTTGATACTGTATTTATGTTAATTGCTGTACTGGTGATATCAGCTTTTTTTCTCAGAAAGTTAGGGCTGCAACATTGACAATTTATCACGACAATGGTGAGTTTTTTGAGTATATCGATGATGAAGTGACGAATGCAACGTCATTTTCTAATTAGCCCCAAAATATTCAAATTGCCCCCCTGTGGGGTGTACGCCCCACATTTGGAAACATTGCATTAAGGGAAGGGCCACTACTCAGACCGGTTTCGACCTTTATTGAGGTCTCGTCAGTGAGAGACAGACCCAGAAGTGGTGATACTAAGATGGAAGCGGAGAAGTCATATTTACCTATAGGGATACCTATTTACCTATAAGTAAATGTGACTTCTCCATTGCTTCCACCTTAGTATCATCACTGGGTCTGGCTCCCACTGATGAGACCTCGATAAAGGTCAAAATCGGTCTGGGTAGTGGCCCTTCCCTTAATGCATAGCATTATACATCCACAAGGAGATGTGCTTTGCATTATGGGAGATACTAAGACAAGGAGTGATGAGAACTTGGTCCACCTTTACCACGAGTTGCTTCAGTTCTGAAGATACTTCAGGCACAAACTTAGTTTGCTTACACTTGGATAAAGGATTAAACTAAATTTATTATAGTCTTACCAAGTGGGGGAAAAAAAACTTTCAACATCATTGAACATATTCAATATGAACCTAATTAACTGTGAATCTCCTTATTTTGTTTGTTCTGCTAATATGCCATCTTCTCCAGGACTTTTATTATTATTCTTTACTGACTAAGGGAGGGGGCTTTCCATAATCCTTTCATCATGATGGATGGCTCTGTATCAAGTTCATCTAAATATAGTAGATGATTTGTATCTGTTTACTTGCTTGTGTATAGATCTCTATAAACTCTACATATTTTCATTATTTCTTCTCTATATATTGTACTGTTTCTTGCTTATTTTTTTAAATTTTGGAATATATTTTTTTCCTTCTATGTAACCCTTGTTTGGTAATTTTTCATAGATTTTTTTTTTGTTTTCTATTATTATTATTAAGAGAGACCTGAAGGTCTCTCTTAATAATCCTGATATTTTTAGCACTCTCCTTTCACTCTCTCCAATATATAAGAAACACAACGGAAACCAAGAGACCAGACCTGTGTACAATAGTCCAAGTGAAGTCTTATCAAGACCTTTGCAAAGAGGCAAAATGATATCTTATCTTAACGTGTGAACATTCGTTTCAGCAAATTATCTTTTGAGTTGTATTTCCAGTCTTTCCGACGTGGCCCATGAACTTCAACTTGCTATCTACTAACACTCCAAGATCCCTGACCTCATCAGTTTCTTCAAGCATAATCCCACCAATATAATATGACATTGGATATCTAATTACGCCGAAGTGAATGACTTTACATTTACTGACATTGAACTGACATCCATTTTCCATGCCCACAATTCCACTATTCAATTCCTTCTGCAAGTACTGCATATCACAGCATTGCATCATCAACAAATAGCTGTATGTTGCTTGTCAAATCCTTCCCAATATCATTAATGTACAAATTGAATAACTGTGGACCAAGCACTGATCTTTCTGATATACCACTGGCTACCTTAAATCTTGCAGACTCACATCCCCCATATACCACTTTTTTCATATCTGTCAGTCAGCCATCCTCTTATCCATGCTAATATTCTATAATCCAGACCCATATTCTCCAATTTATGCAACAGTCTACTATGCTGTATTCTGTCAAGCCTTAGCAAAATCCAAAAGTATCATGGTGTATCCATTCTCCTTGTCTAGCTCAATGGTAACATTGTTATAGAATGTGAGCAAGTTGCTAAAACATGACCTTCCCTTAGTAAACCTATGTTTCTCATTGCAAAGTAGATTCACTGTCAGTCCATTTCTGAATGCGAGCCCTAACCAATTTTTCTAAAATCTTCACCACCACTCCTGAGATACAAATTGGTCAATAATTGGATACATCAGTCTTTGCACCACCCTTGTGCAATGGAATTACCATACATTCTTTCCATTCCTGCGGAATCTTCCCTGTTCTGAGACTCATATTAAACATCCTGGTCAAAGGAATAGCCAGTTCAGCTGAACATTCTTTTAGCACATGTGCTCATATCCCATCAGTCCCTATTGCTGAATTCTTATTCAGTTTCTGAAACTTTGTGCTGTGATACCTCGACCTCATACACCTGAGTTTCTTCATCCAGTGAAGAGATAGCAGTGAGCTCAATGTCGCGTATACTAGGTTGATAGCCTTTAACAAAATGGGCACTCATTAGTTGAACAACCTCTTCTGCATCTGTAACCTCATGCCATCTGCATTTTGAAGAGTTATTTTTCATATTCATTATTTTTTTTACTTGCAGCATATCGATAGAATTCTCATGAGTTGTCTTTAGCACATAGAGCCAGTTTCTTTTCATACTCAAACTTTGCTTTCTGCACAACAGTTGTGACTATTCTAGCCTACTGCTTATAATTTTCATAACGGACATCATCCTTATGAACATGGTATTCCTTCCACATTGTCCTTTTCTTACGAATCTCTTACTTAATAAGATTACACATCCATTTGACTCTTGCCTTATTTATTCTTCAAATTCCCAGGACACACTCTGATATCACATCATTTAAGTACTGTTTAAATGCTTCCCATACACTGCCGATATTCTTCCTCCCCATCAACCGATTCCATGCCACTGAATTCAGTATACTCCTCAGCTGGTCATAATTTCCTGCTTTGTAGTTCAGCATGTAACCATTTTCTAAATGGAACATTCAACATTCATAAACTTAATCACTTCCCAAAGTGAGTACCGCATGATCACTGTCATCAACTGGAGGCAGAATAGTTACGTCGTTAACTGAAATGCCTTCTCACACTGTAATCAAATCTAACACTTTTTGACCTTGAATTCCTTCTGTCACATGCTGCTTGAGGAAGTTGTCCTGCAACAGCTCAAGAAATACACTTTCATTCTTCTCGTTTCTCTTCGACCTTGCATTTGGCTACATTTTGTGGATGATATCTTTGAATTTGGTTTCACTCTGAAACAGTACTTTGATTTCTGGATAAAATTAACTAATTATATATTTGCATCAAGTTCACTATTGAGTGTAAATCTAACAACAGCCTCCTCTTTTTGGATACTTTAATGCATCGTAACTCTGTTGGTAATGAATTTTCTGTTTACAGGAAGCCATCCATTACAGGTAGATATATCCATATATCTACACATTATCCTTCACAAAAAAAAAAAAGTAAGTAGTATCAAAATAATCAGCCAAAGCAGGTGATACAGGACTCTCTATCTGCTTAGATAATTTATTATGCTAAGTAAAATAACTGGCATTGATGGTAAACTTGAAAAAATTGACAATAATATCATCAGTGAAATCAACTTGTAAAAACTGTTGAGTTCCTTGAAGTGGTATATTTGTCGTCATCATCAAATTCCTGATATATACCCTCTAGGGCTGTACAGGATATGATAGTACTACATGAAAAATTACATCATTACTAACTTCCTATCTAAAATTTTCTAGTTTGTTACCTGTCAAGACTTTAACATTATCAGATCTTATATTTTTATCTTCTAAGGCACTTTTTACTATATCAATCCACTGGTCTTTCTCTGGGTCTTTTTCCTGCCAACTTGGCAGAGAACACTTGTTTTGCTAATCTTTCCTCTCCCATTCTATTTAAGTGACCATACCACCTAAGATTAGCTCTGCTAACACATTCTCGGATGCTGACGATGTCAAGTTCTTTCCTAATATTCTCATTTTTAATATTTGTAAACATTGAAACTACATCAAAGGAAACCATCATTTCATACTTTTGAAGATGAAGATCTTTAATTTTTTCTTTGAAGTCAAAACTCTTTTTGATATAAGAGATTTTTTTTTTTCCAGTAAAATTTGTCGATATCTTGAAAGATATTTTGCCAAAAAATAAGCAGGAGATAATTAATTACCTAATTGGTAATTACCTATTTCTTTTTCTGCACCTGCCATAAAGTCTATCAGGCAAATGATGAGGTTACTGCAAAATCTGGACCTTTTGACAGTACACTTAATTCATTATTGGTAAAATGATGGTTAGTTAAATTTATTACCCATTTTTCTTGGACAGAGCTGGGTTGCTGCTGAATTAAACCAATGGCTTCTTTGTTCTAATGATTTAAACTTGCATATCATCTTCTGTTTATAGTTTAAGTGAAGCATGTCTGGCTGAGGAACGAGAAATTCTGTTGATTAAATCTAAAGTTCAGGGTTAAGATTATTTGGAGTAAAGTTTCAAGTTCAGAAATTTTATTGTTATTAGAAAAGAAAAGTTTCTTAACATAATGTATACCACCTTCAACCAGCATGAAAATTGTCATCTTTCTTTCCACCTATCAAAGATACATTATCACTCTGTCTATGCCTGGTGTTTATCAAATGCCCTCTTATTGCCATCTTTGCTACTTTCAACAGGACTGGCCATTCTACTACTATTAGAATCGAAGAACATCATGATTATATAGATTTTTGGAATCTGAAGATCTTGCTTCTCATGCCATTGACACTAGACATAGAGTTCATTGGAACCTTAACAAGATGCTACACTATAGTAGATTCAAATTTGATTGTCTATTTTTTGAATTGTGAAGCCCTCGGTCACCTAGGTGTGTCTTAAGTTTTGGGAAGTGGTCACTATTAATTGTTTATAATTTTAAAAAAATTAATTAAATATCTATATCCATGTCTCTGAACTCTATTAGTTTTTCTCCTGTTGTACGACTTATTCTTGTATTCAGAACCTAAATGTTGTTACTAGTTCTTCTGCCTTCTCCCTAAAACAGCACTCCCAGAATAGGCTGCATGATCACTTCCCCCATTAGGAGGCTTAGTTGCTACCATGGTTATGAATAGATCTTCTGATACTGTTTTCAGATCCAACACTCGAACCTCTGGTCCCCCTCCCCTCCATCAAATACTATTTCAAGTAATTGTATAAATTAATTAGTAACTGTATAAATTTCATTTCACTTGTCATGTGCCCTTTCCTCCTTCCGATCTATATCCCCATAGTTGAAGTCTCATATAATAATTGCTTGGCTTGCAGTCATTGTACCAATTTGCTGATGCATGGCATCCACATTTTCGTTTGGACTATAAGGTCTATGGCAGCAACCAACAGTATATTTTGTTCTGTACACCTCTATCATTACAACAGATAATCTCAAATCACCTATCTCCTTCATATCTAAAATTCTCCTTTATTATTTTTTTTTTTGTCGAAATTATTCAGCTATTTTTAGTATTACTCTTCTTCCTATCCTATTCCCTCTGTTCTCTCTGAAAATACGCTGCCCATGATATTCTATCCCTGTAACTATATCATTTTCTGTCAACCAGGTATCACTGATGCTGATTTTTTAACGTTAGTATTATTTCCAAGTCTCCATGGAGTTTGAAGACTCATCACAGGAGGTCGAACACTCACAGATAACAATAACTGCCATACCTTGCTTTGAATATGTTCCATGTGGAGCGCTCACTACTTACTCCAGCAGTGAATTTAAATTCTTCACCACCTGCCAAATAAAAAAATCTTTTTTTCATCTCTTTACTCACATGATCTTTCTATAGTTTCCAGGGGTGATCTTTTGTTTTTGCATCACCCTCTATCTTATTCAGTAATTCCTTTGTATCTTTTTGATAGGCTTCTCTCACCAACTTATGTCTCAATCATATCACCCCTCTCCTCTTTCTATCTGCCAAGTCTGAAGACCACATTCTCTCACTCTGTCCTCATACTCAATATTCCAGAGTCCTGAGACAGTCTAAATTATTTGTCTCTGTATTCTCTCCAGTGTGTCCTTATCACCAATAGGTGATCAGATCTGTGCATAGATATCCATATGAGTCGAATGAGTGCCTTATATGGAACCCTCGCCTCTTTATCCATATGATTAGTATTCTTTGCATTGTAACATCTATTTTCTGAATAGCCCTTGCATCTTTAGTAATGTATCTCCTGAACTTCAGTTCTCTATACCAAGAACTCCAGATCCTTTGCTGCCTCTGCCTTCTGAATCAAAGTTCCTCCAACACCACAAACCTCATTCCATCTTCTATGGGCAGAATGCATAACTTAATGCTTAGCAGCATTAAAATGACATCTCCAGAGCACCTTCAGCACTAATCACAAACCTATTCAAATCCTCATGTAACAACAGCAACACATTAAAACTTCTTGACATTGCTATTCCTAATTTAGCATCCTAAGCAAACAACTGAATATCGTCTTTCACACCATGAACTATCATTGATATATAAGTTGAACAACAGTGGACCCAGAACAGAACCCTGTGGCATCCCTCTTGTGACCCCTCCTTTTTTTGGGATACTTCCATACACAATTCACTGACTTCTATTAGTCAACCAGGCTTGTAACAGCTACCAGATGCATTAGCAAAATCCAAATAAATCATACTGTAAGCATATCTTCTGTCCAGTACACTGGTGATCTTATTATAAAATGTAACCAGGTTGCTAATGCATGACCTTTCCCTTAACAAACACATGCTGCTGTCTTGAAAGATTTCTATTCTCATCAATTCAGGTTTGTATTCTTTCTCTAATCAGTTTCATTAACATCTTCACCACTGCACTTGATATACATTCTTACACACTAGCCTATAGTTAGACACTACCGACTTGGATTTTCCTTTATGCAGTGGTGCTGTTTTTACCTTCTTTTCACTTTTCTAGGATTGTTTCTGCTGCCAGATTTCTCTTGAACAACTGCCAGCTCTTTCAGACATTTCCATAATATATAAATGGTGATATCCCATCCAATCCCACAGCCTTATTAACATCAAGGTTACTTAATACTCTAAACACTTTCCATTCTTGAACTGAAGTCTTCTTTTTTCCTTCCTATTGCTTTGAACACTACTCTTAGCCCCCCCCCACACACACACACATGAAATACATTAACAAAATACTCATTAAACATTTCTACCAAATCCTCAGCAGATTTGGCTCATGTTCCTTCAGCAACTAAAGTCAGTCTTCCATGTTTCCCCTTTCTTCTACTAGAAACACAATTATAGAATTCTCTAGGGTTTTACTTTGCTGCTTCAGCCAGTTTCCTTTCATGTGTAAATTTCTTTTTCCTTATTGCATTTGTCACCTTCCCAGATTATACCTTATACTTCTCATGCTGTTGAGGGGCACCTTGCTCTTTATATCTCCTCTTTAACATCCTTTTTCTCAGAAGCTCCTACATAATTTCATGATTCACCCACTTGACTCCTGTTTTATATATCCTCCAAACCTAGAAATACAATCCGAAATAGTCATAAGTAATTAATTCTGGACCAAGTCCCAGGAATTCTTGATTTCTTTCCCCTTCAACTGAACATGCCCTGGCACATCAATAATTAATCTCTTTCCTTAATTTATCATAGTCCCCTACTCTGTTTGTCAAAGTTGAGCTGACCAATGCCAAAAACAAAACTCCTTTTCTTTATTTCTGACACTTCCAGTATTTGCATGCATGTATTTCAGCATCCTTTTGGACCACAGTTGCTCACACTTAATGTTATTACCAACCAGTTCAGATTTGAAACTGTATTCATTTCTGTATATCCATTCATTTGTTTGTCCCTGGCATGGCTAGAATTCTTAACCATAATACCCCCCCCCCACAGTACTTCTAGAATTTGCATTCCCAACCTCTCACTAAACAACACTTTCTCAAAACATCTAAAACCACTCAATTGCAGTCTATCAGTCATAACTTTCATCCATCAAATTCACTCCAGACATCTATAAACTGCTCACCATTCCTCCTGCATAGTCTTCTCATTAGTTATCATGCTCCTCCTCAATTTTGTCCTATCATACCTCCCACAATGAGTCGCTGACTTAATGGTGGTCAGATGATAATAATACTGAAGCAGCAGACTCACAATCTTTGCTTTCTTACTCTTCATTTTCCCTTCTTCAGCAGAATTTTCATATCCTCCCTCGTTGTATGTTTCTTACCTTTCAAATTACTCGTGCCTACCAAAATAATCAACTCTTTCACTTCTCCCTTTGCAAACTAACATCATTAACAACTTTGATCTTTGCACCTGGGAAATGTGCTTTTGTCACATTCTCATTAAGTATACCTCTCATCATGGAATTTCCACACAATAACCTTCCTTACTCCCAGTTCTTGCTCTTTTATACTTTTTCCATTCACTTTTTTCTTTCATTCTTCCTTCTGCTGCACAGTACTTCAGATGTCTCACTAGTCACTTGAGTTCACATTTTGTCCTGTGAGGGACTCTGTGTAAGTGTGCTATTTCTCTCCAATATCACTTCACCATCCACATTACTTTCAGCTACTTCTTTCATACCCTCATTGATATTTTGTCGCCTATTGCTCGTCCCTTCCACTATGCATGACATGTATACATGACACAATGCAAAGGAATAACTGAGGAGACATTATATTATTACTTAATTATATTAATTATATATTAATGGTATACTAGTAGCAGATGCAAAAGAAATTTTTCAACTAATGAGTGCCCATTTCATAAGCGCTATCATCCTATCAACATGAAGCTCAGTACTATCTCTACATTGGATGATAAAACTCAAGTATATGAAGAGGAGGATGTATGAGAGCTGTTGCATAAACTAAATAAGAATTCAGCAAGAAGGACTGATGAGATATCAGCATGGATGCTAAAAGAGTGTTTTCGACCAAATATTAAAAAAAGTAAAATAAAAGTGTTTCATTCAGACAATTTTTGGTAAAAATTGTCTCCATGAAACACTTTTCATTGAGAATAATTTTCAATTATCTCCATGAAATCAAGACTCATCGCAAGATCCACACTAACCATTATTCATACCAGAGCTCCAGAAATCCACTCACTCACTCACTCACTCACTTGCCATGGGTGAGTAGTCAGAAACAAGTGGCAAATGAATTTTCAGCCTTGTTCTGAATGCCCAAAATATATTTACTTATTTTCTTCGCATAATTAACATACTTTTTTTTTCTTTCATTTTAAAACATCTCATTCACTTTCAAGTTATTTGATCATGGAAGGCCTAAAATGAATGTAATAAAGAAGTTTTATTTTCAACTAGAAGATGGCCATCATTATCAGTTTCCTAATATGTACCCCCAAGAGGTGTTCAGGTTACTATGACGGCACTATATGATTAAGTTTACATATAATTTTGATGATAGTTTATAGTATGTATTATTAATACTGTAAACTATCAACAATTTTCCTCAAAATCAATCTATTACTTGTGAGCACTCCAATATTATCACATCTAACATTTTGTGCTACTAAGGCACTTCTAACCGAATCAATCTTCCTCTGGGTCTTTTTCCTGTCATCTTGGCATCAAACACCTTTCTTTATGCATTCTATTTAAGTGGCCATACCACCTTAAATTAGCTCTGACACATTCTTGAATGCTATTAATGTCAAGTTCCTTTCTAATATCTTTATTTTTAATATGATTCTGAAATTGATGCCATCGGTTCACTCCCCTGATTTTTCTGAAAACCCTCATATCTGTGGTCTCTAGTCTTTGATCAAGTTCTTTATTTCTAACCTAACTCTCTGATCCATAGTTTAAAACTGGTTTAAACACTGTCTTGTATACGAGTTTGGTGTGTTGGCTTATTTTTCTCTTAATCCATATAAATTTATTTATCTGGCTCCCCACTATACCAGCTTTGCTAATTCTGTTGTCTATTTCCAGATTTAACCTGTCATCTTCTCTAAAACTGTGCCTAAATAGCTGAAATATTTTACTTGTTCTATAAGATCTCCATTCAGAATGGAGCTGAAGTTTCCTTTCTATTTCCATTGTATGAAAATAGAAAGGAGAAAATAGTCTCCTTTCTATTTTCATAGTTTTGATCTTTTTATTGCTGATTTTCATGCCAAATTTGTTACAGCTGTTATTCAATTTAGTTAGTGAATCCCGGAGACTTACACTAGATAGGTTTAGGAGTACATCATCAACTGCATAAAGCAAAAGAGCAGCTAAGTTTGACATCTCCAATTCTAATATCAGGCTTGATGCCTCTTTCTTCATAATGTGAACCATATAGATGATAAATAAGAGTGGAGATTATTATTATTATCGCCATAAGATCCCATGGAGTCAAAGACTCATTTAGGAGTCATTTTTGTTTCATATCTTATGTAATAAAGAAAATATGCATCCTTGTCTTACCCCCTGATTTTACAACAAACCATCTTCCTGTATTTCCTTCAACTCTGACTGCTGACTGACAACTTAAATATAGACTATGTATTGTTCTGTATAATCACCTCATATAATTGTAGAGTTTTGAAAGCTTTTCTCTAGGCACCTTGTTTGTATGCCTTTCCCAGATTTACAAAACTTTAGTATAGATCCTTGTCATATTCCCACGATTTCTCAATTATTTATCTTAAAGTGAAAATCAGACCCTGACAACCTCCTATTTGGCCTGAACCCTGATTGTTCTTCAAGTTTCTCTTTCACAAACTTTCTCAACCTCTTTTATGCTTGCATAAATCTTACCTGGAACGCTTAGTAGAGATTTCTGAAATTTCAGAAATTCCTCTGTAATTCTCACGTTCAGTTTTATTCCCTTTTTATAGTTGGTACTATGAGAGCTGTATTCCAATCACTGGGAATTCACCCTTCTGACCAGACCTTCTGAATTATGCTCTGTAGTTACTGCAAAACTTCATACTTGAGCATTACTGGTCGAATATAATCTACTCCAGCTGCCTTTCCACATTTCGCATTTTGGACAGCTTTTTCTACCCCAAGTTTTGATATTATTATTATTACCCAAGACCCCATGGAGTCATCAAAGACTCATGGAGGCCCTTTTATCAAACACACAGCTCATCATACTGTGCTTTAAACACACAAAAATTCTCTGCAGACACCACACTCTTAGGAACGGCATTCGAATCATTCACAACTCTGCATGAAAAAAAAAAAACTGCTTCTCACTTCTCACACCCTCCTTATACAGCCTCCAGGGATGACCTCTGGTTCTCCCCTGATCTCCCACTATTTTCTATAGAACCTCTCCAGCATTTATCTTATAACAATTCCTTAATAATTTGTAGGTCTCTATCATGTCTCCCCCTCCTCCTCCTTTCCATCAGACTTTGCAAGTTGCATCTTCTCAATCTTTCCTCATACTCGACATTCCAGAGGTCACCTGGTTTTCAGAAGGATGAAGAGATGTTGGAGAACTGACTAAGGACCCTCTCCAACATCTCCTTCTGAAAACCACGTGACTAAATGTGGGCACAATAGTCCATGTGTGGCCTAATCAAAGCCTTATACAGTGGAACAAGACTCCCCTTACTTCTACAAGTCGGTGTCCTCTGCATCATTCCCAGAAGCCTTTCTGTTGGCTTCATAATTTTGGCTATGTGTCCCCTAAATTTCAGATCATCCTTATCCACTATCACCCCCCCAGACTCTTATTTCCTCCACCTCTGACAATATATCCTCACAAAGCATAAATTTTGCATCCCATTTTTGTTTTCCAAATTTTAAAATTCACATCCCCATTCCCGTACCCAATCACTCAATTTATTCGAGTCTTCTTGTAAGGCCACAACATCTTCTCAACTCTTCGTGGTTCATCAAAAACTTTGCATCATCTGCAAACAATTGAATATCTCCATCCAAATCTTCACCAATATCATTAATATACAAGTTAAACAGTAATGGACCTAAAACAGACCCATGAGGTACACCGCTAGTAACTTTCCTTTTCCTGGATATCGCTCACCCATACACAACTTGTTGATACCTATCAGATAGCCAGTCTCCAGTCCCATTCACCAATCTAAAATCCAACCCCATCCACTCCAGTTTGACTATCAACTTATCATGCAGTAATCTATTAAAAGCCTTTGCGAAATCTAAGTATATTACTGTGTATCCTTCTCCTCTGTCCATGGAAGCAGCACCTTATTGTAATAAGTATGTACAATAGATTAAAACATGACCTACCTTTAGCAAATCCATGCTGTCCATCAAAGATGATACCATTGTTGTCAACCCAATTTTGGATCCTAGTTCTCACAAGCTTCTCCAACAACTTAACTACAACACCTGACACACAGATAGGCCTATAGTTTGAAGCTTGAGTTCGATCACCTCCTTTATGAAGTGGCAATCTTGCCCTCCTTCCACTCCTTAGGAACTTGACTGAGTGCAAAATCTGTATTAAGAAAATATGTCAAGGCCGGCATCAACTCTCTGGCACATTCCTTCAGAATATGTGGTGATATATTATCAAGCCCCACAGCCTTATTTACATCTGGTTTGCTCAACTCCCCATACACCTCTTGCTCACTTACGATGTGGTTTGGAAGGTGGCAAATCCCGAGTTCAATTTGGATCATTAATTCCTCGGCCAGTAATTTCCTAGGAGCAATGGCGAAGTTGTGACCACATGACAGAGTGTTGAGGATTCACCACCTTCCAAACCATATCGCCAACGATATCAGATTGGATGTAGCCTGTGTTCTCACAAAAGCAAAACCACCAAAAACCAACATATCCATTAGTGAATACAAGTCTCTACAGGAATTGAAGAAAAACAAAGAAATAGTTATCACCAAAGTGGATAAGGGAAACGCCACTGTGGTACTCAATCATCATGACTACACAGGTAAGCTTAAGGCTTTACTATTAGATCGAGCTACTTACTACCCCATTGAATACAATCCCACCAACTCACAAATTAGAAAACTCCATAGGCTCCTTAAGAAGGTCACTTCTTGGCCTGTGGAGATTACTAACAGACTAAAACCATATAACTCCCCCCCCCATATAAATGGGCTCCCAAAAATACATAAAGAAAATGTGCCATTACGTCCCACAGTGGATGGCATTGATTCCTCCACTTACAAACTAGCTAAATATTTAGCCAAAGTGCTCTCACACTATACTGGCAACACACCATCACACACAAAAAAACTCAGCCCACTTCAAAGCCAGTATAGAAAACCTTACACTCCAACATAATGACATAATGATCGGATTTGACATCTCTTCCTTATTCACAAATGTCCCCCTCAAAGAAACTTCAGAGCTAATCCAAGCTAAATTTCCTCCCGATATCTCAGCCCTATTTCATTTCACAATGAACTCAGGCTATTTCTTTTGGCAGGAAAAATTCTACAAACAGATAGAGGGGACAGCCATGGGCTCACCACTTTCCCCACCCTTGGCCAACTTCTTTATGGAGACTTTTGAAGAGAAAGCCTTAAACTCTGCCCCACATAAAACCTACCATATGGCTTCGCTACGTTGATGATGTGTTCGCTATTTGGCCACATGGCCCGGATACACTCCTCTCCTTCTTAACACCCTTAAACAACCAACACCCTAGAATCAAGTTAACCCTGGAAAAAGAGAAAAACAATAGCCTTCCCTTCCTAGACATACTTGTCACCTGCCGACCTGATGGAAGCTTGGTTTTCTCAGTTTATAGAAAACCCACCCATACAAGCAGATACATTCACCAACAATCCCATCCCCCTCCTCACAACAATATGGAGTTATTAAGACACTATTCAACAGAGCAAAACTAATCTGTTCAAAACCAAGCCCTAACCACTGAACTAAATCACATCCTTAACACTTTCTCAGCGAATGGCTACCCCCCCCCCAAAAAAAATACTAAAACCAGTTATCTGCAACCCATCTCCCCCCCCCCCCTTCACAAAATAGATTATTCTAAATCCATCACCATTCACTACATCCGAGGCACCTTGGAAAAATCAAAATCCTAAAAAAAACATGACTTGACCTGACCTCTTGTTACAGACCATATAGAAAATTGGTATCCCTTATCTGCTCCACTAAAGACCAACCACTTCCCCTAGCCCTACCTGGTGTATACCAGGTCCCTTGCAGCTGTAAATTGTGCTACTTGGGCCAAACAGGCAGGACAGCAAATATCAGAATCTCAGAACACAAGAACTACATCCGATTTCACCAGTACAGCCACTCTGGGCTTGCAGACCATGCTCTGGATACTCACCACAGAATAAGGTGGAAGAAAGCCACAGTAATACACTGCAGCCAGTTCAAATATGAAAGACTATTCATGGAATCAACCTCAGCCATTAGGAGCATGCCAAACCTCAACAAATTTGGATGTATGAGACTGCCCCAAATTTGGGAAACATATAACAGAACTTCAGCCCACTGGCCAAGAACACCTAATATAGCCTGCCAGGGGGCACCATCAGGACTTTAGGAAAACAGCAGCTTCCTCACTTTGTTTCTCATTTGCTGTTATGTAGTACTTGCGTGCATGTGTCTTTATCTTAAGTTCCCATGAAGATGGCAACGTGACATTGCTGAAATATCGGAACGTATATATTAAAGTTGATTTAATTTATATTTCTAGTGTACGCTGTCAATTCCTTAAGTATGTAGTTATCTTAAAAATACCTGTAAATAACAAATTACACAATAACCACAGTAATTATTATTATTAAGATCTGACCTCCGTGGAGTTGTCGACTCATCATGGGAGGTACACACTATTGCATGCACTACTCATCTTACCATGCTTTAAATGTGTGTACATTCACAACACACTCAGGCAGTGCATTCCACTCACCAACCACACTCCATGCAAGGAACTCTGGCTTTGCAATTTACATTCTTTCAGTCTGTCCTCATACTCCCTCCAAAGACCATTGACCACCTTTGAGAATCTTCTCTGGACCTTTTGCAACTTATCCTCATCACAATGAAAACCCAATGACCAAATCTGTGCACAATAATCCATATAAGGCCTTATGAAGGCCTTATACAATGGCATCATAACTTCTCTATTTCTGCATGTTAGGGTCCTCTGCATCGATGTGACTTCACAACTTATGCAATATTTTTGATTTTTTCGAGAAAATATGTGGAATTTTTGATGAATGATCTGAATTTTCCAATATGAGCAGTTCATAAACGCAAAAGAAATTTAACAATTTTATAGGTGGGAGAGTCGATATCAATACTATTCATGATAAGTTTTACTAGATAATCTTCTTTATGAATTTTTGGGAGACCATATACTAATTTCTTGATAGCTTATAACTATCCTGTAAAAAGCAGTGTGTTTTCCTCTCATAGTTGGCCTTATATATTACCACTACATCTTTTCCTTTATCTGCTTTTGAAATAGATATGTATTTATTTTCTCTTAATGAATATAGTACATGGATTTCAGTACTAGATAAATTACATGGAGGTAATTTGCTTTTAAAGAATAAAGCAGCAAATTCAAATTCATAGTTTATTAGCATCTTCACTTGAGAGTCCTGAAAGACTGCATTCAATGTTATGCAAAAAAAATCAAGATACGTAATGGATTTAGGTACTGAAGCAAAATCATGGTCTTTAACCAAAACGCTAGACTTATCATCAGGCAACAAGCATCCAGAGATATTCACAATCCATTTATTAGTAGGAGTGTTGTTGGAAGTAAATTTTTACTTATGGTGAATGATTCATATTTTTGCATCAGTCTGTAGGAATGTCTTCCATAAGAATAGGCTGAAGACTGTTTAGAAACACGTAGAATGATATCTACATGTAATTCATCATCCAGTGTAGCTGAAATCCTTCTTTCAAGATATAAAATAGACTGAATATTAGATGCTCAATCTTTTTCAGCTGCTCAAAGTTGATTCTGTATCAAGGTAAAACTTGCTTGAATATAAATTGCATGAGCTCCAGTCTCTCTAAATCTAGTAAATATAAGAATAACTTTCGTATCGTGACATTTTTTGAGAAAGGCAATCTGAGTACATAGCTTACCTTGCAAAACTGATAATTTTCCTAACTTGTCTATTAGATTAGCGAATTCTTCTCTGTGAAGGGTAATAAATTTAATCTATAAAGTACCTGTGGCATAACTATAAATGACAAATTACATGATAACCACGGTAATTAATTTTAATGAAAGTACAGATATTTCGTACTAAAAATAACAGTACATCATCATCAGTGTAGAAACGAGCAAATCAAAGAACAGGGATGCAAGATAAATACAACAATTGGTTTACCAATTAAAAATGGTTGTCATGAGCTAGAAATTAATATATTAATAAATAATATTAAAACTACTTTTGATGTTTACGTAAAATGAGAATCTCTCAAACTGTTATTATTATCATCGTCACAGAATCATCGTGGGGTGGTACACACTATTGCAAACAATGTTCATCCAACCGTGTCTTAAACTGATTCAATGTGTCTACATTCATTCACAACACACTCAGGCAATGCATTCCACTTACCAACCACAAAACAAAAAACCTTCTTCTCGCTCCTCTGCTCACACCGTCCTTATACAGCTTCCATTGATGGTCTCTTGTTCTATCCATGTCTCTCATTCTATGAAAATCTCTTCTATATCAACCTGATAACAACCCCTGACTAGCATCTCAGTTGTATCCCCCCCCCCATTTACAAGGCTCAGCAACTTACGTTCTCTCAATCTGTCCTCATACTCCACTTTCCGAAGATCACTGACCACCTTTGTGAATCTTTTCCAGATCCTTTCCAACATATCCATGTCACCATGAAAACTTGGGGAACAAATCTGTGTACAATGATCCATATGAGGCCTGATGAAGGCCTTATGCAATGACATCATAACCTCTCTATTTCTGCATGTTAGGGTACTCCACATCATTGCCAATATCTGACAGCCAGTCACTGATCCACCTCAGAAGTGTGTGTTATCCAATCCTATTTGTTTCAGTTAAACAGTTTGTCATGTGGCAGTCTATCAAAAGCTTTTGCAAAATCCAAATACACCACTGTATATGCATCTCCCCTGTTCAAGGTATTTTCACCTTTTTTATAGTACATAAGTAAGTTAGAAAAACATGATCTCCCTTTAACCAACCCATGCTGATAACCACAGAGAATACTGCTATCAAACCATTTTGTATCCTACTTATAACCAATCTCTCTCCAGTACCTTCACCACAACTCCAGATATATAGATTAGCCTATAATTTGAAGCTACAGCCTTATCACCACTTTTATGCAGTGGAACAATTTTACTCTCCTTCCACTCCCTTGAAACATGTGCTATTGTAAGACTTATTAAACAGGAATGCCAATTCCCTGGAACATTCCCTTAAGAAGTGTGGTGTTATATATCATCAAATCCTATCACCTTATTGACTTCAAGGTTATTTATTTCTTCAAATATCTCATATTTGCTCACAATTAAGCCATTCTCTCCTATATCTACTACACTTAAATTCCTTATGAAATAAGGAATTTAAGTGTAGTAGGTGGAATTCCTTAAATTCCACCCTGATCAGGATGAAACACTCCTATAAATTTTTTCTTTTAAGGTTACACGGTGATCAGCATTCATATTTATGAATTTAGGGACACAAAACACGTGTTGAAATCATTATTTTACTAATTATTAATAAAATAACACTTGACGTTTCTACCATTCTATTGAGGTCATCATCAGAAGGATGCATGTGTATAGAGAACCAAGTTACATGCTCTTGCATTCTATACTGGTAAATTAAATCTACACTGTTAATTAATAATTTCTTAGTCTGACCTCTAGCGAAAATAAAATAAAAATTGAAAAAATAAATAAATAAAAAACATATATAAAATAAAAATTTAAAAAAAAATTAAATAAATAAATAATAAATAATAATAAAGATTTTTAGTTTCCAGATTTTTGGTTTCAGTGTCACTGAGGAAGTAGCCTTTTCCTCAAAATCTTCCAGAAAAATCTCCGTTTGCTAGCACTGGAGACAATGGGCTACCCATTGCCAAACTGCTGTTCTGTTTGTAAATCTTGGCTTCAAATAAGAAGTATCCTGAATCCACACAATGCACAAGTAAGGCAGAAATCTTTTTAGATAACTTATTTTTTAAAAGACTAAGGACTTCCTGGGTTGGAACATTGGTGAATAGTAAGACTATGTCGAAGCTTACCATTCTGTCTGCTTCGTTAAGTTGGATGTTCTTTATCTTCGAGACAAAATCAGCCGAATTTTTGATATATGAAAAGGAGTTTCCTGTGAGATGTTTTAAGGAGGAAGCAAGATATTTTGAGAGATTGTATGTAGGGGAGTCAATGCCTTCAACTATTGGTCTAAGAGGGGTGTTTTCTTTGTGGATCTTCAGAACGTCATATAAATGGGGAATAAGTGGATGAAGAGAGAAGAGCGATAGACAGATATTCTGAGGTGGATTTGAGGAGATTATTTGTCTGGTTATGTAGTTCTCTCATGGGGTCTCTTTGAAGTTCAGATAAGTATTAAAATCTAATAATTCACAGATCTTCAGGTGATAATTGGATCTAATCAAAAGATGACAGTCGTGTTCATTTTGTCAGCTGGCTAAATGATGATATCCTTATTATTCCACAGTTGATGAATAGTTTTTCTCTCCGAACGAGAGATGTTGTCAGTGGGAGGTCTACTGTTGTTGATTGCAAATATAGCTTCTATCTTAAGAAGGTTTGCATCCTGTGTTGGTAGATTGGAGGCAGATTTTTCTATTTTCGTAAGAAAAAAAATCTTTAGGAATTGATCTAGGTGAAGGGATGAAATTTCCTTGGAGTATACATTTATTTCTGCCGTTGTAAGAATATGTGAAGATTTATTAATGACAACATTGTTAAGACTGTGTGAAGCCATGTTAGAGGATAAATGGTCTTGCATACATTTGAGGGAATCAAATTTCCTAATCAGTTTATTCTAGCAGCAAAAAGTGCACTAATAGATTGTCTCATTCCAAGGTATATTGTCTAATGAAGACTCTAGGCTGTTTTCTAACATACTTTTTTTTGAAAACAAAGAAGCTAAACTATGTTTGGTTTCCATAATCCTTTCTGCTAAAAGTTGTTTTAGTTTGGCCTTACGATAAATAATATGCACTCGTTTTGTATGGATGGACTCTTTAAATTGTAAGAACTTAGGGATGGTTGAATGGAACTTACATCTTTTTAAGAACACGTCTGTTTATGAAAAGTCCAATATTTTTAAGGATCTTCTGGTACTCTTTTATGAGCTGTTGGATATCCTCGTCAGAAGGAGTATGGTTATTTAGAGAGTAATTAACTCGGTTAAATGACATGTTATTAATTATTAACTGACTTAAACACCGAGAAAAAAATAAAAGAGATTTAATAAGGTTTCACTACTAGTTTCATCGGAAATGTCGACTTCATCAGGTGAATACAGTACCATGGAGAAAACATCTTAAAAATATATTGTACTTTAGACAAATTGTACTTTTTCCTAATTTGGGAGCACGGTTCAGAAAACTTACCCTTTCTGGATCATTTAAACAATTTTCATCAAAATATAAATTTCACATCTGAACCAGAAGTTAATGGTGTTTTAGCTTTTCTAGATATAAAACTTATTAGAACAATGGATGGTCTCAAGATTTCTGTCTTTAGAAAGCCAACACACACAGATTGATACCTACATGCTTCATCTCACCACTACCCCCACAGAAAGTAGGAATTATTTCCACACTAGCTCATCGGGTGAGATCCTTGTTGTCAGAAGAAGAGGAACTTCAACAAGAACTTAGTTACCTCAAAAGGACTTTCTTAAATAATGGTTGCTCTCCCAAAAATATCTATAATCGTCTTAATGTGTGTAATCAACATAGTAATGAAGATAACTCG
Source organism: Typopeltis vanoorti (assembly GCF_054136105.1). Taxonomy (NCBI): domain Eukaryota; kingdom Metazoa; phylum Arthropoda; class Arachnida; order Uropygi; family Thelyphonidae; genus Typopeltis; species Typopeltis vanoorti. Next base: position 33,122,004 of record NC_143551.1, read on the forward strand.
AGCTCTGCAGCCTACATCTCCTTACTGTATATAAGTTCTCTTTCTCCTAAACTAGCGAAAATCCTGAAGAAATTTAATGTTAAAACGTATTTCTCCACCTTTCCAAAACTCCAATCTTACCTCAGTCAACCTAAAGAAAAACACAACCTTCTTCAGTTCCCATGAGTATACAAAATAGTTTGCAGTTGCGGCAAACCATATTATGGCCAAACAGAAAAGTCCATCTCTCTCCGACTAGAAAAACACCAACGTGACATTTCTTATAACAGAGTCCATGCTAGTGCCCTATTCAGCCACGTTTTATTCTTGGCCAATACCAATGTCGAAGGACAACATCATCAAATAGATTGGAACTCAACTTCAAACATCCATAAATGCTGCGATGAATTAGAAAGACGTATCTTGGAATCCAAAGAAATATCTCTCGACCCTGCCCATCTAAACAGCAATCTCAGATACAGCCTGCCTGATTCACATAGCACTGTAATCCAGTTTTGGCTCACTCGTGACATCATTCACATGCACAGTGCTTCATGCCAGAACTAATGCTCGGACTCAATTTCAAACACAACTGCCATTTGTTCTAAACTCTGTTTTGTCTAAAGTACAATATATTTTTAAGATGTTATTTTCTCCATGGTACTGTATTCACATGATGAAGTTGGCATTTCCAATGAAACTAGTAGTGAAACCTTATTAAATCTCTTTTTTTTTTTTTCTCGGTGTTTTAGTCAGTTAATAATTTATATCATGTCATTTAACCGAGTCAGCTACTCTTTAAATAAATATATATATATATATATTTATGAATTTCTCAATGCAGTATGCTGGAAAAGAAAGGAGTGATATCATTGGGACATCTAAGCAGCTAAGAGGTATTTACTGAATTGATACAAGAATGATTTTTCATATGGTAGATTTTATTGGACTGAAAAAGGACAAGAGGTCCTTTGAAAGTTGCAAAAGGAAATAGTGAGAAGTAGATTTCTTGCATGGAAGATGGTAGATGTATAGAATGGATTGGCTGAAAGGATGGTGAGAGTGAAAAAAAGTTAACATGTTTAAGGAATGGTGCGATAGACTTTGTTGTCTAGGGTAAACTCCCGAGATAGGGTTTGTTGTTCCATGTAGGTTCAGAATAATAATGATTATTATTATTATTATAATAAGATAATAATAATAAGATAAGCGTAATTGAGAAGAAATATTGAATACAAAATATCCTCTTTTTTTTTTTTCTGTCTTTCAGATAAAAAGCATCTACATATTTTTAGTTTATGTTCTAATCCATTTTGCGGATATACCTTCAGAAAAGGTTTTTATAAATGGAGAAGAAATATTAAAATTTGTATCTTGTTTATGTCGCGGGATCAGTTCCGAAGAGAAGAAGCAGCTTGAAGTTGAAGCAGATAAAGCAAAAGTAAGATTTTTATGCTATCTCCTTTATCAGTACCTAATTCTAGTATAAGTATCTTGAATTATTTTTATTTATTTATTTATATTATTATTGTTATTATTTATTTATTTAATTTATTTTTTTTGAAGTTCAAGAATTTTTGCTTATAATAACTATACAGTGATTATTGATAAACTGAAACATGCTGGTAATACCTTATACAATATTGCATTTCATCATCTAACCAAATAAGCACAGTTAGTATATTATGGAGCCAGTTAAATAAATTTATGTGGATTAAATTAAATTTGATTCCCATAGTCTAATTACCCAAACACAAGATCTTCCTTGAATACTTAAGCATTTATAATTAAACTAGCTTCCTTTTGTAATTTCCTTCAAGATCAAGATGAAAAGGAAGTCAAATTATTTGTTTCTAGTAATGATAAAACAACAATTGTTTTAGTTTGCAAGGGGACCTAAATAGACTGTCTGAATGGGGGAGTGTATGTGCTGATGTAAGGTTAATGTTACACAGTGTAAGGTTTTAAAATTTAGGAAGTGAAGGTGGGATACAGAGTATAGGATTGGTGGGGATATTTTAGACTAGGTGGAGAAGATGAAAGATTTGGAGGTTATGGTGGATAGAGACTTGAAATTTTGTGGACATTTGCTAAAATTGCGAGAACACCATTGCAGATTATGGGAATGATGCAGAGAAAACTGACATGCAGAAGTAAGGATGCTTTAATTCCATTGTGCAAGACTTTGATCAGGCTTCCTGTAGATTACTGTGTACAGATTTAGTCACCAGGTTTTCAAAAAGATGACGAAATGTTCAAGAGAGTTCAGAGACGACTGAGTAAGTTGTGTTTTGGTCTCTGGAATGTGGAATATGAGGATAGATTGAGAGAATGCAAATTTATAGAACCTAGTGGATAGAAGGAAGAGGGGGAGACATGATTGAGATGTATAAGTTGGTAAGGGGTAATTACCCAGATTAGTGTAGATGAGATTTTTTATAGAATATCTGGAGACAGGTTAGAAAGAGAGGCCATCCCTGGAAGCTGTATAAGGTGGGTGTGAGCAAGGGGGGGGGGGTGAAGAGTAAATTTTTTGCATGAAAAGTGGTAGGTGATTGGAATGCATTGTCTGAGAGTGTGGTGAGTGCAAGCACATTGAATGCATTTAAGTTGAGGTACAGAATTGAGCTATGTATGTGAGAGTGAGACCTCCCACAGAGTCTCTTCACTCCATCATTGTGGTGGTCTGTTGATAATAATAAATTCAGCTAGCTACATTTATCCACTCTTCTAAGGAACAACTTCATTCACTTGCACATTCTGGAGTGTATGCAGTTCCCTTTACCTGCAGCTTGCCCTACTTTGGATACACTGGTAGATTTGTTAACAAATTTTTTTGTTAACGTAAATTTGTTGCCTTGAAGAATGCAAGAACTACATTTGTGATCACTACATTTCTGATCATCTACATTTGTGACTTTCACAAATAGAGGAGGACTAGAAGACTATGTTCTGACTGTTCCTTTACACAGAATTAAATGGAAAAAGATGGCTGTGCTACATAGAAATTGCTACAAGTCTATTTATAGAATCATCATCACTTGTGAAGCATTCCTCCCTTCTCCATCCTCAACAAGTATGGCTGTATTAATTTGTCAATCTTGGAGATTTGGCAAATTAATCTGGGCGATTCTTCTAAGACCACATTAGCACAAACTTCTGTGAACTTAACGTCACCGTTATCTGGTATTCAGAGGGGCATACTTTGTTGGGATATTAGTTCCTTTTCAGTTACAATTTGAATTGTTTTTATTGCATTCTAATTGAGTGCTATGTGTCATCCAGTTGTAATTTGTTCTCTGATGATGCCTGTTAGAAAACTAGCAAAATATTTGCAAGTTCAGTAAAATAGTTATTGTGTTTTTATTCTAGTTTTTATAGCGTGAAGCACTTTTATAAATAATCACCAGTACCTTAGCCTTTTTTATATAGATTCTTTGTTCACCTTCTTTCTGCCTCTCTCACATATATCCTGATGTTGCTATTGTAACATTCTTCTTTTTCTTTTCAGCCATTTTCTGTCCACTACTGGACGAAGGCCTCCTCCAGTTCTTTCCACCTTTCTCTGTTCTTGGCAATGGTTGACCAATTTATCCCAACAAATTTTGACAATTCATCACTCCACCTTCTTTTAGGACTCTTTGGCCTCATTTCCCTTCTTTTGGAATCCAGTTCATTAGTATAGTGGTCCATCACTCATCTTCTCTCCTGGATAGATGTCCATCCTATTTCCATTTTAGTCGCTTATGGTGAAGAATGATGTGAGTCTGGCTTCTTATACAGGTGTTTCGCTTCTTATCTTTTAATGTGATGCTTAGCATCAACCTCTCCATTTTTCTTTGAGTTGTTGTTAGTTTATTTGTCAGTGTTTTTGTTAGCGACCAAGGTTTCACAACCATATGTGATGACCGGAAGTATACACTGGTCAAATGTCTTCCTTTTTAAACAGAGTGGGACATCATTGTTTTGAAAAATGCTTTTAAATTTTCTGAATGCACCCCAGGCAAGTTGAACTCTCCTATTTATTTCCTTTTGGAGTCCACAGTTTAGATCAATGAGATGACCTAAGTATGTATATGAAGAGATTCTTTCCAAGAAATTGTTTTCTGTTATTATGTTTTTTGGTGTGCAAAATGATTAAACATGATTTTAGTTTTTTCTCTGTTTATTTTTAGACCGACTTTTCTGTTTTCATGATATAGGTCTTCTATCATTATATTATTAAGGTCTTCTGGAGTGTTTGCAAAAATTATGATATCATCTGCATATCTGAGGTGTGTTAAGTTTCTGTTATTAATTTTTATACCAAGGTTTGTTCAGTTTATATTATTAAATATTTTTGAAGGATGGCTGTAAAGATTTTGGATGATAGAGAGTCTTCTTGTTGGACACTTTTTTCAATTGATATTTTATTGCTACTTGTGTGAAGTTGGATTGTTGCTTTTGCAGTGTGGTATATTTCCTGTAAAAGGTCCATATATTCTCCAGGAACTCCCTGATTCTGGAGTGCTTTGATTATTGCATTAATTTTGATAGAATCGAATGCTTTTTCATAATCAATAAAAGCTAAAGAGAGGCAATTGGTTTTCTTCTGCTTTTTCTATTATTTGTTTTACTGCATGAATATGATCACTTGTGTTAAAGCCTTTACAGAATCCTGCTTGTTCTACTGGTTGATTTGAATCTAGAAGAAGGGTTAGCCTGTTTGTTATTACTTTTGTGAGAATTTTGTACAGATTGGAGAGAATACTAATTGGTCTATTACTTCTTCTTTGTCCCCTTTTTTAAATAACAGTATCAGAATAGCATTTTTCCAGTTTCTGGTATCTTCCCCTCTTCTAGGCATAGATTTAGTAAGTTGTGACATGGTGAATGATATTATTTTCTCTCCATTTAATTAATTCTGTGTGAATTAATTCTTCACAGGATATTTTTCATTTGTTTTAATGCTTGTTTATTTCATATGAAGTGAATGGGGGATGAATTCTATATGCGATGGAGAAGAGTTATTTATATTTGATTTATCTATTGAAGGATCACTATAGAGTTCTTTATAAAATTCTTTTAGCCTGCTTAGGATTTGTTCTTGATTCCTTATTATAGTTCCATTCTTGTCTTTTATTGCAGTTATTTGACTTTTGCCAACTGATAAATGTTTTCTTAGTATTTTTATTGTTTTTTAATTGTTTCTTTTATTTTTTAGTGTTATAAGATCTTATTTCATTTATTATCTTTTTCCTTATTGTTTTGCATAGTTCTGCATATTTTAGAAATTAAAGTTTTTGTCTTGTTTCATATTTCGTCTCTTTTTTAGTAGTTGTAAACTTTCCTCTGAAAGTTTATGGTCTTTTTGTTGTTTTTTTGCTTTTGAATTCATTGGCTGCTGAGATTATTACTTCTGTTAGGTTTCTGCTTATTTTATTTATGTTTTCTTCAGATATATTTATTAAGTCTAGTTTTTGATTGAGTTTTTCTTCGTAATCCTTCTTTTTGTTTTCAATAAGTTTTAAGTCAAAGTTTCTTGATTTTTTTGTTTTTTACCCATTTTATTCTTTTCAATTTGGGATTTATTTTAATTTTGGCTCTCACCAGTCGGTGGTCACTTCCTGTTTTTATTTGATTTAGTACGTGAACTATTTCTTTATTGTTACACAGTATGTAATCTATTTCATTTTTTATTTCTCCATTTGAACTTCTCCATGTCCATTTTCTTTCGAAGGCTCTTAAAAAATGTATTCATAATGTAAAGTTTGTTACTGATAGAGAATTCTGTAAGAGCCATTCCTGAGTTGCTGCTTGTAATATATATGTATGGTCCTATTGTGTCTATTTGGTGAATGGGATGACCTATTTTGGCATTAAAATCGCCAATTACTATAGTAAAGTTTTGGAAAACTGTTTTTTTTTTTGTCTAGAGTGTGCTGCAGTGAGTCATAAAATGTTTCTATCTCTTCGTCAGTGTAGGATGAGATGGGAGCATATATTTGGATGATCCTGATTTTAAGTTTGGAGTTTATTTTAAGTGTGATGTCTATTATTCTTTCATCTATATAATTAAATTCTTCTATAAGGTGTGCAGTTGTTTTCTTAATTTGAAATACAACTCTGTATTGTCCTTTAATTTTCTCATAATAGTGTAAGTAGTCTCCATTTTTTTAGTTCTATTAAATGTTCATCTTGCCTGCAAACTTCACTTAAACCTATGATGTCCCATTTAATGTTTTAGTTCTTGCTGTAAGATGGTAAGGTCTTTAAATTATAATCAATAAACATAAGAGTATTGATTACTCTTATGTTTATGAATTCTTTGGGCTATTCCAGTATTGCTTATTATATGGGAAAGCTTCCCCACTGCATAATGTCTGATCTTCATAAATGGTTTCGATCAGAATAGTCATATAGTTGGGGGAATTTAGTCACATACAGTGTTTGCCCATCCTGACCATGGCTTTACAGCTATTCTTTCTTCTTCTTGGCATTTTAGTGAAGTGGTTGTGGCCTAATCTCCCATGCTGGCCACATAACATCGTGGGAGATGCATTTTATAGCTTTCTGCCAGCTTTTTGCTCAGTATCAACTTTGCTATGACTCATTACAACACCATGTTTCCCGGGGGGGGGGGGGATCCACGTGAATGCATGATACCAAGACTTCCTGGGTATGGCCCTCCAGACTTTGCCACCAAAATATTGGCACTGCCATCTATATCAGTTCCATCAGGGTTTTTGACCATGTTGTAGGTTGTAGCCCACCACGGAAATCCATTCCAGGCTTAACTGTGCTCAACATGCTACAAGCATGCCTGATGCTAGTCAGCCAAGATTCTGGTAGGAGAACACGGCTAATCCTCCCCCCCATTGTAACATTACCTAAAGATAAATATTGACATTAATCATTTCCACTAACTACCGTATAGATGACCAAGGCAAATTTCCTTCCACTATACTATGAACTGCTCACAGTATATCTCCGATCTTTCCACTCTTGGTACTTACTCGAGTCTCTTGGTCCAAATGGCATCCCTCTATCTGTGCTAACTTGCTCTAGAATTAGCACCCATCCCCTTTATTGTCTATATAAACAGTCCTATGACATCTACTCAACAGCATAGAGGCAAGCCTTTATCCAGTCTGTCCATTAAAAAGGAGATAAGTCAGCCAAAATATGCTGGAATTTCTACAACCTTACTAACAATAATTTATTATGCGACACCTGCAAGAACTCATTACAGGTGGTCGCTCTGCTCAACCTACAATCCCCGCTATTTAATCCTTCATATACACACAATGGCACCAAGTATAACCAATTATAATAATATAATATAATAAATATAATATATAATAATAATTATTATAACCAATATTGACCACTATTAGTATTTTTGTTTGTAAATTGTGTAAATTTTCTGGCTGATTTGCTTATATGCATGATGAAAAACACGAGTTTCTGGGTGAGTGGAAAAAAACCTTTTCTCTTTGCAGGAGATTGGCTTACTCACCTTCAATTGGCAAAGTCAGTATAAAGATCCCTCTCATCATGATAAGAATTGAACTCGGGTGTTTTTCAGCTGAAGAGTGCGTCCCATTCTTCCATTTGCCTTACAAAAGCATTTATTGGACCTCATTGTTGTGTTCTTTCTTCATTGATGAGCAGAATTCTATAGAAAAAAGAATATAATGAATAATTTGAAAAGTCATTGAAGTGTATATTTTGGGATTTTGGCTGTTTAAATTGACTAAAAATGTATCTGATGTGTTTGGACCATGGGGCCAAACAGCAAACACATCATTAGATAACCGAATGTAACAAAACTACACTCAAACTATGGTCGAGTTTGAATGTAGCTGTGCTAGCAATGTGTGCACATGTACACATTCCCATCCAAGCAACAGAATCGTCAACTATGATACGAATCCTGTATCGCCTATATAATCTTTCATATTCAACTGGCATTGACCCAACAGCATGGAAGGAAGCCCACATCAGCCTGTACCGAAAACATGAGTCATCTTACTATCGTCCCATTGCTCTCCCCTCAGTACTTTCAAAAGTAATGGAGAAGGTTATCAACAACCAGCTACTTATCATGTTGGAGGCTTAATGGATTTTTTACAACACTCAAAAAGAATTAAAATAGAATTTAATACTTCCTATATTTCGTACTAGTCACTAGGACATCTACGGGGATTGCAAAAACAATTTTGTAATCCCCGTAAATGTAACATGCACACACAAATCTTACAATACTAAGCCCAACCATCTAGGTGACACTAAAGTCCTATCTAGGTGGAGCGCCCTCTAAGGGCGGTAGTAGGTAGCCTGGAATGTAAGGTGGAACGTCTGGTGATGAGTGTTTCCCAAATCTTCGGAAGCTTAATGCAACTGTATTTATTAAGATTTGGTTGGTTTCTGAGAGCTGCTGCTGCTGCTTCTAAGAAAAGTCTCTCTTTCTTGAATTTGCTGTGGTGGAGCATGGTGGTTTTCTTCCATGATACTCTGTGGGTGGTGTCAAAAACATGGTCAGCCAAGCCTGAATGGCCATAGTTATGTTTACATATGTAAGACTTGTGTTCTTCCTCCAGGTAGATGGAGGCAGCGAGAGAGGAGGGAGTTGATCTTTCGTAGAACGGATAAGGATAGCAAGTTTGCGGCAGGGCTTATATGCTGTGTGTAGGCTGTACTATTTTAGTATCTTGGCTATTTTTTCAGATGTGCCACGGATGTAGGGTATGGTGATGGCATTTTTAAAATCTTGTTGACGAGAAGGACGGGGAATGGGGGAGGAACTGATTATTTTTTTGATACCGTGTTCACTGTAGCCATTGGAGAGGAAAGTGTTGTGTATGTGGTTAAGCTCAGTAGTAAGGGCAGTTCCACTGGAACAAAAATTGTGGGCTCTCTTAGTAAGAGTTTTGATGATGCCATATTGTTGTGAGGGGTGGTGGTGGGAGAGTTTGTGAATGTACCTGCCTGTGTGTGTGGGTTTTCTGTATACAGTGAAGGCAAGTGTATCATTAGGCAGGCGTGTGACTAAGGTGTCTAGGAAGGGTAAACAGTTGTTCTTTTCCTTTTCCATAGTAAACTGGATTCTTGGATGTAGGCTATTAAGATGACTGAGGAAGGAGTCTAACGTGTCTGCCCATGAGGCCAAATAGAGAACACATCATCTACATATCTTAGCCAGATAGAGGGTTTGAGTGGGGCTGAGTCTATGGCTCGTTTTTCGAAATCCTCCATATAGAAATTGGCAAGGGGGGGTGAGAGGGGGGGAACCCATGGAGGTTCCCTCTATCTGCTTGTAGATTTTGTTCTTCCAAGAGAAATACCCAGAGTTAATGGCAAAGGAAAAGAGATCTAAGATGTCAGAGGGAAAAACGTTTTCTAAGAGAGATAAGGTGTCAGTTAAGGGAATATTGGTAAACAAAGAAGAGATATCAAAGCCTACCAATATGTCTGCATTATTCAAGGTTAAATTTTCTGTGAGGGCTTTAAAGTGGGTCGAATTTTTTATATAGGAAGTGGACCCTTCCGGTTAGGGGGGGTCAGAGAGTTGGCCAGCTGTTTAGACAGTCTGTAGCAAGGTGCATTGGTGGCATCTACTATAGATCTGAGTGGGGAATTGGGTTTGTGGATTTTTGGTAAACCGTATATTCGGGGGGGACGGGAGCGGAAAGGTTTAAGTTTTTTCATGATGTCAGGGGGCCAGGAGGTTACTTTTTTAAGTAAGATTTTTAATTTCTTAACTTGTGTTTTTGTGGGATTGTGTTCTAGCGGGATGTAGGTAGCGCGATCGCGGAGGATAATGTTCATTTTACGATTGTATTCACTGGTATTAAGAACGACTGTGGCATTACCCTTATCTGCTCTTGTGATGACGATACTTTTTTCTTTGCGTAGTTTCAGGAGAGCCATACGTTGGGCATACGATAAGTTGCTTTTTGGAGGTGAAGCATGAGCGAGGATGTTGGCTACATCAAGTCTGATGTTGTTGGCTATCTCCGACGGTAAGCGACCGATCTCCTGTTCGATGTTAACCATAACATTGAGCACCAGCACTTCCTTCGGAGCGACAGCAAAATTACGGCCGAGGCAAAGGGCACTAACGGCATCGTCGTTGAGCCTTTTGCAAGAGAGGTTTACCACTGTCTGGAGCGGTTGAATTTGTGGTTGTGGTTTATTTTTAACCAGGTTGCTATATTTCTTGACGTGTTTATTTTTTATTTTTTGAAATTCTCTCTGTGCAGAGGTTTCCGAAATGCTAGAGAGAATCAACCAAAGTTCTGGGTTAAGAACGGTGGAGAGCTCTGAATGTAAGGAGCCAATGGTGGCATTCGTCACTGAGAGGGTGGCACGAGTAGAGGCGATTTGCTCGCGTAGTAATGCCAGGCTTGCACGGTTATATATACAGAGTGCTTTTTTGGAATGGAAATTGATCTTCATTTTAATGCAGTTCGGTATCACTCTTGTATCCCGACATCTTTTTAAAAAGGCCAGCTTATTTAGTTGCCTAGATAGTCGTAGTTTTGACTTACCGTATTGCTTGGATTTGTGTGCTAAATCTTCTCCATGAATGATTAGAATTCATGTGTAGAGGCTTAAGTGTTGTGAGGACACAAAAAATGCCATCACCATACCCTACATCCGTGGCACATCTGAAAAAATAGCCAAGATACTAAAAAAGTACAACCTACACACAGCATATAAGCCATACCGCAAACTTGCTATCCTTATCCGTTCTACGAAAGATCAACTCCCTCCTCTCTTGCTGCCTGGAGTTTACAAAGTACCCTGTTCCTGTAAGCTGGCGTACTTTGGACAGACAGGCAGATCAGCATCCATCCGCCTGGAGGAAGAACACAAGTCTTACATATGTAAACATAACTATGGCCATTCAGGCTTGGCTGACCATATTTTGGACACCACCCACAGAGTATCATGGAAGAAAACCACCATGCTCCACCACAGCAAATTCAAGAAAGAGAGACTTTTCTTAGAAGCAGCAGCAGCAGCTCTCAGAAACCAACCAAATCTTAATAAATACAGTTGCATTAAGCTTCCGAAGATTTGGGAAACACTCATCACCAGACGTTCCACCTTACATTCCAGGCCACCTACTACTGCCCTTAGAGGGCGCTCCACCTAGATAGGACTTTAGTGTCACCCACATGGTTAACTTAGTATTGTAAGATTTGTGTGTGCATGTTACATTAATTGTTTTTGTAATCCCCGATGTCCTAGTGACTAGTACGAAATATAGGAAGTATTAAATTCTATTTTAATTCTTTTTTGAGTGTTGTAAAAAATCCATTATGTCTCCAACATGATGTCCTCACAGCACTTAAGCCTCCACACACGAACCAGCTACTTACTAGCAGTTAATTTCATTTGTTATAATCCTGTATATGTAATTATACTTTTTATTTTCTTGATCAGTTATGCTTTGATTCAGAAGTTTTTGAATGATTTTAAAAAATATTCTGATGTCTTGTATCTTAAATCATGCTGATAATTCCTTCTTGTTATTTATTTCTCCATTTAGCCACCAGCAGTTCAGCTTGCTGTGCAGATCAGAAATGTAATACTTGTTAAAGCCGATTCTGGTGAGTTTAGTAAATGATATAGAAATCAGTAGATCATGAAAGAGAATATGATTTGGGAAGGTATATGGAATACATTGAACCTTCATGTTTATCAAAAACACCTTTGATGCTATAGTCTAATAATTATTATTAATGAATGTCACTAAATTTATCCTGTACCAGAATTTTAGAATTATTTTTATTTTTCAATGTAATCTCCCTTAAGACTAATGCATTTATTCCAGCGATGCTCCAGTGCCATTATCCCTTCCCTGTAGTGGTTCTCAGTAAGATCTACAAAATACTCCTCTATAGTTGCAATCACCTCTTGATTTGAAGAAAAATGCTGACCAGTGAGGAAGAGTTTTAGTTTTGCAAAGAGATAGAAGTTAGTGGTAAACAAATCTGGCGAATGTTTCAACAGTTCATAGTGCAGATCCCTTAATTTTCCCACTGCCAAAACACCTTTGTGAGCAGGTGGATTGTCCTGATGAAAAATGATTTTTTTTCTTCTGCAAATTGGGTCTTTTCTCACAAATTTTTTCGTGTAGTCTGGTTAAAAGATTAGAATAATATTCCCCAGTTATTTTTTTACCCTTTTCAAGATAATTAATAAACAAAATGCCTTTAGCATCCCAAAAACACTGATGCCATGACCTTTCCTGCTGATGGAACTGAACAATCAGCTTCTGTCCACTGTTTTGACTGTTGTTTTGATTCTGGTGTGCAATGGTGAATCCAAGTTTCATCTATAGTAATAAATCGATGCACAAAATCTGTTTTATTCTTGTTAAAACACTCCAAGCACTGTTCAGAGATTTTCATGTGAGTGCGTTTTTGATCTGCTGTGAGCAAGCGCAGAACCCATCTTGCGCAAAGCTTTTTTGTTTGGTTTGCAATTCTTTGCAAAATATATCCTACACGTTCTTTTGAAATGCCTATAGTCTCAGCAATTTCATGCACTTTGACTCACTGGTCATCCAATACCATATCTTGCACTTGATCAATGATTTATGGTGGTGTTACACTTTTTGGACATCCTTCACGTGGATCATCTTCAAGGCTGGTATTTCCATGTTTAAACTCGGAAGCCCATTTCTTAATTGTTAAAAATGAAGGAGAAGAGTGCCCATAAACTTTTATGAACTTCGAATGAATTTCTTTTGGCGTTAAACCTTCTTTTACAAAGAATTTTATAACTGCATGATACTCAATTTTATCCATTTCAAGTGATACAGACAACACTTTTGCTTCAGAGAGCTGTATAAAACAAACTACTTGATAGAATGACTTGCAATTTCACATGGATGCTTATGACAGGTGTACCAACTTAGAAAAAGAGATCTCTTGCCGATAGTGTTGCCATCTATGGTCGAGGCCGAGAACCTTTCCAACCACTCTCATACAATCGAATAGTTTATATCATGAGACTTAGTTGTTAAAGAAATTATCAGTATGCAGATCAACACAGCCTGTGCAGCTTCCATATTTTTATAATGAATTTTTATTGTCTTCTCCAGTAAGTTTTCTTTAGAAAGTAGTTCTAAATGTTAAGTTGGTTTGCCAAATAGGTAACATCTCCACTTTAATAACTTTTAGGTCATGAGTTCAAATCTTACTCCAAGGAGGAAAATAGAACATCCAGAGGTAAACCCAATCCTGTGGTTACAGTGTGAGACTAAATAGCTCATCTCTGTAAGATATACTCTCTAACTAACCAAAACTGGGTTAAAATTTAGCATACTGGATGTTTATTAAAATGTTGAAGTAGCATATGATTTTAGTCACTTTCTATGAAATCACAGTCTGCTTATTAGAAAGCTGAAGTGACTTAAAAATTACCATACTTTGTCTTTAGAGCAGGGGCTTTCAGATTATTGGTTATAGGGAAATACTTCTTAGGGAAATACTTGCAAAAGGCTGTTTCAGAGGACCAAGATGGACAGAATAAGAGTTCTCTAGATCAGATTTTCACTTTATGAGAAATAGTTGAGAAATAATGGGAACATGACAAGGATCTGAATTTAAGTTTTGTAGATCTGAAAATGGCACATGACAAGGTGTCAAGAGAAAATCTTTTCAAAATGGTATAATTGTATGGGATAAATGGAATATTATACATTATAAGATTTATGCAAGTATACTTGAGAAACTGCTAATAAAAATTTGGAAGGGAAGTTTGGAGAAGAACAGGCCAGATTCAGAACAAACAGATTGCCAAGATCAGATTTTTATTTTAAGATAAATGGTAGAGAATTCATTGGAATATAACAAGGATCTGTATTTAGGATTTGCAGATCCAGAAAAGTTATGATAAGTTGCTAATGCTACAGTTATATGGTGCAAATGGTACATTATATCATGCAATACTTCATCTATATTTGAAATGTAAGTCAATGGTTAGAATTGAAGGAGGTACAGGGAAATGGTTTGATGTTAAATCAGGTGAGAGAGAAGGGTGTACATTATATCCATTGCTGTGAAGGAAAGTGGTGTTTAATGATATGTTAGCAGACCTAACTCAGATGGTATGGTCACTTAAAAGAATGTGAGAGAGTAAAGGTTAGGAAAACTAGCATTCTTTGCAAGGATGCCAAAGAACTCGATATCAAAATCGATGATGTTAACCTCAGCTCTTTACCTTATGCAGATGCTGTTATACTTCTAAATAAATACATTACAAATCTGCAGGATTTCTTGACTAAATTAAATAACTACAGTAATAAATTTGGTGTGAAAATCAGTAATAAAAAGATAGACAATGAAACATTGGAAGTTTATTTTAAACTTGGTTAGACTATAATAAATTTAGTTTAATCCTTTACCCAAGTATAAGCAAACAAAGTTTGCTCCTGAAGTATCTTCAAGACTGAGGCAACTCATGGTGAAGGTCGACCAAGCTCTCATCACTCCTTGTCTCAGTATCTCCCATAATGCAAAACACATCTCCTTGCGGACATGTATAATGCTATGCATTAAGGGAAGGGCCACTACCCAGACCGGTTTCGACCTTTATTGAGGTCTCGTCAGTTGGAGCCAGACCCAGAAATGGTGATACTAAAGCAGAAGCAATGGAGAGGTCATATTTACTTATACGAGTTGCCAAAAGGTGTACTACCTTATTATTAATTTACTCTGGATTTAGAGAAAGATGTTGGAAGTTTATTTTCCACTTGGTTAGACTGGGTAGTGGCCCTTCCTTTAATGCAAAACATTATACATCTCCACAAGGAGATGTGTTTTGCATTATGGGATATACTGAGACAAAGGATTAAACTAAAGTTATTATATAATAATAAATTTATTATAGTCTAGTCTTTTTTTTGCTTACACTTGGGTAAAGGATTAAACTAAATTTATTAAAGACATTGAAACCATCAACTTCATCCTGAAAGGAGAGCCTTTACAAGTATAACATTTCGTAAATTAAAGATACCAAGAAATTATATTCTTGGTTTAATCCTTTATCCAAGTGTAAGCAAACAAAGTTTGCACCTGAAATATCTTCAGGACTGGGCAACTCTTATATAGAAGCTAATGACTTCATATCACTTGCCTTAGTATCCCATAATGCAAAGCACATATGCTTTCAGACATGTATAATGCTATGCATTATGAGAAGGATCACTACCCAGACCTGTTTTGACCTTTATTGAGGACTTATCCCCGTGTGGGGACACCTGTAACCCCCATCGCGCACGTCCCCTGGTTGCGGATTGGGGAATGCTCATCATAGTTTACTATGAAGGGTAGGAGGGAAATAAAATACCTCCCACGGACCAACAGAATAGCACTTCCCTCATAGGCTGGTCTGGGGGCCTTGAAGGTGGCAGCCCCACCACCAGACTCGGGTGCTGAAGGCTAATCCCCTGCACACCTTAAAATTTCACTCATTAAAAGAAATAACAAAGAGATTGCCAAATTTCCTAAATGGTTAACGACAAAGCGAGGAAAAAGGTACATGAGATACGAACATGGAACGTTAAAAGTCTACATGAAAAAGAAAACAAATTAATAGATGAATTTAAAAAATCAAGATTGGATCTGCTAGCCATCACAGAAACAAAAAAGAAAGGTCAAGGTTGCCAGAAAATGAAAGATGGGTATAAACTTTTCTATTCAAGATTAAACCCAAGAGAATGGGGAAAACAAGGGGTAGCTTGCATAATTAAACCAGATCTCAAAGAATATATTACTAAATGGCAACTAATAAATGAAAGGTTGTTGACAATCACTATAGATTTTAAATCAGACAACCAAGTATTCACTGTAATTGTTGCATATGGCCCAAACGATAATGCTAATAAAGAAATTAAAGATGAATTCTTCAAACTCTTACAAAAAACAATTGAAGAAGTTCAAGGGCATATCATACTACTAGGAGACCTTAATGGCCGGGTAGGGAATCAAGTAGATGAGGAAATGAAACAAGTGTTGGATCACGAGGAGAAATAACCCGGAATAATAATGGAGAAAGAATAATAAATCTTTGCCTTACAAATAAGTTAGTAATAATGAATACTATGTTCAAGCATAAAGAAATCCATAAGTTTACCAGGGAAGAGCCCAGTAGAAACGAAAAATATATAATCGACTATGCCATCATAAGCAGATCATACTGGAAGTATACAAAAAATGCAAGAGTCTATAGAGGTCCTGAAATAAGCAATGACCACTACTTATTAGTATTGGAAACAATCCATAAAATAAAAGTTGAAAAATGTAGAAAAAGTAGCAAGGAAATATATGTTAAGATAAAGAACTACAAACTAACGAAAGAAGAAACAACCATTGATTATAAAAGTAAAATAGAAGAGAAGATGAAAGAAGTAGAAAAAGAGATATATGAAGACCAAGATGTAGAAAACCTATGGTACAGGTTCAAAACACTGTTTCTAGAAACAACAAAGAAATTTGTGGTGTATCATTAAATAATAAACAGAAGAAACATAAAACACCTTGGTGGACTGAAGAACTAAAAGAAGAAATTAAAAAGAAAAAGCAATTATGGAAGAGATGTATAACATCAAAGCTGCAGGTTGATAGAGAACTATACAACAACCAAAGAAATAAAGTTAGAACCTTAGTGAAAGAAGAGAAAAGAAAATGCTGGGAAGACTTCGGACATACTTTAGAAAACAAAATTTTAAAGGAAACCAAAAACTCTTCTATAATGTTTTAAGAAGAATGAGGTCAGAGAAAGAATCCCCCATAAAATTTATCAAAAATAGGATGGAAAGTTACTCACAAATTCCAAAGACATCATGGAAAGATGGAAAGTACTTTCACGAATTATTGGAAGATGCAGGACATGGAAAAAATAGAACCCACAAGCAAAATAGAAGATCAGAGTGAAGAAATTCATGCAAATGAACTGTTAGCAGCAATAAATAAAATAAAACTGGGCAAAACAGCAGGCCATGACCAAATAACACCAGAAATGGTAAAGAATTTAGGAACGAAAGCAATAAAATTTCTTTTACACCTATTCAATGTTGTATGGAAAAAGAAAATTATTCCCAAAGACATGGAAGTGGCTATAATAATCCCCATATTTAAGAAAGGAGACAACTGTAAATGTGGAAACCATTGAGGAATTTCGCTTTTAAGCGTTCCAGGAAAATTATATGTCCATATTTTAGAAGCGAGGCTTAGGAATCAAATAGAGGATACACTGGATGAAATGCAATATAACTTTCGAAAAAATAGAAGCACGCAGGATCTTATTTTCAGTCTTAGACAAATATCAGAGAAAACATTGTAATATGGAAAAGAACTACAGTCATGTTTTATAGATTTTGAGAAGGCCTTTAACCGAGTTCCCAGACCCTTAATATGGCAAACATTAAAGAAAAACAAGACACAAGATAACTTAATAACAGCCATACAAAGCCTCTACAAAAGTAACAGAAATTATGTAAGAACCTGCAATAATAGATCAAGAGAATTTGAAACAAATGTAGGAGTGAGGCAAGGCTGTATCCTCAGCCCTCTTCTCTACATCATAGTAATGGATGAAATTTTAAAAGCATGCCAAACAAAAACAAAAAAGTTCTACCTAGAATACAGGAAACTGAAAGAAACCAGGATTTCACACATGGCTTTTGCAGATGATGTAGTGATTTTAGCAAATACAGCTGAAGATCTGCAGTACAATATCAACATTTGGTATGAAGAAGCAAAGAAAAGGAATATGACCATAAATATAAATAAAACTAAAACAATGATCATATCTAGAAACCAACAAAAACACATAATAAAAATAGAGAATCATCAACTGGAACAAGTCCACTCCTTTAAATACTTCGGATCATATATACAAGAAGATTGTAGACTAGACACAGAAATTAACAACAGGATAAGAGGGGGAACAAAGCTATTCTATGCAATGAAAGGCCCACTCCTAGATAAGAAAGAAATCACCCAGAATACCAATCTGGCAGTGTATTGTTTGGTGTTTCTACCAACATTAACATACAGTTGTGAGTCTTGGTGTTTAACAACAGGAAACGCAAATAAACTACAAACAATTGAAATGAAATATCTCAGGAAAGTGGCACAAAAAAACAAGACTAGACCGAATAAGAAATCAAACCATAAGAGACAGTCTTCAAGTAGCACCTCTGAATCAATTCATAAACACAAGCCCAAATAAGATGGTTTGGAAATCTTAATCGAATGGAAGAAGGAAGAATAGCAAAAACTGTATACGAAAATCAGAAAATTGGAAAATGAAACATAGACAGGCCCAGGAAAGGTTGGCAAAAGGAAATTAAAGAAAAATTGGAAAAGAAGGGAATTAACTGGAAAGAAGAAAAACAACAAACCTTGGACAGGACGGCATGGAAATCTCTTTGGAAAAATCTCGACGCTTAAAAGCGCAAGAGATCATAGAGAAGAAGAGGACTTATCAGTGGAAGCCAGACCCTGAAGTGATACCAAGGTTGAAATTATGGGATAACTTTGCATTATGGGATACTAAGCCAAGCAATATGAAGTCATTAGCCTCTATATACAAGTTGCCTAGTCCTGAAGATACTTCAGGCACAAACTTTGTTTCCTTACACTTGGATAAAGGATTAAACCAAGAATATAATGTAACTTGTTGGAAGTTTTTTCCCATTTGGTTAGACTATAATAAATTTAGTTTAATCCTTTATCCAAGTGTAAGCACACAATATTTGTGCCTGAAGTATCTTCAGGACTTGAGGCAACTCGTGGTAAAGGGGGACCAAGCTCTTATCACTTCTTGTCTTAATATCTCCCATAATGCAAAGCACATCTCCTTGCAGACATGTATAATGCCATGCATTAAGGGAAGGGCCACTACCCAGACCAGTTTCTACCTTCATTGAGATCTCATCAGTGGGATCCAAACCTGGAAGTGGTAATAATAAGGATGGAGAAGTCATATTTACCTATATCAGTTGCGAAAAGGTGTACCACCTTATTATTAAATTACTCTGGATTTAGAGAAAGATGTTGGAAGTTTTTCCCTTCTTGGTTAGACTATAATAAATTTAGTTTAATCCTTTATCCAAGTGTAAGCAAACAAAGTTTGCATCTGAGTATTTTCAGGACTGAGGCAATTTGTGTTAAAGTTGGACGAAGCTCTCTTCACTCCTTGTCTTAATATCTCCCATAATTGCATTATGGGAGGTATTAAGACAAGGAGTGGTCAGGGCTTGGTCCACCTTTACCATGATTTGTCTCAGTCCTGAAGATACTTCAGGTGCAATCTTTGTTTGCTTACACTTGGATAAAGGATTAAACTAAATTTATAATAGTCTAAACAAGTGGGAAACAACTTCCGACATCTTTCTCTAAATCCAGAGTAATTTAATAATAAGGTGGTACACCTTTTCACAACTCATATAGGTAAATATGATGACTTCTCCATTGATTCTGCCTTAGTATTACCACTTCTGAGCCTGGCTCCCACTGACAAGACCTCAATAAAGGTCGAAACCGGTCTGGGTAGCAGCCCTTCGCTTACTGCATAGCATTATACGTATCCGCAAGGAGATGTGCTTTGCCTTATGGGCGATATTAAGACAAGGAGTGATGAACGCTTGGTCTACCTTTACCACGAGTTGCCTCAGTCCTGAAGACACTTCAGGCGTAAACTTTGTTTGCTTACACTTGGATAAAGGATTAAACTAAATTTATTATAATATAACTTCTTGGTATCTTTAATTTCTAGTATAATCAAGTGAAAAAACTTTCAATATCTATATAATCCAGAGTATTTTATTAATAAGATGTGCCTTTTGGCTACTTCTATCTGGAAATATGATTTCTGCATTACTTCAACTTCAGGAAGATGTTGAAAGTTTATTTTTCACTTGGTTAGAGTATAATAAATTTAGTTTAATCCTTTATCCAAGTGTGAGCAGACAAAATTTGCGCCTGAAAATATCTTCAGGACTGGGGTAAGGTGGTACAACACCAGGGCACTCCTTGCAAAGGTGGAGCAAGATACCAACACTCCTATCTCAGTATCTCCCATAATGCAAAACACATCTCTTTGCGGATATGTCTAATGTTATGCATTAAGGGAAGGGCCACAACCCAGACTAGTTTCGACCTTTACTGAGGTCTCTTCAGTGGGAGCCAGGCCCAAGTGGACATACCAGGCAGAAGCATTAGCAGGTCATCTCTACCTATAGGAGTTGCCAAATGGTGTGCCACCCTTTTTTTAATAAATTACTCTGGATTTAGAGAAAGATGTTGAAAGTTTATTTTTCACTTGGTTAGAGTATAATAAATTTAGTTTAATCCTTTATCCAAGTGTGAGCAAACAAAGTTTGCACCTGAAAGTATCTTCAGGACTGGGATAAGGTGGTACAACACCAGGGCACTCCTTGCAAAGGTGGAGCAAGCTCCATATGTATACTCTTGGTATACTCTAACCAAGTGAAAAATAAACTTTCAACATCTTTCTCTAAATCCAGAGTAATTTATTAAAAAAAGGGTGGCACACCATTTGGCAACTCCTATAGGTAGAGATGACCTGCTAATGCTTCTGCCTGGTAACTCCACTTGTGCCTGGCTCCCACTGAAGAGACCTCAATAAATTTCGAAACTAGTCTGGGTTGTGGCCCTTCCCTTAATGCATAACATTAGACATATCCGCAAGGAGATGTGTTTTGCATTATGGGAGATACTGAGATAGGACTGTTGGTAGCTTGCTCCACCTTTGCAAGGAGTTCCCTGGTGTTGTGCCACCTTACCCCAGTCCTGAAGATACTTTCAGGCGCAAACTTTGTTTGCTCACACTTGGATAAAGGATTAAACAAAATTTATTATATTCAACTTCAGGGTCTGACTCCAACTGATGAGACCTTAATAAAGGTCGAAACCGGTCTGGATAGTGACCCTTCCCATAATGCATAGCATTATATATGTCTGAAAGGATATGTGCTTTGTATTATGGGATAGAATAAACTCTTGAATAAACTTGGATAAAGGATTAAACCAAGAATATAATTTCTTGGTATCATTATTTTATGGTATAACCAAGAGAAGAAGCTTTCAACAAATATGACAGTTCAATAATTATACATAGTTCTTAGTGAAGATGCTTCTTCTTATTATTATTATTCAAGTCTCCATGGAGTCAAGAGACTCGTCGTGGGAGGTCCTTCCTAGGACACACAAAACTCATTGACTGTTCTTGCTCTCACCACTCTATCAGGCAACTCATTCTATGGTTCAACCACCCTCCACACATAGAAACCACTCCTCACCCTATTGCTCACTTTCTTTCATAACTTCCAGTGATGGGATGCCTCCCCCCCATCATCGCCCCTTCCCGTTGTCCACCAAGCAAAATAACTCCCCAGTTTCAACCCTGTAACTACCTCTCAACAGTTTAAAAGTCTCGATCATATCGCCTCTCCTTCTATCCACCAAACTCTGCAGTCCACATTCCCTGAGTCAATCCTCATAACTCATATTGTACAGTCCTGAAACCATCTTTGTTATCTACCTCTGTACCCTTTCCACAGACAATTTATTCCCTTCAAATCCTGGGAACCAAATCTCTGAGAACAATAGTCTTAAGTGTGGTCTGATCAGGGACTTATGCAACGGAATGATAATTCTTTTATCTCTGGAGGTCAGCGTTCTTCTCAGTATTGCAGCAATCCTATGAGTTACCCTCACCATCTTTGCAATATGCTTCCCGAATTTCAGTTTTCTATCAATCATTACCCCCCAGATCTCTTGTCTCCCCTACCTCCTCCAGTACAGCTCCTCCAATCGAGTACACATCTTCCCTTCAATGGATCCCAAACCTCAAGACTACATTTTGCGGCATTGAACCAATAACCCCATTTATTTTCCCATCTGTCTAGTTTATTCAAATCCTCTTGCAGGGCTGCCACATCTGCACTATTACTGATAACCCTTCTCAACTTCACATCATTCACAAACAACTGAATATCCCCTGCAATCCATTGATTATGTCATTGAAATAAGGGTTAAACAATACAGGTCCCAGTACTGAGCCCTGTGGGACCCCACTTATAACCTTCTGCTTCCTTGATATTGCCCCATCATACACAATGCTCTGATATATATATATATCAGTCAGCCAATCCTGAATACATTGACTAACCCGACATCCAGACCCATGTGCTGCAACTTTGAGTATCAGTTTATCGTGTGGCACCCTGTCAAATGCCTTTGCAAAATCCAAAAAAATGGCAGTATATGCCTTTGCCACATCAACTGCTCTTGTCACTTGATTATAAAAACGATCGTATTACTAAAGCAAGTGTGCCCCTTAACAAATCCATGTTGACTCTCACAGATAACATTATCCTCATCTGTACAATGCTTTATATGATCCCTCACTAATTTCTCCAAAAACTTTACAACTACTGATGAAACCCAAACTGGCTTATAGTTAGACACATCCAGTCTGCTACCACCTTTATGCAATGGCACTATCTTACCTTCCTTCCATTCCCTGGGTACCTCTCCTTCAGCCAGACTTTTATTGAAAAGCCAGGTCAACGGAGCTGTCAGTTCTTTAGCACATTCTCTCAAAACCTGTGGTGAAATACCATTCAGTCCAACAGCTTTATTGGTATCCAGAGTACTCAGTATTTGGAACACACTCTCCTCTTGCACCTCTAAACTCTGATCCTGTCCTATCCCTCTAGTATTAAAACCTCCTCCAGGAATTCACATCTTCTTGCAGGGCTGCCGCATCTGCACTATTACTAATAGCTCTTCCCAGTTTCATGTCATATGCAAAAAACTGAATATCCCCTTGCAATCCATTGACAATCTCATTGATATAAAGGTTAAACAATATAGGTCTCAGTATTGAGCCCTGTGGGTCCGCACTTGTTACCTTCTGCATCCTTGATATTCTGCCTCCTAATACCTATCAAACAGTCAATCCTGAATCCAGTTAACTAACCCAACTTCAAACCCCATGTGCTGCAACTTAAATATCAGCTTATCATGTGGCACCCTGTCAAATGCCTTTGCAAAATCCAAAAAAATGGCAGTGTATGCCTTTCCCTCATCAATTACTCTTGTCACTTGATTATAAAAGGCAATCATATTACTAAAGCAAGAGCACCCCTTAACAAATCCTTGACTCTCACAGATAACATCACCCTCATCTACCCAATGTTGTATATGATCTCTCACTAATTTCTCCAAGATCTTAACAACTACTGATGAAACACATGCTGGCCTATAATTACACTTCCAGTCTGCTACCGCCCATTTGCAATGGCACTATCTTAGCTTCCTTCCATTCCTTGGGTACCTTTCCTGTAGTCAGACTTTCATTGAAAAGCCAGATCAGTGGCGCTGTCGGTTCTTTAGCATATTTTCTCAAAACTAGTGGTGAAATATCATCCAGTCCCACAGCTTTACTGACATCCAGAGAACTTGACATTATCATTTAGGAATGTGTTAGTATAGTTAATCTCAAGTGGATTACTTAAACAGAATCTGAAAGGAAAGGTTAGCAAAAATAAGTGTTCTTTGCTAGGATGGCAAGAAAAAGACTTAGAGGAAGACCAAGATGTAGGTGGATTGATACAGTAAAAAAAGTGTGCTTTAGACGACAGAAATATAAGATATAATAATATTGGAGTCATTTCAGATAAGATTAATTTGGAGGAAAAGTGTTGATAGGAAGAGCACTCCTAGTCATAATTCTATCTCCTAGCAAAACACCACTTTTGCTAACTTTTCCTCTCCCGTTCTGTTCAAGTGACCACACCACCTCAGATTACTTCGGCTCACACATTATTGAATGCCAACAATGTCACACTTTTTTTTTACACATATCTGCAAGGAGATGTGCTTTGCATTATGGGAGATACTGAGATAGGAGTGATAAGAGCTTTCTCCACCTTTGCAAAGAGTTGCCAGGTGTTGTACCACCTTACCCCTGCCCTGAAGATACTTTCAGGCACAAACTTTGTTTGCTCACACTTTGATAAAGGATTAAAATAAACTTATTATAGTCTAACCAAGTGAAAAATAAACTCTCAATGTCACACTTGTTACTAAAACCACCATCATCAAATTCCTGACATGTTAACTCAGGGGGTGTACAAGATGTTTTGATGGTACGATATGAAAAACATTACATCATTACTAACCATCAAAACATCTTGTACACCCCCTGAGTTAACATGTCAGGAATTTGATGATGGTGGTTTTAGTAACAAGTGTAACATTGTTAGCATTAAATAATGTGTGAGACGAAGTAATCTGAAGTGGTGTGGTCACTTGAAAAGAATAGGAGAGGAAAAGTTAGCAAAACTGGTGTTTTGCTAGGAGATAGAAATATGACATACTGAAGTGCTGGTAAGTTATTGACAAACTTGAAGTACAGTTGTTGACAATGATCCAGAAACACTCCACTAGATTCCAAAGAGGAAACTTCTTGAAGAATTTCCCTGTTTGGCCTCTAGTGAAGAATTACTAATTAAAAAAAAAAACTAAAAAGTATTAAAAAGCATGGAGTTATAAAAAATGTTCATTTGTTAGTTTGCTTGCTGATTTGCAAAATGAGGGAGAGCAATAGTTAATTAAATTGATGTAGAGATCTTATAGGGTGATCTAAAGTATTATTATTATCCAAGACTCCATGTAGTCAAAGACATATCTGGGAAGTGCATTTATCATACACACTATATTAAATTATATATACTCAAATTTGTTTACACTTTTTAGATTTTTAATCATTTAATATGACTTTCCTCCTGCTTATGTATGTTTTATTGTTATTTAACAAAATTATGATTCTATTGGCTAAATATGTGTTCACTATACCAACAAATAGTTATTAAACACAGAATTATCAGACTACTATAGTTAGAAGCTCACAGTGGGGCTCATCAAGTACAACTGGAGGACAATTAACAAAATTTTAGACATATCTCCTAATATTCCTTTCAGCAAGTAGGACTTCAGAAATGCAATCATCTTACATTATATCTAGAATGTAAGAGATAAAATTGCAACGATGCTACATAATTATGACATTAAATTACGATTCCTATGCCCCTGTACAAGATTTTTTTAGTTTTTTGGCATCCTCTAAAGCCCTTACATCTTCCCATAAAAAATTAAAAAAAAATGGAGTATATAAAATTATATACCCCCAGGTTTTTTTTATATTTTCTAGTTTTTTAACCAGTTAATATAAGACCTTTTCTCCTAATTATGTAAGTCTTATGAAACTAGTTGTTTTTATAACCGTCTCTATCCCATAGTAGATCTACTGACCTAACCAAAAAAAAGTTAGCCAAACACTTAACAAAATCGTTAATCCCCTACTTACTGGTCATCCTTCATCTTATATAAAAAAATTCCATTCATTTTGAATCTTTAATCTAAAATTTAGTTTAGTTTTAAATAACAATGATATAATGGTAAGCTTTGATGTCACCTTGCTTTTTTTTTTTTACTAATATTCCTGTTTCTGACACTAAATTTACTAAAAGCTGTCCCCTCCCCCCCCCCCCCGATATTGTTGATTTCTTTAATTTTACAATTCATGCTGACTACTTCACTTGGATAGATACCCTTTATAAACAAATTGTGAGAGTACAGCTATGGCTCTCCCCTCTAGCCAACTATTATATAGAGCATTTTGAAAAATATGCTCTATATAATAGAGCATATTATATAGACATTCTACACCCTCTGTCCAAAAAGAAACTGAACTTTTGATAGAAAATAAAACACAGGCCAATTATAATTATTCGAGTCATTTATTTCAATCAATATACTCTCCCTCAGCTTCGATGCAGCGTTTGGCACGGTCAATTAATTCAAAATTGGATCGAAAAGAGAAAGAAGTCACAGGGTGCTAAATCAGGTGAATACGGCGAGTGATCCACACACAAACTTGGTTTTTACTCAAAAACTGTCTCACAATGTTCGAATGCTGAGATGGTGCATTATCATGCAAAAGTGACCATCTGCCTGCATCACGATATTCATGCCGTATGCGACGAATTCTTGCTACCAATCACTTCACAACTTCAAAATAAAACTCACCATTGACCCTTTGGCCAGGCGGAACGAATTCTTTGTGGATAATGCCCTTGGAATCGTAGAAACAAATCAGCATTATCTTTACTTTTAACTTCTCCAAGTGACTTTTTTTCGGATGTACCTCTTCTGGTGGTCTCCACTCGGCACTCTGGCACTTTGTTTCGGGATCATACTCAAAACACCACGTTTCATCACCAGTAACAATCGTTTCAAGAAAGTTTGAGTCCTTACGAGCGATTTTAATGAGGTCCTTTGCAGTGTTCAATTCGATACATTTTTTGGTCGTTGGTCAACTTGTGGGGAACAAATTGCAAATTCAATTTACGAAGGCCCAAACTCTCAGTCAAAATGTTGTGCACAGTTGATTTTGAAATCCCCAATTCATCTTCAATCAATCTCATGGACAATTTCAGGATTTCTTTGATGAAATCATGCACTTTTTGGATGTTAACTTCACTCAGTCCAGTTTTTGGACAGCCCAGCTTTTCATCATCCTCAAGCATCTCACGACCACTTTGAAATATCACTTAAACCACTCGTAAACTTGAGTACTGGATAAGCATTCATCACCATATGCCTTTTGAAGCATTTGATGCATTTTGGTAAAACGTTTACCGAGTTTAACATAAAAGTCAATCTCAGCTCTGTTTGAAGCTCATTTTCCAACTGTTCGTCAAAACACACTGTCACTCTTGGCACTATAACTCGGCTTCTAATGAAAGAATGTCATAAACAGTTGACACAACACTAATGAAGGTTGCTGCTTTCGACAACAAAAAGATACAACAGATGGCACCACTAGTATCTTCTATTTTCGAAAAGTTTGGTTTCTTTTTGGATAGAGGGTGTATTTGGAAGATACATTGATGATTTCTCTATTTGGCCACATGGCTCAGATACATTAGACTTCTTCCTCTCAACAGAGAGCACCCCAGAATCCAGTTAACTTTAGAAAAAGAAAATAATAATAGCCTGCCTTTTCTAGATACTCTATTCACATGTCATACCAATAGCACCCTTTCTTTCTCAGTTTATAGCAAATCCACCTACACGGATAGATACATACACAGATTTTCCCATCAACTTTCCCCTCCTAGCAATATGGTGTTATCAAAACTTGTCACTAGAGCTTCCAGTCTCTGTTCTACCCAGGCTGAACTTACAGCTGGACTCTCCTTTATTTGCCCTGAACCTTCTTGTCCAATGGTTACAATGCCAGAAAAATTGGCAAATTTAATTGTTCCTCACATTCCTCTCAACATGTAGACTAGAGATTAATTATATAGTTGGTTTTATCCTTTCTCTAAGTGTAAGCAAACAAAGTTTGCACCTGAAGTACTTTCAGGACTGGGCCAACTCGTGGTAAAGGTGGTATAAGTTCTCATCACTTGCCTTAGTATCTCCCATAATGCAAAGCACATCTCCTTGTGGACATGTATAATGCTATGCATTAAGGGCACTACCCAGACCAGTTTTGACCTTTATTGAGGTTTCATCAGTGGGAGCCAGACCCAGAGGTGGTGATACTAAGCTTGAAGTAATTGAGAAGTCATATTTACTTATACAAGTTGCCAAAGGGTATCACACCCTATTATTAAAATTCTCTGGATTAGAGATAGGTTTATGGAAGTTTTTTTCACTTGGCTATGCTACTAATTATATAGTGGGTTTTATCCTTTATCTATTTGTAAGCAAACAAAGTTTGTGCCTGAAGTATTTTCAGGACTGGGATAAGTCGTGGTAAAGGTGGAGTTAATATAAGTTCCATAAAAATATAAATGCAGACTAGAGTATTGCTATAATTGTTTCTTATATCTGGGACACCGTAGAAAAAATAGTCAAAATCCTAAAAATGTGCAATCTCTGCATTGCATTCAAACCTCATCTGAAGCTGGCTTTCCTAATCCATTCTCCCAAGTGCCCCTACTTCCTCTTGCTGTTCCAGGTGTGTACAAAGTTATTTGTTCTTGCAATTTATCATATCATATTATGGTCCAATTGCCTACAAGAACATAAGAAATACATCTGCTGCCATAAGTAAGTTCAGTCAGGCCTAATTGACCAGCATTTGGATACCTTGCACAGAATGAAATTGAAGGAAACTACTATTCTTCACCACAAAAATACAAACTTGGAAGACTTTTTTTTTAAGAATCACAGCAGATTTAAAAAAAAAAACCCAACCAAATTCTTAATAAATATGGTTTTGTTAAACTTACCAAGATTTAGGAAACTAATTCTTAGGCTTTCCACTCAGTAGCTAGCCAACAGCACCTGTAGAGGATGCCCCTAATAGGACTTTAGGCTTTGTCTAATTTTTCCATTTATTCTTTTGTACAATTTTTTCATTGTTTTTCTGATGATGTATCAATGACTGAGACGAAATATAGGATCAGAAATTTGTGTTTAATTCTTTATACATTCTGTATTTATTCCATTAAGCCTTATTATAAGTCACCATGTCTTAATAAAAAAAAGTATTCTGTATCAAAAAAAAAAAAAAAACACGTTTAATAATATATGTTTATAACATGTCTCCTCTACTCTATCTATCAAATAGCTTTGTAACCTACAGACCTTGAGTCTGTTCTCATTGGGAGCATTCCTTATAATTTGTCACAATCTTATTCACTTGTCTCTTAATCTTCTCCACATTCCTAGTGAAACAAGGTGACCAGATCTGTGTGTAGTTAAACCTAATTAATGCCTTATAAAGAAGAATAACAACTCCTCACTATTCTTGTTTATAATTGTGTTCTTCAATATCTAAATATCTATATAATTCAATGAGCTGTTTTTTTTTTTTTTATAACTCTGTAATATGTTCTCTAAACTATACCGCCCTGTTCACAATGATGCCCAGATCCCTGGCTTTCCATGAAGTCAGACTCATCAAGGGAGGTCACACTGTTGCACACAATTGTCATCGAACCGCGCCATAAACTGATTCAGTGTGTCTATACCCACAACACACTCGGGCAATGCATTCCACTCACTAACCACCCTCCATGCAAAGAACCTACTCCTCTGTTCACACCCTCCTTATACAGTTTCCAGTGTGGCAGTCTATCAAAAGTCTTTACAAAATCTAAGTACACCACTGTATAAGCATCTCCCCTGTCCAAGGTATTTATCACTTTGTTATAGTACATAAGTAAGTTAGTGAAATATGATCTCTCCTTAACAAACCCATGCTGATAACCATAGAGAATACTGCTGTTATTAGGCCCTGGCAGGTGGCATGTTCGAAGTATGCAATATACACAGGCACCTCAGAAGAAAAAGCACCTAAAAGAGTTTAAATTAACAACGAATGGTACACAATGGTACATATTATTATGAATGTACGTCATCTTCCATTCGGGGCCCCTACAGATCTTCCCGGAAATGAACAAATAAATTCTGAAATTGTATCCTGGACCTGATTATATCACTGTAATTTTTGATTAAAATTTACAAAAATATACCTAAAATAGTTCTTCTTTATTTTTTGATGTATCATAAATCAACTTATGATTAATTTTTGAGTTCCGTCTAAGGGCCGTATCCTAATTTTAATCGGATCGGATGCATGTGGTCCTCCCCTAAAAGTTGGCTTACTACTGATAACTCATTCTTCTCGACATTCGAGCCTGTTATATTAGCAGGCTGTTAGGGCGGCATCAGCGACACAAAATAATCAGCGAACTCTCGAGTTCAATGCGAAACGTTCTTGTAAAATTCTCTTATCTATTTTCGTTGAATCTTCAAAATTAATTTATTTATTAATGCAAAATTAATGTAAAGAATATTTGACTATTTTATATTATTTCGAAAATTTATATAACTTGAAAAAATTTGTATAAGCAGGACTAATCTGCAGGTAACATTATACTGTAAACCGGTTTTCATTTGTTTTTCATTTCCTGTTCATTTTATTCACACTTTATTCAAAAAAAAACTTTTTTGGAAATTATCATTAATCGCCAATAGTTCTACTTCTCACCAATCTCTCAAGGAATTGAGAGAATCCCTTCATCACAACTCCAGATGTACAGCCTTATCACCACCTTTATGCAGTGGAACAATTTTACCCTCCTTCCACTCCCTTGGAACTTGTGCAGTTGTAAGACTTATTAAATAGGCATAGCAATGCTACTACCAATTCCCTGGAACATTCCCTTGAGATGCATGGTGATGTCATCAAATCCTATCACCTTATTGACATTATCAAATTCCTGCCATGTACCATCAAGGGGTGTACAGGATTTGATGGTACTACATGAAAAATTTACATCATTACTAACTTCCTATCTACAATTTTTCTCCAAATCAGTCTGTTACTTGTCAAGACTCAAACATTATCGGCTCTTATATTTCTATTGTCAGGCACTTTGTACCGTATCAACCCATCTATATCTTGGTCTTCCTCTGGGTTATTTTCCTGCCAACCTGGCAGAGAACACTTGTTTTGCTAATCTTTCCTCGCCCATTCTATTTAAGTGACCATACCACCTGAGATTAGCTCTGCTAACGCATTCTTGGATGCTGACAATGTCAAGTTCTTTCCTAATATCCTCATTTTTAATATGATATTGCCATTGATGCCATCTGTTCACGCCTATAATCTTTCTCAGGACTCTCATATCTGTGGTCTCTAGTCTTTGGTCAAGTGTTTTACTTCTGACCCAGCTCTCAGATCCATAAGTAGTTAAAACTGGTTTGAACAGTGTCTTGTATACAGCTAATTTAGTGTTCTGACTAATTTCTCTCTTATTCCATATGAATTTATTCATTGACTTCCTACCATACCAGCTTTGTTGATTCTGTTGTCTATTTCCATATTTAATTTACCAACTTCACTAAAAATCATGCCTAAGTAGGCTGAAATGTTTTACTTGTTCCACAGGTTTCCAGTTCACAACAGTTGACATTTTCAGCGATTCTGCCTATTTTTATTGTCTCTGTCTTTTTACTGCTGACCTTCATACCATATCTATTACAACAGTTATTCGATTTAGTCAGGGAATCTTGCAGACTTGTAGCAGATTTATTTAGAAGTATAACATCATCTGCATAAAGCAAAGAGCTGACATTAACATTTCCAATTTTGATATCATGTTTAATACTACTTTCCTTCATAATGTAATCCATATAGATAATGAATAACAGATGTGATAATGTACATCATTGTCTCACAAAAGATTTAACATTAAACCACCTTCCTGTACTTCCTTCAATTCTAACTGCTGACTTACAACTCAAATAAAAACTAAGTATTGCTTCATATAATGCCCCATTGCTTGATATAATGCCCCCAGATCAGCAAAACTTAAATATAGATCTTTGTTATATTCCCATGTTTTCTCAACTATTTGTCATAAAGTGAATATCTGATCCTGACACCCTCTATTTGGCCTGAATCCAGCTTGTTCTTCACCGAGTTTTTCTCCCACAATTCTTCTCAACCGTTTCTCAAGTATACTTGCATAAATCTTCCCATGTTCACTCACAATTAAGCCATCCTCTCCTATGTCCTCTACCCTTAAGTCCCTCATGATTCCACCCTGATCAGGATGAAATACCCCTATAAATTAATCACTGAATACATCAAGAATGTCTTCTACAGCAGTTACCTTTGTCTCTCAATCTGTCCTCCTACTCCACATGCCAAAGACCACTGGCTACCTTTGTGAATCTTCTCTGGACTACCCATTCCATCATACCCTTGTCACCATGAAAATCCGGTGACCAAATCTGAGCACAATGATCCATATGAGCCTGATCATCTTACTTTATCTTACCATGTTCATTCTTCCTTCTTCTTGCCACATATCTAAAAAAAACTCTAGGGTTTTTCATTGTCTGATTTGTCAGTTTCTGCTCATACTCTACTTTTGTTTTCTTTACTAATTCACTCTCCTGGATTGTTCTTTATACTCTTCATGTGACTGATTATTACCATTCCTCCGAAGTACTTTCTTTTTCCAGATTTCATGTTTAACTTCCACATTCATCCATTTTACACCTACCTTATTCAACCTTTTGGCATTCGGAATACAGTCATACATTGATGCTGTTATATATTTCTTTGTCAGTTCCCATGCACCATTTATTTCCTTACCACTCAACTCCTCGTTCCACGTTATAGCTCAAAGCTGTCTCCTAAGCTTGTCGTAAGCTTCTCTTAAGCTTATCAATTTCTCGTGGTCCAGTTCCATCATATAGTATGCAGCTTGTATTCTCCTCTTCCCAAAGCGCATTACTTTACACTTTGCCACATTAAACTGATAGCTGTTATCCCATGCTGCCATCCTATTTAATCCTGCAGGATCTCTGTATGAACTTCATTACGAAATCACTCTTCCCAGTTTTGCATCATTTGGCAAACAACTGGATATGTTCCCTTAAATTATTTCCTTTAATACTGATGTAAAATTTAAATAGCAGTAGTCAAAGTACAGGACACCGTAGTAGGTCACCTGTCAAATGATATCAAATTCTTTGCAGAATGGAAATAAATTTCATCATAGCCATTATATTAGTTTATTTGTAATGGCTTCATAAAAATATGTGGGTTTATCATAATTGGTCTTTACTTTAATGAAATCATTAAAGTAACAGTCACTTTGTCTAACAATGACTAACTGATATATAATTTTACATTTTATGTGGTGAATTATAATAACCCTTACAAATTTTCCAATCAGAAAATAAAAATAATACTGAACTGAAGATGATCAAAATTAAATTGATTAACTCTAATAACCCTCTGCTTTCTACTAAAACAGACATATTATCTCTACTTCCACCCTTATCAATTGCTAAAAGATTTATCCTTTTCCTGTAT
Organism: Typopeltis vanoorti; assembly: GCF_054136105.1. NCBI lineage: Eukaryota > Metazoa > Arthropoda > Arachnida > Uropygi > Thelyphonidae > Typopeltis > Typopeltis vanoorti. The sequence continues at coordinate 33,154,935 of NC_143551.1, forward strand.
TATAACATTTAGATAAATCTTGCCTTGAACGTAGTATATCATCTTCTAATTGACCACTATTCACATATATCCCTACGAAATACATATTAAATTCATCTGCAGCTAGATTATTCTGAATTATTTGATTTGAGCTAGTTATCTTTTGTTTATTTTATTTCTGTTATCCTTACCTGTTTTTATATATCTTTGTACATAAATGATGTAGGAAATAACCTGAAAAGAAATATTCAGTTGTTTGCCGAAATTAAGTAGAGTAATAGTTAATCAAGGTGATGTGGAAAGCTTGCAGGATGATTTAAATAGGCTGTATGTATGGGCAAATGATAATAAGTATCAGTTTAATATGGAGAAATGTAAAGTTATGCATTACCACAGTGGTTCTCAAACTGTGGGGTGCAACCCCCCCTGCGGGGGGGGATAGCTTGAAAGGGGGATGCGGCATACTTTCCTACAGATAAAAATTAAAACTGCAATAAATCAGTTTTAAAAATAACAAAGAAAAACTTTTGATGATACAGGTTTTAATTATCATGAATTTCAAAATAACTAATAATTACTTTCTTCACTCGCACTTAAAAAACGCGTGTGCCAGAGGCAGTGTTGATGGTTCGACAGCGGCCACATCCTCTTCCAGGCAGCACTATGCACGTGCAGCTGAAAGCAGCGACGTAATGACATCTTATTGGTGCTTGTTTCAGTGCAATTGTGCTGATTTGTTTACCTCTTAAAGTTGACTTGATTACGAACAATTGATCATGAAGCATTTCCTGAATAGTGATAGAAATGAAGATACCTGTGATCCTTCAACTAGTGATGGGAAAGAAGCTACTCGGAGTGTGAAAACAAGAGGGTATGATGAGAACTATTTATCATTAGACTTTACGGAAACTAATCAATGATGAAGAACGTCTGCAATGTGTAATCTGTTTAAGTATTTTAGCTGCAGATAGTATGAAACCTAACAAATTAAAGAGACATTTTAAAACCAAACATCCTGATTTTACAAATAAACCAAAAGATTTTTTTGTTGGAAAGCTTAGTGGCAGGGGGGGGACTGACTATGTTTTCTCTTGTCAGGTGGGGTTCAGAGGTAAAAATTTTGAGAACCACTGATGTACCACATTGATGGAACTGTACTCCAGGAAATAGATGAAGCTAGTGATTTAGGGGTGATGGTAGATAGAGAGTTACAGTTTAGAGGACATATTGCTTAGGTTGCTAAGGTAGCTCATAAGATTATTTATCTGTTGAAGAACACATTAACAAGTAGAGATAACGAAGTTGTCATTGCTCTTTATAAGGCCTTGAGACCTCCACATCTAGATTACTGTGCTGAGGTCTGGTCTTATGTGTTTCTTGGAGATGAGGAATTAGTGCAGAAAATTCAGAGGCGAATGACCAAGATGGTAAATGGTCTGTGGAGTGTTCCATATGAGGATAGATTGAGGGTGTGTGAATTGCAAAAGTAGTTTGATAGAAACGTTTAAGTTACTTAAAAGGTTTTATAGGATTATTGGTAGGAAAATGTTTCAGCATGTGGCTAGAGGGGCCACAGCAAGAGGTCATCTCTGGAAGTTGAATAAAGGTGTGGTCAATAGGAGTGTGAGGACTAGACATTTTGCTTGGAGAGTTGTGAATGAGTGGAATGGGTTGCCAAAGTTAGTTGTGAGTGATTTGTCTGTTAATGGTTCAAGGATAGGTATGATAGATTGTGTGGATAGTTTGTGTCTCATGCAATTGAGTCTTTGGAGCTGCCCATACAATAATGATATTCCAATCTGATATTCTCCAGTTTATGCAACAGCTTTTCATGTGGTTTTCTATCAAATACCTTAGCAAAGTTTAACAGTATCGTACTGGATCCATGATACATTATGATACTGTTGGATTTTGCTATTATAAGCAAAGTAATTTCATTGAATGTTGCATTAAAATGAATATTTATATGTGCTATACTTATAAGTCATATCACTAAATTGTATGTTGATTTCAGAATATTATAATGCCTCCTGTAAAGTCTGGGTATCAGAGAAGAAAAAAGTATCATATATGTCACGAACATCATCTACTCTAAAGTGGTATCATATGTTTATTCTGTAAGTTCTTTTTTTTTTCTCATAATTATAATTATTAAGAGTTATTATGGCACTTTTCTGTTCCTTGAGACATCTAATCAGAATGTCCTTCATTGATTCAGTAATCATTAAATATTACTGAAAGTTTACAGAATTTACAACTCATGAAAAGCTTACCAAGGTAATAAAACAAGCAGTAAGAAGATATCTCATGTTTCATCTTTTGTACTAATGCCATCAAGGATAAGATTGATAACACTGAATGGAATAGCGTGCATGCACAAACACACACACACACTGTACCTGTAATAAGTTTATGGTGTGCTATTCACTCTTTGTCAGATTTATTCCTGATGATGTCATCAGTACAAATGATGAACCACAGGTTATTTATCCTAGTAAACTTTCACTATTATCATCATCCTCTTAAAACCCCATGGAGTCAGACTCATCTAGTAGGACCCTTGTCATACACACAGCTCATCATACTGCAACGTAAACACATTTAAATTCTCTGCAGATACCACACTCTTAGGCAAGGCATTCCAATCATTCACAACTATGCAATCAAAAAAACCTGCTTCTCGCCCCCTTGTTCACACCCTCCTTATACAATCTCCAGTGATAACCTCTTGTTCTCCCGACATTTTATGAAAAATCCCTTCAACATCGATCCTATAACAACCCCTTACAAACTTGTACATCTCTATCCTATTGCTTGTCTTCCTCCTATCCAGACTTCATGAATTCTCTCCATTCAATCTTTCCTCATATTCAACATTCCAGAGATCAGGAACTACCTTAGTCAATCTCCTGTGGACCATTTCCAACATCTCTTCATCATTTTTAAAAACAGATGAATAGACTAATCAAGGCCTTACTTACACTATTGAACAAGAATTTTCTTATTTCTACAAGTCAGTGTTCTCTGCATCATTCCCAAAATTCATTGTGTGGTCCTCACAGTTTTGGCAATGTGTCCTCTAAATTTTAGATCCTTATCCATGATCACCCCAAGATCTCTTATTTTCTACATCCCATCTTTGTTTTCCAAATTTTAAAACCTTATGTTTTGCAACATTGAACTGGTATCCCCATTCCCATGCCCGTTCACTCAGCCTATTCAAGTCTTGTAAGGCCAAAACATCTGCTCCACTCCTCATAGTTCATCCCAACTTTGCATCATCTGCAAACAACTGAATATCCCTATCTAAATCTTACTCAATATCACTAACATACAGGTTAAACAGCAATGGTTCTAAAACAGATCCCTGAGATATATTATTAGTGACTTTCCTCTTTAGTGATATTACTCCCTTATACACAACTTGCTGATACCGGCTGTCTAATATTCAACCCCATCTGCTCTAGTTTGACTATCAACTTATCATGCAGTAATCTATCAAAAGCCTTTTTAAAATTTAAGTATATTACTTTGTATCCATCTCCTTTGTCCAATGAAGCAGTTACCTTATTGTAATAAGTAGATTAATAAAACACGACCTCACTTTAGTAAATCCACGCTGTCCATCAAAGATAATACCATTGTTGTGAAACCAATTCTGGATCCTAGTTCTCATCAGCTTCTGCAATAAATTAACCACAACAACTGACAACAGATAGGTCTATAATATGATGCTTGAGTTCTGTCATCTCCCTTATGAAGCAGCACAATCTTGCCTTCCTTCCACTCCTTTGGATTTGGCATAGTTCAAGTTCCAAAGGAGTGAATAGAGCTCCCATATGTTAAGGCAGATGCCAACTCCCTGGCACATTCCTTCAAAATGCATGGTGATATATTATCAAGTCCCACAACCTTACTAACATCAAGTTTTCTCAATTCCCCATATACCTCTTGCTCACTTACAGTCAGTCTCTCATCCTCATCATCAATTGTTCTCAAACTTTCCATGATGTCACATTCACAAGAATGAAACACTTTTATGAACTGCTCATTACATATCTCAACTATATACTCTGCAGCAGTTGTTCTTATACCATTTTCTCCAATCAGTGTCATGCTTTCATAATCATTCTTATTTTTTTTGGTGGCTACATATCGATAGAATTCCCTAGGATATATATATATATATATATATATATTTTTTTTTTTTTGTCTTCATTAGCTAACTGCTGCTCATACTTCACTTTTGCTACCCTTACCAAATAAGTCACCCTACTTGCCTCTTTTCTTTGTAATCCTCATGATATCGATTATTACCACTCTTTTGTTGTCTCCATATGCATTTTTCCTCTATTGCATGCTTAATCTTTTCATTTATCCATTTCACACCTACCTTATTTAACCTTCTAACCTCTGGAATACATTTAGATCTACTAGATAGTTCTTGAATATTCCCCAAGCAGCATTGATCTCCTTTCTGTCCACCTCCTCATTCCATGCTACACCTGCAAGTTGTCTCCTAAGCTTCTCTTAATCACCAGCCTTGTAATTCCACATATACCCATACCTTCTCCTCACAGAGGTCCTCACACCTGACAACCACCCAGGTAATCACTCGCCAACTGGAGGGTGATTTCACACCTCATTTATGATAACATCCTCTAATAAGATGACCAAATCCAAAAACCCCCAGTCCTCATGTGCCCTCTGTTACATACTGCTTGAGGTAGTTGTCCCTCAAAAACTTGAAAAACTCATTTTCTTTACTTCCAGTTGCTATCTCATCATTCCAGTCTATATTACCATAATTAAAATCACCCATAATGATCACCCTTTACTTATTTCCTTGACTAATTTTATTATACATTTTATGGCCACTACTAACCACATTATCAGGTTTATAAGAACATCCAACTAAGTATTTCATTCTATTCACTTCTATCTCACTCTATCTTTGCCTCAATTCATCACTGTCATACCGGGGCAACACACTAACTACTTTTCCTATCGCTCTGTTATCTTTTATCCTTCTCAACAACTTCTCTTTTTACTCTTTCTGTCTTCATGAAACACATCTTATTCTTCAATCTATATTCCCGTCAGGATGTCATCCTCATCCAACCATGTCTCACTTATTCCAACAATTTTTGGATTTATTTATTTATTCTTATGGCAAAAGGAATACAAAGCAGGTCAATGTCCAGTCCAGAAAGCCAATCCAGGGCCTCGTCCATCACCTGGTAGATGTCCTGGAGGCTACCACAATGAAATTGTTGCCTTAGGCAGTCATTCACAATTTTTGGATGAACAGACTCAATCAATGCAACCATCATTTGCTTTGTTTCTTACACTTCTAGCATTTGTATACAAACATAACAGCTCACTCCTTAATCTATAACAAGTTTCACTGATACCACTTATTAGATGCGACTTCTCCATACTTAACTCGAGTCATTTCTTTTTCTCCTTATTCATCTTAGAACTTTCTTCAAATCTGTTTTCCCTTTATCTCAGGTTATCTCCCTTTCCCTTTTTGTCTACACATGCATTCACATCCTCTTGGAGCATCAACCTTCCTCAAAATGCATTCCCCTGTCCACCTTGAGCCTCCCTGTTTGTCTTGCACACCTGTTGTCTCATTCTCTATACTCATGCCACCCATTTCTTCATTCGTAACATTCAATCTCTTCTTCTTCACTCTCCTGCTCTTTCACATTGCTTCTTACTTGATCAGATTTATTCTCTGCACTCATTTCTGTACCTTCCAGCAGCAGTCTCTCCAAATGACTCACACCAAAACCATTCAAATGCAGTCCATCACTCTTATACAGTTCAATTCATCCTTCAAACTCATTTCACATATTAATAGACTGCACTATTTTTTCCTCATATACCTCTGCTGACATATCATTCACAATCTTCACTCCTATCTGACTATATTTCCTATCACACTATTATCTTTTATCCTTCTCTACAACCTCCCGATATCCAGTCTTACATGTTCCTTGTTCTCAGTCATTTGTTCCTATTACCATGCCAACTCTTTTGCTCATTTAATCCTCATATCCAACTCCTCAATCACTGTACTCATTTTATCTACAGGAAAACAAACTTTGTGCATCTTCTTATTTATTATGCCTCTAATAATCAAATCCCCATACAATGCTACTCACGGGGTCTTTTGTTACCTCTTTCATACCGACATCATTAGTTTCATCATATTCACTCTTCCATACATATCTTGAATTCTCTTCATTTCACTCCACATCCATTTTATCTCTTGCATCATCTTAACCCACTCAACTTTCAACTCTTGCATCATTTTTTTCACTCATTCACTCTCTCAGTTTTATTGCCAGCCATGCATGCTTGTTAACCGTCAGTGCTGCTCACCATCTTGCCATTAATTGCACTCTGTTTATCAACTTCTGCTACATTTGTATTACTTTCATCATGCTTGCCATTGATTGTTCATCAGATCACTCATTTGCTTTTTCAAAACTTTCTTACCAATTTTTTGCTGCTCTTTTACTCTGTACATCTTTGATGTCAGACGTGTATCATCTTTCTTGTGGCATTCTTACTACTAACACTTTGTTACATACGTTACTGCTCAAATACTCATTCATATCACTTGTTAAAATCAGTGAAAAGCTATTCTGTGTATTGTAAGAATTGGTAAGAATGTTAGATTGAAACAAAGTGAGTAGATGAATAAGACCTACATAATATTACAGTTTGAATAGAACATTAACATTATATATGGCATTTAGTAGGATTATATTGATTCATGATGCATGTCCTGAAAACACTGCCTTAGTACTATAAATACATAAATTGAGAGGCAAATTGATGAGAAGCATTTTATTTTGGAGCTGAAAAATGTCATATTTAAGAATAATTAATATTAGATTTATCTATAGAAGATTCATGTTTTATGAGTGATTTCTTATTTGTTTTTAAGAGTTTTTGCTCATGTGATGTTTAGGAAAAAATCTGTTTCCTTATAGTGTATTATATAGTTCAATATAACACCAATGCGTGGCATAATAATGGCAGGTGAATTTAATATGAGAGATTTCATTTGCTGCAGTGTATGTGAGATGTATTCATTATGAAGAGTGAAAGATTTGTAGAAGGAAAGTGAGAGGTGTATGCAGTTGTATAGGAAATTTGAAAGTTCGGTGCCAGAAGTGCAGGGAAAGTAAGAAACATAGTAATAGTCAGAAACAAAAGGCATGAAAATGTGTACTGGTTTGATTGTAAATTGAGGGAGGCTGAATAGAATTTGAGTCATAGCATGAAAGTGATAGCATGGAATAGCATATAATACTTGTAATAAGCTTATGTGCTATTCCATTGTCATACTATGCTTGATGATGCTATTAGTAAAAATGATGAACCACAGGAACAGTGAGTTGTATGGGAGAGATAGAGTACTATATCAGGGATCCCATACCCACTCTCACAGAACAAAATTTGAGCTTAACAATTACAGAAATGTCCATAGTAGGGCTTGAAAACAAAAAGGAAAGGAATATTTAAAGGGAAGGGAGTTTTTATGGCAGTTCTGCAACATGAGAAGCACTTAACAAGAATATAACAAAATCATATGACTGAGATCCTAATTATAGATATTAGTGATGCTCTCATCCTGACAGCCACACTAAAATGAAAGTGCTGATTGCTTTGGCCGATGCTAATAAATTTTAAAGGTGAAAAGTAGTGTGATAGATAATATGAAACTTTATTGTAAGAACCAAGTTGAGAAGGAGAACCCAGTTGTAAATTCAGTGTGTGCTGTATATGTAATGTGTAGTTGGGCAGGGTGTCTCTGGATTTCCCTTCAAAAATGCAGAGTATTTTATACTTATTGTATTGGCATTGTGCTTTCAACATCTGTAACTCTTGTTTCTATATCCCCCCCGCCCTTACACCCACCCACCCACCCACCCATACACACACACACACACACACACACACACACACACACACAAGGCTCCAAATCTTGTAGCACAAAGTGCTATTGTATTGACAGAAGTGACAAAGCGCCTTATTGATAGTTTTTTTTATGATGATAGTACATCCGCATTCCTCTCATTTGTCAATCCTTGTAACAGTTACATTGCAGGATTTTAGATTCATTTTTCTATAGCCTGTGCCTTATGACATTTTCAATGGGATCAGGACAGTCTTGTGAATTTCATTGTACCAAAACATCATGTGTGTCTTAACAATAAAGATCTTATTTTCATCTTCTGTTGGTAATACCACATCTTAAGCAAAATCAGATTTTTCTTCTTTAGCTAATGTACACATGTAGGTTTTCCTAGTACAATACATCACACCCATAACCTCCCAAAATCTTGCCCTTAAGAAACTATAGACATGTAAACACAAGATTATTTTAATATTTGCCAAATATTTCAGTCGGAAAGATAACAGACTATCTTCAGTGGCTACATAGGAACAGTTTTTAACAAGGTGGAATACCAACAATTGATCATTCAAAAGTAGAATGAGCCATGTGATGCTACATTGCCAAGCATTAAAGAGGGGGGGGGGGGGTAGAGGAAAAATTTCATCAGAGTGATGATTAAATTATAGGTATTAATTCACAATTTCATATAATAATCTTAATTTATAAATAGCATTAGACTAATGTAGGAATTAAAAGTTTCGATTTAAAAAAAAAATTAATGTGTTATCCTGATTAAACTTTCCCATATTTTTGATAAGGATATACAGTCATTTCGATTTAAGTTAGGGCGTTGAAGACACATGTGTCTAGATGGCTAGTCTTGGAGCAGAGGATGTTGTGGCTTGTGTCTATTCCCACGCTGAGCCAATCCAGACTTATCGGATTTGTTGTGCTGAATGTATGATTGATGTTCTTGAATTTGAATTCTTTTTTCTATAGAGCGTCCTGTTTGTCCAAAGTAGGACAGATTGCAGTTACAAGGAACTTGATACACACCAGGCAGAGACATAGTTGAGCATTTATCTTTAGAAGAGGGGCAGGGGCGCGCCGACCATATGTGCAATGTGTGCAATGCACACAGGCACCAGGATAGGAAAGCCGCCAAAGAGGAGGAAATACTTAAAAAAAAAAACATTTTTTTAAAGTAATTTTTTTATTTGGGGGGGGGGGGGATAGGGGCACCAACTAAAGTTTTGCACACAGGTGCTGGACATTACTGGTGCACCCCCGAAGAGGGGAAATAGGTGGATATTTTATTAATAGGTATATAAGTGACTGTTAAATCATATTTCTTCAGAATTCTTGAAATTGGTTCTGAAATCCCGGAAATATATGGAATTGGAACACGGTGTATTGAATCTTTGTTGTTCTGGATTGGATTGCAGGAATCGAACAGATGTTGTGTACTTTTTTCGGAGAAGCCATTTAATTTCATGCGATGTTTGATAGTTGAAATTTCTTTCTGTAATTCATGAGGAGTTGAACAATTAGTTCTAGCTCATCAGATTAAACATTTTATGATTCCTGTTTTTTGATAAGGATGATGAGCAGATTGTTTGAGAATATGACATCCAGTGAAAGTGGGTTTTCTGTAAACTGTTGTTGTTAGAATACCTGAAGGTGAACAGATGAGGAGGACATCTAAAAAGGATGACTTGTTGTCTTTTTCAATCTCCATGGTGAACTTAATACGAGGATGTAAGGAATTGATTCTGGCTAAAAAGGAAGGTAAGGAATCTCTGTTATGAGGATACACTGAAAAGATGTTACCTATATATCTCACCCAAAAGGATGGTTGAGGGGGGATATAGATGAAAATAGGACGTCTTCTAGATTTTCTAAATAAAAGTTGGCTAGAGTAGGTGAAAGTGGACTTCCCATGGCTGTTCTTTCTACTTGGTTGTAGAATTTGTTTTGACACAAGAAATATCTAGAGTGCATCATGAAATGAAATAATTTTATAATGTCTTGTGGGAATATGTCAGCAAGTAATTGTAAAGTCTCTTTGAGAAGTACATTAGTATATAGACATACTACATCAACGCTCACCATAAGATCAGTAGGTTGTAATGAGATATTTTTTTAATTTATTTAGGAAATCCAAAGAGTTTTTTTCAAAAAAGATTGTAAAGTCCTTTGAGAGGTACATTAGTATATAGAGATTCTACATTGAAGCTCACCATAAGATCAGTAGGTTGTAATGAGATATTTTTTAATTTATTTAGGAAATCCAAAGAAATCCAGGATTTCAGAACCAATTTCAAGAATTCTGAAGAAATATGATTTAACAGCCACTTATATACCTATTAACAAAATATCCACCTATTTCCCCTCTTCTAACGATAAACAATGTCTCTGCCTGGTGTGTATCAAGTTCCTTGTAATTGCAATCTGTCCTACTTTGGACAAACAGTACGCTCTATAGAATAAAGAATTCAAGAACATCGATCATACATTCAGCACAACAAATCCGATAAGTCTGGATTAGCTCAGCACGGGATAGAGACAAGCCTCAACGTCCTCTGCTCCAAGACTTGCCTTCTACACAGATGTCGCTATAAATTTGGACACCTATTCAAAGAGAGTGCTGAGGCCTTACTTCAATGCCCTAACTTAAATCAAAATGACTATATATCCTTATCAAAAATATGGGAAAGTTTAATCAGGATAACACATTAATTTTTTTTTAATTGAGACTTTTTATTCCTACATTAGTGTAATTATAAATTAAGATTATTATATGAAATTGTGAATTAATACTTATAATTTAATCATCACTGATGAAATTTTTCCTCTTTCTCTTTTATTTTTTCTTTCCTTCTCTTTATTGCTCAGAAATGTAACATCACGTGTCTCGTTCTACTTTTGACTAATCAATTGTTGGTATTCCACCTTGTTAAAAACTATTCCTATGTAGCCACTGAAATAGTCTGTTAGTCTGAAATATTTGGCAAATATTAAAATAATCTTGTGTTTACGTGTCTATAATTCTGCTCAAAACACCACTTCTCATCTGTATGGCTACTAACACTATACAAATCGATCCAACATTATAATACTGTTTTCACATTTAGTGTGGTGTTGCAGAAATCCTCTAAAAATGCTTGATACTCTCAAAAAAAAAAAAGCTATTTCTGTTTATATATGATCCTTTCACAGGCTCTCTCCAATCCTTTCTTAGTCTAGTTCTGCTTTATGACTTTTCTGTAAGTATTTTCACAGGTATTTTACTATTCTGTTGAAGCGGCTTCTGCCCTCTTTAGCCACACCTTACCCACTTTCCTTCTAGTCTGTAAAAACAGCCAATTGTTGGTTAGCATCCATCTATTCACTGTCTAGTTTCAAACCTCCAAAACTAACTTCTCACTTCTTCTTTCAGGAATAGTTTTTTCCTTAAATTGTTTCCACAAGGACTACAATCTTCAGCTGTTCAAGAAACACACAACAGTTCTTTCTCTTCATAAACACTTGTCTTCATATAACCTGGATCTCTAGGTTTTTTTAACTTTATGTGGAGTTAAATGTATAATTTGTGCACACATATATATCTTAGCCTATGTAGATGACTTCTGTCTTGTAATTCTGATGTGAAACTCATATCAGAAAAATCTGAATTTTTATTGAATTGCTATAGATGGATGACATATAAACATAAAAAAAAAAGTGTTTGCAAGGAATGCATAAATTCAACAGAAATTTTTGAACATTATTGTACATGAAACACATTAACAGCTCGAGAAGAGCTAGAATATTGGAAAACTAGAGCATGTAATTAAGTACATTATTAATTTTGATTTTGCAAGTATTATTAGCACATGGCTTCCACGAAGTCAGAAGACTCATGGAATACTTAAGAATACTGGTAAAAAAAAAAAAAAAAAAAATCAACTAACGCCTTTTATTCCCTAATAGGGAGTAGGTGAGGCCTTTATACCCTATCTAGCTTTTAGAGACTGAGTGGGCAGTTCAATCTCCACCGGTAGCCAATCAGAGATAGCTGGCCCATGTCTATCACTAATTATAGCAGCCACCAATACACACATCAAAGCATACCTTAAACTCATTTGTTGTCTCCACACTCTCAAGCAATGCATTCCACTCACAAACCAATCTACATGCAGAAAACCTACTCTTCATTCCCCCTGCACCAATCCTCCTCATACAGTTTTTGAGTTCTACACCTGTCTCCCTCCATTGTATGAAAAAAAAAAAATTCTCCCCATTAACCTGGTAACAACCCCCACCAACTTATGCCTTAATCATATCCCACTTCTCCTCCTATTAGCCACTGAATTAGCATTAATGTGTTTACACATCAAGAATTGTATGAGAAGGGTCCATTGAAGTTGACATCACATTTGGATGTTATTGAAATAAGATGGATATGAAGCTTATATTGCTGATGTATTTTATCCAGGTTGCCATTTGTAAGGTTAAGAAAACTCTTCAAATGGCACTCCTGAAATATGTTCTCATACTTCACATTCTACAGATGTGAAAGGAAACCACTTTGGTCTTTTCTCAACCCTTTCCAATATGAAAACCAAGTGATCAGATCCACCTGTAGTGGGCTACTACATCTGCTTCACTTTTCATTGTTCTTCCCAACTTGTCATCATCTGCAAACACTGCATATCATCAGTTAAAATTCACCCCAGTATCATTAATATAGAAGCGGAAAACCATAGTGGCCCCAAAACAGACCCCACAGCACACTAGTGAGTTTTGGGATACTGCACTCCATACACAACTTGCTCAGATCTATCTGACAGCCAATCACCTATACAACTCAATCTAGAACATAATCTGATCTGTTCCAATTTCATCAATTACCAGCTTGCTGTTATAAATCAAATAACAGAAAAATAAATTAACAAACCAATAGTTATATGTTTGATTGACTTAGAGAAGGCTTTCAACAGAATCAGATTACGGTATATTCTGAAATTACTAACATCAAGAAAGATGCCACTGCAAATCATCGAAATGATGAAAGATATATCCACAATAAATGAATGGTTAATAAGATATCAGAACACAAATACACAGAAAATCCCTATCAGGAAAGGAATCAGACAAGATGTTTAATTTCATGTTTATTTAACATATCTTCTCTGTTTCTCTACAAGAAAAGAAATTGGTTGGGCTACTAATTCATTTATGCTTACTTTTGTTTCTTTTGTTAGATATATTTTTTGTTATATGGGTATCCCTTGATTAACATGATTAATTAATTCCTCAATGTTACTGCGTATATCAAAATCGTGTCAATCAAATATAATAATCAGTGGTAAAAATTGCAGTTCGTTCATGATCGATTACTGTATTAATAATTTGCTTTATATGGTACTCTTTTAGGAAAGATAAAAAATGAATGCAAAGTAAATGTTTAATAAATGCTTGTACCTACATTAGTTAGTGCAATTTTTTAGAAAAAAAAAAAAAAAAGTTATCAAGAGCTATTTGAACAGTTTTCGAATAGTTTTTCTTCTTATAAGCATATATTCTATGATAACAAGCAAAATGATACTCTAGACCTCGGCAAACAAGCATTCTTCGATTAACATCTGGATCCATATCCATTACTTACTGCTTAGGCGATTCTAAACTGCAAAATATTCCATCCAGTTCTTTGATTGTTATCTCTTTTGGAACCTCATCTTCACATTCCATTTGTTCGTTGTCACTGAAATCTTTTGAATTTGAATCCAATAATTCTTTAATATCTTCTGCATCAATACCATCAAAATCAAGGTCTTCACCTATTGCAATGATTTTTTCAACCATGTTGTTCACAGGATTTCGAAAATCACCTAAGTTATTAGTGCATTCTGGCAAAAGGTTTTTCCAAACAGCTCTCATGCAGCTAGAAGACACTTGCTCCCACAAGTCATGAATGTTTTCAATTGCGTGTTTAATGTCAAAATTTTTACAAAATTCTTGGAGTGGAATTGCATTTTCTCCCGTTGTTGTTTCTACTGACTTTGAGAATGTCTTTTTAAGAAAATAGGCTTTGAAAGTTGCAATGATGTCCATGGGTTGTAGCAATGATGTCGCATTTGGTGGAAAAAATAAAACTTTCACATTCTCGCACTGATTAAGTAGGAACGAATGATTTAACCTCCCAACCGGCCAGTGTGGATGAAATATTTAACACTCCCTAGCTTTTTTCATGGATCAAAACTTTGTCGGCATTCTACCTTTTATCATGCCATTACCTTCCTCCGCTGTTAATCTCGTTACGGCTATTCCATAGCCATTAGTGGATTAACTGTTACTGAGTGACCTTTGTGTCCCCCTCCCCCTGTCTTTAGGTCTATTGTGTTGTTTAGAATTTCATTTACTGTCCTAAGTTATTTGACCTATCTTGCCTCTAAAATGATTTATTGTATCTCTTCCGAAAAATTGAAACGAATTTCACATATGTGAAAAAAATCAATCCTGAAATGAAAACTGATCAGCTTTTGCAATGAATCTATTTAGTGATAGTAAATTTGGTGTATTTTATTCTACAAATCAGTGCACCGGAAGTGTTGCACTGATTATTCTTTCACTTTACATATAATAATTGAATAATTTTTTTTCGAATTTTCGAATTTTCAAATGTTTGCTTTGAAAATATTATGTCAAATATTTATATTTTTAAATAATATTTATTGAAATAAATATGTCCTTTTTCTTTCGTTTCTAGCGAAATAGCATTATATGGATCATCACATTTCAGATTTAGATACGATTTTTTGTTATTCATAAAGACAAAATAAAAAAAAAAATGTTAAAATGCTAAATTGCATTACTCGGTTTCCGATTGTGTGTCTTTTTGGTATCAAAAATTTATATCCAATGATATTTTAGCAGTGATTCTTCGCCTTCGTCATTTATTTATTTATTTGTATTATGCATATTACAATAATATCTAGTGCATAACCTCGTAGATATGTTGAAAATATAATGTGAAAAATATCATATACGGAATGATTCAACATTTTGCTCATTTTGAAGATTTTCTAATGCCCCCCCCCCCTCCTTATTCTCTCCTGGAACTCAATTGCATAACTACTCTAAATTTCTATACAGGTTTGAAAGCTTTTCTAGACAGCATTTAAAATCAATTACTTCATTTTACCATTTTGACAATAGATATACGGCAATCAGATTGTATCGTGAAGCTTCTAAATCTGTTCTATTTATTTGCAATCTAAAACCAGCTGTTCTACTGCCCGCTGAAATTCTGTGAAATTTTAGAAATAATATGGTATATTTTCAACATGCAAAATTGTTTATATGCATACCACACAAAAGAAAGTAAGTTCAGTAGTATTATTTGTGTTTGTTTTTCTTTAAAAAAATCTAAATATTACTTCTTCTGTTGCTGGAAGCTATTTCTGAAATAATCTACGTCTTGTAAATACTTGGTAATATCCTCTTAGCTGGAGGAAAAGTTGAAGGCTTATTACTCTCAGTGCTATTGAGAAGAAAGGGGAGAACACTAAAGTGCCTCAAGCTGTAGTGCAGAATATGTCAAGAATGTCTTGTTTCCTTTTCAATTGTTGATTACCTATATCCTAACAGAAATACTGATATTTCGTTTACGTGCTTATACATTATTTATGCCAAAATAATTGCTTAATTTATAATGATCAGTTTCACTTATATTATCAAAAATTAGAAATTAAATCATACAATTATCTTGAAAAAGAGGATTTGAATTATTTTCAAAGAAAAGGTGCATATGCGTTTCATAATCTTCTTTTTTTGGGGGGGGGGGGTATAGACCTAATCAATCTGCAGATATTTCAGATAATTTATTTCATAAATCGTTCGCAAGACAGCTGTTACAAACGTAAATCACTTGGGGAACATACCCATTCATTTTAGTGTAAAATAGTAGCAAAGGTTCAGTTACTTTAGATATGTAATCTAGAAGAAAATGTTATGTCTGCTGAGATTAGAATCTTACGTGAAATTTTTTCTGACATGATTTCTCTATTCGTTATAATGTAACTAATTTCCAGATTTTTTTCTCTCCTGCAGACTTTATGTTATATGCAGCGATTTCTTCTTTGTACTACAAGAAAAAAAATCAGATAACAGGAGAAAAATATGTAGTATTTTCTTTTCCACTGACTGAATTTACAATGTTTTTTCTTTGTGTTTTGAAGAGAAAGTGCAAATGACTTTTTCTTACTATTTTTGCCATTATAACATCTCATATAATTATAAGAGTGATATTTTACCGTTTTTCTCCACACGAGAAACAGAAATAAGGTAGTAATAATATTGTTGATTCTGTCAAACTTCATTGTAGCAGAAATTTTTATTACAAAACTTTGTAATATATATATATATATATATATATATCTCCGAAACAAGAAATTTGGAACCCATATCACATCAATGTCGAGTGTTGGCAAGGTGAAAATGTTCCCGTTATTATTTATATATTTCATTTATTAACTAGAAGGGCAATGCCCAACCCCCCGTATTCCGGTATGGTAGGCCAGTTCTCCTTCAATTGTGATAACTCGAGACGGAGTTCCACCCCTGAATTCTGATGACTCGAATTTTGAAGACTCGACACTCAGGCTAGCCCCTGAGTTTCAAAATGTTTCGATAAACATGACATAAAAAGGCTTATCATTTTTTATATATATACAGGGTGTTCGGGATAAATTTGACAGTTTCGTAAGGAAAAAGAAAATCTTCTTTGTATCTATTAAATTTAATGAATTGACAAAAAACATTACAGGCAGAGTTAATTACAATACTATCAACAAGATTTACTCAAAATAACCACCATTAGCATCGATCACAGCTTCAATCCTGCTTCGGAACCTCGAACAAGCTGATGCTACAGTCTCCCTGGGAAGGGCCGCAAAAACTGTTTTAATTTTATCCATTAACTGGGCTTTTGTATTACTGGAAGTGCGATTGGTGTCTTTTTCAACTGCGCCCCATACAAAATAATCCATGGGGTTAAGGTCTGGGGAGTTTGGAGGCCAAACATTTGGACTGGTGAAGTCGTAGAAATTTTCAGACAACCATTTTTGACTTTTCCCAGAGGTGTGGCAAGGGGCCGAATCCTGCTGCCATACATACGGCCTACCATTGGCTACCCTTGTTATCCAGGGCTTGACTACAGTGTTTAGCAACTCCACGTAGCCATCTGAAGTCAACCTGAGGCCCTCTTGGAAAAAATGCGGAGGCATCACATTGCCTTCAGAGGATACACATCCGAAAACCATCACAGTTTGGGGAAATTTAGTCTGCATTACACGAGGAATGTCCTTTGTACTGTATGCAAGCCATCTGTTATTCTGCGTGTTGTGTTTTTGATCCTGGCAAAAGTTTTTCTCATCGGAAAAGAACCAGATTGTTTGTGGTTCCGCAGGATGTTTCACTTTGCTTAGAAGTTTCTTCGCGTTTATCAAACGTTTTTCACGGGCCTTTTCTGTAAGCAGCTGACCTTTGCGGCGCTTGTATGAGTAGTAGCGGAGGTCTTCATTGAGTGCAAGCTTCATAGTAGAGGCTGCAACATTCATTTCACGTGACAAAGCCCGAATTCCAATGCCAGGGATCTTCAACACCTGTTCCTGCAGATTTGCGAGGAATTCTGCTGTACGAACGCAATCAGATCGTCTGCTAGGGATCTTTCTTCTTGCTACATCCTCGTAGTCACCATTGCAAGTCTCTAGTTCATGCCTGATTGTTTTTACTGTATTCAGGGAGCATTGGGCAGCAGTCGAAATATCCTTATTTTGATGGCCGGCACGAATCATCATGATACAAGTTATTCTCTTCCATGATTCAGGTGGGTTCCAGCTATCCATCCTTTCTGACATCTTGTATATGAATGAAGAAGGGTCCAACCTTTTAAATGAAGAGAAGTGTGTGTTAATACATGTAACTTACGGAAAAATATAATTAATTATAAATATGTCAAATTTATCCCGAACACCCTGTATATATATATATATATATATGTGTGTGTGTGTGTGTGTGGAAAGTATTTTACCTTGGGTATAAGAAATGTTAAAGATACCAAGCTATTTTAAACCTGGTTTTACTCCATTTCCCAAGTAAGCAAACAGACAAATAAGTCAAGTTTGCGCCTGCACGTAACGCAAGTCTAGCTGACCTTGCAGGTGGTGCAAGACCAAGATAACTCATGGTAAAAGTAGAATAAGCTCTGATCACTAATCTTAATATTTACCCCTAATGCAAAGCACCTCTCCTGGAGGAGATGTATGATGCTTTATATTAAAGGCAATGGGCCCATTACCCAGACCGGTTTCGACCTTTATTGAGGTGTATTTAAGTAAAGACCTCTCTCTAAAAATTAGGACAATCCCTGGACCACTCCATAGTAGCCGAAAGACCATCCAACTCAGCGTTGTTCCACTTAGTGCCAGGCTCACCCCGTCACCGAGAAGAACTTCTGAGCGTTGGCTCTACCCAGTAGCAGGCTCACCCCACCACCAGCCAAAGCCATAATCTCAGCGGTGGCCCTACTCAGAGACAGGCAAAAACTATCACCAAGCAGCACCTGTCAAAGCCATCCCCCATCAGTGGGAGCCAGGCTGGAAATATCAAGATTTTAGTAATACAGAGCTTATAAGTATTTTACCAGAACAAGTTTCCACAAGGTGTTTTAACCTTATAAAATAAAAATCTCTGGAGGAGATATAAATGTAGAAAGTATTTTACCTTGGGTATAATGAATGTTAAAGATACCAAGCTATTTTAAACCTGGTTTTACTCCATTTCCCAAGTAAGCAAACAGACAAATAAGTCAAGTTTGCGCCTGCACATAATGCAGGTCTAGCTGACCTTGCAGGTAGTGCAAGACCAAGATAACTCATGGTAAAAGTAGAATAAGCTCTGATCACTAATCTTAATATTTATCCCTAATGCAAAGCACGTCTCCTGGAGGAGATGTATGATGCTTTATATTAAAGGCAATGGGCCCATTACCCAGACCGGTTTCGACCTTTATTGAGGTGTATTTAAGTAAAGACCTCTCTCTAAAAATTAGGACGATCCCTAGACCACTCCATAGTAGCCGAAAGACCGTCCAACTCAGCGTTGTTCCACTTAGTGCCAGGCTCACTCCGTCACCGAGAAGAACTTCTGAGCGTTGGCTCTACCCAGTAGCAGGCTCACCCCACCACCAGCCAAAGCCATAATCTCAGCGGTGGCCCTACTCAGAGACAGGCAAAAACTATCACCAAGCAGCGCCTGTCAAAGCCATCCCCCATCAGTGGGAGCCAGGCTAGAAATATCAAGATTTATAGTCCTTATAAGGACTGGCTTAAAGGGGCGAAGCAAGAATGCTTTTCATATTCCCCGTTATCTGTAGAGGACAGTGTAGGGATAAGGTGTTATTGAGCTAATAAAGCTCTGATCATGGCAGGAGGGTAACAGCAATAGCCGAGCCTCAGTTAGAACTTCATTGGCTACAGCATTGCCATCCATTACCCTCCAAGAGTATTGGATTGAATGAATCAATCACTGCATCTCACGGTCGATTGACGAAAATATTCTTTCCATATCAAGATTTTAGTAATACAGAGCTTATAAGTATTTTACCAGAACAAGTTTCCACAAGGTGTTTTAACCTTATAAAATAAAAATCTCTGGAGGAGATATAAATGTAGAAAGTATTTTACCTTGGGTATAATGAATGTTAAAGATACCAAGCTATTTTAAACCTGGTTTTACTCCATTTCCCAAGTAAGCAAACAGACAAATAAGTCAAGTTTGCGTCTGCACGTAATGCAAGTCTAGCTGATCCTGCAGGTAGTGCAAGACCAAGATAACTCATGGTAAAAGTAGAATATATAGTAAAGTAGAATATAAGCTCTGTATTACTAAAATCGCGATATTTCTAGCCTGGCTCCCACTGATGAGACCTCAATAAAGGTCGAAACCGGTCTGGGTAGTGGCCCCTTGCCTTTAATACAAAGCAGCATCATACATCTCCTCCAGGAGATGTGCTTTGCATTAGGGGTAAATATTAAGATTAGTGATCAGAGCTTATTCTACTTTTACCATGAGTTATCTTGGTCTTGCACTACCTGCAGGGTCAGCTAGACTTGCATTACGTGCAGGCGCAAACTTGACTTATTTGTCAAGTTTGCGCCTGCACGTAATGCAGGCGCAAATATATATATATATATATATATATATATATAAATACCCTTGGAGGGTAATGGATGGCAATGCTGTAGCCAATGAAGTTCTAACTGAGGCTCGGCTATTGCTGTTACCCTCCTGCCATGATCAGAGCTTTAATAGCTCAATAACACCTTACCCCTACACTGTCCGCTACAGATAACGGGGAAGATGAAAAGCATTCTTGCTTCGCCCTTTTAAGCCAGTCCTTATAAGGACTATAAGGATAAATCGAAATTAGAAAATTAAATGTCCTATGAACTGAAATATTTCTATGTTAAATAAATATTATGTTTAAAGTGAGATGAGATAGATATTATATTTTAAATTGAAACCACTTTTTTTCTGAATTTAAATAAATATTTAGGAATTAAATTCAGATGGTACTCTCAAATATTAAAACTTATTATGGTATTATTATATATATTATGTTATATAGAGAAAAGCTGTTCAAAACACTGCAGTTGTATGGTATAGATGTAATATTTTGAAGAGCTTTTTTCTTTACAATATAGTGTCTAGTAAAGTTTTCCAATAGGAGGTGGAATGACGTGATTTGTAAACTCATGCTGTCCGACTCATGCGAGAACCTTGGCTGGCACCGTGTCAAGAAGAGTCAATTCATGTTGAACGGGAGAAAGAAATAAGGCGATGTACGAATTCTTCACCAACACGCGAAATCACGTACTTTATGCTATTATAATATTTCAATATTATAAACGCATAAAATTTTCCAACTGTTGTACAAACAAAATAGTTACTACTTAAAAATCTAGAATTTTCATAAAAGAAAAGCTAATTTTCCGAAGTGTAATAATAAACATCCATCCCACGAAATGCATTGATTACCCTAATATCGGAACTGTTTTGATGGTCTTGAAAACAAACATTTTTTATTTCATACTGTTCAGAATTTAAAATTCTTGAACAGCGTGGAACACCTTGAAGCAAAGCTAAACACACAAAGCAGTTTTACACTCAGGGCACCAGATTTTTGTTTCCTTTCTGATATTTTTTTTATTACATACATAATATTTGCGTGCAGGTTTTTTTTTTATTAGCCATTGGTGGTAGATTTTCAGGATAATGGTTGGAGTTAGCAGCGTTCAACCTCAGATATCTGGCAGGATTTCCTGTTTTTCTGCTTGCTGAAGAAGGTGCATGTGCATGCAGCAATGCATTCGCAATTTCTATTCTGTATTCTAGATATGTTATGGTAGACAAACATTTTTTCTTGTACAGGAGGAAACTGTTCCAAATAACAAAATCCAATACATGCCCAAACACTTTTTTGTAATATTTTTATGCTGTTTCCTCATTACAGAATAGAATGATAGCTGCTGATCGCACCTGTTGACTCCACCCATAGTGTCGTTGTATGCACACACAGCAATGGGTTTTTCTTTCTTTAAACCATGCTTCTCCACGGATTCCGTTGATGGATTGTGCAGGGAAGACAGCAAAAAAACATCTTTTTTGTCTTTCCAACGTAGTGCAAAGACTTTCCCTCGCTGATAAGTTCGGATTTCCCCCTTCGATAGCTTTTGTGAAGCCAGATCTGGAGGCATATCTCACCTTTTTGCATTTACAGTACCATAACTATCTGTACGATGCTGTAAAAGCAAATCAGCGAGTTCAGGACACATATAGTAATTATCCATTATAATGCAGTAACCTTTCCCCAGTAAAGGGTCTAGTAACTGCATTACTGCACACATCGACAAGGGGAGATCCGAATATTTATCATGCTCGATTACAGTTTGCTTTCCCGTATAAGGTTTGAAATCCCAAAGATATTCACTCTCCGATTCACAAAGCATAAAAAATTTTACTCCATACTTCGCTTTCTTTTTGGGAATATACTGCTTACATTTCAGTCTACCTTTGAATGGCATAAGGCTTTCATCGATACTCAAGTCTCTCTCTCAGGAATGTAGAGTGATCTACATTTCTGATGGATTTTCATCAGAAAATCATAAATTTTGTTGAGGACTGGGCAAGAATGTGTTGCCTGATCGTATTCCTCATTATTCTGAAAATGCAAATACTTCATGATGAGACTGAATTGTTTTTCAGTCATAACATCGCGAAACATTGGCGTGCTCAGAATCCAGTCTGTAGACCAATACATTTCGAAACTTCGGGTTTTCCACTTTCTTTATTCTGATATTGCATTTGAAGGATGACAGTGATTTTAAATATTAATTTCACCTATATCCGAATATCACATAATTTCCTGATTTATAATAATCAGGAAATATGTATATTGTCTGATTTATAATTTGCTAATTTATAATAATCGCCACATAGTTTCAGTATCGAAAAATTAAATTTTGTGGAACAATTACTAGAGAAAAATAACGAATTAAATAAAAACTGTACCTATGTTTCATAACAGTTTTCGGGTGTGTGATAGTAATGCAACGGGAGGGGGGGGGGTTAAACTATCAGAGGCGAAATAAAATTCAATTCTATTGTAAAAATATGGAAATGAAATTTCACATTTGATATACATATTTTGAATGATAAAAATAAGCAAATGTATCGCTTACTTTAAAAATTGGAGAATAAAATATCTGAATTATGCAGAAAATATAAATTTAAATCATCACTGTTAATTTCATTTTGTAATGACCAATTATACAGGAAACCAAGAAAGTGAAAGTACAGATTACTATACAACATGAAGAAAAAATTTAGTAATATGATTAAAGAATTTCATGTTATTCTCTATAAAGTAAAGTTGCTCAAGCTTGTTTTAAAGGAAATCTGTTAAGTATTATTCGATTTCGATGGTTTTGTACAAAAATAAAATTAATATAATCTGGAACGTCGGCAGCCGGTTTTCTTTTCTTTTTTTAAAAGAATTAATTCTTTTTTAAATTCGAATAATTATCGTGAATTAATTTCTTCGAGAACAAAGAAAAAATCTTTTGTCTAGTAAGTGATTAGAAAAAAATTAGCGCAAAAAAATAAATAATTAAATTGGTTCTCCAAGGTAAGGCAATATTTAAGTGAAGAAATTATGCAAGACCTTTATTTTGTCCAGAAATTAAAATTGTATTGTACAATAAAAAGAGAAAACAAAAATATAAATAATTTCTCTATTTTTAGTCTATCATATATAACTAAAATCCAGTTCACCAGCATGGAACAAGAAAGTCCGTTTCTTGTTATAGGCAACTGAGAGGCAGCTACGAATGGGAGATAATCTGATTAACCGTTCTCTTCAGCATGAGGTTTTATCACACCTTCTAATGGACATGACAGTCAAATTGCACTTCTTATCCAGGTTCTTTAAACAGGTGGGCTGAAACATATCCAGATTTAGTTGGATGTCTATAGACGTCCTAGCCGGTAGGGAGGTTAACTGGCCATAAGTTCAATATGAGAGTGTTGGATCCTACTTCGTCTTAATCTATACCTTGGATCCGACATGATTACTATTACGATGTTCTTAACTAATTGATAAGTTGTAAGTTGATTTCTAATTCAAATATAAAGAAAATTTATATTTAAAGACTGCGCCACTTTATATCTGAATTAGTTCAAGAATTGAAGATCAACCAACTCTCAACTACCGTTCCTTTATATGTTGTTATTATGTATACTAGCTGAGAATATTTAACTTACTTAATTTACCCGCTTTGGTTCGAATGTTTTATGAATGGTGCAGTAAAAGAGATTCAGGCAAAATACAACTTTAGATAAACAAAAACAAACATTTAATTTAGAATCACAAACTTTACACTTAAATTCAAATCAGTAATTAAGATATCACAAACATTTTTAACTCCTCATATAAATTCAATCCTTCAGCTCATACAATGGTAAATCTGTTATCTCTATAATACAGTCTTCTTACAGTTCCTTAAGTTCCAAATACAACAAAATTTGTAGTAATACCTCTTCACAAACGAACACTTTTAAATTTACACTTTAGCTAACTTCCTCAATAGTTACTGTTAGTATAAGGAAATTCTAGGATGAAACTCTCACACTTTTCTGCAAAGGAATATTAATGGTTGGAATAATCTTACCGATAATTTTCTTTCTTCATAAACTTACACACAAACATTTTTATATATCTGTAAACACTTTGAGCATATACGGCACTCATTAAAATAAATCTTCTAGGCAATAACTGAATTAACCATCGGTCGCAATACACATAAACAAACTTTGCTGCATAAAGTACTACTGATCACTCATGAAATAAGGCAACACGCAATAATTCCTTAACTTGAGGTTTTATATGCACAGTTGTTCACTCTTCCGGCATTCAATTAATTCTTTAGACACTACAATTCTAAACACAGCTAAAGGTAAACTTCAATTTTACAGCCTCTACTACTCTAGTTACTCGATGCTTTATTTCAAGATTCTGTGTGTCCTTGACAGGTCGGCCCTGAAATTGAATCTCAACTCAAATATCACTAGTCTATTTAGTAGTCACTTGGCTGTCTTCCATAACTATAATTGTTATTCTACAATTTATTAGCTAACCGCCTCTCGACTAGTAGACTTTATTAGCTGCTTGAGTGACTTGCCGACTCGCTATTATCGCACTGTGATTCCCGAATGCTCAGATTCTAACCTAATGCCAATCCTCTCCTTTTTCTCTCTCTTAATTCCTTAATAATTTCAGCGTTCATCGCTTATATATCCGTTTTCCCCGCCTAAATTATTCTCGTGATTTCTTTCTAAAACTCTTTTCAATAAACCTTCTCCTCACGTGGTGTTCCAAAACGTGCTTGCTCACTTACATACGTCTCCATGACAACCAAACAAAATATAACAAAATTGAGATATTGCATAACGCTAAACTTCTACAAATAGGAATAAATAAAGAATATTTATATTTCAATTAATGCACAGTTAAATTATCAAATACAAGTTCTTATATTAATGTAGCAATAAATAAAATAAACTTAATAATATTTAAATACAGTCTTATCACTATTAATACATATATCCTTGATTAAATAATTAAATATCAAATAAACTTAAAGGTAGTTATATGAATATTAAATTATAAACAAGTGATTTACATTAAATAATTACAAGTTTAGCTTATGTGATGGAAGATCATGTTGGATTCTGAAACAAATAATAATTACTCCAATCTCTATATAATCAGAATCCAACAAGAGAGGACATGAAAAGGTTGTTAGAAGAGGTAAGAGTGAGAAAGTGAAAGTTGCCAGTATTTTACCTCACTATGATAAAAATGAATTAAGAAGAAGGGCTATGATTGTAAACAATTCGATGCATATGCTATGTAGAAGGAAAGGATGTGTGGAGTGAGTTTGAGGGAAGATTGGATTTGTATAAGAGGGATGGCCTACACCTGAATGCTTTTGGTATCAGGAGTCTAGAAAAACTAATAACTGGTATGAGACCTAAGAGTCAGGGAAACTAAATTATAAAGGGAGGAATGGTGTGAATGTGAGTGTAAGAGCGAAAATGTTATATAACTGTTGCTAATGACAGGAATGGACTTTGTCATGGAAATGTTGACGAGGCAAAAACAATTTCGGGTTTGTGTTCATCCGGTTTGGACCCATCGTATGTGTGCAAAGATGTCTACATGTGTAAGCCATTTGAGAATAATAGAGATCTGCAAGCTGTCCAACTGTGTCAGGAAGACTGCAGACAAGACAATACAAAAGAACAAACAGGTAGATTATTATGTCTGTACATGAATGCTAGGCATATCAGAGGGATAGAGTTTGTTGCCTTAGTCAATATGTTGCGACCTCAGATTGGGTATTAGTGAGACCTGGCTATCAGAATCAGACCTACTAACTGGTATCGAGTGTCATGGGTACAGTATTTTTAGGAAGGATAGATAGGAGAGGAGGGGGGTGTGCTGCTAATGATGTCGGATGAATTAAATCCAGTTAGAGTTGAGATCTATGATTGTAGTAATAATACTAACAATATTTTATGTGAGGTGTTATTACAGGCCTGGTGGATCGGTTGCTAGTGATGAAGAAATGCATTACCAGATAGAAAAGATGAGCCTGAAAAGAGTAATCATAATGGGAGACTTTAATTATCCAGATATTGATTGAGTAGAAGTAGAATCTCATGAGAAGAATGAAAATGATATTGAGCTGTTGTGGGACAACTTCTTCAAGCAGCATGTGACAGAAGGAACTCAAAGTCAAAGAGTGTTAGATTTGATTATAATGTCAGAGGGCATTTCAGTTAAAGACGTAACTATTCTGCCTCCATTTGATGACAGAGATCATGTGGTACTCACTTGGGAAGTGACTAAGTTTATGACTGTTCCATTCAGAAAAAGTTACATGCTGAACTACAAAGCAGGAAATTATGACCAACTGAGGAGTATACCAAGTTCAGTGGAATGGGATCAGTTGCTTAATGGAAAGAATATTGGCAGCATGGGAAGCATTTAAACAATACATAAATGATGTGATATCAGAATGGGTTTTGAGAGTTCGAAGAATAAATAGAGTAGGAGTCAAAAGGATGTCTAATCTTATTAAGCAAGAGATTTGTAAGAAAAGGACAATGTGGAAGTGGAAGGAATACAATTTGCATAGGGATGATGTGTGTTATGAATGTTATAAACAGAAGGCTAGAACAACCGTTGTACAGAAAGCAAAGTCTGAGTATGAAGAGAAACTGGCTCCGCAAGAATTTTATCGATATGCTGCAAGTAAAAGAAAGAATGAATATGAAAGAATAACTGTTCTAAATACAGATGGCATGAGGGTTACAGATGCAGAAGAGGTTGTTCAGTTAATGAGTGCCCATTTCATTAAAAGCTATCAAACTGTTGAATGCAACATTGAGCTCACTGTTACCTCTTCACTAGATGAAGAAATGCAGATGTGTGTGAAGCTAATTGACTTCTTATTCAATTCAAGCTGTTGCACGAATTGAATAAGAATTCAGCAATATGGAATGATGGAATATCAGCACGTGTGCTAAAAGAGTGTTCAGCTGAACTGGCCATTCCTGAGACTGATATTAAACATCCAGGATGTTTAATATGAGTCTCAGAACAAAGAAGATTCCACAGAAATGGAAGGAATGTATGATAATTCCATTGTACAAGGATGGTGCAAAGACCAATGTATCCAACTATTGACCAATTAGTATCTCAGGAGTGGATGTGAAGATTTTGGAAAAATTGGTTAGGGCCAACATTCAGAAATGGATTGACATTGAATCTACTTTGCAATGAGAAAGATGGATTTACTGAAGGAAGATCATGCTTTAGCAACTTGCTCATATTCTATAACAATGTTACCATTGAACTAGACAAGGGGAATGAATACACCATGATACTTTTGGATTTTGCTAAGGCTTGACAGAATACATCATAGTAGACTGGTGCATAAATTGGAGAAAATGGGTTTAGGTTATACAATATTAGAATGGATAAGAGGATGGCTGACTGACAGATATCAAAAAGTTGTATATGAGGGTTCTGAGCCTGCAAGGCATTCCTGACCGGTCTGAGATGCTTCACAAGTGTGGCAGTGAGCACCCTCCTTGTGGCATTTCCTGAACACCCTTTGGTGACTAACTGGCTCACTATACTATTCCTCCCTTCCATGGCTAGCACCTCTGGTAAGTTTTTTGTTCTATGTTCTAGCTGCTATACTGTGATGTGTGTGGAGAAGTTGAGACTGAGCAGATATATGTGGTAAGTGAAGATAAAGATGGGCAGGTGTGATGGAGAAATCCCAACCAACAAGTAGCTTGGATGGTACTGGTTATAGACCTAAAAATTAATTACTGTGGTTGATTACAAATGACAGAAGTATCAGAAATAAGGAAGATGAAATTATTATTATGTGACTCCTCCAAGGAGTCCAATGGTTCATAGATAAAAGGCACCTATTTACAACTCTCCTTCCCCACCACTCAATCCACCAATTATTTCAACTACCATCATCATCATCTACCTCACCGCCATCTACTGCCCACCACCACTAGTATTTTCATAGACAATCACAAACATCCATGCTAACAATGGAATTCAAACCTGCAGCTTTTTTATATACTAACCACTCAGTCATTAAATTTGATTAACACTTTATTGGTACTTGGTTTACCATTGAGATAAAGAGTATCAGAAATAAAGGGGATAAAATGGTTTCAGTGATTGAATTTATTTGTGCCAAAATCATTGGAATGAGTAAAACATGGTTGAATGAAAATGAACTTCTAACAGGAATGGAAATGGAAGGATATATTTTTTTGCGAAGATAGAAACGACAAGAAGGGAGTGGGAGTACTGCTAATGATAGCAGGGGAATTATGTCCACATACAGTAGACAAGAGAGAAATAGTGGCAGTGGTTACAAGGCAGTGTGGTGTAACATGGAGGTTGATAGGAAGGCATTTGTTGGATGTTGCTTTATGCCTTGGAATGTGGAGGGTGATAATGATGAAATGTATAAACAACTTGAATTAGTGAACAAAGGAAGAGTAATTATTATTGGTGATTTTAATTATGATGGTATAGATTGGAATGAAGAGATAGCATTTGGAATAAGGAAAATGAATTTCTTGAGTGATAACTATCTCAGGCAATCACTTGAAGGAGGGCACATGAGGATCGAGAGTTCTCTATCTGATCATTTCATCAGAGTATGTAATTGTGAGAGGGGTTTCATACTTTCCTCCAGTTGGAAAAAATGATCATGAATTGATCACCTGGGTTGTGGCTAGCCATATGCATACTTTTGTCAGGAAAGGATATATGTGGAATTATAAGGCTAGTGATTATGATGTGCTTAGGAGACAGCTTGGAGCTATAACATGGAAAAAGGAGTTGAGCGGTATGGAAATAAATGCTGCTTGGGAACCGACAAAGAAATATATAACAGCATCAATGTATGAATGTATTCTGAAAACTAAAAGGCTGATTGAAGTAAGTGTAAAATGGATGAATGTGAAGCTTAAGCATGAAATCTGGAAAAAAGAAGGTACTTTGGAGGCAGTACAAGATGAATAATGGAAATAATCACTTACATAAAGAACAAGCCAGCATAGTGAGTCATGTTGGTAAAGAAAAAAGTGCAGTATGAGTAGAAATTGGCAAATTAGGTGAAGAAAAACCCTACAGTTTTTATATACATTAGTTCCACCATAATGGAAACATATTCCATTATGGTGGAACTAATGGAATATGCTGCAGAAGGCAATGTTGAGGTATTCAGTGATCAATTTATAAAGATGTTTCATCCTGAACAGGGTGGAATCATGAAGAACTTAAGCATAGATGACATAATATAGAATGGCTTAATTGTGAGTGTGTTGTGAGCAGGAGGTATTTGAAGAAATAACATTGATGTCAATAAGGCAATATGATTTGATGACATATCACCATGCATCTTAAGGGAATGTTCCAGGGAATCGGCATGCCGCCTGTTTAATAAAACTCTTGCAACAGCACAGGTTCCAGGGGAGTGGAAGGAGGATAAAATTGTTCCACTGCATAAAGGTTGTGATAAGGCTATAGCTCCAATTATAGCCAATTAGTACATCTGGAGTTGTGGTGAAGGTACCGAAGAGATTGGTGAGAAGGAGGATACAGAAATTGATTAATAACAGCAGTATTCTCTGTGGTTATCATTATGGGCTTGTTAAAGGGAGATCATGTTTCACTAACTTACTTTTATACTGTAAGAAGGTGACTAATACCTTGAATAAGGGATATGCATATACAGTGATGCACTTGGATTTTACAAAAGCTTTTGATCGACTGCCACATGACAAACTGTTATATAAATTGAAGCACATGGGATTGGATAACAGACTTCTGATTTGGATCAGTAACTGGCTGTCAGATAGCTATCAGAAAATTGTATATAGGGGTGCATATCCCGAAAGAGTACAGTTGCTAGTGGTGTGCTGCAGATGTCAGTTTTGGGACCATTGTTGTTCAGTTTGTATGTTAATGATATTGGAATGGGTTTAACTAGTGATATGAAGTTGTTTGCAGATGATACAAAACTGGGGAAAGCAATGCACAGTTAAGTGGATGTTATGGCCATAAAAGAGGACTTGAATAGATTGCTTGAATGGACAAGTAAGTGGGAAACTTTAATGGAAGTAGAGGAGATGAGAGCTCTAGGAGTGATGGTGGACAGTGACCTGAAATTCAAGGGCTACATTGCGCAAGTTGTGGAGATGTCACATTGGATAATAGCAATGATGCAGAGAACCCTGACATGCAGAAATATAGTTTATGATGCCATTGTATAAGGACTTGATCAGGCCTCATATGGGGTATTTGTGCACAGATTTGGTCACCTGGATTTTATGGTGAC
Organism: Typopeltis vanoorti; assembly: GCF_054136105.1. Taxonomy (NCBI): domain Eukaryota; kingdom Metazoa; phylum Arthropoda; class Arachnida; order Uropygi; family Thelyphonidae; genus Typopeltis; species Typopeltis vanoorti. Next base: position 33,185,388 of record NC_143551.1, read on the forward strand.
GAGGATATGTTTGAAAGGGTTCAGAGAAGATTCAGAAGCTCTCACTGGTCTATGGAATGTGGAATAAGGACAGATTGCAGGAATTTAAGTTGCAAAGTCTCATGAATAAAAGGAATGGGGGAATAGGATATGATTGAGACATATAAGCTAGTCAGGGATTGTTATCAGGTTGACATGGAAGAGATTTTTCATAGAATGGGTGAGGGGGGAGGGTGTATAACCCAACCCAGTATCATTAATGTACAAATTGAACAACAGTGGCCCCAATGCAGACCCTTGTGATGACATGCCACTAGTGACTTTCCTCTTTTGAACTGCACACACCTGTCTCCATATACGTCGTTCTGATGAATTTTTAATGGAACTTGTGCCATTATAACATTTGTTATACACTCATATTCACAAGAATATTGTAATTTTATTACTGCAAATATTTCAACCAGGAACTAAATAAGTAACTTTCTTTGTTGTAGCTTCACCTTGTGATTATGCTGATTCACCAATGATGAGCAAATATTTCAACCAGAAACTAAGTGGTCATCATTACATCACAATATATTCTTGTGAATATATTGTGATGTAACACAATTTATTCAATGATGCATTGAATAAATTGTGGGATATTATGCATAAAAGTTGTTTATGTATGATAAACAACTTTCTGATACCTATCTGGCAGCCAGTCCCAGCTCCAACTAGCTCCTCTCTTATCCAATTCCATCTGTTTCATTTTATTTAATAGCTTGTCATAAGGCAGTCTATCAAAAGCATTTGCAAAATCTAAGTATAACACTGCATATGAATCTCCCCTATTCAAGGTGTTTTTCACCTTGTACAATAAGTAAGTTTGTGTAACATGATTTCCCCTTAACATACCAATGCTAACAACCACAGAAAATACTGCTGTTGTCAACTAATTTCTGTGTTCTAGTTATCACCAATCCCTCCAGTATCTTAACCACAATTCTGGATATACAGATTGGCCTATAATTTGTGGCCACAACCTTGCTTGCCATGCTAAGAAATTATATTTATGTTTAATCTTTTATCCAAGTGTGAGAAAACAAAGTTTGCACAAAAGATTACACTTCATTTACTTTGTAACTAAGTGAAAAAACTTTCTAGAGAGGGCGCTTGTGAGGCAACATTAGCGGTGGTGTGTAAGTGCTCCAGATTCAGATAAGTTTTTCCTGAAATAATTAAATGTATACGAGTGATTGATTATTTGAGTAAGAGCTACTATAAATGTTGTGCGCTACTAGTATTATTAGTGTGTGGGATATTTTGCTTAAACTTGATTACAAATATTGTGGTTTTTGGCCTTTAGAGTAGTAACTGGCAGAGGAAAGATGGCAGTGGCTTTGTCAGTGAATGATTTTAACTTAGACTTCTGTCATTTCGTGAAGGGCGAGGTGTGCTATATGTATTCTTTTGATTACATAGATGGTTTGTGGATGTTTGAGGCTGATGGACGGAGGATGTGTGCGAAATGTAAGCTGAATAAGGAATTGATGAGTGCTAATATGAATTTGATGACCGAAAGTGTTAGTAACGAGAGTATCGTGGGAAGAATGAGTGCTCATTCGAAAGAGAAGCATGGAGTGAAAAAAAGGCGAAAAATTGATAAGAAAGAATTGAAAAAGAAAATGAGTGATTTGAAAACAGTGATGGATGGTAAAAAGAAGGAAAGTGAGGCGAATGTGGCAGAAGGAAACAAAATTGAGAGAATGAAAGAAACCGAAAATAGCTTGATGAAAGGATCGAAAGTGGGAAAAATGGAAAGAATGAATGAAAGCGAAAGTTGGATGCATGGACCAAAAGTACAGAAACTCAAAAGGATGAATGAGAGTGAAAGTGTGAAGCAGGAGTCAAGAGTTTGAAAATTAGAAAGATGGAATGATAGACAGAATGTGATGCAAGATTCGAAAGATGAATTGGGTTGGATGAGGCAAGAGATGAAATGGATGCGGAGTGAAATTAAGAAAATTCGGGTGAAAACGATTAAAACAAATCAAGTAGGTACGAAAGAGTTAACGAAAGATGAGCGAGTGGCTTTGTATGGTGACTCCATTATTAAAGGGTGCTGGATGAGAGGATGCACAAGGTATGTTTTTCAGGCAGTAAAATGAGTAGAGTGATTGAGGCATTGGATATGAGGAGGGAGCAAGCCAAGGAGCTGATGATTTTAATAGGTACGAATGACTTGACAGAGGACAAAGAGCGCGTCAGAATGGATATCAGGAGGCTACTTAGACGGATAAAAGAGAATAGTGTGACAGGAAGAGTAGTAAGTGTGTTGTCCAGGTATAACTGTGGTGAGATGAGGAGGAGAGCAAGGATTATGAATGGTATGTGTTGGCTGAAACGTGTGAGGAGGGGGGGGTACAATTTCCTAATGTGTGGAATGAGTTTGAAGGACGAAGTAAACTGTATGGGAGCAATGGATTGCATTTGAGTAGTTATCATGTGAGTCATTTGGAGAGACTGTTGCTGAAAGGTAGAGAAGTCAGTATAGAGAATGGATCAGATCAACTGAGAAGTGATGTGGAAGAACAGGAGAGATTGAGGAGGTGGTTATGAATGAGGAAGTAAGTGGCATGAGTATGGAAAATGAGAGAATGGGTGTGCAAAATGATCAGGGAAACAGGGAGGCTAAGGGTGGACAGGGGTACACAGCGTGAGAAAGGTGGATGCTCCAAGAGAATATGAGAGCATGTGTAGACAGGAAAGGAATGGGATGACCTGGGATCAAGAGGAAGCAGTTGGAATTGAAGAGAGTTCTAAAATGAATAAGCAGAAAGGGAAATGGCCCCAGTCGAGCATGGAGAGATCGCATTGAATGAGTGTTATCTGTGGAACTAGCTGAAGATCCAGGAATGGGCTGTTGTGTTTATATACGAATGCTAGAAGTGTAAGAAACAAGGCAGATGAAATGGTTGCATTAATTGAGTCCGTTCACCCAAACATTGACGGAATAAGTGAGACATGGTTAGATGAGGATGACATCCTGGCAGGAATAGAGATGGAAGGATATGATGTGTTTCGTGAGGATAGAAGGGGTAAAAAGGGGAGGGGGAGAGTCCTATTGATGATAGAGAAAGAGTTATGTCCATACAAAGTAGAGATGCAAGAGGGAAATAGTGCCAGTGGTTTTGAGGCAGTATGGTGTTGAGATAAAGGTTGAATGGAATGAAATATTTGGTTGGATGTTGTTATAGACCAGAAAATGTGGATGGTAGTGACTATGAAATGTATAATCAAATTAGTCAAGCAAATAAGAAAAGAGTGATCATTATGTGCAATTTTAATTATGGCAATGACTGGAATGATGAGATAGCAACTGGAAGTAAAGAAAATGAGTTTCTTTGAGTTTTTGAGGGATAACTACCTCAGACAGTATGTAACAGAGGCACATGATGATTGAGGGTCTTGGATTTGGTCATCTCATCAGAGGATGCAATTATAAATGAAGTGTCAAATCACCCACTAATTGGTGAGAGTGATCATGAAGTGATTACCTGGGTGGTTGCCAGCAGTGTGAGGACCTCTGTGAAAATAGGGTATATGTGGAACTACAAGGGGGGGGTTGGGGATTATGAAGAGCTCAGGAGATAGCTTGCAGGTGTAGCATGGAATGAGGAGTTAGCTAGAAAAGAGATCAATGCAACTTGGGAGATTTTCAAAAACTATCTAATAGATGTAATGTCTAAATGTATTCCAAGGGTGAGAAGGTTAAATAAGGTAGGTGTGAAATGGATGAATAAAGATATTAAGCATGTGATACAGAGATAAAGGGCATTATGGAGGCCCATAGTGGAAATAACCAATTCCATGAGGATGACAAAGACCATTCAAGGAGGGTGACTTGGTTGGTGAGGGGTAGCTAAAGAGAGGTATGAACAGCAGCTAGCTATTGAAGCCAATAAGAATCCTAAGGAGTTCTTTCGATATGTTGCCAGCAAAAGAAAGAATGATTATGGAAGGATGACACTGATAGGAGAAAATGGTATAAAGCCAGCTGTTGCAGAATGTGTGATAGAGATACTTAATGAGCAGTTCATAAATGTCTTTCAATCTTGTGAATGTGACTTCATGGAGAGATTGAGAGCAGTTGATGATGGGGAGGAAAGACTGACTGTAAGTGAGTAAGAGGTGTATGGGGAGTTGAGCAAACTAGTTGTAAATAAGGCTATGCGACTTGATAATATATTACCACGTATTCTGAAGGAATGTGCCAGAGAGTTGATGCCGGCCTTGACATATTTTTTTAATACGAGTCTTGCACTCGGTCAAGTTCCTAAGAGTGGAAGGAGGACAAGATTGTGCCACTACATAAAGGAGATGATAGAGCTCAAGTTCTATAGGCCCATCTGTGTGTCAGGTGTTAGCTTGTGAGAACTAAGATCCAGAATTGGGTTGACATAAATGGTATTATCTTTGATGGACAGCATGGATTTTCTAAAGGGAGGTCATGTTTTAGTAATCTACTTACTTATTACAATAAGGTAACCGCTTCCATGGACAGAGGAGAAGGGTACTCAGTAATATACTTAGATTTTGCAAAGGGTTTTGATAAATTACCATATGATAAGTTGATAGTCAAACTGAAGTGGATGGGGTTGGATATTAGATTGGTGCATTGGATTGGAGACTGGCTATCTGAAAGGTATCAACAAATTGTGTATGGGGGAGCGATATCCAGGAAAAGTAAAGTCACTAGTGGAGTGCCTCAGGGATCTGTTTTAGGGCCATTACTATTTAACTTGTATATTAATGATATTGGCGAAGATTTGGATGGAGATATTCAGTTGTTTGCAGATGATGCAAAGTTGGGATGAACCATGAAGAGTAGTAAAGATGTTTTGGCCTTACAAGAAGACTTGAATAAATTGAGTGATTAGGCATGGGAATGGGGCTGTGAGTTAAATGTTGCAAAATGTTAGGTTTTAAAATTTAGAAAACAAAAATGGGATGCAGAATTAATGCTTGGTGAGGATATATTGTCGGATGCAAAAGAAATAAGAGATCTGGGGATGATGGTTGATAAGGATCTGAAATTTAGGGGACACATAGCCAAAATTGTGAAGACAACACAAAGGCTTCTGGGAATGATGCAGAGGACACTGACTTGTAGAAGTAGGAGATTCTTGTTCCATTGTATAAATTAAGGCTTTGATTAGACCACACATTGACTATTGTGTCCAGATTTGGTCACCTGATTTTAAGACAGATGAAGAGATGTTGGAGAGTGTCCAGAGGCGACTGACTAAGGTAGTTACTGACCTCTGGAATGTCAAGTATGAGGAAAGATTGATAAGTTGCAATTTGCAGAGTCTGGTGGACATGAGGAGGATGGTAGATATGATGGAGACCTACAAGTTATTAAGGGATTGTTATAGGATCAATGCTGGAGAGGTTCTACAGAAAATAGTTGGAGATCAGAGAAGAACCAGAGATCATCCCTGGAAGCTGTATAAGGAGGGTGTGAGTAGCGGAATGAGAAGCTGGTTTTTTCATGCAGAGTTGTGAATGATTGGAATACCTGTCCTGAGAGTGTGGTGTCTGCAGAGAATTTGAGTGTGTTTAAAGCACGGTATGATGAGCTGCGTGTTTGATAGATTATTACCCAAGACTCCTAGATTATTACCCTAGACTCCATGGAGTCAAAGACTCCATGGGGTCTTGGGTAATAATAATAATAAAGGGTGAACAGTAACAGTCCTGGTACTGAACACTATGGAACCCAATTTGTAACCTTCCTTGTCCCTGATACTACTCCTGTGTACACAATACTCTGATATCTGTCAGAAAGCCAATTTTCAGTACATTGCCCTAGCTCTGTATCTAAACCCATATGTTGCAACTTAAATATGAACTTTTTTTGTGGTACCGTGTCAAATACAAATGCACAGTCCAGAAAAATGACAACGTATGCCTTTCCTTCATCTGCTGGTTTTGTTACTTGATTATAAAAGGAAACTAGATTATTAAAATAATGCAGTGTGTAGAGTGGAATTATCGCTCCTGAAAGATAAGCCTTTCTTATTTTATTTGAGAATATCAGGTTAACTTACTGTAATTTTTGTTTTAAACAGGTGTGGGATTGACTGAACTGCTTAGTTTGTAAGTAAATGTTGCATTTTCTGTTTAAAAATGATATTTTTGGCATGGCACCAATGCATGGTTGAATAATGGCGGCAAAGACCATGTTGTCAGGCAATTTGAATTTGCAGGATTTTATTCAGTGCAGTATATGTGAAATATATTTGTCGCGAAAATTAAAGGATATGTGAAAGGGAATTGAAAGTGGATAGAGACTGTGTATTAAGTGTAGTATCAAAAGTGAAATGAATATCTGTTAGATGATGAGAATGCAGCAAATATTAGCAGAGTGGAATATACTGATGGTAGGATGGAAATTTATGTTATTTATATTGAATGTATGGCCACGGAAATAGAGGAAAAGTAAATGGACATTAATAAAGAAATTGCATGCTTGAATTGTTTTGCAGTTTGTCCTTCATAGGACAAAGTGCAAAATTGAAAAATTGCAGACACTACAAGAGATTAGTGGGGCTGAAAAGAAAAAGAAGCAGACGGTCCGAAGGAATAATAAACATGACTGAACAAACAAGAAAAACAAGTTAAGGAGAAAATTATGTATGGAAACTCAGTGATCAGGGGAGTATTTAATGAAAGTGTGATAAAATTGTTTTCCTGGTGAAAAAATTTGTGATATTACCCACACCATCCAGATGCAAAAAGATAAGTGGAAAGAAATTATTGTTTTGGTTGGTACAAATGATTTGAGAGGTGAAAAGTACTCTATGAGGAGGATGTAAAGTAGGCTCTTTAATTTAGGTGTCAGTTCTGGTAGAGTTCCACAGGAGTGAAAAGAGGAGAAAATAATTCCCTTGCATAAAGTAGGTTCTAACACTGCAATAGCAAATTATAGACCAATCAGTATCTTAGACATGGTGGTAAAAGTACTTGAAAAATTGGTCAAAAAGAGAATTCAAGAATGGGTAGATAAAATTATGATACTGTATGGGGACCAACATGACTTTGTGAAGAGTTGATCATGCCTTAGTTAATTTACTAACTTTTATAATAGAGTAACAGCCGAGTTGGATAAAGGAAATGACTATATGATGATTTTGCTGGATTTTGCAAAGGCATTTGACAGATTACCACATAGAACTTTGTTATGCAATGAACCAATGGGGATGAGCATGTATACGAGGGGCAGAATTAGAATTAAGATGAAAACAGGTGATTAGTGGTGTGTTGCAAGGTTTAGTGCTGGTACCATTGCTGTTTAATTTGTACATAACTAATGGGAAATAACCTGAAAAGAACTATTGTTTGCTGATGATGCGAAATTAGGTAGAATAATTAGTTAATCAAGGTGAGCTTGATTAACTAATTACTAATCAATTAACTAATGTGGAAAGCCTGCAGGACGATTTATAAATAGACTGTCAGTATGGGCAAAACTCACATCCATTATCATGGATGTCAGTTTAATGTGGAAAAATTTAAAGTTATGCATTTAGGGAAAAATAGATTACAAGCTGTTTATCACATTGATGGCATTGTACTCCAGGAAATAGATGAGGCTGGAGATTTAGGGAGTGGTGGTATACAGAGTTAAAGTTTAGGGGACATATTCTGGAGGTTACTTATCTATTGAAGAACACACTAACATGTAGAGATAATGGAAGCTGTTATTTCTTTTTATAAGACCTTGATATGCCCAGATCTGGATTGCTGTGCTGGTGTCTAGTCCCTTGAGTTTCTTGGGGGATGAGTAAGCAGTGGAGAGAATTCAGAGGCTTGTGACCAAAATGGTGAGTGGCGTTGCTTAAAGGGTTTTATAGGATTGATGCAGGGGAAATGTTTCAGCACTTGGCTAGAGAGACCAGAACAAGGGGTCATCCCTGGAAGTTGAATGAAGATGTGGTTAGTAGAAGTGTCTGACTAGATTTATTGCTTGGAGAGTTGTGAATGAGTGGAATAGGTTGCCAGAGTCAGTTGTGAATGCTTTGTCTGTTAATATGTTCAAGGAGAGGTATGATAGAATGTGTGGCTAGTTTGTGTCTCACGCAATGAGTCTTTGAATCCATGGAGCTGCCCGTATAATAATAAAAGAAGAGCATCCTTGATAAATAATATTATCCCATCTTTCCAATTCTGTATATGAGCTCATAGCAATTTTCCGAAATCTTAACAACCATTGGAGAAATACAAACTTTTCTATAATTTTATACTTCTATTCTGCCACTACCCTTATGCACTGGTACTATCTTCCTCTCCTTCCACTTAGAAACTTATCCTGGTGCCACAGCCAGGTCAGTATCATGATCAGTTCCTGGCACACTCCTATAGCCAAATCTTATCTAATTCAGTTGCCTTACATCTGAATGATCAGCATTCGGAATACATCCTTTTCATTCACTTATAATTCTTCAAATCCCTCCCTATCCTTCCAGGAATAAAACTTGCTCCATGATGAAGGATGACAAAAACAAAAAATCCTAATAATCACTAAGCTGCTCTACTATATCTATGTTGTTCACCTGGCTACTGTCTCCATCCAGCAAGGTTATACATTAACAGTCATTTCTCCTCCTAGCCACACAGCAAAAGAACTCAAGTTTCTCCTTTTTTATTCTAGTTTCTTTTCTTTTTTCTTAATTCACTAATTTTCTTTCTAGTGTGAGTCACCTGACTCAAGCTAGGAAGGCAATAATATTGTGGAATAATAATCAAACGAGGAATGAGTAATGATCAAATCAGATAAGAAATAATTGAATGAGGAATATACACATCTCATTCAATTATTCTCCACCTCATCTTGATGTAAAAACTTTGAAGATGTATCCATCCATAGCAGTTACTTATTGTTTACTTGTACAGTGAATGATGTTATGCAGTTTTATGGAAGTATGCCAAACCTAGGTTGTGGAACAATGGAAATCAGTCCTGTGGAGATAAAAATTATTCTGCAAGCTCTTTTCTAGTCTGATGGATGGATACATTTGGTTATTTATCAAGGATGCTTGGAAAATGTTTTTTTATCCAAAATGTCCAAATGATGTTTTCAGCAGAAGTATCATGATGTGAAGTTGCTTTATGTAATATAGATTAGGTTCACTGGTCATAATACATGGAATCTTGACTATAAGATTCACATTGATGGTTTCTTGATAGTTATGCTTATCCTAGAATATTCCACTTTTATGACACTGACTTTTATAACTTCAACATGATAATGCACAAACCAGTGAATGTAAACAGGTGATTTGAAGAGAATAACTTCAGAGCTGTTGCTGTGGCCACATAGAATCCTGATGCAAACACAATAGAATGCCTATGGTTGAGTTGGAAATTTGGTTGTTCTTTCCTTATCCATTAGTGAAACTTGCTTCATTGCTTTAAAGGAGAAGCGCAGCCTAATACAGTCCATCAGTCAAGCCCTCCAATGCAATGAAGCAAGTTTTTTGTATATGTATTACTGGCAAAGGTGAGATTGTGTTTTTTAATTCTTATCAAGACATGGTCTGTTTACATCTGTATTTGTTCCATTAATTTTTGTTAGGATAGCATGTGTGCTTCTAAAAAAACTTAAAAACTTCTGTAAAGGAGATTTTTGCAAGAGTGAAACTGAGGGAAGGGTTAAAATTCGCTGCTAGAGTTGCAAGTTACTTCCAAGTATGACAGCAGATTGTTTTTTGTTATATAGTTTACAAGGGAGTGAGCCATTTTACCTTGTGAGTAATTAATGAGTGGAATGCATTGCTTGAGAAGTGATAAGAATTTAAATCATTAATTGATTTTAAGGCATGACATTAACACTGTATAAGGTTTAGTGATACTGGAGATAGACATAGACAGCATGCCATGCAGTAACATGAGGTCTTTTGTCAATATACTAATATTATGATTCAACATTTTGAAAAATATTATAATGATTATCCTTTAATCATGTTTTTCAGGGAATCAACAAATATAAGTTCTGATCGTTTCCACCTAGAGATATGGTAGGTACTTTTTTATTTCTATAAGCACAATTATATTTGAAAAAGTATTTGAATATATATAGATATGTGTATGTAGCCAGATTAAATGTGGCAGATTCTGCTTATTTTCCCCTCCCCCAAATTGTAATCTTGTACACAGTTGCTTTATGCATATAGTTAGAGGATTAGTTAATGAGACAGTCCATGAGGTCTGCTATCCAGGAAGGAGAATGAGTAGGATATTTTCAAGCATTGGACATGAGGAAGAAACGAACAAGAGAGTTACAGTGGTGAATGCGAGGACAAATAATCCAAGTGGATATAAGGAGCATGTGAGGGTGAATGTCAGGAGGTGTTTTGTAAGAGGGAAAGATAAAGTGTAGTGGGAAAGGTTGTCAGTGTTCCCAACGTATGACAATGATGAGTTGCGATGGAGAGCCAAAATCATGATTGGTATGCTAGCAGAGCTGTGTGAGGAGAAAGAAGTACAGTTTGTGGATGTATAGCATGTTTCAGGGAAGAACGAAATTATACAGGTGTGATGGATTGCATTTGTGAATGGCTTTGGAGAAAGTGTTGGTGGATAGAATCGCAGTGCATGTCAAAGTACAGTGTTGTGATGCATGCAAGAGATCAGAAGTGATAGATGAAGTGAGAAATCAGGAGATTGTTATTGAAGAGACAGAAGTGCTTGGTAGTTAAAACAGTAGTAGTGTGAAAGATGAAGAGAGAATGGAAATGCAAGAGGAACAAGGAACTTGGGGGGGGGGGGAGCCCAAGTGGACAGGAAGAGTGGAGGTTTGAAAGTAGTAATGAATGTGTGTATGAAGATAGTCTATTATAATATAGGTGGAGATGTTGAGACAGAGCAGATATATGTGGTAAGTGGTGATAAAGGCGATTGTGCAGGTGTGGTGCAGAAATCACAACCAACAAGTGGCTTGGATAGGACTGGTTATAGACCTAAAAATTAATTAATGAGCTGAATTTTGTTTACAAATGCCACAGGTATCAGAAATAAAGGAGATGAAATGGTTTCAATGATTTCAATCATTGAAACCATTTCATCTCCTTTATTTCTGTATTTTTTGCTACGATAGAAATGACAAGAACAGAGGGGAAGTGCTGCTGATGATAGCAGAGTAATTATTTCCACATCAGGTCGACACAAAACAGGGAAATAGTGGCAATGGTTATAAGGCAGTGTGGTGTAACGTGGAAGTTGACAGAAAGACGTGTTTAGTTGGATGTTGATGTAGGCCTGGAAATGTGGAAGGTGATGATGAAGAAATGTATAATCAACTTGGATTAGTGAACAAAGGAAGGGTAGTCATTATTATTATGGAATGAACAGATAGTATTTGGGAATAAGGAAAATGAATTTGTCGAGTTCTTGAGGGATAACTATCTTAGTCACACGTAAAGGAGGGTACACAAGGATTGAAAGTTTTTAGATCTGATCCTTTCATCAGTGGATGTAATTGTGAGTGGGGGTTTCACATTTCTCTGCAGTTGGTGACAGTGATCATGAAGTGATCACCTGGGTTGTGACTAGCCATATGCAGACTTTTGTGAGGGAAGGATATACATGTGGAATTATAAGGCTGGTGATTATGACAAGCATAGGAGACAGATTGGAGCTATAGCATGGAATGAGCACTTCAGTGATAAGGAAATAAATGCTGCATGGGAACTTACAAAGAAATACTTAACAGCATCAATGTGTGAATGTATTCCAAAGGCCATAGGCTGAATAAGATAGGTGTAAAAATTGATGAATGAGGAGCATAAGAATGAAATGAGGAAGTAGAAGTAAGGAAAACAAAAGTGCAGTATGAGCAGAAATGGGCAAATCAGGCGAATAAAAACCCTAGAATTTTTTAGTTATGTGGCAGGTAGAAAGAAGAATGATCATAGTAAGATGATGTTAATGGATGAAAATAGTAGAATGGTAACTGCTGTAGAGGACATTTTGGAACTATTCAGTGATCAACTTATAAGGATGTTTCATTCTGATCAGGGTGGAATCATGAGGAACTTAATGTAGATGACGTAGGAGAAGATGGCTTAATTGTGAGTGAACAGGAGTTATTTGAGGAAATAAATAACATTGATGTCAATAAGGTGATAGGGTTTGATGATATATCACCACGTATCTTAAGGGAATGTGTTCCTTGGATTTGGCAGTAGCATTGTCATGTCTGTTTCAGAAGGCTTACAACAACACTGGTTCCAAATGCATGGAAGGAGGGTAAAATTGTTCCACTGCATAAAGGTAGTGATAAGGCTGTAGCTCCAAATTATAGCCAATCAATACATCTGGAGTTGTAGGGAAGGTACTGGATTGTTTGGTGAGAATTAAGAATTATTTACATATTAGCACAAGAAAAGTATATTTAATATATTGCCAGATATTTCAGTTTGAAAATAACTATCATCGGTCGCTAGACAGAAAACAGTTTTTTGCAAGGTAGAATACAAACAATTGATCATTCAGAATTAGAACGAGCTGGATGATGTTATATTGCATGATGCTATATCATCACGCGGCTTGTTCTAATTGTTTGTATTCTGCTTTATAAAAAAAACTTTTTGCTGTCTGGCCACTGATGATAGTTTGTTATTTTCAAACTAAAATATACGGCAATATATTAAATATACTTTTCTTGTGCTAACGTGTAAATAATTCTTAATTTTATTTCACATGTTTCTCTCAAAAAATAGATTGGTGAGAAGTAGGATACAGAAATGAGTTGATAGCAGCAGAATTCTCTGTGGTTATCATTATGGGTTTGTTAAAGGGAGATCATTTTTTACTAACTTACTTATGTACTATAATAAGTGACAAATACCTTGGACAGGGGGGAGATGCTTATCTCCCCCTGTCCAAGGAACAGCGATGCAGAGTCAAGCAGATGTTATGGCCTTACAAGAAGACTCGAATAGCTTGCATGAATGGGCAGGTAAGTGTCCTGTCAGTTCTGTGTTGCAAAGTGTAATGGTTTTGTAAAATACATGTACATGGATTTTACAAAGTCTTTTGATAGACTGCTGCATGAAAACTGTTATATAAATTGTCAGAAGACAGTTTATATAACAGTTTGAAACAGAAAAGATTGGATAACAGACTTCTTGGTTAAATCAGTGACTGAATGTCAAACAGGTATCAGAAAGTTGTATATGGGGGTGCAGTATCCCAAAAGAGGAAGGTCATTAGTGGTGTACTGCAGAGTCAGTTTTGGTACCATTGTTGTTCAATTTAGAATAGATTTAACGAGTGATATGAATCTGTTTGCAGATGATGCAAAACTGGGAACAGCAATGCAGAGTCAAGCAGATCTTATGGCCTTACAAGAGGACTTGAATAGCTTGCATGAATGGACAGGTAAGTGTCCTGTCAGTTCTGTGTTGCAAAGTGTAATGGTTTGAGATTTGGTAAGCAATGATAGGATGCAAAGTACACACACGGTGGGGAAACTTTAAAGTAGAGGAGATGAGAGATCTAGGAGTGATGGCAGATATCATCATCATGAAATTCCTGCCATGTAACCTCAAAGGGTATACAGGATATGATAGTACTACATGAAAAATGTACATCATTACTAACTTCCTATTTCTTTCTTTTAGTGTTGCACAGTGATCAGCATTCATTTTAGAAATTATGGACTTTACAACCTTGTTATAAATAACTCTCTTAATTTCCTGACGTTTCGATCTTCATATTAAGATCATGATCTGGAGTATATACAAATATACAAGGACAAGCTGAGTTACATTACACACAGTAAGCTAAAGAAACAATGATTTTGATCACCGGTTATTCATACTGGCATGACCTCTAGTGAGAAAAAAAAAATTACAAATTAATTAATTATTTAGAAACTACACCAAAGCTAAATTCTATTTAAAATAACATGAGAAAACATTCTTTCTTATAGATAGTCTTCTTTCAGTAACAATGATGTCTTATTTTTAACATTACAATTGTTATTTTGGATTTAGGATTCTGGATTATCTAGAGTCCTGTTTATGGTCAACACTTAGAGAGAATGGTTCCGTAGGTAGAAGATGTGCCTTCCATATGCTTAGTATTTTTTGACCATCATTATTGTTCAGATTGGGATGGTCTATAAGAATCTTACAGGCTTCTTTAAATTTGCGTTCGTACCATGTTTTGGTGTGATGTAAACAACTGGTGCTTTTCCAGTCAATTCTATGTAAAGTGTTCAGTGCATGATCAGAAAGGCCAGCTTCACCATAGTTATTATATTTAATGTGTTGTTTATGTTCTTTTTGTCTGATAGGAATTGTGCGTCCTGTTTCCCCTATATATCCCTATAAATCCCAAGCATATGGAAGGCACATGTTCTACCTACGGAACTTTTCTAAGAGTTAACTATAAACTATAAATCATAAATCTAAAATAACAATTGTAATGTTAAAAATAGGACATCATTTTTACTGAAAGAAGACTACTCTACCTTGAAGGTACCTAACTATTAAACAACCACCAGTATGGATTCCATCGATGCCGATCAACAATTGACCTTCTCTCATATATCACCCATCTCTGGGCATATGGCATGGAAAAATTTTGCGAATCCCAAGTAGTTGCACTTGATATCTCTAAAGCCTTTGACTGGGTCTGGCACGAAGACTTACTAAGCAAACTTCCATAATTTGGACTGTCTCAGGACTTCTGCAGATGGATTTCCAGGTTTCTATCTGGACATACACTACGTGTGATGGTAGATGGCTCCCTATCCTCCCACCATCCAACTAATGCTGGGATCCCACAAGGTTCAGTTCTCTCACCGACCCTTTTCCTTCTGTACATCAGTGACCTACTTCAGTTGACCTCCAACCCAATACACAGTTTTGCAGATGACAGCACATTGCACGTTTCCCTTTCATTTAATAAACCTTACTCTACACAACTCACTTCAACCCACAGAACATCAACCACAACTTCCTTTAATTCGGACCTCCAAGACATCCTCCAATGGGGCTCAGATAACCTCGTCAACTTCAATGCTAGTAAAACCCAGTCCTGCCTTATTTCCCACAAGAAAGAACCATTTTCTTCGAGTATTATTTTTGATAACACTCAAATTCCCAGACAAGATGAAATCCCTCTTCTCGGAATTACCATGACATCAGGCCTCTCCTTGCATAAATACATCACTACCATTGCATCCTCAGCTTTAAAAAACTAGGCTTTCTCTTTCGCTCAAGACGTTACTTCACTTCTAAACAGCTGTTAACCTTATACAAATCGCAAATCCGCCCAGCTATTGAATATTGTTCTCACATTTGGAGTGGGGACTCCTAAAAGCTCCCTCAAAATGCTTGGCTCAATACAGAGGAGAGCAATTAGTGGGGGGAGTGAGTTGGAGAGTACCAACTCACTCCCCCCACTTTAATATAAACGTTTAATCTCTGCAATTTGTATATTCTATAAATATTTTCATGGAAAATGCTCATCTGAAACAACATGAATAATTCCCTCTCTGTAATAAACCCATTAGAACACATACAGCCACCGTCCATCATTCTTTCACAGTACACCTTGAAACCCACAGAACAAGTTTCTTTTCTTCCTTCATCCTTCCCACTGCCAAACTGTGGAACAGTCTCCCACCTCATGTATTTCCCAACGAATGCAATATAAAGCCTTTTAAATTGAATGTCAACAAGTTTCTCCTTTCCCATCCCATTACCCATATAAAGTACTATAGGTTGACCAGCCAACCTTTCATATATGGGTCCAACATTAAAAAAAAAAAGGTATACTATAGGTGCAATAAATACGACTCCAGGGTGGACCAGCAGAGGGAGTGGGTCTTTGAATGAGTTGAGTAAGCTTTTTAATTTTGCAGGAGGTTTAAAGGTGGCTTTGAGGTTGGATTTTTGAGTATTCTGGTTATTTTATTTGATGTACCTTTAATGTAAGGAATGGTTATAGATTTATTGTAGTCTGATTTATCTTTGTTTTTTATCGAGGTCTTGTAGAAAATTTTGCTAACAGTGTTTTGGCTGTAACCATTTTTTACAAAAGCATTCCTGATAACTTTAAATTCGTCTTTCAGTCATGTTCACTGGAGCGGATCTTCAAAGCCCTGTTTTTAGATTATTAATGACACCTAGTTTTTGTATTGGGTGGTGGTAGGCATTTATGTGTATATATTGGCCAGTATGTGTTGGTTTCCGGTAAACAGTGAAGGAAAGGTTGCCAGAAGGAAGACGTGTGACAAGTGTATCTAGAAAACAGAAGTATGTTCTATTTTTCAATTGTGAACTGTATGCATTTGTGTTGTTTGTTTAGGTGACTAAAGAAAGTGTGTAGTGTCTGGCGGCCATGGGACCAGATCGCGAAAACATTGTTAGTGTTATCTAAGCCAGACTTTGGGTTTTAAAGGAGAGGAATCTAGAGCATGTTGCTCATAGATTCCTCTCCTTTGGATAGCATTTGGCTGTGTCCTTTTTTTGTAGGTAGAAAGCGTTTTGCCATACAAAATAACCAGAACGTAAACATGTGCAAAGACCACCGTGATATCTGGAGGGAATTTGTTCTGTAAAAGAAGGATTGTGTCATTGATTGGGGCATTCATAAAGAGGGCAGAGACGTCAAAGCTGACTAATAAATCATCTTTTTCCAGTGTAATGTCTTTGATTATGTTTATGAAGTGTTGTGTGTTTCTGATATAGGAGGGGAAATGGTGATAATTCAGGCTATCTATAACTTTGACTATGATGTGTTTTGTTAGTGTATATTTGGGAGACTGTAAATTCTCGGGGAATGAGCATAGTGCGGAAGTAGTTTTTTGACTGTATCTTCAGGCCATATAGTAATTGATTTAAGTAGTTTCTCTCAAATCTTTTTGATTCTATTGGTTGGATCGAAGTTATCATGTTGGTAAGTACTATTGACCGAGACGAGCAGATTCATTTTTTCTAAATAAGTGGTTTGGATTAGAATAATGGTGGCACTTCCTTTATCGGCTCTAGTTACTATGATGTTTGGATTTGATTTTAAAGATTTCACTGCCGTTAATTCGTGTTTCATTAAGTTGCTTGTTAATGCTTTCTTATGATTTATATTTAAAATGTTGGTGGTTTCTAAATGTATTTTGTCTGCTGTGTTATTTGGGATGAATCTTAAGCCTCTTTCAATGTTACAAATAAAATCCAGTTTGTTCATCGATCTGGGTGCTACGGCAAAATTTATCAACCATCGCAATCTGAACAATAATGATGGTCTAAAAATCCCAAGCATATGAAATCACATATTCTACCCACGGAACCTTTCTCTCTAAGAGTTAACCATAAACAGGACTGTAGATAATCCAGAATCCTAAATCTAAAATAACAGTTGTAATGTTAAAAATAGGACATCATTGTTACTGAAAGAAGACTATTCTCTTCTTCTTCTTCTTCTTTGAGGAAGATCCACTCACTTTAATCTTTCCTGTAAGGCAGTGGGTCTTAACCTTTTTTAGTGATCGGCACCCCCTTGAATCTAAAAATAAGTTCTCGCACCCCCTTAAAAAATGTGTTTCTATTTCTTTATTTAGGGAATTACATCTATTGCGAGATAATTTATTTATTGAAAAATAAACACATACATTTACTTATACATACAAAACAATGTCTCAGTTTTTAATGGCTATGTTGTTGTAGTTTATTCATAATAATACATTTGAAGCGAGGCTCCTTTTTTTGAAAGAGCCACGCGTAAGTCATCACTTGCATTTAAGTGATTTCTGGCTTTTGTTTTTATGCGCAAAAGTGATGAAAATCCCATTTCACACAGGTAGGTGGTGGCAAATGGTAATAGTGTCTGCAATGCTGCTTTTGCCAGCTGTGGTAAGGTTCTAACTCTGTACACCAGAATTGTTCTAGTCCAGTTTTTCAAATTCGATTTGAATATGTGCATTGGCTCGTATTTCAATAAGATCATCTTTTATTAAATAGCTGTCATCCATTGAATCTAGATCAAAATTTAGAAACTTCTCTTGCACCCCTGGAAATGCTTTCTTGCACTCCCAGGGGTGAACACACCCCAGGTTAAGAACCACTGCTATAAGGCTTTATCAGCCAACTCTTCTTATTTTATGACCTTTATACTATTAGAGTACTCATGGGCCATGGGATCTTTCCATTTCGGGCCTTACAACTATGTCTCCTCTAGAAACCTTTATAATTCTACTATAATCTACTCTTTCCCTTCAATATACCCTATTCCTTCTGTGGGTTTAAATTTGGAATAAGCTGGTTTAGAAGCCTTAAGGTAGCAGCTCTACCACTGAACTGTCGATCGTCAGGCTAGTCACGTGACATGGAGCACATAATTCTACTTTTATGCTCATAGAAAAAGGTAATTGGAATGAATCTATGGAAAACAACCCTGGATGGAAAAGGTAAAATGAAAATGGAAACAACAAAATATAATACATATATTAAACTGGAATGTAAGAGGAATAGCATATAAAGAAATAGAATTAGACCACATATTAAACAAAAGAAATTTTAAAATAGCAGTAATCACTGAAACAAAAAAGAAATTAAAAGTAGCCATGAGTACCAAAAATTTTAATGTGATATATAGTGGAGTTGGCAAAGACCAAAGAGCACAAGCAAGAGTCATGATTTGGATTCATAACTCCCTTTCAAAACAGTTAAAACATTATCAATTATGGAATGAAAGAATAATGGAAGCTAGAATAAAAATAGATAGAGGTTATTTAACAATAATTGGTTTATATGCCCCAGAAGAAGAAAGAGAACAGGATAATATTGAATTTTATAATCAGCTACAAAACATATATAATAAAATAAATCAAAATGATTATGTAATTTTATCAGGAGACTTAAATGCAAGAATTGGAAACATGAAAATTAATAATAACAGAAATATATGGAGAACATACTCAAACGGGAATGGTAAAAAATTGATTGACTTTGTAGTTTATAATAACCCAAAAATAATGAATTCCTTCTATAAACATAAAGACATACATAAATATACTTGGGCAGCAAGAGGATGGAAATCAATATTAGATTATTTTATCTTAAATGAAAAGACATCAAAGTTTTCGTTAGATGTTAGAGTCCACAGAGGATATGAAATAAGCAGTGACCACTTCCTCGTTAATATAAAATTAAGATTGCCACCTGAATGGCTACAAGTAACAAGAACAGAAAGAAAATTTTATTATTATTATTATTATTATTCAGGCCTCCAAGGAGTCAAAACACTCATCGAGGGAGGTCCTTCCTAAGACATAGTCTGTCAAGACTCACTGAGGGGAGGTCCCCCCCCCCTGAGAAACACAAAGTCTATCATACCACTCTTTAAACTCACTGACCGTTCTCGCTCCCACCACTCCATCAGGCAATGCACTCCACGGCTCAACCACCCTCCACACAAAGAAACCACCCCTTACCCTCTTGCTCACAGTTTCCTTTCGCAACCCCCAGGGATGGCCCCCCGTCATCACTCCCTCCCGCTGATCAAGCAAGCGAAAGAACTCCCCAGTGTCAACCCCGCAACCACCTCTCAACAGTCCAAAAGTCTCAATCACATCACCCCTCCCTCCTCTATCCACCAAACCCCGCAGTCCACATTCTTTCAGCCGATCCTCATAACTATCCTTGTACAGTCCCGAAACCATCCTTGTCATCCATCTTTGTATCCTTTCCACAGTCAATTTATCCCCTTCAAATCCCGGGGACCAAATCCGAGAACAACAGTCCAAGTGCGGTCTGACCAGAGACTTACACAACGGAATGACAACCCTCCCATCTCTGCAGGTCAGTGTCCTTCTCATAATAGCAGCAATCCTCTGTGCCACCCTCACCACCCCTGCAACATGTCCCCTAAACCTCAGGTTTCTATCAATCATCAACCCCAGATCTCTTGTCTCCCCTACTTCCTCCAGTATAACTCCTCCCATAGAGTATGCAGCATCCCATCGATGTTTCCCAAACCTCAAGACCTTACATTTTGCTGCAGTAAACTGACACCCCCATTCATTTGCCCATCTATCTAGCTTATTTAAATCCTCTTGCAGGGCTACCACATCTGCACTATTACTAATAATCCTTCCCAGCTTCGCATCATCTGCAAACAACTGAATATCCCCCTGCAATCCACTGGCTATGTCATTGATATAAAGGTTAAACAATATAGGTCCTAGTACTGAGCCCTGTGGGACCCCACTTGTAACCCTCTGCCTCCTGGAAACTGCTCCACCATACACAACTCTCTGATACCTATCAGACAGCCAATCCTGAATCCAGTTGACCAATCTGACATCCAGACCCATGTGCTGCAACTAAAATATCAGCTTATCATGTGGCACCCTGTCAAATGCCTTCGCCAAATCTAAGAAAATTGCAGTATATGCCTTTCCCTCATCTAATGTTCTTGTAACTTTATTATAAAAGGCTAGCATATTGCTAAAACAAGAGCGTCCTTTCACAAATCCATGTTGATTCTCACAGATAACATTACCCTCATCTGCCCAATGCTGTACACGGTCCCTCACTACTTTCTCCAAGATCTTAACAACTACTGATGACACACAGACTGGCCTATAATTAGACACTTCCAGTCTGTTACCACCCTTATGCAATGGCACTATCTTACCTTCCTTCCATTCCCTGGGTACCTTTGCCAAAGCCAGACTTTCATTGAAAAGCCATGTTAAAGGTACTGTCAATTCCCTAGCACATTCTCTCAAAACTCGTGGCGAAATACCATCCAGTCCCACAGCTTTACTGACATCCAGAGTACTCAGTATCTGAAACACACTCTCCTCCTGTACCTCCAGACCTCGTACCAGTCCTATCCCTCTAGCATTAAAACTGACTCCTCTAGGATGAAATACTCCAATAAAGTGTTCATTGAACAATTCCACTATGTCCTCTGCATCAGTCACTCTATTCCCATTTTTATCCCACAATATCATTCTTCCACAGTCATTTCTCCTCCTACTGGCCACATAGCTAAAAAATTCCCTATGATTTTCTTTGCATCTTAGGGCCAATCTCCTCTCATATTCCAGTTTCGCTTTCCTTACCACACTAGTCACTCTTCTGGCCTGTGTCTTATATTCCTCATGCATCTCTTCACCTATCTCCTTATATCTCTTCCATAGCCTCTTTTTCGCATGCAATTCCTGTTTAATATTGTTTGTCATCCACTTTACTCCAAATTGCGTCCTCTTCTTCACTCGTGGTATACAACTTACCATTGCTGATAACAAATATTCTTTCACAATTTCCCACGCACTGGTGATATCCCGGCCTTCCAATTCCTCCCTCCATGAAACTTCCCGAAGTTGACGTCTAAGACTATTATAATCACCTGCCTTATAATTCCACATAAGTTCCCGTCTCTTTGATACTCCTGCATATCTATTCATTTTCCAAGTCAACACCATATGGTCACTCTCTTCAACTGGTGGGAGAGACGTCAACTCAGTTATTATCAACTCTTCTGATGCTATAACCAAATCCAAAATTTTTGAACCTCTTGTTCCCTCTGTTACATGTTGCCTAAGACATTTGTCCCTCAAGAATTCTAGAAATTCCATTCCCCTATTGCTACATGCATCTTCCTCTCTCCAATTTATACTACTGAAGTTAAAATCTCCCATAACAATCATTCTTCTTGCACTTGCCAAACTTAGCTGTCTAAACATCTCCTGGTCCCCATCCTCTGTGCTCCTGGGTCTGTAGCAACACCCCACTAAATATCCTGTCTTGCCTACCTCATACCATACGCTCTCAAAATCATTTGTCTCACTTCCTTCCAAATTCTCCACTCTTAGAGGACATAGGTCATCACTTATCATAAGCAGTACCCCACCACCACGCTTTCCCCTCCTATCCTGACGAAAAATGCTATACCCAGCGACTTCTATTACTGTTATTATATCTCCTTCTGTCAACCACGTCTCAGTGATCGCAATAATTTTTGGCCAGGCTGATGCTATCTGCGCCACCAATTCCTCTCCCTTATTCCGGATACTCCTGGCATTAGTATACAGCATATAAATGCCATTGTTTCTATACCTAGCATTATCCCTTCTGGACTCCACTGGGCTCAGTGCTACCTGACATTGTCTCCCTTCTCCCAAGAATCCATTCCCACAAGAGGCCACCCCTGCTATCATCCTCCCTGGGACAAACTGACTCGTTCAGAACAGCAATCTCTCCAGATGCCTACGTCCTTCCTCATTCAAATGTAAACGGTCTCTCGCATACAACTCCTCTCTTTCCTCAAACGCACTCCAAGCATCCACATATACCAGTCCTCTCTTGTCACACATTCTCGCTATTATGCCATTCAATATCACAGCTCTTCTGCTCAGCTCATCATTATCATACCTAGGCAACACGCACACTATTTTTCCTCTCTCTGTCTTCTTCTGTACAGTCTCAAGCAAAAATCTCATATCTCTCGCTGCCCGACTTACATTACCACTCAAGTCATTCGTTCCTACCATCACAATCATCTCATTCACCCTTTCACCTCTCTTAATTGCCATAGCCACCGTTTCTATTGTTCCTCCTGGCAAACACTCCTCACGCATCCTATCTTGAACACCACGGATCATTGAGTCACCATACATTATACCTCTTACCATTCCCTCGCTCCTATTGTTTCCATTCTCTCCTCTTCTTTCATTCCCATACCTCTCTCTTCTACTGTTTCCATTCTCTCCTCTTCTAGCACTCCCATACATCTCTCTCATTCCCTCTCTCCTACTGTTTCCATTTTCTCCACTTCTAGCACTTCCATATCCCTCTCTCATTCTGTCTCTCCTATTACTGTTTCCATCCGCTCGTCTTCTTGCATTCCCATACCTCTCTCTCATTCCATCTCTCCTACCGTTTCCATTCTCTCCTCTTCTAGCACTTCCATATCTCTCTCTCATTCCGTCTCTCCTACTGTTTCCATCCTCTCGTCTGCTAGCATTCCCATACCTCTCTCTCATTCCCTCTCTTCTACTGTTTCCATTCTCTCCTCTTCTAGCACCCCCATACCTCTCACTCATACTCCCTAAATTCTCTCTCTCTCCTACTCTGATTCGCCTTGCATTTATCTCTTCCATTCTCCTAATCTTATCTTTCATACTTCTGCTATCATTCACAAGACATTCCACCTCCTTTTTCAACTCATCTATCTCCCTCTGCAGGTCAGTCACTCTTAATCTAAATTCACTCTCCCAAACAAAACCATCTCCTAAACTTCCACAGTCACTCACACCTTCCACACTATCAACTATTATTTTCTCATTCTCTCCTATCATACTACTTGTCTTCCTACATTCATTCCCCGTTCCTGGAGCAACAAAGTCGCATATCGATATATCTAATGTACTTATTTCCTCCAACTGCCTGCATTTTGCGCACATACGCTCTCCACTCTCTTTAACAAGCCACATATGTAATTCCCGAGACGCATACATGCCGCAAGTACTGCATGCCACAAAGTCCCTTATGATATTGCTAATAATTGAGTTTGTTTAAAAAACTAGACTATTAAATGACACAAATATACAATGGCTATATGAACAAAGAATTAACCAATATCTAGATGAAATAGAATGGCTTAATATAAAAACGATACTAAATACAGCAGCAAATGAAAGCTTAGGAAAGACCAAAAAATTCAATAAAAGGAAAAAACTGAAGATATGGCATGATACAATCACAGAAATAATCAAAATGAAGAAAAAAAAGACTATCATAAATGATTATGCAGTAAAAGATTAGAAGATGAAATAGAATATAAAAGAATAAGAGCCATAGCTAAAAGAGGTCAGAAAAAGACATAGAGAATCATGGAACAAATTTCTTTCTAATTTAGAACATGATTGATATAAAATAAGACCTAATATAAATAAGATTTTGAAACACTTAAATGCAGATACTAAAGAAAACATAAAATTAAACACCGAATTGAAGTTAGAAGAATTTCTAAATTTCTACCACAGAATTGTGGACAGATAAATATTTTAAAAAAGACAGTGCAAACATTTAATGAAAATGAAAAGGAAATAACTAAAGAAGAAGTAGAAATCAGCATGAAAAAAACAAGAAACGGAAAATCTCCATGAGAAGATAAGCTAGGTTCAGAACTATACAAATATACAGGAACAAGATTCAAAGAAAGACTCCTATTATTTTTAAATAAAATCTATTCAACTGGTAACTCCCCCCCCCCCCCCCCCAATAGAATGGAAAAAAGCAATTGTGATTCCTATCTTTAAAAAAGGCAGTAGAGATGACCCTAAAACCTATGGAGTTATAAGTATACTAAATTTCTGTAATAAAATATATAGCAGAATTTTAAATAGCAAACTAATGAAATATTCTGAAAACTTTATTTTAGAAGTACAGAATGGATTTAAAAAAGGACGATCATGTATAGACCTGGCCTTTTGCCTAAAATTAATAATAGAGAAAAGAAGAGAATACAATTTAGAAACACATATTGCATTTATTTACTTTGAAAAAGCATTTGACAAAGTTAAAACAAGCATTTTATTTAACATACTGGGGCTACGGCATTCCCCCCCCCCCCCCCCCCGAGTTCCTCCTTGAATTCTTTTGAAGACTCAAAAGGGGGTTCTCCCTGGCACCTAGGGTAGCCCCTGAGTGTCAAGTCTTCAAAAGGGGACTCAGTCCCCCCTTCCCTCCCAGAGTTTCAGACTGGTAGGCCAGTTCTCCTTGAATTCTGATGACTCGACTTTTGAAGACTCGACACTCAGGGTAGTCCCTGAGTTTCAAAAAACATGACATACAGACATGACTGTGACATAATAACTGACATAAAAAGACTTATCATTTTATATATATAGGGTAGATTAAAAGAAAGACAAATACAGAATAATATTCTAAAAGCTATCATAAGTATATATGAAAATAATCAAATACAAATAAGATTAAATCATGAGCTATCATATACGAGAGAGATAAACCAAGGGGTCCGACAGGATGTCCCCTCTCAGCAACTCTTTTTAATATTTATCTAAATGAAATAATAAAATGGAATAAAAATTTCCATCAAGGTATTAAACTTTCTCCTACTGTGAACTTAGACACTCTCCTTTTTGCCGACAACCAAATAATAATTGGAAATTCTGAAGATAACTTACAGAAAGCTATTTTAGATCTAAATGAGATAGCCAAAGATTATGATATGATGATATCAACAGAAAAATCAAAGACTATGGCCTTTAAAGGACAAGATCCAGTAAGAACTAAAATAGTAGTAGACAACAAGATCTTAGAACAGGTGAATTCATTTAACTACTTTGGATGTATGATCACATGTGAAAACGAAAAGGATATAAACCTAAAAATTGCAAAATGTTTAAAAATAACAGGTATAATTAACTCTATATTTAAACCAAACTTAGATCAGAAACAAACCAGACTAAAAGTATACAATACTTTAGCCCTACTAGTCTTATTGTATGGAAGTGAAATCTGGACAATAAAACAAAAAGACAAACAAAGATTAATAACAGCAGAAATGAAGTTTATGAGAAAAACTACAAAGTATACTCTATTTGATCACAAAAGAAATGAAGAAATTATGAAAGAATTAAACCATGACACAGTAATGAAAAATATTAAAACATATAAACATAAATGGATGTAACACTTCAAAGAATGAAAATAGAAAGATTACCAAAACAAGCCTTAAAGTACAAGCCATTAGGAAAAAGAAAACCAGGACATCCTCTTAAATACTTGGTTGGATGTTCTTATAGACCAGATAATGTGGATGTGGTGTTAATGAAATGTATAATCAAATTAGCCAAGCAAATAAGAAAAGGATCATCATTATGGGCGATTTTAATTATGATAATATAGACTGCAATGATGAGATAGCAACTGGAAGTAAAGAAAATTAGTTTCTTGAGTTTTTCAGGGATAACTACCTCAGATAGTATGTAACAGAGGGTACACGAGGATTGAGAGTCTTGGATTTGGTCATCTCATCAGAGGATATAATTATAAATGGGGTGTCAAATCATCCACTAATTGGTGAGAGTGACCATTAGGTGATTACCTGGGTGGTTGCCAGCAGTGTAAGCACCTCTGCGAGAAAACAATATATGTGGAACTACTGGGGGGGGGGGGGGATTATGAAGACCTCAGGAGACACCTTGCTGGTGTAACATGGAATGAGGAGTTAGCTGGAAAAGAGATCAATGCAGCTTGGAGGATTTTCAAAAACTAACTAGTGGATGCAATGTAAATGTATTCCAAGGGTGAAAAGGTTAAATAAGGTAGGTGTGAGATGATGGATGAATGAAGATATTAAGCATGCAATACAGAGAAAAATGGCATTATGGAAGCAGCATAAGAGAAGTGGAAATAACCAGTTATATGAGGACTACAAATACCAGGCAAGGTACATGATTTTGTTGGTCAAGGTAGCTAAAGAGAAGTATGAACAGCAGTTAGCTAATGAAGCCAAAAAGAATCCTAAGGAGTTCTTGCGATATGTAGCCAGCTGTTGCAGAATGTGTGGTGGAGATACATAATGAGCAGTTCATAAATGTTTTTCAATCTTGTGAATGTTACTTCATGAAGAGATTGAGAGCAGCAGATGATGTGGAGGAGAGACTGCCTGTAAGTGAACAAGAGGTGTTATGGGAAGTTGAGTAAACTAGATGTTAATGAGGCTGTGGGACTTGATAATATATCACCACATATTCTGAAGGAATGTGCCAGGGGGTTGACACCTGTCTTGACATATTTTTTTAATACAAGTCTTGCACTCGGTCAAGTCCCTAAGGAGTGGAAGGAGGGCAAGATTGTGCCACTTCATAAAGGAGGTGATCGAACTCAAGCTAAAGGGAGGTCATGTTTACTAACTTATTGCAATAAAGTGACTGCTTCCTTGGACAAAGGAAAAGGATACGCAGTAATATACTTGGATTTTGCAAAACCTTTTGATAGAGTACCTCATGATAAGTTGACAGGCAAACTAGAGCAGATGGGGTTGGATATTAGATTAGATTAGTGCATTGGATTGGAGACTGGGTATCAACAAGTTCTGTATGGGCGAGCAATATCCAAGAAAAGGAAAGTCACTAGTGGAGTGCCTCAGTGGTATGTTTTAGGGCCATTACTGTTTATCTTGTATATTAATGATATTGGCAAAGATTTGGATGGTTGGGATGATGCAGAGTTGGGGTGAACCATGAAGAGTAGTGAAGATGTTATGGCCTTACAAGAAGACTTGAATAAATTGAGTGGTTGGGCACGGAAATGGAGATGTGAGTTCAATGTTGCAAAATGGGTTCTAAAATTTGGAAAACAAAGATGGGATGCAGAATTTATGCTTGGTGAGGATATATTGTTTGAGGTAGAGGAAATAAGAGATCTGGGGGTGATAGTGGATAAGGATCTAAAATTTAGGGGACACATCGGCAAAATTGTGAAGACAACACAAAGGCTTCTGGGAATGATGCAGAGGACACTGACATGTAGATGTATGGAGATTCTTGTTCCGTTGTATAAGGCTTTGATTAGGCCACACATGGACTATTGTGCCCAGACTTGGTCACCTAATTTTCAGAAGGATGAAGAGATGTTGGAAAGGGTCCAAAGGCGACTAAGGTAGTTTCTGACCTCTGGAATGTCGAGTATGAGGAAAGATTGAGAAGATGTAATTTGCAGAGTCTAGTGGACAGATATGATAGAGAACTACAAGTTGGTAAGGGGTTGTTATAGGATCAATGCTGGAGACGTTCTACAGAACGTCTTCAGCATTGAGACGTTCTACAGAAAATAGTGGGAGATCGGGAAAGAACCAGAGGTCATCCCTGGAAACTGTATAAAGAGTGTGTGAGTAGGGGAGTGATAGGAAGTTTTTTTGTGCAGAGTTGTAAACAATTAGAATGCCTTGCCTGAGAGTGTGGTGTCTGCAAGGAGTTTGAGGGTGTTTAAGACACAGTATGATGAGCTGTGTGTGTGATAAAAGGACCTCCCTGATGAGTGTTTGACTGCATGAGCTCTTGGGGTTATAATAATAATAAAAGATTGAACGATGACTTCTAAGACCAGAAAACAGGCCACGCTATGGATGATGATGATGTAATTTTTTTTCTCACTAGATGGCATGCCAGTAGCGTAACCGGTGATCAAATCATTGTTACTTTAGCTTACTGTGTGTAATGTAACTCGGCTTGTTCTTGTATATTTATATATACTCCAGATTAACCACCTATCCAACCATGCCTTAAACAAAGATGAATTCTCACTACTCTGCAAAGGTCTAAATTTTTCACTAGCATCCAGATCGATGAACAAACTAGATTTTATTTGTAACATTGAAAGAGGCTTAAGATTGATCCCAAATAACATAGCAGACAAAATACGTTTGGGAACCGACAACATTTTAAATATAAATCATAAGAAAACAGTAACAAGCAACTTAACAAAACATGAATTAACGGCAGCGAAATCATTAAAATCAAATCCAAACATTGTAGTAACTAGAGCCGATAAAGGAAGTGCCACCATTATTGTAAACCAAACCACTTATTTAGAAAAAATGAATCTGCTAGTCTCGGTCAATAGTACTTACCAACATGATAACTTCGATCCAACCAATAGAATCAAAAATATTTCAGAGAAACTACTTAAATCATTACTACATGGCCTGAAGATACAGTCAAAAAACTGCTTCCGCACTATTCTCATTCCCCGAGAATTTACAGTCTACCAAATATTCACTAACAAAACACACCACTCTGGCCGATAGTCAAAGATCTAGATAACCCAGATTATCACCTAGCCAAGAAATTAGCGGCAACATTCAAGACGTTGGTAGGTCATTTCCCCTCCTATATCAGAAACACACAACACTTCATAAACATAATCAAAGACATTACATTAGAAAAAGATGATTTATTAGTCAGCTTTGACGTCTCTGCCCTCTTTATGAATGCCCGAATCAATGACACGATCCTTCTTTTACAGAACAAATTCCCTCCAGATATCACGGTGGTCTTTGTGCATGTATTACGTTTTGGTTATTTTGTATGGCAAAACGCTTTCTTCCTACAAAAAGAAGGCGCATCCATGGGCTCGCCATTATCATCCGCCCATTACTAACTTTTATATGGAACTTTTTGAGCAACATGCTCTAGATTTCTCTTCTTTAAAACCCAGAGTCTGGCTTAGATACATTGACGATGTTTTCGCGACCTGGTCCCATGGCCGCCAGACACTAGACACTTTACTTAACCACCTAAACAAACAACACAAACACATACAGTTTACAATTGAGATTGTAAAACAAAACACTCTTCTCTTTCTAGATACGCTTGTCACACATCTTCCTTCTGGCAGTCTTTCCTTCACTGTTTACTGGAAACCGACACATACTGGCCAATATATACACATAAACTCCTACCAACACAAAAACTAGATGTCATTAATACTCTAAAAAAACAGGGCTTTGCAGATCTGCTCCAATGAACATGCACTGAAAGATGAATTTAAAGTTACCAGCAATACTTTTTAAAAAAATGGTTACAGCCAAATCACTATTAACAAAATTCTCTACAAGACCTCAATAAAAAACAAAGATAAACCAGACTGCAATAAAACTATAACCATTCCTTACATTAAAGGGACATCAGATAAAATAAACAGAATACTACAAACTATAATAGATTTAGTTTAATCCTTTATCCCAGTGAGAGCAAACAAAGTTTGCGCCTGAAAATATCTTCAGGACTAAATATAGTGTTGTACTATCTTATCCAGTAAGTAGTGCAACACCAAGGCAACTCGTGGCAAAGGTGGAGCAAGCTACCAGGCACTTCTAACCCAGTATCTCCCATAATGCAAAACACATTTCCTATGTGGATATGTATACTGTTATGCATTAAAGGGATTGGCCATCTACCCAGACTAGTTTCGACCTTTATTGAGGTCTCTTCAGTGGGAGCCAGGCCCAGAGCTGGAGATACCAGGCAGAAGCAGTAGCAAGTCATCTGTGCCTATGGGAGTTGCCAAAAGGTTTATCACCTTTTCAGAATACTACAAAAATACAACCTCAAAGCCACCTTTAAACCTCCTGCAAAATTAAAAAGCTTACTCAACTCATCCAAAGACCCGCTCCTTCTGCTGGCCCACCCTGGAGTATACCATATTTATTGCACTTATAATATATATAGAGGAAACAGGATGCACAATACCTATCAGACAAAAGGAACATAAACAACACATTAAATATAATAACTGTATTGAAGCTGACCTTTCTGATCATGCCTTGAACCCTTTACATAGAATTGACTGGAAAAGCACCACTTGTTTACATCACACCAAAACATGGTATGAACGCAAATTTAAAGAAGCCTGTGAGATTATTATCGACCACCCCAATCTGAACAATAATGATGGTCAAAAAATACTAAGCATATGGAAGGCACATCTTCTACCCACGGAACCTTTCTAAGTGTTGACCATAAACAGGACTCTAGATAATCCAGAATCCTAAATCCAAAATAACAATTATAATGTTAAAAATAGGACATCATGGTTACTGAAAGATATAAGAAAGAATGTTTTTCTCATGTTATCTTAAATAGAATTTAGCTTTGATGTAGTTTCTAAATAATTAATTAATTTGTAATTTTTTTTTTCTCACTAGAGGTCATGCCAGTAAGCATAACCAGTGATCAAAATCATTGTTTCTTTAGCTTACTGTGTGTAATGTAACTCAGCTTGTCCTTGTATATACTCCAGATCATGATCTTAATATGAAGATCAAAACATCGGAAATTAAAAGAGTTTTTGTAAAGTCCATAATTTCTAAAATGAGGACTAACTTCCTATCTACAATTTTCCTCCAAATCAGTCTGTCACGTGTCAAGACTTCAATTTTATCAGATCTTATATTTCTCTCTTTTAAGGCACTTTATACCGTATCAGTCCTCCTATATCGTGGTCTTCCTCAGGGTCGTTTTCTTGCCAACCTGGCAGAGAACACTTGTTTTGCTAATCTTTCCTTGCCCATTTTGTTTAAGTGACCATACCACCTGAGATGAGCACTGCTAACGCATTCCTGGATGCTGACAATGTCAAGTTCTTTCCTAATATCCTCGTTTTTAATATGATATTGCCATTGATTCCCCCCCCCCCCCATCTTTCTCAGGACTCTCATATTGCAGTCTCTGGTCTTTGGTCAAGTGTTTTACTTCTGACTCAGCTCTCAGATCCATGAGTTAAAATTGGTTTAACTCATGGACCCCCCCCCCCCTCATCTTTCTCAGGACTCTCATATTGTAGTCTCTGGTCTTTGGTCAAGTGTTTTACTTCTGACTCAGCTCTCAGATCCATGAGTTAAAATTGGTTTGAACACTATCTTGTATACTGTTAATTTAGTGTTTTGACTAATTTCTCTCTTATTCCATATAAATTTATTCAGTTCACTTCCTACCATACCAGCTTTTTTGACTCTTTGTTGTGGTATATGGGGGATCTAAGTCTGCAAGGTTTAAGATAATAAGTGGTGTACAACAAGGATCAGTGCTTGGTCCACTGTTATTCAATCTGTACATTAATGATATTGGGAAGGATTTGACAAGTGACATACAGTTATTTGATGATGATGATGATGCAGAGATAGGTAGGGTAATCAGGAATGCTACTGATATCAGTCTGTGCAAATTAATTTCAATAGGCTGGAATTGTGGGCATGGGAAATGGGTGTCAGACCATTGTCAGTAAATGTCAAGTCATTCACTTTGGCATGGTTAGATATCCAATGTCGTATTACACTGGTGGGATTCGGCTAGAAGAAACTCATGAGGCTAGGGATCTTGGAGTGTTAGTAGATAGGAAGTTGAAGTTTAGAGGCCATGTGGCAAAGATTGCAAATACAACTCAAAAGATAATTTCAATGTTGAAACGAACGTTCACATGTAAAGATAAGGATGTTATTTTGCCTCTTTACAAGTCCTTGATAAGACCTCACTTGGACTATTGTGCACAGATCTGGTTTCCATCGTGATTCTGATATATTGGAGAGAGTACAAAGGAGATTGCCATGTACTCTCTCCAATATTAAAAATGATATCAGGATTGTGGAATACTGATTATGAAGACAGATTGAGAATTTGTAGACTGCAGACACTAGCAAACAAGAAAGAAGGAGTGATATGATTGAGACTTACAAATTTCTGAAAGGGTCATGCAGGATTTCAGTTGATGGAATTTTTCAGTTTATGAAGGGTAGTGAAAGGACAAAAAGGCATCCTTGGAAGCTGAGAATGAATGCTGCAAAGAAGGGTGTGAGGAGTAGATTTTTCTCTCAGAGGGTGGTGCGCAATTGGTATGAACTGCCATCAGATGTTCTGAGTGCAAGCAGTATGAATGAATTCACGAATAAGTATGATAACTGGTGTGTGTGTGTGTGTAGTATGTGTCCTCCCTCGATGAGTCTCTGACTCCCTGGAGGTCTCTCTTAATAATAATAATATTTCTATGTTTAATTTGTATCTTGACTAAAAATCATGCCTAAGTAGCTGAAATATTTTACTTGTTCTATAGGTTCTCTATTCACAATGCAGTTGATATTTTCAATACTTCTGCCTATTTTCATTGTCTTTGTATTGTTATTGCTGACCTTCATACTATGTCTATTACAGCAGTTATTCAATTTAGTCAGGTACTAGTAGCAGATTTATTAGAAGTATAACATCATCTGCATAATGCAAATAACTGACATTAACATCTCCAATTTTGATATCAGGTTGAATAATACCACTTTCTTTCATAATGTGATCCATATAGATAATGAATAAGAGAGAGGATACTGTTCATCCTTATGTGACACCAGATTTAACATTAAACCTTCTTCCTGAACTTCCTTCAATTCTAACTGCTGACGTACAACTCAAATAGAGATGAAGTATTGCTTGATATAATGCCCCATTGACACCATATAACTGTAGCGTATTGAATAGCTTCTCACTTGGTACCTTTTCATATGCCTTTTCCAGATCTATACAACTTAAATGCAGATCTTTGTTATATTCCCATTATTTCTCAACTATTTATTGTAAAGTGAAGATCTGAACCTGACAGCCTCTATTTGGCCTGAATCCAGTTTATTCTTCACCAAGCTTTTCTTCCACAATCCTTCTCAACAGTTTCTCAAGTATACTTCCATAAATCTTACCAGGAACACTCACTAGAGAAATACTTCTGTAATTCTCGCATTCAGTTTTATTTCCATTTTTATATATGTGTACTATGAGAGACGTGTACTACTCCAGTCGCCTGGAATTCGTCCCTCTGTCCAGTTTTATACCTCCATACTTAAGCATTTCTGGTCGAATATCATTAACTCCTGCTGCCTTTCCACATTTCAGGCCTTTGATGGCTTTTTCTACTTCAAGTATGGATATGTATTCTTGACTGCATATCTGTAGAGTGTTTTTTACTACTGTACTATCACTACTTGTTTCCTTTAGCAACTTTTCAAAGTAATTACTCCATACTTCAAGGATATCT
The DNA here is from genome assembly GCF_054136105.1 of Typopeltis vanoorti. Classification (NCBI taxonomy): domain Eukaryota; kingdom Metazoa; phylum Arthropoda; class Arachnida; order Uropygi; family Thelyphonidae; genus Typopeltis; species Typopeltis vanoorti. The sequence goes on from NC_143551.1 coordinate 33,218,978, forward strand.
TTTTCTCCAGTTTTCATGTCATCTTTATCATCTATTATTTCTTTTACAGCTCTTTCCTTCATTTCTGAGCTGCTTCAACAATCTCCAGAATATCTTGCCACCTTCTTGATATTTATTTTCTATGTTCTTTCCAGTCTTCCTATGACTTTTGTTTAGCTAGTTTTACACAGTGTTTAGCTTTCATACATTGGTCTCTGTATTCTCTCAGAGCACAAGCTGACTTATTTATCAGGAACTTTTGATATGCTTTCCTCTTTCCACTTCACTGCCTCTTTAACTTCCTGTGTCCACCATGGAGTTCTGATTTTTCTATCCTTGCAGACAACCTCACCACATGCCTCTCTGGCTGAATCAATCAGGGTTTTCTTCAAGGTTTGCCACCGAATCTCCAAGGTTTGGTTCCTGTTCTCAAACTCTTTCATTTTTTCTTAAATAACGTTTGCATATTTTAGTCTAGAGTTTACATCTGATAGCTGCTCAACTTTTGTTCACTTTAAAATTTTCTTACATGTTCTTGTTTCCTGTATAGAAATTCAATTTGATCCTGCTGAAGATTAAATAGTGATCACTTCCAATTTCAAATTCTCTGTACACTCTAGTGTTATGCACTAGTGAGAAAACATCGATATCAACAATAACATAGTCACTGAGATGTTGGAAGTTTTTTTACCACTTGGTTAGACTATAAAATATATATTTAGTTTAATCCTTTATCCAAGTGTAAACAAACAAAGTTTGCACCTGAGGTATCTTCAGAACTGGGGCAACTCGTGGCAAAGGTGGACTAAGTTCTCATCACTTTCCTTAGTATCCCATAATGCAAAGCATATCTCCTTTCAGACATGTATAATGCTATGCATTATGGGAAGGTCACTACCCAGACCGGTTTCGACGTTTATTGAGGCCTCTTCAGTTGAAGCCAGACCCAGAGGTGATACCAAGGTTGAAGCAATGCAGAAGTCATATTACCATATGTCAGTTGCCAAAAGGTGTCACACCTTATTATTAAATTACTCTGGATTAGAGAAAGATGTTGGAAGTTTGTTCCCACTATTATTATTAGCTTTGCTCTTTTCTCCAAATTTTCCCAAAATATTATAGTATGTCTGACAATCATTTCCTACTCTCCTATTTAGATCCCTCAACAAGTACCAACTTTTCCTTTTTAATTGTGTCAGTTGCTTTCTCTAAAGCCTCAAAAAATTCCTCAACTCTACCTGTAGAACCTTCTGTAGGACCATAGGCACAAATAAGCCTCATTGTTCAGTTCCGTGTTCTGATGTTTGTCCACATCACTCTTATTGAGACTTCCTGCCATTCAAGAAGATTAGCCTCATATTTAGTGTTGAATACTATGGCTACTCCTTCTTTTCCTTGATTATCATTGTATGAATATAACATTTTGTATTTATTGCTCAGAAAGATCTCACCAGTTTTTGTCTTTTTTGTTTCATTCACCTCTATTATGTCAATTTGATGCTTGCCTAATCCTTCAGCTAGCTCCATTTCTTTGCCATTCAGGCTTCTTATGTTGATAGTTTCGATCTTGTACTCTGACGTTGAGTTGTGCTGTGTTGTAAGATTTGTTCCAATAGCCCACTTTTTGCTGTTTGCCCTGGTTCCCTGGTGAAAACGACAGGCATTGTTTAACAGGGCGACACCCCCAGCTGGCATGAAATTCTGTCATGTTGTTCCATCATTTTATATTTTGGTTTAAGCCAATAAGAATACAACTTGGTTGGCTAAATCTCAAATTGTCAGCCCATCCTCGTTCGTTCAGTATCCAGGTAGATACCTAACAGGGTGCACAACGAGAAGAGGATTGGACATTAGGTCAGAGGCCCTGGTTGGTTCTCTGCATTTCTTAAAGGCTATGTGTAGGTCTCCTCTCAGTTATACAGCTTTGACGCTTAAGCACCCCGTGATGGTGGACAAGGACCTGAAATTCAGGTGCTACATTTCACAAGTTCTGAGAAGGTCACATTGGATAATGGCAATGATGTGGGGGGGGGGAAACCCCTGACATAACAGAAATGAGGTTATGATGCCATTGTATAAGACCTTGATCAGGCCTCATGGATTATTGTGCACAGATTTGGTCATCAGGTTATTACTATTATTATTATTACGTCTCATCTAGGGAGTCCAAGGACTTGTCATGTGAGGGCACTACTCTACTTCCCTAAATACATCCCACCCTCTCCATTGCTGTGTAATTCTCTGATTACAACTCTACTACCATCAATGCCATCTCCAACAACAACTGTATTTTTTGACTGTAAATTACATGTGTTCTTTAGGCCGATTTGCATGTACATGGGATGAAAAACCTGAGTTTCCAGGAGAAAAAAACCCCTACCTCCTCCATATGAGATTGGCTTATTCACCTTCAATTGAATAAGCCCATATCATGTTGACAAGGATATATTGGAAAGGGTCCAGAGAAGATTAACAAAGGTGGTCAGTGGTCTTTGGAATGTGGAATATGAGGACAGATTGACAGAATGTAAGTTGCAAAGCCTCGTGATTAGGGAGGAAGAGAGGTGGGGGGGATTGAAACATATAAGCTTGTCAGGGATTGTTATCAAGTTCAAATGAAGAGATTTTTCATAGAATTGCCAGGGGGGGGGGGAGAACAAGAGGCCATCACTGGAAACTATAAGGAGGGTGTGAGCAGAGGAGTGAAGAGAAGGTTCTTTGCATGGAAAGTGGCTGGTGAGTAGAATGCATTACCTGAGTCTGTTTTAATGTAGACACATTGAATCAGTTTAAAGCACAGTTGGATGAGCATTGTGTGAAATAGTGTGTATCTCCCACGATGAGTCTCTAACTCCATTGAGTCGGATGATATTAATATTTTTTTTTTCTTTGAAACAGAATAAATAATTCAAAAGTATGTCTCTCATCCAGGTAAATTATATCACTCACACAGATACACCCCCCCCACACACACAGTTTCTTGACTTCTGAACATCCTGTTTGTTTGAAGTACAAAAATGACACTCACTGGGATTTGGTAAATGCCACATAGATAATTGTGAGAGTTTATCCTTGAGGTGTGGACACTAAACAGAAACGTATATGTTCAGATTGCCTAATAAAATTAGTTTAATTAATACAATTGAAAGTAATATTAATTAATGTAAGAGGCAATTGTCACATGGTTTATATCTCCATAAACACAAGAATAAAAGCAATGTTTATTGATAAATTTACTTAGATAGAAAATAATCATCTGTCAATAAGAGATTACAAATTAAGCAACTTTATAACAAGATGGAATACAATGACAGTTGGCTAACTTTTCATGACAAGTGCTATGCATTAGAAGGATGACATCTAACTAATTAAACCTAAGTAACAGTAATAAGAAATGATGTATTTAAAAAATCTAGTTATGGGTCAAAATTTCCCAAAGTTTAAGCAAGGAGTTGTTATACTGATTTCAATTATGACAATCAATAGGGCCTTAGAATTTTCTGGTATAATAAAAAAAAATCATATTTAAAAGATTTTTATGAATCAGGTTTGTGTACTTCCAGAAGATCCTGTGTTTTGCATGGATTTCCATGCGGAACACAGATGGGAGTGACTATAATGGTTATAGTATTGGTGTTTACTAAGTTTCTTCCCTATTTAAAGTCATGTTTGTGCAAACTTTTGTAATTTGCACAAAAACAGCATTTAGTAAATTCTGCACAGATAAAGGCATGAGTTTATCCTTGGTGGTAAATAGGAAATTGGGCATTTTATTAATAAGGAAAAAAAAAAAAGCTATTTTATCTGGTTTCTTGTGATAGGTTCAGGGATTTCAGAAACCTGAGGATTGGAACTCTTTCACTAGTATTGTACCAAAGGGTAGGACTCTAAGAAAATGTGATATAAAGTGATTTTTTTGGGAAAATTTAACTGTATAACAAATTTAAAACTATTAAATTTTTGTTGTAGTAATAAAGCAGACATTGTGACCCTCTAACTCTAAAGTTTCAATAACTCCCATATTTTGGCACTGATCATTGGCAGAAACATCTTTCATATTCTCTTCATCCTCCAATACACTACTTGTATGCACAAATTGGCATTCACCTATTTCCAAAGCACTATCTTCACTGCTGCTAAATTCTGAGATCAAAATACTTATATATCTTAGTGGTTCCCACCATCTGCATTTTATGCATCTATATACACATTCCTTTTCTTTACCTGCCACATTTTTAAACCAGATGTGGGATTTAAATGAGAATTTTTTTTAATGGCCTATCCTTGCCTTAAGTTTGACAGATACTGACCCATAGAATTTAATTACTATCTACATGATAGTAAATATATACATAAACATAAATACAAAAGAATCAACACAACATTTATCAATAATGTGATTAAAATATTTCAGAGAGAAAATAATCATGTCATTAGTGATATCAGGAAAATTTAAACAAGGCAAAACAATAAGTACCACACACACACACACACACAGAGAGAGAGAGGAGAGTGATATCTGACCAGTGGTACACACAGGATTTAATCTGGGGGGGGGGGGAGTTGAACAGATAAAAATATTTTTAATGCACTGAATTTGCATTAAAAATATTTTTATCCGTTCAACTAAATTTCGTTAAATTTCATTCATTCAATAAAATTCATTAGGTGATTATAAAAATTTATTTAAAGAATAAAATCCAGTTTTCTTTTTTTTTTACAAAACTCTTGAATTATTTCAGTCATGATTACATTAATCTCTCTGTGTATATACAGCAAAGCCAGTCCGTTCAATCGTGATTGTGTCATGGTAGATCTTAAATAGGTTTTTAAAACGCGTAAGTTACAAAATGACCTTTCACTGATGCATGTTGTTACCGCAAATATTTTTAATAAGTTATAGATGTTAGGATATATCATTTTTTCACACTTTGAAACTGCAGCAACAGCATTTTTGCATGGAGCTATTGCAAACGGTTTTTCAAATTTCTTATACCACAACTTGAATTCGGTGTTCAAAATTGCTGGATTTGTATAAGGCAAATCACTGGCATAAAATTCACACAGCTGACAAAAATCTTCCATTGCACTTGCTGTTGGATCATCTTTTCCTTTTGGTAGAAGAGGAAAAAGAAGTCAAAATGTTGCAGTGCCGAGTGAAACGTTCCTGAAGTTGAGTCAATATTTGGTCAATAAATGGAATGAAAATAGTTCTGAAATGCACTTCTACAGAATCAGCTGGAATATTTGATCTTAATGTTTGTTTTGATGTAGTCCTTGACTTTTTAATGTCAATAATAAAATTACTGGCTTTTATACAGGCTTCGTCGTAAATATCTTTAAATGAAGAATCTGGTGTTTCACGAATGGTATTTAATTGAGCCACAACATCAACAAAATTTAGGGCAATTAAGAGGTCACAGTCAGATTTTTGCATTATTTTAGACAATGGTAAGGTGTACGCAAATATTTTTTGCAAGCTAAATAAAGATATTATAAAACTAAATTCACACAATGAATTGTTCAAAAATTTTTCTCGGTCACAGATACAGCATTTCCAATTGCCAAATTCAGTGAACATATAAAACTTGTGGATATATAGCTGATATGTGAGATTGGACACCATTAAACTTTCCGCTCGTTGATGCAGCACTGTCGTAACCTTACCCATGTAAATATGACAAATCGATGCCATAATTATTTAAGCTTTCTAATATTTTGTCAGATAAGTTTTTTCCTGTAGTGCTTGTTACAGGAACAAATTCTAAAAATTGTTCACTAACTTTGTTGTCATTTTCTTCGTCTATATACTTGGCACACAAGGAAAGATGTTGAGTGGTAGAAATGTCACAAGTTTCATCAGCAAGAATTGAAAACACATTTTGCTGAATTAATTTTTTCGACCAAACAATTCAAAATGATTTCATTACATGCATTTATAATTTGAATTTGTATGTTCTTGCTAAATTCCAGCTAATGTAGGTAGCTTTTTTGGCAAAATGTTTAAAATGTTCAGCCAAGTTTTCATTGCCCGCATCAATTCTCGTTCTTAACAAAGCTCGAAAATTGCCTTCATTGGCAATTCGCTCCTTCAAATGAAAATTCTCCATAATCACGATGTCCTCTCAAGGTATATTTTGCCGACCACATAAAATTACTGTTTTTATAATCAGTTCTAATCATTTCCGATTAACTGCAGCTTGTGATGCACTATCTACATCAATTTGTTGATTGATTGGAATACATTTTCCATCTCGAATATTGTTTAGTAGAATTTAGAATATTTAGAATATCCCTCCCCCCCCGGTGTGTCACTGTATCTGACTAACTAAAACCTAAATAAATATTAAGGATATTATAAAGTATTTAAAAGTAATAATTGTAATATTTATTTAAGTTTTAGTTAGTCTGATATCATCCTTCTGTGTGTGTGTGGCTGGCTGGCTGTCTGTGTGTGTGTAGGGAGGGTAAACTAGCCATCTTTGATATATAACCAACAGTGGGCTGCTAAATGGGAACTTGTCAAGAACATTCAGTTGATTGTTGAATTAGAACAGAATATCTCTATCACAGATCAATCTCTACCAGGATTCAAGTTCTCAACAAAGGATATGCCTTTGCTCATTATTCCCAAAATGTATTCTTTACTTTGATTCTTGACATTTATGCATAATGTTGAATGCATTCTCTTCTGTCTTCCAGGTCATAATGTCAGCGAATTGCATTTTGAAATAGCATTTGTGTAAGACTTAAGTTCTTTTACCAGATCTTTCATGTCTACATTTGCTTATACATAATACCCACTTCACCACTTCGTAAAGCAGATAAAGGAAAATCAACTAGCCATGGATAGACTCATTATAACATCACTCGTTTTTTAAGAATAAATCCATCTGTCAAATGATTAATTAGAATTCCACTAATTGTCAAACTGTTGAATACTCTGTTAGATGAAGTTCTTAGCTGTAATAGTGATAAAGAAACTGTGCACATTTTTTGGAAGGATCCATTTGTTCTATGACTGATCCAAGATCCATGAAAGGTTTGTTCATCAAAGCCTGTTGTGAACTACAATGATGTCCCAATGTTATTGTGTTGCTAAATTTCTTTCTAGTTTTATTTATTTTTTTTTTTAATGTTCATTCCAACCACATTAGGTTGTGAACCTGTGGTATATTGGTATTAGTTAGATTAGTTTACAGTATCAGGAAAGGAAAGGGTTCAGTGATCCACAGACTAAAACACAGAATTTTTTTAAGCTACTTCAGGGCTCCATGAAGCAAATCTAGGTCTTTATCCAAAAATTCAGCACACTTCTTGATAAGGATCAAGGATCTTTCTTTGAAGCTTCTTAATTTAATGCTTGTTTTCGACATTATCCCTTTACTTCCTGACATTGCTTGACCAGAACCCTTTAATTTTTATTCTAGGGATTTCCTCATGTCTGAACAATTTTTGACTCTATGGTTCACTCAGGTTATTCTTTTCAGTGGAAGAATAAAATCTACATCCAGAATAAAGGCACTACACTATGGAAGAATTTTGTTTTCCTCCACTCTTCCCCAGTTAACTACCATCATTGAACATCTGGAAGACACCTTATTCTCTTCTATATATCCTTATCTCTCTATTCATATTCATTATAATGAAGAATTTATGGAGACACAACAGACATGTCAGATACTTTCTTAATGAATCTAACAGATAAGCTTAGGTGTTGATGGTTATTCATGACTTATTTTTCACGGTATTAACAACACCACAAACACTTTTATCAACAAAGATGTTTTTTTAACGCTTATATTTCGCTGATTTTCAACTCGGCATCATCAGAGCACAACACACATGTAAACGCGACAATGAGCGAGTGAAACAATATAATTGCAAAAGACAAAAGATCTAAAGTCCTATTTTTTGGCGCCCTCTAACGAGAAAAAAAAAAAAAGCAGTTATCCAGGAGTTTTTCTTAGGATAACCGTCTCCCAAATTTTTGGCAAATTAATGCAACCATATTTGTTACGGTTGGGAGAATTCTTCAAAGCCATTGCTGACTCAAAAAATAATCTTTCAGATCTATAACGACTCCTAAATAGCACACTCATTTTCCTCCATCTAATCCTGTGTGAAGGAGTGTCCAAAGCGTGGTCTGCCAGTTCCGACTTGCCATAGTAACAGTAGCGAACGTATCATTCATGTTCTTCCAGTCGGATGTTCACTGATCTTCCTGTTTGCCCATAATAGGCCAAGTCACAGTCACATGGAACTTCATAACCTCCTGGGTGTGCTAAAGGTTGAAGTTTATCCTTAGGCGAGCGGATCAGAGTTGCCAGCTTGACATAAGGTTTGAAGGTGGCGCGAAGGCCATGTTTCAACAATACTTTGGCTATCTTTTCCGATGTACCTCTGATATAGGGAACAGAAATGGTCATGTTGTATTCTTGTGTATTAGGAGCGGGCAGAGTAATGGGCCTATGTAGTATTTTATCTATTTTGTAGGGATTGTAGCCATTGGCTAAGAACGTATGGCACAGGTACTGGAGTTCAGTGGTCAGAGCTGTATCGTTAGAACAAATGGCTCTGGCTCTGTAAGTGTTTTTAAAATGCCGTACTGTTAGACTGGATGATGATGTGATTGTTTATGTAGGTATCTTCCTGTGTGTGTAGGCTTTCTGTAAATAGAAAAAGATAGTGATCCATCCGAAAGGTAGGTGACTAATATGTCAAGAAATGGTAAACCGTTGATTCTTTTTCTACTGTGAAGTGAATTTTGGAGTGTTGCCTGTTTAGGTAGGTGACAAAAGCATCCAAAGTGTCTTGTCCATGGGGCCAGATGGCAAACACATCATCTACATAGCGTAACCCCACTTGTGGCTTGTATGTAGCTGTGGTAAGTACTTTGTTTTCAAAGTGTTCCATGGAAAAATTTGCTAACGGGAGAGAGAGGGGGGGGGGGACCCATAGCAGTACCATTAATCTGTTTGTAGAATTTCCCCCCCCCCCATATAAAGTAACCTGCATTCATGGTAAATTGAAATAATTCAAAAATATCTTGGGGGGAAATTTAGACTTGATTAAATCAAGAGTGTCTATAAGTGGTACATTGGTAAATAAGGAGGTGACATCGAAACTAACCATTATGTCTGAATCTTTTAAGATTAGATTTTTACCCAGTGTTTTAAAATGGATTGAATTTTTTACAGAAGTAGAGGAGTTGCCAGTAAGGAGGCAAGCTACTTAGCTAAATGCCAGACCAGTTTATATGTGGGGCTATCTATGCTATCAACTATAGGGTGTAGGGGAATATTAGTTTTGTGGATTTTTGGTAATCCACAAATACGGGGTGTTTTAACATCTCGTATTTATGCTTGCCTCCCCCCTTACTGGCAACTCCTCTACTTTTGTAAAAAATTCAGTCCATTTCAAAACACTGGTTAAAAATCTAATCTTAAAAGATTCAGACAATCGTTAGTTTCGATGTCACCTCCTTATTTACCAATGTACCACTTATGGACACTCTTGATTTAATCAAGTCTAAATTTCCCCCAGATATTTTTGAATTATTTCAATTTACCATGAATGCAGGTTACTTTACATGGGGGGGGGGAATTCTACAAACAGATTAATGGCACTGCTATGTGTCCCCCCCCCCTCTCTCCCCCGCTAGCAAATTTTTACATGGAACACTTTGAAAACAAAGTACTTACCACAGCTACATACAAGCCGCAAGTGTGGTTACGCTATGTAGATGATGTGTTTGCCATCTGGCCCCATGGACAAGACACTTTGGATGCTTTTGTCACCTACCTAAACAGCCAACACCCCAAAATTCACTTCACTGTAGAAAAAGAATCAAATAACGGTTTACCATTTCTTGACACATTAGTCACCTACCTTTCAGATGGATCGCTATCTTTTTCTATTTACAGAAAGCCTACACACACACACACACACACACAGAAAGATACCTACATAAACAATCACATCATTATCCAGTCCAACAGTTCGGCATTTTAAAAACACTTACACACACAGAGCCAGAGCCATTTGTTCTAACGATAGAGCTCTGACCACTGAACTCCAGTACCTGTGCCATACGTTCGTAGCCAATGGCTACAATTCCTACAAAATAGATAAAATACTACATAGGCCCATTACTCTGCCCACCCCTAATACACAAGAATACAACATGACCATTTCTATTCCCTATATTAGAGGTACATCAGAAAAGATAGCCAAAGTATTGTTGAAACATGGCCTTTGCGCCACCTTCAAACCTCATGTCAAGCTGGCAACTCTGATCCACTCGCCTAAGGATAAACTTCACCCTTTAGCACACCCAGGAGTGTATGAAGTTCCATGTGACTGTGACTTGGCCTATTATGGGCAAACAGGAAGATAAGTGAACATCCGCCTGGAAGAACATGAAAGATACGTTCGCTACTGTTACTATGGCAAGTCGGAACTGGCAGACCACGCTTTGGACACTCCTTCACACAGGATTAGATGGAGGAAAACGAATGTGCTATTTAGGAGTCGTTATAGATCTGAAAGATTATTTTTTGAGTCAGCAATGGCTTTGAAGAATTCTCCCAACCATAACAAATATGGTTGCATTAATTTGTTTGTTTGCATTAATTTAGGAGTGTCCAAAAAATTTGGGAGACAGTTATCCTAAAAAAAACTCCTGGATAACTGCTTTTTTTTTTTTTCTCGTTAGAGGGTGCCAAAAAATAGGACTTTAGATCTTTTGTCTTTTGCAATTATATTGTTTCACTCACTCACTGTCACGTTTACATGTGTGTTGTGCTCTGATGATGCTGAGTTGAAAATCAGCGAAATATAAGCGTTAAAAAAACATCTTTGTTGATAAAAGTGTTTGTGGTGTTGTTAATACCGTGAAAAATAAGTCATGTACTTTCTTAATGATAAGTGAAGTAATTAACATTCGACGTTACGACCTCTGTATTGAGATCATCATCAGGAAAATATACATATGTACAAGCTGAATGACACTACAGTATACAAAAGTAAGATGAATTTAAATGTTGGTTAATCAATTACCCTAGTCTGACCTCTGTTGAAAAAAAAACTGCATTAAACAATTTCTGATGTCTTCTCGTATTAAAATTTTCTTCTGTTTTGAGTTGTTCTGGATGCTATACAGGTTGAAGATGGGTCTTCCAAATTCTTGAAATAATTAATCTATCATTCTTGTTCAGATTTGGTTGATGTTTCAGCATTTCACATGCTTCTTTAAAAACCAGGTTTTGGTGTAATGTAGGGATTGGGTGCCTTTCAGTCAATTCTGTGACATGTTTGGGGTGTATGGTCTGACAGGTCTGTTTTACCATAGTGGAGGTATTTAATGTGCATCTGTGTTCATCTTTTCTAATTGAGATGTTGCATCCTGTTTTCCCCTATGACTAAACAAATACACATAATAACCACAGTAATAAGTTTTAATAATTAAATATTTCATCCTAATATTGTAGGACATTGTCAGTACAGTTAATTCAAACAATACTAGGAATGACATACAATTAGGGCGCATGATTACAATGGAATCCCAATATGCGGGCAGTAGCGTGTTATAGAATTAAATTAAAATATATCTGGAGAGAAAAAAAAGATTATAAGATAACATATTAAAAAAAAAATTTTTTACACAATTTTATATAAACGTTCATGTTTATATGAAGATCCACGTAGAAGTTTGGTCTTTTTCCAATGGATCCTATGGTTTGAGTTTTCAACTCAGTGTTATGCAAGGCCAGATTTCTGCAGTTTGATAAGATGGATATGGTCTCGATATTCCAAAATGCATTTATGAACAGATCTACCTGTCTGTCCATAGTAAGACAATTTACAGGAGCATGGAACCTCGTACACGACAGGTAGCATCAGAGGTGTTTGATTTTGTCTTTAGGAGAAGGTAACAAGTTATAGATCTAGTTGATTGGTTTGTGGGTAGTAGCAAGTTTGTATTCATAATTTTTGAAAGACATTTGGAGATGCCTTTGACATAAGGTATGGGAATCCTACGGTCTTCTTCTTGTCTAGGTTCATGTGTGGAGAAGTGACTGATGATTTTTTGAGTTGTTTTAAGATTATATCTATTTAGTATAGCTGTATTTTTGATTATTTCCAATTCTTGGTTTAGATATTATTTACAGGAGCAGGATCTGTGTGCTCTGGCTACTGATGATTTAATGATGCCAAATTTTTTAGATGGATTATGAGCAGAAGAATTGTGAATGCAGCGATCTGAAAATGTCAGCTTGTGATAGAAGTGGAGGTGGAACCATCTTATTTTCTTTGGATCTGTAAATCCAGAAAGGAGATACCCTGTGAAAATTCTTTTTCTAGTGTGAATTTGATGCGAGGATGAAGAAGGTTTATTTTATCTAGAAACAGGTGTAGTTCTTGTTCTGAATGACTCCAGACAGCAAAGACGTCATCAACATATTGTAGCCAAATTTTTGGTTTGGGTTTAAACGTGAAACTTTTTCTTCAAGGTGTTCTAGAAACAGGTTTGCTAGGTTTGGTGATAAGGGAGACCCCATTGCTGTTTCTTCCTCTTGCTTGTAAATTTTCTCTTTCCAAGTGAAGTAACCATTTTGTAGACCCCTGGGTGGGCAAGGTATGGAAGAGGATCTTTGGAAGAGCCAAGTAAATTTCTTAATTTTGCCATGAATTTGAGGGTTGTCTTAGTATTGTATTTAAGTAGCGTTCTGTTTATTTTTTCCAAAATTAACTAATGTATGGTATGGCATTCTTGTAATCTTTTTTTGTTTTTAATGGCATTTTTACGAATGATCTTGTGAACTGTTTTTTTATTGTAGCCATTTTTTACAAACATTTGGTTAATAATTTCAAATTCTTGGTTCAGAGCTTCTTCATTGGAGTAAATTGTTAGGAAGATGTGTAACAAGTGTATGAAAAAGGAAGAGAGTTGTTGTTTTTTGATCTCAATGGTGAATTGGATACATTTGTGTTGTTTGTTCAGGTGTTTATACAAAATTAAAAACATAACACTCAGCAAAGATGATTTATTAGTCAGTTTGATGTTTCTGCCTTTTTCACAAATGTCCCAATCAGTGACACAATTCTTCTCCTGCAGAACAAATTTCCACCCGACATTACTGCCCCTCTTTGTCCACGTACTACATTCTGGTTACTTTGTGCCGCAAAATAAATTTTACCTACAAAAAGAAGGAATGACCATGGGCTCACCACTATCCCTCCCTCCCAATTGTTAACTTTTATATGGAAGCTTTTGAGCAAAGTGCTCAAATTGATTCCTTTACTCTAAAACCTACAGTGTGACTTAGATACTTTGACAATGTTTTCGTTATCTGGCCACACAGTAGACAAACCTTAAACACATTCCTTAGCCACCTGAACAAACAACACGAACACATATAATTTGCTACTGAAATTGAAAAATCAGAACTCGCTCCCATTCCTGGATACACTGGTCACATGTCTTCCCTCAGGCAGTCTATCCTTCATGGTTTACTGCAAATCGACATATTATTATTATTATTTATTTATTTTTCAGCCTATTTTTCTACCCACTACAGGGTGAAAGCCTCTCCCATTGTGGGAGATTTTGGGTTTACTGCTCCCATGGTGACCCAGTCCATATTGGGAGAGGACATAACAAACATCCATGCCTACATGGGATTCAAACCCACAGCCTGTTGGCTGGGAAGCGGATATGCTAACCACTCGGCCAGCCAGGCATACTGGTCAATATATACATGCTAACTCATATCACCACCCTTCGCAAAAATTTGGAGTCGTTAACACCCTTAAAAACAGCTATAACAATTTGCTCTAATCAACAAGCTCTTAAACAATAATTAAAGATCATTTATAAATAATGGCTATAAAAAAATACTATTAATAAAGTTCTTCATAAAACTTCATCAAAAAAGAATACAGATTACAGTAAAACCATAGCCCTCCCATACATTAAAGGATTATCAGAAAAAATCAATAGAATCCTACATCATTATAATCTTAATGCCACTTTTAAACCACCTATAAAATTAAAATGGCAAATACCTGTTGGATTTCTGCTCAGGACATGGACTGGTTATTACTAACACCATGTTCCAACATAAAAATATGCACAAATTCACATGGAGAGAAGAAGCAAGGAATAAGAAAAGTCTCATTGACTATGTTATTGTTGATAGTGATGTTTTCTCCCTGGTGCAGGACACCAGAGTGTACAGAGGATTTGAAATTGGAAGTAATCACTATTTAGTCTTGAGCAGGATAAAATTGAATTTCATATTGAAAAGAATAATATGTAATAAAGTTTTAAAGTGAATAAAAGTTGAGCATTTCTCAGCTGGAACCATAGACTAAAATACACAAATATTATTGAAGAAAAAATGAAAGAGTTTGAAAATAGCAACCAAACCTTGGAGATTCAGTGGCAAGCCTTGAAGAAAACACTGATTGATTCAGCCAGAGAGGCATGTGGTGAGGTTGTCTGCATGGATAGAAAAATCAGAACTCCATGATGGACACAGGAAGTTAAAGAGGCAGTGAAGGGGAAAGAAGAAAGCATATCAAAAGTTCCTGAGAAATAATTCAGCTTGTGCTCTTTGAGAATACAGAGACAAATGTAAGAAAGCTAAACACTGTGTAAAACTAGCTAAACAAAAGGCATGGGAGGACTTTGGCAAAAACATAGAAAATAAATATCAAGAAGGTGGTAAGATATTTTTGAGGTTGTTGAAGAAGCTTAGAAATGGAGGAAAGAGTGCTCTAAAAGGAGTTAGAGATGATAAAAGTGACATGAAAACGGAGGGGAAAAAGATATCCTTGAAGTATGGAGTAATTACTTTGAAAATTTGCTAAATGAAACAAGCAGTGATAGCACAGGTAAAAAAAAAAACACTCAACAGGCATATAGTCAGGAATACATATCCATACTTGAAGTAGAAAAAGGCATCAAAGGCTTGAAATGTGGAAAGGCAGCAGGAGTAGATGATATTCGACCAGAAATGCTGAAGTGTGGTGGTATAAGTCTTACAGTGGCTGCACTGCATAGTTCAGAAAGCCTGGACAGAGGGGAAAATTCCCAATGATTGGAGTAGAACTCTAATAGTACCCATATATAAAAAGGGTAATAAAACTGAATGTGAGAATTACAGAGGTATTTCCCTACTGAGTGTTCCTGGCAAGATCTATGCAAGTATACTTGAGAAATGGTTGAGAAGAATTGTGGAAGTCAAGCTTGTTGAAGAACAATCTGGATTCAGGCCAAACAGAGGCTGTCAGGATCAGATTTTCACTTTAACACAGATAGTTGAGAAAGGATGGGAATATAACAAAGATCTATATTTAAGTTTTGTTAATCTGGAAAAGTCATATGACAAGGTGCCAAGAGAGAAGCTATTCAATACCCTACGGTTATATGGTTTCAATGGGGGATTATATCAAGCAATACTTAGTTTTATTTGAGTGGAAAGTCAGCAGTTAGAATTGAAGGAAGTACAGGAAGGTGGTTTAATATTAAATCTGGTGTGAGACAAGGATATACATTATCTATATGGATCACATTATGAAGGAAAGTGGTATTAAACATGATATCAAATTGGAGATGTTAATGTCAGCTCTTTGCTTTATGCAGATGATGTTATACTTCTAAATATATCCGCTACGAGTCTGCAAGATTCCCTGACTAAATTGAATAACTATTGTAATAGGTATGGTATGAAGGTCAGCATTAAAAAGACAAAGACAATGAAAATAGCTAGAATTGTTGAAAATGTCAACTGTATTGTGAATGGGGAACCTGTGGAACAAGTAAAACATTTCAGCTACTTAGGCATGATTTTTACTGAATATGGTAAATTAAATATGGAAATAGACAACAGAGTCAACAAAGCTGGTATGGTAGGCAGTCAATTGAATAAATGCATATGGAATAAGAGAGAAATTAGTCAGAACACTAATTTCTCTCTTATTCAACACTGTATGTTTGAACACTGTATACAACACGGTGTTCAAACCAGTTTTAACTTATGGATCTGAGAGCTGGGTCAGAAGTAAAACACTTGACCAAAGACTAGAGACTGCAGAGATATGAGAGTCCTGAGAAAGATTAGAGGTGTGAACAGATGGCATCAATGGCAATATCATATTAAAAACAAGGATATTAGGAAAGAACTTGACATTGTCAGCATCCAGGAATGCGTTAGCAGAGCTGATCTCAGGTGGTATAGTCACTTGAACAGAATGGGTGAGGAAAGATTAGCAAAACAAGTGTTCTCTGCCAGGTTGGCAGGAAAACAACCCAGAGGAAGACCAAGATATAGGTGGATCGATACGGTACGAAGTGCCTTAGATGATAGAAATATAAGATCTGATAATGTCGGAGTCTTGACAAGTAACAGACTGATTTGGAGAAAAATTGTAGATAGGAAGTTAGTAATGATGTCAATTTTTCATGTAGTACTATCATATCCTGTACACCCCTTGAGGGTACATGTTAGGAATTTGATGATGATGATACAATTAAAAAACACATTCAACTCCTCTAGGAATCTTCTGCTCCTATTGGTACTTCCAGGAGCAGTTCATTGCATCTACTGCATGTGTAACTTACCTTATATTGGTGAAACTGGATGGATGTACAATCTCTATACATAAAGAAAAAAAAAAAGACACATTAAATATAACAATTTTGGTGAAGCAGGACTCTCAGATCACTCTCAAAAACCCCACGCCAAATTGATTGGAAAAGTACCTGCTCTTTACATTATACAAAAACCTGGTATGAATGAAAATTTAAAGAAGCCTCTGAAATTCTGATTAACCACCCTAATCATCTCAACAATGATGGTGGCATAAAAATTCCAGGAATTTGGATGGCACATATTCAGCCTACTTAGTTTCCAGTATACTTTAGGACTATAAGCAATTTTCAGCTTTTATTGGAAACTATTCCATACCAATTGGTTGGAATTTTTATGTATACTTACATAGTTTATATATATATATAAACATGTTGCTCTCTATCCCAATTTAATTTTGTAACCTAATAGATTATAATAATAATAATAATAATAGGATTCTAGCTTTGATGTAGTAAAGTTTTTTTTTTTCCACCAGAGCTCAGGCCAATAATTGTTGTAACAGTTGGTCAGTAACTTTAGCAAACCATGTAGATTGTAGTGCAGCTTGTTTCTTTGTGTATATATGTGTATGCTCCAGATGATGACCTTAATATGAAGGTCGAAATGTCGAGTGTTCATTTTGGTTTATATTAAACTAAAAGTTTTGCTCTAACATGGTAGTTGTCTCCATAATTTTTCATAATGTTGTAGTGGTGTGTTGTGTATTTTTGGCAGGCCATAAATTCCTGGAGTGCTGGCATAGTGCAGTATCAGTTTTTTGGCTGTTTCCTCTGGCCATGTAATTATTCTCTTCTGTATATCCTTATCTCTCTATTCTAATATTTTCATGATTTCACCACATCAAGAAAATGTCTCAATCACTCTTATTAACAACCTATACACAAATTAACAACCTTCATGTCAAGTTCACTATGAAAGAGAAGAATGTAAATAGTTAGTGTTTGCTTACTATACTTATCCATGCAGTCTTGTACACCTTCTTCAGTTCTACTTACTATAAACTTACCTTTACTGGTAGTTATGTTGTATGACATGATTATTATTATTGTTGCATGGAAACATCCATGAAGTCTGAAGGCTCAATGTGAATGACTCACACTTTCCACCTGATATTTCTCATTCACCACTCTAACAAAAAATCTAGTCCTCACATCCTTGCTAACCATACTCAGTTTCCATTCTGTTTCTATTTCAGTTCTGTCCACTCTAGCCAAGGGCTGAAACATTTTCTCCACACGAATCATGTAACTCTTTTAGTAACTTAAATGTTTCTATCACATTCTCTCTTTCTGCCTACCAACCAAATGATGCAACCTACAAACTCTCAATCTGTCATCATACAGAGCATTCTATAGCACACTCATAGTCTTAGTCACTAGCCTCTGGCTCTCTACCATTTTCTTATCCCCAAGAAACACAGGTTTCCAACCTGGTCCAACTTATCCAGATGTGGCCATATTTGTCCTTCTAAAGAATAATAACTTTCTTATCTCTGCCTGCTAGTGTATTCTACAGTAACCAAGTAATCATTTGAGCTACTCTGCACGCGTTTTGCAATATGTCCTCTGACCTTCAGTTCCCTATCCCCAAACATTCCCATATCCCTAGCTTCATCCGTTTCTTGAAGAACAGTTACATCAATATAGTACATAGCTTGTAATCTTTTGATCTAAAAATCCCCTTCCCTTTTACAGATTAAACTGCTCTATATTGTTTGCTCATACTGTCAGCCTATTTAAATCATCCTGCAAGCTCCCCACATCACCTAATTATTAAGATTTCTAATTTTGCATCATCAGCAAACAAATGAATATTTCTCTTTAAATCATATCCTGCTATCCATTATTGTTTGCCCATATTGTAAGCCTATTTAAATCATTTTTCAAGCAAGCTCCCTACATCAGCTTGATTAACTATTAAGCTACCCAATTTTGCATCATCTGCCAACAACCAAATATTTCCCTTCAAATCACTTCCTGTATTGTTTATATACAATTTTTAAATGATAGTTGTCAAAGCACAGAGCCTTGTGGTTCACAACTAATCGCCTTCTTTCACCTGAATTCTGCTTCTCCATATACTAATTTTTGGTATCTAACCATCAGCCACCCTTGTATCCATATCACAATTCATATTCATCTTCATTTGCTCTAATTTGCATAACAGAGTTCCTGCAAATGCCTTTCAAAAATACTGCAGTCATTCTCTTCATCCAACTCATCCATCCTCAGTTATAGAAAGTTGGCAACTTAACTTACTAAGGCATGAACTACCCATATTATATTTTAATCCACCCATTCTTAAATTGTCTTTGATTAACTTTTTCACTACCCTTGCCATCACTCCCAAGATACCAATTAGTTCTATAATTTGCTAACATATTCTTAATGCAGTAGAATTAGTTTGTCATCCATTTACTCTTAGGATTTTACCAGAGCTGAGACTTAAGCTAAACAGTATCATCAGAGGCAATGCTAGTTCTTTTGCACATTCTTGTAATATATAAGCTTATGTCCCATCTGACCTGGCAGTTATATTTTCATTGAGATTCTTCAATATTCTGTGTACTTCCATTTTGTCAATCTCACTTCGTACATCAGCTCGTGTCACATTTATAAATGCACCTGGATGTTGACCCTTGTAAAAGCAGATAAATTATCTGCTTTTACAAGGGTCAAATTTATCTGCTTCATCACTTGCTACTTTGCAGCACTCATAGTTATTCTTCCATAAATTAGAGCAAATTTAGCCACATAGTGAAAGAACTCTTTGGAATTTCTTTTGGCCTGTTCAGCTAATTTCTTCTCATAATATAATTTTAAGCCTTCTTTATCATGTTGTTCACCTTTCTTGTGTGAGTCTTCCATTTCCTGTGTGTTTGATGATTACCTTTCTTCTTAATATCCTGTCTACGAAATTTTTATTTTTTTTTATTTTTTGTACATCCTGCTTAATGATAATACTCATTATTCTAACTTCTGCATAATTTATTCTCCTAATCCTTGGATATATATTCTGATATTGCTTCCTTCAGGTACCCCTTGACCATCTTCTGTTAACATCCTTCCTTTTCGGATTCGTATGACATGGCATTCCTTCAAGCTATTGCCTAAGCTTGTCATAATCACTTGCACTGTAATTCCACATATAAAATTCTCCCTTGTCAAGATTGCATGATCACTCTCCTCAGTTGCAAGTATACTGTGGCTTGCTCTCTCTCTCTCTGTTATGGACAAGTATTCTGATCCTGTAATGAGACTCAGCACTTTCAAACCCCAAGCCTCCTATCACATGTCGTTTCAAGTAATTATCTCTTAGTAGGTGAATAATTTCCATTAGATTTGAACTGTTTCATCTTCCCTCCCACTCTGTATCCGCATTGTTGAAGTCCCCCCATAATTGCAAGTATAGCCTCGTGTGGATAGTGGCTTGATAAATGAGGGGGGGGGGTACACTATATTACACAGGTAAGTGGAGTATGACAGAAGTAGTCATGGCTATAACAATACTGGCAATACACTGATTTTTCTGTATACAAATGCTAGGTGCATTAAGAATAAAGGGAATGAGTTTCTGCCATTGATTGACTCAGTCTCTCCAAAGGTCATTGGTATCAATGAAACTTGATTAACTAAGGAGGAGGATGTTTTAACAGAGATCGAAATTGAAGGGTATAGCATATTTCAGCAGGATAGGGAAGGTAAATGTGGTAGTGGAGTATCACTCATTGATAAGAGATGAATTGTGTGCTCTCAGGGTAAAGAATCTCAGTGGAATAACACGAATGGCTTTGAGAGTATATGGTGTGAGATAGATATTTAGTGGGATGCTGCTAGAGACTAGGAAATATAGATGTGATGAGCACAAAATGTTTAGATAAATTAATTTATCAAGCACAAAATCAGTGATCATTATAAGAGACTTCAACTATAGCAGTATAAACTGGGCAGAGGAGATAGCATGCAGTAATAAGAGAAATGAATTTTTGGATTTCTTGAGGGACCACTGTCTTAGGCAGAATGTGGTGAAGGGAACATGAGTATCGAGAGTTCTGGATTTAGGCATAGCATCAGAGGATCTGATGGTGACTGAGATGGCATACTTGCTTTCCTCCCCCATTGATAAGAATGCCCGCGTAGTCCTGGTTTGAAAGATGAATACCCATGGGGAGGTATCAAAACAGAAGAAAGTTATGTGGAATTATAAGGCAGATGAGTATCATAGACTTAGAAACCAGCTTACAGCAATACAATGAATGAAAGAATTTACAGGAAGAGGGGAGGATCATTAGTGCATGGGAGATGCTTAAGAAAAAAAAATTGTTGACAGCAATCACAGACTGTATACCTGAGTTGAAGAAGATAAAGCAATTTGGGATCAAATGGATGACAAAAGGAATAAAAGGTGAACTGCAGTAGAAAAAGAGGATTAGGGAAGGCATAGGCATATAAAGAGAGGGGTGGAGAACAGTTGCATGAGGAATATAAGACTCAGGCTAATAAAGTGACTAGTATTGTAAGGAGAGAAGAATTAGAATGTGAGAGGAGAGTGGCACTGGAATCCAAGAAGAATCCCAAGGATTTTTTTTGCTAGGTGGCTATTAGGAGAATAAATGATAGTGAATGGATTATATTGCTAGGTGAAGATAGGAATTGTGTGACCAAAGCAGATAACATAGCTGAGCTATTTAATGATCACTTCATTAGAGTGTTCCATCCTGTTACTGCAGGCTTTATTCCTAGAATGATAATGAGTGGTGAAGTGCTAGAAGAGAATGAAGAAGATGTATTCCAAATACATTTACACCCTGAGTTACATAAGTAATGTGTTCTGTAAGCCTTTACGTAAGTCGAATTTGTAAATTACATACATACAATAAAATATTCAGTGGCTACCATACCACTGTCTTGCATTAATTTTTTTGCCATTAATCAGATATTTTTCATTTTTGGGGTGATTAAAAAAATTCAATTATAAAAAAATGTATAATTGAATTTTTCTGGACTTGAATTGAATCTGGGTGACCGAGGACATTGTCCAGGAAGAGAAGCACTTTAAACGGGATTCCTTTCTCTTCACAATATTCCTTCACCTGGTGAATGAAGTGGTTATTGAACCAGTCTCCGAACAGTGCATGTGTAACCCAAGCCTTGGTGTTGAATTTTCAGATTACAGGCTGCATACTCGTATCAATGTTCTTAAAGGAGCACGGTCTCTGGGAATGGTACACTGTAAGTGGTTTAAGTTTCAAGTCCACTGAAATGTTGCTGCCAATCATAACAGTGATCCAATCTTTTGCGATTGGATCACTGTTATGATTGGCATAACAGTGATCCAATGCCTTGAATCCAGGCATAGATTTTTCCTCTTTTGCAATAAATGTCCGTGTTGGCATCCTCTTCCAAAACAGAACTGTTTCATTGACATTAAATATTTGCTCAGGCAAATATTCCCCCTCCTCAATTATTTCTTCCAGAAGTTTGAGAAATCGACTTGCCACGTCTGTATCTGCACTTGCTGCCTCACCCTTGATTTTGATGCTGTGCAGATTTGTATTTCTTGAATCGTTCGAACTATCCAGCACTAACTTTAAATGTACTCTCTCCGATTCAGCAAGACAATTTCTCCATCTCTGATATCAGGCCCAGCCTCTTCTTGGTAATAATTGTGCCCTTCAATGCTATTGCACCTTTCGTGCTTTCAACAATGCGAACTTTATCCTTCACTATTGTATTCACTGTCGAAATAGGTCGATATATTTCTCGAACTGTTGTTGATAGAATTTTCCCACCTTCAAACATATGAATTATTTTCAGCTTTTCTTCTAAAGTAATTGCAAAAGTTTGTTTTTTAGATTTATTACAAGCGCATTCGGTTTTGCGTTTGCATTCCATTTTAAGGGTAAAAAAAAAACCTCAGTCACTTGTTATCACTAGCAGTGATAACAAGTGACTGAGCTAACTGCACGAGGCATCTACTACTGCACTGCAATAAGGCTGTCAAAGACAAACCTGCGCAAAGCCGCAAACGTGTTCATACACGCTAATACATTTATTATGTAACTGCGAATTTGCGTAGGTCGTACGTTACGTAATTCGGGGTGTAACTGTACTGAGAACACTAGATGTCAATAAGGCAGGTGAACTGGATGAAATTTCACCATGTTTTAAGGGAATGCATTATGGAATTGACTGTGCTGTTAATTTGGCTGTTTAATGAAAGTCTTGTAATAAATTTAGTTTAATCCTTTATCCAAGTGTAAGCAAACAAAGTTTGCCCCTGAAGTATCTTCAGGACTGAGGCAACTCGTGGTAAAGGTGGACCAAGCTCTCATCACTACTTGTCTTAGTATCTCGCATAATGCAAAGCACATCTCCTTACAGACATGTATAATTACCATGAGTTGCCTCAGTCCTGAATATACTTCTGGTGCAAACTTTGTGTGCTTATACTTGGATAAGGATTAAACTAAATGTATTATAGTCTAACCAAGTGGGAAAAAACTTCCAAAAGTCTTGTAATGGGGCTGATTTCTAGAGAGCACAAGGAGGGTACCATTGCAGGAGGGTGGTGGTAGAAGGAAAGTATCAAACTATTTGCCTGTTTGTATTTTTTCTGTAGTAGTTAAGATTTTGGAAAAATTTGTGAGAACTCCTATACAGAATTGGGCAGATGAGGATAATATTATTTATGCAGGCCAGCATGGATTTGCTAAACCAGATTACTAAAACATTGCTCTTGTTTTAGTAATCTGGTTACCTTTTTAGAATAGAGTAACGAGCAATGTTGAAGGTAAGTCCATACACTATCATTTTTGAGCTTTTCCTGCACTCTTGAGCTTCTCAACATGTCACATTGATGAGGATGAAATATCCTGATAGATTGTTCACTGAATACCCTGCCTGTGTCCTCTACAGTCTGCTATTTCTGTCCCTTAATATTATCCTACCATAATCATTCTTTCTTTCTTTCTTTTATTTTTATATATTGAAAGAACTCTCTAGAATTTTTTTTTTTTTAATTTTATTTTAGTTTGGCCTGATTAGCTAATTGCTTTTGATATTGCGCTTTTGCTGTCCTTACTAAATGATTACCATTATTCATCTTATCTTTTTGTTTTAAATTTTCATTAAATATTTCATTTCATTATGAATGCCTCATTAAATATTGCTTAATGTGAGTTTCATTCTTCATTGTAATTATCTTCACTGCAGCTATCAGAAGATGAATAATGACAAGTATACAATAATGAAAAGCGAATTGCCTCTTTCAGTAAGCCAATTTTTTAATTTATTTTGTATGTTTATCATTAATTTATAAATTATTGCTTCAGAATAACTTTTTTTTTTATACTGGGTATTAGTATATATATAATGCTATATGATTCAAATTTATTTAATTTTTATTTTATATTATTAGTTATTTATATAAAATAACTTATATAAAATAAATTTGTGAAATAAAATAACTTAAGTTATGACAACATTGCATATGCATTTTTCAATAAAATATATGATATAATTTTGTAAATGTTATAATAAATCAGTCACACATCTGTGCCTTCTCAGTAACTTCTTAAGGATGTTTGTTTTCGAGAACAACACTTCTGCAGTGCTGTCTGTAGCAGACATCAATATCTTTGGTTAGAAAAGACCAGCTGCAGATCCCATCTGAAATGCACAAAAACAGTAAGAACTTTTTCAACAGAAGAAGGAGATTTATCTGGGCCCAGAGGTGGAAGGTTTTTCTTCTCAGACATTTGAGAATTCTTTCTGCAAAACAGACAACCTGGAGAATACATGCATGTTACTATTATTTCAGGACACATCCAAGGAGTCCAAAGACTCATTGAGGGAGGGCACCTACTCTACAACTGTCTGCCTCCACCACTTCCATCTCCATCATCCACCAATGGCATTTACTGCCCACCACTAGTATTTTTTTTTTTTTGTCTGTAAATTGCATGTGTCCTGAAGGTTGATTTGTCTGTATGCGGAATGAAAAACCAGAGTTTCCAGAGAAGAAACCCTATTACCTCCATATAAGATTGGCTAACTCACCAGCAATTGAATAAAAACCATATAAAGATTCCTCCCATCACAATGAGAATCAAACTTAGCCCTTTTCCAATCAAAGAGTGCAATATACTGTTGTTCTTCCAATTGCTCTACATAGCCACTGACATATTGACAAAAAGAAAATTTCAGAGAGATGATTAAACACTCTGTAAAGATAAATTTAGGTTTATAAGAAGATGAGTGCCTTAATCAAATAATTGAAAAAGACATCAATAACCAACTCCTCCACTATTTAGAAGCACCCATGTATTAATCAGCTTCCACCAGTACAGATTCTGCCATTCAAGATCCACAGCTGACCTTGTAGTTTGCCATCACCCACCACTGAACATGTACCATGGAAAGGTTTTTATAGAAACTTGTGCTGTCGCCCTTGACATTTCCAAAGCTTTTGACTATGTGTGGCATCGAGGCCTTCTAAACAAATTGCCATCCTTCAGTCTCCCTACCACCCTCTGTAATTGGATAGCTAGCTTTCTTTCTGGTCATTCTCTGTGAGTTATGGTAGGTAGCTCCCTCTCTTTAAGTGCACCACCACTACTGAAGTGCCTCAAGACTCTGCCCTATCTCATACTCTCTTTCTCCTGTACATTAATATACTCACAATAACCACTAATCCCATCCACAGCATTTCAGACAATAGTACTCTCCACTCATTTGACAAAGCATGCAGTACTCTGACTTCTCAGGCTATAAGATCGTCTACGACTAGTCCCTTAAACATTGATCTACATACTATTCTCCAATGGAACAAGGACAATCTTTTATGTTCAATGCCAAAACACAGTCTTTCCTTTTCTCATACAAAAGAGATCCTGACTCACTTATCCTTACCCTCAGTAATACACAGATTACCACACAAGATCAGATATCTTTGCTTAAACTAATGTTTATCTCCAGTCTTAACCAGCATAATACATCACATCAATAGCCTCCTCAGTATCCGAGAAACTTGGCATTCTCTTTCATTTAAGAGCCTATATTATATCCAACCAACTCTTCACTATATACAAATCCCTAATCTGTCCATGTTTAGAATACTGGTCACATGTTTGGGGTGGTACACCTAAAACTTTCCTTAAATCCTTGATGACATCGAGGCATGCAATTAGGCTCATAGATATCCCTCTCTTACACACTCTTCAACCTCTATCTCACAGATGCAATGTTTCAGCACAGCATCTATTCTATAGATATTTCCATGGTCACTACTTCTGTGAATCGGTAACCATCATTCTTCCACTTTCTGTTGCACCTGTAAATAAAACTTCAGATGCTGTTAAATTGTGAATGAATACAATTCACTAAGGAATGTTTCATTCATAATTTGACAAGTTAAAACTCTTGAAAAGGATATGCTTGTATTTTAGTATAAGTTGTATATAGCCTGACAAATATTGGATACCGTAATTAGTGTAAAACTTGTGAATATTCCCGTGTAAAATATCTACTAAATTGTATGTTAGACAATGAATTTGTTATATACATATTTTCGGTTAGAATTGATATAAAAAAATTACTGCATAAATTGCATATAACCAACTGAGATTATAAGGTCAAAGTATGCAGGCAAGACACCAGATTAGTAAGTTGCCTCAAGCGGTCACGTGTGCATACGGCACGTGGTGACCTAAGTTTTCAGGGAGGATGCTACGAAAAGGAAGGCAATACCCACGTGTACAAAGGAATAATGTGTCGGGTGAAAATTTAGGGTTACAAGGAGTCCCAGTAGGGGTTGATATAAAAGGGCTGGAAACCCCCCCCCCCTAGAAAAAATAATTTTTTTTTTCATCTGGAGTCTATTCTCTCTCAGCAGCAGAAGACGGAGGTGTCGAGTTGTGATTAGAGGGATAGCAGATTACAAACCCTATGATGAACGAATAGTGGATTATCAAAGCAACGAGCAACTTCCAGAAAAGATAGTGGCCAGGTAGCATTCCTTATGGATGCCGAACCACTTTGCACTAAGAATATTCTAGGCATAGATGATTGGTATGCAGACTTCATGAGGACCAACCTAAGCTGACAAGAATTTTAGCCTTAACATAGAGGAAAGAAAATTTTTGGAAGGAAAGGAATCCAAGAATCAAAAGGACAAGCTTGAGGAATCCTCGAGTTCGGTATAGTAAACCTTTAATCAAGTAATGTGAGAGAGGAAGGTAATTGTAACTTAAGAATCTTAGACCTTCATAAAGTATTGAGACTCTATCTAAAATTAAGACAGAACTGTGATATTTTAATCATAGTCGGTGAGCAGTATGTGCTATATATTATAATTGTACTTGTGTTGATTTCTAGCTATGTTTAAGAGCTGTAGAGATGTCTAATCCATACAGCTTGATTAACACCTAAAAGTCATTATTGGTTTTATAATCTAAGGAAGCGAGCTTTGAATCTTTGAACATAATGTTTTTGTAGTATTTATTACTGTGTGATGTATATTGATTAATTTTACTTTGTAATCTAGTAGTACAGTGATAATTGAAAGTTCTTTATTCTGTATGATGATCATTATGTTAAATAAACCTTTTGTTCTTATTAATTTGGTTGCCTGTGTCTAAGAATCCGATGCACCACTCATAAATTATTCGGATCTAAGCGGGAGATAATTGTTAATTAAGACCATGACTGCAAACATGGTTGATTATAGAAGGTGTTGATAATTGTTAACTTAGTATAGAAATAGCTTAGATTAGCCACGTGCATATCTGAAAGTTCACTTCTTGACTTAGAAGTTTTTCCAGTCTAAGGGTTCTGGGTGGCACAGCGGAACAAATAAATTTTCCCAGAACCTTAAGAGAAGTTAACTTCAGAAGCTTTGTTACTAAGGAGTTGGCTTAACCTTGAGACAATCTCTTTGTAGATCAGACTCGCGCACGTGATAATCTGAGGGGCTGAAGTTTTTAATAGTAAGACAAAGACAGTCACATTATAGGTGCTGCTGAGCTAGGACAAATTATTCAAGAGATAGTTAAGTAAAGGAGTTAAACCACATTAAGTAAATATTACCTATTAAATACTATTACCAGACGAACACATTATAACAAATGGCGCAGCCGACAGGATGTGAATTGTACTATTAAATTGAAATCTTAGACAGTTCACAGTGAGTAGGTTTCAGATTCTGACGGGGCATTTACAGAGCAAATTTTAAATTTTGATTAATTCGAATCCGTCTTTAATGTAGGTTTTGATCTCCTGAAGTCATTCAAGTACCATCAGTGCATGATGAAAGAGGAGTCAGAAGCAGAAATTTGCAGAAACATAATGTGAGGAAGGGAACCCACTCTTCGAAACGTGATGGACAGGGAATAGGATTGGAGATTTCGAATCTCTCTAAAACAAGTGTAAAAGGGGAGACCTAGTTAAAATTGCCAATGAGTCACCCGAAAAGGAGAGCTCAAATAAGCAAGAGGAGTACAGAATGCAAACTGTGTCGGTGGCAGAGGTAGAGAGAAGGTTGCCCTTGTCTCTGGTGGAAGGGTTTATTGAGGAAATCCCTTGCAACTTCTTGTTTGACACTGGGGCTCATGTATCAGTGATTCCAATGCCATTAATCAAGGAATTCCGGACTATGACCCCTAGCAATTGCACCGAATTGTGCAACCCTGTAAAGATCATGGGAATTGCAAAGGTTGAGCTTCTCTCAGTTTTGAAGGTCAAAGCAAAAAATCTCCATACCATGCTTCCCAGTAAACATCGCGCATGAAATGCTGGTCCTCCCCGAGCATGCAGACACTAGTAATCAAGTCATACTAGGCCTTGATTTTCTGGAGAGGCATAGATTTATGTGTGACTTCGCTAGTAAGACACTATCTCTATGTGGAAAGAAGTTCAGGCCAGAATTCAGAATAAGGCATGCTGGTGAGGTGAGTAAGGCTATGGAGATCGAATTGTAGGATCATAATGATGACTTGAGTATGTGGAAGGATAAGTTAGTACAAGGTGCCATTAAGTTATCAAGCTCAGAGCAGGAAAGGATTCAAATCAAAGAATTTTTCAAGTTAGTGTTCCATCACTACCCGAGAGTATTCACAGAGGAGATCAGCTCTCTTTCCTGTACCAACAAGGTACAGCATACTGTTCAAATTACATCCGATGTACCAGTATATGTCAAACAGTATCAAACACCCCTCAAACATATGGACAAACTCCAAAAGTTATTAATAGAGTATGAGAAGGTGGGCATTATTGAACGATCTAATTCTAGGTGGAACAGTCCATTCATCTTAGTAGAGAAACCAAATGGTGGGGTAAGGTTTGTTCTGGACTTGAGAGAGGTAAACGAAGTCACCCAACCTATTGATTTTCCAGTGTGCAAGATTGAGGACTTATTGACCGGCCTGGAAGGAGCTAAATATTTCTCATAATTAGACCTGAACTCTGGCTACTTCCAAATTCCTCTGAGGGAGGAAGACAGGAAGTACTTTGCCTTCACTACGAGATGGCAAAAGTATCAACTGTGTCGACTTCCCCAAGGGGCCAGGAACTCAGCCATGAGTTTCCAGTGTCTAATGAACTCTATCCTGTCTGACATGTTAGGAAGAGGAGTTATATGCTTCCAGGACGGTCTACTCATCGTGCATTAAGGAGCACAGTAGATTACTGATGGGAGTTATGGAAAGACTAAACAGGGCCCAACTTTCCCTAAAGTGCTCGAAGTATCAGTTTTTCCTCAGGGAGGTGGAATATATAGGGCACATTGTGAATGAAGCTGGAATAACACCCACAAAAACCAATGTGACTGCTATATTAAAGGCAAGGATCCCTACTACTGTAAAACAGGTCTGGAGGTATTTGGGCATGATTAGCTTCTATAGGAAGTTCATTCCCAAATGCTCCAAATTAATGGAGCCCATAGTTAGGCTAACAAAAAAGGGGTAAAGTTCGTGTGTGTGTGTGGGGGGGGGGGGGGAACAACAGCAAGTGCATCAATTTCTAAATTTGGCTTTGACCAGATCTCCGGTGCTGACCTATCCTAGGCTTGGTCAAACTTTTTTTCTCTCAGCTGATGCCTCCAACAATATGATTGCCTCGGTTGTAGAGCAGAGGGAGGGAGGGGGAAGGCTTTAAGCTCATCACATTCGTCAGTAGGAAGCTTTTGTCATCTGAGAGAAACTACTCCATAATTGAGAAGGAAGTGCTCGCCATCGTTTATGCCCTTAGAAAGTTCAGGTATATGCTGTTAGGGCAACAGATAATCCTGCGTTCTGACCACAAGCTTCTGTCATTTATCTCTTCCATGAAGGATAAGAATCAGTGGATTATCCGGTGGGCCTTAGAGATGCAGGAATTCAACCTAGAGGTAAACTACATTCCTGGCTCAGCCAACATAGTTGCAGATTATCTGTCAAGATCCCTAGACTCTGGACCTGACAAGAGCTTTAGCTAAGATGGAGAAGTAATCAACTCCATACTTAAGGCAGAAGAGTTAGACAAGATAAAGAGCACACCTTTCAAATACCAAGTCTGGGACAAACCTCGTATAATAGAAGAGCAGAAAAGGGATCCAATGTGGGGAGGGGGGGTATACAAGAGTCTTAAAAGGAGAGAAGTTCCTGGACAGGCAATCCTTCCATCACACTCTAAATTTTGTTCTTTGTTCTTTGTACATAGACTAGGATGGTCTTTTGCTATCAAGGCAGGCCGTCACAGGGAGGTGGAAGGATAAGAGCCTAGTTCCAGAAATCATGATTCCCTGGGTGCTCCACACATTTCATGATTTTGATCTAGTGGATCACCAGGGAATACACAGAACATGGAATAGAGTGCGGGACAGATCTATATGGAAAGAGATGGGGGGGGGATGTTGAGTCATATGTGTCCTCCTGCCACTTAGCCAACAAAAGTCCAGCATTATAGGTAAGGCCCCACTCCAGTCATTCCCAATCCCCACGCTCCCTTTTCTGGCAGTAGCCATGGATATTGTGGTCCCGCTCTCTGTCACCAAGAAAGGCAGTGGGTATATATTAATAATTATAGACATGTTCTCCCGAAATCCAGAGGCTGTGGCAATTAAGGATCACACTGCAAGAACTGTAGCAGATAAGTTTTTCAAGCTCATTATCTCCAAGTATGGAACACCCCAAACCCTCCTCTCAGATCAAGGCTCTAACTTCACAGCTGAAGTCATGCTACAGCTGGTGCAAGTTGTTCAGAATAAAAAAGTTGTTCACCACCCCTTTTCACCCCCAGGGGAATGGGATGTGTGAGAGGATTAACAGGACACAGAAACTTACCCTTTCCAAATTAGCAGATTGCCAGGTGTCAAACTGGGATAACTACTTATCGCACACCTTATTTGCATGCAGGGCCACTCTGCATACTGCCATTAGGGAAGCCCCTGCTGTTGTCCTTTATGGCTTCGAGCCTCTTTTACTCCAATGATTTCAAGAACTCCCGGGTAAGCTCTAGACTATCTAATCATGGATAATAATATAGCATATGAGATGGTAGTCAAATCTAGTGAAATTTGCTCACAACAGGGGAGAACTTATGCTAACAAGTTGAGAAAATATAAGGATCTAAAACCAGGTAATCTTGTCTTGCTAGAACAAAACTCTGTTAACAAGAAAGGAGGAAAGTTTGGAAAAAGTGCAGCTAGGCCTTATGAGACCAAGAAAAATTATCTCCCGTGAACTATAGAATAAAGGAGAAGACTAAACAGGGAAAAACTTTAATAGTGCACTCGAACAGATTGAAATTATACAAAACCAGATAAGACAGGTTAGTGTGTCAATGGGATTCATTGGAAAGTGTGTGGGGAAGAAAGAGGAACACTCTTGCAGGGAACACTTATCCAAGTCCAAGAAATAAGGATAGCACGAAGTAGAACAACATGTAGGAAAAGGAGAGAGAGATAGTCATCAGGGAGGAGAGAGGAGAATCTTATTTCAGATGTTCATTGCACCAGATACAATTGGCATAGAGACTACACTGGAACAGGACACCTGAATGAACAAACATTAATCAAAATGAGAGGAAAGAAACATTTGATTAACAATGGGATTGGAGAGTCAGGACAAGCTAGGTACAATTTAAGACCAAGACACACAGAGGCCGGGTGAACCCACCCAAGGAAATAAATCGTAGTCAGAGCAAAAAAAAAAAAAAAAAAAAACCTAATTAATACATTAATACATGTTACTTTTATAATCAGAGGAGTTCACAGCATGATGTGAGAGAAAAAACAGAAAGAAGGAATTCTGAAAACATAGTCATGGTTGATGGCAATTTGAAAGACAGATTTATTCAAGATGTAGACTCCCCTCTGGAATTGAAAGGAGGAACACAAAAAAAAAAAAAAAATTTTCTAGAAAAAGTTTTAAAAAGGTAGGGAAACCTTTGTTAAATTGTGAATGAATACATTTCAGTAAGGAATATTTGATTCATAATATGACAAGTTAAAACCCTTGAAAATGTTAAATTGTGAATGAAACTATGTTGTGTAAAATATTTTTTTTTTCATTCACATTTAACATTGCTTATTATGTATTAATCATGATTTGTATAAAAATTAATTATTATTCCTTAATTTAGGATTACTATTTAAATATTTATTCTAAACTTAACCTACTATTAATTTATTAAGCAATAATATGTGCAGAATTTATAATAACTAAAATATATATATATGATGTAACGAAAAGTGTTATTATAATTAATTTTATACGTAATGAAAAAGCTGATTAAGTAGCTTAAATATTCTGTTTATTCTTATTTGTGAAAATTTAACGTTATGTAATCACTCATGTAGTAGTAGAGTATTATGTTACATTAGCGAAATGTTTGCGTTCATTTGTTGTCATGGAGACGCATGAAATAAACAAGCACGAGTCGAATAGAGCGTGACCTTCGGACTGAAAGGAGAGGAAAAGATATAGAAGAATTTTAATTAGAGAGAAGAGAGGAAGTTTTTGCGGAGCGGGAAGGAAGGTAGAATACAAGCAAAAGAAGTGGAAAAAAATTATAAGTTCTCTAGGGTAGAAATTCATGAGAATAGTGCTTAGAAGTGAGCCAAAACATAGTGAATCATATACTTAGCTGCAAGTGAAGTCAGCTGTGTTGTAGAGGAAAATTAAAGTCGTAATCGGATAAATAAAGAACTGGACATTCAATGGGAAATTCTGATTAGTTCCAGTTAGTCTAGGATTACGTCTTAATTCTCTGTTGCCCTGAGAAGAATTATAATGAATTTAACTAGTTGGAGAAAAGTAAACAAGGAAGGATATCAGTACCTTATTGCTGTTGTTTAGATTAGTGAAGCGCGATTAACAAGAGTTCAGTTAAAGCATTGGAGAATTTTATTTAATGTGTTCCGCTAGCGTAAATAAGTTGATTCATAAGTGTGCTCACAATAAATTGATGTATTGAAGATTGTATCTGGTAAGAGTAGTCATACATGTTTGTTTATTCTAACATTAACTATAACGTATATTCGAAGTTCAAAGTCCGAAATAAGATTGCTTGGAATATTGTCTACCTTGATTAGTGCCTGCTGTGAATTTAAACATTAAGTACAACTGATAGATATGTAGAGACTGATCAAATGAGAAGTTTTGTTTTATTAACTTGAGTTAAAAAAGCTTGTGATTTTGAAGCTGTGAATTGTATGTTAAAGTTTAGAACATTGAATTGGAATGAGTGACTTAGCAAGATGTATTAAGTTATTTGTATTGTTTCATTTAAAAGTAGAATTCTTGTATTTGTTATATATCATATATTAAATGTTTTATTTTGTTAATCTAAATATTGTGTTTGCCTGAATTCCCTTTTATTGCACCGTTCATAAAAAATTCGAATCTCGCGGGTGCCCCAAGTAGAATGGTAAATAATTCGGCCTAAATGAGGAGACTGTTAACTTAATTAAGAATTGATCCTACTGTTTTATATAGACTAATCTAAAAATAGGGTGGCGCAGTATAATTATAAATTTCCCTACTTTTGGATCGGTGATCAATTTGCAATTAGTTATTATATTGATAAGAGTGACTTGAACCAAGATGGCGGATTTAGAACATAACATGAAAATAGAACGCCACGACAAAAAGGATATGCTTGTATTTTAGTATAAGTTGTATATAGCCTGACAAATATTGGATACCGTAATTAGTGTAAAACTTGTGGATATTCCTGTGTAAAATACCTGCTAAATTGTATGTTAGACAATGAATTTGTTATATACATATTTTCTGTTAGAATCGATATAAAAGAA
The DNA here is from genome assembly GCF_054136105.1 of Typopeltis vanoorti. Lineage (NCBI taxonomy): Eukaryota > Metazoa > Arthropoda > Arachnida > Uropygi > Thelyphonidae > Typopeltis > Typopeltis vanoorti. The sequence continues at coordinate 33,252,910 of NC_143551.1, forward strand.
TTACTGCATAAATTGCATATAACCAACTGAGATTATAAGGTCAAAGTATGCAGGTAAGACAGCGGATTAGTAAGTTGCCTCAAGCGATCACATGTGCATACAGCATGTAGTGACCTAAGTTTTTGGGGAAGACGCTACGAAAACGCAAGACCCACGAGTGGTGCAAAGGAATAACCTATCAAGTGAAAATTTAGGATTACAAGGAGTCCGGGTAGGGGTTGATATGAAAGGGCTGGACCCCCCCCCCCCCCAAAAAAAAAAAAAGTTTTTTTTCTGGAGTCTGTTCTCTCTCGGTGGCAGAAGTCAGAGGTGTCGAGTCATGATTAGAGGGATAGTGGATTCCAAGCCCTACGATGAACGAACAGTGGATTTTCGAAGCAATGGGCAACTCCCGGAAAAGATAGTGGCCAGGTAGTGTGCCTTATTGATACAGAATCGCCTCATGCTAAGAATATTCTAGGCATAGATGATCGGTATGCAGACTTCATGATGACCAACCTAAGCTGACAGGAATTTTAGCCTTAACATAGAGGAAAGAAAATTTTTGGAAGGAAAGGAATCCAAGAATCGAAAGGACAAGCATGAGGAATCCTCAAGTTCGGTATGGTAAACTTGATTAAAATCAAGTAATGTGAGAGAGGAAGGTAATTGTAACGTAAGCATCTTAGACCTTCATAAAGTTTTGAGACTCTATCTAAAATTAAGACAGAACTGTGATATTTTAATCGTAGTCAGTGAGCAATATGTGCTATGTATTATAATTGTACTTGTGTTGATTTCTAGCTGTGTTTAAGAGCTGTAGAGATGTCTAATCCAGACAGCTTGATTAACACCTAAAAGTCATTATTGGTTTTATAATCTAAGGAAGCGAGCTTTGAATCTTTGAACATAATGTTTTTGTAGTATTTATTACTGTGTGATGTATATTGATTAATTTTACTTTGTAATCTAGTAGTACAGTGATAATTGAAAGTTCTTTATTCTGTATGATGATCATTATGTTAAATAAACCTTTTGTTCTTATTAATTTGGTTGCCTGTGTCTAAGAATCCGATGCACCACTCATAAATTATTCGGATCTAAGCGGGAGATAATTGTTAATTAAGACCATGACTGCAAACATAGTTGATTATAGAAGGTGTTGATAATTGTTAACTTAGTATAGAAATAGCTTAGATTAGCCACGTGCATATCTGAAAGTTCACTTCTTGACTTAGAAGTTTTTCCAGTCTAAGGGTTCTGGGTGGCACAGCGGAACAAATAAATTTTCCCAGAACCTTAAGAGAAGTTAACTTCAGAAGCTTTGTTACTAAGGAGTTGGCTTAACCTTGAGACAATCTCTTTGTAGATCATACTCGCGCACGTGATAATCTGAGGGGCTGAAGTTTTTAATAGTAAGACAAAGACAGACACATTATAGGTGCTGCTGAGCTAGGACAAATTATTCAAGAGATAGTTAAGTAAAGGAGTTAATCCATATTATGTAAATATTACCTATTAACTTACTACTGTGACACATTTATAATAATGCCAAGCATCCCCTTTACTGTTCGACTGCAAACACACTGAACCTGATTCTATTCATCATCTTTTATTCCATCCACCTCTGGAATAGCCTTCCTCAAGAAGTATGCTGTTCCCAAACAACTAGAAACTGAAACACTCAAAAAAAAAAAAGAAAACAAAATCTATAAACTTATATCTCAGTCCTTATCTGCATCCCACACACGGCACTGAAGTGCATAGGCACAATCTCTCATGTATGCGATCAGTATAAAATAAAAAAAGTTCTAACATTCCAGCAAGCCTGATAAATAATAGTAAGATAGGTTATTGCATTAGTATTGTGTTTATTTATTTATTGTTCCCACTTTTTTTTTTTATCCTTGAAAACATATGTGCTAGGTTTATATTGTATATTAATATACAGCATAGACCCTGGCACATTTGTTTCTTGGGCTCATAAAAGGATAATTTAAAGGTAATTCAAGAGATAACTGGTAGAGGACAGACCCCCCACCCCCACTTCCCCACACACATACACATTTAGCTTGTAAGGAATGCTTAGAATTGACTGGAACTTCTGACCCAATGTTCAATCCTCAGCTGAAGTACATCATGTTAGTAGGTATCTGCACAGCTACTGAGTAAATAATTATTATTATTATTACCACGGGCTACTCCAGGAGTCCTTAGACTCATCGAGGGAGGCCCTAAACATCATGTTCACACAGCTGTTCAACATTCTCACAGTATCTATCATACCTTGCCTTGAACTCGCTCACTGTCATAGCACCCACAACAGACTCTGGTAGCTTATTCCACTCATTTACCACTCTAAAAGTAAAGAACCCAGCTCTAACACCCCTGCTAACCACGCTCTTGCCCAGCTTCCATGGGTGTCCCCTAGTTCTCCCACCACCAGTCCTGATCTCAAAAATATCATCTGAATTAATCCTATAGAATCCTTTTAGCAATTTGAATGTCTCAATCATATCTCCCCTTTTTCGCCTATCAACCAGTTTCTGCAACCCACAAATCTTCAACCTGTTCTCATATGGTGCATTCCATAGACCTGCTATCATCTTAGTCACTCGCCTCTGGATCCTCTCAACCTCCTCCCCATCAAGAAGGAACCGAGGTGACCAAATCTGGGTACAGTAGTCGAGATGAGGTCTTATCAGGGCTCGGTACAGAGGTACAATAACTTGTTTTTCTCTGCTCATCAAGGTATTTTTCAACAACCAAGTGAGTTGATGAGCTGATTTAGCTACTTTCGCAATGTGCCCCCTAAACTTCATCTCCCTATCCACCAATACTCTCAAGTCCTTGGCCTCATCAATCTCTTGGAGTACAGTTCCACCAATGTGGTATACTGCTGCTAATCTTTTCACTCCGAAATGCATAACCTTACATTTTGTCACATTAAATTGACATCCATTCTCCTTAGTCCAGAACTCCAATCTATCTAAGTCATCTTGCAAGACTTTGACATCATCTGCATTCACTATCGCCCTACCCAACTTTGCATCATCAGCGAACAAATGAACTGTCCCACTTAGACCATTCCCTATATCGTTAATGAACAGATTAAACAGCAGTGGTCCAAGAACAGAACCCTGTGGCACACCACTAGTCACAGGCCGTTTTTTGGACTCTACTCCTGAATAAACTACTCTTTGATATCTCTCCATCAACCACCCAGCTATCCATCTCACCAAATAAGGATTGGTTGACAAGATGGAGGAACTGAACCAAACAAATTATATCCTGTATTGAATTAAATCACACACACAAAATATGGAACAACATTATTATTATTATCCGAGACCTCTAGGGAGTCAAGAACTCAGTGGGAGCTATACATCACCCAAATCAGCAGTCATACCTTCCCTTAAACTCAGTCACACTAGATGTACTCACTAGTACTAACCTCTAAAAGGCAAACTATTCCACTCACCCACTGCTCTGTGAGAAAAATCTATAGCTTCTCCCTATCTTAACCACAAATAAACTTAAGTTCCATGAATGCCTCCATATTCTCTCCCCACCTTTTATATAACAAAAAATTTCATCAGACTATGTCCTGTAACACCCATTTAGAAGTTCATAGACCTCTATCATATCACCCTTCTTTCTCCTGTTATACCCATACTTGCAATTCTTACCTCATAATCTGAATTCCGATATAATCTTTGTAACTTTCCTTTGCATCCTTTCCACAGCTTCTTTATACCCTTGGAACCCAGGAGACCAAATCTGCACACAGTGGTCCGGGTGAAGCCTTATCAAGACCTAAACAGGCAAAATGACTTCCTCATCGTTACTTGTCAAGATTTGCTTGAACATTGCAGTTATACTCCAAGTTGTATTTGCAACTCTTGCTATGTGACCTTTAAACTTCATCATTTTCTTGTAGCATAACCCTACTAATATAATTCAACACTCTTCCATGTGGTATCCTATCAAATGCCTTAACAAAATCCAACAGTATTATAGTTTATATCCATTCCCGTTATCCAACTTGGCTGTAACATTGTTATAAAATGAGCAAATTGCTCAAACATGACTGACTTTTAGTAAACCTATGCTGTTCCCTGCAGAGTATAGCTTGTCTGTCTACCCATTTCTGTATGCAAATTCTTATCAACTTCTCTAAAATCTTCACGACCACACCAGGGATCTGATAAGTTGGTAGTTAGCCACATTGGTTTTTGCACCACCCTTGTACAACATACTGTCATCCATTCCTGTGGTGTTTTTCCTGTGTCGAGACTCAAGTCATACAACTTGTCAAAGGCTTAGCCAATTCTTCTGAACATGCCTTTAGCATACATGCTGATATGCTCTCTGTTCCTATTGCTGAATTCTTATCTAGGTTCTGCAACAGCTTTTCACCCTTATTCTTCTGCACCTCTAATTGTTCATCCAATGTAGCTGTGCAACATTTTACATACACCTGATTGAAACATGTTAGCCAAGTGAGCACTCATTAATTGAACAATGTCATTAACTTCTGACACTAGAATACAATCTTCATCAGTAAAATTATTCTTCCACATTCATTCTTTCTTTTACTTGCAGCATAACAATGAAATTCTTTTGGATTACCTTTAGCCTATTTCTTTGCATACTCTGATTTAGTTTTCTACACAATACTTGTTACTTTCCTGATATTTTCATAATTATGGCTCATTCCATTGTAACTCTAGCCTTTCACCTCCCCTCCCCTCCCACTGAACTAAGTAGTCCTGATTAGCTTATTAAGCATGAATGTTTAAGAAATGTGATAATAGGATAATTCTGATAGCCAATGATTATGCAATATTACATTTAACTCACTATAATAAATTCATTCAATATAAGAAATCAATGAAAAGCCTCACCCAAAGTCCTATAGGAATCATTAATTCTATTCTAAAATAAATTCAGTACAGAATTCCATTATCTGGCTCTTTCTTTCATCCCAGTAGTATGCTATAGTGGGAGGCAGTGGTAATACAGTATCTGAAACAGGAAATCAGTCATTTATTTCATGTCAATCCTGGAGAATTTGCATAGCGTACAGTGTGTTGAAGTAATATGGCAAAAGTGATGGCTCGCGACCCAAGAGAGAAAAAGAAAGATGAGGTGATGAAACAGCTGGAAGAGCTCAAATAGGAATTTGCAAATCTTAGGGTTGCTAAGGTAACAAGAGGAGCAGCTTCTAAATTATCAAAAATTCATGTTGTGAGGAAGTGCTGACAGTAATCTACCAGAATCAGAAAGGGAACCTCGGAAAGTTGTATAAGAAAAAGAAATATAAACTAAAAAGACCTTCATCCTAAGAAGACTCGGGCAATGAGAAGAGCATTTACTAAAATAAAGAACCAAACAGCTTCAGTTCAGCAATACAAAAATTATAAAAATCAAGTGGATATTGTTCACGCTGTTAGTAGAGTGGCTATGCGCCTCGCAACCATATGCCTGGGAAAGGAGTGACCTGGGTTTGATTCCCGTCATCGACATGAGGAGCTTAAGGATCAGACATAGCCAATTTAGCCGGTATTGAGCGTGGACTGCAGGGTTTTTCTCCCCAGTTTTTCTTGGGGTTTTCCTCCCACAAGCAGGCAAACCGGCCATGTGAACATGCACAGCTACAGACATAGGACACCGGGAGGCATAGGACTAGCCACCTTATCCTCAGGATGGGTATGGCTTAGAAGGGCTAAAGATAGCTCCGATTAAACAAACACAAGTAATAACCACAGTAATAAGTTTTAATAAGTAAATATTTCATCCTAATATCGTAGGACATTGTCAGTAGAGTTAATTCAAACAATACTAGGAATAACATACAGTTAGGACACATGATTACAATGGAATCCCAATATGCGTGCAGTGGCGTGTTATAGAATTAAATTAAAATATATCTGGAGGGAAAAAAAAAAGATTACATTAAAATAAGATAACATATATATAAAAAAATATTTTACACAATTTAGCATGACAATTTCCCATACTTTAGGAACAGCAAGAATGTCATTACAGTTTAGATTTGGTCTGTAAAGTAGGGCTTCAGCACTTTCTTTATATAAACGTTCATGTTTACTTAAAGATCTATTTAGAAGTTTGGTCTTTTCCGAATGGATCCTATGGTTTGGGTTTTCAACTCCGTGTTGTGCGAGGCCAGATTTCTGCGGTTTGATAAGATGGATATGGTTTTTTGATGTTCTAAAATGCGTTTATGAACAGATCTACCTGTCTGCCATAGTAAGACAATTTACAGGAAGATGGAACCTAGAACACCAGGTAGCATCAGAGGTGGGAGTATGTCTTTAGGAAAAGGTAACAAGTTATAGATCTGATTAAATGGTTTGTATGTAGTAGCAAGTTTGTATTTCTTCATCGTTTTTGAAAGACTTTCGGAGATGCCTTTGACATAAAGTATGGGAATCCTATGGGTTTGTTCTTGTCTAGGTTGATGTGTGGGGAAGTGACTGATAATTTTTTTGAGTTGTTTTAAGATTGCAACCATTTAGTATGGCTGTATTTGTGATTATTTCCAATTTTTGGTTTAGAGATTCTTCAGAGGAGTAGAATCTATGTGCTCTGGTTACTAATGATTTAATGATGCCAAATTTTTGAGATGGATGATGAGCAGAAGAATTGGGAATGTAGTGACCTGAAAATGTTGGCTTGCGATAGACAGAAGCGGAGATGGAACCATCTTCTTTTCATTGGCTGTGTAAATCCAGAAAGGAGATGAGATACCCTGTGGAGACTCTTTTTCTAGCATAAATTTGATACGAGGATGAAGAAGGTTTATTTTATCTAGAAACAGGTATAGTTCTTGTTCGGAATGACCCCAGACAGCAAAGACATCATCTACATATCATAGCCAAATTTTTTATTTGGTTTTAAACGTGAAAATTTTTTTTTCGAGGTATTCTAGAAATAGGTTTGCTAAGTTTGGTGATATGGGATATCCCATTGCTGTTCCTTTCTCTTGATTGTAAATTTTCTCTTTCCAAGTGAAGTAACCGGACGTAATAGCAAATTTGAATAATTCAACAATATCAGGTGGAAATTTTTGAGTTAACAATATCAGATTTCATAAATTCATCTGGTTGCTAATGATTTCATTAAGAAATCATTAGTAACCAGAGCACACAGATGCTGCTCCTCTGAAGAATCTCTAAACCAGAATTGGAAATAATCAAAAATACAGCCATACTAAATGGTTTCAATCTTAAAACAACTCAAAAAATCATCAGTCACTTCTCCACACATCAATCTAGACAAGAACAAGCCCACTGGATTCCCATACCTTATGTCAAAGGCATCTCCAAATGTCTTTCAAATGTGATGAAGAAATACAAACTTGCTACTACCTACAAACCATTCAACCAGATCTATAATTTGTTACCTTCTCATAAAGACAAACTCTCACCCCTGATTCTACCTGGCATGTACGCGGTTTCATGCTCCTCTGTAAATTGTCTTACTATGGACAGACAGGTAGATCTGTTTATAAACACATTTCTGAACATCAAGACCATATCCGTCTTATCAAACTACAGAAATCTGGCCTCGCACAACACGGAATTGAAAACCCAAACCATAGGATCCATTCAGAAAAGACCAAACTTCTACATAGATCTTTATGTAAACATGAATGTTTATATAAAGAAAGTGCTGAAGCCCTTCTTCACAGACCGAATCTAAACCGTAATGACATTCTTGCCGTTCCTAAAGTATGGGAAATTGTCACACAAAATTGTGTAAAATATTTTTTATATATATATGTTATCTTATTTTAATGTAATCTGTTGTTTTTTTTTTCCCTCCAGATATATTTTAATTTAATTCTATAACACGCTGCTGCAAGCATATTTGGATTCCATTGTAATCATGCACCCTAACTGTATGTTATTCAATAGTATTGTTTGAATTAACTGTACTGACGATGTCCTAAGATCACAGGCATGATAGTGGGCAGCCACGATCGACAAGCACACATGCCATTGCCTCTGCTATAGGAGTATCTCGATCCAGTGTATTGCACGTTTTGCACTTTGAGTCCTTACATCCATTTCATCTGCAACGGGTCCAGTTACTGATGGCCGAAGAGTATCTGCAACGTGGAATTTGTGCAGTAGCTTCTGCAGAAAAGTGCCACAGACACGGATTTTCCAACTTGTGTTTTGTTCACGGATGAAGCTTCATTTACCCACGAAGGGATCTTCAATCACCACAATGCTCATGTGTGGGCCCATGAGAATCCACACGCTGTGTGATCACATGCTGCATAATAATGCTTCGCTATTAATGTATGGGCAGGTATCATCGCTGACTCTTTAGTCGGCCCATACCTGTTACCACCCCGACTGGACTCCCAGAAGTATCGAACCTTTCTGGAAGAAATTCTGCCGGATTTACTGAACAATGTTCCAATGACTTTTCATCGGCAAATGTGGTTCCATCACAATGGGGCTCCAGCCAATTTTGCCATTTCTGTGCATCAGTATTTGGACAGGTCCTTTGGGGCTCGAGGGATTGGGCGTGGTGAACCCATCGCATGGCCCCCCACTCTCACCTGATTTATCGAACATTGATTTCTTTCTGTGGAGGACCCTTAAAGCCATGGTGTATGAAACGCTTGTTGTCTCTGACATTGACCTTGTGACAAGAATCACAATCACTGCTGCTAATATTCGAGAAACTTCAGGTATTTTCGGAAATGTACGGCAATCAATGTGTCGTCGGTGTCAGGCATGCATCACTGCTAATGGTCGTAACTTTGAGCACCTGATGTGAAACCATATTATGTATCCAACCACTATTGAACTGTTCAGTTACACCTAATAAAGTTTTTACACTACTTACTGCCTTGTGTTATTTTCTTTATCTTTGTGTCCCTGTTAGTACCTTCCGGTGGCATTTCCGGTCATGCTTTCCTATGTGAATATGATTGATGTTGATGTTCTCTACCTCCCCTCAAAGTTTATATGTGGAATTTTGAACCACCCTGTAAATACTTTTTAAAACTGATAGAAGGCCATTTATACAGATGTACATAAACCACAGTGGACTGCAGGGTTTTTCTCCCCAGTTTTACAGGCCAAGTCATAAACGTGGCTTTTGAAATGAGCATTCTGGAGTCGCATTATATCACAGAAATACAAAGTCCCTGTACAACTAAAATAATCTTCTACACATTCATTTAATACACACAAAGATTTGGCATATAATACATAAAATGTGTGTCTGATTCTGCTAAGAATGTTGATTGAACATAGTAACTGCAGCTGAAGGTCTAAAAGACTCAGTATCAGACATCTGTTGAGATAGGGATAACTTAAAGAATCCATTCATGGATTCTTAAAATTATTCATTTATTCTTTAATATATCAAAGATATCTGAGAACAGCTAAAAGTTCCATTCTTAAGTCTTCTATTTTGGTTTTAAAAAAATCTATGAAAAGAGCCAACAGATGTTTCTAATAAAAGAACAAACTGTCATGTTTGCCCAAATGTAATGCATCCTTGGATACTCAGCACTATTAAATCAACAACTAGACTTGCAAGTGGAATCTCTTCAAAAATAAGATCTCATAGCTTCTCAATATGCTCTCTTGTAATTTTGCTGTCTTGTTTTATAATATGTTCCTGATAATCTTTGGCAGATAAACTACAATTTACATGGAAGGATGAAGGCTTTAAATGATGTACAGGAAAACTAAATGGTGGCTCTATTTGATCTGCACTAAAATCTGTTTCTCCACTTTCCAGTGAGGTATTCATATCAAAATTTTTGATGAATGCACTAATCTGTTGCATAACCTGAGATACCTTTTGTTTCTTCATAAATGATATCTACTTCCTGTCTGATTTCACTTCTACTCCTACCTGAGCCTTCATCACTTGCAGGGAAATCAAAATCAGGTAATGCTTGCTGAATTCAGGTACCGATTAACGCTCAGGATGCATTCCTAGAAGACAAAGCGCCATTTAAGACATGACCCCATTTAACGAAACGACGTTAAATAGGGTCATTTTAACACGTAGTAAATAAGGATAGGGGAATATGCGACCAAGAATAAACAAGTCTTACTTTCAGTTATTTTTATATTAACTTTCCTTTCATGGCTTTTGGTGTTTTGTAATGATACATAACAATGGTTTTAATTTCAAATCACCATTGGCATTACCACCCAGAAGGATGTTTAAACAGTCTTTTGCAGCTTCGAAACCTGGTGCTGGCTTTTGTTCGTGCGCTATAAATGTATGCTTTGGCATTCTCTACCAAAAAAGTCCCATTTCAACATTAAAAACTACTTCGGGAGGATAATTTACTCTTTCAGTTATGATTCTGAAAGTTGATGGAAGGGCTGAAGCAGCTTCAGTATCAGAAATCGCCTCTTCTCCGGTGATTTGAACGTTGTAGAGGTTGCTTCTTTTTTTTAACTCTATCCAACCAACCTCTGCTAGCTGCAAAAGTTTTTGCTTGTATCCTCTATTTGTTTTTGAACATGATTAAAAATACTTCTGGTGTTTTCCATAATTATTGCCTGACTTAATGGCATGTTGTGTTTGGTTTCATCATCAATCCAAATGGAAATACATCTCACTATTTCCTCTAAAACATTGCTTCTGGATCGGGTTGCCTTTGTTGCAGAAGACATTGTGGTTACGGTTGCTGAACACATAATTTTGTCCTTGTTTTTTAAATTCATTCATATAGCAGGACACATATTTTCTTTACATTTGTAGACAAATTTAAAGTGGCTCCAATGTCAACTTGACATTTACCCTTTTCTAATCACCTCAGCACCTGCATTTTAATGTCAAGCGAAGTGCTTTTTCATATCAATTTTGTTTTATTTTAGCCTTTTGCTGATTGGTTCAGGTTTGGGAATAATCGTATTACAGTATATATGAATCAAGGGAAATACAGCGATAAATTGAATCAGCTTAAATTTAGTGCTTTTTAGGCTTCGAGTAGAATGCATTATATCGAATCATGGAATATTTAGCATTTTTTTAGGGGTTTGGACTACATTATACATTGGTTGATTGTAGAGCCTCTGCTACTAATGGCTCACACAAAAAGGTAAGCAAGATTGAGCTTGGTTAGTAGTCGAAATGGGATAAATCGTTCATTGCTGTTGGCACACTCTATCGATGAGTCTTTGGACTCCCTGGAGGTGTCACATATTAATTAATTAATAGTGAATCAGCGTTAAACAGGGTCTTACTGTACATTTATTTCTGATGCCTTTTTTGATATATGCAAGTCTTGGATCTCTTTCATGTGCCAAAAATTCTCTTTCTTTTGCACTTCTTGCAACTACTTTACAACTGCACAAATCCTAAAGATAGTGTTCCAAAAAGATTTTCCTATCTTCGATACCCTTTTTGTCCAATGGAGATATAGGTTGATGTAAACCATTTTCTTGGCACTTTTATTCCTTTAAGATGTTTCCTCAAATTTGGGTTGTCTTCGAGTCTTTCTTGAAGAGTCACAAACTCATTGAATCTTCTTTTAACATGCACAGTACATCTTACAATTTGAAGAGCACTTTGTGAATCAGTGTCATTATACAAACCATCATACTTTATGGAAAAGAGGGTAGATATATTTCCACTATGTTCAACTTGCTGCTGAGTACCAGAAAATATCAATACAGTGGAACTTCAGTTGTCGAATGACTCTCATCTTGAACAAATTGATTCCCGAACATATTTTCTGAACAGAATCTCAGTTCTCAAACAAGCAAACTGGCAACCACATGCTCCATGGACTGAGATGTACGGCGGGAGAGCATCAGTTACACCACAGACTCCGCTCGGCACAAACACCTACTCGAATTTGCATTGCCTTTTCTTGATTTTCTTTGTGTTTTGTTGTTTTTTTTATAAATTATTATTAATTAAGCCACCGTGGGGCCTGAAGAAGGATAGTGATAGCAGCAAAGCAAAAAGAAAAGTTGTTAGAACCATGATTGAGATGAAAAAAAAGAAATCATATCCAAACATGAAAATGGCATTCATGTCTCAGATCTTGCTGTGCAGTTTGGTGTGGCGAAATCAACGATCTGTCCAATACTCAAAAATGAAGAGGCGATCAAGGGAGCTGATGTTACAAAAGGATTGAAAGTTCTTACAATCGCAGACAATTGAAAAAGTGGAAAAATTGTTGCTAATTTGGATAAATGAGAAACAATTAGCTGGTGATAGTGTTTCTGGGGCTGTAATTGGTGAAAAAGCAAGGCAATTACATGATGACCTGCTAAAGAAAAATCCTGGTATGAGTGGTGATACTCATGTGTTCAAAGCTAGTAGAGGGTGGTTCAAGAAATTTAAGAGGAGAAGTGGCATACATAATGTGGTTAGGCATAGGGAGGTTGCGAGTTCGAACCAAGAAGCTGCTGAGAAATATGTGCAAGAATTTAGTCACTATGTAAAAAGCTTAGAGTTTACTTCCCCAACAAGTATCCAACTGTGATGAAACTGGCCTATTTTGGAAAAAATTGCCAAGGAGTATCTACATCGCTCAGGAGGAAAAAGCATTGCCAGAACATAAGTCAATGAAGGACAGGCTTGTGGAAATGCAAATGGGGACTTCAAGGTCAAGCCATTGCTTGTGTACCACTCTGAGAATCCAAGATGGTATAAGAAAAATAATGTGATGAAAACTAAATTGTCTGTTATGTGAAGAGCTAATAGTAAGGCTTGGGGTAACAAGGCAATTTTTTATTCAGTGGATCCATGAGGTCTTTGTCTTAAGTGTGAGAAAATACCTTCAAAAAAAAAATTTGCCAATAAAATGCCTTCTTGCGATGGACAATGCTCCTGTTCGCCTTCCAGGCTTGGAGGAAGAGTTGGTGGAGGAGTTTGATTTTATCACAGTGAAGTACCTGCTTCCTAACACGATGCCTCTGATCCAGTCCATGAACCAGTAGGTCATTTCAAACTTTAGGAAACTCTACACCAAAGCACTGTTTCAAAAGTGTTTTGAAGTGACCTCTGACACAGAATTAACACTCAATAGATTTCTAGAAAAATCACTCTATCATCCTCCATTGCTTAAGTATCCTTGATAAAGGCTGGGTGCAAGTGACTTACAGGACCATGAACTCAACCTGGAGGAAATTGTGGCCAGACTGTGTAGGAGATAGGGACATTGAGGGCTTTGAGGCTGAGTATGTTGCTGTTGTCGATGATATTGTGTCTCTGGGCAAAAGCATGGGCTTGGAAGTTGACAATACTGATGTGGAAGACCACAGGAATGAGCTCACCATGGAAGAACTGGAAAACCTTCAGAAGAAGCAGCAAAAGACGGTGGTGGAGGAAATGTCTTCAGAGACAGAGGAAGGAAAGGAGGATGTTCCTAGTTCTTTGATCAATGAAATGTGTGCGAAATGGGATGAGGTACAGTTTTGTGGAAAGATATCATCCTGACAAAGCTGTAGCAAACCACGTCATGAACCTTTTCAACGACAGTGCCATGTCTCACTTCAGAAACATTTTAAAACTTAGGCAAAAACAAATCTCATTGGACAGGTTTTTAGTGAGACAGAGGCCCAGTGTGTCTTAAGCAGAATCAAGTGGTGCCAAGAGACATAAAAGAGAAAGAGAAAAAACTCCAGAAGGACAGTTACCTGATGTTTTTATGGAAGAGGACTCCCCTTCCTCACCACCTTCCACTTATGCCATCAACTCTCCTCCATACAGGTAAAGTGAAGTTAAATTTTTGTCTATATTTTATCTATTTATTGTGTTTATTCTTTTTGTGTAAGATTTTATACATTGTCATTGTTTTTGTATATGATTTTATGCATGAAGTACTTTTATAAAGGTTTAAATAAGCAATCATCTGGAGTCCGGGAGTAGATTAACACCCTAATTGTCCATGATGTCTATAAACATCCACCAATTGATAAGTAACACCTATTGAATAACATAGATAAGAAGTGCAATTAGGTCTCACTATTTCATCCACCATGGCCAGTAGAGAGGTTAATCCATTTTACATTAATTCTTATGGGAAAAAGGTTTCAGTTTCCAAACAGCCTTTAGAAAGGAATTATGTTTGACAACTGAGGTTCCACTGTAAATGGTTGTGGTTGCTCAATAGCTTCTTCTGCCTCTTCAACATCTGCAGATGATTCATTTTTTTTCCCCCTTTTGGGGAGATTTTTGTTTTTTCAACACCTTACATTTTCCTCTCTTACCAGTAGCATTAAATTTATTTACCTATCAACACAACATCCCAGCAAGGTTGACTGAGTGGTTAGCATATCTGCTCTCCAGCCAAAAGGCTGCAGGTTCATATCCTGCCGTGGGTATGGAGGTTTGTGATTGTCTGTGAAAATACTAGTGCTGGTGGTGGGCAGTAGATGGTGTTGGTGTAGATGATGTGGTTTGTAGTTGGTGAACTAAGTGGTGGAGACAGAGAGTTGTAGAGTAGGCTCCCTCCCTCGACGAGCCCTTGGACTCCTTGTAGGTGTCGCATAATAATAATAAAAGATTAGAGAAACATAATGAGATGTCATGTGGGCTGAGGCATCACTTTGTTAAACAAAATACCCACTAATTCACATCAGTAGAGTTGAAGCTAGGTATATATTCTAAAAAGTATCATTGTAAAAAAGGTGGAACTAGTAGAGGAATTATGAAAGTGCTGTGTTGACAAGATCGTTGAGATCAAGATGTAGAAGACAAAAACAGGTGGATATCCTTTTGAATAATAATTACAAAATGATTTATACGCAGTTGGAGGTAAGGGAGAGAAAGCATTAGTTATATATTATCTAACGCTTTACAAAGAGATGAACTTCTTGTAAAGCATTAGGAAACTTCTTGAATGGCAGGCAATTTCAAGTAGAGCAGTATAGACTGCAGAATGAATGCAAAAACATCTTATTTTTGCCTATTACATCATGGAAGGTGCCAGTAGAAAATAAAATAGTCTGTCTTTGCTTCATTTCAGAAGAAGTCATAATAAAGAAAGAAGAAGGTTATCCTTGTTGGAGACCTAAACAGCAAAGTAGGAAATAAATAATAAACATGCGAAACTGTTATGGGGGGGGGGATGGAAGAGCTAATTATAATAAGTACCTACTTGGACAAGTTGGTAAGGAGTTGTTATAAGATTAATGTTCATGAGGTTTTGCACAGAATGGTGAAAGAACAAGTGGTTATTCCTGACAACTGTATATGGATGGTTTGAGCAAAAGAGTGCGAGCAGATTTTTTGCATGGAGAGTGGTGAATTATTGAAATACATTGCATAAGAGTGTGGAGTTTTCAGAGAATTTGAATGTATTTAAGGCATTGAACGATGAGTTGTGTGTATGAGAAAGAGAGACCTCCCATGATGGGTCTTTGACACCATAAAGATCTAGAGATAATAATTGCAGAAAGAACAATGTAACTCAAAGGAATGGTTGATTGTTGAGCTGACAAGCAAACATTAATACATGTTTCTTTCTTTCTTTCAAGGTTACACAGTGGTCAGCATTCATAGTGTAGAATTTATGGAAGCAAAAATTGGAATAATTACTTTACTTACAATTAAACAAATAGCACTTGACATTTCAACTTCTATATAGAGGTTATCATCTGTAAAATATACATATGTACAGGACACGCTACGTGACACTAAAATAATTTAAATTTTAATGCCTTGTTAATTGTTAACATTAGCCTGACCTCTACTTGGGGGGGGGGGAATAATTATATATATATATATGTGTGTGTTTATAATTATTAACTGACTGAAACACCCAGAAAAAATACAAGAGATTTAATAAGGTTTCACTACTAGTTTCATCGGAAATGCAGACTTTGTCAGGTGAATCAGTACCATGGAGAAAACATCTTAAAAATATATTGTATTTTAGACAAAAACAGAGTTTAGAACAAGTAGTAGTTGTGTTTGAAATTGAATCCAGCATTAGTTCTGGCGCGTGAAGCACTGTGTGTGTGTGTGTGTGTGTGTGTGTGTGTGTGTGTGTGTGTGTGTGTGTGTGTGTGTGTGAATGATATCATGAGTGCGCCAAAACTGGATTACAGATTTTATTCTCGGCCAATACCAATGTTGAAGGACGACAACATCAAATAGACTGGAACTCGACTTCAAACATCCATAAATGCTCCGATGAATTAGAAAGACATATCTTGGAATCCAAAGAAATAGCTCTCGATTCTACCCATCTAAACAGCAATCTCAGTTACAGCCTGCCCGATTCAGATAGCGCTGTAATCCAGTTTTGACGCACTCATAATATCATTCACATGCACAGTGCTTCATGCCAGAACTAATGCTCGGACTCAAATTCACTACTAGTTTCTGATGAAACTAGTAGTGAAACCTTATTAAATCTCTTGTATTTTTTCTTGGTGTTCAGTTAATAATTCATATTAACATCAATAATAAGTCAGTTAACACCTTCGCTGCCAACTATGAGTATACTCGTAGTGGGTAAACCTGCTTCACAAGCCAGCTATGAGTATACTCGTATGACGCTTACCGCCGGGAACGAGATTATTGTAGTGACCTTGAAGAAGTGAAAATGCTTGGCTTGTGGGGCTAGCATCAAAACTGTGTATTCTCATAGACCGTATATGCTCTGTACAAGCCAACCACGAGTATACTCGTAGGACGCTTACCTCCGGTAACGAGATTATCGTACTGACCTTGAAGAAGTGAAACTGCTCGGCGTAGGGGAACAGACCATGCCAAAGTAGCGTGGCAGCGAACGTGTTAATAATTATAAACATGTCATTTAACTGAATCAATTACTCTGTAAATATATATATATAAATAAAACTTATTTACATATTTTATATACATAATAAGTAGAATAATATACAGATGATTAAAAAAAATATTATAGTGGAACTACATGAAACACATCTCTAATGTCGTCTTCTAAGGTTTTCTCGTGTTGAAGTTCTGCCATCATGTTTTGGGTGCCATATCGATTGTATATGAGTCCTCCAGATTCTTGAAATTACTAATCCATCATTCTTGTTGAGATTAGGATGATGTTTCTTCATCTCACAAGCTTCCTTGAATTTTCTTTCAAACCAGGTTTTGGTGCCTTTCCAGTTGATTCTTTTCTGTGCATGGTCTGACAAGCCTGTTTTACCATAGTGAAGAAATTTAATGTGATGTTTATGTTGGGTCATCCTGTTTTCCCTATGTAGGATAGGTTGCAGGTGTATTGAATTTTGTGAATCCTGGGTAAGCAAGATAGGAAAAGGGGATCTTTGGATGAGCAGAGTATACTCTTTAATTTTATAGGAGGTTTGAAAGTTGCCTTCATAAATTAAAGATACCAAAAAATTATATACTTGGTTTAATCCCTTATTCAAGTGTAAGCAAAGCAGGAGCAACTCATTGTAAAGGTGGTATGACTTCACATCACTTGCCTTAGTATCCCAAAATGCAAAGCACATCTCCTTGCGGACATGTATAATGCTATGCATTATGGGAAGGGTTACTACCTAAGCTTGTTTCGACCTTTATTGAGGTCTCTTCAGTGAGAGTTAGACCCAGAGGTGATACCAAGGTTGAAGTAATGCAGAAGTCATGTTTCATATATGAGTTACTTTCATATATGAGTGCTTTGCATAATGGGACAAGTTGCTTTCATGTTGTATTTATGTAGTGTTCTATTTTTTCTGATATTCCCCTAATGTACGGTATGGTTATGCCCTTCTTGTAATTTTTTTTGCTCTTCATGGTGTTATTGTGCAGCATCTTGTGAACTGTTTTTTTGTTGTAGCCATTTTTTATGAATGTTTAACTAATAATTTCAAATTCCGTCTTTAGCACCTGCTCATTGGAGCACATTGTTAGGGCTCTATGATTGCATTTGCTGATGAGCTCTAATTTTTATGTTGGATGGTGGTAGTATGAATTTTTCTATATGTATTGGCCTGTGTGTGTGTAGGTTTGAGGTAGACCGTGAAGGAAAGACACCCTGAGAGAAGACGTGTGAGAAGTGTATCTAGAAAAGGAAGAGTTGTGTTGTTTGTTCAGATGACTTAAAAATATATTTAATGTTTCACGGTTGTGTGACCAAATTGCAAATATATTATCAACATATCTGAGGCAGAGTTTGGACTTTAGGCTTGCTGAATCTAGAGCTCATTGCCCGAAGTCTTCCATGTAAAAGTTAGCCATAGGAGAGAAAGTGGTGAGCCCATGATTAAACCTTCTTTTTTTTTTCAGGTAGAAATTATTTTGCAATACCACGTCTGTCACATTGAAAAATGTCTAAAATTCCTCCTCTCCAATGCTGATAAAATACTGATGGAAACATTCAATATACTAAATTATAATAAACAACTAAATTGCAATTTAACCAAAGTGGAAAAATTAGTCCTTAAATTTCTAAGAAATAACCAAGACATCATTATTAGCAGGGCAGACAAAAGCAATTCTTCCATCATAAAACTTATATTGAAAAAATGAACCAATTGGTATCCAACCATAACACACACCAGTTGGTTAATTACAACTTTAAAACCGCATCAAAAAAAAAAAAAAAAAAAAAAACAGACTTAATCAACTCAGTGATCACTTGGCTAGAGGAAACAATTAAAATGGTGTTACCACATTATTCCTGCACTCCCAGAATTTATGGCCTTCCAAAAATACACAAAACAAACACACCACTATAACCTATCGTGGAAGAAGGAATCAACGATACCAATTATAACTTAGCCAAAAACGTAGCGGCTACACTCAAGCAGCTCATATTTCATTCCCCCTCCTACATAAAAAGTACACAACACTTCATCAACAAAATTAAAAGCATTATTTTCAACAACGGAGATATATTAATCAGCTTTGATGTAACTCTCCGATGTCCTGATCAGTGATACTATTCTTCTCATAGAGAACATATTGCTGCCTGATATCATGGCCCTCTTTCCCCATATACTTCGCTCCGGATAATTCATGTAGCAAAGTAATTTCCACCTGCAAAAAGAAGATATGGCCACAGGCTCACTACTTTCTCCCCTATAGGTAACTTTCACATCAAATAGTTTGAGCAACGAGTTCTAGATTCAGCAAGCATAAAGATCAAAGTCTGGCTGAGATATGTTTAAAATATATTCGCCATTTGGCCCCACAGCCAAAACATTAAATATATTCCTAAGTCACCTGAACAAACAACACAAACGTATACAATTTACCATCAAGATTGAAAACAATCCCTTTTCTAGACACTTTTGTCACACATCTTCCTGCAGTCTACCTTTCCTTCACAGTCTACCTCAAACCCACACACAGGCCAAATCAAACACAAAAATTCATACCACCATCCAACACAAAAACTAGAGGTCATCAGCACCGACAATAATAGAGCCTAATAATTTGCTTCCATGAGTAGGTGCTAAAGAAGAAATTTGAAATTATTTGTCAAACTTTCATAAAAAAATGGCTACAACAAAAAAAAAACAGTTCATAAGATTCTCCTCAATCAAAAAAAATTACAAAGAATACCATAACCATACCATGCATTAGGGGAATATCCTTAAACACAACAAGGAATTTCCATTAAATTCCTTCACTCTGGTGAAGGAATGGAAAAATTTAAGGAAAGGTCAAATGATGCACTTCAAAAATGTCACAGAATCAACTGGAGAGAAACCAAGTGCTTACACTGCACGTAACCTGATTTGCAAGAAAATTCAAGGAAGCTTGTGAGATGATGAAATATCCTCCTCAACAAGAATGATGGATTAGTAATTCCAAGAATCTGGAGGACCCACTATAACTAATATGGCACCCAATATATGATGGCCAAACACCAACAGGAGAAAACCTTAAGAGAAGAGGACATGAGAGAGATGTGTTCAATGTAGTTCCAGTGTATATTTTTTAAATTACTTGTATGTTATTTTACTTATTATTTACGTAAAAAATATTATTTATGTTAAGTAATTTTTATATATATTAAAAAAAAAAATTTTCTGGCAGAGTTGGGCTTGTGTACCATGCATATTCTCCTGTATGTTTTGTTTTCCTAATGATGACCTCAATACTGAGGTCAAAATGCCAAGTGTTATTTGCTTAATTGCCTCCATAAATTTTACACAATGAATTAAGATGTTTATATTTCTTTGTATAACAATTTAACATGGCCCTATCTACACACACACACACACACACTTCATTACCTTTGAGAGGTTAAAGGTGTGAAATAGATGAATGAAGAGCTTAAGCATTCTGCAATCTGGAAGAAAGCATTATGGAGGCAGCACAAGAAGAGTGATAATAATTAGTTGCATGAAGAGTACCAAGAGCAAGCAAGGAAGCTGACTTGCTTAGTATCACTAACAAAAGTGCAACATGAGCAGCAGTTAGCTAATGATGCCAAGAAATATCCCAGGGAGTTTTCCTATAAATGGCTAGTAGAAGAAAGAATAGTTATGGAAAAATGATAATGCTTGGTGAAATTGGTAGAATGATGACCACCATTGAAAATGTAGTTTGAGATATTAAATATCTTTAATAAATGAGCTGTTGTGTTTGTATACAAATGCTACAAGTATAAGAAACAAGGCTGATGAAATGGTTGCATTAATTGCATCTGTTCACCCAAAGATTGTCGGAATAAGTGAGACATGGGTGGAAGAGAATGACATCCTGACAGGAATAGAGATGGAAGGGTATGATGTGTTTCGTGAGGATAGAAGGAGTAAAAATGAAGGGGGAATGCTATTGATGATAGTGAAAGAGTTATGTCCATACAAAGTAAAGATGCAAAAGCGAAATAGTGCCAGTGGTTTTGAGGCATTATGGTGTGAGATAGAGGTGAATGGAATCAAATACTTGGTTGGATGTTGTTATAGACCAGGTAATGTGGATGGTGGTGATAATGAAATGTATAATCAATTTAGCCAAGCAAAGAAGAAAAGGGTGATCATTATGGGCGATTTTAATTATGGCAATATAGACTGGAATGATGAGATAACGATTGGAAGTAAAGAAAATCAGTTTCTTGAGTTTTTGAGAGATAACTACCTCAGACAGTATATAACAGAGGCATGCGAGGATTGAGGGCCTTGGATCTGGTCATCTCATCAGAGGATGTAATTATAAATGAGGTGTCAAATTATCCACCAATTGGTGAGAGTGACCATGAGGTGATTACCTGGGTGGTTGCCAGCAGTGTGAGGACCTCTGTGAGAAAAGGGTATGTGTGGAACTACGGGGAGGGGGGGGGGATTATGAAGAGCTCAGGAGACAGCTTGTGGGTGTAGCATGGAATGAGGAGTTAGCTGGAAAAGAGAACAATGCAGCTTGGGGGATTTTCAAAAACTATCTAGTAGTTGCAATGTGTAAGTGTATTCCAAGGGTGAGAAGGTTAAATAAGGTACGTGTGAGATGGATGAATAAAGAGATTAAGCATGTGATACAGAGAAAGAGGACATTGTGGAGGCAGCACAAGATGGAAGGGTATAAGTGGAAATAACCAATTCCATGAGGTCTACAAAGACCAGGCAAAGAGGGTGACTTGGTTGGTGAGGGTAGCTAAAGAGAAGTTTGAACAGCAGCTAGCTAATGAAGCCAATAAGAATCCTAAGGAGTTCTTTCGATATCTTGTCAGCAAAAGAAAGAATGATTATGGAAGGATGACATTGATAGGAGAAAATGGTATAAAGCTAGCTGTTGCAGAATGTGTGATAGAGATACTTAATGATCAGTTCATAAATGTCTTTCAATTTTGTGAATGTGATTTCATGGAGAGATTGAAAGCAGCAGATGATGTGGAGGAGAGACTGACTGTAAGTGAGCAAGAGGTGTATGGGGAGTTGAGTAAACTAAATGTTAATAAGACTGTGGGACTTGATAATATATCACCACATATTCTGAAGGAATGTGCCAGGGAGTTGACACCTATCTTGACATATTTTTTTAATACGAGTCTTGCACTCGGTCAAGTCCCTAAGGAGTGGAATGAAGACAAGATTGTGCCGCTTCAAAAAGGAGGTGATCGAACTCGAGCATCAAACTATAGGCCTATCTGTGTGTCAGTTGTTGCGGTTAAGTTGTTGGAGAAGCTTGTGAGAATTAGGATCCAGAGTTGGGTTGACAACAATGGTATTATCTTTGATGGATAGCATGGATTTGCTAAAGGGAGGTCATGTTTTAGTAATCTACTTACTTATTACAATAAAGTGACTGCTTCCTATGACACAGTACAAGGATACTCAGTAATATACTTGCATTTCGCAAAGGCTTTTGATAGATTACTTCATGATAAGTTGACAGTCAAACTAGAGCAAATGGGGTTGGATATTAGATTAGTGCATTTGATTAGAGACTGGCTATCTGATAGGTATCAACAAGTTGTGTATGTGGGAGTGATATCCAGGAAAAGAAAGTCACTAGTGGAGTGCCTCAGGGGTCTGTTTTAGGGCCATTACTGTTTAACTTGTATATTAGTGATATAGGTGAAGATTGGGATTAAGATATTCAGTTGTGTGCAAGTGATGCAAAGTTGGGATGAACCAAGAAGAGTAGTGAAGATGTTGTGGCCTTACAAGAAGACTTGAATAAATTGAGTGATTGGGCATGGAAATGGGGATGTGAGATAAAGTGGAAGAAATAAGAGATCTTGGGGTGTAGTGGATAAGGATCTGAAATTTAGGAGGATACATAGCCAAAATTGTGAAGACAACACAAAGGTTTCTCGGAATGATGAGGAGGACACTGACATGTAGGAGTAGGGAGATTCTTGTTCCGTTGTATAAGGCTTTGATTAGGCCACACATGGACTATTGTAGTCAGATTTGGTCACCTGGTTTTCAGAAGGATGAAGAGATGTTGGAATGTATCCAAACGCAATTGACTAAGGTAGTTTCTGACCTCTGGAATATCGAGTATGGGGAAAGATTGAGAAGATGTAATTTGCAGAGTCTGGTGGACAGGAGGAAAAGGGGAGATATGATAGAGACCTAGAAGTTGGTAAGGAGTTGATATACGATCAATGCTGGAGAAGTTCTACAGAAAATAGTGGGAGATCAGGGGAGAACCAGAGGTCATCCCTGTAAACCGTATAAAAAAGGTGTGAGTAGGGGAGTAAGAGACAGGTTTTTTTGTGCAGAGTTGTAAATGATTGGAATGCCTTGCTTGAGAGTTTGGTGTCTGCAAGGAGTTTGAATGTGTTCAAGTTACGGTATGATGAGCTGTGTGTATGTGATAAAAGGACCTCTCAGATGAGTCTTTGACTTCATGAGGTCTTGGGGTAATAATAATAATATGCAATTCATAAAGCAATGAGCAATCCGTATTTCATCATTATAAATGTGACATCATGCAGAACTTGACTGTTGTGGGAAAAGTGGAGGAGGGACTGATGGTGAGTGAGTGAGCGAGCAGGATGTATATGGAGAATTGAATAAAACAGTGATTTTAGTAAGGCTTTAGGGCTTGGTGATATGTCATCACATGTTTTGAGAAAATGTTCTAGGGGAGTTAAAAACACCATTTTAACATGAGCCTTACACTGGGCCTAAATTCGGCAGAGTGGAAAATTGTTAGGATTCATAAGATAGGTGATTAGACTAAGACTTTGAATGATAGGCCACTCTTTGTATCTGAAGTTTTGGTTAAAGTGTTGGATTAATTTTTCATCACCTGGATTCATAATTGGGTTGACAACTTGAACTTTGCTTTGATGGACAGCATGAGTTTGTTAAAGGAAGATCATGTTTTGCAATCTACTTACTTATTATAACAAGGTGACAAATGCATTGGATATTTAGATTTTGCAAATATCTTTACCACATGAGAAGCTCGTAATTAAATTGGCATGGATAGGATTGGACAGTTTGAAAAGCTTTAAAATTTGGAAAGAAGCAAAGATGGGATCAAAAGCATACAGTGGGATATTTTAGAGGTGGTGGAGGAGATAAGTGATGTGAGAGTAGTGATGGATAAGAATCTGAAATTTTGAGGACAGTACAACTGATTATTATAATGATGCAAAGGACAGTTTCTTGTAGAAGTAAGAAGAAGATATGGTTCAATTGTATAAGGCTTTGATCAGGCTACATATGAATTACTGTGCACAGATTTGATTACCAGGTTTTCAAAAGGCTGAAGAAGTATTGGAAAGGATTCTGAGATGATTACTATGGTTATCCCAGATGATTTCTGGAATGTTGCACATGAGTAAAAATTGTGCTTAAAAATGCAATTTGCAAAGTCCCTGGTGGATATGATGGAGAGGGTTGGGGGGGGGGTATTATTAAGACACATAAGTTGGTAAGGAGTTATTACCAGATTAATGTGAGGGGTTTTTCACAGAATAGGAAGACACTGAGAGAATGAGAAGCTACTCCTTGAAGCTTTATAAGGAAGGTGTAAGCTTTATAAGGAAGGCATTGAGGAGAGCTCAGTTCTTTCCATGGAGAATGGTGAGTAACAGGAATGCATTGACTTCAGTATAGTGAGTACAGAGACAGTAAATGCTTTTATGGTAGAGCATGATAAGTTATGCATGAGAGTGGGATCTCCCACGACATATCTTTTAACTCTGTGGAGGTGTAATGGCGATAATAATCATAATTACTATGGAAAATTATTAAATGAGATAAACAGCATCAGAACAATGTCAAAAAATATCCAAGAGATATGCAGTCAGTTATATATCTCATTACTGAAAGTAGCTATCAAAAATGTAAAATATAGAAAGGCAATTGAAGATGATATTTAACTAGAAACTCAAATGTGGAGGTGTAAAAATATTATAGGTATTACACTGCACAATTTAGTGTAGTCACCATAATTAAATTCTAAATCATTGTTATAAAAAATGTAAAACATAGAAATACATGCACTAACAATGAACTCACAATCATCTCTGGCAACCCATTATACTCGTTCCTTCTCCAAGCAAAAAATAGTTTCCTCACTCTAGCCAAGTGTAACTCAACTTTCATTGATGATATCTTTTTTTGTCTTTCTCTCCTGCAGTCACCAGTTGGAGGGAGCAGGGGGGGGGAGGATTCTCCTGAATCTATCCTATAAGACCCAGTGGTTACTATATATAATTCCCCCTTATTTCCTCTTCTACAGATTTTCTAATCCAAACCTTCAGTCTGTCTTCATAGGAAACATTCTATAAACCTGTTGACATTTTGATCATCCACCTCTGAATTCTCTGCACCATTTATTCATTGCCAAATTTGAACACAGTAGTCTAGATGTGGCTGTATCACAGCCTAATAAAGAGGGACAATAACTTTATTTCTATTTGTCAATGTGTTTTTTCAACATCTAAGTGACTCTTTTACTTTTTACTCACTGTGGCATTATTATTATTAGGAGAGACTTCCATGGAGCCAGGTACTCATTGAGAAAGGCCATGTACTACACACACTAGCTATCATATTTGTTCTTGAATTCATTCACACTATTTCCACACACAACATCCATTAGCAATCTATTCCAATGCCACACCACTCTATGAGAGAAAAATCTAGATCTCATCCCCTTTCTTGACAACATTCATTCTCTGCTTCCAAGGATGCCCTTTCATCCTTTCCCTACCCTCCATAAAAAATTCTATCAGCTGAAATCTCTTTCAGAAGTTTGTAAGTCTCGGTCACATCACTGCACTTTCTCCTGCTTGTTGCTGGTTTCTGCAGTCTACAAATTCTCAGTATGTCTTCATAATCACTATTCCACAATCCTGATTTATTTTTAACACTCTCCTCTGCACTCTCTACTGTATCAGAATCACCACAGAAACAAGAGACCTGACCTGCACGTAATAGTCCAGGTGAGGTCTTATCAAGGCCTTTTAATTGACATCCTTATCTTTACATGTCAAAGTTCATTTTAGCATTGCAGTTGTTTTCTGAGTTGTATTTACAATTCTTGGTATATGGATCTTGAACATCAACTCCCTATATACTAAAACTCCAAGATCCCTTTCCTTTTCTTACTCAGACTTAGTTTTCTCTACAACAATTGTGACTGTTCTGGCCTGTTGCTTATAATTTTCATAAACATCATCCTTATTCATATGGTGTTCCTTCCACATCATCCTTTTCTTTCCTGTTGATATCCTTCCCATCCAACAACGGATACCATGGTGCAGACTCTACCATACTCCTCAATTGGTCATAATTGCCTGCTTTGTAGTTCAGTATATAACCTTTTCTGGATGGAATATTCTTAAAATTACTCGCTTCCCAAGTGAGTACCACATAATCACTATCATCAACTGGAGGCAGAATAGTCACGACTTTACCAAAATCCCCTTTGAAACCGTAATTAAGTCTAATGCTTTTTGACTGTGAGTTCCTTCTGTCATGTGTTGATTGAGGAAGTTCACAACAGTTCAGTAAATTCAATCTCATTCTTCTCACAAGATTTTGCTGATGTCCAATCAATGTTTGGACATTGGATGTGAAAATTCTTTTCACACCAAGTGTCTTTATTTGATGATGCATTTCTTTGTTACTAGCAACCATTAGGTCTGTAACAACACCCTGCTATGTATTCTATCTTATTAATCCACCTTACACCAGATAGCATCAAACTCGCTGCCAGATGAAAAGCTTACCAGTATTACAGTCATAGGTCTCAATATACTCCCTGAACTTCAAATCTCAAGCATCATCAACATCCCTAGTCTCTATTATACAATGAAGCCTGTGGAGAATTCATTACTAAACAAACACATGTAATAACCACAGTAATAAGTTTTAGTAAGTAAATAATTATGAAGAAATACCAACTTGCTACTACCTACAAACCCATCAACCAGATCTATAACTTGTTACCTTCTCCTAAAGACAAACTCTCACCTTTGATGCTACCTGGTGTATACGAGGTTCCATGCTCCTGTAAATTGTCTTGCTATGGACAGACAGGTAGATCTATTCTGAAATGCATTTCGAAACATCAACACCATATCCATCTTATCAAACCGCACAGATCTGGCCTCGCTCAACACTGTGTTGAAAACCCAAACCATAGGATCCATTGAGAAAAATAAATGCTGAAGCCCTACATCACAGACCAAATCTAAACCGTAATGATGTTCTTGCTATTCCTAAAGTATGGGAAATTGTCAAACAATTGTTATGTTTTTAGTGTAATTATTTAGTGCTTGTTAAATTACTTAAGAAATTTACAACGTACAAATGATATAAATTAAAATTAAACCTTTAATCTAAAGTTCTGTGAAAATGGCAACATCACGTTGCCATTTTCACAGGAACTTAAAATAAAGACACATGCACATAGGCACTACACACAGTAACTGAGGATGAAGCAGGAAGCTGTTGTTTCTCCTAAAAGTCCTGATGGTGCACCTTAGTGGGCTATATAAGTATTCTCGGCTGTTGGGCTGAAGGTCTTCTGATGTAAGTCTCCCAAATTTGGGGCAGTCTCATGCAACCAAATTTGTTGAGGTTTGGCATATTTCTTAGGGCTGAGGCTGATTCCATGAATAGCCTTCCAAATTTGAATTTACTAAGGTG
The DNA here is from genome assembly GCF_054136105.1 of Typopeltis vanoorti. NCBI lineage: Eukaryota > Metazoa > Arthropoda > Arachnida > Uropygi > Thelyphonidae > Typopeltis > Typopeltis vanoorti. The sequence continues at coordinate 33,280,422 of NC_143551.1, forward strand.
TATACCCATGGCTTTCTTCCACCGTATTCTGTGGCGAGTATCCAGAGCATGGTCTGCAAGACCAGAGTGACTGTACTGGTGAAAACGGATGTAGTCCTTGTGTTCTGATATTTGCTGTCCTGCCTGCTTACAGCTGCAAGGGACCTGGTATACACCAAGTAGGTCTAAGGGAGGTGGTTGGTCTTTAGTGGAGTGGATAAGGGACACCAGTTTTTTATATGGTCTGTAACAAGAGGTCAAGTTACGTTTTTTTAGGATTTTGGTAATTTTTTCCGAGGTACCTCGGATGTAGGGAATGGTGATGGATTTAGAATAATACTTGTTGTGAATGGGGGGGGGTTAGTTAACTGGTGTCAATATTTTTTGGATTTTTTAGGGGAGTAGCCATTGGCTGAGAAAGTGTTGAGGATGTGGTTTAGTTCAGTGGTTAGGGCATTGTCATTTGAACAGATAAGTTTAGCCCTGTTGTGTAGTGTCTTAATAACTCCATATTGTTGTGGGGGGAGGGAAACCCACCCATACAGGCAGATACATTGGTGAATGTATCTGCCTGTATGTGTGGGTTTTCTATAAACTGAGAAAACCAAGGTTCCATCAGCTGGCAGGTGACTAGTGTGTCTAAGAAAGGAAGGCTGTTGTTTTTCTTCTTTTCCAGGGTGAACTTGATTCTGTGATGTTGGTTGTTTAAGTGTGTTAGGAAGGAGAGGAGTGTATCAGAGCCATGTGGCCAAATAGCGAACACGTCATACAACTTAGTGAAGCCATATGGTTGGTTTCTGTGGGGCAGAGTTTAAGGCTTTCTCTTCAAAAGTCTCCACAAAAAAGTTGGCCAAGGGTGGGGAGAGTGGTGAAGCCATATGGTTGGTTTCTGTGGGGCAGAGTTTAAGGCTTTCTCTTCAAAAGTCTCCACAAAAAAGTTGGCCAAGGGTGGGGAGAGTGGTGAACCCATATCTGTCCCCTCTATTTGTTTTGTAGAATTTTCCTTGCCAAACGAAATAGCCTGAGTTCATAGTGAACTGAAATAAGGCTGAGATATCGGGAGGAAATTTAGCTTGAAATGGTGGCACTAGTGTAATTGGTGAATGTGGTGGTCGTGTTTAGTTAGTCTAGAAAAAGTGTTTTTAAATTTCAATATAGTGTGGTTTTTTGTCTCAAATTGTGCAGAAGTTGTGCATCGGTTAGATACAAGTGTCCTTTAGTGGTGTTATTTCAACGTGTAAACATGGCATCCAACAAGAAACGTACGTCAGCGGTGCGCAGGACTTCTACTTCTACATGAAAGGCTGGCTCAACATTATATTTTTCGCAATGGATGCATTGTGGAAACTGCTACATGTATGCGCTGAAGAATGTGAAGAATCTGTGGTCGGTCTGGCTAAATAAGAAGAACGAAAATGTCGACTTATGTGAGAAGTGTCGGGATAGGCTGGAGCATTTAGGAATGTAAGCTGACATTGGTACCGTAGCAGAAGAACTTCGGCGGGGTTCATGAAAATGAAAAATGACCTTCATCTTCTGCATGAAGAATTGGAAGTGCTCAGTAAGGAGATACTGGAAGTTAAAACTGAGTTTAATGTGTTAAACAGAGAAATTAGGACTATAGAGATTACTTTAGCTGAAGTAACAAGAACAGGATTAAGTATGGGTGAGTCTTTGATGAATGATGCAGTAGGGGGGGTAAGTAATAGAGCGTTGAGTAATGAAACTAGGAGAGTCATGCTGAATAGCGTAGAAAATGAGTCCATGAGTGACGCTTGTGTGGACTTGAATGAAGTTAAGAGTGGTGAGATATATGGTGATTCTATGATTAAGGGTATGGAGAGTGGTATGCATGAGGAGTGCTTCGCTGGTGGGACAATAGAAAGAGTGGCTTTACCAATAAAGAGAGGGCATGAAGCAGACAAGATGATAGTTATGGTGGGTACAAATGACCTGAGTGGTGGTATAAATCGGGTAGGAAAAGATTTAAGAACATTATTAGATATTGTGAAGAGGAAAAGTGTCAATGGGAGGATAGTGTGTATGCTGCCTCGTTTTGACAATTATGAGTTAAGTAGACGAGCGATGATAATAAATGATATGATTGCAAGAATGTGCAAAAAAAGAGTTCTGGAATTTGTCGATGTTTGGAGTGTGTTTGAAGGAAAAAGACAGTTGTATGCTAGAGATGGACTGCATCTAAATATGGAAGGACATAATCGATTGAAGAAGTTACTGTTTTCTGAACAAGTTGAAGTAATTGGACAGGGAAACTAATATTGAAAAGGTTGAGTGTAAGAGAGAGAAACTTAAGCACTGATTGTATATTTATTGATCTTTATACGCAGAATAAATTGCAGAAGAGAGGGGATAAAAATCGGCATGGGACTACTGAAATTAGTGACTTATATATCAGTTCTAAAGCCGGAACAAGATCTAGAGGGAATTTGCAATTTTTGTATACCAATGCAAGAAGCATTCGAAATAAGACAGAAGAATTTTTGGCATTAGTCAGTGCAATCTCACCAAAAGTAGGCATTAGTGAAACTTGGCTGTCAGCAGAAGATGTAGTCACTGGAATTGAATGTGATGGGGAGGATAGAGAAGATAGAACAGGGGGAGGAGTACTGTTGATGATAGCTGATGTGTTGCAGACAAAGAAAGTAGTATATCAAGATGACAGACATGTGAATTAGAGTTCATTTGAGGCAGTCTGGTGTGAAATAGTGACCATTGCAACCAAATATACAGTTGGATGCTACTATAGGCCAAGGAGTACAGGGGGAGATATTGAATTCGTGCATCAGCAAATTAGGGCAATGAGTGCAGGTTTAGTGATTATTATGGGGGATTTTAATTACGGTGATATCAATTGGAAGGAGGAAATATCACGTCGCAAAAAGGAAATGGAGTTCATACATTTTCTACGAGATAATTACTTGAAACAGCACATAACTGAAGGGACACGTGGTGTGAGAGTGTTGGACCTGGTTATTGGTTCAGAGGTTATATGCATAAGTAAAGTGTCCTCATTACCTCCAATTGGTGAAAGCGATCATGTGGTATTGACTTGGGAGGTTGCAAAATCTGTTGATTTTTCTGTTAAGAAAGGGTATATATGGAACTACAGGTTAGGTAATTATAACAAGCCTCGGAGTGAGCTTGCAGCCATCCCATGGCAGAACATATTGCATGGGAAAGATGTTAGCAGTGCATGAGATAAAATCAGCAGGTATCTGAGGAAAGCAATATCAGATTGCGTCCCCATGGTCAGGAAGTCAAACAAGGCAGGCGTTAGATGGATGAGCAGTAGTATCAAGATTGATCTGCAAAAAAAGAAAATGTTATGGAGAATTTACAAGGAGAAAGGCGATCAGTACACCCATGAGCAGTACAAGGATCAAGCTAGGAAGGTCACCAGCATAAGAAAAGCTAAATCAGATTATGAGAAGACCTTAGCCAAAGAGATCAAGGGTAATCCCAGAGAATTCTTCCGCTGTGAAGCAAGTAAAAGGAAGAATGACTTCGGAAGGATAACTTTAGTGAGTGCTGATGGTATTGAGGTGACAAAATCAGATGTAATAGTCGAGTTACTGAGTGATCACTTTTCAAAAGTCTATCACCCAAGTGAGGATATCTCTGTACCTGTAGCAATAACTAATGTAAGAATTGAAGCTAAGAAATCAGAGGTATTTAATATATTTCAAAATTTAAATGCCAACACTGCTCTAGGCTTAGATGGAATATCAGCTCAGGTGTTGCGTGAATGTGCAAATGAATTGTCAACCCCCTCTTTCTTGGATATTTAATTTAAGTTTGAACTCTGGTATGGTCCCTAGGGAGTGGAAGATCCACACCCTAGGGATCACCATCTCAGGAGTAGTGGTAAAAGTATTGGAAAAGTTGGTTAAAGACAAAATTCAAGAATGGATGGATCAGGATATGATATGATACTCTATAGAGGCCAACATGGTTTTGTTAAAGATAGATTCTGCCTTAGCAATCTATTAACTTTTCATAATAGAATGACATCTGAGTTGGACAAAGGAACTGGCTAGACAGTGGTACTTCTGGATTTTGCTAAGGCTTTTGACAGGATACCCCATGGAACACTGCTATGCAAATTGGAGCAGATAGGAATGGATACTCAGTTGGTGATATAGATAGGAGAATGGCTCAGGGAGAGATAACAGAAGGTGGTGTATAGAGGAGCCGAGTCCAGGATGAGGCAGGTGACCAGTGGTGTGCCTCAGGGCTCTGTGCTTGGGCCATTGTTGTTTAATTTGTATATAAATGATATAGGAAATGGCTTAAAGGGAGATATTCACTTGTTTGCTGATGATGCAAAGTCGGGTAGCGCAATAAAATATCAAGCTGATGTTGAAAGTTTGCAGGATGATTTAAATAAGCTGGCAGAATGGGCAAAAGATAATGGATGTCAGTTCAATGCGGAAAAGTGTAAATCATGCATTTTGGGATTAAAAGATTACCAGCAGTGTACTACATTAATGGAAATGTACTCGAAGAGATTGATGAGGCTAGGGACTTGGGGGGTGTTGTTAGATAGGAAGATAAAGTTCAGAGGACACGTTGCAAAGGTATCCAAATTGCACATAGGATTACTTGGTTGTTGAGGAATAGACTGACATCCAGAGAAGAGGTTATTATTCCCCTTTATAAAGCATTGGTACTTCCACATTTGGATTACTGTGCTCAGGTCTGGTCACCTGGATTCCTTGGAGATGAGGAGGCTGTGTAGAGGGTTCAGAGAACAGTGACCAAGTTGGTGAGTGATGTAAAAAATGCTCCCTACATTGATAGATTGAGAGCTTGTAGATTGCAGAGGTTGGTTGATAGGTGGAGAAGAGGGAATATGGTAGAAACATTTAAATTACTGAAAGGTTTTTATAAGATTGATGCAGGGGAAATGTTTCAGCTGTGTGATAGTGATGGAAGAACAAGAGGTCATTCCTGGAAATTAAAGAAGAGTGTGGTTAACAAGGGTGTCAGAACAAGGTTTTTTGCCTGGAGGGTGGTGAATGAGTGGAATTCATTGCCTGACTTAGTTGTGAGCTCTTCGTCTGTAAATGAATTCAAGAAGAGATATAACAGATATTGTTTTGCTAGTTTGGGTCTCCCGCGATGAGTCTGACTCTATGGAGATGCCTGTAATAATAATAATTATTATTATTATTATTCAAGCCTCCATGGAGTCAAAAGACTCGGCGTGGGAGGTCCTTCCTAACAAACACAGTCTATCAAGCCTCAGCTAGGGGAGATCCCCCCCCCCCCAAGAAACACAAAGTCTATCAATGTAGGAAGCAATTTTAACACCACTCACCAACTTGGTCACTGTTCTCTGAACCCTCTACACAGCCCACCCTCCTCATCTCCAAGGAATCCAGGTGACCAGACCTGAGCACAGTAATCCAAATGTGGAAGTACCAGTGCTTTATAAAGGGGAATAATAACCTCTTCTCTGGATGTTAGTCTGTTCCTCAACAACCAAGTAATCCTATCCTACCACTCCTTGAACTCATTGACTGTTCTCGCTCTCATCACTACATCAGACAATGCATTCCATGGTTCAACCACCCTCCATGCAAAGAAACCACCTCACTCTCTTTCTCACAGTTTCCTTTCATTACTTCCAGGGATGGCCTCTTGTCATCACTCCTTCCCACTGTTCAACCAAGCAAAAGAACTCCCCAGTGTCAACCCTGTAACCACCTCTCAACAGTTTAAAAGTCTCAATCATATCACCTCTCCTTCTTCTATCCACCAAACCCTACAGTCCACATTCCCTCAGCCTATCCTCATAATCATCATTGTACAGTCCTGAAACTATCTTTGTTATCTGCCTTTGTACCCTTTCCACAGTTAATTTATCCTCTTCAAATCCTGGGGACCAAATCTGAGAACAGTAGTCCAAGTGTCGTCTGATCAGGGTCTTATACAACGTAATGATAAATGATTCTCCAGCACCCTTATCCCGTCCCTGTAGTGGTTCTCAGTAATAACTGCAAAATATCCCTTTACAGCTGCAATCACCTTTTGATTCAGAGAAAAAAATGCTGACCAGCAAGAGTTTTGGGAAGAGATAGAAAGTCAGAGGGAGCAAATCTGGGGAATAGAGTGGATGTTCCAACAATTCATAGCAATAATTCATGAATTAAAACAAAAAAAAAATTTGCTGCATCTGTTTTGTAACCCCCCCCCCCTCTAGTAATTCATGTTTCTATCATATCCTCTCTTTTAGACCTGTGAATCAAACCATCAATCTATCCTCATAGAGAGCATTTTTGTGGAATGCTCTCTCAGAGCCACCCCATTTTTGTTCTATAAAACCTAGTTGACAAAATCTGAGAACAGAGCAATTTTATCAAATTTTAGGTGCTTTTCAAATCCCCAAGTGAACTTTGTGTTATTCTGCCCATTTTTGCAATATGAACAATATTCTGAAATTCCTAATATGTATCCTCAAGAGGTGAATAGGATACTATGACAACCCTTTCTTTTAGTGTAGCTGAACAGTGATTAGCATGAGGGTGGTCTGAAAAGTTCTCAGCCTAACAATGAAAAAATGAATTTATTCATTTTATGAACCGTTGAGATACTAAGGCAGAAGCAGTAGGAGAGGTCCTTAATATCTCAATGGTTGGGTCTTTCCCCCACTGACGAGACCTCAATAAAGGTTGAAACCAATATGGGTAGTGGCCCTTCCCTTAATGCATAGCAGTATACACGTCTGCAAGGAGATGTGTTTTGCATTATGGGAGATACTGAGACAAGGAGTGATGAGAGCTTGGTCCACCTTTGCTCGGAGTTGCCTGGTGTTGCACCACTTTACTTCGGCCCTGAAGATATTTTCAGGTGCAAACTTTGTTTGCTTACACTTGGATAAAAGATTAAACTAAATTTATTATTTTAGTACGTTTCAGTTTGGCCACACTCGTGATGAGTCACTACATGTGTCACCTGCCATTGATGTTATTTTTCTCATAATTAGTTGGTCTCACACTGTGATGCTAATTTTTCCTCCCTCACAAACATCAAACTGACTGTGAATAAATTTGGTAGACATTATACTATTATTATTATGTGACACCTCCAGGGAGTCCAAAGACTCATTGAGGGAGGGCACCTACTCTATAACTCTGTCTCCACCACTCAATCCACCAACTACAACAAACCACAACTACACCAATGCCATCTACCTCCCACCACCACTAGTATTTTCACAGACATCATTGTCCACAGTGGGATTCAAACCTTTTGGCTTTTGGCTGGAGAGCAGATATACTAACCACTCACCAGCCAGGTTGGCCCAGTGTGTTTTCCTGCACTAATGATGCCAGAATATCTCCATTTGTTGATCACATTGCCAACCTGTGATTTTGGATGCTCCAATTGCATGGCAGTGGCCTATATGGACATGTCACCAATGTGACAGCCCAAGACACCTCTCTCGAAGTCACCGAGTTCACGTCATGTGCCCATACCACCTATATTCAGCTGCTACAATGAAATACTGCTTCCTACTATCTGTATACCAGTTTTTATATAAATTTTAAATATGAATGGTTTTAAATATGAATTCCAGTAATTGATGCGGTTTGTGCCATCTGCCCTACGCAAATTTGTCTCCTTATGGAAATCTAAAAATAAAAAATTTAAAAAAATTCCATTATAACACACACAGAGTGATCTCTCAATTATCCAACCTTCAAATAACCAAACCCTCAATTAACCAATCTCTGGATGCATTAATATGTCATCTGATTCTTGGTACAGCACCATGTAAATGTACATTCAAATAACATATCTTTAACTATACAAAGAAGTCAAAAAGAATTTGTTTTATTTGAACTAGTTTCTTGAAAACACTTTGTTTCACTTCATCTGGAAACAGCACAAATAAATCAAATAACTACAAGCAAAGTAATAACAGTTTAAAATTTCCAGTTAAACTGTTCCAGTTAAACAGCACATATACAGCACATATCTGTATATGTGCTGATTGCATTTTCTTTTATTCTGAACATCCTTGATGTGTTCTGCAGCTGATCTTGTTGTAGACATCTGGCTTTTTAAGTGGTAGATTTGGTGGTTAAAGAGGTATCAGATGACTGGAGATTTTGTTGATTGGGAAGAAAGTGACTTAGATTTTTTTTTTAGCAAAGCAATCTTATATTTTATCTGTGATTGATTGTATATATATGGAAGAATCATTGCTCCTTTATATTCTTGGTTTATTTGTTCTTCTTTTTGTTTTGGAGGTCGAGATAATTTTTTTTTTATTACTAATGTTCTCTTGTAGCCATTTTTTTGGAATGATAGTGTAGCTCTTGATTTCTTCTGTCTACATTCATGGAAATTCTATAAGCTCTGTTACATAAGGAACAGATGACTCCTATGTTTTATACTGGGTGGTGATGAGAAGTCGTGTGAAGATAACATCCTATTAGTTGGTTTCCAGTAGACCGAGAAGTTGAGATATTAAAGCAAAACACACTCAACTTATTTAACAAATTAAAGACCTATTTCTTTCTAATTCAACTGTGACTTTAATTTGAGGATGAATGTTGTTCAAGGAAGGTAGTAAAAATCTAAATGTGTAGTAGAACTAGGCCAGATGATAAGAATATCATTGACATATCTTTGCCAAATGTTTGGCCGTGTTCTCTGATACTGGAAGGCTATTTTTTTCAAACCACTCCATGAATAGGTCAGCTAACTTTGGAAAGAGAGGAGAACCCATAGCTACTGTTTCTTTCTGTTCAAAAAGTTCTTTTTCAAATTTGAAAAAGATATGATACCAAGAGAATCAGCAGATTTTCTTTGCATTCAAACAGCCTCCATCCTTTTACAAGCAAAATAACCTAAAAATTATGCCATAAAAGTAGAATCAAAGGGCTTAAAAAACAGTAAATAGGACCAAAACATCATAAATCTGATAACTGACTTAGGCAACTAAACAAGAGTCATTTTGAACTTTGCAGAATATATGGAAAAGATGAAGCACTCCTAGAAGACACAAACACTTATGGAAAGTTAGAACGAGATTCCACAGGATGTTTCCATAATAAAAATAAATACTTGAATTTAAAAAAAAAACAGTAACAAAACTTGCCATTGAGACCAATCGTTGATGCAAGATTCTCTCCATCTTCTTTATTATTATTATTATTAACATCTGACCTCCTTGAAGTCAGAGACTCAATGTAGGAGGTAAACACTATTGCACACAATGCTTATTCCACTGTGGTTTCAACTGATTCAATGTGTCTACATTCACAATACACTCAAGCAATGCCCACTCACCAACCACTCTCCATACAAAGAACTGTCTCATCACTCCTCTAATCACACCCTTCTTATACAGTTTTCAGTGATGGCTTCTTGTTCTACCCCCCCCCTCTCCCACTCTTTGAAAAATCTCTTCCATGTCAAACTGAAAACAACCCCTGACTAGCTTATGTCTCAATCATATCCCTCTCTTCTCCTATTCACGAGGTTCTGCAACTTACATTCTCTCAATCTGTCCTTGTACTCCACATTCCAAAGACCACTGACCACCTTTGTGAATCTTCTCTGGACGCTTTCCAACTTATCCTCATCACAATGAAAACCTGGCAACCAAATCTGTGCACAACAATCCATATGAGGCATGATCAAAGTCTTATGCAATGGCATCTTAACTTCTCTATTTCTGCATGTCAGGGTCCTCCATCATTCCCATTATCTGATGTGACCTCTTCACAACTTGTGCAATGTAGTTCCTGAATTTCAGGTCCTTGACAACCATTGCTCCTAGATCTCTCATCTTTGCCACTTCTTTTAAAGTTTTCCCACCAAGTGTATACTCTGCATTCCATTGTTGCTTACCAAATCTCAAACCTTACAATTTGCAATGTTGCACTGGCAGTTCTGCTTACCTGCCCATTCACGCAGTCTATTCAAGTCCTCTTGTGAGGCCATAACATTCGCTTGACTCTGCATTGCTCTCCCCAGTTTTGCATCATCTGCAGACAGCTGCATATCACTAGTTAAACCCATCCCAATATCATTAAATTAAACAACAATGGTCACAAAACTGACCCATGCGGTACACCACTAGTGACCTTTCTCTCTTTTGGGATACTCCATATACAACTTTCTGATACCTAACTGACAGCCAGTCACTGATCCAACTCAGTAGTCTGTTATTCAGTCCCATCTGTTTCAATTTATTTACCAGCTTGTGTGGCAGTCTATGGAAAGCTTTTGCAAAATCCAAGTACACTACTATATGCATCTCCCTTGTCCAAGGTATTTGTCACCTTGTTATAGTACATAAGTAAGTTAGTAAAACACGATCTCCCTTTAACAATCCCATAATGATAACCACAGAGAATACTGCTGTTATCAACCCATTTCTGTATGAGGCATGTGCACCTTCACCACAACTCCAGATATATAAACTGGCCTATACTTTTGTAGCTACAGCTCTATCACCACTTTTATGCAGTGGAAAAATTTTACCCTCCTTCCACTCCCTCGGAACCTGTACTGTTGCAAGACTTATTAAATAGGCATGCCAATACTACTGCCAATTTCCAGGAACATTCCCTTCAAATGTGTGGTGATATGTCATTAAATCCAATTGCCTTATTGACATCAAGTTTATTTAATTCCTCAAATAGCTCCTGCTCATTCACAATTAAGGCATCCTCTCCTATGTCCTCTACACTTAAGTTCCTCATGATTCTACCCGGATCAGGATGAAACATCCTTATTATCATCTTTATTATCTAAACATCTGAAAAACCCACTCAAATCTTGCATCAGGCAAACATCCTCTTATGCTAAGAACACAATATATTTCATAGTAAACATCAAAGGCATCACATTGGCTCCTACTGATATTATTATTATTATCATTATTACGTGACAGCTACAACATAAATGCAAGCCTGGACGTAGTAAATTTTTTCACAAATGTTCCACAAATAAAAATTATATAAATACTTCAAAAAGTCATATAAACCTTTTTAAGCATTGCATTAACAACGCTTTTGCTTTTCTTTTTTTCAAATTTGAAGATTAATTTTTTGAACAGAAAGAAGTATTACCTAACTCATGTAGGTAATACTTCTTTCTGTTGGAAGAGGGAAGAGAGAGGGCTCTTCCCTCTCTCTCTCTCTCTCCTATGTTAACTGACCTATTCATGGAGTGGTTTGAAAAAATAGCTTCCCAGTATCTGGGAACACAACCAAAAATTTGGCAAAGAAACTTGATATTTTTATCATCTGGCCTAGTTTTACTAGAAAAATTTGAAGTTTTTGTTACCTTCCTAAACAACATTCATCCTCAAATAGATTCACGGTTGAATTAGAAAGAAATAAGTCTTTACTGTTTTTGGATACATTCTTTGAGATATTAGAGAAAAACACACTCATCTTCTCTGTCTACAGAAAACTAATTAATAGGATGTTATCTTTACACAACTTTGCATCACCAGTCAGTACAAAAATAGGCATTATCATGTTCCTTACTTAATAGAGCCTACAGAATTTCAACATATATAGATAAAAGAAACCAAGAGCTATGGTATCTTAATTCTGTTATTTCAAAAAATGGCTACAACAGAACATTAGTCAAAAAAGAAATTCTATCTCAACTTCAAAACAAACAGTAGAACAAATACAGCAAGAATATAAAGGAGCAGTGATTCTTCTATATATCCAATCACTCACAGATAAAATAGTAAGCTTGCTTTGCCAAAAAATCTAAAAATCACTTTCTTCCCATTGAACAAAGTCTCAAGTCATCTTAAACCTCCTAAACCACATCTGCCAATTAAGAAACCAGGTGTCTACAAAATCAATTGCAGCTGTGGGCTATACTACATAGAACAAGCTGGCAGATCTGGGGAGATACACTGATCAAAAGACATCAAGAATGTTCAGAATGAAAGAAAGCATGAATGAGGGCTGGCAGCACATACAACAGATACAAAACATTTAGTAGACTGGTAACAAATTGAAATGCTCGACATTGATTGCTTTTATTCAATAGTGTTCAAAGAATCAGCTGAAATGATGAAGTATCCTCTATGAAAATATGTTGTGAGTGAATGTAGCAGTAAATTTGAGATGTGCTAAAAAAAGTGTTTTTAATTAGTGTATAGTGTGGCTTTTTATTGAAATTGTGATGCATTTTTTTCAGTTTGGATACACATGACCTTCAGTGGTGGTGGTGGTGTTGCAATTTTTTGTTGTTTATGCTGTTTTGCTACTTGTTTGTTACTGCTTCTGAAAATGGGGTCCATAAAGAAATATACATTGGTGGCACTGAAGGCTTCTGTACGAAAGTCTAGCTCAGCCTTGGATTTTTTGCAGTGGATGTGTTGCAAAATTTGCTATATGTGTGCACAGAAAAATGTGAAAGATTTGTGGACTTTTTGGATAAATGAGAACAAGAAAAGCATTAACATATGTGAAAATTGTCGTGTTAGATTAGAGCAACTGGAAATGGGAGCAAACATCGAGATCATAGTAGAAGAGCTTACGCAGGTATTAGTGAAAATGAAAAGTGAAATGAAACATCTACAAGATAATAATAAACATCTGAAGAAGAGATTGGCTGATGATAATGAGAAGAAGGAAGTTAGTATTACAAAGAAAGAGGCAAGTATATCATTGTATGGGGATCATTATGTGAAAACAAATAGTGCACAAAACATGCTTTACTGTTATAAGAATGAATCAAATAACTGATATGTTGCAGAAAAAGAAAGACTGGGTGTAAAAATTAGTGGTGGTCATTAGCACAAATGACTTAATTTGGGAAAAAAAGAATGTTGATAAAGACTTGAGAAAGTTGTTGCAGCAAGTAAAGAAGAATAATGTTGTTGGGAAAGTCATAGGCATGTTGCCCACATATGACAACAGTGAATTGAGAAGGAAAGCAAAGATAATGAATAGTAAGATGACTGAATTGTGTGAGGCAAAGTGGGTTCAATTTGTAAATCTACAGAGTGAATATGAAGGGATGATATTTAAAGTTGATGGATTACATTTGATTGGGTTTGGTGTTGGGCATTTAGAAAGGCTGTTGTTTTCTGAGAAGGCACAGAGTCAAGAAGTTAATGTGGTAAATGATCAGAGTCTACTTGTGAAGCAGCAAGATATCACAACTAGCATAAACAGATTGCACTACAGTAGGAAGATAGATATGAAGTTGAAGGTGTGGTTGCAGCAGCAGCAGCACAAGATGATGGAATGAATAATGGTTAGGATCAGACAAGCAGGAATGGAAATCAGAGTTAGGATCACGGAAATGGGAGTGGTAAGACTGAGAGAAGTGTGGTATAGCCATCAGGAATAGAGAATGTTGGTGTTGGTAGAATGGCCTCAAGGACACTTAGGGATTGTTATGTGTGTAGACAAAAGTAAGAAGTATTTGAAAGAAGAGCTGAGTTTGTTGCATTGATTGAATCAGTGTGCCCAAAGATAATTGGAATAAGTGAAACTTGGTTGTCTGAGGAGGATGTGAGGTTGGGAATAGAAATAGGATATATCGTTTTCTGGAAGGATAGAAATGTGAAAAGAGGAGGGAGGCTTCCACACTTTGTGGACACAAAGTGTAGAAGTTTATGGTGCATGCACAAATTTTGGAATCTCTGTGGTGTGAAGTTGAAATAAACAGGTTAGTATATCTGATAGGATGCTGTTATAGTCCAGGGAATGCAGAGGATAACTGATTGTGAAATGTTTATGCTAATTAGTTGGGCATGTAAAAAGAAGGTGATCCTGATGGAAGACTTTAACTGCAGGAATGTAGAATGGAAGGAGGAGATAGCGATAGTGCATGGGAACAAGGAGAGTGAATTTGTGATATTTCTGAGTGATAAGTATCTAAAGTAGCATGTGACTGAAGCAATTAGAGGCTTTAGTGTTTGGGATTTGGTGATAACTTCACAAGATGTAGTTGTTAATGAGGTGTTAACACTACTGCTGGTTGGTGAGAGTGATCAGGATGTGCTTGTTTGGGAAGTGGTGAAACAAGAAAATGTTACTGTCAAAAATGGATATATGTTGAAGTATAAAGCAGATGATTATAGGAAACTCTGTAGTTAGCATCTGTACATTGGGTAGATGAGCTGAGCAGAAAAGATGTTGACAGTGCATGGAAATTCACAAGGCAGTATGACACATGCAATGTATAACTGCATACCAAGGGTTTAGTAAGTCGATATTTCCATCACAGCTTGCTGTGATGGAAAACAAAATGCTATGGAGTAAGTACAAGACAGTTATTATTATTATTATTATTATTATTACCACGGGCTACTCCAGGAGTCCTTAGACTCATCGAGGGAGGCCCTAAACATCATGTTCACACAGCTGTTCAACATTCTCACAGTATCTATCATACCTTGCCTTGAACTCGCTCACTGTCATAGCACCCACAACAGACTCTGGCAGCTTATTCCACTCATTTACCACTCTAAAAGTAAAGAACCCAGCTCTAACACCCCTGCTAACCACGCTCTTGCCCAGCTTCCATGGGTGTCCCCTAGTTCTCCCACCACCAGTCCTGATCTCAAAAATATCATCTGAATTAATCCTATAGAATCCTTTTAGCAATTTGAATGTCTCAATCATATCTCCCCTTTTTCGCCTATCAACTAGTTTCTGCAACCCACAAATCTTCAACCTGTTCTCATATGGTGCATTCCATAGACCTGCTATCATCTTAGTCACTCGCCTCTGGATCCTCTCAACCTCCTCCCCATCAAGAAGGAACCGAGGTGACCAAATCTGGGTACAGTAGTCGAGATGAGGTCTTATCAGGGCTCGGTACAGAGGTACAATAACTTGTTTTTCTCTGCTCATCAAGGTATTTTTCAACAACCAAGTGAGTTGATGAGCTGATTTAGCTACTTTCGCAATGTGCCCCCTAAACTTCATCTCCCTATCCACCAACACTCCCAAGTCCCTGGCCTCATCAATCTCTTGGAGTACAGTTCCACCAATGTGGTATACTGCTGCTAATCTTTTCACTCCGAAATGCATAACCTTACATTTTGTCACATTAAATTGACATCCATTCTCCTTAGTCCAGAACTCCAATCTAAGTCATCTTGCAAGACTTTGACATCTTCTGCATTCACTATCGCCCTACCCAACTTTGCATCATCTGCGAACAAATGAACTGTCCCACTTAGACCATTCCCTATATCGTTAATGAACAGATTAAACAGCAGTGGTCCAAGAACAGAACCCTGTGGCACACCACTAGTCACAGGCCGTTTTTTGGACTCTACTCCTGAATAAACTACTCTTTGATATCTTTCCATCAACCACCCAGCTATCCATCTCACCAACCCTATATCCATTCCCATATGTTGTAGTTTACGGATTAGAATTCCATGTGGTATCCTGTCAAACGCCTTTGCCAGGTCCAGCAGTATCACTGTAAACCCAGTTGATGGTGATCTAATCCATGAATGAAGAGAATAAAATGCAGGCTAGAAAGGTGACAAGCATAATAAAGAAAGAAAAGGTGCAGTATGAGATGTGATTGGCTGGTCAGGCCAAGGTTAACTCAAAGGAATTTTTCCACTATATGGCAAGCAAGAGAAAGAATAATTATAGCAGGTTAAATAATTAAGGATAGTCATGGCAGCAGAATAACAGCTTCAAAGAATATAGTGGAAATATTATCGGCATATATCATACTGATGTAAATTAAAGATACCAAGAAATTAATTAATTAATTATATTCTTGGTTTAATCCTTTATCCAAGTTTAATCCTTTAACAAAGTTTGCCCCTGAAGTATTTTCAGCACTGGGCAACTCGTATATAGAAGCTAATGACTTCACATCACTTCCCTGTGGTTCATCCCACAGCGCCAGTTCTGCTTACCAAAAGTGGCCCACTGGGCACTCGCATCCTTTCGTCCGGGCTTTGAGCCAAGCAAGCCAGACTTCTCACCCATTTAAAGTTAGTATCCCATAATGCAATGCACATATACTTATGGATATATGTAATGCTATACATTATGGGAAGGGTCACTACCTGGATTCGACCTATATTCAGGTCTCATCAGTTGGAGCCAAATCCAGAGGTGATACTAATGCAGAAGCCATATTTCTATATACAAGTAGCCAAAAGGTGTCACATCTTATTATTATATCTGGCTCCCACCGATGAGATCTCAATAAAGGTTGAAACCAGTCTGGGTAGTGACTCTTCCCATAATGTATAACATTATATATATTAATAAAATAATTAATAATATATTAATAAAAAGGTATTGTTGAATGTGGTGGAAGTGAATGTACAGAACCAGGGAAACTAGAGTTATTAAGGGGGATGGGTGAGTAGATATGCAGATTTTAGAGAGACAGTTGAGTATGTAATAAGCCCAAGCGAGTAGGAAAGACCACAAATCAGAATGGGAGAGAGAGTATAAGGCATCAAAATAAGGATGGGACAAATCGGCTTCTTCAGTTCATGTATACAAATGCCAGAAGTATTAGGAACAAGAAGGAAGAATTTTTGGCCTTCGTTGGCACTTACAGACCACAGGTTATTGGCATTAGTGAAACATGGCTGACAGAAGATGACACAGCTAGTGGGATTGAATGTGAGGGGTATGGTGTGTTCAGGAGAGACAGGGAGAATAAAATGGGGGGAAGTGTGTTATTGATGATAGCGAATGAGCTACAGCCAAGGAGAATAGAAGTGGAACTGCAGGATAGAGAAAAGAGCACATTTGAGGCTATTTGGTGTGAGATTGAAACTAGCAGCATAAAATATACAGTTGGGTGCTGCTATAGACCAGGTAATGGAATAGATGGTGGATATAGTATGCATAAGCAAATAGAAGAAATGACTGGAAGGAGGGTAATTATTATGGGAGATTTCAACTATGGTAACATTGATTGGAAAGAGGAGAGGACACATGGGAGGAAGGAATTGGATTTTATGCTGTTATTAAAGGATAACTATCTGTGACAGCATGTAATGGAAAATACTAGGGGTCAGAGAGTGCTTGATCTAGTAATTGCATCTGAGAATATGGCTGTAACGAATATGAACACGTTGCCACCAATTGGTGAGAGCGATCATAGGGTCTTGACTTGGGAGGTGGCTAAAGGTGGGGAATTTACAATTAAGACAGGGTACATGTGGAATTATCAGGCTGGTAAGTATGACAAGCTTAGGAGATTGATTGGTACAGTGCCATGGCATGCAAAACTGCAAGGACTAGAAGTTCGCAGTGCATGGGAGGTGGTTAAGAAGTGTTTGCGTGAAGCAATGGCTGACTGTATACCTAGAGTCCGAATAATAAATCAAGTAGGAGTTAAATGGATGAATAACACCATTAAGCTTGAGCTGCAAAAAAAGAAACAACTATGGAGGGAATTTAAGGAGAAAGGTGACCGGCAGACACATGAACAGTATAAAGTCCAGGCCAGAAGGGTAACGAGTGTGGTAAGAAAAGCAAAAAAAGATTACGAAAGAATTGGCCATGCAGGCTAAAGACAATCCTAAACAGTTTTTTTGATATGTTGCAAGTAGAAGAAAAAATGTATATGGCACAATGATTTTAAAGAATGCCGATGGTAGGGAGATAACTGAATCAGTTGGTATAGTTGAATTACTGAGCGAGCACTTTGCAAGAGTCTATCATCCAGGTGGTGACATTGCAGAAATGAATGAACCAAAAGTTTATACGGGATTTGTAGTGAATGAGGTGGAGGTGAGTAGTCTATTACAAAACCTCAATTTCAATATGTGTGGGATTGGATGGTATACCAGCTCGTGTCGTACGTGAAGTGGCTAAAGAATTGTCAGTACCCTTGACCATTCTGTTTAATCTGAGTCTCGGGTCTGGGTTAGTCCCGAGGGGGAAAATAGTTCCACTGCATAAAGGAGGTTCCAAGACTGCTGTTGTAAATTACCGACCGATTGGCATATCAGGAATCGTTGTCAAGGTCTTGGAGAAACTAGTCAAGAGAAGAATACATGATTTGATAGAAGAAAATGGGATACTGTATGGGGAACAACATGGTTTTGTGAAGGGTTGATCATGCCTCAGTAATTTGATCATGTTTTATAGCACAGTAACGACTGAACAGGATAAGGGTAATGGATTTTTCAGTGATTCTACTGGACCTTACCAAGGCCTTTGATAGGATACCAAATGAAACTCTAATCAGCAAACTGGAGCAGATGGGGGTGGATATAGGGTTGGTGAGATGGATAGGAGGGTGGTTGATGGAGAGATACCAGAGAGTGGTTTATTCAGGAGTGGAGTCCAAAAGATGGCTTGTGACTAGTGGTGTGCCGCAGGGTTCTGTTCTTGGACCACTACTTTTCAATTTGTTCATTAACGATATAGGAAATGATCTGAGAGGAAGTGTTCACTTGTTTGCTGATGATGCAAAGTTGGGTAGAGCAATTGTGAGTGCACAGGATGTCAAAATTTTGCAGGATGATTTGGATAGTTTGGAGGACTGGGCTAAGGAAAATGGATGTCAATTTAATGTGACAGAAGTGTAAGGTTATGCATTTTGGAGTGAAAAGATTAGCAGCAGTATATCACATTGGTGGAAACGTACTCCAGAAGATTGAGGCCAGGGATTTGGTAGTGTTGGTGGATAGGGAGTTGAAGTTTAGCGGGCACATTGCAAAAGTGGCTAAAACAGCTCATCAAATCTCTTGGTTACTGAAAAATACTTTAACAAACAGAGACAAACAAGTTATTGTTCCTCTATATCGAGCCCTGATAAGACCCCATCTGGACTACTGTGCCCAGATATGAGCTCCAGGGTTTCTTCTTGATGGGGTGGAGAGGATCCAGAGACGAGTGACCAAGATGGTGGCAGGTCTGTGGAATGAACCTTATGAGAACAGATTGAAAATTTGTGGATTGCAAAAATTGGTTGATAGGCATAAAAGGGGTGATATGATTGAGACATTCAAATTACTGAAAGGTTTCTGTAAGATTAATCCAGAAGATATTTTTGAGAATAGGGCTGGTGGTTGGAGGGCTAGGGGACCATACATGGAAGCTGGGCAAAAATGTGGTTAACAGGGTTGTTAGAGCTTGGTTCTTTACTTGGAAAGTGGCAAATGAGTGGAATAGGCTGCCAGAGTCTGTTGTGGGTGCTATGACTGTGAATGAGTTTAAGGCAAGGTATGATAGGTACTGTGTGAAAGATGAATAGTTGTTCTTGACATGATGTTAGGGCCTCCCTCGATGAGTCTGTCGACTCCATGGAGTTGCCCGTAAGAGTAATTATACATGTCTGTAAGGATATATGTTTTGCATTATGGGATACTAAGGCAAGGGATGTGAAATCATATTCTATATACGAGTTGCTCAGTCCTGAAAATACTTCAGGTGCAAGCTTTGTTTGCTTACATTTGGATAAAGGATTAAACCAAGAATATAATTTCTTGGTATCTTTACTTTATACTATAACCAAGTAGAAAAACTCCCAATGCTGTAAATGATGCCATGCAATATATATAAAAGGGTGGCAAGTATTAGGAGAATTATCAGTGAAAGAATCAGAGGTGTGTCAGGTGTTGGTCGAGTTAGATGTTAATAAGGCTGTGGGAATGGATGACATATCACCACTTATTCTTAAGCAATATGCACCACAGTTGGCTATGCTCTTGACCTGGTTATTTGATTAAAGTCTTGCAGTAGGTAAGGTTCCTAAGGAGTGGAAAGAAGGCAAAATAATACCTTCACAAGCATGGTTCTAGGATAGATTTCTCTAATTATAGACCAGTCTATGTAACTGCATTTGTGGTGAAGATGTAGATGTTAGACATTCGTTATTAATAGAATACATAATTCAGTTGATGGACACAGTATTCTTTATGGTATTCAGCATGGATTTGTAAAGGGTAGGTCCTGTTTTAGCAATTTACTTGCATTTTATGATAAGGTAAAAATTGTGTTAGATAAGTGAGAATCATATATATCATGATATTCTTGGATTTTGCAAATGCTTTTGATGGATTGCCACATAATAAGTTGGTATACAAGCAGCGGAGGATGGGAATAGTGCCCCTGGGTTATGTTCTTGGTTTCCCTGCTGCTTAACTTGTTTGTAAATGATATATCATGTGGACTGGCTGGGAGATCTTCAGTTGTTTGATGATGTTAATTCCTTCAGGAAGATTTGAATAAACTTTTTACTTGGATAAAGGAGTGGGGTTGTAGTTTTAATATCAATAAGTTCAAGGTGTTGCATTTTGGAGTGAAGAAATATATGGCTGTCCACTGTATCGATGGTGCTGTACTGCAAGAAGTGGATGTGATTAGACATTTGGGGATAATGGTTGACAGTAGACTGAAGTTTATTGCTAATGTTGCAAACTCTGAACATCATAGTGCTACAATAAGAAGTACTCTAACACGTGGGGATAAGGAAGTGTTGTTCCACTGTATAAAGCATTGTCAGACCACACTTAGACTATTGTGCTCAAATCTGGTCACATGGTTTTCAATGTGATGTAGGGACATTGGAAAGGGTCCAGAGGTGAGTGACTAAGACAATATCAGGTTGAAAAATATCGGGTATGGAGAGAGGTTGAAAAAATGTGGATTGCAGAGTTTAGTGGATAAGAGGAAAAAATGTGATATGATAGACATTTAAGCTAGTGAGAGTTTATCTGATTAATCCAGATGAGATTATAAAAAGAGTAGAAGGCAGGAGGGGAAAAACCAGGCTTCATCCCTGGAAGTTATGTAAGATTGTGATGAAGAGAGGATGTGAGAGTAGATTTTTTACATGGAGAATTGGCACTGAATGGAACACATTACCAGAATGAGTTGTTAATGCAAGGAGTGTTAAGGGTTTTAAGACTTGATATGAAAAATATGTCGTCAATTGAATGAACCTCTCATAATGAGTCTGCTGACTCCATGGAGGGTGTAATAATAGTGTAACAAAAAACAAGGGATGATTTTCCATTAAATCTGGTCTCCCCCCTTAATTCATCAAGACACTTGTATTTACCAGCAATATACAGCAATCTGCAAACCAGCAGTCAGTGTAACAGCAAATGATGCTTTCCATTGTTCCAACGCTTTTAAATATTCTTCACTAGAAATGTTGAACTGTCATTACTTTGCTTGTAGTTTTATTTTTTTTTTTTTAATTTTTGTGCTATTTCCTGATGAAGTGAAACAAAGTTTTTTCACAAAACTAGTCAAATTAAAACAAATTCTTTTTTACTTATTTGTGTGATTTAATACTGGAAAATAGTGATTCTGATATGTCCTTTCTCCACAGAAACTTATACAAATGAGATGATATATTTTGTTTTTATAAATTTTGCTTAATGCTATTTTTTATCCATTTCATTTTTTTGTGTAACTCCTGAAGTTCTCTGTAGTGAACTGTGAATGACTTCACAAGGAACTGTGCTAATATTAATTCTTCAAGTTCCCATTGAGCATTCTGAAAATGTATGTAAAGGAATAGTAATTGTCTACTTATGCCTTTACATGAGATCATAATGACAGAGATCGAACCTGATCATGCATGAAAATTACATCCTAATTAGTAATAATCATGTGAGCATCCAGAAAAGGGAATATAAACCACAAAAATGCTTTAAGCAAAAGAAGAGGTAGAAAAGAAGAAATAGGAAGATAAGGATACAAGACATACAATGAAGGGAAGGAGAGAGCAGGATAAAGAAAGAAGGCACGGAGAGGGTGAGAAACAAAAAAGGAAGAGAACAAAAAAGAAGGAATGACTGAAACTCTATCAGTTGCTCTTGTATCAACCATGAAGACAGAAGTAACTGGCACATATCCTAATGAATGATGGCTTTGGGTGACTATATGGATATATATTGCAATGTAAGGAAGAAAAAGAAAGACTCCTAGGAACCCCCCCCCCTTTCAGCAGTATCAAAAATTTCTTTAATTTAGTTCCAATGTCACCTTGTTACTAGTTGTAACTTCTGTGAAGATGTTTAAAGTCTACAAAGAGACAAGCAGGTGTTTGAAATAACTTTTTCTCATTATAAGCAAGATAGTGCTGCTAATGGAAATAAGAAATTGAAGTCTTTTGCAAAATAAGATATTCTTTCTTTTCCATAAGTAAAGAATACCTTTTGTGGAACTAAAAGTTTAAACAATGATATGACTTGTGTTGAACAGAAACTAATTGTTGTAATAAGGAATTGCTCTCACTTGGTTGTAAATGTCACATGACACCGGTGATAATTAGAGTATTACAAAGTAAGGAATTTTGATTTATCAAGATATAATGAATCAGGAATATTTATCTAGAGTATTTATTATGCAAATTAGGAGCATTCAGT
The DNA here is from genome assembly GCF_054136105.1 of Typopeltis vanoorti. Classification (NCBI taxonomy): domain Eukaryota; kingdom Metazoa; phylum Arthropoda; class Arachnida; order Uropygi; family Thelyphonidae; genus Typopeltis; species Typopeltis vanoorti. The sequence continues at coordinate 33,302,758 of NC_143551.1, forward strand.
TGTCTGTTAGCTGCATTGTCACTTTGGATTTGCTAACTTTCCACACTAAATGCCAGCAAAGGTTGGTAGATTGGTAGAGCCCTCTGCTACTAATGGCTCACACAAAACATTAAGCAATCTTGAGCACGGTTAGTAGTTGGAAGGGAAACCAATCATTCAATGCTGTTGACACTCTCTCTCGATTAGTCTTTGGACTCCCTGGGGGTGTCTAATAATAATAATAATAAATGTTGTATTATCTAATGAGAAAGTTACTAAGTAGCCATGTCCATGCCGAATACTATGTGATGTTACTTAATGCTAAGTTATTTAAATTCAGTTTCTATTAATTATATTATTAAGTATTGTATAAATTTGTTATTACTATTAAAGGGCAGTATTGTTTAGGGAAATTAAATCTTTTTAGAAATCTAAACAAAGGTTACTTACTCTGCTATTTTCCTTATAAGAAACTTTTTATCAATATGTTAGGAGATAGATCCCTAACAACTTACTTTAGAGGGAATTTATAAATCTTTCCTAGGTTATAACAGGTAGGAAAGTAATGCCTCCTGTTTTTTTTTTTTTTTCCATTCACGTGTGTCAGGGAGCTTTACACATCACAGAGTGGACAGCAATCTTTAATCTAGTTAAAGATTACTGTCCACTTTTGAGCAGCTGCCATTCTGAACACAAGTAGTTCAGAATGGCAGCTATTATAGATGTACATACAAAGCAGAGAGTGGTGATTGAATTCTTTACTGTGAACAGTAAGGAATCTGCTGGTATTATTATTATTATTCGTGACACCTCCAAGAAGTCCGAAGACTCATCATGGGAGGACACCTACTATACAACACTCCATCTCCACTACTACACCGAACTACTACCAATCATCTACATCAACACCATCATCTGCCCACAACCACCACCACAGCTAGTATTTTTGTTTGTAAATCGCGTGTGTTCTAAAGGGCCGATTTGTCTGTATGCGGGATGAAAAACCCGAGTTTCTGGGAGAGAAAAACCCTTTTACCTCCATATGAGATCGGCTAACTCATCTGCAATTGAAAAAGTCCATATAAAGATTCCCCCCAAGAATTGAACTTAGGCCTTTTCTAATCGAAGGGCGCAACATACCGTTGTTCTTCTAATTGCGCTACAGAGGTACTTAGGTGTGATGGACATGATTGAGATGATAATGACATGAGCACAGTTACATACGGGGAAACATGAATGAGGTCCTCTGTCTCCATGACAACTGACCTCATACCAGTTTACTCAAGGGATTCAATTGCAACATTTTGGCTAGACAGATCTTCTCCATCTCACTCACAGCCCACATCTAACGCCCTCTGATTACCAACTTTTTGCTTACTGAAGGATGCCATTTTGCAGATGACAAACTGTTTTGGAAGAGTTTCGGTGTTTGCAGTAAAAGCTTTTATAGGTCAGTATGCAGCATCTTGCTGAATGTTGTCAAAAAGATATAGAGACTATTTAAAAATGACAGATGCTCATGAAAGATGCAGGAATAACCTTGTGAAAGCCAGCGCTTAAATAAATTATATTTTCTGAGGGAAAAAAAAGCATTCAATTTTTTATTATCATTGCAGTTATAAAAATACATTTATTTTTATAACTAAATTATGAATTATTTTATATTTTATTTAAAATGGAAATATATTTATGTGTATTATCTTTTATTTGTATAGAATGTTTTATCAGAAGGAGTCATTTGTCAACTGCAGCTAACTGGGGAAAATGGGAAACAAGAAGGAGTTGCATATGTATCTGTAAAGATTTGTTTGCCATCAGTTGTAGAGCATAAAATTGCCTTTCAACGGCATCTTTTAATTACTAGACTCTGTCTTGAGCATCAGTATGCTACTGATACTGAGGTAAGCATTTCATAACTACCATAATGATGGAGTGGAGTGTAAAGTGTAGTGAGTCCTGGAGGATCACCAGAGACATCATATAATATTAATAAAATGTTAATACAAACAAGGGAGAAATAATGCTGCACGTAGCTGTTCATATAAAATGAATGTAAATCTACTTTAAATCAATCATGATCTTAGACTGTTTCGATAATAAAATACTGTGAGTAGGCATATTTAAAATAATTATAGTACTGGATATAAACTCATGTAATATATTTTATTGGCATAGAATTTTCGCTTAAGTATCATAGGCATCTTCAGTACAAGAACACATAATGGCAATTGAACATTGATAATTTTAAAAGGTGCCACCTAAGTAGCTAATGTAAGATTACTAAAAAGGTCAGTAAATTTCTTAATTTATTTTAAAAAAAACTATATATTTTTATACAAAATAAAGTTAGGAAAGATTAGCTGATTTAAAAGATGCTATCTCCCACAAAGGGGATAGACATAGACTATCAGATCTGTTTAAGTTTCATTCTTCATATGTTCACTGGACATCGCTAGATGCCATATGGTCACTCTGATGCTCAGTGATGTGCCACACCTGACCTCGCCATACAGTCCTGTTGTGTGCTTTTCTGGAAGCTTCAACTCTCTGAAGATCAGTCACTACACACACACATACCATCCATCCATCTTATTGACAGTCTACCCCTCCCTCTTTTTTTCAGGAACTTTATCTTCTGTTACTGTTCTGAGAAGACCTCCCTCCATCCTTTCAATGTGTCCAAAATGTTTTAACTTTCTTCTGTCAGTATCCTTAAGGTGCCTTAAAGTTCTACTGTACTTTTCTAATACCCATTAAGTTGTATGCCTTTCAGTATATGATATTCTCAACAGCCTTTTGTAACACCACATCTCAAGAGCACTATTATTTTCTTATCTGACTTCTTTAGGTTCCAAGTCTCACATCCATAAGTCACTATTGGAAAAACAATTGCATCCAAAATCCTCAACTTTGTTCTTATGGAGATAGATCCATCCTTCCAAATTTAGACAAGTCTCTGACTGTTGTTTTAGTCATTCCTAATCTTCTTCTGATGTCTTCTGAACAGCAATTCTTCACATTAATAAGGTACACTTGTTTCTCAAGAACTTCCATGTTTGTGTTTCCTTTGAGAACCATAATATTTGTCTTGCTAGGATTGAGTTGAAGTTCTCTGCTATTATTAATCATGTTAACTTTATCAAGAATTTGTTCTAGTTCTTCCTCCTTGTTATTACAGAAGAGTACGGTATCATTAGCATACCTCAGATTACTGATCTAGTCACAATCTAGTCAATCTACCACCTATCCTAATTCCTGTCTTGAGCTTATCTAATGCTTCATGCATAATGACCTCCCTCCTCCCCATATATACTAAACAAGTGAGGAAAAACTAAACATCCTTGCCTAACTCCTTTTCCCACCTGAAGCCAATCGGTCAATCCAACACATGTTCTTACCTTGGCTTTTTGCTCCCTGTACAAGTTGGCTATCAACCTGATAAGGTGTTGAGGAAAACCCATTCTTTTCATTACTTCCCACAGTTTCACATGCTGAACACAGTCAAAAGCTTTAGAGTAGTCTAAGAAACACATTACCAGAGGGAATCTGAATTCTTTATATTTTTCTGTGATCTGTCAAAGGCAAAGGATCTGATCTCTGGTGCCCTTACCTTTCCTAAAACCTGCATGTTCCTCAGGCATTTCTGTCTCAAATTTGGCCTCAATCCTATTTAGCATGTTCTTCAATATAATTTTGCTTGCATGAGATATTAAACTAATAGTTCTATAGTTCTCGTAAGCCTTCATATCTCCCTTCTTATGTAGTGATATGAAAACCGACTTCTTCCAGTCTCTAGGCCATGATCCTGTTTCCCATCTCCTTGTAATCAATCTATGAAATACTCTTATCATCCCCCGTGGCCTTAATTAAACTCTGCCAGGATTCCATCTGTACCTGGGGCCTTATTGCTCTTAAGCTGCTTAACTGCTCTTTCAACTTCATGCCTAGTGAAAGAGGTTCCAAATCAGAATTTTCCTGGTGAGAGGGCTCCTCCAAATTTTCTTTATCCACTCTATTGTACAGTTCTTCACCGTATTTTTTCCATCTGTTTTTGATTTCCAATTCTTCTTTTAGTAATCCTCTATTCCTGCCTTTGATGACATTCAATTTGAGCTTAAACTTGTGCTTTAGATCACAAACTAAATAAAGCATTCTTTTATAATTGTGCTTGCTTATCTGGAACTGTATATCTTCACATTTTTTAGTATAGAACTTTTCCTTGTCCTGCTGGATGGCTCTTCGGACTTTCTTTTGTAATCTCTTACATTCTTCATTCCCTGTATCTCTCTGGTTTTCCAACTGCCTTCTTTTGATTAGTTCCCATGTTGAATCTGATATTCATGGGTCTCTTGGCCTTCTTATTGGATCAAGATACTTCTTGGCTGTATCCTGTATTATCACCTTGACTCCTTCCCAAAGCATTTCTGGTGAGTTCTCCTCATTGATCTTCAAAAAATCATCCAGCTGAGTCGATGTTTCTTCTGTGAATCCACTAGGAATTACTCTAACATCCAATCTAGTGGGATGTGCCTGACTTGGAAGTTTTCGGAGTCTTAGTTTTACTTTGGCTCTTACTAGCTGATGGTCTGTACCACAATCTGCTCCAGGACAAGCAGGGCTGGCGTAAGCAGGCATGCAGAGCATGCGGGCGCCGCTACGAAGGGACCGCTGGGGCACCGTTCATAACTTCATTTTTAAGAAACAAATTTTTATCATGAAAACAAACAAATCTTAGAATGATGAATATTAAAATAAATATTGGCCGGATACACTGAATAAAAATTGTATATTGCCACCTCTTTGATCAGCCGGCTGTTTACAATTTTGCAGCGAGAGCAGGCTAAATGCTTGCCTAAAGAATGTTGTGTCTACTGCAGTCTATCTAAAGTGAAATGGTGAACGGTTTTTATGTACAGAAACAAATTTTCGTACAAAACATTTGTTGCTAGTTAACCAGTCATATGGTATGCATCTCAGTGGACTACTGACAGTAGTGCAGTGCAGACTATTATTTCATCTCTGTGTCGTGTTGTGTAATAATTTCTTGGGTATAAAATAGAAATGGAATCAAAAATTTAAAAAAAGCTATCCGGTGCACAAAATCGTAAGTGTCATGCTGCAAAAGAAGTAGATGTTAAGAAACAAACTGGAACTCTTAAGAAATTTGTTAAAATGTTAAAATATTCTGATGCAGATTATAACCAACTCGATACATCAGAAATCAGAGTTCAAAAACCGTGTACATCATCCAATTTTCATGAAAGTACTATTGCAACTATTGAAAGAAAACAAGATGCATGATTTAAGTGAAAAATAGTTAGGAGAAGATTTAGTTGTAGTTGACCACGAAACTAACACATCGTTAGTCTCTGTAAATTTAGAAGATCCAGGTGAATGGGGAAATATTGATAAAAAATTACGAGTTGTTTTAATTGAAATGGGGCCTGTTCAAAAGAAAAATATAATATATCCCAGAGATACATATGGTAATAAATTTGGCGACACGTATTATAATTGAAAAATGGAAAACTGTGACCTCGTGCCAAGAACATGGCTCATTTATTCTGAAACTTTAAATTCTGTTTTTTGCTTTTGTTGCAAACCTTTCGCACCTACCGAATCAAGTAGTCTTGTAGAAGGCTATAACAATTGGAGAAATGTAAGTCCAACTTTGCATATACATGAGACTAGTTTAACTCACATGAAAAATTTCTTAAAATAGAAGGAAGTTGATAAAAATTTAAAAAACAAAACTACTATTGATTGAGAGACTCAGTGGAAAAGAAACATTGGACGAGTGTTAGGAACGCTTGATTGAAATTATTAAATTCCTTGGTAGCCAAAATTTAACTTTTCGCAGATGATCTGATAAATTATATGAAAGGAATAACGGCAATTTTTTAAAATTAGTCGAACTGTTTGCGAAGTTTGATCGCGTTATGGAAAATCATGTTGAAAGGACCCTACAACGAAACAATAGAGTACACTATTTGAGTAAAGACAATCAAAATGAAATAATATTATTATTATTAAAACAAGACCTCATGGAGTCAAAGACTCATCTAGGAGGTTCTTTTATCTCACACACATCTCATCATACCGGGTCTTAAACACATTCAAACTCCTTGCAGACACCACACTCTCAGGCAAGGCATTCCAATCATTCACAACTCTGCACGAAAAAAACCTGCCTCTCACTCCCCTACTCACACCCTCTTTATACAGTTTCCAGGGATGACCTCTGGTTCTCCCCTGATCTCCCACTATTCTCTGTAGACCTTCTCCACCATTGATCCTATAACAACCCCTTACCAACTTGTAGGTCTCTATCATATCTCCCCTCTTCCTTCTCTCCACTAGACTCTGCAAATTACATCTTTTCAATCTTTCCTCATACTCGACATTCCAGAGGTCAGAAACTACCTTAGTCAGTCGCCTTTGCACCCTTTCCAACATCTCTTCATCCTTCTGAAAACCAGGTGACCAAATCTGGGCACAATAGTCCAAGTGTGGCCTAATCAAAGTCTTATACATTGGAACAAGTATCTCCCTACTTCTACATGTCAGTGTCCTCCGCATCATTCCCAGAAGTCTTTGTGTTGTCTTCACAATTTTGGCGATGTGTCCCCTAAATTTTAGATCCTTATCCACTATCACCCCCAGATCTCTTATTTCCTCTACTTCCAACAATATATTCTCACCAAGCATAAATTCTGCATCCCATCTTTGTTTTCCAAATTTTAAAACTTTACATTTTGCAACATTGAACTCACATCCCCATTTGCTTGCCCAATCACTCAATTTATTCAAGTCTTCTTGCAAGGCCACAACATCTTCACTACTCTTTATGGTTCGTCCCAACTTTGCATCATCTGCAAACAACTGAATATCTCCATCCAAATCTTCGCCAATATCATTAATATACAAGTTAAATAGTAATGGCCCTAAAACAGATCCCTGAGGCACTCCACTAGTGACTTTCCTTTTCCTGGATATTGCACCCCCATACACAACTTGTTGATACCTATCAGATAGCCAGTCACCAATCCAATGCACTAATCTAATATCCAACCCCATCTGCTCTAGTTTGACTGTCAACTTATCATGAGATACTCTATCAAAAGCCTTTGCGAAATCCAAGTATATTACTGTGTATCCTTCTCCTCTGTCCAAGGAAGCAGTCACTTTATTGTAATAAGTAAGTAGATTACTAAAACATGACCTCCCTTTAGCAAATCCATGCTGTCCATCAAAGATTATACCATTGTTGTCAACCCAACTCTGGATCCTAGTTCTCACAAGCTTCTCCAACAACTTAACCACAACACCTGACACACAGATAGGCCTATAGTTTGATGCTTGAGTTCGATCACCTCCTTTATGAAGTGGCACAATCTTGCCCTCCTTCCACTCTTTAGGAACTTGACCAAGTGCAAGACTCGTATTAAAAAAATATGTCAAGGCAGGTGTCAACTCTCTGGCACACTCCTTCAGAATACGTGGTGATATATTATCAAGTCCCACAGCCTTATTTACATCTAGTTTACTCAACTCTCCAAACACCTCTTGCTCACTTACAGTCAGTCTCTCCTCCCCATCATCAACTGCTCTTAATCTCTCCATGAAGTCACATTCACAAGATTGAAAGATCTTTATGAATTGCTCATTAAGTATCTCCACAACACATTCTGCAACAGCTGTCTTTATACCATTTCCTCCAATCAATGTCATCCTTCCATAATCATTCTTTCTTTTGCTGGCTACATATCGAAAGAACTCCCTAGGATTCTTTTTGGCTTCATTAGCTAACTGCTGTTCATACCTCTCTTTAGCTACTCTCACCAACCAAGTCACTCTCCTTGTCTGGTCTTTGTAGAACTCATGAAATTGGTTACTTCCACTTCTCTTATGCTGCCTCCACAATGCCCTTTTTCTCTGTATTGCATGCTTGATCTCTTTATTCATCCATCTCACACCTAACTTATTTAACCTTCTCACCCGTGGTATACATTTAGACATTGCATCCACTAAATATTTTTTGAAAATCCCCCAAGCTGCATTGATATCTTTTCCAGCTAACTCCTCATTCCATGCTACACCTGCAAGCTGTCTCCTGAGCTCTTCATAATCACCCCCCTTTTAGTTCCACATATACCCTTTTTTCACAGGGGTCCTTGCACTGCTGGCAACCACCCAGGTAATCACCTCATGGTCACTTTCACCAATTGATGGATGATTTGATACCTCATTGATAATTACATCCTCCAATGAGATGACCAAATCCAAGACCCTTAATCCTCTTGTGCCCTCTGTTACATACTGTCTGAGGTAGTTATCCCTCAAAAACTCAAGAAACTCATTTTCTTTACTTCCAGTTGCTATCTCTTCATTCCAGTCTATATTGCCATAATTAAAATCACCCATAATGATCACCCTTTTCTTATTTGCTTGGCTTATTTGACTATACATTTCACTATCACCACCATCCACATTACCAGGTCTATAACAACATCCCACCAAGTATTTGATTCTATTCACCTCTATCTCACACCATACTGCCTCAAAACCACTGGCCCCATTTCCCTCTTGCATCTCTACCTTGTATGGACATAACTCTTTCTCTATCATCAATAGCACTTCCCCTCCCTTTTTACCCCTTCTATCCTCACGAAACACATCATACCTTTCCATCTCTATTCCTGTCAGGATGTCATTCTCATCTAACCATGTCTCACTTATTCCGACAATCTCTGGGTGCACAGACGCAATTAGTGCAACCATTTCATCCGCCTTGTTTCTTATACTTCTAGCATTGGTATACAAACACAACAACTCATTTCTGGATCTACAGCTAGTTCCCTGATACCACTCACTCGATGTGATCTCTCCATATTGGAAACTTTAAGTAACGCATTCAGGGATACAATTTTATTATCAATTCGAAAATCTAAATATTATTCCATAATTTTAGACTGCACACCTGATGTAAGTAAAACAGAACAAATGACCATTATTATTCGCTTTGTTTCCTGTGACAATGGAATTGTTAAGATCAGGGAAAACTTTTTAGGTTTTGCAGATATATCAGATTCCACAGGACGTTATTTATGCGCAACAGTAATGGAACAACTGGAAAAATGGAACATTCCCATTGAAGACATGCGAGGTCAAGGGTATGATAACAGGGCAAATATGAAAGGGAAAAAATATGGGCTCCAAAATTTGCTTTTAAACAAAAATCCTCGAGTTTTTACGGGCCATGTGCTGCTCATACTCTAAATTTAATCATTAACGATGCAGCCAAATTGAATGCAGATACAATTAGTTTCTTTGCAATTATTCAAGAAATATACAATTTCTTTTCATTCTCTTACAAACGGTGGGCAGTCCTTTTAAAGTTCGTAAAAAAAATGAACATTGAAACAGCCATCAGATACGCGATGGAAAAGTCAAATTAATGCAATCGCCCTCTACGATATCAGTTACGAGAAATTTACGATGCACGTTTTGAAATTTTAAATAATGAAGATTTTAATAAAGAAACGCAGCATGAAGCACAAACATTATGTGCTAAAATAAAGGACTACAAATTTATTTGCTCTCTAATAACTGGGCATGATTTACTTAACAGAATAAACCCTGTGAGTAAAATGCTTCAAGACAAAAATATGAACATTACACTTGCTTGAGAATCTATCGAAAACTTAAAATATTCTTACAAGAGTATCAATCAGATACAAAGTTTAAAGAAGTTCTAAAACGGCAAAAGAACTGAGTTAAGAGGTGAATGGAGAACAAGAATTTAAAACTGGTACGGAAGTCCGATGACGAAAGAAGTAGTCTTGATGCTTGTAGTCAAATTGACATGGCAATTTGACTACAAGCATCATGACGAAACGCCACAATCACCAGAAGATAAATTTACAGTGAATGTGTTTTATACACTTCTAGACGTTGCAACATGTTTTCTTTAATAGATTGTTTTGAACAACTAAAAACATTATGATAATTTCAATTTCTTGTATAGATCACTACAAATTAATGACGAAGATTTACGAAAAAATTATGATTTAGACATTCTCTTGAAGGACGGCGACAATAAAGATGTAAATACAATAGAACTATATGACGCGTTATGTACTTTCCGGGATATTTTTTGGAAGGATAATTAAATATTCAAAACCCTTTCAATATTCTTAATTTTATTTTGTCCAATAATTTATCTTTCCCTAACTTTTCAATTGCTTTAAGATTACTATTAACTTTACCTGTTAGTGTAACGAGCGGTGTACGTTCCTTTTCCAAGTTGAAATTGATTAAAAGTAGGTTTTAATTTAAAACCTACTTAAGAACAAGTATGTCACAAAAAAGGCTTGTTAGTTTGGTGTTAATAGCTATTGAAAATGATATATGTGCGGAATTAGATGTTAAGACCATTATTTCTAATTTTATGAATATGCAATCAAAAACCCTAAAATTTTAATTTCAAAAATGTCAAGTATATTTATGTAATTTAATTTATTTTCTGTTATTCTGTAAAGATGTCATTTTTTGAACACTTATATTAAATGTTCTAATTATTTCTGAATTCTTTTCTTATTTTCTCATCTATCTTGAGTTTCTTTTATTTTCCTAAAAGATAGTTCCACTTGTAAAATTTTTTTAATAGTTTTTATAAGTTACTAAGAATTTAATAACTTGTAAAATGCATGAATTTTTTAAACTTTAGTTCAAATAAATTTTAACTTTAACCTCCCTACTGGCTAGGACGTCTATAGACGTCCAACTAAATCTGGATAAGATTCAGCACCTGTTTAAAGAACCTGGATAAGAAGTGCAATTTGACTGTCATGTCCATTAGAAGGTGTGATAAACCCTCACGCTGAAGAGAACGGTTAATCGGATTATCTCCCGTTCGTAGCTGCCTCTCAGTTGCCTATAACAAGAAACGGATTTTCTTGTTCCATGCTGGTTAACTGGATTTTAGTTATATATGATAGACTAAAAATAGAGAAATTATTTATATTTTTGTTTTCTCTTTTTATTGTACAATGCAATTTTAATTTCTGGACAAAATAAAGGTCATAATTTCTTCACTTAAATATTGCCTTACCTTGGAGAACCAATTTAATTTTTTATTTTTTTGTGCTAATTTTTTTCTAATCGCTTACTAGACAAAAGGTTTTTCTTTGTTCTCAAAGAAATTAATTCACGATAATTATTTGAAATATTCTTTTAAAAAAAGAAAAGAAAACCGGCTGCCGACGTTCCAGATTATATTAATTTTATTTTTGTACAAAACCATCAAAATCTAATAATACTTAACAGATTTCCTTTAGGACACGCTTGAGCATTTTTGCTTTATAGAGAATAACATGAAATTCTTTAATCATATTACTAAATTTTTTCTTCATGTTGTATAGTAATCTGTACTTTCACTTTCTTGGTTTCCTTGTATAATTGGTCATTACAAAATGAAATTAACAGTTATGATTTAAATTTATATTTTCTGCATAATTCAGATATTTTATTCTCCAATTTTTAAACTAAGCGATACATTTGCTTATTTTTATCATTCAAAATATGTATATCAAATGTAAAATTTCATTTCCATATTTTTACAATAGAATTGAACTTTATTTCATCTCTGATAGTTTAAACCCCCTCCCCCAGTTGCATTACTATCACACACCTGAAAACTGTTATGAAATATAGGTACAGTTTTTATTTAATTCGTTATTTTTCTCTAGTAATTGTTCCACATAACTTTAATTTTTCGATACTGAAACTATGTGGTGATTATTATAAATTAGCAAATGATAAATCAGACAATATACATATTTCCTGATTATTATAAATCAGGAAACTATGTGATATTCAGATATTGGTGAAATTAATATTTAAAATCACTGTCATCCTTCAAATGCAATATCAGAATAAAGAAATTGAAAAACCCGAAGTTTCGCAATACATTTCGAAAGCCCGCTCGCGAAATGTATTGGTCTACAGACTGGATTCTGAACACGCCAATGTTTCGTGATGTTATGACTGAAAAACAATTCAGTCTCATCATGAAGTATTTCCATTTTCAGAATAATGAGGACTACGATCAGGCAACACATCCTTGCCCAGTCCTCAGCAAAATTTAGGATTTTCTGATGAAAATCCGTCAGAAATGTAGATCACTCTACATTCCTGAGAGAGACTTGAGTATCGATGAAAGCCTTATGCCATTGAAAGGTAGACTGAAATGTAAGCAGTATATTCCCAAAAAGAAAGCGAAATATGGAGTAAAATTTTTTTATGCTTTGCGAATCGGAAAGTGGATATCTTTGGGATTTCAAACCTTATATGGGAAAGCAAACTGTAATCGAGCACGATAAATATTCGGATCTCCCCTTGTCGATGCGTGCAGTAATGCAGTTACTAGACCCTTTACTGGGGAAAGGTTACTGCATTATAATGGATAATTACTATGTATGTGTCCTGAACTCGCTGATTTGCTTTTACAGCATCTTACAGAGAGTTATGGTACTGTAAATGCAAAAAGGAGAGATATGCCTCCAGATCTGGCTTCAGGAAAGCTATCGAAGGGGGAAATCCGAACTTAGCGAGGGAAAGTCTTTGCACTATGTTGGAAAGACAAAAAAGATGTTTTTCTGCTATCTTCCCTGCACAATCCATCTTCGGAATCCGTGGAGAAGCATGGTTTGAAGAAAGAAAAACCCATTGCTGTGTGTGCATACAACGACACTATGGGTTGAGTCGACAGGTGCGATCAGCAGCTATCATTCTACTCTGTAATGAGGAAACAGCATAAAAAATATTACAAAAAAGTGTTTGGACATGATATTTGAATTTTAAAGTGTTTGGATTTTGTTGTTTTTAACAGTTTCCTCCTGTACAAGAAAAAATGTTTGTCTATCATAACATATCTAGAATACAGAATAGAAATTGCGAAAGCATTGCTGCATGCACATGCACCTTCTTCAGCAAGCAGAAAAAACAGGAAATCCTGCCAGACATCTGAGGTTGAACGCTGCTAACTCCAACCATTATCCCGAAAATCTACCACCAACGGCTAATAAAAAAAACCTGCGCGCAAATATTATGTAATAAAAAAAATATCAGAAAGGAAACAAAAATCTGGTGCCCTGAGTGTAAAACTGCTTTGTGTTTACCCTTGCTTCAAGGTGTTCCACGCTGTTCAAGAATTTTAAATTCTGAACAGTATGAAATAAAAAATTGTTTGTTTTTAAGGCCATCAAAACGGTCCTTTTCAGGACTACAAATATTAATAGAGGGATACCCGAATGCACTGTTTCTTTTTCATCTTGAAGGTTAATTTTTAAGTTCTTTTTATGACACAGAGAAACTGGAAAGAGTATTCCAGGTAAAGTATTTCATCAAAACAATAAAAAATAATGAAATAAAATCTACCCTCTATATATATATATATATATATGTGGCGATTAGTTTTTACTCGGTTGTTATACATTTCAAAAAATAGATTTAATGACTCCAAGACCGAGATAACATATAAAGATTTTAATGATAAATACTACTAGTTTCGGCATATAGCAGCCTTCTTCAGGTATTTATAAAGGAAAGGAATACTAATAAACATTGAATTATTTAAATAAACAAACTGGAAATTACAGGTACAAATTGCCTCACATAATCGATACATAAAAACGTTGTATTTTTCAAGTTGTTCCAACTGGCGTGCCATTGTTTGTTGCAATTGTGCGTGCAAGTTCACGTGAACGCCAATATTGAATAACTGCAGCATGGCTATCTGGGATGTTATAACTTAAATTATTATTTAAGTGGACCGGGTTCAGTAGGATTTCCCGTGATTCTACGATTTTTCTTTCAAACTCATCTTCACAGCGAAAAATATTTTCTGATCTATTCCAGCATACAGAGTGGCTTTGTTGGTCATCATTAGGATTATTTGAAAAAAGAACATGACTGGATAACGCAGTTGCATGAGATCTTTTGTATGAGATGTCTCTCTTATGCTCTTCTATGCGTTGTTCAATAGATTTGTTAGTTTGACCAAAGTATGGGATATTGCAATCACACCACAATTTATATACTCCAGGGTACTTAAGGTTGTGATGAGTAGGTTTTGGATGGCTGATTAGAGAGCGGATTTTTGGAAGTGTGGTGAAGAAGGTCCTGATATTATATTTTTTAAGGACTTTAGCTATTTTCTTAGAGACTGTGCTAATGTATGGAATAGAGATGCTACCTTTAAAATTAATAGTCTCTGTTGTGCACTGCTTAGGAGGGTTCAGAAGAAGTTTCTTAATTGTTTTTTCAGAGTATCCATTTTGTTTAAAAATAAGAGTGAGGTGATTCATTTCTTTTTGTAGTTCATCTTGTTCATTTAAGAGAGAACGTGCTCAGTGTCCTAAGGTAGATATAATTCCAAGTTTTTGTGGTGGAAAATGATGAGAAAGATTATGCAGATATCTATTGGTATGCGTAGGTTTTCTGTACATAGAGATTTTTAATCTTTCAGAGTATCGTGTAAGCATAACATCCAAAAAAGGTAAAGAGTTATTATTTTCTATATCAGCAGTAAATTTTATATTAGGATGTTGGATGTTTAGATGACGAAGAAAATCTGTGAGAGCTGTGTGCCCGTGATTCCAAATAATGAATATATCATCAACATATCTTTTCCAAACTTTTGGTTTAAATGAGAAGGAAGATATGGCTTTCTTTTCAAAGTCTTCAAGGAAGATGTTAGCTAGCACAGGGGACAAAGATCTTTATATGTTATCTCGGTCTTGGAGTCATTAAATCTATTTTTTGAAATGTATAACAACCGAGTAAAAACTAATCGCCACATCTATAGCCTAAATGACGAGGCTTCTCTAATGAAAATACAAAGGAATTTTAAAAGAACATTGAAGAAAATAGGACTGAAAATAAACAGGTTAGTTTTCCTCAAACGTTGTAAGTTCCATGCAGTTTTTCCCAATTTCATCTCTTTTAAAGAAAAGATAACAACGGAACGCGCTAAAAGAATCTATCGTAATGCTAAAATGGATCTCCTCAGCGAAAGAATTACAGACACAAAACGTAGTTTAGCTTTTTTGTTCAGCACTAAAAGATGTTTAACTCAAAAACTTGAAGAAATTATGGATAATGTTAACTTACATGATTTTATCATTAACAGTGAAGCACAAGCCACACGAATACAAAACAAGAATAAATACACCCTTATCAAGAAATTTGATAAAGGTGTATTTTTTGGTATACAAACACAACAACTCATTTCTGGATCTACAGCTAGTTCCACTGATACCATTCACTCGATGTGCTCTCTCCATGCTGGACTGGGGCCATTTCTCTTTCTGCTTCTTCATTTTATAACCCTTTGCAACAACATCTGTTTCCTCTTGATCCCTGGTCATCCCATTACTTTCCTGCCTACACATGCTCTCACCTCCTCTTGGAGCATCCACCTTTCTCACGCTGTGTATCCCTGTCCACCCTGGGCCTCCCCGTTTCCCTGCTCCTCTTGCACACCCATTCTCTCATTTTCTATACTCATACCACTCACCTCTCCATTCATTTCCACTTCTTCAATCTCTCCTATCTTACTCTCCTGCTCTTCCACATCACTCCCCTCTCGATCTGATTCATTTTCTCTATTCACTTCTCTACCTTCCAGCAGCAGTCTCTCCAAGCGACTCACACCATAACCACTCAAATGCAGTCCATCGCTCCCATACAGCTCACTTCGTCCCTCAAACTCATTCCACACATTAACAAACTGTAATAATGGCAAAAATAGTAAGAAAAAAGTGATTTGCACTTTCTCTTCAAAACACAAAGAAAGAACATTATAAATTCGGCCAGTGGAAAAGAAAATACTACATATTTTTCTCCTGTTATATGATTTTTTTTCTTGTAGTACAAAGAGGAATGTTATATGCAGTGATTTGTAGTACAAATCACTGCATATAACATGAAGTCTGCAGGAGGGAAAAAATCTGGAAATTGGTTACATTATAACGAATAGAGAAATCATGTCAGAAAAATTATTCATGTAAGATTCTAATCTCAGCAGACATAAAATTTTCTTCTAGATTAGATATCTAAAGTAACTGAACCTTTGCTACTATTTTACACTAAAATGAATGGGTATGTTCTCCAAGTGATTTACGTTTGTAACACCTGTCTTGCGAACGATTTATGAAATAAATTATCTGAAATATCCGCAGAATGATTAGGTCTATACCCCCCCCCCCCCCAAAAAAAAAGAAGATTATGAAACGCATATGCACCTTTTCTTTGAAAATAATTCAAATCCCCTTTTTCAAGATAATTGTATGATTTAATTTCTAATTTTTGATAATAAAAGTGAAACTGATCATTATAAATTAAGCAATTATTTTCGCATAAATAATGTATAAGCATGTAAATGAAATAACAGTATTTCTGTTAGGGTATAGGTAATCAACAATCGAAAAGGAAACAAGACATTCTTGACATATTCTGCACTACAGCCTGAGGCACTTTAGCACTGAGAGTAATAAGCCTTCAACGTTTCCTCCAGCTATGAGGATATTACCAAGTATTTAGAAGACGTAGATTATTTCAGAAATAGCTTTCAGCAGCAGAAAAAGTAATATTTAGATTTTTTTAAAGAAAAACAAACACAAATAATACTACTGAACTTTCTTTTGTGTGGTATGCATATAAACAATTTTGCATGGTGAAAATATAGCATATTATTTCTAAAATTTCACATAATTTCAGCGGACAGTAGAACAGCTGGTTTTAGATTGCAAATAAATAAAACAGAATTAGAAGCTTCACGATACAATCTGATTGCCGTATATCTTTTGTCAAAATGGTAAAATGAAGTAATTGATTTTGAATGCTGTCTAGAAAAGCTTTCAAACCTGTATAGAAATTTAGAGTCGTTATGCAATTCAGTTCCAGGAGAGAATAAGGAGGGGGGGAAGCATTAGAAAATCTTCAAAATGAGCAAAAATGTTGAATCATTCCGTATATGATATTTTTCACATTATATTTTCAACATATCTACGAGGTTATGCACTAGATATTATCGTAATATGCTTAACACAAATAAATAAATAAATGACGAAGGCGAAGAATCACTGCTGAAATATCATTGGATATAAATTTTTGTTACTAAAAAGACACGATCAGAAACCGACTAATGCAATTTAGCATTTTAACATTTTTTTTTATTTTGTCTTTATGAATAACAAAAAATCGTTTCTAAAACAGAAATGTGATGATCCATATAATGCTATTTCGCTAGAAACGAAAGAAAAAGGACATATTTATTTCAATAAATATTATTTAAAAATATAAATATTTGACATAATATTTTCAAAGCAAACATTCGAAAATTCGAAAAAAAATTATTCAATTATTATATGTAAAGTGAAAGAATAATCAGTGCAACACTTCCGGTGCACTGATTTGTAGAATAAAATACACCAAATTTACTATCACTAAATAGATTCATTGCAAAAGCTGATCAGTGGTCATTTCAGGATTGATTTTTTTCACATATGTGAAATTCGTTTCAATTTTTGGGAAGAGACACAATAAATCATTTTAGAGGCAAGAAAGGTCAAATAACTTAGGACAGTAAATGAAATTCTAAGCAACACAATTGACGTAGGGGGAAGGGACACAAAGGTCACTCAGCAACAGTTAATCCACTAATGGCTATAGAATAGCCGTAACGAGATTAACCACAGAGGAAGGTAATGGCATGATAAAAGGTAGAATGCCGACGAAGTTTTGATCCATGAAAAAAGCTAGGGAATGTTGAATATTTCATCCACACCGGCCCGTTGGGAGGTTAATTAAAATTCATTTTAATTTTGTTAGCGATTCGGATCGGTGAGAAGGCTATAATCCCTGTATCATTATATTCAACGATTAAAGTGAGGTGGCTTTAACAAAATTTGCTTTAACTTTTGAGAATTTTTTGAATATTCAGGTTTTTAACGATTATTCTGCTTAGTCAACACCCATGGTTCATTACATTTGGCGAACCAACTCGTGGCTGTTCTGTCAAGATTTATTTAAGAAATTTCAAATAATTTAAATTTTTATTATCGTAAAAGAACCACACAAGCCCGGATCGTTACAGGGGCGCTTAGACAGACATTGCATGCAGGTGGCAAAGACCCTCGTGCCGGCTCTGAGGACAAGAGTGTACATCAGAGATGCTTGTCTTCCACCGCTGGACACCCAGGACATAATCAATCTGGTGCCTCGACCTATCAGTGTTAGATATCCAAGTATAGGTCAGTCATGGGTGTTTCTGGAAGCAGGTATTAGTAATAACTAATCTGTTAGCATTGGAAAATTCCAACAGTCTTTCACCACAGGTGTTACATTCACCCAGACCAAACATGCCACACTCTGACCTAGCTTTCATATTTTTTCCCAACTTTGCATTTATGTCCCCTAAGATATAAAGTATGTCTCTCCTTGGTAGGCAATCCAAAACAGTCTGCAAGTTTTCATTGAATTCCTCACTCTCTTCTTCAGGCTATCCGTGTGGGGTGCATAAACTACCACAATTGATACATTGGTAGGTTCGGTCTTAAGTCTAATAGAAAGTATCCTATCATTAACAGGGTTATAAGAAGGCTTCTTTCCTGAACTGTCATCAGCATCATAGCTACTCCATGATGCTTTGCGTCACCACCTGAGTAAACAACTAGCTTACTATCCTGTCTTTTTTGAAGGGACCTTCTCCATTCCATCTGGTCTCTGTAATTCCCAGGATGTCAATTTTATACCTATCCATCTCTTTACAGACACTCTCAAGAGATCAGTAGACCTCAAACATTCCATGTGCCTATGTAAAATCCTCTTCTAAGATTAAGTTAGGAGAGTGAAATAAAGTTTCATGTTTCTTTAAAAATTGTCTGCTAATGTTCAGTTGCCATTATGTGTTATGTTACTGAAGATGCCAACGATACTTAGGTGAAAATTCTATGCTAATAAAATATATTATGTGAGTTTATATCCAGTATTATAATTATTTTAAATATGTATATTCATGGGATTTCATTATTGAAACAAATATCTAGACTTTACGGAAAGTCTATTTCTAAACAAGTGTGCTAAATATGGTAAAGTGTTAGTAAAGAAGGCTAAGTGCATTAACAGAATTATATTCCTAAAATGCTATAAGATAGCTCAGGTTATTCCTGCCTGTTGTAAAATAAAAGTTTTTAGGTCTCGTAAAACTCATTGGATTTATTTAAAGGCTAGTAGGTCACTTTTAAATTATCAGCTATACAAAGATAAAAAATCTAATCAAGGTCACTTTTAAATTATCAGCTATACAAAGATAAAAAATCTCTAGCCCTGTTAAATAGAGAATTTGTTTATATCAAGAACTCCTTAAAATCTGTATTAATGGCTGAAACTTTTAACATTGTTTTGTGCATAACATCGACTTCATACCTAAATGTTTTAATGCTTCTCATGATAAAGTTACAGCGCAAGTTTGATTCACTTGTAAGCCACTCTAGAACCAGTACTCATAATGTCTGTGATACAGTTAATCTAGTCATCAATGTTTCTGGCTGTATACTAACAAAGGATAAATTTTTTGTTTTATCAAACACATTATTATTATGAAACCCCTCCAGGGAGTCCAAAGACTCATCGAGGACACCTATTCTACAACTCTGTCTCCACCACTCTACCAACTGCAACTACCTTCACCATCTACACCATCAGTTCCCAACCGGTGGTACATGTACCCCCGGGGGTATGTGCTGGGACATTCAGGGGTACACGAAAAATAATCAATAATGGCAGAAAAACAAGTAAAGTAAACAAAATGCAAAACATTAGTTATGGAACAATAAATGTCAGTATTTAAAAACAGCTATTTTAAAAACAAGGGGATCAATTTATAGAAATGGGTTTAAAAGGGGTACACAAGTGCAAAAAGGTTGGGAACCACTGATCTACACAAATGCCATCTAGCACAACTAGTATTTTCACAGACAATCGCAAGGTGTCCATTCCAACGACAGGATTCAAACCTGCAGCCTATTTGGAGAGGGGATACACTAACCACTTGGCCAACCAGGCCGGCGACAAAAGGACATGATTTCTCCATCTCTCCCAATAACATATACCCATTATGGACTTTTTAATAGCATACATAGAGATTTTCAATCCTTATCTCAAAAAAACAGCTAACAGGACTTGTTTTAAATTTGCAAAAAAAATTGTTTTTAGCCAAGCCTTTGCATCCTAATATCTCTTTATCTGAATATAAAGTACTGAAATTATTCAAGAATAATAATACAGTCATTCCTCGACTTACGTCCGAGTTCTGTTCCATCCAGCAGGACGCAAGTCGGTCAGACATAAGTCGATACATTAAATCAACAGAGTTATAGGGATTGGGGACTTAACTGTAATAAGTATGCTGTTCATTTTATTTTTTTTAAACCTTATAAAACTGTACTGTGCTTTATTGCCACTATAGAACAGGAGAATAATCACCCACATCTTCCTCCACAATTACATCTTCATTACCTTCCCTATGTGAAAGACTAAGCTGCAGCTCTTTTGGTGTAACCTTTTGTTTTTTGATGAAAATGTACAGTGTGCTTTGTTTATTCCTCTTCTTCTTTTCATCATAAATTTGTTGAAAGTTTATTTTTCAGTTGGTCAGACTGTAATAAATTTAGTTTAATCCTTTATCCAAGTGTGTGCAAACAAAGTTTGTGCCTGAAAGTATCTTCAGGACTGGGGTAAAGTGGTACAACACCAGGCAACTCCTTGCAAAGGTGGAGCAAGCTACCAACACTCCTATCTCAGTATCTCCCATAATGCAAAACACATCTCCTTGCGGATGTGTATAATGTTATGCATTAAGGGAAGGGCCACAACCCAGACTAGTTTCGACCTTTATCGGGGTCTCTTCAGTGGGAGCCAGGCTCAAGTGGAGATACAAGGCAGAAGCATTAGCAAGGTCATCTCCTCCTATAGGAGCTGCCAAACGGTGTGCTACCTTTTTATTAAATTACTCTGGATTTAGAGAAAGATATTGAAAGTTTATTTTTCACTTAGTCAGACTATAATAAATTTAGTTTAATCCTTACTAAAATTATTAGTAAGGATTAAAGTAATTTGAAGCTTATTAGCTCTTTGTACTTAAGTTAGTTTAATCCTGTATCCAAACAAAGTTTGTGCAAACAAAGTTTGTGCCTGAAAGTATCTTCAGGACTAGGGTAAAGTGGTACAACACCAGGCAACTCCTTGCAAAGGTGGAGCAAGGAGTTGCCTGGAGGCATCTGGACTAGTTGCCAACCAGAATACCAGATAACCCAAACCACTTGCCAAACACCCTAGATCTCTTCTTCACCAATGAACCCCTTCAAATATACAGTGAACCCCCTGGGAAATTCTAACCACAACCTAGTGTTCATCTCTTCCCCATGCAACAATGTTTACACAGACATTCCCCATACAAGAGTAGTTTGGCACTATAATAGAGTCAAGTGGAACAGCCTCCACAACTTCTATGCCGCATTCCCTTGGTTGGACTATTGCTTCTGGCCTTCCAACCCAAACATAAGCTCGGTGCTTATTACTAAAGTAATCCTCACCGGCATGAATACATACATTCCACACAACACACTGAACTGCCATGCCCTAACGAAACCCTGGTTCTCCAAAAGAAGTGCCAAGGCTGTAGAGATGAAACACCAGACATACCACAACTGGCTGAAATCAAGAACCTCATCCTCTTTCACAGCTTACACCAAAGCTGTAATAAATGCAAAAAAACAATCAATGCTTCCAAAACAGAGTTCGAAAGAGCAGAAAGCAGGAAATTGGCAGCCAAGCCGTTTGGTCTCTTGCCAAAGCAATTGGCCGTAACTTCTGTCCAACATTATTCCCACGCCCTGTCATACCCAGATGGCTCTACTGCATCATCACCCACAGAAAAGGCCAATCTTCTGGCTTCGTACTTTGCTTCAAATGCATGCATAACTGACGATGGTAAATGTCCCCCAACCATTTCAGACACCCAACATACAATGCCCCCTATATCCTTTTGCCAGGATGAGATCAGAAAAATACTGTCCAAATTAGACACAAAAAAGTCTCCTGGCCCTGATGGCATCCCCCAATTGTTCTGAAAGTTTATGCTCCAGAACTGACCCCTATCCTATGTAGCCTATATATACTCTCTTACTCCACTGGAATCTATCCCACAAACTGGAAATTGGCCTATATTCAGCCTGTCACCCTTCTTGGGAATGGGCTAAATATAGGCCAAGTCACTGTTATCCAGTTATCACCCTATCTCGCTTACCTCAGTCCTGTCAAAAGTAATGGAAAAAATCATGAACTCCTACACTATCTTGAAGACACTCACCAAATAAATGACCACCAGTATGGATTCTGCCGATCAACAGGAGATCTACTCACATACGTCACTCATCTCTGGACAAATTCTATGGAGAGGTTTAGTGAATCCGAAGTGGTTGCACTAGATATCTCCAAAGTCTTTGACCGGGTCTGGCACAAAGGCCTACTAGGCAAACTACCATCATTCGGTCTGACCCAGGACTTCTGTAGCTGGATTGCCAGCTTTCTGTCTGGATGCACACTGCATGTGCTGATGGACAGCTCCCTATCCTCTCACCACTCAATTAATGCTGGGGTCCCACAAGGTTCTGTCCTCTCACCGACCCTCTTCCTGCTATATATCAATGACCTACTGCAAATGACCTCCAACCCAATACACAATTTTGCAGACGACAGCACACTACATTCCTCGCTTGCATTTGATAAGCCTTACCATTCACAACTCACCTCAACCTACAGAACATCAACCACCACCCTCAACTCCGATCTCCAAGCCATCCTACAGTGGGGTTCGGATAACCTCATAAATTTCAATACCAATAAAACCCAGTTCTGTACTATTTCCCATAAAAAAAAAAAAGAACCATTTTTTCCCAGTATCCTTTTTGATGATACCCAAATTTCCAGACAGTTTGAGATCTCGCTTCTTGGAATCACCCTCACATCAAACCTCTCCTGGCATAAACATATCGCAACCTCAGCCTCAAAAAACTAGGCTTTCTCTTTCGCTCAAGACGTTACTTCACCCCCCGAACAGCTACTAACATTATACAAATGACAAATCTGTCCAGCTATTGAATACTGCTCTCACATATGGGGTGGGGCCCCTAAAAGCTCTCTCAAGATGCTCAACTCAATACAGAGGAGAGCATTTAGACTTATCAATGATCCATCCCTTACCAACTCTCTCCCCCCCACTTTCACACAGACGTATGGTCTCTGCAGTATGTATATTCTACAAATATTTCCATGGGAAATGCTCATCTGAAATAACATCAATAATTCCTCTGCTCAGTACAAAGTTCATTGGAACACATGCAGCTGCTGCACATCCCTTCACAGTACACCTAGAAACAAACAGAACAAGTTTCTTTTCTCTTCCTTCATTCCTGCAACTGCTGCACTGTGGAACAGTCTCCCACCTGCCATGTTTCCCAAGGAATACAATTTAAAGTCATTCAAATCAAATGTAAACAAATTCCTCCTTTCCCAACCCACTACCCATACACAGTACTAATGTACTATAGGTTGGCCAACCAACCTCCTGTGTATGGGCTCAACATAAGAAAAAAAAAAAAAAAAAACTGTAGTTATATTAGGGTTATGGTCTCTTATTTTTTATTTTTCTTGGCATGGATATGAAAAGAGAGCAGCAAGTAACTCTGATGAAATAGAACTTGAATGTGAAGATTTTATTGTGTGTGATAATTGTATGTAGGAGTGTACCAATTGCAAAATGCAAAGAAGTTAATGTTAGGTTTATTTTTAAGCAGTACCACTTATGCTTATGAGAGTTAGTGGGAAGATATCTAAAACTAGTGTTATTTAAAACTCTGTAGAGAAGATTTTTTAGCACAACTGCTAAGTTGACAGTTTAAAAAAAATGTTATTTTTATTAATTTAATGCATAGATTTCATTATTATTCACATTAGATCTTTGTGGGATCATGACTCAATTAAAAGATCCTGAATACCACACATGAAGATCACATGAATCAGTTTAAGGCATGAAACCATGCCTTTAACTCATTTACTTTTTCTGCATTTGCCACACTCTCTGGCAAGAACTTTAAGACTACTTAAGAATGACAGAAGAAAGCTTGAAACTTTGGATGCACAGAGAGAATGGAAGCGAGACTTCTGAAGACAGTAATAGAGGATAAAGTCCCTTAAAAAAAAAAAAAAAAAAAAGCAGACCACTAGACTCTTCAATGAGATCGATATCTGGAATGACTGGTCTTTGAAACCTCATGAAAAGCCTACAAATGGGTCAACTACCTGGCAAGAATTTGTGTGGCACATCTTCTGATATTCATGAAATTATGGATGTCCACAGGCATCTTTCCTTGCCAGCCACCTTCTATGCAAAATCCTTCGCACCCAGTTGTTGAAACCTTCCTTATACAGCTTCTAGAGGGATGGCCTCTTGTTCAACATCCCCCCCCCCCTTCTCTAATTTCTGTGAAAAATCTCTTCCATACTGAAAGTTGTTATTTGGTCCTTTTCATTAAAATTGAAACATACTATTTGATTTTTAAGACCATGGATTTAATAAACATTTATACATAATCGTCTACTAGTTTCGCTAGTTGTAACTGTCTAGCTTTGTTAAGACGAGAAAGGTTACTAGTATTAAATGCAAAAAACAAAAGAATGAAGTAACGGTTTAAAAATAGCTAGATAAATTGGAGAGCATGCGTGACATCACACGAATAAGGCATGAAGACATTCGTGTGATGTAACAATTTGAGTTATTGTTATTAAGACGTGTTTTATAATTTTTCGCGTAATTTAGTTCCGTTAAACTTGATGAATTTAACAGATTTTTCCATGTCTGTATCTACTGTTACAGCATTCCACCTGAAAAATGCAGAGGCAAATCAACACCTCAACTTCTCTTTCTGTGGCAAAATTTGCAGAACATGAGCCTCACCCGAAATACTTTGGAGTGATCCTGGAAAGAAGCCTAACTTATAAAAGGCACATCACCAACCTGTCCAAAAAAGTTAAAATGAAAAATAATATCATCTTTCGGCTTGCCTGGAACAACCTGGGGTTTGTGGTGCTGATGTCTTAAGGTCATCTGCACTAGCCCTCACGTTCTCTGCAGCAGAATACTGTGCCCCTGTCTGGGAAAGAAGTGCGCACACTAACATTATAGACACTGAGAAGCACCCCTCTCCCCTGGCTGCCCGTCCTACCTAACACTGATCCACCAAATATATGGAGAAGACAAGCCTTGATTAAGGTATTTAATGAAGTAATGAGCAACTCGCTCATTACTGAACCAGAACCAGAATCTCATAAATTCACCTAGTATTCACTTAAAATCACAACACCCTTTCTGGTCCATGGATGAAGTCTCTTCAGCTGACTTACTATCAATACCTGACATGTGGAGAGAACACTGGTCCAACAATCTTCCAACAAATGGTTTCCTGGTTGAAGATCCCTGGGCTCCACAGCCTGGTTTTGCCCTTCCTAGGAAGATTTGGTCATTTATCAACAGAATCAGAACTAACCAGGGCAGATGTGGCTACTTACTGCATAAATGGAGATTATCAGACCACCCTTATTGTGACTGCAGCCTTGTGGCCCAGACAATCACTCATATTGTGAATGACTGCCCAAGGTGCCAATTTCATTTTGGTGGCCTCCAGGACATCCACGGGATGACAGATGAGGACCTGGATTGGCTTTCTAGTCTGGACATTGACCTGTAGATGCTTTTGCCATAAAAATAAATAATAAATAAATATTGTCCTCATTATGGCAGCAGAGTTCTACAGACTTCTGGGTTATCTTCATATAATTTTCAACATGTCCCCCTGAACTTCCCTTGAACTGCAAAACTGTCTAATAAAACTTAAAATCCCTTGCTCTCAAAATCCCCTTCTTCCAGTAGAGCTCTTCCACCACACCAAGTTATGTATCTGGAGCTGTTGGAGAGGTTCTGAGCACTAGGATATATAACTGGGTTGATAATAGCAGTGTTCTTTTTGATAATCAGCACAGGTCTGTGAAAGGGAAGTGCCTTATCAATCTGCTTATGTACTACACTGAACAGCTTCCACAGCTTAGTAAGCATAGACGAAGCCCTTTGTTCAGAAAGACCTGGGTTTGATTCTTGACAGTGATGTGAGGAACTTTATCTGATCACTTTTGCTAAAGGGTGAGTAAGCCGGTCTCATACAAAGGTAGGAGCTTTTTTTCACCCAGAAACTCAGGTTTTTCATCCCCCAGAACAGGCAAACCAGCCCAGTGAACACACATAAGTATAGTCAGGAATACATCCCAACCATATGCCAGTCCTGGGCAGATAAAATTGGGGAGTTGGGGAAAGCAACGGTGAACTACCTTGTAAAAAATCTCACTAGGAACACTTTGTGGGCAATACCTACAAAGTCACCTAGGGTCGGAAACAACTGAAAGGGAAAAACCACCACCACCACTACACTGCACAAGTAATGTACTTATATAATGCACTGGAAAAGGAAATGCATACACAGTGATATACTCTGATTGAGCAAAAGCTTTTGACAGATTGCCATATGGCAACTTGGTATACTAAATTAGAATGGGTTAGATACCAGATCAACTGGATATGTAACGACTGGCTATAAGATAGGTATCAACAAGTTCTGTACAGGAAAGTGGTATTTCTGGTGGTGTCAGGAGGTCTGCTTTAACTTGTATGTTAATGATATTAGAATAGATGTCAGTGGAGATATGCAGCTATTTGCAGATGATCCAAAGTTGAGAAGAAGAATTATGAGGAGGACAGTAGATATGGCCTCACAGAAGGATCTGAATAGACTGTATGAATGGGAAGATGAATGGAACTACCATTTCAGTACTGCATGAAATGAAGTTCTTAAATTTAGTAGGCAAGGATAGGATACAAATTATATAACTGGCAGGAAAATTTTGAAGGTGGAAGAGAAGAGTGATCTAAAGTGGTGGCAGACAGGGAGCTGAAGTTTAGGGGTCACAGTGCTAAAACTGTGAAGACCATATCGGATTATGGTAATGAAGAAATAAAAAAGATATGGTTCCAATGAATATAGCCAGATTTGAATTATTGTGCATAGATTTGGTTACCTGGTTTTCATAGGGACAAGGACATATTAGAATGAGTCAACAAGGGATATGACTGCAACATATTAAGTTGTAATGGGTTGTTACCAGATTAACATGGGAGATATTTGAAACATACTATTTGATTTTTAAGACCATGGATTTAATAAATTTATACATAATCGTCTACTAGTTTCGCTAGCTGTAACTGTCTGGCTTTGTCAAGACGAGAAAGGTTATGCTAGTATTAAATGCAAAAAACAAAAGAATGAAGTAACGGTTTAAAAACAGTTAGATAAATTGGAGAGCATGCGTGACATCACACGCATAAGGCGTGAAGACTTAGTTATTGTTATTAAGTCGCGTTTTATAATTTTTCATGTAATTTAGTTCTGTTAAACTTAATGAATTTAACAGATTTTTCCACATGTCTTTTAATATTATTCTTTAAAGGTTCTACATCTAAAATCCTCTTCGATACATGGCATGGAACTGTTATCCCAATCTATTGCATGGTTTGAAGTTGAGAAATGATGTACTAACGCTGAGGTGTCTGTTCTATTATGATTGACATCTTCGACATGTTCCTTCTTTCGAATTTCTAGGCTTCTTGAAGTTTGGCCTATGTAGGTAGGTCCACACGTACATGGCATGCTATAAACACCTGCGTATTTGTAGAAAGCAAATCTATCCTTAGGGGATCTTAATAACTGTCTTGTAGTTGTAGTAGGTTTAAAACTACAACTCTGATGTTAAAAGGTCTCATGATTCTTGCTATTTCAGTGGAGACTGATCCAGCATAGGGTATGACGATGAATGATACATACTGGATCATCTGAGGTTGTTGCTGGAGGTTATTTCTATAGAAAATTTTGTTCATTATATTTTGAGGATAACCATTTTGTGATAGAGTTTTTGATATAAGGGAAAGCTCAGCAAGTACATCTTTTTCCTCTGTGATGATATTTTTGGCACTGTTGTATAATGCTCAGTTTATGTGCATGGTGATCATTGGATGTATAATGGAGATAACGTCCGGTATCTGTAGGTTTACGATATATTGTAAGTTTGATATTTCCATTATCTTGTTTTTTTAACTAGTACATCTAAAAAGGGTAATTGATGATTGTTTTCCAATTCTAATGGGAATTTAATTTTATGATGGAAGGAGTTAATTTTTTGAGGAACTCATGTAAGGAATCTTGCTTATCTTTCCAGGTAATGAACACATCGTCAACATATCTCCACCACACTGATGGTTTTGGATTTATTTTTGCTAGGATGTCATTTTCTAATTTTTCCATGAACAGATCCACACACGGTGGTGACAGGGGACTCCATGGCTAAGCCTTCTAGTTGTTGGTATACTAAGTCGTTAACTTTAAAGTAGTTGGAATTGAGACAGTGGCAGAATAGTTGCGTAATATCATTTGGAAAGAGATCTTTTATAATCTTAATGACTTCTTCAACTGGTACGTTTGTGAACAAAGAGACCACATCCAGAATTTCCACCTTCACAGATAAGAGTGTAATAGTTCCATTCCATAAAACCCTGATCATTTCACATATCTCTATTGTTGTCTGATCTAGTCGATGGAATTTGAAGGAGATAAAGTAAATTTGGTGAGAGTACAAAGGCAGATAACAAATAATATTAGGGCTGCATAATAATGTTATGCAGCCCTAATATATAAAATTGGTCATTTGTGTTTCGAGGAGTGAGTGAGTTCAGTGTAATAGAATTTAATGTAATGAGAATCAACTGTAATCTCCATTATTTATTAAGTATTTGTAATAACATTTTATAAATTCTACTTTTTATTTGACAGGAAAATGTGATGTCTTGGACAGTGTGGAATGCTGTAGTTTCCAAAAATACCTTGGCTCTTTTGCATCTGCATGCATTATATGGTTCAATTAATCCTATGGAACAGATTATTTGGTTGGTACTTGGATTTATTTATTTACAAAAAATAAAAAATCTTCTGCATGTAAATAACAAGATAAAAGATTAAAAAAAATATTTACTACACAACAGACTTGTAAAATAAGGAATGTTCATGTGCTCTTTTAATATTAACTATGTTCTTATGTTATTTGTCTTCCAATAATTTTCATCTTTGAAGAAATCCATTTGAAAAATCATTGAAACAATTATCATGTTAATTGCTGTTATTATTATTTTTTTGATATTCAATTAACAGAGTTCACAGTCAAAGAGAAACATGAAACAGAATAATGAAATCTCTGACTGGCAATTAAGTCCAATTCGGGCCTTGCCTAGGAATTGACTAGTTGTTATAAAACAATGTCCCTAAAAGTGCTGTTTTCTGGATTTGAGATGATGTTATATTTGGGAGGCTTAACTTTTCCAGATGTTTCATAAATGCTCTTGGTATTATTATTGCTATTATTATTATTCCTAAGCCTCCAGGGAGTCACTTGACTCATTGCTGGAGATCTTTCCATGATACACATAGCAGTGCCCATCATACCTCACCCAAATTTTCTTTCAGGGTTACCATAAGTACTATCCAACAATGTATTCCACTCTTATCTCTCCTTTGTAAAAGTTACGTATCACTGTGTTGCTCACAATCTTATCAGACTTAACAGGGATGACTTTCTCATATATTGAGACATTTGGAGTTTCCATAATTATAAAATCACACATATATCATTGTAAAAATTATTTGTTTGTTCCTCCAGAATTATCAAATAAATAACTTGATTAAATGGCAGCAACCCAAGAATAACACAAAAAATAAATAACAGTCCTCCTATACAGCATCCAAGGGAAGAAGTCCACATGACTCCTGTATCTTATTTACTGCATTTTTGAAAGTGTAGTTAAGATTAAGAACAAATACAGACTTATAGCTATATTCAAGCCTATCAACCAAACCATTCCATTCTCCAGAGGACAAACTTTCACCAATGATGCTTCTTGTCATATACCAAGTACCATGTTCATGCAACTTGTCTTAACTACGGATAGACAAAGATCAGTCAAAAAATGCATTTCTGAACATCATGACCATATTCATCATGAAATATTTGTACAGTAAATAATTTTTACTGTGGCACACATGTGATCTTATAATTGGGGATTACCTGTATTCCCATACAGGTTCTGTGTATAGGAATACAGGTTCACTATTCTGTGTACTGACGCCTATGTTCCATACTGTAATTAACTACTCTCACTTGTTTGTCTTACTCCTCTCTCCTAATCGTTAAGTCAACTTACTTTAGAAAATACTATTTATATAACATATTTGCTAACTATAACAGACTGGTAAAAATAGTCCCAATCAAAGCTAAGCCATAATGCTATTTCAAATTAAATTTACTATAGCAAATCATTCACTATAACAAACTATCCCTGCACTCCCTATGAGTTTAATACAACGAGAATAGACTACCCATAGCAATCCCTGCAAATTAAAGATAGGACGGGGCATTCCTTTCAGGATAATCAAGTAGATTTCATTGTTGCAGTGCTTACAGTTAAAACACATTGATGTTCTGGCTACCATAGTGTGGGATATGTGTAATCTCACTGAGGTTCAGTCGGTTTGCAGCAACTAAATCTCGGCCTTTGCCTTCACATTGATGGATCTATTAGTAAAATCCAATCAACATGGATCTATTAGTGGCTTTGGATATATTCCTCTGCTAGCAGGCATTAGACCATCAGATTGAAGGAAACTAACTAGGTGAACTAACATTTGGACTATCCTTTAAGGTATTACACACACACTTCCTCAGGAAGATAGTATTATTAGTGATCGCTAGGTGGTAGATAAGCTTCATCGCCTTACATAATACCCACTTTTTTTACTTTAAGTTTGAAGTGATAAAAAATCACATTTAGAATTCAGTGAAAAGACCTGTTTTATTTCATTTCCATTTCTTCTGGCATGCAATATGAATAATGTTTTTCAGATTTATATCAAGCGCAATAGAGAATTCCAGTATTTCTTTCTGAGGACCAGCTGTTACATAGTATACTGAACCAAATCTAATGTTTATGCTTTAGGAAGATTCCAGGTTAGTTGTTGAATATGAGTCTTTGACTCCATGAGGTCTTGTTTAATAATAATAATCTTCCTACAACAGTTCTATCCAGTGCGCCTAGAGGGAATCAGTATTATGTCGGTGACTCAATTAAAGCCATGTTTTGCAGAGTATTTGGATGAAATCTTCCATGTGTATGGCTGGCTTAGGAATTAATTACTGTATATTCTGTGTCCATTCCAATTTTTAACTTAACAACCATGAAAAATCAAACAGAATAGTATGGATAGTCAGATTCCAAGAATCTTCCATAGTCACTTAACAAATAAATGTCATCTTAGTTCCAACCTCAGCTATGTTCATTTCCACCTGCCATCTGCAAAACCATATATAATTTTGTTAACAGAAACCCAGATTTCAGATTATTCAAGCAGTGCTCACATTACTTTCCCAGTTGATTTTTTTCTTTTTGTTTCAGAGGTGACATTGTGGACAGAGTTATTGAACTTAGAATTTCCTCTATTTGATCTTCTTTGTTAAAACTAAAATTTTCTGTCTCATTCTGTCAGCTTCATTCATTGTTGATATTGCTCTTCCAATTCCTTTGGAGGGGGGGGGGGAAGCAAGTAAGCATCTTTCTAGTCACCCCTGGGACAAATGAGTGTAAATGAAGGAATGACTGTGAGGAAATAGCCATCCTGGGATAGATAAGTATGAGTGCAGGAATGATTGTGAAGAGCCGGATACAGTTTTTCAGTTTTCAAATCTGAATGGGCAGGTAATAACATAATATAAGGGAAACTGTGGTCCCAAGGGGTTGTTGAAATGCATGTACATGAATGCCTGATCTATCAGAAATAAAGGAGAGGAATTTTTCACATTGTCAGCTCAACTTGACTAAACATTATTGGCATCAGTAAGGCCTAGTTGTCAGAGAATGATATAGCTACAGGGTTAGAATGTAATGAATATTGCATTTTCCGAGAAGATAGACGAAATAGGGTAGGAGGGGAGGGGGGTACTATTAATGATAACTCAAGAACTCAGCCAACAATGATAGAAGGAAGATTGTAGATCTGATGAAAATGGTTCATTTGAGGCCATGTAGTGTAAGATAGAGGCCAATAGAGCAGAATATATTGTTGGTTGCAGCTGTAGCCCTAGGGGTCCCAGAAGAAGATGTGATTGATATGCATCAGCAAATTAGCACAATAAGTGTAGGCCAAGCAATTATCATGAGGACTTCAACTATGGTTATATAGATTGGAAGGAGGAAAGGACATGTGGCAAAATAGAAATGGAATTTATTATATGGTTACTAAGGGATAATTGCCTGGAACAGCATGTGATGGAAGGGATCAGGGGAGTTTGAGTGTGTTGGATTGGGTAATCAGGAGATCTGTCTATAACTGCTGTAGCAGATTTACTTCTGATCAGAGAAAGTGACCATGCAGTTCTGTTCTGGGAGGTTGGTCAACATGTGGAAATTTCAATCAAGAAATGGTTTATGTGGAACTACAAAGCTGGCGATTATGATGAACTTAGGAGGCAACTTGGAGCAATGCCATGGCACAAGAAACCATGGAATGAATATCATTAGTTCATAGGAAGCAGTAAGAATTGTTTGAGAGAGGCAGTATTAGAGTGCATGCTCAGGGTCAGGAGGACTAGCAATATAAAGCAGGAGCTGGAAAAAAAGGAAGCCATTGTGGAAGGAATATAAACAACAAGCAGGAAGGGTAACTAGCATAGGTAAGGAAGACTAAATCAGATTTTGAGAGAAAATTAGTTAAGCAGGCCAAAGTAAATCCAAAAGAGTTTTTTTTACTATATAGCAAGTAAGAGAAAGTGCTGATGGTGGGAAAGTGACAGAAGCAGAAGAAATAGTTGCTACTAAGTGATCACTTTGCAAGGGTATCATCTGGTGACTTTGCAGTTACTAAGGTGACAGAGACTGATGTGAGCATTAAGGTAGATGAACTGGAGGTACACAGCGTATTGAAACATATCATTGTGAATACAGCAGTGGGCCAGGACGATATGTCATCTCATGTGCTAAGAGAATCTTCAAGTGAAATGGCATCCTCTGATGAAGTTGTTTAATCTAAAACTCAGCTCTGGCAAGATTCCAGTGGAGTGGAAAGAGGGTAAGATAGTTCCGTTACATAAAGGTGGCTCCAAGAAAGAAGTAGAAAATTACAGACCAATTAGTATATTTCTGGAGTGGTAGTTAAAGTATTTGAAAGTTCGTTAAAAGTAAAATTTAGGAATAAGTTGCAGCATGGCTTTGTAAAAGGTAGGTCCTGCCTCGGTAATTTGTTCACATTTTATAATAAGATGACAGCAGAATTGGATAAAGTCATGGCTACACCATGACACTGCTGGATTTTGCAAAGGCATTTGACAGAATACCACATGAAAAACTATTACATAAGTTGGAGCAAATGGGAATGGATATGAGGGTGGTGTATGGTGGAGTGGAATCAAAGTGAATGAGGGTGACTAGTGGAGTGTCCCAGGGCTCTGTACTAGGACCACTACTCTTTAATTTGTACATTAATGATATAGCAGACAATTGAAGGGGGATATTCGGTTGTTTTCTGATATTTACAGGATGATTTAAATAAATTGACAAGAAGGGGTAAAGGACAATGGTTGTCAATTCAGTGTTGTGAATTGTAAGGTAATGCAGTTTAATACCCTCGAGGGAGCATGTAACCCCTAGAGGGCATATCCCCAGGTGGTGGATCCTCCTAACAGGTGAAGCATATTAGGGCTAATCTCTCGATGTGTGGATTCAAAAATGATTACGAAAGGAAACAGAACAAATAAATCTAGAGCTTGCCCTGATTGTTCCGCCTTGAGATGATATTGTCTGGCAACTCAGCCAGATATTGTCCATTTGTTGTTTTAAGGATACTTGCGACATAAGACTGAATGATATAATCACGTAATCACAAGAAAGATGTTTATTTAACCAAAAGTCGAGTACCTATTCCTTATATCTCCGGTATTTCAGAACCTATCGCAAGAATTTTGAAGAAATATGATTTAACAGCTACGTATTCTCCTATTAACAAATTGTCTTCTCATTTTCCTTCTCCTAAAGACAAACGCTCAACTTTATCTCTTCCTGGAGTTTATCAAATTCCTTGCAACTGTGATCTCTCTTACTTTGGACAGACTGGACGTTCTCTTGAAAAAAGAATCCAAGAACATCAATCATCCATTCTTCACAATAAACCTGAAAAGTCTGGTTTGGCTCAACACGGGATTGAAACTGACCACAGCATCCTTTGGTCCAAAACGCGCCTCTTACATAGATCCCGTTATAGGTTCGAACGTTTGTTCAAGGAAAGCGTGGAGGCCTTGCTCCATCATCCCAACCTGAATCGTAATGACTGCATATCTATATCAAAAATCTGGGAAAGCCTAATCAAGATTACTCATTAATTTTTTTTTTTTTTTTTTTTTTTTTTTTTATAGCAAATTCAATCATGTTTCTACTTCAAAATATTTCGTTTCATACTTAGTGATATAACATCACGCGGCATGTTCTAATTTCAACGATCTATTGTTAGTATTCTAGCTTGTATATTTTTTTTTTTTAAACTGTTCTTGTAATACCACCGACGATGGTCTGCTATTTCCAGACCGAAATATTTGGTTAAATAAATATCTTTCTTGTGATTACGTGATTATATCATTCAGATATTGTCCAATAAAGTCACTGGAAGCCAGTCGATCGACTGGGAAAAGAGCAAGCCCTCTAAATCTCAAATCTGGAAAACACCTTTGCGCACACGCGCACACACACACACACACACACACACACACACACACACTGAAAATGTGGAAAATTCTTTGAGTTATGCAGAGGAGCTGAACTGAATAAAATCAATGCAATTTGTGTCCCAAAACACCACTGGAAAACTGACACAGAATGGAATGAAACTGCATCAACGGACAAAAAAATGGACTTTCATTTATTCTTCAGCAGAAAAACATGGCAATGGCAGTGTAGGAATCTTAGTCAGTAAAAAATGATATGATAAAATATCTTCAATAGAGAAATTTTCAAACAGAATATTATCCATAACATTGGACTCAAACTCCAAGGCAACTATTATCTCAGCATACGTGCCCACAGAAGTTGCTGAAGATGACAACAAATGAAAATTTTACAAAGAACTTGCCACTTATCTTTTAAACCTCCCAATGCATAACTGTCACATAATAGGTGGAGATTTTAATGCACAAATTGGAGCAGACTTAGCAGGATCCACCAGAAATGTAGGGATATCACCATGTAAAACTCGATGTAGCTTGGAAGTACCAAAGCACTTTACATCAATTTTTACAGAGGTCAGGTTCTCATGAGATTGTTAAAAAAATAATATTGTATGTCTCTATATATTTTATGCTAAATATTAATGTAAATAACATAAATAACCCTATGGGAATTGACTGTATTTACTGCTTTAACAAAAATTTCTAGAATGTAAAAAACAAAGGCAATGCTTTGCCACCAGAACTTTGTATAATAGCTATGTATAAGGACACAATAAAGTTGTTTATGATTTAAGTGTGTAAGGAAGTTGTTTGCGAGCTCTGCGTATATTAACACCTTCTAGGTTAGTGTCAAAGAGATCGGCAAGGTTCAGACAAGTTTTTGCTGCCCGACAAGATAGGATTAAAGGAGTGCATGGAGGAGAAGAAAGAACGGGTCGGCCTTAACAGAAGATCAAGGAGACATCTCGACTTCTTCGGGGGTTACAACCCTTGGTGCAAGGTCCCATAGAACGCAAAATAAAAAGGGACTGAGCCGAACATCAGGGTCGGCAGAGAACCAGGGAATTGGCAGTTAGAGGCAGAAATATCAGCTGTTAGAGGTAGAAGTTCCTGAAGTAGGATCCAGAGGACCGGTCATTACGGTGAACCCACACCAGAGGAGAAGAATGGGAATGACGAGAGAACAGCCCATGTAAATAGACATCCGACCCAAGGCGGTGTCGGTCGGATGTCTTTTTGCCATGGAAAGTCAACCGAAGCTAAAAGATGCTTGAAGATCGCTCTTCAAGCCCGTATGCCGAAACCTCTTGCTTGAGCTTTTGAAAAATTGCAGTCCAAAGCCTGCCAGTATCCCGATGAAACACCCCCAAAGCAAGACTCTCCAGACGAAAGCCTAAGGCCTGAGATGAAAGAAAAAGCATAGGGACTTTAGTGCAGGACCTTTGGATGAATGTGCGACACAGAGCCTCTGTAAGTTTGTTCCATCTTTTGATGTACATTCCTTTTGTAATCTAGGAGATACGTTATAGATGGACTGATAAGAAAGAGTAATAAGACGTATCTATAAGAGAGTCCTCTGATTTGTTATTAATTGGAATATAATTTGTGAGATAACTTGGCAAAGCTAGCTAACCTCTTTGTGAGTAAATTAGAGTTTCAATAATTTGATTTAATAAGCAGAGAAGTAAAAAGGGAAAGATTGTTTCTTTATGCTAAAAGTCTAACGGATAGATAGAGAGAGTAACCTCCCTATCGTTTAATTAATGTACTTTGTTATTAATGTAAATAAATGTGTTTTATTTATATGTCAATAGAGTGCCGCCTGATATTTTAATTTACAATACACTGTTCCTAAATAAACTCGGACTTGTGAGCAGGAAACAACTGAGACATTAAAAGTGTAACTTAAGTTCTTCAGAACCATGACTGTTTATGTAAACTTTTATTGAAGGAATTTATGCTGAAGAGAGAGAGAGAGATTTAACAGGATGCATTACTGAGTCTTATGCCAATATAGAAATACTGGTGGCGCAGTCTTACCAAATAAATTTTCCAGTGTTCATAAGTATATGGCTAATAAATTCAAAAGGTGGATAAACATAGTATGCAACAGAATAAGTAAGAAAAGTTACGAAAGCAATAGAGCACTGCTATAAAGAATATATTACAATATAGGCAAATAACATCAATCGTTACAACCACACAACAAATCACAATGGATATCTGCTTTCAGAACTTTGCAATGACCACAACTATACCATTCTTCACACCAGATTTCTTCACCATGCCAACAGAAAATGGACAAGAAAGCACTCGAAATCTCCACTTGATCACATACTTCATCATCAAATTCCTGCCATGTACCCTCAAGGGGTGTACAGGATATTATAGTACTACATGAAAAATTTACATCATTACTACCTTCCTATATACAATTTTCCTCCAAATCAGTCTGTCACTTGTCAAGACTCCAACATTATCAGATATTATATTTCTATCATCTAAGGCACTTTGTACAGTATCAATCCACCTATATCTTGGTCTTCCTCTGGGTCGTTTTCCTGCTAACCTGGCAAAAAACACTTTTTTTGCTAATCTTTCCTTGCCCATTCTATTTAAGTGACCATACTACCTGAGATTAGCAGAGCTAATCTCAGGTAGTATGGTCAGACATTACAGTCAGGTATTACACATTATGTATTACAGTCAGGTATTACACATCAGGTATAACACATTAATTCCGTAAATTAATTACCAGTTAGCTCTGCTAACGCATTACTGGATGGTGGCAATGTCAAGTTCTTTCCTGATATCCTCCTTTTTAATATGATATTGCCATTGATGCCATCTGTTCACACCTTTAATCTTCTCAGGAGTCTCATATCTCTAGTCTTTAGTCAAGTTTTACTTCTAACCCAGCTCTCAGATCCATAAGTTAAAACTGGTTTGAACACTGTCTTGTATACAACTAATTTAGTGTTCTGACTAATTTCTCTCTTATTCCATATGAATTTATTCAATTGACTTCCTACCATACCAGCTTTGTTGATTCTATTGTCTATTTCCATATTTAATTTACCATCTTCACTAAAAATCGTGCCTAAGTAGGTGAAATGTTTACTTGTTCCACAGGTTCTCTGTTCACAACGCAGTTGACATTTTCAACGATTCTGCCTATTTTCATTGTCTTTGTCTTTTTATTGCTGACCTTCATACCATATCTATTACAACAGTTATTCAATTTAGTCAGGGAATCTTGCAGACTTGTAGCAGATACATTTAGAAGTATAACAAGTATAAATGGGGTAGATCAATACAGAACTGTAAAGCCTACAACATCATCTTTCTTAACTCAGATCACAGAATCATTAGTGCTCACAGCAAGCTTTGGCTAACAGCTACCAACTCAAAGAAAACGGCAACAAGATATATATAAAATGGAACGGTTTAGATCTCTTAATCCAAAACAAATATAAAGAAGCCATTTGCAATCAACTAAAAAACCAAGCGCGTAGCAGTAATAATAACGGAAATAATAATAACTTCAATAATTTAATCAAAGAAGCCGCAACAGAAGAATAAATATATCCCAAAAACCAGCAGAAAATTGATTGCCACAGAATTCCATAAAACTGATTAATCATGAAAATATCCTCAAGCAAAGAATGAGACAACTCAACAGTTAACATATAAAGCAAAATGTTAAAGTAATAAATAATCAAGTATATGAGTCCCTAAAAACAGACAAAGAATCCCACATTATTCTTATTTTTATGGGTATCTCCATGGAGTCAGTAGACTCATCATAAGAGATCCAAAGTATCGAAACAATATCTATCATATCTCTTCTTGCCATCTGTAAATGAAGAACTCAGTTGTGAGTTCTTCATTTACAGATGAAGAACTCGCAACTGAGTCAGGCAATGCATTCCGCCCACTCGCCATCCTCCAAGCAAAAAATCTAGTTCTCACACTCTTGTTAACCATACTTTTCCTTAATTTCCCGGGATGACTTCTTGTTCTTCCCTCACTTCCACACAGCTGAAATATTTCCCCTGCATCAATCTTATAAAAACCGTTTAGTAATTTAAATGTTTCTATCATATCCCTCCCCTCTTCTCCTCCTATCTTCCAACATCTGCAATTCTCAATCTATCAATGGAGCGAGCATTTTTTACATCACTCACCTACTTATTCACTCTCCTCTGAACCCTCTCCAAAACCTCCTCATTTCCAAGGAATCCAGGTTACCAGACTTGAGCGCAGTAATCCAAATGTTTAAGTATCAATACCTTATAAAGCGGAATAATAACCACTTTATCTCTGGATGTTTAGTCTGTTCTTCAATCCTATGTGCAATCTTGGACATCTTAGCAGTGTGTCCTCTGAACTTTATCTCCTTATCCACCAACACCCCCAAGTCCCTAGCCTCATCAATCTCTTGGAGTACCGTTCCATCAATGTTGTACACAGCTGGTGATCTTGTAATACCAAAATGCATAACTTTACACTCTTCCACATTGAACTGACATCCATTATCTTTTGCCAATTTTGCCAGCTTATTTAAATCATCCTGCAAACTCTCAACATCAACTTGATTTTTTATTGCACTACCTAACTTTGCATCATCAGCAAACAACTGAATATCTCCCTTCAAGCCATTTTGTTGGTCCAGTTTAATTTGTGTACAAATTAAACAATAATGGCCCAAGCACAGAGCCCTGAGGCACCACTGTTCATTTGCCTCATCCTGGATGCTGCTCCTCCATACACTACTTTCTGGTATCTCTGTATGAGCCATTCTCTTATCCATATCACCAGTTTAGTATCCATCCCCATCTGCTCTAATTTGTGCAACAATATTCCATAGGGTATCCTGTCAAAAGCCTTAGCAAAATCCAGAAATATCACTGTGTAGCCATTTCTCTTGTCCAACTCAGGTGTCATTCTATTATAAAAAGTTAATAAATTGCTAAGGAAGGATCGACCTTTAACAAAACCATGTTGGCCCCTACAGAGTATCATATTCTGATCCACCCATTCTTGAATTCTGTCCTTAACCAACTTTTCCAATACTTTTTACCACTACTCCCAAGATGTGATTGGTCTGTAATTAACTACCACAGTCTCAGAGCCACCTTTATGCAAAGGAACCACTTTGCCTTCCTTCCACTTCCTATTGACCATATCAGAGCTCAAACTTAAGTTAAATAACGAAGTAAGAGGCATTGACAATTCCTT
Organism: Typopeltis vanoorti; assembly: GCF_054136105.1. NCBI lineage: Eukaryota > Metazoa > Arthropoda > Arachnida > Uropygi > Thelyphonidae > Typopeltis > Typopeltis vanoorti. The sequence goes on from NC_143551.1 coordinate 33,343,015, forward strand.
TGGACATTCATGCAACACCCAAAATATAGTCCTATAAAAATTTAAACCTACAGCAGTGTTTGTATTTAAAGTCTGCAATATGCTAAGTACCTCTGATTTATTAACTTCAATTCTCACATTAATTATTGCTACAGGTACAGAGATATCCTCACTTGGGTGATAGACTTTTGAAAAGTGATCACTCAGTAACCATACTATTACATCTAAATTGGTCACCTCAATACTATCAGCACCCACTAAGGTTATCCTTCCAAAATCATTCTTCCTTTTACTTGCCACATAGCAGAATAACTCTTTGGGATTACCCTTGATCTCCTTGACTTAAGTTCTTCTCATAATCTGATTTAGGTTTTGTTACTATGCTGATAACCTTCCTATCTCGAGCCTTGTTATGATCATGGGTGTACTGATCACCTTCCTCCTTGTAAATTCTCCATAACATTTTCTTTTTTTTTTTTGCAGATCAAGCATGATACTACTGCTCATCCATCTAATGCCTACCTTGTTTGTCTTCCTGACCATGGGAATACATTCTGATATTGCCTTCCTCAGATACCTGCTGATTTTATCCCATGCACTGCTAACATCTTTCCACTGCAATATGTTCTGGCATAGGACAGCTATAAGCCCACTCCAAAGCTTGTTATAATTACCTAATCTGTAGCTCAGTATATACCCCCTTCTAAGAGAGAAATCCACAAATTTTGCAACCTCTCAAGTCAATACCACATGATCGCTCTCACTAATTAGAGGTAATGAGGACACCTTGCTTATGCATATATCCTCTGAACCTATGACCATATCCAACACTCTCACACCATGAGTCCCTTCAGTTATGTGCTGTTTCAAGTAATTATTTCTTAGAAGGTGTATGAATTCCATTTCCTTTTTTTTTTTTTGCCACGTGATATTTCCTCCTTCCAATTGATATCCCCATAATCAAAATCCTCCATAATAATCACCAACCCTGCACTCATTGCACTAATTTGCTGATGCACGAATTCAATATCACTCCCTGTACCCACAGCCAACTGTATATTTGGTTGAAAGTTTATTTTTCACTTGGTTAGACTATAATAAATTTAGTTTAATCCTTTATCCAAGTGAGAGCAAACAAAGTTTGCGCCTGAAACCTCAATAAAGGTCGAAACTAGTCTGGGTAGTGGCCAATCCCTTAATACATAACATTATACATATCTGCAAGGAGATGTATTTTGCATTATGGGAGATACTGGGATAGCAGTGTTGGTAACTTGCTCCACCTTTGCTACGAGCTGCCTGGTGTTGTGCTACTTACCCAGGTAAGATAGTACAACACCATATTCAATTCTGAATATGGTGTTGTTTTCAGGTGCAAACTCTGTTTGCTCTTACTTGGATAAAGGATTAAACTAAATTTATTATAGTCTAACCAAGTGAAAAATAAACTTTCAACATCTTTCTCTAAATCCAGAGTAATTTAATAAAAAAAGGTGGCAAACCTTTTGGCAACTTCTATAGGTAAAGATGACTTTGCTATTGCTTCTGCCTGGTATCTCCATCTCTTGGCCTGGCTCCCACCGAAGAGGCCTCAATAAAGGTCGAAACTAGTCTGGATAGTGGCCAATCCCTTAATGCAGCTGATATGCGAAGGAAGGAAAAAGGCCGACTGGGACGCGTGGGCCCAGTTCAGAACCAAGGCAAAAGAGCTCTTCCAAAACATCTCCAGAGAAAGAGCTCACACGCAAAGAAAAAAAATGAGGGAGCTGTATCAAGAGCTAGGGTGGTACCGGGCTAATCAGAGAAACGGTATTCCTAGCGATTCGCTTATTAAAGCCGTGGAAATCGAACTTGAGGCACTTCGACGGAAAAAAGTCGCTGAGCTCGATTTTCGCACCAGACTGTTTCTCCGGCAGGCATAAACACCGTTGACCGCCTTTTACAACCGGCAGCACAAGACGAGAAAATGGTTTGGCAAATTCATGCTAACAGGCAAACACTCGCAACCATGGGAGACATCCTGCAGCAGTTTTCCTAGCATTACACGAGAACCTATTCCGACGAAGCTGAGGAGACAGATGACTTTGGCGTGTGGAACATTGACAACATGCTTGAACACCTCAGAACTCTTCAAAAGAGACCAATCACTTTGGAACAGGTTACTCGAGCCTACAAACAGCTTAAGCTACGGAAAATCCCTGGCTTGGATGGGCTAGGCATTGAGCTCTATTGCTCAGCCTGGAACTTCATCTTGCCTATCCTGGTCTCATTATTCAACAGATTCCTATTCACTGGTGAAGTACCTGCTGACTTCGTTAGTGGGAAGAACCTATTCCGACGAAGCTGAGGAGACAGATGACTTCGGCGTGTGGAACATTGACAACATGCTTGAACACCTCAGAACTCTTCAAAAGAAACCAATCACTTCGGAAGAGGTTACTCGAGCCTACAAACAGCTTAAGCTACGGAAAATCCCTGGCTTGGATGGGCTAGGCATTGAGCTCTATTGCTCAGCCTGGAACTTCATCTTGCCTATCCTGGTCTCATTATTCAACAGATTCCTATTCACTGGTGAAGTACCTGCTGACTTTGTTAGTGGGTACACAATTTTCATCCCCAAGAAAGGGAGAGACCTGAATAGCATGGGTAGCTGGAGGCCCATTTCCTTGACCAACACAGACTACAAATTATTCGCAAGAGTGATTTGTAACCATCTGAAGTTGGGCATTGGGAATGTGCTAACCAGCACTCAAGTATACAGAGTTCTGGGCAGATTGACAGAGCTCAACCTCTTCCTGATAAGAGACCTTCTTCGCCTTGTGACGAACAAAGAACTCCCACTTGCACTCATATCAGTAGACTTAGAAAAAGCGTTCGATAGTGCAAAGCACAACTTCCTGCACTATATCCTAGAGAAAGTCGGAGTGGCGGCTGCATAAGGGAAACGATCAAAAGCATGTACAGTAAAACAACGCACATTGCGATTAATGGGTTTCTTTCAGAACCCATTCCCACAGAAGGATTCGGCAAGGCTATCCCCCTTAGCCCCCTTCTTTTCTCTTTAGTACTAGAGCCTCTTCTAAAAAAAATTGATGAGACGCACGCAGTAAGAGGAATACCGCTGCCCTTAGGCTCCAAACAGAGCAAAACTGTCGTATATGCTGATGACATTGTCGGAACCCTTTGGGATTCCGACTCGATTTACATCTTCTTCGGCATACTGTGAGAGTTCAGCATGCTCAGTGGTCTTTACACTAATCCCGAAAAAACAAAAATCAAAATTTATGGGAAATTCGGCCCTGCCAGTCTTCCGTATGGTCTGAAACCCGCAACCGGCCCATTAACAATACTAGGAATTCCCTTCCTAGAGACCCCAGTGTTGCAAACACAACACTTAATAGAAATATGCCACGAAAAACTCATACCCTTCAGTCCAACTACCTATCATTCAAAGGTAGAGCAACAGTTATCAAAATAGTCCTAAAACCGATGTTACTGCACACCATTAACCTCACAAACATCACAGGCACACAAGACAATGCCATTCACAAACACATCACTGACTTTTTCTGGAACAACAATAAACACAAGGTGAGTACGGCCTTTCTCCATCTCCCCCCCACACACACAAGAGGGATTCGCCCTGCCAATCCTCAAATACTGCCACCTAACCAACACTGCTCAGACCATATGGAAAGCACTGCCATCAAATCACCCTTCAGGCAATCTGATTAAATATTTCATAGGATTTTTCCTATCCTACTTCGGGACCACTGGCCACGCCGGACCATGTGCGGAGACGGTGCCAGAGTGGTACTACACAATATGCAAACTTTTCAAAAAAATGGCAACGGATGGAGTTCAAGTACTTCAGCTCAGCCCAAACAAGCTGTACTGGAAAATTTTTGACAACTTTGACTGGGAAAACCCCGATCTGGGCACCAACGAAGAGGTGCTGTTCACCAACATAAAAAACAGCTGGGGACAACCATTTCACCGGGACTTAGCCTGGAGAATCGCCGTAGGCGATTCTCCAGGGTGAGGTGCTGGATGAGGTGCTTGCGATCCCAGCGCTCACATTCGCCGAAGTAGTCTTGCTACAGTTTCCTCCCCCAGTAACCAAAAACAAGAAACACCTGATTTTCCTAATAAATGTGATTAAACACCACATTTGGAAAATTAGGAAAAAACACCTTCTTAACGAGGAGGATCGCATCTATCTCCATGTTAGGAACTGTCTGTCAGCCTACCTCCGATGCTTCCTGGGGTAGGAAAGATACTTACAGGGTGAAGAGCGGTTCCTGAGGAGATGGTGCGACCCACCAACCATCTGCCAGATCATACAGGGGGGGGGGGGATTCCGGTTGTGTCTGAACCTATAACACCTTCAAGTTGTAGGTGCTGACGCTGTCTCGATTAATGTGGGTTAAACGCTGTCAGCGTTTAACCCACAGGTATGTCTAGTCCTTTCGCAGTTGAAAGTCTTTCCATCCCCAGGTTGGGGTTGACCTGAACAAACCCGGACTGCGAAGGCCAACATCGAGGTGGTCCCAAGCCCTTTTCAGGGCGGGGTCTTCCGGGCCAGGTCATCTCCCTTCTTTTCCTGGTTATACTGTTCTGGGTTTGCTTGGTAAACTCATTCCTTTATAGAATTGTCTTCCACATAGTCTTTAGATATGTTTACACTTGTTAAATTTGCTTAGTCCTTTTTTTTCCTTTTGAGGATTTTTCCTTTTCAAAAGTGAAAAATCAACGACCGTTTTAGAAGCACCCTTGGGGAGTCAAGTGTCAGCTGAGGCCTCTTTCATCTACTCTACTACTATGCACTCTATCTTTATTTCCTCTCCTACTATCTGCTGAATCTCAGCCTATCTTACTCCACAGACCAATGATGAGATACGTTGAACTCACAAAATTCCTTAATGCATAATATTATACATATCTGCAAGGAGATGTGTTTTGCATTATGGGAGATTCTGGGATAGGAGTGTTGGTAGCTTGCTCCACCTTTGCTGCGAGTTGCCTGGTGTTGTACTACTTACCCAGGTAAGACAGTACGACACCATATTCAGTCCTGAAGATATTTTCAGCGTAAACTTTGTTTGCTCTCACTTGGATAAAGGATTAAACTAAACTTATTATTGTATATTTGGTTGCATTGGTCACTATTTCACACTAGACTGCCTCAAATGAACTATCATTCACGCATCTATCCTCTTGACATACAAAACATATGTCAAATTTTGGAGGATTATCATAAAAACCTTAAAACCAAAGATGTTTTTCAGATTGTGAAACATCTTTTAACAAAGAAAGGAAATCCAAAAAATTAAGAATTAAAGATAAAGATGGTAAAACTGTAGAAGACAAAGATAAAAAATCATCAGAATGGAAAAACTACTTTAAAAGTTTACTTAACATTAAAAATATTTCACAAATTCGTGCCCAGAATCAAAATAAGTGAAGAAATGCCTATAAACTGCAACAACTTCACTCTTGATGAACTTAAAACAGCACTCAGCAAGCAAAAAACAGGAAGCTGCACGGACTAATGGAATCACACTCGAAGCCATACTCTATGGTGGTGACTATCTGCAGAATATTTTCCTCAATATATGCAATAATACCCTCAGGACTGGGGAAATATCTCCTCATTGAAAAGAAGGTATAATCATACTGATACCAAAAAAATGAAACCTAAATAAACTGGAAAACTGCTGTGGAATAACTCTACTACCTATAACTCTGAAATTTTACAATAAAATGATTCTTAATCATATAGAACCTTATATAATAACTATATGTAATATATAAATCATATAGAAACTATATAATAACACATATTATAAACTATTTCCCCACTATTAAGGGGAAAACCAAGCAGGATTCCTAAAGAACAGAAGCACATTAGAACACATTCACAGTGTAAGAAGATTATTGGAAGGTTCTAAAGACAAGAATATTCCTCTTATCCTTAATTTCATAGACGTCACAAAGGCATTTGATTCCATTAGTAGAATTAGCATGTTTAGCATTCTTTATTGCTATGGTATTCCCAACAATATCATTGAAGCAATTGCAGCACTTTATCAAGATTTTTCATGCCTGTGTTCTTGTCAATGGGGAATTGACAGAAAAATATCCTATAACAACAAGAGTTCTACAAGGAGACACCTTGGCTCCCTTTCTCTTTATAATAACCATAGACTACATTTTCAGGACGGTTGAGGACGAATTCGGTACAACGTTAACAACCAACGATAACTGTCTCAGTGACCTCAGCTATGCAGACAATATAGTATTAATAGATTCATCTTTATCCGAGGTGCAATAACACATTTATAAACTATTCCAAGCTGCAAAAATATTTGTAATGGCAGTTAACTCAAATAAAATTGAAATACTCACAAATATAATACAAGGTTCCATCATTACAGAACACTACCAACTTTAGAAAAAGTACAAGACTTCCAATACTTAGGCTCAAATACTCTACAGTTCTCAGTCTCCACTACTCAATTCACCAACTACAGTGAACCGTAACTACCATCAGCATCTACACCAGCACCATCTACTGCCCATGGTGGGATTTGAATCTGCAGCCTTTTGGCTTGAGAGTAGATATGCTAACCACTTTGCCAACCAGACCGGCTGAGAAACAAAACAGTATTTCCAAGATTCATCACCTGGGGGGGGGGGGTACTGTATGATGTACCGAACATAGATGTAGTAATTTTTCTGTGTATATAAGAGAAAAGTGATACAAGCATAAATAACACATTTTTATTCACTTCCATTATGCGTTCATGGCTGTGCTGTTCAAATACTGCCCTTCCCTGTATGCCACAAACTGCATCCTTTGAACAGTGCTTTCAATGGCAGAACCCAGCTGTTCGGGACTGATGTTGTGCACGTGCCGTGTTATGCTGTCTTTCGGTGCTGGCAAGTTATCTGAATGATCCCAATAAACCCTGTTTTTGAGAAATCCCCAGAGCCAGAAGTCACAGGTGAACGAGTCAGCCATGCAGTGGAAAATGCACAGCTGATCACTCTGACTTTTTTTTTTATTATTATTATTATCATTCCTGATACCTCCAAGGAGTCCGAAGACTCATCGCGGGAGGACATCTTCAACTGTCTCTACACCTTACCTCTACTACGAATCAACGCCATCTACCGCCCACCTCCAACACCACCACAACTAGTAATTTTTTTTTTTTTTTTTTGTCTGTAAATTGCGTGTGTTCTGAAGGGCCGATTTGTATGTATGCGGGATGAAAAACCCGAGTTTCCGGGAGAAAAAACCCTGCTACCTCCGTATGAGATCGGCTAACTCACCATCGATTGAAATCGACCAGATAAAGATTCCTCCCGTCGCGACGAGAATCGAACTTAGGCCAATTCCAATTGAAGGGCGCAATGTACCGTCGTTCTTCCAATTGCGCTACGGAGGCCGACTTCCATGAAATATTCTCAAAGAACCTCCTGTATGGATCAGTGAATGTGTGGAGGGGGCCCCATTCTGCACGAAAATTATTATTATTATATACAAGCACTTTTATGGATTCTGAAGATTCATCCAATGACTGAATCCATGCACAGGTGCTGCTGTAGCTGTGGCACAAGAAAATTGTTTATCATATTGCGATATCTCTCAGCAGTAACTAAGCAGGTCATGGGACTTAACTGGCAAATGTTCTCAAAGAATGTTCCAATAATAAATGAAGCTCTAAACCCGTGAATGCAAAGGAATTTGTTTGATTGCATGCGGGTTTTGCGCACCCCATATCTGGCAGTTGTGGGTATTGACAACTCCATTCAAGTGAAAGTGAGCTTGATCTCCCCACAAAATCATTCACAGCCATATATTGTTCAACTCCAATTGAGCAAGGAATGTTAATGTGAATGTCAGTCGACTTTCAAAGTCCTGTGGGTGCAACTCTTGTGTCAGGGTTATCTTGAATATAGAAATGCAGAATCTTCCATAGAATTTTCCAGATAGTTGTGTAAGGCACATCCATGTGTCTTGATACAGCACGTGAACTGCAGGAACCAATGCTGTTATTCATGGCCCACTCCACAATGACAGTAGCAACTTCATTCACTTATGAACGGATTGGTTCACGACCTTTGCCAGGTCTCACTCCCAATGATATTTCTTCAAAATGACTAATCATTCTTCGTCGCAATGCACATGGAGATAGTGAACTTCATCGACATTTGTTCAGGCAATGAAATTCATGGAGTGCAGCAGCAACATTGCAATCATTTAGATAGTACAGCTTTATGTGCAAATCATGTTGGGGAAAAGGTTGGTGCCATCACTGTGGATGGTATTAACAACCAGAATGAAGGGAAAAATCCTGTGTCCATCTTTTTAAACACCTCTGGCACCTGCAGAGTTGTATGATATGCAAATTCCATGCATTTGCTGTTTACAACCCCTTCCCCAGTAGTGAGGGGGTTGTAAACTTTTTTGTAAACTTTGGAACTTTTTTTTCCCTCAGCTATCGCTTCCACATGATGCACAATGTATTCCTGCAAAATTTTGGAACATTTGGATCACTGGACTCCACAATGCCTTAAATAGTGATTTAAGACGTTGTGGAGCACCTTTCATTTTGATTACCCTGTGTACCGTAATCCTCCCCTTATCCATGCGTTCACTATCTGCTGTGTCTGTTATCTGCGTGATGAACCTCGGTCCATAAAAATTAAATGGGAAATTCCAGAAATAAACAATTTATAATTACATTAGCAAAGTGAATTCAAAGCCAAATGTTTGTAGAAACTATCTTTTCCTCCTATTCACGAGGCTCTGCAATTTACTTACTCTCAATCTGTCCTCATATTCCAAAGACCACTGATTAGTTTTGTGAATCTTCTCTGGTCCCTTTATAACATATCTTCATCAGCATGAAAACCCGGTGACCAAATCTGAGCACAATAATCCATATGAGGCCTGATCAAGGCCTTATACAATGAAATCATAACCTCTCTATTTCTGCATGTCAGGGTCCTCTGCATTATTGCCATTATCTGATGTGATATCTTAACAACTTCTGAAATGTGGCCCCACAGAGTGATGATGCACAATGCAGGAATACATTGTGCATCATCACTCCTAGATCTCTCGTCTCCTCTAATTTTGTTAAAGTTTCCCCACCAGGTGTATACTTTGCATCCCATTGTTGCTTACCAAATCTCAAAACCTTATACTTTGCAACATTGAACTGATAGTTCCACTTACCTGCCCAATCATGCAATCTGTTTAAGTCCTCTTGTAAGGCAGTAACATCCGCTTGACTCTACATTGCCCTCCCCTGTTTTGTATCATCTACAAACATCTGGATATCACTAGTTAAACCCAATCCAATATCATTAACATACAAATTGAACAAAAATTGTATATATACATTTGTATGAATGAATGTATGAAGGTGAAAGGCAATCACAAACAACCATGCCCTAGGTGGGATTCGAACCCACAGCCTCTTGATTGGAGTGTGGATACTCCAACCAGGCCAGCATGTAATATTACATAATGTTATAAAAATATAACATTATAATATTATATTAACAAAGTAATTTAATAACATAATATACTACTAAAGTGAATCTAATCCTAATTGAAACTACATATAAACTATGTCTAATACAATTATAAGCAGTATTGCTAAGTTTTTTGTTTAAACAGACAGCTTAACTTTCAGAGCTCTCTAATTAGAAGCTTTTATCATTGTACCTGTTGGCCCCCAATTGTTGTTCCCAACACCATTGAAAATTTCTATTGAATGTTACCTATATTCAGGAAGTTGGCTGTTATGGATTTCCGTATTTTGATATCTCTCTCTCTCCATTCCCTTGTTTTCTGCATAGTTCAGCCCATTGTTCTTGAGCCATCAAAAATTAGGTTTAATAAAACAGTTATGAAACATAGATATAGTGGAACAACAAAAGTATTTTACTCTTGACTGAATTTGGTGCATCTTATAGCAATCACAGACATAGTGCTGCCCATCTCGCTCACTGTTTTTCACACATCTCATATATAATTCATTTTAAGCATTATCTGAGACAACTGAAGTTTATTGTTAAGTACCATGGTGCTTGAAGGTAATATTTTTTTGTTTAACACTTTTCCAGCCACTGGCTTGCTTGCAGCTTTCTTCTGGAACAGCAGAAGAAGTTTAATTTTGGCATAGTTTATTCTCTTCTCAAAGAAGTTTTTTCACCAATGTATGTAACATATCCAGTACATTTTGATATTGAAACTGCTTTGAATACTAGCATAAAGAAATTTGAAGTATTTAGTGAGATGCTACTAGAAGTTATGCTTAATAGATTTCCTTTAGAAGACAGTACCTCGAAATCTGAACTAAAAGTATTCCTAAGGTAAATTAAATAACTCATATTTTTCAGTTTTTTCTTCTAGAATTTTAACTTTTAAAGTGTTTGTTAATTAATCTATTGTTGTAATCCATATTATTGCTGCTATTTCTGTGGGCCTTTCATGAAATCAGCAAATCGATTGCAGTAGATAGGTCACAATTCTCTCTGCTAATCTGTTCCACATGTGTTTATGCTTCATTCATATAACTTAATACATTATAACTCAATCTAGGATGAGAAGATATCAAGAAAGAATAATTTGCTTATTTCATGAAAGACTAAAGTTCAAACATTAATTATTAAATATATATTGGAACATACAAGTAATTGCTAAGTAAGCATGACTGCAACATAATCCCAAAGGAATTAAGAAAATTAATAAAGAAAAGAATATATACAACCCCACATGAGCAGCTGCAAAAAACTAATAGTACCACATGTAGGCAAGTGGTTAAAGCAAAGGAATTGGTTGATGTTTTTCTTGAAAAGCTGGAAATTGTGGTTCTTGGGATAAACAATGTGAGGACAGCTGTTCATTTCTTTCATCTCTATTTCAAAAAACAGAAGTCAGTGGAATGAAGGAGGGGTGAGAAATTAGTAAGTTTGAATTTGAACTGTGAATGGATGTTGATTGACTACTACTCGTGTTTTCACATAGAAGAAAGTAGAGGAATGGTCATGGAGCAGCACTTATGAAAATACCTATTTTAAAATATTAAAAAAAAAAAACATAAGGCAGAAACTCACTGACTGTAAGAGAGGATCATGTAATTAAGCAGATTTGCCACTTTTGAATAGCATCATTTTTAGAAATATTTTTTAAGTCCTAACCCTAAATGTGAACAGTCTTCTAAGGTTGAGCAGATAGAGATTTATAGGAGTTGTGCTGGTGAAAGGGTGGGTCTGAAATGGAAAAGAATGACACAAAGTTTTTGGAAACATATAAGGCTATGAATATGATGGATTTATTATTATTATTATTAGAGACTCCTCCAGGAAGTAAGAAACTCATTGAGGGAGGTCTGTACTGCTTACATCAGCTGTCATATACTATTCCATATCCAGCATTTTTTAAACAAACCACAACTGTAGTTATGGAAGATCTTGAAGCTTTGATCATTTAAGTAATGCAGAAATTTTCAAATGAAGAGGAATGAGTGTATTATCAATAATAAAACTATCATACTGAATTTAGATTAGTTAGATAAGGTCAGAAAAATATACATCCCTGAGGTGCTCTGACACTGGTGGGAAAAAAGATCTCAAAAAGATCTTCTGTAGTAGATCTTGGGGCTTGGGTCATTTGAGCACTACAAGGTTTTGTGAATGAAGGGAGTGTGTTGTCATCAGCAAAACTATGAATAGGATTAGATGTTAGTCAGAGAATGTCATTGATGTATAAAAGGAAGCATGTAGATGAAAGCACAGAGTCCTAGGGTACTCCAGCATTTAGGGAAAAATCTAATGAAAAGGAAACCATCCAACATGATGTGCAATAACCAACCAGAAAGGAAGCTTGGAAATCCAGTCACAAAGGCAATAAGATATGGTAGCTTAAATGTTAAAGATACCAAGCTATTTTAAACCTGGTTTTACTCCATTTCCTGAGTAAGCAAACAGACAAACAAGTCAAGTTTGTGCCTGCAAGTCTAGCTGATCCTACATGTAGTGCAGGACCAAGGCAACTCATGGTAAAAATAGAATAAGCTCTGATCACTAATCTTAATATTTACCCTTAATGCAAAGCACATCTCCTAGAGGAGATGTATGATGCTTTGTATTAAAGGCAAGGGATCACTACCCAGACCAGTTTCGACCTTTATTGAGGTCTCATCAGTGGGAGCCAGGCTAGAAATACCAAGATATAGTAATACAGAGCTTATAAGTATTTTACTAGAACAAGTTACCATAAGGTGTTTTAACCTTATTAAATAAAAATCTCAGGAGGAGATATAAATGTAGGAAGTTTGCACCTCTTGACTTGACTTGTTTGTCTGTTTGCTTACTTGGGAAATGGAGTAAAACCAGGTTTAAAATAGCTTGGTATCTTTAACATTTATTATACCCAAGGTAAAATACTTCCTACATGGTAGCTTAGTAAGAAGGCTGTTATGATAGATACATGTATGTTGGAAGTTTTTCCATTTGGTTATACTATAAATTAAAGATGCCAAGAAATTATATTCTTGGTTTAATCCTTTATCCAAGTGCAAAGTTTGTGCCTGAAGTAATTTCATTTCTGGGCAACTCATATATAGAGGCTAATGACTTCATGTCACTTGCCTTATGATTCCATAATGCAAAGCACATATCTTTATGGACATGTATAATACTGTGCATTATGGGAAGATTGACTACCCAAATCGGTTTCAACCTTTATTGAGGTCTCATCAATGGGAGCCAGACCCATAAGTGATACCAAGGTTGTAGTAATGCAGAAGCCATATTTCTGATATGTGTGTAGAGGCTTAAGTGCTGTGAGAACATCATGCTGGAGGCTTAATAGATTTTTTACAACACTCAAAAAGAATTAAAATAGAATTTAATACTTCCTATATTTTGTCCTAGTCACTAGGACATTTACGGGGATTACAAAAATAATTATTGTAACATGCACACAAATATCATACAACACTAAGCCCAACCACGTGGGTGACACTAAAGTCCTATCTAGGTGGAGCACCCTCTAAGGGCGGTAGTAGGCGGCCTGGAATGTAAGGTGGGACCTCTGGTGATGAGTGTTTCCCAAATCTTCGGAAGTTTAATGCAACCGTATTTATTAAGATTTGGTTGGTTTCTGAGAGCTGCTGCTGCTTCTAAGAAAAGTCTCTCTTTCTTGAATTTGTTGTGGTGGAGCATGGTGGTTTTCTTCCATGATACCCTGTAGGTGGTGTCCAAAACATGGTCAGCCAAGCCTGAATGGCCATAGTTGTGTTTACAGATGTAAGACTTGTGTTCCTCCAGGCAGATGGATGCTGATCTGCCTGTCTGTCCAAAGTATGCCAGCCTACAGGAACAGGGTACTTTGTAAACTCCAGGCAGAGAGAGAGAGAGGAGGGAGCTGATCTTTCGTGGAATGGATAAGACTAGCAAGTTTGCGGCAGGGCTTGTATGCTGTGTGTAGGTTGTACTTTTTTAGTATCTTGGCTATTTTTTCGGATGTGCCACGGATGTAGGGTATGGTGATGGCATTTTTAAATTCTTGTTGACAAGAAGGACGGGGAATGGGGGAGGAACTGATTATTTTTTTGATACTGTGTTCGCTGTAGCCATTGGAGATGAAAGTGTTGTGTATGTGGTTAAGCTCAGTAGTGAGGGCGGTTCCACTGGAACAAAGATTGTGGGCTCTCTTGGTAAGAGTTTTAATAATGCCATATTGTTGAGAGGGGTGGTGGTGGGAGAGTTTGTGAATGCATCTGCCTGTGTGTGTGGGTTTTCTGTATACAAGTGTGCAAGTGTATCATTAGGCAGGCGTGTGACTAAGGTGTCTAGGAAGGTTACACTTAGTCACATGCCTGCCTAATGATACACTTGCCTTCACTGTATACAGAAAACCCACACACACAGGCAGATACATTCACAAACTCTCCCACCACCACCCCTCTCAACAATATGGCATTATTAAAACTTTTACCAAGAGAGCCCACAATCTTTGTTCCAGTGGAACTGCCCTCACTACTGAGCTTAACCACATACACAACACTTTCCTCTCCAATGCTACAGCGAACACGGTATCAAAAAAAAATCACTTCTCCCCCATTCCCCGTCATTCTCATCAACAAGAATTTAAAAATGCCATCACCATACCCTACAAACCGTGGCACATCTGAAAAAATAGCCAAGATACTAAAAAAGTACAACCTACACACAGCATATAAGCCCCACCGCAAACTTGGTATCCTTATCCGTTCTATGAAAGATCAGCTCCCTCCTCTCTCTCTCTCTGCCTGGAGTTTACAAAGTACCCTGTTCCTGTAAGCTGGCATACTTTGGACAGACAGGCAGATCAGCATCCATCTGCCTGGAGGAACACAAGTCTTACATCTGTGGCCATTCAGGCTTGGCTGACTATGTTTTGGACACCACCCACAGGGTATCATGGAAGAAAACCACCATGCTCCACCACAACAAATTCAAGAAAGAGAGACTTTTCTTAGAAGCAGCAGCAGCTCTCAGAAACCAACCAAATCATAATAAATACGGTTGCATTAAACTTCCAAAGATTTGGGAAACACTCATCACCAGAGGTCCCACCTTACATTCCAGGCCACCTGCCCTTAGAGGGTGCTCCACCTAGATAGGACTTTAGTGTTACCCACGTAATTGGGCTTAGTATTGTATGATATTTGTGTGCATGTTACATTAATTGTTTTTGTAATCCCCGTAGATGTCCTAGTGACTAGGATGAAATATAGGAAGTATTAAATTCTATTTTAATTTTTTTTTGAGTGCTGTAAAAAATCCATCAAGCCTCCATCATGATATTTCTAATATTTCTATGCAATCTTGGTATCACTTCTGGTTCTGGCTCCCACTGATGAGACCTCAATTAACATTAAAGCAGAATATGATGGAACGGGAAAAGGAAAACGTTGAAAGACCTGTATAAAGAGAGAAGCTGGTTTATAACAAACCTACGCAATTGTATAGAATGTAATAACATCATTAGAAACATTTAACATAGAGATAGAAACGGAAAGGTAGAAGAAAGAAATTTTAAGATAAGAATATAGCAGCACTTAGCAGATAGTCCTTCAGCTGCATTGTTCAATAGACAATTCACTAAATTTCGCAAAGAAAGGACTATCACTCAAATCTGCATTGATGGAGAAGACATGTCTGCCACTCAAGACATCCTTGACTCCTTTCAAAAACACTACAAAAATCTGTTTGAAAACAATAGTACTCTTGGAAATTATAACTCTTGGAACATTAATGACTTTCCTGTTCATATCCAAGATGGGCTTGACAGACCCATTACATCATCTGAAATTTATTTATTCATGTGGGGTTCCTCAACCACTCCTTAGGACTGGTTGAGCCCTCTTAGTGAGGGAGTAAGCAGGTATTTTATGACTGTAGATCCGTGTATGTTTACGGACTGGTTTGCCTGTTCTGAGGGATGAAAAACCGAGCTTCCAGGTGGGGAAACCCTCTACCTCTGTATGAGACTGGCTAACTCACTTTTAGTCGAAAGAAACCAGATAAAGGTTCCTCATGTCGTGGACAGGAATCGAACTAGGGTCTTTCTGACCATAGGGCTTCGTCTGTACTGCCTGAGCTACAGTGGCTGTGTAGCTCAGTCTTTATAGGCTGTGGAAACAGCCTATAAAGAATACCAGACAAGAAAATCCCCAGAACCTAATGGTCTATAGATAGAACTTTATTGTGATGCCTGGGATTTTATTCTTCCCATTCTAGTTCCCCATTTAATTCCTTTCTCTCATCAGGACACATACCTAGTGAATTTATAGCAAGCCATACTGTCCTCATTCCTAAACCTAATAGAGATCACACCTTAATCAGCAGCTGGAGACCTATTTTTCTGTCTAATACTGACTACAAAATTTCTGCATTATCAATAACAGACTCAAAGTGTGAATGAGATTGCGTTGCTGTTATGTTCCTTCGAGTCATTTTTGACTCCTGGTGATTCTGTGAGCATACACTCTCCATTCAGATCTGTCCCTGGCCATATCTTTCAGCGTTTCCAAGCACACATTGCTTCTTTAACTCCATCCACCCATCTAATTCTTGGTCTTCCTCTTCTTCTACTTCCATCAACTTTAGCAAGCATCATCATCTTCTCCTGTCATTTGCTTGCATAATATATATCCAAAGTATGACAATTTTTGCTTGATGATCATAGCTTCGAGGGAGCAATCTGACTTTATTCTGTCTATCACTGATTTATTGGTTTGCTTTGCAATCCATGGTATTCTTAGTGAGCATCTCCAAACCCATAATTCAAATGCATCTATCTTCCTTCTTTTACTCTTTTTCAGTGTCCAACATTCACATTCATACAGTACCACAGGGAATACCATTGCTTTCATGAGTCTGATTTTTGTTGCAAGGTTAATATCTAATTAACTTCTTCAGTACAATACCCATCTTTATCAATTCGGGATCCTAGGAACACAAAATTGTTAACTACTTCCATTTTCTCCCTATCTACTTCAAAATCATTAAGTTCACATGTTGCCATAACTTTTGTCTTTTTGAGGCTAAGTTTAAGGTGTTATTTAGCACTTTCTTCTTTAACTGTCATAATAAGTTTTCCAAATCTTCTTTGCATTCTGCCAGCAAGGTGGTATCATCTGCATACCTCAAATTATTAATATTTCTTTCACCAATTTTAATTCCAACTGAAGACTCCTCCAACCCTGCCATTCTTAAAATGTATTCACTGTACAAGTTGAACAGGTATGGAGATAAAATACATCCTTGTCACACCTGTTTACCTATACCTCATCTGGGAATGAGATACGTAATTAAAAGTACACAGGTGTATGTACTACTAGTCAAGCGGAGCAGATAAAATTTATTCACTATCTGCTCCGCTTAGTTTAGTGATCTAATCTGCTTAGTTAATACGAAAAAGCAGTCGATGGCAGTGCTATCAGGAGATCTTACTTCAAGCATTTGATAATGTCTGGCAACCCTTTCTATTCCACATACTCCAGCAAATTGGTGTATGTAAAAAGCTGCTATCTGTTAATAAAGGAACCTATGCCAATTCAACTACCTGCCTCCTAGTTAATGGGTTCCTGTCAGACCTGATAAAAATTCAAAAAGGAGTCAAGCAAGGTTGCCCTCTTAGTCCACTGCTCTTTGCATTGGTTATTGAACCTTTCTTACAGGAAGTCAACAATACACATGCCGTGTAAGGAATAATGGTTCCTTCAACTATAAAGGAAAGTAAGGTATTAGCATATGCCGATGATGTAGTGGGAACTTTGAAGGATAATGATTCCATATCTTTTTTTTTGGTATCTTGGAAAAATTCAGCAAAAGCAGTGGATTAATTATTAATGCAGACAAGACAAAATTAAAAGTTTATGGAAAATGGGAATCCAAAAGGCATTCGTTTTGGACTAACCTCTAAGAGAGAACCCATTGTTATACTTGGAATAACCTTCTCCACTTACCCAATATTACCAGTTCAAGAACTTATATACAAAAACATTGAAACTTTAGAAGAATGGAAATTTGGCCACTTTCATTTTCTTCTAAAGCCATAGTACTCAAAACCATAACCTTTCCTGCTTAGTTGTACATAATAAATATTACAGACATCACAGAAGTTGTCCGCACGGTTAGCCTAGTGGCTTTGCGCTTCACAACCATATGCCTGGGGAAGGAGTGTCCTAGGTTCGATTCCTGTCAACGACATGAGGAGCTTAAGAATCTTCTTCAGCCATAGCCAAGTTAGCCAGTCTTGGGCGTGGACAGCAGGGTTTTTTCCACCAGTTTATCTGGTGTTTTTCATCCCCCAAGCAGGCAAACCAGTCCGATGACACACACAGATTACAGTCAAGAATAGTAACACGGGCATAAGTCTGATTGGTCAGCCTATGCCAGTTCCGGAACCCAGATAAAATTTGGGGGGGGGGACTAGATGGTACTGTGAACTCCTGTAAAAAGGGGAAATACTATATCATCACATGGAATTTTTTTAATTTATTTATCACAGAAGTTGAAGAAAAGCAATTATATAGTAAACCAGTGCAATTTTTTTGGTCCAGCTGATACCAAGAAGTTAAAAAGGAATTTCTTCGAGTATCAAAAAAAGCATGGAGGATTTGGACTTCCAGTCTTAAAATTCTGCTATTTAAGCAACACAGCTTCTAAAATCCATAAAATATTGCAGACTAATCACACATATGCAGACCTTCTCCAGTACCACTTGGATTTTCATCCTTTCCTGTTTGGAATTAATGATTATAAAGGTCCAAAAGCTGAGATTGTTGCTGAATACTACGACACTCTGTGCTTAACTCTAAGACTGTTAAAACACTCTAGAATTGACATTCTTTCTATTAAAAAAAAGTAAAATTTGGTATAAAGAAATATTTAATCTCTTTCACCATGAAGTTCCACTGTTGGGTACTGACAACAATATTTGTTTCATAACTTGTATTTAGAAAGAAGCATTCTAGCAGATATCAAATTTATGACTATATGGTGTAGATCATCCACATTATGCAATATTCACCAAAGGCAGATAAAATTCTGTCTATTCTTGCAATTAGAGGTTTTTTTAAACATTTGCATCCTCTTAATTCAATGTTGCCTTATAGTCAATTGTAGGGATGGCTGGAGAGAAATCCCAGGCAGAGAAGGTCAATTCAAGGCAGTCAGCCCAGATAGGGGCTAACTACTTGGGTATCAGTCATCTTTGCACTTTAGTTTCAATTGGGCTTTTGGTTGTTCATCCATATGAGATTGGTGAAAAATAAAAACTGATAGCCTTTGGCTATATGATGATATAAAAGAGCTGAGGCCTTTTCTCTATCTCTCATGCTATCTGTCTTTTCTTTCTCCTAATACTATGAGGCTCTCTTGCACCCCTATACAACTACTCTAAGCCTATGATAAGCAAATGTTTACTTTATCACCTCAATAAATGTTGAAACTGGTCTTGGTAGTGATCCTTCCCATAATGCTATGCATTATGGGAAGGATCTGCAGATATACAGATTTTAGGGAGACAGTTGAGTATGTGAATGTGTGTAATATGCCCAAGCGAGTAGGAAAGACCATGAATCAGAATGGGATAGTTAGTATAAGGCATCAAAATAGGGATGGGACAAATTGGCTTCTGCAATTCATGTATACAAATGCCAGAAGTATTAGGAACAAGAAGGAAGAATTTTTGGCCTTGGTTGGCACTTCCAGCCATTGGCATTAGCGAAACATGGCTGAGAGAAGATGACACAGCTAGTGGGATTGAATGCGAGGGGGTATGATGTGTTCAGGAGTGACAGGGAGAATAAAATGGGGGGAAGAGTGTTATTGATGATAGCTGATGAGCTACGGCCAAGAAGAATAGAAGTGGAACTGCAGGATAGAGAAAAGAGCACATTTGAGGCTATTTGGTGTGAGATTGAAACTAGCAGAACAAAATATACAGTTGGGTTCTGCTATAGACCAGGTGATGGAATAGATGGTGGAGATAGTATGCATAAGCAAATAGAAGAAATGAGTGGAAGGAGGAGAGGACACATGGGAGGAAGGAATTGGATTTTATGCGGTTATTAAGGGATAACTATCTGCGACAGCATGTAATGGAAAATACTAGGGGGTCAGAGAGTGCTTGACCTGGTGATTGCATCTGAGAATTTGGCTGTAACGAATATGACCACATTCTCACCAATTGGTGAGCGTGCTCATAGGGTCTTGACTTGGGAGGTGGCTAAAAGTGTGGAATTTACAATTAAGACAGGGTACATGTGGAATTATCGGGAGAGGAGCTTAGGAGATTGATTGGTTCAGTGCCATGGCATGTACAGCTGCAAGGGCTAGAAGTTGATAGTGCATAGGAGGCAGTTAAGAAGTGTTTGCATGAAGTAATGGCTGACTGTATACCTAGAGTCCGAATAATAAATCAAGTAGGGGTTAAATGGATGAATAACACCATTAAGCTTGAGCTGCAAAAAAAGAAACAACTATGGAGGGAATTTAAGGAGAAAGGTGACCGACAGGCACATGAACGGTATAAAGCCCAGGCCAGAAGGGTAACAAGTGTTGTAAGAAAAGCAAAAAAGGATTACGAAGGAACATTGCCCATGCAGTCTAAAGAGAATCCTAAACAGTTTTTTTGATATGTTGCAAATAGAAGAAAAAATGTATATGGCAGAATGATTTTAAAGAATGCCAATGGTAGGGAGGTAACCGAATCAGTTGATATAGTTGAATTACTGAGTGAGCACTTTGCAAGAATATATCTTCCAGGTGGTGACATTGCAGAAATGAATGAACCAATAGATTATACGGGAATTGTAGTGAATGAAGTGGAGGTGAGTAGTCTATTGCAAAACCTCAATGTCAATACATGTGTGGGATTGGATGGTATACCAGCTCGTGTCGTATGTGAAGCGGCTAAATAATTGTCAGTGCCCTTGATCATTTTGTTTAATTTGAGTCTCAGGTCTGGGTTAGTCCCGAGGAGGTGAAAAGAGGGGAAAATAGTTCCACATAAAGGATGTTCCAAAACTGCTGTTGTAAATTACCGACCTGTTAGCATATCAGGAATCGTTGTCAAGGTCTTGGAGAAATTAGTCAAGAGAAGAATATAGGATTGGATAGATGAAAGTGGGATACTGTATGGGGGACAACATTTTTTTGTGAAGGGTTGATCATGCCTCAGTAACTTGCTCATGTTTTATAACACAGTGACTGCTGAACTGGATAAGGGTAATGGATTTTTCAGTGATTCTACTGAACCTTTCCAAGGCCTTTGACAGGATACCACATGGAACTCTAATCAGTAAATTGGAGCACATGGGGATGGATATAGGGTTGGTGAGATGGATAGGAAGGTGGTTGATGGAGAGATACCAGAGAGCAGTTTATTCAGGAGTTGAGTCTAAAAGACGGCTTGTGACTAGTGGTGTGCCGCAGGGTTCTGTTCTTGGACCACTACTTTTTAATTTGTTCATTAACAATATAGAAAAAGATCCAAGAGAAAGTGTTCACTTGTTTGCTGATGATGCAAAGTTGGGTAGAGCAATTGTGAGTACACAGGATGTCAAAATTTTACAGGATGATTTGGATAGTTTGGAGGACTGGGCTAGGAAAAATGGATGTCAATTTAATGTGGCAAAGCATAAGGTTATGCACTTTGGGGTGAAAAGAATAGCAGCAGTACATCACATTGGTGGAACTGTACTCCAGGAGATTGATGAGGCCAGGGATTTGGGAGTGTTGGTGGATAGGCAGTTGAAGTTTAGGGGGCACATTGCAAAAGTGGCTAAATCATCTCATCAAATCACTTGGTTGCTGAAAAATACTTTAACAAGCAGAGACAAACAAGTTATTGTTTCACTATATCGAGCCTTGATAAGACCCCATCTAGACTACTGTGCCCAGATATGGCCACCAGGGTTTCTTCTTGATGGGGAGGAGGTGGAGAGGATCCAGAGAGGAGTGACCAAGATGATAGCAGGTCTGTGGAATGAACCTTATGAGAACAGGTTGAAGATTTGTTGGTTGCAAAAATTGGTTGATGGGTGGAAAAGGGTGATATGATTGAGACATTCAAATTACTGAAAGATTTCTATAGGATTAATCCAGGAGATATTTTTGAGAATAGGAATGGTGTTGGGAGGACTAGGGGCCATACGTGGAAGCTGGGCAAGAATGTGGTTAGCAGGGGTGTTAGAGCTAAGTTTTTTACTTGGAGAGTGATGAATAAGTGGAATAAGCTGCCAGAGTCTTTTGTGGATGCTATAACCATGAATGAGTTCAAGGCAAAGTATGATAAATACTGTGTGAATGTCGAATAGTTGTTTTTGACATGATGTTAGGGCCTCCCTTGATGAGTCTGTCAACTCCTTGGAGTTGCCTGGAATAATAATAATAATAATAAACTCATCCATTATTGGCATTTTTGCCTCCCCTTCTTTAGCAATGTAGGGCCTCCCTCAATGAGTCTGTTGATTCCTTGGTGTTGCCCGAAATAATAATAATAATAATTAGTATTATTATTATTATACATGTCCATAAGAATATATGCTTTGCATTATGGGATACTAAGGCAAGTGATGTGAAGTCATCAGCCTCTATATACAAGTTGCCCAGTCCTGAAATTACTTCAGGTGCAAACTTCTTTGCTTACACTTGAATAAAAGGATTAAACCAAGAATATAATTTCTTGACATCTTTAATTTATAGATACATGTACTTATACAAATTGAATAGCACTGGCGTATTATTATTATTAACATCTTCCTTCCGAAAGTATGGACCTCATTGCAAGAGGTCCATACTTTCTCATGCAAAAGATCATCTGCCATGCCTCAAACCCATTCACAGCTTCTGCACTCAGGCCTTATAAAAGGCCTCTGGATGGAACTGTTTTCTCTCTCTCTTACTTCAAATATTTCCATCCATAGAACTGTTTCAAATGAGCTTTTTAGTGTCTTATAATCATTTGCCTTATAATTTCATATGAATTTCTTTCTCCTTGATACTTCTGCGTACCTATTCAATTTTTGTAATCCTCAAACGTCAGTCTTTTCTTATTAGAGAGACTATGGGAAAATATCACAATCTTGGTTACTAACCTCTGGATTCACTCTACCGCTTTTCTTTTAAAAGAGGGATAATAACTTCTTATCATTACTTATGAATTGTTCTCTTTTACACACTTTTGTTGATATCTTAACTTTAACTCTCAGTCCACCATGAACCCCCAAATCCTTTAGCGTCATCAATTTCTTGTAGTGCATTTCCATAATTACACTATGTTACAATGAAATGATAACCATTATCCTCTTCCCAAAGTGTTGTTCTATTTAAATCATCCCACAGAATTTCTGCATCACCTTCGTTAATCACCGTATTTTTCGATAGATAACGCGCACCTAATCTATAACGCACACCCCAACATTTTCATCACTCCTTTTGATGTATAGATAATGTGCATGCACCAACTAGCGGTAGAGTTAGGAAGTACAGACAGAAGATGGAGGAATTCTTTAAAAGCACATGCATTGCTAGTAGCAGTGGTCGATTATTCTGTACATCCTGTTTTAAAATATTTCATAAAGTAAATCATTATTTGTTTATATTTTGTTATTAGAACTGAATTACCCATGGAAGACAGAAGTTCTTTTTGCAGAAAATCCTACACAGCACAGTTCAAGTGGTAGAAGCAGCAAAGGAAAAAGGGAATCAATCATGAAGCTGGTAGATTGTTCAGTGTTGGAGAAAGTAGTGTTTGTGAATGGCAAAAGGCTGAAAGAAACAGTCCTGAAATGTTTGTTTCCGAGAGAAAACTTGCGTGGGATTGATGCTTGTCACTTTGATATGGATGAGGTTCCCATAAGTTTTGACATCATGCCTAGTTCTAGGACTGTGAATTTAAAGGGAGCAAAAGAGGTTTCAGTTGCTACAACAGGGCATGAAAGGTCTAACTTTACTGTGGTTCTCTGCATAAATACAGATGGTTCCAAACTGCCACCGATGGATTTTCAAAAGAAACACTTTCCAAAAGGTGATTCTGGAGATATTATTGTTACTGCTAATGATAAAGGTTGGATAAATTCCGAGATTATGAAATTTTGGTTGGAGAATGTGTGGCAAAAGAGAAAAATGCCATTTTTCAACCCAAAATCTTTGTTAGTGTTGGATTCGTGTAGGGCACACATGACAGCAGAAGCTAAAACAATTGTAAGTATTCCAAATTGGCTGTTATTCCAGGTGATTTAACAAAAAATCTCCAACCCCCTTGATCGTGCAGTAAATAAACCATTCAAAGACAATTTGCAGATGAGTGGATGCCATTCATGGATGATGAATGTCATCCATGAATATAACAAAACAGGGCAGATGAAAAGAACGTCATATAAAGAAATAGTTACGTGGATTGTAGAAAGTTGGGCTGCTGTAAGTGAAAACTGTGTTAGAAATAATTTCATTAAAGTATAAGGTAATGCAGTGGTGTCCGGTGACAATGATTATGAAGCTGAAGAAATACCAAACGAAATTTTTAATGTAATCGATTCTTCCAATATTGAGTTTGATGAAGAATTTTTTGGATTTAATAGTGTAATGTTCAATAAATATTAAATAAAACTTCTACCTTAGTTTTGTTATTACATTTGATTTACCTCTAATACCTTTCAAATGTATACCGTACATGTTCATTTTTAATGTATTTAGACTTTTTTGTATAGATAACACACGTATCATCTATTTAAAAATACTGTACTAGTGTATTTCATAATTTATCATCATAACCACACAACTAGATATTCCTCCTGAAAGAATTTCTAGTATCATTAATGAGGAAATTTAAGAATGCTTGGTGACACGCCTTTAGTCACTGCCTTCTCTTTGATTCGGCTTCACAATATGCTATTCTCTTTGTTTGTCTGCATTCCTCCCTCATCACTCATTTCATATTATTATTTTCCTGATCTCCATGGAGTCATAAGACTCATTGTGGAGGCAATACTTTGCAATATGAAGTCATACTACACCACATGGACCCCTAATTAGTAAACTGGAGCAGATGGGGATGGATATAGGGTTGGTGAGATGGATAGGAGGGTGGTTGATGGAGAGATACCAGAGAGTGGTTTATTCAGGAGTTGAGTCTAAAAGATGGCTTGTGACTAGTGGTGTGCTGCAGGGCTCTGTTCTTGGACCACTGCTTTTCAATTTGTTCATCAATGATATAAGAAAGGATCTGAGAAGAAGTGTTCACTTGTTTGCTGATGATGCAAAGTTGGGTAGAGCAATTGTGAGTGCACTGGATGTCAAAATTTTACAGGATGATTTGGATAGTTTGGAGGACTAGGCTAGGAAAAATGGATGTCAATTTAATGTGGCAGAGTGTAAGGTTATGCACTTAGGGGTGAAAAGAATAGCAGCAGTATATCACATTGGTGGAACTGTACTCCAGGAGATTGATGAGGCCAGGGATTTGGAAGCGTTGGTGGATAGGGAATTGAAGTTTAGGAAGCGCATTGCAAAAGTGGCTAAATCAGCTCATCAAATCACTTTGCTTCGGAAAAATACTTTTACATGCAGAGACAAACAAGTTGTTGTTCCTCTGTATCGAGCCTTAATAAGACCCCATCTAGACTACTGTGCCCAGTTATGGCACCAGGGTTTCTTCGTGATGGGGGAGGAAGTGGAGAGGATCCAAGACGAGTGACCAAGATGATAGCAGGTCTGTGGAATGAACCTTATGAGAATAGGTTGAAGATTTGTGGGTTGCAGAGATTGGACGATAGGCGAAGGAGGGGTGATATGATTGAGACATTCAAATTACTGAAGGGTTTCTATAAGATTGATCCAGAAGATATTTTTGAAAATATGACTGGTGGTGGGAGGACTAGGGGCCATGCATGGAAGCTGGGCAAGAATGTGGTTGACAAGGCTGTTAGAGCTAGGTTTTTTACTTGGAGAGTGGTGAATGAGTGGAATAAGCTGCCAGAGTCTGTTGTGGGTGCTAGGTTTTTTACTTGGAGAGTGGTGAATGAGTGGAATAAGCTGCCAGAGTCTGTTGTGGGTGCTACGACCATGAATGAGTTCAAGGCAAGGTATGATAGATGCTGTGTGAATGTCGAATAATTGTTTTTGACATGATGTTAGGGCCTCCCTCGATGAGTCTGTCGATTCCTTGGAGTTGCCTGGAATAATAATAATAATAAACTCATCCATTGTTGGCATTTTGCCTCCCCTTCTTTAGCAATGTATCCAATGCTTCTTCCACTATCCATGCAAAACATTTACTTCTTATGCTCTTACTTGTTACTTCCTTTTCCAGTTTCTAAGGATGGTCCCTTGTCCTTGTTCTGCCATATTAAAAATCTCTCCAGCATCAATCCAATTTTAACCTTTCAACAGCATA
Source organism: Typopeltis vanoorti (assembly GCF_054136105.1). Lineage (NCBI taxonomy): Eukaryota > Metazoa > Arthropoda > Arachnida > Uropygi > Thelyphonidae > Typopeltis > Typopeltis vanoorti. Next base: position 33,368,975 of record NC_143551.1, read on the forward strand.
AATTTCTCAATCATTGGGGAAGTGAGTGGCATGAGTATAGAAAATGAGAGAATCTGTGTGCAAGAGGAAATGGAGGGGGGAGGCTCAGGGTGGATGGGTAGACAGCGTGGGAAAGGTGGTGCTCCAAGAGGATATGAGAACATGTGTAGACAGGAAAGGAATGGGTTGACCTGGGATCAAGATGAAACAGTTGGAATTGAAGAGGATTCTAAAATGAATAAGCAAAAAGGGAAAGGGCCCCAGTTGAACATGGAGATATCACATCGAATGAGTAGTATCAGTGGAACTAGCTGTTAGAATCCAAAGATTGTTGGAATAAGTGAGATATGGTTGGAAGAGGACGACATAATGACAGGAATAGAGATGGAAGGGTATGATGTGTTTCGTGAGGATAGAAGGGGTAGGGGGAGTGCTATTGATGATAAAGAAAGAATTATGTCCATACAAAGTAGAGATGCAAGAGGGAAATAGTGCCAGTGGTTTTGAGGCAGTATGATGTGAGATAGAGGTGAATGGAATCAAATACTTGGTTGGATGTTGTTATAGACCAGGCAGTGTGGATGGTGGTGATAATTAAATGTATGATCAAATTAGCCAAGCAAATAAGAAAAGGATGCAACACATTTTAGAAATGTTAGTCAAGTGAGTAATATTTATTATCCGACTAGTTTCACCGATTTTTGCTATCGGCATCTTCAGGAATACACAGACTAGGTTTTAACTGACAGTTCTAATTCATACAGAATTAGTACTGTGCCTGAGACAATACGCGTGTCGCAAGTACTTGTTTTTTTTGTTAAGAGACATAATGTAATTGACGTGAAAGTTCATTTCTTTGGTGTTTAGTGATCTAATGAAAGTTTTCCATATCTCTGGTAGGATTAGACCTTGATTCTTATTTAGGTTTCCTGTTGAACAGGCGACTATAGCAGCTTCCTTGAAGGTTCTGGAATGGTAGTTCTCTTCTATATAGGACATATGACTCTTATCCCACTCAATAAGATGGTTGGTAGTGGCTAAGTGGGAAGAAAGGCCTGAAATATCTTGTCTGCTGTTTCTAACATAGCCTATGTGCTCCTTCTGTCTCGTTTCGAAGCTTCTAGAGGTCTGATCAATGTAAGTAACAAAACAGTCAAGAAAAAAAAATCGCACTATGAACAGGATCAACGAGGTCACTAAACTAAAAGTACGCAATCTTGAAGTTTTAAAATGCAAAAAGGCTAAGTGTTTCAACCATCTGACACTTTTAAAAAGGTGTCGAGACAATAACGTTATCCCAAAATTTCTTCTTCTCAAACAACATTTTAAAACAAAAGAAGCTAATATTATTTACCACAAACTTCATTCGCCCTTCTCCGAGAAAGAATTAGCCATACGAGATCCTTGCTCAGCCAAATAGATTCCCAATGCTATGATTTATTCACAGACATCTCTAATAACCTTGACAAAGATATCTGGCAACTTTTAGATAATATGATTTACAACAGTTATGCTAAAACCTTCAGTTACAGCAAAAAGATGCAAATTGATAAATTCAACCTGATATATGATAATCACATTAACTCTAAACCGTCTCTACCAGATAACCAAGTTATAGTGAACCTATCTAAACACATTTTAACAAAACCTGAGATCTCAATTCTCAAAAAAGGATTCTATTTCGACTTAAAACCTACTGCTATTTCTAAAATAGATTTCATCTGCAACTTAGAAAAAGTCATCTCATTTCTACCACACCCAATAGCTAATGACCTACGATTAAAAGGCAGCATAATCCTCTCCACTCCGTCAAGATCTCCTAACACCAAATCTAACCAAGTGGAAAGAAGAACACTACTCAAATTAAAGAATAATAAACACATCATCATACTTAAAGTGGACAAAGGCAATAATACTGTTATCTTAAATACAAAAGATTATGAAGAGAAAATTAACAATCTATTATTAGACACATCTGTCTATAATGTTCTCAGTACAGATTCTTCTCAAAAATACCATAATGACACCAACAAATTATTATGTGGAATGACTAACTAGCCTATAGACTTAATAAGAAAGCTAAAATCCATGCACCCGTTGACTCCAAGATTGTATGCCGTTCCTAAAATACATAAAGAAGGTACACCATTACATCCAATAGTTGATGGAATCTATTCTCCAACTTACCAACTGTCTAAATATCTAGCCAAAATTTTACAACAACACATTCGCAACTCGGATACTTGTATCAAAAACTCACAACATTGTATTGAGAAATTAAAAAAACATCCCTATCTCTGAAGATGATATACTAGCTAGCCTTGACGTCACATCTCTGTTTACAAACATTCCAGTTGTGGAAGTCATCAACATCTTAGACAACTTGTTTCCAAGAAACATCACTACATTGTTCAATCATGGTTTAACTTCGAACTTGTTATGTCTTTGCTTTCTCTTAATTTTATATTATCTTTATCAGTTGTTATTTTATGCTACTTATTATCAGTTATTTCATTTGCCGACAAATTTATATTATTTTATGACACTGCGCCAGCCGGCAACTGAATTCTGATATACTATCCTAGAATACTAAGATAAATTATGCAGGAATCAAGAAGTTTGCAGTCGTGGTCCTGTTTCTTATGTTACTAATGGATTTCCCTCTAATACATGGTTTGTGATTTTCCAAGCAGTAATTCAATCCACAGAAACATGACAAACTCATTTGGTTTACACATAAGAAATACATTTATTTTGACACAAACATAGAGATACATTTTTAGTTAAAACCTTCAATTCTAAAAAGAGTCTGAGTTCCCTCCCTTTTCTTAAATTAACACATCCAAAAAGTTCTACACTATAATTTCCTATACTGACAAAATCTTACACATCTTTATATATCTATTCACAGACCCTGTTATATACTAAATTACCCATTACCTTCACACATGTAAAATACATATAATACATATATATAAGCTTACTCTACAATTCTGGCATAAATTTCATGAGATAATATTCCTTCTTATATTTCAAACTTTGTTCCCCCCCCCCCCCAGAATTTTAGCTGGCATTCAAATTAAGTTTGAACATAATAACATTAGATTCCTTCTTTCGATACAAACAGTCCGAAGCCTCCGGTTCCTATTCGGCTCAAGCCTAAGATGCCTTTTATTCCTTAGATATAGACAAAATGTCCAAATGCAAACAGTTCTTTAGACGCTGCACGGAAATTGGCTGTTTTCTCAACGTTCAGTTCTCTTTTCTCCACGGTTACTCTAACTTGATACCAAAGGTTTCGGCTTACTGTTCTTACTTTATCTGGTAGATTTTGGACCCTCGTATCTGGATTCTCGGATCTCCTCACCGTATTTTCTTCATTGGCATCTCCGTTATTCTTTTATTCTACTCAAAAAGGAGCACTCACTCTTTCGCTGACTTATACACTGGCGTTAATTCACTAGTGGCCCTTTCTTCTAGAAATCTGGATGCATTATAGCTGCAGCTTTGATCCACATGGCACGTATAGCAAGGGGAAATTCTTGCTACGCATGGCGGCAAGCTTTTCACAGCAACACAGCTCTCCACTCAAGAAACCAGGAACCAACGAAAAACTGAAGAGAAGAGAGCGATTCACATCCCCACCGAAACCTATATACTACAAAACAGCACCCTCACTCGGTGGTGTCATCATGCATACGGCGGCAGCCGATTGGATACCACGGCCACGAACTGTCCTTGACATGGCCTAAAACTTGTGTTAGCTTATACACATCTTTTTAGCAATTATACATGATTTTCTATCTTAATTAATTTACAAACATTCTCTATTTAGTTTATGGGCTTCTTTAACATTACTTAAAAGTTACAAATCTGAATATATACATGTTCTTAGGTCATTACTAGGCACATTTTCTATCTGGAGGCATAAGTATGTCCTTATCCATCCCTTCTGAGGTTACCTTATGTTGGGTCGGAAAAAGGATGACTCATCAAAAGTGAATCAGTACTTTTTCCGACACAACAAACTATTTCGTTTGGCAAAAAACTGTCTACAAACAACTTACCGGATTAGCCATGGGTAGCCCCCGCTCTCCTTCTTGTGCTGACTTATTCATGGAAGACCTAGAAGATAAAATCTTATCTCAAATTCACCCAGAACCTAAAACTTGGCACAGATATGTAGATGACATCTTTATCATTGGGAATCATAAGAAAGAAGAACTAATGGATTATCTCAACAAAAGCAATAGTTTCCACCATACCATCAAATTCACATTAGAAATTGAAAAAGATGAAAAACTTCCATTCCTAGACATCCTAATAAAGAAACAAAACAAAAACAGTATCAACCTGTCTGTGTATAGAAAACTTATAAATACTGGATGTTACCTCCATTTCAGCTCATCACATCATATATCCCAGAAACTTAGCATTATCCATATGCTTCAGAAAAGAGCTATACAGTACACCACAGACCAAGATGACTTACAAGAAGAATTAACTACAATATCCAGAGAACTATCCTTAAATGGTTATCCTAAGAGACTCATCAACAAGATTCTCTTTTTGGATATATCACAAAGACAACATGATGACACCCAATACATCAGCACTGTAACTATTCCATTTGTCAGCACTATTTCCAAAAAATTGGCTATTCTTCTAAAACCACACAATATTAGAGTAACATTCAAGCCAGTCAACACTATTCAGAAATTTTTAAGCTCACTGAAAGACCCTCATCCATTCTACAAGTACTCTGGAGTATACAATATACCTTGTTCCTGTGGTGTTAGTTACATTGGTCAGACCTCTAGAAGCTTTGAAACGAGACAGAGGGAGCACATATGCTATGTTAGAAACAACAGACAAGATATTTCAGGCCTTTCTTCCCACTTCGCCACTACTATATAGAAGAGAACTACCATTCTGGAACCTTCAAGGAAGCAGCTATAGTCGCCCATTCAACAGGAAACCTAAATAAGAATCAAGGTCTAATCCTACCGGAGATTTGGAAAACTTTAATTAGATCACTAAACACCAAAGAAATGATCTTTCACGCCAATTACATTGATAAGAGCCAATTATATCTCTTAACAAATAAATCATATACCCACGACATGGGTATTGTCTCACACACAGTACTAATTTTGTATGAATTAGAACTGTCAGTTAAAACCTAGTCTGTTACCTTCATATCGCTTACCAATTGTATCCCTAAAGATGCCGATAGCAAAAATCGGTGAAACTAGTCGGATAATAAATATTACTCACTTGACTAACATTCCTAAAATGTGTTATAGTTTCTAATACAAGTAATCAAGACAAAAAAAAAAATCGCACTAAGAAAAGGGTAATCATTATGTGCGATTTTAATTATGGCAATATGGACTGGAATGATAAGATTACAACTGGAAGTAAAGAAAATGAGTTTCTTGAGTTTTTGAGGGATAACTACCTCAGACAGTATGTAACAGAGGACACACGAGGATTGATGGTCTTGGATTTGGTCATCTCATCAGAGGATGTAATTATAAATGAGGTGTCAAATCATCCAGCAATTGGTGAGAGTAACCATGAGGTGATTACCTGGGTGGTTGCCAGCAGTGTGAGGACCTCTGTGAGAAAAGGGTATATGTGAAACTACAAGGGGATGATTATGAAGAGCTCAGGAGACAGCTTGCTGGGGTAGCATGGAACGAGAAGTTAGCTGGAAAAAGATCAACTCAGCTTGGGGGATTTTCAAAATCTATCTAGTAGATGCAATGTCTAAATGTATTCCGAGGATGAGAAAGTTAAATAAGGTAGGTGTGAGATGGATGAATACAGAGATTAAGCATGCAATACAGAGAAAAAAAAGCATTATGGAGGCAGCATAAGAGAAGTGGAAATAACCAGTTCCATGAGGTTTACAAAGACCAGGCAAGGCAGTTGACTTGGTTGGTGAGGGTAGCTAAAGTGAAGTATGAACAGCAGTTAGCTAATGAAGCCAAAAAGAATCCTAAGGAGTTCTTTCGACACACATTCCGCAACAGCTGTCTTAAATGGTATAAAGACAGCTGTTGTGGAATGTGTGGTGGAGATACTTAATGAACAGTTCATAAAGGTCTTTTAATCTTCTTAATGTGACTTCTTGGAGAGATTGAGAGCAGTTGATGATGGGGAGGAGAGACTGACTGTAAGTGAGCAAGAGGTGTATGGAGAGTTCAGCAAACTAAGGCCGTGGGACTCGATAATATATCCCCACGTATTCTGAAGGAATGTGCCAGGGAGTTCTGCCTTGTCATATTTTTTTAATATGAGTCTTGCACTCGGTCAAGTTCCTAAGGAGTGGAAGGAGGGCAAGATTGTGCCACTTCATAAAGGAGGTGATCGAATTCAAGCATCAAACTATAGGCCTATCTGTGTGTCAGTTGTGGTTAAGTTGTTGGAGAAGCTTATGAGAACTAGGATCCAGAGTAAGGTTGACAACAATGATATTATCTTTGATGGACAGCATGGATTTGCTAAAGGGAGGTCATGTTTTAGTAATCTACTTACTTATTACAATAAAGTGACTGCTTCCTTGGACAGAGGAGAAGGATACACAGTAATATACTTGGATTTTGCAAAGGCTTTTGATAGAGTACCTCATGATAAGTTGACAGTCAAACTAGAGCAGATGGGGTTGGATATTAGATTAGTGCATTGGATTGGTGACTGGCTATCTGATAGGTATCAACAAGTTGTGTATGGGGGTGCAATATCCAGGAAAAGGAAAGTCACTAGTGAAGTGCCTCAGTTGTCTGTTTTAGGGCCATTACTGTTTAACTTGTATATTAATGATATTGGTGAAGATTACTAAGGAGATATTCAGTTGTGTGCAGGCAAAGTTGGGATGAACCATGAAGAGTAGAGAAGATGTTTTGGCCTTACAAGAAGACTTGAATAAATTGAGTGATTAGGCATGGGAATGGAGATGTGAGTTAAATGTTGCAAAATGTAAGGTTTTAAAATTTGGAAAACAAAGATGGGATGCAGAATTTATGCTTGGTGAGAATATATTGTTGGAGGTAGAGGAAATAAGAGATCTCGGGGTGATAGTGGATAAGGATCTAAAATTTAGGGGACACATCGCCAAAATTGTGAAGACAACACAAAGTTTTCTGGGAATGATACGAAGGACAATGACTTAGGGAGTACTGAAGTAGGGATATTCTTGTTCCATTGTATAAGGCTTTGATTAGGCCACACATGGACTATTATGCCCAGATTTGGTCACCTGGTTTTCAGAAGGATGAAGAGATATTGGAAACGGTCCAAAGGTGACTGACTAAGGTAGTTTCTAACTTCTAGAATGTCAAGTATGAGGAAAGATTGAAAAGATGTAATTTGCAGAGTCTGGTGGACAGAAGGAAGAGGGGAGATATGATAGAGACCTACAAGTTAGTAAGTGGTTGTTATGAGATCAATGGTGGAGAAGTTCTACAGAAAATAGTGGGAGATTGGGGAGAATCAGAGGTCATCCCTGGAAACTGTATAAAGAGGGTTTGAGCAGGGGAGTGAGAAGCAGGTTTTTTTCGTGAAGAGTGGTAAATGATTGGAATGCCTTGCCTGAGAGTGTGGTGTCTGCAAGGAGTTTGAGTGTGTTTATGACACGGTATGATGAGCTGTGTGTGATAAAAGGACCTCCCAGATTAGTCTTTGACTCCATGAGGTCTTGGGGTAATAATAATATCCCCCTTTCCCCACCTCGACATGTTAGAAGATGAAATAATGCCTCTGGTTTATCCTCCTAACCAACATTGTGCAGTCCAGATATCCTATTCATTATCCTTCTCTGCATCCTCTCCCAGGCTATTTCATCTCCTTCCAATCCCATTGACCAGATCTGGAATCTAGTCATTGTGATTTAAAGAAATTCAAATATGGTCTAATCAAACCTTTTACAATGTGACCACCACCCTTTTATCTCTCATAGACAGGTGTCTTCCTCAATATTGCAGGATTTTTCTGAGTTGTCTTCACAACATCTGCAGTATATCATAAGAACTTCAATGACCCCGACATCTGCTTCCTCCAATTCTTCCAGTATAACTTCACCAACTTCACTTAGAATGAAGCATTCTATTCTGGATCCCAAATTTCAAACCTTACATTTAGTTCCATTAAACTGATATTCTTATTAATTTTCCATATTTCCAGCTAATTCAAATTCTCTTGAAGAGCCAAAACATCATCACTTAGGAGGGTAATTACTGATATCTCTCTCAAGCTTTACATCATCATCTGCAAACAACTGAATATCTTCCTGTATCCTGTGGCAATATCAGTAAAAAAATCAACTTTTCCATACAGCATCCTTGCAAATGCCCTTTTGGAAGGAAAAAAAAAAAGACAATGTAAGTGTTATTTATTTACTCTATTGTAAAAGGCAACCTGGGTACTAAAACAAGAACAGTCCTTAACAAATCCATGCGGGTCTGCGTAAATAATGTTGCCCTCATCTTCCCAGTTCTGTATATGAGTTCTTACCAATTTCTGCAAAATCTTAGCAAACACAGAAGAATTATAAACCTATAATTAAAGGAAGTAATATATAGTAAAAGGAAGAATGACTTCGGAAGGATAACCTTAGTGGGTGCTGATGGTATCGAGGTGACCAATTCAGATGTAATAGTAGAGTTACTGAGTGATCATTTTCAAAAGTTTATCACCAAGTGAGAATATCTCTGTACCTGTAGCAATAACTAAGTGAGAATTCAAGTTAAGAAATCAGAGGTACTTAGTATATTGCAAAATTTAAATACGAAAACTGCTGTAGGTTTAGATGGAATATCAGCCAGGGGCATGAATGTGCAAAGGAATTGTCAACGCCTCTTATTTGGTTATTTAATTTAAGTTTGAACTCTGGTATGATTCCTAGGGAATGGAAGGAAGAAAAAGTAGTTCCTTTGCATAAAGGTGGCCGTAAACCTGCGTGGTTAATTACAGACCAATCACCATCTCAGGAGTGGTGGTCAAAGTATTGGAAAAGTTGGTTAAAAACAAAATTCAAGAATGGGTGATCAGGATATGATACTCTATAGGGGCCAACATGGTTTTGTTAAAGGTCTATCCTGCCTTAGCAATTTGTTAACTTTTTATAATAGAATGACATCTGAGTTGGACAAAGGAATGGCTACACAGTAGTACTTCTGGATTTTGCTAAGGCTTTTGACAGAATACCCCTTGGAATACTGTTGCGCAAATTGGAGCAGATGGGGATGGATACTAAGCTGGTGATATGGATAGGAGAATGGCTCAGGGAGAGATACCAGAAGGTGGCGTATGGAGGAACCGAGTCCAGGATGAGGCAGGTGACCAGTGGTGTGCCTCAGGGCTCTGTGCTTGGGCCATTGTTGTTTAATTTGTATATAAATGATATAGGAAATAGCTTAAAAGGAAATATTCAATTGTTTGCTGATGATGCAAAGTTGGGTAGTGCAATAAAAAATCAAGCTGATGTTGAAAGTTTGCAGGATGATGTAAATAAGCTGGGCAAAAGGAAATGGATGTCAGTTCAATGTGGAAAAGTGCAAAGTTATGCATTTTAGGATTAAACACATCGTCAATATAGATAAAATACATGACTCCTGTACACTTTGTATCCATCATATATTTCAATATAATATCAATGGTATCACAATTTTAATATGCACTTGGCATTCGTGGTAACTTGGATGTTTATATACGTCTTGGCCGGTTGGGTGGTTAAAAGATTATCAGCTGGTTATTGAGGAACACAGTAACATTCAGAGATAAAGAGGTTATTATTCCCCTTTATAAAGCATTGATACTTCCACATCTGGATTACTGTGCTCAGGTCTGGTCACCTGGATTCCTTGGAGATGAGGAGGTTGTGGAAAGAGTTCAGAGGAGAGTGACTAAGTTGGTGAGTGATGTAAAAAAATGTTCCCTACATTGATAGATTGGAGCTTGTGGATCGCAGAGGTTGGTTGATAAGCAGAGGAGAGGGGATATGATAGAAACATTTAAATTACTAAAAGGTTTTTATAAGGTTGATGCAGGTGAAATGTTTCAGCTGTGTGATAGTGATGGAAGAACAAGAGGTCATCCCTGGAAATTAAGGAAAAGTGTGGTTAACAAGGGTGTGAGAACGGGTTTTTCGCTTGGAGGGTGGTGAATGAGTGGAATGCATTGCCTGACTCAGTTGTGAGTTCTTTGTCTGTAAATTAATTCAAGAAGAGATATGATAGATATTGTTTTGATAGTTTGGGTTTCCCACGATGAGTCTACTGACTCCATGGAGGTGCCCGTAATAATAATAATTTGATACCTCATCTCTCCCACCACTCTTGTTCAATGGCACTATAACAAAGTCTTAGTGCCATTGAACAAGACTCTTGTTCAATGGCACTAACAAAGTTACAACTTGTCCCATTGCAAGACTTTTTTAAAACAACCAGGTTAATGCTACAGTCACTTCCACAGCACATTCCCTTAAAACACTTGTGAAATTCCATCTGATCTCTCTGGTTTACTGACATCTTGCATACCCAATATTTATCATCATTTTCTTCAGGTTAGCTAATGGATTTTTGATGTGGTTTTCAGTCCTTTTGTTTGCATAGCCAGCAATATCGTATTACAACTCTTTTCTTTATCTAATACCTATCTTTCTAAATATCTAACTTAGAAAGTAAATTACTAAGACAGACCTACCTTTTGCTTATGCTGTGTCATATTACTATCCACTCATTCTTGAAGTACTAGGGGTAAACTGTGGTACTCTGTGAATAAAGTTAAAGTTTTGAATTTGTTAATGAGCTGCTGATGAAAGCATGCTTTGCAGAAAACTAAAACTTGTATATAACCTTATCTTCCCAAGAGGCAACAATGTGATACAAGTTTTGTGATGTTTTGTATATAAGATTAATTTACAAAAAAAAAAAAAAAAAAAAAATCAAATTTATTCATTTTCACAATTTAATTTGCAGATGTATAAATTTTATTGCATCAAATGCAGAAGAAGGTAAACTGTGGCTATTCAAAGCTGAAGGTGCCATTATGGTAAGTGTTATTTGCTATTTTTAAAATAAAATATTTATTGGAAACTTGAGTAACTTGAAATTGAAAGAGAGAGAGAATCACATATTTGATTTGTTTTCATTTATTCAAATGAATACAAATGTAGTTTTTCAGATTATGAAAGAAATTCTGTTTTTTCCAGTTTTATGAAAAAGGATTGTTATATGTTCAAAAATTTCAAAATTTTATATTCAGAATGGCAGTGCAGTAATTTACATTCATTCATTCATTCTTAGCAGTGTTATTTGGGTTGCCCCCAAGTACTTAATTTATAGTAGTTTCAACAGGATTTTAAGGAAACAAGACATTGTTTCCTTAAAATCCTGTATTTTAAGGAAACAATTTTGAAGGAATTTTGAAGGAATATACCAGGGAGTTGGCATCTGCCTTGACATATGTGGGAACACAGGAATTCACTGGAATGGGGATGTCAGTTCAGTGTTGAAAATGTAAGGTTTTAAAATTTGGAAAACAAAGAGGATATAGAATTTACGCTTGGTGGGGATATATTGTTCTAGGTGGAAGAAATAAGAGATCTTGGGATGATAGTGGATAAGGATCTAAAATTCAGAGGACACATTGCCAAAATCATGAGGACAACATGACGAATTCTGGGAATGATGTAGAGGACACTAATTTGTAGAAGTAAGCAGATTCTTGTTCCATTTTATAAGGCTGTGATTAAGCCACATGTGCATAGATTTGGTAACCTGGTTTTCAAAAGGACAAAGAGATGTTGGAAAGGGTTCAGTTTAAGGTAGTTTCTGATCTCTGGAATGTCGAATATGAAGAAAGGTTGAGAAGATGTAATGTACAGAGTCTAGTGGATAATAGGAGGAGGGGTAATATGATAGAGACCTACAAGTTAGTAAGGGATTGTTATAGGATCAATGTTGAAGATGTTTTTCAGAAAACAGTGGAAGATCAGGGTAAACCAGAGATCATCCCTGGAAGGTGTGAGCATTGGAGTGAGAAGCAGGTTTTTTTGCATGCAGAGTTGTGAATGATTGGAATACCTTGCCTGACTGAGGGGGGGGGGGGGGCATCTGCAGAGAATTTGGGTGTGTTTAAGGTGCAGTATGATGAGCTGTGTTTTTTACAAAAGAACCTCCTAGATGAGTCTGACTCCATGGAGTCTAAAAATTGTCTGGACACTTTAACGATTTACAGTTCATAACAGCAGGTGAACCCTAATATCGAGTATGTCTACATTTGGCTTTGATTACCTCCTCAACTCTTTGAGAAATGCTTTCCACCAATGTGCAGCAGACATCAGGTGGAATTTGTCTCCATTCCTCCATCAAAGCAGCACTGAGTTCAGTTACAGATTGAGGATGTGCTGCTTTGGATCTCAATTGCCACTCCAATTTGTCCTACAGGTGTTTGATGGGGGTTGAGATCAGGACTCTCTGCAGCCCAGGGCAGCCGCTTAACACCCATCTCTTCATACCATTCCACAACAGCTGCAGCTTTGTCGCATGGGGCATTGTTGTCTTGATACTAACACGGGTCTGTTCCATAAAAACTCCACAGCGTAGGCAGATTATCCAGAATATCACAGTACTGAGCTGCTGGACAATGTCCAATGGTCCCACTCCAAACCAGTTGAATGCACCCCAACACCATTACTCGTTCACCACCAAACTTTACTGTGGATACGGCACATTGTGGTAACAATCGTTCATCAGGCTGTCTCCATACCCACACCCTGCCATTAGACTGGAAACAGGTGGGCCTTGATTCATCCCTCCAGAGTATCATTTTCCACTGGTCAGTTGTCTAGTTCATATGCTCTTTGTACCAGGCCAGATGAGCCACGTTGTTCGTTGTTGTGATGTTTGGGTTGTGCCATTTCTCTTCTGTGGAAACCCAGTAAATGGAGTTCTTTCATGCAGTATTAGTGCTTACCATGGTGTTACTGATGCTCTGGAACTTATCATGGGTAGTCTGTGCCGATTGTAGCTGAGTTTGCATGCCACCCTTTTTAACATCCTTCTTTTCCTGTCAGTCGTTTTTGGTGGCTGCCCTGGATGTTTCCTGCACTCATGATGTCAGAACATCTCCATTTGTTGATCACATCACCAACCGTTGATTTCGGATGCTCCAGTTGAGCGGCAATGGCACGTATGGACATGCCACCAATGCGAGAGCCCAAGATGACACCTCTCTTGAAGTCACTGAGTTCACATCTTGTTTCCATGCCACTACTGTTCAGCTGCTATGATGAAATACTGCTTCTTACTATCTGTACACACCAATTTTTATGTTGTTGACAAATTTAGAATGTTCTATAACTTCAAATGACAGGGGTGTCCAAACAATTATTGATAGTTGTTTACACACACTACAGTAAAGCAACTAGCCGTACTGTTGTAAGCTACATAATGTCTAAAATAGTATGGTGGTGATTGCTTTAATGTAATGTATGTAATGTATATAAATTTATACGTGTGTACATTCCTGAAGATGACTTTAATATAAAGTTCAAAACAGAATTTCAATGATATTAAAGTTTTCATGTCAAACTGAAATTGAATCCATAAATCTAATATACGAGAGTGGTCTGAAAAGTTCATGGCCTCAACCATAGATGGCAACAGTATCGGCAAGGTTTTTCCCCTAAGTTGGTACATCTGTCATAAGCATCCATGTGAAATTGCAAGTCATTCTATCAAGTAGTTTGTTTTATACAGCTGTCTGAAGCAAAAGTGTTGTCTGTATCTCTTGACATGGATAAGATTGAGTATCGTTATGAAATTGAGTTATAAAATTCTTTGTAAATTCATTGGAAGTTCATAAAAGTTTATGGACACTCTTCGTTTTCGACAATTCTGAAATGGGCTGCCAAGTTTAAACTTGGCCATACCAGCCTTGAAGATGATCCATGTGAAGGACATCCAAAAAGTGTAACAACACTAGAAATCATTGATCAAGTGCATGATATGGTATTGGATGACTGGCGAGTCAAAGTGCATGAAATTGCTGAGACTATAAGCATTTCAAAAGAATGTGTAGAATATATTTTGCATGAAGAATTGCATATGAAAATGCTTTGCGCAAGATGGGTGCTGCGCTTGCTCACAGCAGATCAAAATGCACTCACATAAAAAAAATCTCTGAACAGTGCTTGGAGCGTTTTAACAAGAATAAAACAGATTTTGTGTGTCAATTTATTACTATGGATGAGACTTGGATTCACCATTACACACCAGAATCCAAACAGCAGTCAAAACAGTGAACATCAGCTAGTTGTTCAGCACCAAAGAAGACAAAGTTTGTTCCATCAGGAGGAAAGGTCATGACATTGGTATTTTGGGATGCTAAAGGCATTTTGTTTATTAATTATCTTGAAAAGGGTAAAACAATAACCGGAAAATATTATTCCAATCTTTTAACCAGACTAGATGAAAAAATTCGAGCGAAAAGACCCAGTTTGCAGAAGAAAAAATCATCTTACCTCAGGGCAATGCACAAATTGCCATTAAAATGTTTGGCAATGGGAAAATTAAGGGATCTGCACTATGAATTATTGGAATATCCACCCTCTTCCCCAGATTTGGTTCTTTCTGACTTTTATCTCTTCCCAAACCTAATCTTCCTTGCTGGTCAACATTTTTCTTCGAATCAAGAGGTGATTGCAGCTGTAGAAGGGTATTTTGCAGATCTTACTGAAAACCACTACAGGGATAGGATAAGCATGCTGGAGAATTGCTGGAATAAATGTACAGCAATCCCTTGATTAGTGCATTTTCAATTAGTGTGTCTTTTTTTTTCGATACCCAAATTCTATTAGTGCGCCTATATACATCTTAAAAATAAATGTGACAGATTTTAAAAATTTTCAATCTATACATTTTTTATGGCTAACTTTTAAAAAACCACTCACCAGGATGAAATAATTTAGTTACTGATTTGAAACATTTTACAGTTATTTTTTAATGGCATACTACACTATTTCCATGTATTCTATGTTCCAAATTTACTGCCAAAATTTATGTCATCTGCTTTACATAGCATTTTGCTGATCATATCTTGTGCTTTTCTGTACTTTTTTATTTTAAATTATTTTCCTAACCTTTAAACTATAGTCATGAGTAAAAGAATTAGTGAGCAAAAATCAGAAGTGTGAAAATGATTCGAAAACGTGAGTAGTGCAAGCCAAGATAACTCGGGGATGCTGAGGATTGCATACTAGCCTTGTTCATTTTTCAATGAAGAAAAATGAACAAGGCGAGTCCAGAGCAAATATAGGACAAGAACACAAAAATTGATGAATCAACTGCTGAATACAAAGAGAAAGGTAAGACTGCTTTAAGTTCATCATGCATGCACTGAAAATTAAAGTATTATAATGATTGAATTAGAGAGACTTCTTTTTACATGGATCGAAGATTTTAACCAAAAACGGATCCCGCTATACACTGGCCTTATTAAATCAAAATCATAGTCTCTTTGTAACCTGGAAAGAAAGGGCTATCAATGATGGAAAAGAAGAAGAATTCCACATTAGTGCTGGGTAATTTGAGTGTTTCAAAAAGAGAAATAGTCTACATAATGTTCTAACAGAGATTTTGAAGAAAATTGTGTAAGAAGGGAACTATTGTGATCAACAAGTATCTAATGTCAATGAAAGCAGCCTTTTTTTGGAAGCGAATGCCTTCCAAGACTTTTCTAGCCAAATCAGAGAAATCTCAGCCTGGTTATAAAGTTGCAAAGGTGAATGAAATTACTGCTAGCAATCTGCAAGCCATTTGGAAGCACATTCTTCCACATTATGCAAATGATTTTAGAGGCTTTCGAATGAATCTAAGTTAATTAAATCTCATTCTGAGAAGTTGAGTGATTCCGACCTGCTAAATTTAGATGCACAGCGGGAAGATCCTGAAGAATATGAAGAAAATTAAATCACTGACAAGCCCGAAGAGGTTTCACAGAAACAATTTGAAAATAGTTTTCGTGCAATCAAAGTTTTTAAGCAGCAATGCTTAGAGACTGACTCTGGTGAAGAGAGAACCAGTAAAATTTGCAGAAGAGGCAATAAGGCCATACCATCAGTTGTATGCAAAAAAGAAACAGAATGCCTGCCAAACTATGTTAGCTCAATTCTTTGTTAAGAAACAGAATAATAAATTTATAATCTGAATATGTTTTATTGTCTTTCAGCTTCATGGTTTTCCTTTAACTAGACCCTGAGACCTAATTCTTTTTATAAAAAAAATGAAGGGTCAAAAAAGAAATCCGAGGAACGAATTATACATTTTCCCATAGGTTATTATATTCGATTAGTGCGTTTTCGATTAATGTGCCTGTTTTAAAGAATGCATTAATCGAGGGATTGCTGTATTAGTCTTAAGGGAGATTATGTTAAAAAATAAAATTATTTTGAAATTATAAATTCATTATTTCACTGTTAAGCCGAGAAATTTTCAGACCATCTTTGTGCTAATCACTGTTCATTTACACTGAAAGAAAGGGTTGTCATAGTATCCTATTCACCTCTTGAGGATACAGTTTAATAGGAATTTTATTGTTGATATTGCAAAAATGGGTAGAATAACACAAAGTTCACTTGGGGTTTTGAAAAGCACCTAAAATTTGATACAATTGCTCTTTGCTCAGATTTTGTCACCTGGGTTTTATGGAACAAAAATCGGGTCACTATTTTGACACTCCTAAAGAGGGAGTGTCAAGATGTCAAGAGTGTCAAGTGACTGTTCTGTGGATTGCTCTCCATGAGAATAGATTGAAGGTTGATTCACAGGCCTAAAAGAGAGGATATGATAGAAACATAAATTACTAGAGTGGAGTTTTACAAAACAGATGCAGAAGATATTTTTTTGGTTTAATTCATAACAAGAAGGAAAAGAATGAGGGGTTAACACTGCAAGTTATGCAATAATTTGATACAAGACTTAATATTTATTCAAAGAAGCTTCATTTTAAAAAAGCAGGTCTCAACAGGAGTATTAACCGTAAAAATGATTGCTTCAGCATGCTATCTGTCAAAAGCAATTCTCATAAAATATTTTCTGCACAGATAACCAACGTTTTGTGCATATAGCAAACAGCTGTGTTACGTTTGTTGAATAGAGCCTGTTGGTTACACATATCGTAATAACTTATTTACCTTTGGGAATTGTTTTCCATTATTATACTGCTTTCACGATACATATAGATGGAGGGCATGTTCAAAACAACTGTGTTTGATATAGAAAAAGAATAAGAAAGCCTGGAGTTTGGATAATGGCTGATATTTTGGGGATGCTTTAGAGAGAGAGAGAGAGAGAGAGAGAAAAAAGAAGGGTAACATTAACATAAATCCTGTAATTAATTATATCTCATTCTTTAGGAATAATTGACATAAAATATTTAATGCATTACTTAGATGAACAACATGCTAAATGTATTTCATCCAAGATCGATTTCAGCTCTTGTTTTTTCAGGCCACAAATTCATGTATCATTTCTACATGTGGTGTTCTCTAAATCATATGAGAAATTATGGTTTATAGTGAAATGAAAAGTTTTCGTTTTTATTTGTTTGTTTCTTTTAAACAATTAACCACTTCAGTTATCTATAGCACATTGTCACAAAGGAAAAATGGAAGTTTTTGCTCAAGTGTTGTCATGGTTTTGCAACATACAAAAAAGACAGAACTAAAATGACAAGGGATTTCTTTTGTTAGACAATTGAATTTTAGATTAACTAAAATCAACAAAGTTAGCTTTCTTTTGAAATAGTAAGAACGTTGAAAGTTTATTTTTCACTTGGTTAGACTATAATAAATTTAGTTTAATCCTTTATCCAAGTGTGAGCAATAAATCCAGAGTAATTTAATAAAAAGGTGGCACACCGTTTGGTAACTCTTATAGGCAGAGATGACCTTGCTAATTCTTCTGCCTGGTATCTCCACTTGGGCCTGGCTCCCACTGAAGAGACCTCAATAAAGGTCGAAAATAGTCTTTGTAGTGGCCCTTCCCTTAATGCATAACATTATACATATCCGCAAGGAGATGTGTTTTGCATTATGGGAGATACTGAGATAGGAGTGATGTTAGCTTGCTCCACCTTTGCAACGAGTTGCCCGTTGTTGTACCACCTTACCCCAGTCCTGAAGATACTTTCAGGCACAAACTTTGTTTGCTCACACTTGAATAAAGGATTAAACTAAATTTATAATAGTAAGGACCTCATCTCATCTTCTTTACACCCTCTTTTACCTTGCAGTGTCAAGGGTTTATTAATCATCGAACCTCAAACTGTTCACAGGATAAGGTGGTCAGCCCTATGTCCCAGTGTATCCTATGTCCTGTAGTGTTGAGTTCTCAAGGCTGGTTTGCCTGCTTTGCAGGATGTAAAACCTCAGGATAAACTGGGGACAAACCCTACTGTCCGTGCCCAAGACCGACTAACTTGGCTATGGCTGAGGAAGATCCTTCAGCTCCTCACGTCACCAACAGGAATCGAACCTAGGACACTCCTTCCCCAGGCATATGGTTGCGAAGCGCACAGTCACTAGGCTAACCATGCGGGCAATAGTATGAACAATAGTAAGGATATTATTATTATCATCATCATCATCAAATTCCTGTCATATATCATCAGGGGGTGTACAGGTTATTATATGAGTATCCCCATAGAGTCAAATGACTCATTTTCTGGGAAACACATACTAACTGTTCTTTATACAATACCGACCTATTATATCTATCATCATCATTAGTGTTCTGTCTCCTGACAGGTTCAATAGTATCTCAGCAAATTCTCTTCCTCCTATTTCCTCTGTCTCTTGCTTCCTCCTTCATTTCTTAATATCCTCTTGTGACCATTATGTCATCAAGCATTATTAGTTATCTCCTTCCCTCATGGTCACTTTCCTTCAATCAGTAGGCTGTCTCCTCTTAATACATTTCCTATCCAATTATGCTTTCTTTGTCTTATCGTCTTTAGTAAATTCCTTTCTTCTTCAACTCTTTGTAATACTTCTTCGTTTTTAATTTTTTCAGTCCCTTTATTTTCTCGATTCTTCTCCATAACCATATTTCAAATGCCTCCAACATTTTAGTTTCTTTCTCCCCAATTGTTCATGTTTCCGGCTCATATAAAGTTATGCTCCAAATATAAAACTTAATAAGCCTTTTCTTTAAATTTTTATTCATTTTATTAATAAACAAATTTTTCTTACTATAAAATGCATGTTTTCCTTTGTTACTTCTTTCTTTTATTTCCATGTCACATTTTCTTGTATTATACTACCAAAGTATTTATATAGTCTCACTTGTCTACATTTTCTCCATTCATCATCACCTTAACGTCCTGGTTTCCTGGAGATTCTCATCACTTTTGTTTTCTTTGTGCTAATTTTCATACCATATTTTTTGCATATACTTTCAAATTTTTCATTAAATGCTGTAGTTCATCTTCAGGAATAGCTAGTATTGTTTGATCATCTCCAGATCTAATATTTTGTATTGTTCTTTCTTCAATAGTGATTCCTCTTTTCTCTTCATGAAATGCTTCTTTTATCATTTCTTCTGCAAATATATTGAAGAGTGTCAGTGAAAGGCAGCATCCTTGTCTTACACCTCTACCAATCGCACATTTTTTAGTATTTCCTACTTTTGTCTTTCTTATGGCAGTCTAGTTCATATATAATTCAGCTATTAACCTTTGGTCTCTCCAATCTAATCCTATTTTGCGTAACACTTCCATCAGCTTTTTCCATTTCACCATGTCAGATGCTTTTTCAAGGTCAATGAAACATATATAAACTTCTTTACTTTATTTACTTCTATATTCCTTTTGCATGTGGTCCTCATTACTCCAGTTGCATCTCTAGTTCCTCTGTCTAATGTATTTCGATATCGTCAATTACCGTATTTGCCAGTGTATAAGACGCACCCCCTTTTTTGTACACATTTTTTAGGAAAAAAAAACTTTATCACCAAATATTATAATGAATTTACAGTATTTCAAATATAAAGTAATAAGTAGGTCTACTTTCAACAAATACCTAATCTAACTAGGAAAGAGTACGTACCCACCTTTTAATCGTCTTCTTCATCAAAACCCAGAAATTCATCTCCAGAGCTAAATGAAGAGACACTTGAAACCTCTTCTAAATCAGAATCTGAGTCCTCATACAACAAATTGTTCTCTTTACCATCCAGTGCATTACCAATGCCACACTTCTTAAATGATTTAACCACTGTCTCAGTTTTTACAGCATCCCATGAAGCTTTGATCCATTCACAAACTTACGAAAGGCTAGGCTTCTTCCTGATGGCATAACCTCAAAATCTGAAGACTGCATCCAGCTGTTCCACTTCTCCTTCATAAATCCCTTAAATGGTTTATTAATACAGACATCTAAAGGTTGATGCTAACTAGTTAGACCTCCTGGAATTACAACTAACTGAGTTTTCAATTCCTTGAGTTTGTTTTTAACATCTTCTGTTCTGTGAGGAAAACTGATTCCATACTCTTCAACAGTCCATTGGCTTCTTCAACAGTCCACCAGGGCCCCAGTTTTTTTCCATAACTTCATTCCTCCTCCTCCTATCCAGCCTTTTGCATGAACATGTACAAACAATCCTTTAAGCAGTTTTTCTTTGGGTAGCATCTTCCTTTTAAAAATAAAATAGTGGCGACAATTTTGTCCCATTAGCATAGCAGGATAAAACAACCATGTAGTGAATTTTTTCATGCCCCAAAGTTTTAGCAGTAACACCTTTTGTGCCCTTGGAATCTACAGTTTTGTTTGAGGGCACGTCAAAATTATAAAATTATATTTGCTCAAGTTCAAAATTTTCTCGTTTCCCTGCGTTAATGACGAATCGATGAAATTCAATAATTTTTTCTTTATATTCAGCTGGCATCTTTTGTGATATTTTTGTTTTAGTCTGCATACATAGCTGCTTTTTCTTCATGAATCTTGAACACCGTGATGTTGATCCAGTAAAGTTGGTGATCCCTCTGTTAGTGGCTATTGCTTTTGCTTGATGAATAATCATTTTTGTAAACACTGAAAGTCCAACTTTTCTGTGATCTAAAATCTAAGTATTCAGTTCTGCCTCAAGATCTGGCCATTTTACTGTGAGTTGCTTTTTTTAGATCCTGTTCCTAATTCTGCCAAGTTCTTATCATTTTCTCAGTTGGGGGTGGCCCAAAATGCCTCTCTGCAGCCCTGTTTCCATGTTCTTTAGCATACGCAATCACACGCACTTTGTATGCAATATTGTAGCAATGCCGACATTTTTCAGCCATAATTTGCCAAGAAGTTTAGAGAAAATTTAATGACAGAAATTTATCACCGTTCACAACAACTGCATCCACTGAACTCTATGTAACTGGAATGTTCTCACACACCGCAAGGAAGCAAGAAAGAAATTGCATAACTTGGAACAGAGAAAATTTCCAGGAATGAAAGTAATAAAAAACTGAGTACTGGCGTATAAGACGCACCCTGTTTTTCAGACCTATTTTCAAAGAAAAAAAGTATGTCTTATACGCCGTGCAAATTAAAAGTGCAAATACAGTAATTTTCCTTGCTTATCTTCTAATGACAGATTTCTTATGCTTTTCTTTTTAATATTTGTAAATTCTTTTGCTTTTTCAAACATTTTATCATATCATAAATTATATATTTAGTTTAATCCTTTATCCAAGTGTAAGCAAACAGAGTTTGCACCCAAAGCATCTTCAGGACTGGGGCATCTCATGTCTACATTATACATGTCATAATGCAAAGCACATCTCCTTGTGGACATGTATGATGCTATACATGTCAGCAAGGAGATGTGCTTTGCATTATGAGATACTAAGGCAAGTGATGTGAAGCTTTGTCTGCCTTTACCATGAGTTGCCCCAGTCCTGAAGATGCTTCAGGTGCAAACTTTGTTTGCTTACACTGGATAAAGGATTAAACTAAATATATAATTTATAGTCTAACCAAGTGGGAAAAAACTTCCAACATCTTTCTCTAATCCAGAGTAATTTAATAATAAGATGTGATACCTTTTG
The DNA here is from genome assembly GCF_054136105.1 of Typopeltis vanoorti. Lineage (NCBI taxonomy): Eukaryota > Metazoa > Arthropoda > Arachnida > Uropygi > Thelyphonidae > Typopeltis > Typopeltis vanoorti. The sequence continues at coordinate 33,391,049 of NC_143551.1, forward strand.
GCAACTCGTATAAGTAAATATGACTTACATTGCTTCAACCTCAGTATCACCTCTGGGTCTGGCTCCCATTGAAGAGACCTGCACAGCTGTTGCTGTTACTCCCCCCCCCAGATGAAATATTAGTGGCTCTGCTCTGTGGTGGGGTGAACCCGCCACAGGATAGAGCCAACGCTAGTGCTTCTCAGTGGCAGGATTAGCCTGTTACTGAGGGGAAATGCTGAGTTTTTGATCCTGCAGGTTACTCATTGTTGGGTGATCCAGGGGATCTCACGAATTTTTGGAGAAGTAACCCTGCACTTAAACAGGGAAACCAGGCTGGGTAGTGACCCTTCCCATAATGCATAGCATTATAAATGTCTGCAAGGAGATGTGCTTTGCATTATGGGATACTAAGGCAAGTGATGTGAAGCTTTGTCTGCCTTTACCATGAGTTGCCCCAGTCCTGAAGATGCTTCAGGTGCAAACTTTGTTTGCTTACACTTGGATAAAGGATTAAACTAAATATATAATTTATAGTCTAACCAAGTGGCCAAATCATTGCCTTATGAATAGGGACTTTATTTTTATTCATATGATGATGTAACGGCCGTGAGGCTTCCTTTTACGGGGAAGTACTGCACCATCTCAATCCCCCCCAAATTTTATCCAGGCTCGGGACCAGCATAGCTGATGAATCAGGCCTATGGCTGGGTCTTAAGTATTCCTGACTGTAATCTGTGTGTTCATGGTGCCAGTATGTCTGTTTGTGGGAGGAAAAAACCCCAGATAAACTGTGGAGAAAATCCCTGTTGTCCATGCCCAAGACCAGCTAACTTGGCTAATAACCTCCCATCTTTACATATCAAAGTGTTCTTTAACATCCGAGTAATCCTTTTATCTATTGTTCCAACTTTTTCAATGTCCTCTGAACGTTAAATCTCTATTCAACATCACCCCCCCCCCTCCTAACCTCTTCCATTTCCTGTAATCCTGTATCATCAATGTGATACAAAGTATGTTTACATCTTGAAGTTCATTACCTTATATTTTGCAACATTAAACTAATAACCATTGTCCTCAAACCCTGCTACCAATTTATCAGGTCATCCCAAAGGTGGTGTCATTTTTTATACCGTACTTGTTCAAATGTGTCTCAGCTTGTCTAAACGTGAATTTTTAAAGCTTTTTAAGTACTTCTAAGCTGAGGTGGCCTCATTCTAAGGAATTCCGCCTTGCAAGAACATCATACATAAGTTATTGTTTAAACAACCCTTTATTACTATCACTGAAGAGCACATCATGCTTTATGAGTTCAAAAAAAGTAACACTGCTGCTAACACTGTAAAAAATGTGCAAAAGGTTTATGGCAATAATGTTTTGAATGTATAAAAATGCCAGCGATGATTCCAAAAATTTTGACAAGGGTACTTTAGCTTGAAAGATTCCCCTCGCTCTGGGTGCCATCTCTCTCTTGATAATGATATGCTGGAAGCCTCTATTACAAGAAATGCCAATGCAACTGTTGAAAATTTAGTGCATACTGTTGAAGATTTAGCAAGAGATCTTAATTAATCATCATCGACCATCCATCACTATTTGCAATAATTTGGAATAGTGTCTAAGCTTGGCAAGTGGGTTCCTCACAAACTGATAAACAACAATCGAAGAGAGTGCGTCAACATCTACACTGCTTTTCATTCTCGACAGGTTCAATTTCCTTTTTTAAGTCGTGTAGTCACCAGTGAAGAAAAGTGGATACTTTACAAGAATGTTAAGTGCCAAAGGCAGTGAGTTCATTCAGGGGGAATAGGCTAAACCTCAGCCAAAACACGACCTTCACCTTCAGAAGGTTTTGTTAAGCATTTGGTGGGATATGGCTAGTATTATATAATTTAAACTCTTGCCACAAAACCAAACAATCACGGCTGAAGTATACTGTGAACAACTTGATTGATTGAATGAAAAACTGAAAAAAAAAAGGTGTTCTCTGGTTTAGTCAAAAGGGTGTCATTTTTCACCATGGTAACACATGCCCTCATAGTGCAAAAATCACCTGTACCAAGATTGAGTAACTCAGCTGGGAAAAGCCTATATATTTTCCTAATCTTGCACCTTCAGATTACCACTTATTTCGAAGTTTGCAAAATTTATTAATGAAAAACAATACAATACAGTAGAAGTACTCAAATTGAGCCTTAGCGACTTCTTTGCCTCCCAACCTCCCTGAATTCGAAATGGCATTACAAAGCATTCACATTCAAAGAGCATTATTGATTCAAATGGAGAATATATACTTGATTAAATTAGCAAGTGATTTGTCTTTTATATCCTTTCAAAACTTAATGCTAAAATTGGCAATACTTTTAGGATGGCATGATATTTAAATCATCATGCAGGATGTCTACATATTTATCAGCTATTGTCCTCCCCAGTTTTTCATCAGCAAACAGCTGAATATCTCACCTTAAATCTTTCACTATATCATTAATGTACAAATTAAAGAGCAGTGAAACTAGTTTTTCTGTCAAATGCCTTTGCAAAGTGCAGTCGTGATTTCACTGTTATGAGACTAGGACTGGAGAAAATCAACCTTTAAGGAGAGGAAATTAAAGAGCTCAGAGTTGTTGGTGGTATTAGGAGAGTGGTGGTATTTAAACCATATGTGAAATTGGCAACTCATCCGTTCATCCAAGAACAGCATCTGTCCTTGGGTGAACGGATACCCCTGCACACAGAATTGATTGGTAGAAAAACAAAAGTGCTGCACAGAAGCTTTTAGAGGTCAGAGAGGTTGGTCCTGTAATCAACAGAAGTGCTGAAACATAATCAAACCTCACAAGTATGGCTGTATAATTTGCCAAAGATTTGGGTCTTAAGACCAAATTAATACCTGCTTTCTCTCTCTTTTTTTTTTTTTTCAACATAGATGGCACCTAATTAGGACTTTAGTTTGTGTTGCACGTTTCAATTGTTCAAACTAGTCCCATTGTTATACCGGATTGTGATGTCTCGCATACTGTGACAAACTGCTTTTGTGCTCTGAAGATGCTGAATAGAATAACATTAGTGTGGTACACAACTTCTAATATTTGTATCCCAAAATGCACAACTTTACACTTGTCCACATTAAATCGACATCCATTATCGCCCACAGCATGAGAGAGGTGAATGCTCCAAGAGGAGGCGAGAGCATGTGTAGAAAACAAAGGAATGGGTTGACCATTCCTTTGCTTTCTACACATGAGCTGGTGTGTTTGTATACAATTGCTAGAAGTATAAGAAATAAGGCAGATGAAATGGTTGCGCTAATTGCATCTGTTCATCCAAACATTGTTGGAATAAGTGAGACATGATTGAAAGAGGATGACATCCTGACAGGAATAGAGATGGAAGGATATGATGTGTTTTGTGAGGATAGAAGGGGTAAAAAGGAAGGGGGAGTACTATTGATGATAGAGAAAGAGTTATGTCCATACAAAGTAGAGATGCAAGAGGGAAATAGTGCCAGTGGTTTTGAGGCAGTATGGTGTAAGATAGAGGTGAATGGAATCAAATACTTGGTCGGATGTTGTTATAGACCAGGAAATGTGGATGGTGGTGATAATGAAATGTATGATCAAATTAGCCAAGCAAATAAGAAGAGGGTGATCATTATGGATGATTTTAATTATGGCAATATAGACTGGAATGATGAGATAGCAACTGGAACTAAAGAAAATGAGTTCCTTGAGTTTTTGAGGGATAACTACCTCAGACAGTATGTAACAGAGGGAACACGAGGATTGAGGGTCTTAGATGGTCATTTCATCACAGGATATAATCATAAATGAGGTGTCAAACCATCCACCAATTGGTGAGAGTGACCATGAGGTGATTACCTGGGTGGTTGCCAGCAGTGTGAGGACCTCTGTGAGAAGAGGGAATATGTGGAACTACAAGGGAGGGGGGGAGGTGATTATGAAGAACTCAGGAGGCAACTTGCGGGTGTAGCATGGAATGAGGATTTATCTTGAAAAGAGATCAATGCAGCTTGGAGGATTTTCAAACACTGTAGTAGATGCAATGTATAAATGTATTCCAAGGTATAAATGTATTAAGAAAATGGTATAAAGACAGCTGTTGAGGAAAGTGTGGTGGAAATACTTAATGAACAGTTCATAAAGGTATTTCAATCTTCTTAATGTGACTTCATGGAGAGATTGAGAGCAGTTGATGATGGGGAAGAGAGACTCACTGTAAGTGAGCAAGAGGAGTATTGGGAGTTGAGTAAATTAGATGTGGGACTTGATAATATATCACCATGTATACTGAAGGAATGTGCCAGGAAGTTGACACCTGCCTTGACATGTTTTTTTAATATGAGTCTTGCACTCGGTCAAGTTCCTAAGGAGTGGAAGGAGGGTAAGATTGTGCCACTTCATAAAGGAGGTGATTGAACTCAAGCATCGAACTATGGGCCTATCTGTGTTTAAGTTGTTGCAGAAGCTTGTGAGAACTAGGATCCAGAGTTGGGTTGACTACAATGATATTATCTTTATGGACAGCATGGATCTGTTAAAGGGAGATCATGTTTTAATAATCTACTTACTTATTATAAAAAAGTGACTGCTTCCTTGGACAGAGGAGAAAGATACACAGTAATATACTTGGATTTCACAAAGGTTTTTGATAGAGTACCTCATGATAAGTTAACAGTCAAACTAGAGCAGATGGAGTTGGATATTAGATTAGTGCATTGGATTGGAGACTGGCTATCTGATAGGTATCAACAAGTTGTGTATGGGGGAGCAATATCAAGGAAAGGGAAAGTCACTAGTGGAGTGCCTCAGGAGTCTGTTTTAGGGCCATTACTGTTTAACTTGTATATTAATTATATTGGTGAAGATTTGGATGGAGATATTCAGTTGTTTGCAGATGATGCAAAATTGGGACAAGCCAGGAAGAGTAGTGAAAATGTTGTGGCCTTACAAGAAGACTTGAATAAATTGAGTGATTGGCACAGAAATGGGGATGTGAGTTCAATTTTGCAAAATGTAAGGTTTTAAAATTTGGAAAACAAAGATGGGGGTGCAGAATTTATGCTTGGTGAGGGTATATTGTTTGAGGTGGAGGAAATAAGAGATCTGCAGGTGATAGTGGATAAGGATCTGAAATTTAGGGGACACATAGCCAAAATTATAAAGACAACACAAAGGCTTCTGGGTATGATGCAGGGGACACTGACATGTAGAAGTAGGGAGATTCTTGTTCCGTTGTATAAGGCTTTGATTTGGTCATACATGGACTATTGTGCCCAGATTTGGTCACCTGTTTTTCAGAAGGATGAAGAGATGTTGGAAGGGGTCCAAAGGCGACTGACCTAAGGAGGAAAAGGGGACATATGATAGAGACATTCAAGTTGGTAAGGGGTTGTTATAGGATCAATGTTGGAGTAGTTCTACAGAAAATAGTGGGAGATCAGTGGAGAATCAGAGGTCATCCCCAGAAACTGTATAAAGAGGGTGTGAGTAGGGGAGTGAGATGCAGGGTTTTTTTTGTGCAGAGTTGTAAATGATTGGAATGCCTTGCCTGAGAATGTGGTGTCTGAAAGGAGTTTTAGTGTGTTTTAAGACATCGTATGATGAACTGTGTGTGTGTGTGAAAGGGACCTCCCAGATGAGTCTTTGACTCCATAAGGTCTTGGGGGTAATAATAATAATTATGTTTTGTCCATACTGTCAGCCTATTCAAATCATCCTGCAAACTCTCAACATCATCTTGATTAATATCATCATCAAATTCCTGCCATGTACCCTCAAGGGGTTTATAGGATATGATAGTACTAGATGAAAAATCTACATCATTACCAACCTCCTATCTACAACTTTCCTCCAAATCAGTCTGTTACTTGTCAAGACTCCAACATTATCAGATCTTATATTTCTATCGTCTAAGGCACTTTGTATTGTATCAATCCATCTATATCTTGGTCTTCCTCTGGGTTTTTCCTGCCAACCTGGCTGAGAACACTTGTTTTGCTAATCTTTCCTCTCCCATTCTGTTTAAGTGACCATACCACCTGATATTAGCTCTGCTAACGCATTCCTGGATGCTGACAATGTCAAGTTCTTTTCTAATATCCTCGTTTTTAATAAGATATTCCCATTAATGCCATCTGTTCATGCCCCTAATCTTTCTCAGGACTCTCATATCTGCAGTCTCTAGTCTTTGGTTAAGTGCTTTACTTCTGACCCAGCTCTCAGATCTATAAGTTAAAACTGGTTTGAACACTGTCTTCTATACAGCTAATTTAGTGTTCTGACTAATTTCTCTCTTATTCCATATGAGTTTATTCAATTGCCTTCCTCCCATACCAGCTTTGTTGATTCTGTTGTCTATTTTCATATTTAATTTTCCATCTTCACTAATAATCGTGCCTAAGTAGCTGAAATGTTTTACTTGTTCCACAGGTTCTCCATTCACAACGCCATTGACATTTTCAACAATTCTGCCTATTTGAATTGTCTTTGTCTTTTTATTGCTGACCTTCATACCATATCTATTACAACAGTTATTCAATTTAGTCAGAGAATCTTGCAGACTTGTAGCAGATTTATTTAGAAGTATAACATCGTCTGCATAAAGCAAAGAGCTGACATTAACATCTCCAATTTTGATATCAGGTTTAATACAACTTTTCTTCATAATATGATACATATAGATAATGAATAACAGAAGGGATAATGTAAATCGTTGTCTCACACCAGATTTAACATTAAACCATCTTCCTGTACTTCCTTCAATCCTAACTGCTGACTTACAACTCAAGAAATCAAGAAATAAAGACTAATTATTGCTTGATATAATGCCCTATTGACACCATATAACTGTAGATTATTGAATAGCTTCTCTCTTGGCACCATGTCATATGCCTTTTCCAGATCGACAAAACTTAAATACAGATCTTTGTTATATTCCCATGATTTCTTGATTATTTGTCGTAAAGTGAAGATATGATCCTGTCAGCCTCTGTTTGTCCTGAATCCAGCTTGTTCTTCACCAAACTTTTCTTCCACAATTCTTCTCAACCATTTCTCAAGTATACTAGCATAAATCTTACCAGGAACACTCAGTAGGGAAATACCTCTGTAATTCTCACATTCAGTTTTATTTCCCTTTTTATATATGGATACTATGAGAGCTCTACTCCAGTCATCGGAAATTCATCCCTCTGTCCAGGCTTTCTGAACTATGCAGTGCAGCCACTGTAAGACTCTTATACCACCATACTTCAGCATTTTTGGCCGAATATCATCTACTCTTGCTGCCTTTCCACATTTCAGGTCTTTGATGGCTTTTTTCTATTTCAAGTATGGATATGTGTTCCTGACTGTATGCCTGTTGAGTGTATTTTACCACTGTGCTATCGCTGCTTGTTTCGTTTAGCAATTTTTCGAAGTAATTACTCCATGCTTGAAGATTATCTTTTTCTCCTGTTTTCATGTCACCTTTATCGTCTCTAATTCCTTTTACAGCACTCGTTCCTCCATTTCTGAGCTTCTTCAACAACCTCCAGAATATTTGGCCACCTTCTTGATATTTATTTTGTATGTTCTTGCCAAAGTCCTCCCATTTCCTTATCCAGCTTTTCATTATCAGCAAACAACTGAATATCTTCCTTCAATTTATTTTCTGTACCATTTATGTACAAATTAAATGGCAGTGGTCCAAACACAGAGTCCTGTATCACATTAGTAGTTACCTACCTTCTCCTGGATTCTGCTCCTCCATATCCTAGTTTTTGGTGTCTGTCCATGAGACTCTATTTTATACACATGACCAGTTTCATATCCATCCCCCATATGTTGCAGTTTGTGTAATAGAATTCCATGTAGCATATTGTCAAATGCCTTTGCAAAACCAGCAGTATTATCATGTATCATATCCAACTTAGCTGTCACCTATTATAATTTTTTTTTTTAATTTCCATAAAATTTATAAAAATGTTATGGAAATTGTTATAAAGTTTTGTACCCTTTACAAAGCCATGTTGCCCCTCATAGAGTATCATATTCTTATCTGCCCATTACTGAATTCTCTTTTTGACTAACTTTTCCAGTACTATTGATATCACCACTCCTGAGATACTGATTGGTCATGAATTTCCTATCACAGACTTAGATTTTTCTCTATACAAACGAATGATTTTGTCCGCTTTTCACTTTCTTAGGACCTTGCCAGTGCTGAGACTCAAACAGCCTAGTCAAAGGCATTGCCTGTTCCTTTGCACATTCTCTTTAAATGTGTTCCAATATCCCATCCAGTCCCACAGCTGTATTTGAATTCAGATTCTGCAACATCCTAAGTACCTCTTAGGATGTTGCAGAATCAACATCCTAAGAGGATGCTTGTAAAATGATCGCTCATAACTCAAAAATTTTGTCTTTCTCTGTTACCTCTCTGCCATCTGCACTCATTAAAGTTTTATCCATCCATAGCCATTCCTCTTCCTACTTGCCACATAATGTAAAATAACGTTTTGCATGACCATAATCTGACCATCTTCTCATAATTTAATTTTGCCTTCCTTATCATGCTGGTTACTTTTTTACCTGATTCTGCTACTATGTTCATGAGTTAGCTGGTCAACTTTCTTCTTTTATACCCTCCACGACATTTTCTTTTTTTTGCAGTTCATGCTTAATGATATTACTCATCCATCTAACTCCTACCTGATTTACCCTCCTTACCTTGGGTATGTGGTGTGATATTACTTTCTCCAGATATCACTTGACTATCCCCATTCTCTCAGAACATTCTTCCCTTGTAGAACTTTATGCCATGTTACTGCTTCAAGCTGCCTCCTAAGTGTATCATAATCACTTACCTTTAGTTCCACATATACCCTTAATTAACTGGAATTTCCACATGTTTTGCTACCTCCCAAGTCAAGACCACATGATCACTTTCCTAAATTGGAGGAAATTAAGCCATGTTTGTTATGGACAGGTCTTCTGACCCTATAACAACATCCAACACTCTCATAACCTTAGTTCCTCTGTCACATTTTACTTCAAATAATTATCTTTGAGTAAGTATATAAATTCCATTTCCTTCCTCATGTTAAGTTTTTCTCCTTTCAATCTTTGTTTCTGAAGTTGAAGTTCCCCATAATAATTATTTGACTTGCACTCATTGTATTAATCTGCTGATGTATGTCTTCCACATCATCCCTAACACCTCCTGGCCTTATATCAGCAACCAGTTTTATACTTTGTCTTGTTGACCATGATCTCTTAACAGATTAACTCAAAAGAACTGCCATCTGTCTGCAGTTGATCTGCTGTCACAAGCAGTGTCCCACCCCTTGTATTATTTACTCTATTCCGTCCACCTAGAAAATACTAAATTTATCACATTCTATCCCTGTAACTATGCTCTTAGCCAAGTCTCACTTATATTAAAAAACAGTAATTAAGAATACTATATTTCATTGGTATATTTTAATTACTAACAGGTGTAAATATTATTATTATTCAGGCCTCCATAGAGTCAAAAGACACATCGTGGGAGGTCCTACCTCAGAAACACAAAGTCTATCAAGACTCTTCGTGGGAGGTCCCTCCTAGGAAACACAGTCTATCATACCACTCCTTAAACGCATTAGCTGATCACTCTATCAGCCAATGCATTCCATGGTTCAACAACCCTCCATGCAAAGAAACTACTCCTCACCCTCTTGCTTACAGCTTCCTTTCATAATTTACAGGGATGGCCCATTGTTATCGCTCCTTCCCACTGCTCCACCAAGCAAAAGAACTCCCCATTCTCAACCCTGTAACTACCTCTCAACAGTTGAAAAAGTCTCAATCATATCACCTCTACTTCATCTTTCTTCCAAACTCTGCAGTTTTGGAAGAAAGATGAAGGAGAGGTGAGCCAATCTTCATAACTAACATTGTACGGCCTGAAACCATCTTTGTTATCTGCATCTGTACCTTTTCCACACTTAATTTATCCCCTTCAAATCCTGGGGACCAAATTTGAGAACAATAGTCGAAGTTTGGTGTGATCAGGATCTTATATGAGGCATTTTAAATAATGAGACTGGTTACAAAAATGTGGTTTATTATTACAATTGTACAACTTAATTGTTATTCCCTTCAACATACTCCCCTACTCTATCTATACACTATTGCATACAAGTTTTCCATTCTTGGAAGCAGTGCTTCAAGTCATTAGGTGTTATCTGCTTCAGTATCGCTGCCGTTTTCTACTTTACCTCATCCACTGATTGAAAATGGGTGCCCTTTAATGCAGATTTCAACTTTGGAAAATGTTAAAAGTTGTGTGGAGCTAAGTCCGGCAAGTAAGGTGGTTGGTCCAACACTGGGATCTTCTTATCAGTCAGATACTGCTTTACAGACAGTACACTGTGGGGCTGAGACATTGTCCTGATGGAGAATCCAAGCATTCTTCTTCCCCAGATCAGGTCTCTTCTTCTTCACTTGTATTACCTTGAGGTTCTGGCCAAGCTGAGAAAACAAGTGAGGAAGTAAAGACTTGATCTGTGGAAGAACAACGTTTGGATTCTCCATCAGGATAATGCTCCAGCCCATGCACTATCCGTAAAACAGTATCTATCTATGAGAAGATCCCATGTTGGACCATCATCCTTACTCGCCGGACTTGGCTCCACATGACTTTTACCTTTTTCCTAAATTGAAATCTGCATTGAAGTGCACCCATTTTCCATCAGTGGATGAAGCAAAGGAGAAAACGGCAGCACTACTGAAGCAGATAACATGTAATGACTTGTAGCACTGCTTCCAACAATGGAAAACTCGTATGCAATGGGGTATAGATAGAGGAGGGGGGATTATGTTGAAGGGGATAACAATTAAGTTGTATAATTGTAATAATAAACCACAATTTTGCAACCAGTCTCGTCATTTCATAGCCACATCTTGTACAATGGAATAATAACTCTTTTATCTCTGCAGGTCAGCGTCCATCTCAGTATTGCAGCAATCCTCTGGGTTATCTTCACCACCTTTGCAATATGCTCCCTGAATTTCAGCTTTCTCTCAATCATCACTCCCAGATCTCGTCTCCCCTACTTCCTCCAGTGCAGCTCCTTCAACCGCGTATGCAGCTTCCATCAATGTATCCCAAACTTCAAGACTTTACATTTTGCTGCATTAAACCAATACCCACATTCATTTGCCAATCTGTCTAGTTTATTCAAATCCTCTTGCAGGCCTTCCACATCTGCACTACTACTAATAACCCTGTCAGCCACATAATGTGCAAACAACTAAATATTCCCCTGCAATCAATTGACAATGTCATTGATATAAAGGTTAAACAATACAGGTTCCAGTACTGAGCCCTGATGGACTCCTACTTGTAATTTTCTGCCTCCTTGATATTGCAACACCATACACAACTCTCTGATACCTATCAGACAGCCAATCTTGAATCCAGTTGAGTAACCCGACATCTAAACTCATGTGCTGCAACTTAAATATCAGCTTATCATGTGGCAAACTGTCAAATGCCTTTGCAAAATCCAAAAATATGGCAGTATATACCTTTCCCACATCAACTGCTCTTGTCACCTTATTATAAAAGCAATCATATTACTAAAGCAAGAGTGCCCTTTAACAAAATCCATGTCGACTCTTACAGATAACATTATCCTCATCTGTGCAATGCTGTATACGATCCCTCACTAATTTCTCCAAGAACTTTACAACTACTGATGAAACACAAACTGGCCTACAGTTAGGCACATCCAGTCTTCTACCACCCTTATTTAATGGCACATCTTACCTTCCTTCCATTCCTTGGGTACCTTTCCCATAGCCAGACTTTCATTGAAAAGCCAAGTCCATGGAGCTGTCGGTACATTAGCACATTCTTTCAAAACCCGTGGTTGAAATACCATCCAGTACCACTGCTTTACTGACATCTAGGGTACTCAGTATTTGGAACACACTCTCCTCTTGCACCTCTAAACCTCGAACCTGCCCTGTCCCTCTAGTATTAAATCTTATTTCTGCAGGATGAAATACTCCAGGTATTCATTGAACAATGCCACATTCCCATTTTTATCCCACATTGTCATTCTTCCACAATCATTTCTCCTCCTGCCACATAGCTAAAAAATTCCCTAGTATTATTTATGGATCTTAGTGCCAGTCTCCTCTCATATTCCAGTTTCGCATTCCTTACCATATTAGTCACTGTCCTGGCCTGAGTCTTATAATCTTCATGCATCTGTTCTCCACCCATCTTCTTGTATCTCTTCCATAACCTCTTTTTCACCTGCAGTTCCTGTTTGATATTGTTTGTCATCCACTTTACACCAAATTGTGTCCTCTTCTTCACTCATGGAATATAGTTTACTATTGCTGCCAACAAATATTCCTTCACAATTTCCCATGCACTAATGATATCCCGGCCTTCCAATTCTCTCCTCCATGGAGGACAGAATAATCTAAGACCATGATAATCTAATACTATTATAACCACCTGCCTTATAATTCCACATATGTTCCCTTTTCTTTGATATTCCTGCATCTCTATTCATCTTCCAAGTCAAAACCACGTGGTCACTCTCTTCAACAGGGGAGAGATGTCATCTCAGTTATTATCAGCTCTTCTGATGCTATAGCCAAATCCAAAACTCTTTAACCTCTTGTTCCCTCTATGACGTGTTGCCCAAGACATCTGTCCCTCAAGAATTCTAGAAATTCCATTCCCTTATTACTACATGCATTTTCCTCTTCCCAACTTATACTGCTGTAGTTAAAATCTCTCATTGCAATCATTCTTCTTGTACTAGCCAAGCTCAACTGCCTAAACATCTCCTGCTCCCCATATCCTCTGTGCTCCTTGGCTTGTAGAAGCATACAATGAAATATCCTGTCTTGCCCACCTATACCTCACACCATGTGCTTTCAAAGCCATTAGTGTCACTGGCTTCGAAAGCCACCACTCTTAATGGACATAAGTCATCACGTATCATAAGCAGTACTCCACCACCATGTTTTCCCTTCCTATCCTGCCAAAAAATGCTGTACCCTGCTACTTCTATTCCTGTTATCATATCATCTTCTGTCAACCACGTCTGAGAGATTTCAATAGACCAGGCTAATGCTATCATGCCACCCATTCATCTCCTTTATTCCGGATACTCCTGGCATTAGTATAAAGCCATAAAAATGTCACTGCTTCTATACCTATCATTATCTCCTCCAGACTCCACTGGACTCTGTGTTACCTGATGTCTTCCCCCTTCCCCGAAGCACCCATTCCCACAAGAGGCCACCCCTGCTACCATCCACCCTTGGAATTCTAGTTTCCCTGCATTGATGCACCGATTCGTTCAGTAATCTCTCCAGATTCCTACATCCTTCCTCATTCAAATGCAAGTGGTCTTTAGCACAGCTTGTTTCTATCCTCAAATGCTCTCCAAGCATCCACATATTTCAATCCTCTCTTCTGACATATTCTTGCTATTATGCTATTCATTATTATTGCTCTCATGCTCAGCTCGTCATTATCATACCTGGGTAACACACCTATCTTTCCTCTCTGTGTTTTCTTTTGTACAACCTAAAGCATGATCTCAGATCTCTTGCCACCTGATTTACACTGCCTCTCAAGTTTCTCTCCTCTTCGATCATTCCCATAACTCTGTCATTCCCTGCCTTACTGTTTCCATTCTCTCCTCTTCTCTCATTCCCATAAGCCTCTCTCAATCGTACTCTGATTCGACTAATCTCATCTTTCATACTTTCCCAAGACATTTCACCTCCTCTTTCAACTCATCTATCTCTCTCTGTGTCTGCAAGTTAGCCACTCTTGCTTGCCATTCATCCTCAGAATCAAGACAATCTTCAAAAACTTCACAATCATTCAAACTTAACACACTCCCCACTCTTAATTTTTCATTCATATTCCGTTCATCATTCTCACCTTTTATCACACTTCTCATCTCTCTAGGTTGAGATTCTCCCACCCCAGATACAATGATGTCAGTTATTGTAATATCTAACTCACTAAGTTCCTCCCATTGCCTACATTTTGTGCACATATGCATTCCTCCTTCTCTCACCTGCCACAATCATTCACGCCTAACACACTCCTCACTCTTATTTTTTCATTCATATTCCATTCATCATTCTCACCTTTTATCACACTTCTGCTGGAACGCATCTGCTATTCATCTGTTTCATCTGTTGGAACGCATGCATATCACAAGCACCACATGCTACATAATCCTGTATTATGTTACGCAAAATAGAGTCCTTAAATGGGGGAGGACTTGGTGACACGCATTTGCAATTCGAGCTGCGGCAGCCACCATCATTCAAATAGTGCCGAGCAATTACTACAACTAAATACTAAATACTTGACCAAAGTGTGTTATATGCCCTAATATAAGCTAATTTACTTATGTGATAATATAAGCATAAACTATATTTAACTATACTAAATAACTAAATACAAAAACTTATCTTTTTCTTCTCTTCTACCGTAGATGCATCCGACTCAGCACCACTTGTATTACTGAAAAAAATGAAGTGCAATTCATGACAGAAGTCACACTATGCACAGTTTAAAAACACTTTTTTCTAGCACTGCCACATTCTTCAGCGAATCTAGCACCCTGGGCCATTTGAGAATGGCAAGTATAAGGAACATAAAGAACAGTCTGAATAGAAATGCTTTTGTTACTGACAAATGAATTATGATTTACATTTCTGATATTATGTGCATATGTCCTGTAAGCTGGGATTGTGCAAATAACATGATTCTAGAAACTCTAGAAATGAATGTTTGCATTTATGTTAGTCAAAATAAGAAAAATAAAAAAATCTTGAAGAGATCTATTTGCAAAATATAAAATCACTAACCAATAAGAAACAGTGGCTATTAAATAATGAGACTGGTTGCAAAAATATGGTTTCTTATTACAGTTGTACAACTTAATTGTTATCCCCTTCAACATAATCCCCTCCTCTATCTATACCCCCGTTGCATACAAATTTTCCATTGTTGGAAGCAGTGTTGCAAGTCATCACATGTTATCTGCTTCAATAGTGCCACTGTTTTTTCCTTTACCACATCCACTGACTGAAAATGGGTGCTTTTCAATGCAGATTTCAATTTAGGAAAAAGGTAAAAGTCATGTGGAGCCAAGTCCAGCAAGTAAGGTGGATGGTCCTACATGGGATCTTCTTATAGCCAGATACTGCTTTACAGATAGTGCATCGGCTGGAGTGTTGTCCTGATGGAGAATCCAAACGTTGTTCTTCCACACATCTAGTCTTTACTTCCTCTCTTGTTTTCTCAGCTTGGCCAGAATCTCAAGGTAATACAAGTGAGGAAGAAGAGACCTGATCTGTGGAAGAACAACGCTTGGATTCTCCATCAGGACAATGCCTCAGCCCACAGTGCACTCACTGTCTGTAAAGCAGTATCTTGCTGATAAGACAATCCCAGTTTTGGACCAGAACCTCAAGGTAATAATGTTACCTTGAGGTTCTGGTCCAAATAATAATGTTGGTTAACTGTCTGACCCACTTGTACCCATTTAACCATTACCATGGCATTGATATAAAAAAATAATAATCAACATCAGTCAGTCAGTGGATGAGGTGAAGGAAAAAAATGGCAGCACTGCTTCCAACGATGGAAAATTCGTATGCAACGGTGTATAGATAGAGGAGGGGAGTGTGTTGAAGGGGATAACAATTAAGTTGTACAATTGTAATAAGAAACCATATTTTTGCAACCAGTCTTGTTATTTACTAGCCACTCCCTGAAATATACAAGATGTGGCTAGTCATCAGGTATTCATCTATTCATGACAGGAATTTGGATAGCTTGATACAGCAGGAAATCATCTTGTACATTTGTTATTCTTATTATGTGTATGTATATCTGTGTTTTATTTATATTTTGCTGTTTTCTTTTATTCTCTACAAATTTTCTTTTATTCTCTGATTTTTGCAACACTTTTTGCATACTTATATACAAAAATAATTTCCAATCACCATCTGAATTATCCACTCTTTCACAAATCATATGTTCATTATATTTTTTCTTTTTGTCATTGGCTTTTCTGTATTATCAATTATAGATATCTCGCATAAGATAGTCTTTCGTTTGGAGATAATGGATGCAATCCACTTTTTATGATACTTAGGATTCATTTTTATTTGGGGATTGATGACTTACTGTGTCTATTGTTTCCAAAACTGGAATGAAAATGTTTTCCTAGAGTATAGGGGGGAATTCCATGCCCAGCAGACACTCTACCAGAATCAAGAAAAACAGTTATTATTATTATTATTACACCCTCCATGGAGTCGACAGACTCATTGTGCCACACTATACACTAATTAAAAACACTTTTTTTTTTATCACAGCTCAAAACAACCACTACACTCACTTGCAACACTAGCAATACAGTAATGAGGGGTATGAAGCACCTGTGGCAAGTGTCTAACTTGAGCCCCCCCCAACCCAATGCAAGTGTCTAACTTGCACCCTCCCCCCAACCCAAAAATGGTAAAAATTTTGAAAAATTTAAATGTAACAAGTTGAATTTTACTAAATGCAATATGTTAAATACTTACTATTAACCCCATCAAAATGAGTTGCAGTGTGTTGCAGAATTTATGTGTCTAAAGCGGCATATTGCCAAAATTTAAAAATACAATGTAAAATAGCAGACTTTTATATCTATTTATTGATTTTTATTTTTTACGTTTTGCACCCATGGTGGGCAACTCTTTCGTCAACCCCTCGTTACAGCACTGAACACTAGTGTCACTCTTCACACTTAATTATATCACTAAATACTGTTCAGAGACATTTGCAGTCTACGTACTATATTTAGCAACAAACCTGACGAAATCCATTTGTACGAACAACCTATTTCAAATTTTCAGCTACAGAAAATACATTGTAACACACCTGTTCACAAATTCTAATTTTACAAATAAAATTATTAGTAGTAGTAGTACTTGACCTCCAGGGAGTTCAAAGACTCATCGAGGGAGGGCACCTGCTCTATAACTTTGTCTCCACATTCAAATCCACCAACTGACTGCAACTGTTCAGAGTTGCAGTCAGTTGGTGGTCAGTGGCAGATGCCACCGACCACCATTAGTATTTCCACAAACAAGCACAAACATCCATGCCCACGGCAGGATTCGAACCCGCAGCCTTTTGGGTGGTGAGCTGATATGCTAACCACTTGGCCAACCAGATCAGCAATATGTTAGCTGTCATAATGGATACAATGAGTAAAGTTAAACACAAAATAGACAATAAACTTGTCTAAAACTTAGCCCAATCATACAAACAGTCAAATCAATCATGTTAACTTAAGATATTGTACACACACACACACACACACACACACACACACACCACCACCTCACACTAAAATTTTTCTTATCATTTTTAATGCTGTTTGCTGACTGTCTGCTACTACCTTTGCCAACTAGATAGTTAATGATAATGCCCAAAATAGATAATAGAATAAGTAGTTATAGTTGGGAGCCAGAGGAACAGATTTATATGGAATGAGAAAAATGAGCAAAAATAACTAGCAGTATAAAAAAAGTGTTCAAACCATTTGAACTTTGGATCTCTCTGAGTTCAGTTTTAAAAATGAAGATATTAGAAAGGAATCTGATATGGTTAGCATTTGAGAAGCTGAGTTAAGCTAATCAAAGATGATATGACTTGGAGATGAAAGATTAGCAAAAGGAAAGATATTGGATGATAAGAGGGGAAGAAAGATGTGAATGAAACAATATATACCTTAAAAATGAAAATATAAGATCCAACAGTAATGAAGTCCTCACAAAGAGTGGATTAATTTCTAAGAAAATTATCTATAGGAAACTATTAATATAAATGAACTGAGTAGTTCTACTTGACTACATCTTATACACTCCTGAGAGTGCCTATCTCAGGAATTTAATGACTTTCTCAAACTTTTGCAGTTCGAAAGTGCTTTTATTAAATACACTTTACCATTTATAGTGGTTATTATTATCTTTTGCATGTATGTGTTTCCATTATAAATTGCTTTTTACTTTAAACCCTAATGGTATACAGCTAGTTATCCCCTACTTATATCATATTTATAACATATGCTTTTTTCTGCTGAAAATGTTGCAACAAGTAAGATGCTGTATAAACTGTGTGAAAATGCACTTGCCCAGCAGCTACAACTGAAAGACCAATCAACCA
Source organism: Typopeltis vanoorti (assembly GCF_054136105.1). NCBI lineage: Eukaryota > Metazoa > Arthropoda > Arachnida > Uropygi > Thelyphonidae > Typopeltis > Typopeltis vanoorti. The sequence continues at coordinate 33,409,292 of NC_143551.1, forward strand.
AATCAGTGCACAGTAATCCAGATGTGGGTGTATCAAAGCCTCATGAATAAGGACATTAGCCTCCTTTACATCTAATTGTCAGCATATTCTTCAACATGTAAGGGATTTTAGGAGTGGCTTTGCCCACTTTTACATGCCCACTTAATTTCAACCCCCTCTAGCGAGTTATAATTCAGGCACAAAAGTCAGGCACATCGAGTTGAAATTGAGGTGCATCTTAAATCCATCTCACCGAAATCCTTACTCCATTCCTCTCATGCAATCAAGTTTCATCAATACATCTTGCAATCTTTTCATCTCAAAGTGAAAAACATTATCTTTTCTCCACAGTGTCAGTGTGGAGAAAGGATAGTGATGATGAATGAAAAAAAGCATTTTTGAAAATTATGGAGACAACTACCATGTTTGAATAAAAACTTTAGTTTAATATAACTAAAATCTACATTCAACGTTTCGACCTTTGTCAAGGTCATCTTCTGGAGCATACAATTGTACACAGGAAACAAGCTATACTACAATCAAACTGGTTTGTTAAAGATACTGACCAACTGCTACAACAATTGTTGGCCTGACCTCTGGTGAGAAAAAAAAAAAAAAAAATATATATATATATATATACAGGGTGTTCGGGATAAATTTGACATATTTATAATTAATTATATTTTTCCGTAAGTTACATGTATTAACACACACTTCTCTTCATTTAAAAGTTTGGACCCTTCTTCATTCATATACAAGATGTCAGGAAGGATGGATAGCTGGAACCCACCTGAATCATGGAAGAGAATAACTTGTATCATGATGATTCGTGCCTGCCATCAAAATAAGGATATTACGACTGCTGCCCAATGCTCCCTGAATACAGTAAAAACAATCAGGCATGAACTAGAGACTTGCAATGGTGACTACGAGGATGTAGCAAGAAGAAAGATCCCTAGCAGATGATCTGATTGCGTTCGTACAGCAGAATTCCTCGCAAATCTGCAGGAACAGGTGTTGAAGAACCCTGGCATTGGAATTCGGGCTTTGTTCGTGGAGTTGCTAACTGTAGTCAAGCCCTGGATAACAAGGGTAGCCAATGGTAGGCCGTATGTCTGGCAGCAGGATTCGGCCCCTTGCCACACCTCTGGGAAAAGTCAAAAATGGTTGTCTGAAAATTTCTACGACTTCACCAGTCCAAATGTTTGGCCTCCAAACTCCCCAGACCTTAACCCCATGGATTATTTTGTATGGGGCGCAGTTGAAAAAGACACCAATCGCACTTCCAGTAATACAAAAGCCCAGTTAATGGATAAAATTAAAACAGTTTTTGCGGCCCTTCCCAGGGAGACTGTAGCATCAGCTTGTTCGAGGTTCCGAAGCAGAATTGAAGCTGTGATCGATGCTAATGGTGGTTATTTTGAGTAAATCTTGTTGATAGTATTGTAATTAACTCTGCCTGTAATGTTTTTTTGTCAATTCATTAAATTTAATAGATACAAAGAAGATTTTCTTTTTCCTTACGAAACTGTCAAATTTATCCCGAACACCCTGTATATATATATATATATATAAAATAAAAAAAATAAATAAAATTAAAATTAAAATAATTTTTTTTTATTTATTTATAATAAAATTTTATTTATAATAAAAAACACACAACACTTTATAAACAAAATCAGAAACATAACACTCGACAAAGACAACTTATTAGTCAGTTTCGACGTTTCTGCCCTTTTCACTAATGTCCCCATCAATGACACAATTCTCCTACTACAGAACAAATTTCCACCCGACATTACGGTCCTCTTTGCCCACGTACTAAAGTCCGGTTACTTCGTGTGGTAAAACAAATTCTACCTACAAAAAGAAGGTACAGCCATGGGCTCACCACTATCCCCCCCAATCGCTAACTTCTACATGGAAACCTTTGAGCAAATGGCTCTTGATTCTGCCACACTACGACCGACAGTCTGGCTTAGATACGTTGACGACGTGTTCACGATCTGGCCACACGGGTGACAAACGCTAAACACATTTCTCAGCCACCTGAACAAAAAACACGAACACATACAATTTACCATCGAAATCGAAAACCAAAATTCACTCCCGTTTCTAGACACACTAGTCACGCGTCTTCCTTCATTCAGTCTATCCTTCACGGTCTACCGAAAACCGACACACACTGGCCAATACATACATGCTAATTCATACCACCACCCATCACAAAAATATGGAGTCATTAACACCCTTAAAAACAGAGCCACAACTATTTGCTCTAACCAGCAAGCCCTGAAACAAGAACTAAAAATCATTAGTGACGCATTCATAAATAATGGCTATAACAAAAATACTGTCAATAAAATACTCTATAAAACCACAACAAAAACGAATCTAGATTACAGTAAAACCATAGCCATCCCATACATTAAAGGGTTATCAGAAAAAATCAACAGAATCCTACAAGATTATAACCTTAATGTCACCTTTAAACCACCCACTAAACTTAAAACCATATTCAACTCCTCTAAGGATCCTCTCCTCCCATTAGTACATCCTGGAGTCTGTTGCATCCACTGCACCTGTAACTTACCGTACATTGGTGAAACAGGACGGACAATCCCTATACGCAAGAAAGAACACATTAGACACATTAAATATAACCATTATAGTGAAGCAGGCCTCTCAGACCACGCACTCAACACCTTACACCAAATCAACTGGAAAAGCACCTGCTCCTTACACCACACAAAAACCTGGTACGAAAGGAAATTTAAGGAATCCTGCGAATTCCTGATAAACCACCCAAATATCAACAACAAAGATGGCATGAAAATTCCAAGGATCTGGATGGCACACATTCAGCCTTCCTAATATGAAAGATACAGCATAAGTCAGGACTCTAGATAATCCTTAGCTAATATTAGAAACCATTCCATACCAACTGGCTGGAATGATGTGAATATATGTATATAGTAGACAACACTAATAATAGGACTCTAGCGTTGATGTATAATTTTTTTGAAAATTTTTTATTTTTATTTTTTTATTTTATATATATATTTTTTTTTTTTCCTCACCAGAGGTCAGGCCAACAATTGTTGTAGCAGTTGGTCAGTGTCTTTAACAAACCAGTTTGATTGTAGTATAGCTTGTTTCCTGTGTAGATTTTAGTTATATTAAACTAAAGTTTTTATTCAAACACGGTAGTTGTCTCCATAATTTTCAAAAATGCATTCGGATCACCGTGTAAGCCTAAAAGAAAAGAATGAAAAAAAGATTTTTCATTTTCATCCAACTAGATATTATCTATCAGACTGTTCACTATATTACTGAAAGTGTTTCCTAATTATCCTATATCCAATATCTGCTTTGTTTCACTTCATCAGGAAATAATAAGAATAAACTAAAAAAGAACTAGAAAGCAAGTAATAACAGTTAACATTTCTAGTGTTATATTTTCTATGAAGAGAATGATGTTTTTTACATAAGAGGATGTTTGTCTGATATAAGGGTTCAGTAGTTTGCTAGATGTTTAAATAGTAAAGAAGTTGGAGAATATCTTGCATCAACAATTGGTCTCAGTGGCAAGTTTATGTAGTTTTGAGAAACCATATTTCTATGAACAACAGGACATCTGGATTCTAATTTTTTTTTTATTTCTAGACCAGTTCAGCACATTTTTTTAAGTTATTGGTTTTATGGAAATATCCCATGGGATCTCTTTCTAACTTTGTAAATCTGTCTGTGTCTTCTAGAAGTGATTTCATTTTTTTAAATGTATTTTGTAAAGTTCAAAACTATTGTTTAGTTGCCTTTGTCAGCTTTCAGTATTAGTCTTTTTGTCCTTCTTTATATATTTAGGTCCTTTTATTCTAATTTTGTGATATTGGAAGGAGGTTTTGCTCATAAAAGTATGGAGGTGTTTGTATGTAAAGAAAATCTGCAGCATATCTCAGAATTTTTGGCACAAAAGTCACACTGGAGAAATTTTTCTGCATTTGCCATAATATCTAATTTTGGAATTTTATAAGGCCTGTGTAGCTCAGTGGAAGTGGCGCTTGCGTCCTCTGCGCTTTGTTACTCGAAATTATTATTATTATCATCTGAGACCTCCAGAGAGTCAAGTACTCATCAAGAGAGGCTATAAATCACCCAAACCAGCTATCATACCTTTCCTTAAATTCATTCATACTAGATGCACTCACTTCCCCTAAGGGCAAATTATTCCACTCACTCTCTCTGGGAGAAAACCTAGCTCTTACCCCTTTCTTGTGAACAAACTTAACTTCCATGTATCCTCCCCCCCGTGTTCTCTCCCCACCTTCCATATAACAAAAAATTCCATCAGTTGAAATCCTGTAACACCCATTCAAAAGTTTATAGACCTCTATCATATCACCCCTCTTTCTCCTGTTAACCAGAGTCTGCAATCCACATACTCGTATGTCCTCATAATCTAAATCTTATAATCCTGATATAATCTTTGTAACTCTGCTTTGCACCCTTTCCACAGCTTCTTTATCCCCTTGGAACTTTATGCCAAATCTGCACACGATAATCTAGGTGTGGTCTTATCAAAGCCTTATAAAGGAGCAAAATGACATCCTTATCCTTACATGTCAAGATTCGCTTCAACATCAATTATCCTCTGAGTTGTATTTGCAACTTTTGCTATGTGACCTTTGAACTTTAAATTCTTATCCACCAATATATAAATTCCCTTGCCTCTTCAGTTTCTTGTAGCATAACCCCGCTAATATAATATGCTGCTGGAACTCTAATCACGCCAAAGCACATAACTATATACTTACTAACATTAAACTGATAGCCATTTTCATTTGCCCAAATTTCCAGTCTATTCAAATCATTTTATAATTGCTGAATAACAGTAGCATCCCTGATTGACCTGCCTCTCTTTGCATCATCTGCAAACAATTGCACATCTGATAAACCCTGCCTGATGTTATTAATGTATAGATTGAACAATAATGGCCCAAGTAATGAACCCTGAGGCACACCACTGGTCACTTTAAATCTTGCAGATTCACAACCACTGTATACCACTTTTTGATCTGTCTGTCAACCATCCCCTGATCCAAGTCAACAGCTTATATTCCAATCCCATATTCTCCAGTTTATGCAACAGCCTTTCATGTGGTATCCTATCAAATGCCTTAGAAAAATCCAACATTATCATAGTGTATCCATTCCCTTTATCCAACTTGGCAGTAACATTATTATAAAATGTGAGCAAATTGCTAAAACATGACCTTTTAGTAAACCCATGATGTTCCTTGCAGAGTATAGCATGTTTGTCTACCCATTTCTGTATGCTAGTTCTTACCAACTTCTCTAAAATTTGCACTACCACACCAGAGATACTGATAGGTTGGTAGTTAGAGACATCACTTTTTTGCACTACCCTTGTACAATGGAACGATCATACATTCCTGTGGTATCATTCCTGAGCTGATACTCAAGTTATACAAATGTGTTAAAGGCCTAGCCTTTAACACATTCCTTTATCAAACAGACACTAGATTGAATATTCCTTTAGCAAATGGACTGATATTCAATCTGTCCCTATTGACAAATTCTTATCCAGGTTTTGCAACAGCTCTTCAACCTCATTTTCATGAACCTCTAACTTTTCATCCAACATAGCAGTAGCATAGTGCACCATGCTACATACACCTGGTTGATATATCTTTGCCTAGTGATCACTCCTTAGCTTCCGACACTCGAGTACCATATGCATTCAGTAAAGTTATTCTTCCACATTCATTCTTTCTTTTGCTTGTGGCATAACGATAAAATTCTTTTGGATTGCTTTTAGCTTGCATGGCCAATTTATTTTCATACTCTGTTTTAGCTTTCCTCACAATACTCATTACTGTTCTAGCTTGAGCTTTATATATTTCGTAACTATTCTCACAATATTCTTTCCACATCATCTGCTTCTTGTAGATCTCTTGCTTAAAATTAAACTTAAGTTCAAATCTAGTCGCTGACTGGAGGAACTTTTTCTAAGCCTATTTTCAACCAGTTTCAAAGTTAGTCAATCTCTGGCACGGGCAAGTGGGTTTTTCTTCCTGTAAACTCAAGAAAATTGACCATAGTACCCACATTATTTCAGACAGTGACATACCCTGTTAGGGTTAGGTACCAAGAGATGGTAACACTTGTTTGCCAGCCCCTTCATCAGTGGCTGCCTATAATTAATGATAGACATGGGTCAGCTATCTCTGATTGGCTACTGAGTGGGCAGTAGATCGAACTGCCCACTCAGTAGCCTCTCTCAGTAGTACTCTCTAGAAGGGAATAAAAGGCACTAGCTGATTTATTTTTATTGGGAGAGATTGGAAAATTGAAACCACAGGAAACAATGTTCATTTCATGACCGGATAACGTTTTTTTTTTTTTTTTTTTTTTTTTTTTTTTTTTTTTTGAGGACTTATTAATGACTATTTTATTGAATAGTGATCTAGTATTATAGTTGTTTCTTTCTTTTATAAGGTATGAGAACTTCTTCATTCTTTCTTTACTTATTGTAAGAAATGTGTTCTGCTTTATCACAGGACAGTCTCTCCAAACTGTTCCAGATGTTTTCACAGAGAGAAGATAATTCTTTCTCAAGAAAGTATAACTGGCTTTCAATTTCTGAAAGTTCAAACCTTGTGTTTGCCAAATATTCTTTAAGTAATGCTTCTTCTGTGCATTCATAAATTCTTCATCCACTTGTAGTAGTGAACTGCCATCATAATCTTGAAAAACGAGGAATAATACCATTGTCTTTACATCTTAAAAGAAGTGCTAAACTTCTGTAGAACTGTTTTTGTTATATTCTAAGTTTTTCATTATTTGATTTCATAAGCAAAAACTCACCATGAGTTTATATCTTGTTGCATAGGCTTCTGTGGAGACAGGACATTTTTAAAAAATAAATTTTGTCAGTATTATTTAACCACCAAAGCTGTCAAATAAAAAACTGTTTTAATTTCAACTAGTTTCGTGAACTACTTTGTTTCATTTCATCTAAAATTTCAAACTCACTTAAATTTTTCGATTTCATTTCAAACTAGAAATCAAGTAATAACAGTTGACATTTCTAGTGAAAAATATTTGAAAACATTTAAACAATGGAAAGTGTGCATTAGCTATCACACTAACTGGTAGTCCAAGCACTTCTGCATGCTACTGGTGGATATGTGTGTTGTGATGGATTAATGAAGACTAGACCCGATGTAAAATCATCTTTTGTTTTTGTTATACTATAGAGATTGCTTCATAATTTCAGCTGATTCTTTGGATATTGCTGAGTGAAAATGGTAATCAATGCAGAGCATTTCAGTTTGTGCCATTCAACCTGATCTTTTGTTTCCATAGCAGCATGAACTGGCAGCACATACTAATCCACTAGTTGATGCTAAGTACTAAGCAAATAGCAAATTGAGATATTCTGTCATATGTGTGTGTGTATGTATTAACTACAGGTTAGATGATCAAGAAACAAGGAACATGAAACTAGAGACCAAACATGTAATACCAAAGACCTTAAACATTTTCAAGACACTTCAATCAACTCTTCAATAAGCAGAACAGTCATAGACTCGCCCCAGTTAATGAAATGCATCCACAACTTAATATTCGCAAAATCATCCATGTGCATAGTAGGATTTGAATTCGAAGCCTGTGTGATTTGAGAGCAATATGCAAACTACAATGGAAGGCCATGTGGTTTGATTTGAATTGTCAAATTGTAGTATATGGAATACTGTCGCCTGAATGGGGGTGCAGACACAGCAGAAGAAAGGAGGGTGATATGGTAGAAATCTCTAAAAATCTGAAAGGGTATCATATAAATTTTTTTGTTTTATGGGAAGGGAGGGGGCAACTTCCCTGGAAGTTGGTGTGCAGTTAAGAAAATAATAATAATAATAGTTAATGTAAATACATAAGTAGCTTGGATTAGTAATCTTTATTATTTCCTTTTTATCTTACAGAGATGTGCAAGTGAAAATTTTGGAAAAATGTTGGCTGTTTTACCTCCTGGACAAAGGGTTAATTTTCTTAATAATCTAATTATTGTTATTTTCTTTTAATAACTTTATATTGTAATTTATTAAATATCACTAACTTGCTAAATGTTTTACAGTGACTTTTCAGTTATCAATTCACAAGGAAATCAGTTTGCGAGTCAATTAACTGAATATGCAGTTATTGCATAGTGTCATCCCAAATATCAAAACATTGCTATGCTAATCCATTCAAGAACCAGTTAACTGAATATTTGATTTGAGAGTAAAGTAATTTTGAGATCATTGTATTTTTTTTCCTTCATTTGGTAACATGCATATATTTTAGCAAATAATTTTATTTTTGGTAGCATGCACATAATAGCATCTGCTACCCATTGGAATAAAGACAACTAAGTACAGAACTTATTTACTTGGTCACTCGGACATATTTTGAGGTAAACTAAGGTAGGTTGGAAAGGAACAGAGTCAAGTTACTTGTCCTTTTGGATGGCAAGAAAGATAATATCAATGATGGCGTTCCACAGCTCCAGTTAGATGGGCTACTGCCAATCTGCTCCCAGACTGATTCATCATTGTGTGAGGAAAGATGACCCCTCCATTAAAACCATGAATATCCTAAATACAAGAATGAGTCCACAGTATCCAGCATTGCTGGGCCTTATAATTCTCAGAGAATCTAATTCTGTAGAGAAACAGAGCTATCAGACTGGACATGCTACTCCAAAACAAAACAATAAAAGCAAGTGTAAGACAACTAATTTCATTATTGCCACATACAGCTTAAGAACATTAACAAATGATGAAAAGATAGAACAACTAGAATATGAAATAAGCAAAATGAAATGGGATATTATAGGACTAAGTGAAATGAAAAGAAAATCAGAAGAATGCATGATACTGAAGTGGAGAAATGTACTTTACTAGAAACGACCAGGTGATATCAAGTAGAGAAGAGCAGGTTTTCTCATAAACAAAAGTAAGGTAAATGAAGTTACTAAATATGCAAGAATATTGCTAAATTAAAGATGCCAAGAAATTATGTTCCTGGTTTAATCCTTTATCCAAGTGTAAGCAATCAAAGTTTGCGTGTGAAGTAACTTCACGACTGGGCAACTCATATATAGAGGCTAATGGCTTCACCTCACTTGCCTTAGTAACCTATAATGCAAAGCAAATATCCTTATGGACATGTATAAGGCCCATCCTGCCACAGACATGAACCCTCAGTGGCAGTCCCCACCACTGAGCAGAATCGTGAACTCAGTGATGCGGTCCCACTCAGAGACAGGCAGAAACCTGAACAGAGCTGTGCTTATCTCAGTGGGGTGACCAATTCTGCACAAAAGCACATCAGTGGGAGCCAGACCCAGAAGTGATACCAAGGTTGAAGTAATGCAGAAGTCATATTTCCATATACAAGTAGCCAAAAGATGCCACACCTTATTACTCTGCATTAGAGATAGATGTCTCTCTCTAATCCAGAATAATAAAATACTCTGGATTAGAGATAGATGTTGAGAGTTTTATCACTTGTTCATACCATAAATTTAAAGATGCCAAGAAATTATATTCTTGGTTTAGTCCTTTATCCAAATGTAAGTAAATAAAGTTTTTGAGTGAAGTTACTTCACTACTGAGCAACTTGTATATGGAGGCTAATAACTTAACAACACTTAGTATACACATGCAAACTTTGTTTGCTTACACTTGGATAAAGGATTAAACCAAGAATATAATTTCTTGGCATCTTTAATTTATAGCATAATCAAGTGGAAAAACTTTCGACATCAGGAATATCAGATCGGGTAGCATATATGATAGTGCAAATATCAGAACAGAAAACCATTAAAATAATACAAATATATGCACCAACCAGTGATTTGGTTTGCATTTTGGTATAGTTTTATTTATGTTTTATAGCTTAGTGTAACTGAGTGATTGTAGAGATTTGTGTGTTTGAAACAGGCTTTTATTTTTACTATTTTTGAAGCTTGCAGTGAGTAACAACAAAATGTGGTGGTACAAACGACATCAGGAATTAGGGCAAATCAGGCTGCACAAAAATTAAACTTAATTAACAGTGTGGACTTTTCAAGAATGGTATGCTGTCAAGAATGTAACATGTATCTATGGTGGAATGTGAAGAGAGTGTTTGTGGGGGAAGAGAGAGAGAGAGAGAGAGGCGTGGATATGTCAAAAGTGTGATATTCTGTTGGAATGAGTTATTGGTAAATGCGAAACTGGCTGACGATTGAATGAAAGAGTGCATAATTGCAGGAGCAAATGACTGTATGAATCATGGAACAGAAGCAATTGCAGGAGCAAATGATTGAATAAATCACAGAACAGAAGAGAGTGGAACTATGGAAGCGAAAATAAAGCATAGCTGAAGAAATGAAAGCAAGTGATGACACTGTGGAAGTGAAGGAATGTCAGAATGAGGGAACAAAAAAAAAAAAAAATAATGATAGACTGACAGTTTAATTACCAATATGCAAGACTTGAAAAATGAATTGATCAGAATGAGAAGTGAAATGAAAATTATCATAGTGAGATGATTAGTTTGATGGATAAGAATGGATGAGTACAAAAAGTTAGAACAAAAGAAAGCAAAGAAAAAGAGTCACTGAATGACTCAAGAATAGCAATGTTTGGAGATTCCATTTATTAGAGGTGTGGTAAATGAGATTCCATAAGGTAGGTTTTCCAAGAGGGAGAATTAGCAGAATAATTGATGCATTGGATAAGAGAGGCAAACAAGCAAGCAAGCATTTGTTCCAACACCCACCACCACCATGCTTGCTTGCTTGTCTGCCTCTCTTATCCAACCCTTCAATTACTTAATGTAGTAGGTAATTTAATGTAATAAGTAGATTGTTGAGGAAAGTGAAAGATAATAGTGTGGTTGGAAGGGTGGTCAGTGGTGTTACCTAGATACGATAATGGTGAGTTGAGATAAAGGGCAGGGATTATGAATTGCATGTTGGCAGAGTGTGAGGAGAAGGGAGTGGAACTTGTGACTGTGTAGGATGCATTTGAAAGAAAGATGAAAATGTGGAATTTGAATGGATATGATGTGATGTGAATCAGAGAGGCTATTGCTGCAAGGAGGGAGGAAGTCAGAATGGACTAGGAGACCCATAGGTGCATTGCCCCAAACAATTGAGTAGTATTTTAAGCATGGCAGATTTGGGATTTGAATATAGTTAGGAGTTTGTTGGGTGTAAAATAGCCCTTTGAACAAAAGAGAACATCTATTTTCTGGGATACTGAGGAGGCTATTGATTTGATGTGTTTATAGCAGGAGAGACTGAAGATAAATGTTAGTCCAAGCAGAGAAATCTGATCTTGTCTGGTGATTTGTGTGTTACTGAGGGTCAGGGTAGGTGGGCTGAGATCTCTTTTGTGAGAGAAAAGGCAAGACTATGTTTTGGTGGCATCGAATATAACAAGGTTGTTCTTGCTCCATTGAAAGATAGTATGAAGATTAACATTTAAGGCACTGGTTGTAGATGATCGTGTAGCCTAGGTTGTCAGAGTACTGCATGGTTTGTTGAATGAGCAAAATGAGTTGAGTACTATTGTCATCAAAGCTGTGGATAGGATTAGTGGTGATTGTGAGTAGGTCATTTATGAACAAGAGAAAGATAGTAGGTGTTAAAACAGAGCCTTGAGGCACTCCAGCATTGATGATGATGCTTGAAGAGAAGGAGCCATCGCATGACTCACGGAGAATAAACAGAGAGAAAGCTGGCTATCCAATTACAAAGGGTGGCAGGGAGACCAAAGGATGGCAATTTGTTATGCAGGCCACGATTGCACACGTGGTCGAAGGGTTTGGAAATGTCAAGGGTGAAGCACAAGTTTCTCCAAACCTTTCCATGGTACATATCCGGTGGTGAGTGATGTAAGCTAAAGGTCAGCTTTGGATCTTGCATGGCAGAACCCATACCGGTGGTTGCTAAATAATCGGTGAGTCTCTAAGTAGTGGATTAGTTGGCTACTGAGGACTTTCTTCATTATTTTGCAGAGGACTGAGGTGAAGGCAATTGGTTGGTAGTTTGATGGTTGACTTCTATCACCATTTTTAGGAATAGGATAGATAAGAGATTGCTTCCATGCATTGGGATAGGTACCAGATATGTATACTAGATTATAGAGATGATGCAGGAAGGGTGTTAATTCTGAAGCACAATATTTGAGAACAATTGGAGAGATGCCATCAGGTATCCAAGTTTTTTAGTAGTTTCCTGATTTCTTTTTGTCAAAAAACGAATGAGGCTTACAGTACTTGGATTTTGGTATGGTAGGAGATGATTTTCTTTGGTCATCAATGCAGGAGTTTGAGGAAAAGAGTGATGCCGGGAGGTCACCTTTATCTTTGGATGAAGTAACAGTGGTACCATCAGGATGAGAGAGAGAGAGATGTAGATGTGCAGGAGAGCAGAAGTTGCATCCAACAGCCTTAGCAGTGGACCAGAAAGTATAGCTTCCATTTGAACAAGAGGCAAGTTTCTTTTTTGCTGTTGGCCTGAAATCAGATTTGGATTTGCTGACGACTGAATTGCATATGTTGAGAACAATTGGAGAGATACCATCAGGATTAGAAGACTTTTTTTAAGTGAACCACTTGCGATAAGCTAAATTTTTTTTTTACTTCGACTGCTTTGGTTGAAGCAGGTTGAACCAGGGCTTGAACTGAGAATAAAGATCTTCATGCTGGTGAGAATAATTTCTGCAGTTTGTTCACAGCAGATGTTAGGGTCAGATAAGTGGGAACAATAGTCAGACCAAGAAAAGGAGGAGTAGAAATTCCAGAGGTCATCCCAATTGGCTCTTTTGTAGTGCCAGAGGACACGAAGCTGGGAGTGGTAGTGGTGGTGTCGGGGGGGGGGGGGAGATTGTTCTATGAAAGAGGAAACTTGTACAAGATTGTGGTCAGAGCTGACAAAAGGGCAGGTGATTTCTAGTGTATCTGGAAAGAGAACTGTTTTAAAAAGAGATCTAGACTATTTGGAGAGTGAGGTAAATTATCAGGAATTTGAGTAGGTAGATGTACAATTTGTGGTAGGTCATTACTTATGGCATAGACTTCTGCTTCTCATCCATCTTGGTCAGTGGTATTGTAATAGGGGAGTCGGTTGGAATTGTGGATGCTGAGGTTACCCAGGAAGATGACCTCACTATTTAGATAGCTGGATTATAGATGGTTGAATTTCGTCAAAAGGAATGTGAAGAGGTCAGAATGGTTATCAGTGTTTGGAAACTGGTAAATGCAACAAATGAATGTTACTAAAAGGGGCAAAGAAACCTTGAGCCAGAGAATGTCAAAAGCAGGAGATTCTAAATTAGCCATTCTCTGGCATGCTATGTCAGATGTCCCAAAGGCACAGATGCCACTCTTGTATTGAAAAGAATTGCGAAGTGTGTAGTTTGGGCACTTGATGTGGACAGTAGGAGATGTAGTTGCAGTCTGGGTTTCTGTCAGGAATAGGATGTCTAGTTGAAGAATACAAGTGGTGGTGGTGAATGTCGTTTATGTTTGCGTTAATGCCACTGATTTAGTAAAGTGGATGCAAAAGTGAGTTTTTAGTGAAGAGATTCTGGCTTGGTATGTGTATTGTGTTTCTTTTTGATGGGACTGGTTTGTGAGGGAAATTCATTTTTGTCACAGTGTTACTGTTGATTGTTAATGAGGTTGATTGTGGGAGCCTCCATAAGTTTAATCATAATTAGCTGGAAAAATATAGTGGAGGTGTGAAATGATAGAGAGACTCTCAGACATAACTTCCACAGAGAGCAACCACTCTCCATACCACGATGTAGCTTCAACAATGTTTCCCACATACCACTACTCGGACTCCTTCTCCAGGAATGACTTGTCAGAGTAAGTGGCAGGATTATGCACGTTGACCGAGAAAGCCTCCTGACGTTACTGACAGGTTCAGACTGGGCACTAACTTGCAGCCAGTCTGTGACACCACTGTTGTACCCTCGAAATGGAGTCAGTCTCTAAATATGATGTCATGGCCTTGAAGGGTATCACTCACACTGCATGCTCTGGAGAACAAACATGGCATTTGCCACTTCAGACCTGCAATTAACTGGGTGGTATTTTAACGGGTGATGAAAAACATCTACACATATTGTCTAGTTGGAATTTCCTCCAACTAGGAGCAAGTGCTCGTGTTGCCGAGGTATGACAATGATGAGTTGAGACAGAGAGCAAAAATCATGAATGGTATGCTGGCAGAGCTGTTTGACCAGAAATGACTGGAGTTTGTAGATGTGTCGCATGTACTTGAGGAAAAGAGATGAAATTGTTTTGCTGAGTTTTACTTCAAAATCATTGGAATAAGTGGAACATGGTTGTGAATGAGGATGATATCCTGGGGGAAATAGAAATTAAAGAGTACAATGTTTTTGCATTGTACCCTTTAATAAATGATTAGAAAGGAGGAGGAGGGGGGGGGATGCTACTGATGATAGCAGGAAATTATGTCTGTATAAGGTGGACTTGAAAGAAAGAAAGGAACAGTGGTAATGATTTTGAAGCAGTGTAGTGTGAGGTGAAAGTTGACAGGAAGAATTGTATGCTGTTATATGCCAGGGAATGTGGAGGATGGTGATGAAGAAATGTTAAGCAACTTTGGTTAGTTGATTACACATTTCTTCTTCCACAATAAATAAGTTCAATGTTAATAAGGCAATAGGATTTGATGACATACCCCCATGTGTCTTAAAGGAACATTTCAAGGAATTCACAGTTGCACTAGCTTGTCTGTGGTCTTTGGAATGTGGAGTATGAACACAGATTTCCTCTGTACTTTCAGTACAGAGGAAACAAGGAAGGGTGATTTTAATTATGGCAGTATAGATTGGAATGAAGAGAATAGCATTTGGGAATAAGGAAAATGAATTTCTTCAGAGACAGCTATCTCAAGCAGTATGTGAAGGAGAATACACAATAATCAAGAGTTTTAGATCTGATCATTTCATCAGAGGATGTGATTGTGAGTGGGATTTTGTACTTTCCTACATTTGGCCAGAATAATGAAGTGATCACCTGGATGGTAACTAGCCATATAAAGACTTATGGGAGGAAAGGATATGTGTGAAATTATGAGGCTAGTGATTATGAAATGCTTCGGAGAGAGAGAGCCTGAGGCTATAGTATGGAATGAGGTGTTAAGCAGGAGGGTTATAAATTCTGCATGGGAACAGAACAAAAGATGTATAACAACATCAGTGTGGAATAAGGATAGATTAAATAAAGTAGGTGTCAAAATGAATGAATAAAGGAATTAAGCATGAAATTTGGAAGACGAGGATACTTTGAAGGCAGCATAAGCTGGATAATGGTAGCAATCAATTGCATGAGGAGTATAAATAGCAATCCAGGAAGGTGGCTCAATTGGTTAGAAAAAAGCAAAACTACAGAATGAGAAGAAATTAGCAAATCAACCCAAGAAAGGTCCTCGAGGTTTTCAGAGATATGTGGCAAGTGACTGCTCCAGAGGACATAGTTGAGGTATTCAGTGAACAGTTTATCATAGTGTTTCATCTTCATCAGAATGAAATCATGAAAAGCTGAAGTACAGAGGAAATAGGAGAGGAAGGCTTAAGCTCAATGTCAATAAAGCAATAGGATTTTATGACATACCACCATGTGTCTTAAAGGAACATTTCAGGGAATTCACAGTTACACTAGCATGTCTGTTTAATAAGAGTTTTACAGCAGCATAGGTCCCAAGAGAGTGGAAAGATAGAAAAATTGTCCCATTGCATAAATGTAGTGTTACACGGTACTGGAGAGATTGGTGAGATGTTGGATACAGAAATGGCACTGATAACAGCAGTATTCTCTGCAGTTGTCAGCAGGAGTGTGTTAAAAGGAGATCATGTTTTACCAACTTATGTACTATAACAAAATGACGTGTCTTATACAAGGGATATGCATATACAGTGGCATACTTAGATTTTGCAAAAGCTTTTGATAGACTGCCACATGACAAGCTGTTAAACTGAAAGAAATGGGATTGGATAACAGCTAGTGAGTTAGATTTATGACTGGCTGTCAGATCAGTATCAGAAAGTTGTATATGTGGGGTGCAGTGGCCTGAAAGAGGAGGGGCACTAGTGGTGTGCCAGAGGGGTCTGTATTGGGATCATTGTTGTTTAATTTGTATAATAATAATATTGGGATAGGTTTAAGTGGTGATGTGCAACTGTTTGCAGATGTTATGGTCTTACAGAAGGACAGGTAGATTGTATAAATGAGCAGGTAAGTGGAACTATCAGTTTAATGTTGCAAAGTGTAAGGTTTTGAAATTTGGTAAACAATGATGGGATGCAAAGTATACACTTTGTGTGTGTGTGTGTGTGTGTGTGTGTGTGTGTGTGTGTGTGTGTGTGTGTGTGTGTGTGTGTGTTCCATCGAGTCGTTTTTGACTCCTGGTGATCCTATGAACATACATTCTCCATTCAGATCTGTCCCTAGCCATATCTTTCAGAATTTCCAAACACATTCTGGTTGCTTCTTTAACTTCATCCACCCATCTAATTCTTGGTCTTCCTCTTCACTTGCTTCCATCAACTTTAGCCGGCATCATCATCATCTTCTCCAGACTTTTGTTTGCTCGGATAATATGTCCGGAGTATGACAATTTTGGCTTGATGATCATAGCTTCGAGGGAGCAATCTGCCTTTATTCTATCACTGATTTATTGGTTTGCTTTGGAGTCCATGGTATTCTTAGTAAGCATGTCCAAACCCATAATTCAAATGCATATATCTTCCTTCTTCCACTCTTTCTCAGGGTCCAACTTTCACGTCCATACAGTACTACAGGGAATACCATTGCTTTCATGTTTCTGATTTCTGTTGCGAGGCTAATATCTTTAAAGATCTTGCTTAAATTTGTATTGCTTTCTTTCTGAGTAATAATCTTCTAACTTCTTCAGTACAATAACCATCCTTATCATTTCAGGATCCTAGGAGCACAAAATTGTTAACTGCTTCCATTTTCTCCCCACCTACTTCAAAATCATTAAGTTCACATGTTGCTATAACCTCTGTCTTTTTGAGGTTAAGTTTAAGACTGTATTTAGAACTTTCTTCTTTAACTTTCATAATAAGTTCCTCCAAATCTTTGCATTCTGCTAGCAAGGTGGTATCATCTGCATACCTCAAATTATTAATATTTTTAATAAATTTAGTTTAATCCTTTATCCAAGTGTGTGCAAACAAAGTTTGCACACACTTGGATAAAGTGTGTGCAAACTGAAAGTATCACCAGCGCCTGAAAGTATCTTCAGGACTGGGGTAAAGTGGTACATCACCGGGCGACTCCTTGCAAAGGTGGAGCAAGCTACCAACACTCTTATCTCAGTATCTCCCATAATGCAAAACACATCTCCTTGCAGATATGTATAATGTTATGCATTAAGGAAAGGGCCACTACCCAGACTAGTTTTGACCTTTATTGAGGTCTCTTCAGTGGGAGCCAGGCCAAAGTGGAGATACCAAGGCAGAAGCATTAGTAAGGTCATCTCCTCCTATAGGAGCTGCCAAACAGTGTGCCACCTTTTTATTAAATTACTCTGGATTTAGAGAAAGATGTTGAAAGTTTATTTTTCACTTGGTCAGACTATAATAAATTTAGTTTAGTCCTTTATCCAAGTGTGTGCAAACAAAGTTTGCTCCTGAAAGTATCTTCAGGACTGGGGTAAAGTGGTACATCACTGGGCGACTCCTTGCAAAGGTAGAGCAAGCTACCAACACTCCTATCCCAGTATCTCCCATAATGCAAAACACATCTCCTTGCAGATATGTATGCATTAAGGAAAGGGCCACTACCCAGACTAGTTTTGACCTTTATTGAGGTCTCTTCAGTGGGAGCCAGGCCCAAGTGGAGATACCAAGGCCAGTTCTGAAGATACTTTCAGGCGCAAACTTTGTTTGCGCACACTTGGATCAAGGATTAAACTAAATTTATTATAGTCTGGCCAAGTGAAAAATAAACTTTCAACATCTTTCTCTAAATCCAGAGTAATTTAATAAAAAGGTGGCATACCGTTTGGTAGCTCGTATAGGAGGAGATGACCTTGCTAATGCTTCTGCCTTGGTATCTCCACTTGGGCCTAGCTCCCACTGAAGAGACCTCAATAAAGGTTGAAACTAGTCTGGGTAGTGGCCCTTTCCTTAATGCATAACATTATACATATCGGCAAGGAGATGTGTTTTGCATTATGGGAGATACTGAGATAAGAGTGTTGGTAGCTTGCTCCACCTTTGCAAGGAGTCGCCCAGTGATGTACCACTTTACCCCATTCCTGAAGATACTTTCAGGCACAAACCTTGTTTGCACACACTTGGATAAAGTATTAAACTAAATTTATTATAGTCTGACCAAGTGAAAAATAAACTTTCAACAATATTAATATTTTTTCCACCAATTTTAATTCCAACTGTAGACTCCTCCAGCCCTGCCGTTCTTAAAATGTATTTGCTCTACAAGTTAAACAGGCACAGTGATAAAATACATCCTTGTCACCCCTTCACCTATTGTGAAATACTCAGTTTCTTCAAGATCTGTTCAGACAGTAGTTTCTTGTTCATAATAAAGATTCCTCAGAAGGATAATGAAATGCTCTGGGACTCCCATTGTTCATAACACATTCCACAGTTTCACATGATCTACAGAGTCAAAAGCCTTGCTATAGGCAAGGAAACAAAGGTAGACATTCTTTTGATATTCCTGTGCTCTTTCTATTATCCATCTCACATTGGCGATTTGATCTCTTGTTCCTCTGCCTTTTCGAAATCTTGCTTGTTCATCTGGCATTTCTCTCCATGAATGGTTCCAGACTTTTCTGAATGATCTTAAGTGAGACTTTACTTGCATGAGAAATCAGTGCTATAGTTCTGTAATTTTTGCACTCTCTTGCATCACCTTTTTTCAATAAAGGTATATAAACTGATTTTTTCTATTCCCTAAGCCATGTAGTTATGTTCCAAATTCGTTGACATAGTGCTGATAAAATTTTAACTGCCTCTTCTCCCAGGGCTTTGAGCAGCTCAATAGGTATTCCATCTCCTTTTGTTGCCTTCTTACTGGATAGCTGTCGCAGCACCCACCTCACTTCACTCTCCAGTGGTACTGGCTCCTGTGTAATCCTGCTATTCAAATTGCTCAGTAAATTTGGAGTCCTTTCTGTAAAGGACTTCTGTGTACTCTTTCCATCTTTCTTTGATGTCTACAGCTTCTGTAAGATATCCTTTGTGTTTACTTTTCAATATTGTCACCTTTGCACTAAACTTGTTAGTTCTCTGATCTTTTTGAAAAAATCTCTTGTTTTTTTCTTTCTTGTTTTGGTCTTCTATTTGTTGGCATTCCTGGTTAAAGTATTTTTCCTTGTCTCTTCTGGCTTGTCATTGAAACTCTTCTTCAAATGCCATACTTCCTGCAAATTTCCTGTGGCCTTCATTTTCCTCCTTTTCTGAGCAGTTTTGATGGCATCTTCTGACAGCCATTTGGACTTCTTCTTACAAATATTCTGTTGGAATATTCTTCTTTGCTTCTGTTTTAATTATATCTTTAATCTCTTCCCATAGTTCATCTGGTTCTCTTTCACACAAATTGAGTGTGTTGAATCTGTTCTGTATGCTAATATATTCAGCTGGTATGTTTCCAAAATCATATCTGATCGATATTTGTGTTGTTTTCAGTTTCTGTAATTTCACATGTATCATTGCCACTAATAACTCATGATCTGTTCCACAGTCTGCAGCTGGAAAAGTCTTGACAGACTGAATTGCACTTCTCCATCTTCTTTGTCCAAGTATATAGTTAATTTGATTTCTGTATTGTCCATCAGGTGATATCCATGTGTACAATATTCTTTTGTGCTGATTAAAACAGGTGTTAGCAACAAACAAAGAATTCTCTGCACAAAATTCAACTAGTCTCTTCCCTGCAGTGTTACGAATACCTAAACCAAAATGACCTGTTATTCCTTGTTCCTCAGTCTATCTCACTTTTGCATTCCAATCTCCGATAAGTAGCCATAAATCTCACTTTGGTGTTGCATCTATCACTTCTTGTAACTTGCCATAAAATTCTTCTATGTCTTCTGGTGCCTCTGTAGCGGATGCATAAACCTGAATGATGGTCATGTAAAATTCGATGTAGCTTAAAAATACCAAAGCACTTTACATCGATTTTACAGAGGTCAAGTCTCATAAGAACTGTAAATAATCTTGTTTGTTTCTATGTATATTTTGCTAAATATTAATGTAGTTAACCCTATAGGAAGTGACTGTATTTACTGTTTTAATGTCAAAAACAAAGGCAATGCTTTGCCATCGGAACTTTGTATATAGCTATGTGTAAGAGCACAAGAAAGTTTTTTACTATTTTTGTGTATCAGAAAGTTGCTTACAAGCTCTGCGCATAACAACTTTAAAGTTAGTATCTAAGAGTGCCACAAGGGTTAGAGAAATTTCCACAGCCTGAAAGGACAAGCAAAGTATCAAAGAGGTCCACTAGTTTTAGAGACAAGTTTCCGCTGCCCGGCAAAATGCGATTAAATGGGTGCATGGAGGAGAACAAAGAGCGGGTCAAACTTAAAAGAAGATGAAAGAGTCATGCCAATTTCCTTTGAGGTTTACAACTCTTATTGCAGGTTCCAGAGAATGGGAAAACGAAAGGGAGCCGAGCTGAGCATAAGGAGCTTCCAGTCATGAGAAGAGAGAGGGAACCCATCTGTCAGTTAAGAAAGAGAGTTGGTGGCAATTTCAGTTATTGCAGGTGGTAGTTTGTGCTATTGGAGACGGCAGATAGAGGAGCCAGTCATCCAGGCATTTCGGCAAGCCTAACCCAGAGGAGAAAAGGTGATGTAAATTACCTGAAGCAGCTTCGCTCGGAAGTTTTTCTTTTTGCCGTGGCTGAACAACCTTTTGCCGAAGCTGTACGAGTACCGTAGGTCGCAGTCCACAGCCCGCTATTTCCCAACGAGATACTGCTGATGACAGACATTCCTGAAGGATGTTCAAGATCTGAGATGAAAGAAATGCTATGGAAACTTTTGTGCAAGACTTTTGACTGAATGTGCAATACAGAGCCTTTGTAAGTTCCATCCTTTTGTACAATTCCTCTTTTAGTATGTTATAGATGGACTATTAATAATTAGTTTAATAGTAATAAAGAAGTGTCCTTAAGAGAATCAATTGGCATGTTGAAAGTTGATATCAAATTTGTAAAAATAACTTAACAGAGAGTTATCTAACCTTTTTGCGAGTAAACTAGAAGTCTAGTAAGTTGAATTTGTAAGCAGAGAGCAAAATAAGATTTTGAGTTAAAGAGATTATTTAGTGTTGAAGTAAAAGGGTTCTAATTTATGCTAAAGATTTTATAGATGGGTAGAGAAAGCAATCTCCCCATCATTTGATTCATGTATATTTCATACTAATGTAAATGTGTTTTAATTATTTGTTAAAAAAGTGCTGCCTGATCTTTTATTTTACAATGCACTGTCTAAAAATAATCGGACTTGTGAGCTGGAAACAACTAAGGCATTAAAAGTGCAGTTTAATTACTTGAGAATCACGACTGTTTATATAAACTCTGTTGAAGGAATATATGCTGGTAAGAGAGAGAGATCTACCAGATGTTTTATTGACTCTTATGCCAAATATTGATATATTGGATGGCGCAGTCTTACAAATAAATTCCAATGTTCTTAGGCATATGACTAGTAAATATAGTGGATAAACATAGTTCGCAGTAGAATAAGTAAGGAAGGTTACGAGAGAAAAAGCGTGCACTGCTAATTAGTAAAATAAGAATAAAAGAAGATATTACAATAAAGCAGCAGACAGCAGATATTGTTACAGTCAAATTTATTGGATGTCCACTGACTCTGAGAGAAATGATTCTGTCACTCACTGGATTATAACCTAATACATACCTAGCCATCTTTTTTCTAAGTAAGGAAGTAATACACTTAGTGGGGGAAACTTTAAAGGAGGTAGAGATGAGAGATATGGCAGTGGTGGGTACAAGGATCTGAAATTCAGGGGTCACATTGCACAAGTTATAAGAAGTGATGGGGGGGGGCAGCAGATATGATTGAGACATGTAAGTTAATGGGATTATTTATGGGTTGACATGGAAGAAATTTTTTATAGAATGGGAATAGTGAGAGAACAAGAGGAGGCCATCCTTGGAAACTGTATAAGGAAAGTCTAAGCAGAGCGGCAAGGAGGATGTTCTTTGCATGTTGATGAGTAGGATGCATTGCTTGTGTGTATGTGTGTGTGTGTGTTCAGAATGTAGATACTTTTGAATCAGTTGAAGGTACGGTTGGATGAGCTTTGTGTGTGTGATAGTGCGTACCTTCCACAATGAGTCTCTTACTCCATGGAGGTCAAATGTTAATAATAGTACCCAATACAGTACAGCAGGATCCTACAGTCTATACAATAGCAATAAAAATGAACTTGAAAAGTTATAGGAAAAAATTGCATAGGAGGATGTAATAAAAGAAGAAATATGATGCTAATCTTTTTGAAGAGGAAACTGTTGAAAGGTATGAACACATTTTAACAAAAGATTAGTCCAAATGGACAAAAAAAAAAAAAGTGAAATAGATTATATTTTATCATCTCATGTAAAAATATTTAAAGATGTTTCAGTTATCAATCAAATAGGCATAAGAAGCTATCACAGAATATTTAGAGGGGAAATAACAATAGATGAAAAAACTTACAAGATTTAACAGAATAAAACAAAATATGTAATGCTGAGTAATGATACATTAGTAGCCAACAAAGAATTATACCCAAAAGAAATTGCAAAAAATTATACAATCACAGAAATAACATGAATGAAAACAGGAAATTTACAAATTGATAACATACAGGAAAATTCAAATCTAATTATCATAGAAAGCACACGTAAGTTGGCAGAAGATAAAAAGGTTAAAAATAAAAATCTCTCAGAGAAAACATTAAATCTGTTGGAGAAAAGATTACTAATTGGAGAAGGAAGAAGAAATGCAGTTGAACTTACAGACATAAATAAAACATTGAGAAAAATAATAAAGAAGATAAAAAAGAGAAGATAAAATGATACAAGAAACAATAGATAATAACAAAAATATGAAAGTACTATGAAACAATCTCATACTAGGGAAAAATAATAATATTAGGAACAAGATATCAAAGATAAAAAAATAAGCACAGTAGAAATGGCTAGACAATATTTTTCAAGAGGCCTAGACAGTAGAGGTGTTTAATAAGCAGTTCATTAAAGTTACTTAAGTATAAAGAGCTAATAAGCTTCATTTCAGCAATGAAAACATTACTTAAATTAAGGGGATATTAATATCCCCTTAATTTAAGTTCATTAAAGTATTCCATCCTTGTAATTGTAACATAATGCAGAACTTGAGAGCAGTGGGAATTGGGGATGAACCACTGATTGTGAGTGAGAAGGAAGTATTATGAGGAACTGAGTAAATTTGATGTCATCAAGACCATGGGGCTTGATGGCATATCATCACATGTCTTGAGGGAATGTTCCAGGAATTTGGATTGTGGGGGCGGGGGTCAATTTTAACAAGAGTCTTAGATTAGCCCAAGTTTCAAAGGAGTGGAAAGATGACAAAATTGTTCTGCTTCATAATTAGGTGATAAGACCAAGGCTTCGAATTATAGACAATCTGCTTGTCTGGAGTTATGGTCAAGGTGTTGGTGTAGCTAGTGAGGACAGGGATTCAGAACTGGATAGAATTCTCTTTAATGGACAGCATGGGTTTGCTATAGGAAGATAGTGTTTTAGTAGTCTGCTTGCTTACTTATAAAAAGGTGATAAATATGTTGCAAGGGGGCATATACAGTAGTATATTTAGATTTTACAAAGTCTTTCCATAGGTTATCACATGACAAACTTGTAGTTAAATTAGGACAGGTAGATTTGGATAGTAGATTAGTGCATTGCATTGGATTGTAGATTGGCTGTCTGATAGATATCAACAGGTTGTGTATGGGGGATTGATATCCTAGAAGAGGAAAGTCACTAGTGGCATACCCTGGGGGTCTGTTTTGGGGGCTATTGTTGTTTAACTTGTATTGGAAAGTGCTTAAATTATGATATACAGTTGTTTTCAGATGATCCAAAGTTTGGGAGAGTTATGAGAAGTGGAGCCGATGTTTTAGTTTGCAAGAGGACCTAAATAATTGGGGGGGGGTAGTTTAATGTTGCAAAGTGTAAGGTTTTAAAATTTGGGAAGCAAAGGTGGGATACAGAATATAGAATTAGTGGTGATATTTTAGACTAGGTAGAGAAGATGAAAGCTTTGGAGATTATGGTGGATAGAGACTTGAAATTTCATGAACATTTGCTAAAATTGTGAGGACAACACAGCAGATTATGGGAATGACTTGGAGAACTCTGACATGTAGAAGTAAGGATGTTTTAATTCAGTTGTACAAGACTTTGATCAGGCTGCATGTGGATTACTGTGCACACATTTGTTAGCTAGGCTTTCAAAAGGACGATGAGATGTTAGTTTCTGATCCAGAGATGTTTGACTAAGTTGGTTTCTGGTCTCTGGAATGTGGAATATGAGTACAGATTGAAAGAATGCAAATTGCAGAGCCTAGTGGATAGAAGAGGAGAGACATGATTGAGACATATAAGTTGGTAAAGGGTAATTACCAGATTAGCGAGATTTTTCATACAGTATCTAGAGATGGGGAGAACAAGAGGCCATCCATGGAAGCTATATAAGGTGGGTGTGAACAAGGGGGATAAGGAGTAGAATTTTTGCATGGAGAGTAGTATGTGATTGGAATGCATTGCTTCAGAGTGTGGTGAGTGCAGGGACAGTGCGCGCATTTATGTCAATGGAAGTACGATGAGCTGTGTATGTGAGAGTGTGATCTCTTATGTTAAGACTCTTGACTCCATCGAGGTCTGTTGATAATAATAATATACCATCCAATCCCATATCTGTATTCACATTAAGGTTCTATAATATGTTATGCACCTCCATTTCATTTACCTTAGTTCCCATATAAGCCTTTGCCTCTCTCATTACTACAATATCTCCAACTGGATGATATACTGGATTGTTGATGGATAGAAGAAGAAGGAGAGGTGATATAATTGGGACTTTTAAACTGTTGAGAGGTGGTTACAGGGTTGACACTGGGGAGTTCTTTCGCTTGGTTGAACAACAGGAAGGAGTGATGACAAGGGGCCATCCCTGGAAGTTACAAAAGGAAAATGTGAGCAAGAGGGTGAGGAATGGTTTCTTTGCATGGAGGGGTGGTTGAATCATGGAATGCATTGCCTGATAGAGTGGCGAGAGCAGTCAATGAGTTTAAGGAGTGGTATGATAGACTTTGTGTTTCCTAGGAGGGGGCCCCCCAATGATAAGTCTTGATAGACTTGTGTTTCCTAGGAATGACCTCCCTGCGATGAGTCTTTTGACTCCTTGGAGGCCTAAATAATAATAATACTCTTGCAAAGTGTTCATTTCACAATTCTACTATTTCATCTGATTCAGTTACCTACCTACTATTGGCATTCATTAAAATCATTCTGCCATAAGCAATCCTCCTTTTGCTTGCAGGATATTGAAAGAACTGTTTGGGATTATCTTTGGCCTGCACTACTAATTCCTTTCATAATCTGCTTTTGTCTTTCTTACCGCACTGGTTACCCTTCTGGCCTGTGCTTTGTACTGTTCATGTGCCAACTGGTCACCTTTCTCCTTGCATTCCCTCCACATTTTTTTCTTTTTTTGCACCTCCAGCTTAATGATGATATCCATCCATTTAACTTTCACTTGATTTACTCTCCTGACTCTAGGTCTGCCATTACTTCCCTCAAACACTCCTTCCCATGCACTATCAACATCTAGCCCTTGCAGTTTTACATGCTATGACACTGATCCAAGCAGTCTCCTAAGCTTGCCACCTGTAACTCCACATATAAACCCCCTCTTTACTGAAAATTTCACACATTTAGCCACCTCCCAGGTCAAGACCATATGGTCACTCTCGCCAGTTGGTGGCAATGTGGTATATTGGTTATAGACAAATTCTCAAATGCAATTACTACATCAAGCACTCTTAAACCCCTAGTACATGCCATCAAATGCTGTCTCAGGTAATTATTCCTTAGTAACTGCATAAATTCCATTTCCTTCCACATACTAATTGTCCATCCTCCATTCATTGAGTCTATTTGCCAATGCATACTATCCCCATCATCTTCACCATCGCTGGTCTAAGAAGTGGAGAATGTGCTATTTTCACTGGGAACTTCTACTTTCTTTGATTGCAGTTCATCAGCTATCATCAATAACATTCCTTCCCCCCATTCTTTTCCCTTTATTCTCCCTGAATACACCATACCCTTCACATTCTATCTCACTATCTATCTTAACATCTGTCAGCCATGTCTTACTAATGCTAATAACCTTTGGCCAGGATGAAATAACTAATGATAAAATTTCTCCTGCTTGTTCCAAATGCTACTGACATTAGTGTACATAAAGTGCAAAAGCTCCTTTGGCCCACCACTGCTATCCTGATGCTTTATGCTAACTATCCCATTCTTGTTTGTTACCAGTGGTACCAGTCAACAACTTCCCTTCCCTTGAGAAGAAAAAAAAAAAAAGCTCTGGTTTCTGTGATTTTGCACATCCACTTTCACTTTATTCAACAACACTCTTTCCAAACTCTGAACACCAAATTCATTCAGATGCAAACCATTCTCGTTTAAGTCCTTTCACCCATCAAACTCTCCATGCATCCACAAACTTCACACCACTCCTCCTGCTTCAGAAAATGTTTCAGTAATGTGTTCGATGCAGATGTTTGAATAAGAAAACTGAAATCCCTAATCCAATCATGAAAATGGAATAGACGTCATGAAGATTATTTCACTTTGCATCCTTATAATGCTAGACAACTCGTTAATGAGTTGTCCATCACACTACTATTGTTAATCCATGGGAGAAGAAATCAATTGTAGTCTGAACTGCCTAGATGACAACAACATCTACAATATACTTAGAAGGGTAGCTATTTAGGAAAAATTTGGAGCATTTATGGAATTCTTAAAGTTATCTGGTATTCTAAACTGCATACCATGCTGATGGAACTGGACTGCAAGAAACTGATGAGACCATGATTTGGTATTGATTGTACACAGGATGTTGAAGTTTCAAAGGCTTATTGCAAAAGTGGCCAGAATAGCTCATTGAATGATCTTTTCATTGCGAACACATCTGAAGCATTGCTTGCAAACAGATCTTGTCTCCTGGATTCCTTGAAAATGGTGGAGAATATCCAACAGTAACTGAGTAACAAAAAAAGTGCAGGTCTATGAAATGTTCCCTTTGAGGTATATAGATTGACGATTCTTTGCTAACAAAGGCTAGTTATAGACAAAAAAAGAGGGGATATGATAGAAGAATATTATTTATTAAAGTGGTTTACATGATTGATATAGAAGAAATTTTTCAGTATACGACAGGAAGGGAGAGAACAAGGAGTCACTTGTGAAATTCTATTACAAGTGTTGTTAACAGTAATCAGAAGACTAATAATTTTTCTTGGAGTGTTGTTCTTTATTAGTGAATGAATTCAAAAAGCAGCGTAATAGGTGTTGCTTGATAATAGTTTTTTTAAATCCAAGAAATATTAATATATTTACTTTAATCATATATGAAATCGAAAATCTTAGAAAGTTGATGTATGTATTTATATTTAATTGTTACTACTACGTGACACCTCCAGGGAGTCCAAAGACTCATTGAGGGAGGGTACCTGCTCTACGACTCTGTCACCACCACTCAATCCATCAGACTACATGGGCTGTTGTGAATAAATTTGGCCATCTAATTTCTACATAGGAGTGACAAATGCAATGCCAGGACTCTGGAATGTTAGTTATGAGGAAAAGTTTAAGAGAATGAGAAATCATTCCTGAAATTGTATGCAGGTGTCATGACGAAAGTAGCTTTTTTACATAGAGAGTGCTGAATGAATGGATTGCTGGGATGCATTGTCTGATAATGATAGATACATTGCTTTTTTTGTGTGAGACTTCCTGTGATGTGCCTGTTTGATTCCATGGAGGTTGTGATAATCATAATGATGATAATAAATGAAGATGATATCATAACAGAAAATAGAAATGAAAGGATACAGTATTCTTTGTGGGGATAGAAAGGGCAAGAAGGGAGGGGGGAGTGCTACTGATGATAGCAGGGGAATTGTGCACATAAGGAAGACATGAAAGTGGGAAATAGTGGCAATGGTTATAAGGCAGTCTGATGTAACGTGGAGGTTGAGAGGAACACATTTAGTTGGATGTTGCTATAGGTGGGAGTGTGGAGGGTGGTGATGAAGAAATGTATAAACAACTTGGATTAGTGAACAAAGGAAGGATAATTATTATGGTGATTTTAATTATGGCTGTATACAAAGGTGGTCTGAAAAGTTCTCAGCCTCAACCATAGGTGGCAACACTATCGCCAAGAGATTTTTTTCTAAGTTGGTACATCTGTCATTAGCATCCATGTGAAATTGCAAGTCATTCTATCAAGTAGTTTGTTTTATACAGCCGTCTGAAGCAAAAGTGTTGTCTATATCCCTTGAAACGGATAAAATAGTGTATCGTGCAGTTATAAAATTCTTTGTAAAAGAAGGTTTAATGCCAAAAGAAATTCATTCGAGGTTCATAAAAGTTTATAGGCATGCTTCTCCTTCATTTCTGACAATTAAGAAATGGGCTGCCAAGTTTAAACGTGGCCGTACCAGCCTTGAAGATGATCCATGTGAAGGACATCCTAAAAGGTGTAACAACACCAGGAAATCATTGATCAAGTGCATGATGTGGTATTAGATGACCAGTGAGTCAAAGTGTATCAAATTGCCAAGACTATAGGCATTTCAAAAGAACTTGCAGGATATATATTTTTTCCATGAAGAATTGCATATGAAAAAGCTTTGTAAAAAATGGGTGCCACGCTTGCTCATAAGCAGATCAAAAACGCACTTGCATGAAAATCTCTAAACAGTGCTTGTGGCATTTTAACAAGAATAAAACTGATTTTGTGCATCGATTTATTACTATGAATGAGACTTGGATTCACAATTACACACCAGAATCCAAACAGCAGTCAAAACAGTGAACACCAGCCAGTTGTTCAGCACCAAAGAAGACAAAGTTTGTTCCATCAGGAGGAAAGGTCATGACATTGGTATTTTAGGATGCTAAAGGCATTTTGTTTATTAATTATCTTGAAAAGGGTAAAACAATAACTGGGAAATATTATTCCAATCTTTTAGCCAGACTAGACGAAAAAATTTGTGAGAAAAAGACACTGTTCGCAGAAGAAAAAAATCATCTTTCATCAGGACAATGCACCTACCCACAAAAGTATTTTGGCAATGGGATAATTAAGGGATATGCACTATGAATTCTTGGAACATCCAGCCTATTCTCCAGATTCGGCTACCTCGGACTTCTATCTCTTCCCAAAACTAAAACTCTTCCTCTCTGGTCTGCGTTTTTCTTCTAATCAAGAGGTGATTGCTGTACAGGAGTATTTTACAGATCTTATCGAGAACCATGACAGGGATGGGATAATGGCGCTGGAGCATCACTGAAATAAATGTATTAGTCATAAGGGATATTATGTTGAAAAATAAAAATAATTTCGAAATTATAAATTCGTTTTTTGATTGTTAGGCCGAGAACTTTTCAGACCACCCTCATCGATTGGAATGAAAAGATAGCATTTGGGAATAAGGAAAATGAATTTCTTGAGTTCTTGAGAGATAACTGTCTTGGGCAACATGTAAAGGAGGGTATACAAGGATTGAGAGTTTTAGATCTGATCATATTGTCAGAGAATATAATTGTGAGTGGGGGTTTCACAACTCCCTCCACTTGGTGAGAGCAATCATGAAGTGATCACCTGGGTTGTGGCTAGCCATATGCAGACTTCTTTGAGAAAAGGATATGTGTGGAATTATAAGGCTGTTGATTACGACAAGCTTAGGAGACAACTTGGAGCTAAAGCATGGCATGAGGAGTTGAGCGACAAGGAAATAAATGCTGCTTGGGAACTGACAAAGAAATACTTAACAGCATCAATGTGTGAATGCATTCCAAAGGCTGAAAAGCTGAATAAGTAGGTGTAAAATGGATGAATGAGGGAGATTCTGGAAGAAGAAGATACTTTGGAAGCATTACAAGATGAATAATGATAATAATCTGTTGTTTATTTTTTATATATTACAACACAAGAATAATAAGTAAATAATTATTTATTGACTTATTGCTGATATTTTGCTGGTGTTATAATCAGCATCTTCAGAGCACAAAAACACAGTTTGTCACAATACGCGAGACTATAACATGGTGTAATCAACGGACTAGTTAAACAAAATTGTAGCAGCAACCCAAAGACTAAAGTCCTAATTTGGCACCCTCTATCTGGAAAAAAAATAAAAATAAAGGTGCAGCTACCACACAAGACTAGAGTCCTAAAAAAAAAGCCGGTACTAGTTTTTTCTTAAGATGACTGTCTCCCAGATTTTAGGCAAATTTATACAGCCATATTTGTTGAGATTTGGAATGTGTTTCATGACTTCTGTTGCCTCTAAGAACAATCTTTCTGACTTGTAAGAGCTTCTGTGCAGTACTTTGTTTTCTTCCAGTTGATCCTGTGTGCAGGGATATCCAGAGCATGGTCTGCTAGCCCCGACTTGCCATAGTGATAATGCTGGATGTATCTTTTATGTTCACTGATGCAGATGTTCACAGTTCTTCCTGCTTGACCGTAGTAGGCTTGATTACACAAGCAGGGTACTTCGTAGACTCCTGGATGTGATAAAGGAGGAATGCTGTCCTTGGGTGAACGGATAAGAGTTGCTAATTTGACACACAGTCTGAATACGGTGTGTAGTTCATGTTTATTTAGAATTCCAGAAATCTTTACTGATGTGCCTTTAATGTATGGGCTGGTGACTGTTTTAGTTCTCTGTGGTGGATAGTGGGAGTGATTTCTTAGGAGTATTTTGTTTATCTTATGGGGATTATAGCCATTGACCAAAAAGTTGTGGCATAAGTGAGCCAGTTCAGCAGCAAGAGCATTGTCATTGGAACAGATTGCTCTCACTCTGTGGGTTAGCGTTTTTAAAATACCATACTGTTAAGAAGTGTGATTGTTTGTGTAAATATCTCCCTGTATGTGTGGGTTTTCTAAAAACTGAAAATGATAAGGAACCATCTGGAAGACAAATCATAAATGTGTCCAGGAAGGGCAGACAGTTATTAGCTTCCAGTTCCATTGTAAAGTGGATTTTTGGATGTTGGCTATTTAAATGTGCTAAGAATGTTTGCAATATCTCTTGGCTATGTGGCCAAATAGCAAGCACATCATCAACATAGTGTAGCCAAAATGTTGGTTTGAGAGTGGCTGTATTGATAGCTAGTTTTTCCAGGTGTTCTGTGTAGACGTTTTGGCTGGGGGGGGAGGTGCCTTGTTTGAGAATTTTTGGTGCTCCATAAATCCTAGGTGTTTTAACATGGAAGGGCTTGAGTTTGTTTACTGTGTCTTTGGGCCAGGAAGTGACTTTTTTCGATAATTTACGTACCTTATTCTTTTGTGTGTTTGTAGGATTGCGATCTATAATTTTGTATATTTTGTTTTGACTAATCTTGTAAAAGTGTGTGCATTTTGTTTTCATATTCTGTTGTGTCCATCACCACGGTTGCATTCCCTTCTTTGTCTGCTTTTGTTATGATAATCTGGCTATTATTCTGTAGCTCTTTTGCAGCAATGATTTCCTTATGAGGGATATTATTTTTAGGAAGCTTAGACTTCATTATGATGTTGGCCACATCTAAACGTATGTTATTGGCTATTGTTGGAGGCAGGTCGTATATTACCCGTTCGTTGGACGCCATTATTTTGGCTTTTGGAACTTGTCTAAAAACTCAATGTCACGAAAAATAATAAAAACCCTAGTGCATTGATTTTTACAGCAGCAACACACCTAAAAAAAACCTTGTATAAAGTATTTTGATACATAGAAACATTGATATAAAGTATATCAATGTTTCTATGTTCAAACTTTATATAAACACCAAAATAAGCCCAAAGGGAATTGACTTGCTCATTGTTTAAAGGCAAAAGTATGATGTTTAAACCAAAAGTAATATCTATGAGTCGGCAGTTTCTTTTGAAAAGTATTTACTCAAGGTCAGTATTGAAAGGGCACGCGTGCATTGATCAGAAAGTCCTGTAGGCCAAAGTTGGATTAAGGATGTCTAAGGAGAAGAATAGATTTGTCAGCGAATGTTCGAGAACTATCAATCTTGTGATGTTGTCCTGGGTTCTCATAACTATGCGCAAGACATACGGGGACATTTGGGGTCCAATAACCTTGAAAAAAAGTGCAGGGGCAATGAGAGATATAAGGCTCGGAGTTTTGTTAAGAAGGACTTCCTATTTTCATCTTGACTGATCTACCCACAAGGAGGAGAGGTGCCGTAAGTCCGGAGGGGAAAGACGCTTAATAGAAATTTTTGGCCATGACTGCAAACTGTGGCTGAGTTATGATATGAGTAAATTCTTTGTTCAGCGAGGGCATTAATGCTTTCTTGTGTCATAAGGAGAACTTCTGAGGCGCAGTCAAAATAATTCAAATAAATATCTAGAGATCCCAGACACGGGGAGGAATACTTAAAGTAGAACAAAGATAGAATTAGAGATTGATATAAGTATAGTGATAAAAGTGATTTACAAAGTATTACAGCCATTACAACAAACGACCACCAACCAAATATTGCACTTGTTTTGGAGTCAAGGCAAAATTGTGCCCTCAACTTAAGATTTCTAGAATTCTTAATGAATGTGAACTACACACCGTATTCAGACCGTGTGTCAAATTATCAACTCTTATATGTTCACCCAAGGACAGCATTCCTCCTTTATCACATCCAGGAGTCTACGAAGTACCCTGCTTGTGTAATCAAGCCTACTACGGTCAAACAGGAAGCACTGTGAACATCCGCATCAGTGAACATAAAAGATACATCCGGCATTATCACTATGGCGAGTCTGGCCTAGCAGACCATGCTCTGGACACAGGATCAACTGGAAGAAAACAAAGTAACTAAAAAAAAACTGCACAGAAGCTCTTACAAGTCAGAGAGATTGTTCTTAGAGACAACAGAAGCCTTGAAACACACTCCAAATCTCAACAAATATGGCTGTATAAATTTGCCTAAAATCTGAGAGACAGTCATCTTAAGAAAAAACTAGTACCGACTTTTTTTTTTTTTAGGACTCTAGTCTCGTGTGGTAGCTGCACTTTTTTTTTTTTTTCTCAGATAGAGGGCACCAAATTAGGACTTTATTCTTTGTGTTGCTGCTACAATTTTGTTCAACTTGTTTGTTGATTACACCATGTTGTTACTGTCTCCGTATTGTGAGAAGCTGTGTTTTTATGCTCTGAAAGATGCTGGTTATAACACCAGCGAAATATCAGCAATAAGTCAATAAATAATTATTTACTTATTATTCTGTATTCTATTATATATACTGTCAAAAAATAAACAACATGTACGACGAACACATAAGTCTTTCTACATGTTTAATGATAATAATCAATTTCATGAAGATTATAAGGTACAAGTCAGGAGAGTTACTCAGTTAGTATGGAAAACAAAAGTGCAGTATTAGCAGAAATTGGCAAATCAGGCAAAGAAAATCCTAGAGAGGTTTTTAGATATGTGGCAAGTAGAAGGAAGAACGATCATGATAATATGTTGTTAATGTATGAAAATGGTAGAATGATAACTGCTGCCGTAGACATTGTTGAAGTATTCAGTGATCAATTTATAAAGGTGTTTCATCCTGATCAGGGTGGAATCATGAGGAACTTAAGTGTAGAGGACATAAGAGAGGATGGCTTAATTGTGAGTGAGCAGGAGGTATTTGAGAAAATAAACAACCTTGATGGCATATCATGGCATATCACCATGTATCTTAAGGGAATGTTCCAGTTAATTGGCAGTAGCATTGGCATGTCTGATTAATAAGCCTTGCATCAGTACAGGTTCCAAGGGAGTGGAAGGAGGGTACAATTGTTCCACTGCATAAAGGTGGTGATAAGACTGTAGCTTCAAATTATAGGCTAATCTCTATATCTGGAGTTATGGTGAAGGTTAGGAGTGGCCAACTTCATTCTATACGAGGGCCAATATATGATGAGTGATAGCATCACGGGCCGCACACTTTTAGACAGAACTTAAATAAAAATAATCTCTGCATTTTTTCAAGGCAATGGTGATATATATCGAATTACTATATTTGTTAAATCATTTTACTACTGGTAGAACAATATAAAATACTTGATTGATTTAAATATAAGTTGTTAAATTAAATTTAATTATATATATATTTTTTTTTACGTGTAATACAACTTAATGAGAACGCTGCAGGCATTCATGTGTGGCAACAAGTTCATCAAAGTCTATTTTGAACGATGACGATGATATTCGTAACAAATCCTGAAGGTGGTCATCAGTCAGTCGGCTTCTTTGTGACAATTGTTGATGAATTGTTTCCGTCATCAGAAATAATGAATATAACTAGTATATTGATCTGAAATCTGCTGTCGAAACTAATAGCTAAATTGATAATACATATAATTTAATATAGTTTTTATTCTGCCATGAGCCGCATGCTGCCTGCGGGCCTGCTGTTGGCTACCTGTGGTGAAGGTACTAGAGGTATTGGTGAGAAGTAGGATACAGAATTGGGTTGAAAGCAGTAGTATTCTTTGTGGTTATCAGCATGAGTTTGTTAAATTATTATTATTATTACATGACACCTCCAGGGAGTCCAAAGACTCATCGAGGAGGGCACCTACTCTACAACTCACCTTCATCATCTACACCAATGCATTTACTGCCGACCATCACCACTGGTATTTTCACAGACAGTCACAAACATCCATGCCCACGGCAGGAATTTTGATAAGCTAACCACTCAGCCAACCAGGCCAGCAAAAACTAGTAACCTTCCTCTTATGGGATACTGCACCCCCATATGCAAATTTCTGATACCTCTCTAACAGCCAGTCACTGATCCAATTCAGAAGTCTGTTATTCAATCCCATTTGTTTAATAGTTTGTCATGTAGGAGCCTTATCAAAAGATTTTGCAAAATTCAGAGAAGAGCATTTATTAGAGAGAGAGATCTAAAGAGAGATCATATTTGACCAACTTACTTATGTACTATGACAAGTATACTATAACAAATATTCCTTGGACAGGGGAAATGCATATACTTTGGTTTACTTGGATTTTTCAAAGTCTTTTGATAAGCTCCCACTTGACAAATTATTAAATAAGTTGAAATAGATCAGATTGGATAACAGATTTCTGAATTGGATCAGTAACTGGCTGTTAGATAGGTATCAGAAAGTTGTATATGGGGTGCAGTATCCCATAAGAGGAAGATTACTAGTGGTGTACTGCAGGGATTCAGTTTTGGGCCCATCTTTGTTGTTCAGTGTGTATATTAATAATATTAGGATGGGTTTAACTAGTGATATGTAGTTGTTTGCAGACGATGCAGATTTGGGGAGAGCAATGCAATGTCAAGCAGATGTTATGACCTTGCAGGAGGACTTGAATAGATTACATGAATGGCAGATCAGTGGAACTGTCAGTTCAGTATTGTAAAGTGTAAGGTTTTGAAATTTGGTAAGCAACTCTGGAATGCAAAATATACACTTTGGTGGGGAAACTCTAAGGTAAGTAGAGGAAATGAGAGATCTGGGAGTGGTGGCATACAAGGACCTGAAATTCAGGGGCCACATTGCACAAGTTGTCAAGACATCACATTGGATAATGGTGGTTATATGAAAATTCATCGAATGAACAATTCACCAAAATTTTTAAATTTTCTATAATGTTATGATAAAAGTAATCCATTTAGAACACAAACTGAACCATGCAGACAGCTTCTTGTACAGGCAACTTCTACTAATTCCGCTAAGTCAGAGAGATTTTGTAATACAGTATATAATTTGGACACGTTGTTTCTTTGTTGCCCCGAATATAGCTGAACTGAAAACTGGAACGGTTCGACATCTTCTTGTAAAAGTTTCAAATAGTGAATCTGAGTAAAATTTATCCCATAATAATTGCTGTATTGAAGTCGCATATTACTACTAGCAACAATAGTATAATGGAGCCTGTGTAATTCAGTCGGTATAAACAAAGCTGTTTAGTTAGAAAGACCTGGGTAGTTGGAATCCCGCTTTACAATGCACATAATTTTTATCAGTCTTGTTCAGCTAAAGGTAAGTTAGCAGGCATAATACGATGATGGCTGGGCTTTTCCTCCCAAAAACAGGCAAATCAGTCCCAGGAACAGACATGAAACAGTTATCGGATAATAAAGACCATAAGAAACCATATTGTTCTGTAATTTTTAAATTACAGAAACCATATTGTTCTGTAATTTAAAGTAGCATTGCTATCTCCCTATTCACAGTTCAGTTTTTGTTTTAAATGGGTCAATTTTCTCATAACATTTGCGAAAATTTTAAATTTTCGGTGAACTGTTTTTTAGATGAATTGCATTTACGACGAATTGCCTTTACGACGAATTGCCTTTTCGATGAATTGTCTTTCGATGAATTGCCTTTTCGATGAACTCTCTGGCTACCGATAATGGCAATGATGCAGAAGGCCCTGACCTGCAGAAATAAAGAAGTTATGATGCCATGCCATTCTATAAGGCCATGAGAGAATTGAGAGACATAATAAGCTAGTCAAGGTTTGTTATCAGGTTGACATGGAAGAGATTTTTTATAGTATGAGAGAGGTGGGGATAGAACAAGAGACCATTTCTGGAAACTGTATAAAGAGGATGTGAGCAGGGGAGTGAGAAAAAGGTTCTTTGCATTCCACTCTATACACTCAGAAAATGCATTCCACTCACCAAACACTCCATGGAGAGTGTTTGGTGAATGGAATGCATTTTCTGAGTGTATTGTGAATGTAGACACGTTTAATCATTTTAAGCCATGATTTGATGAGCCTTGTGCAGTAGTGTGTACCTCCCACAATGAGTCTGACTCCATGAAGGTCATATATATATATAATAATAATAATACACTAATAATGTATATTTTCCCTTCTAGGATAAATTATATATGAATGATATACAATTTTCTGAAAAACTTTCTGTTGTCACACAGCAAATCATAAGTATGCTCAAACAATTGGATGCAATCTTTACTGAGTAAGTAATATATATACTCTCTGATAACTAGACAAAGTTTTAATTTTTATTTATTTATTTTGTGGATAACATGCAGAAATAAACTGTTTTATTTCCACATCACACACAAGGATGATGAGCAGTAGTTTAGCAGATTAAATTTTTCAAGTTCAATGAGAGAATTTATCTATAATGGTATATATTTGTATAACTTTATTAGTGAATTGCTGAAAGATAATTGTTATTTTAAAAAGAATTTGTAATATTGGATTAAATTCATTTTTTAGGGGATTATATTTTTATGAGTGTTTGCTTGTTTGTTTTTAGTTGATGAAGCTATTAGGGAAAAAACTGTTACTTATATTTATTGCTTGTTATGACACTAACATACTGTACTAGAATGATGGAAAGTGAATTCAGTGTGCGGAATTTGAAAAAAGCATTTTCTCTGAATGGTGAAAGATTTGTGGAAACAGAGTGAAATTGGTGAGTGTAGGAAATATTTTAAAAACGAGTGCCTGAAGTGTGAGAGCGAAGGATCAACTAATAAAAGGTGATAAGATATGATTATGTATTCAAGATTTTCATTGAAAGTAAATAGTGGAAACAAGCAGAAGTAAACAAGATATGAGTGACGGTATGAAAGAAAAGATAAAAGATGAGAAGAACAGTGAGATGTTAATAAAGGAGATAGTGCACTTATGTGAAGTCCAACACAAGACAAAATGTGAGGAACACATGCCAACTGGCATGACATGAGAAAGCAAAGAATGAAAGAAGAATTTCAAGGAGAGCATTTTATATGGAGATTCCATGATTTATTTATTTATATGGAGTTTCTTCCTCGTCCCTTTTAGGATGAGTTTAGTCCCCTCATGGGGGTTAAGTATTTATCACTGTAGATCCATGTGTTTTCCTGGGGCCGGTTTCCTGTTTCGAGGGACAAAAAACCCTCTACCTCTGTATGAGACCGGATCCTAACTCACCTTTAGTTGAAAGAGACTAAATAAAGGATCCTCACATCATGGACGGGAATCACACCCAGGTGTTTCTGACCAAATTGCTTCGTCTATACTGACTGAGTTATGGAGGCTCTGAGATTCCATGATAAGAGAAGAGTGATGAAATTTTGTTTCCATTGAAAAAAGATTAAGCATGTTAGGATGCAGAGAGAGAAAGTGAAAGAAATTATATTGTTATTATATTGGCATTACAATATAATAATTATCATTTGTAATGCCAATATAATAGTTATTATTATATTGGCATTACAAATGAGAGTCTGGAAATGGAGAGTCATGGAAACCAGAGATTAGAGCATAGGATCTAGGCAAGTGAGTTATAATAATCAAATGATATAGTTGCTCCCTGGTTCAGAAATTGAGTAGGGTAGACAATACAAAGAGTGTTTGTGAGCCAAAGGAAATATTAGTTTATGAATACTAATACTAATGCAGAAGCATCTGGAACAAAGAAGAAGAGATTGGAGCATTTACTTGAACTTGGTCAAAGGTTTTTTGTAAGAATTAGTTGATGGGATTGATATATTCTTTAGGATAGAATGCAGTCAGCGTAATATTTTCCAACTGAACTTGAAGGATCACAACGAAGAACGATTTTGCTAATAATAGCAGAAGAAAAGCCAAAAAAGAGTAGTTGAGCATAAAGAAGGGTTGTTGTTGCTCCCACCCACAAAAAGTTATTTGCAAACTTATAGTACATTTTGTACTGTGGTTGGGCTAAGAAATTTTTGTTTCTGTTTTCATCAATGTTATATATGAGTAAACTAAATGTAAATAAGGCTGTGGGACTTGATAATATATCACCACATATTCTGAAGGAATGTGCCAGGGAGTTGACACCTGCATTGACATATTTTTTTTTTAATACGAGTCTTGCACTTGGTCAAGTTCCTAAGAAGTGGAAGGAGGACAAGATTGTGCCACTTCATAAAGGAGGTGATTGAACTCAACATCAAACTATAGGCCTATCTATGTGTCAGATGTTGTGGTTAAGTTGTTGGAGAAGCTTGTGAGAAATAGGTTCCAGAGTTGGGTTGACAACAATGGTATTATCTTTGATGGACAGCATGGATTTGCTAAAGGGAGGTCATGTTTTAGTAATCTACTTACTTATTATAATAAAGTGACTGCTTCCTTGGACAGAGGAGAAGGATACACAGTAATATACTTGGATTTCACAAAGGCTTTTGACAGAGTACCTCATGATAAGTTGACAGTCAAACTAGAGCAGATGGGGTTGGATATTAGATTAGTGCATTGGATTACAGACTGGCTATCTGATAGGTATCAACAAGTTGTGTATGGGGGTGCGATATCCAGGAAAAGGAAAGTCACTAGTGGAGTGCCTCAGTGGTCTGTTTTAGGGCCATTACTGTTTAACTTGTATATTAATGATATTGGGGAAGATTTGGAAGATATTCGGTTGTTTGCAGATGATACAAAGTTGCGATGAACCATAAAGAGTAGGGAAGATGTTGTGGCCTTACAAGAAGACTTGAATAAATTGAGTGATTGGCACGGAAATGGGAATGTGAGTTCAATGTTGCAAAATGTAAGGTTTTAAAATTTGGAAAACAAAGATGGGATGCAGAATTTATGCTTGGTGAGAATATATTGTTGGAGGTAGAGGAAATAAGAGATCTGGGGGTGATAATGGATAAGGATCTAAAATTTAGGGGACACATCGCCAAAATTGTGAAGACAACACAAAGGCTTCTGGGAATGATGCGAAGGACACTGACGTGTAGAAGTAGGGAGATTCTTGTTCCGTTTTGTAAGGCTTTGATTAGACCACACATGGACTGTTGTACTATTGTGCCCAGATTTGGTCACCAGGTTTTCAGTAGGAAGAAGAGATGTTGGAAAGGGTCCAAAGGCGAATGACTAAGGTAGTTTCTGACCTCTGGAATGTCGAGTATGAGGAAAGATTGAGAAGATGTAAATTGCAGAGTCTGGTGGACAGGAGGAAAAGGGGAGATATGATAGAGACCTACAAGTTGGTAAGGGGTTGTTATAGAATCAATGGTGGAGAAGTTCTACAGAGAATAGTGGGAGATCAGGGGAGAACCAGAGGTCATCCCTGGAAAATTTATAAAGAGGGTGTGAGTAGGCGAAATGAGAGGCAGAATTTTATCGTGCAGAGTTGTGAATGATTGGAATGAATGCCTTGCCTGAGAGTGTGGTGTCTGCAAGGAGTTTGAGTGTGGTGTTATGATGAAGGTTGGTGAAATAGTGAGACAAAGAGTTGTAGAGTTGATGCCCTCCCTCAATGAGTCTTTGGACTCCCTGGAGGTGTGATGTAATATGTGTGTTTAAAACATGGTATGATGAGATGTGTGCGATAAAAGTACCTCCCAGATGAGTCTTTGACTCCATGAGGTCTTGAGGTAATAATAATAATATGTTTTTTTTTTGTATTTTTTAAATTTTTTACAAGTCTGGAAACTCTTCTCAGGAGACCAAACATGGAACTTTTCCAAGTAACTTGGAAAAGTTCCATGTTTGGTTTCCTGAGAAGAGTTTCCTGGTGTCAGATGATGAAATTCATCTCTTAGTGTCAGACCACCACCAGGAGATGAATTTCATCACCTGGTGGTGGTCTGACACCAGGTGATGAAATTCATCTCCCACCTAAAAACAATCACAAACATCCATGCCCACAGAAGGATTCCACTCCATCCACAGCCTGTTAATTGGAGAGCAGGCATGTTAACCACTTGACCAAACAGGTTAGCATTTGAAGCCATCTAGTAGAACAGAGGCCAATGAAATATATAGTTGCTTACTGCTACAAGTCAGGAGTTGCAAGTGAGAATGTGAATGTCATGCATTGACAGATTGGCATTATGAGTGCAGGGCAAGTAATTATTATGGGGAACTTCTACTGTGGGAACATAGATTGGAAAGAGGAATAGTCACAGCAAATGAAATGAATTTATACTGCTGCTGAAAGATAATTAAGAATTTGACAGTAACTAAAGTAGTGATATGGCTTCTTAGTGGAGGGGGAGTGATTATTATTATTACATCACACCTCCAGGGAGTCCAAAGACTCATTGAGGGAGGGCATCAACTCTACAACTCTTTGTCTCACTATTTCACCAACCTTCATCATCTAACATCAACGCCATCTACCGCTGACTACCACCACCACCACTGCTTCTTTCACAGACAATCACAAACATCCATACCCACAGTGGGATTCGAATCTGCAGCCTTTTGGCTGGAGAGCAGATACGCTGACCACTTGGCCAACCAGGCCAACAGCAGGATTATGCTGTCTTGACTCAAAGAGATTGCCAGAAATGTGGAGTTTTCAATTAAGAAGGGAATATATATGTGAAAATACAAAACAAGTGATTATCACAAACTGAGGTACCAGCTTGGAGCAGTTCTATGGCAGCAAAATCTGGAAATAAAAAATGTTAGTAGTGCATGGAAAATAGTTCATGGGTAAAGAAAGCAGTATCAGACTAAATACTCAGAACTAGGAAGAAACTAGATAGGAGTTATATGGATGAATAGCATCATTAAGTGGAAGTTACAGGTAAAGAAAATGTTGTGGAGAGCACAGGCAAGAAGGGTGACCAGTATGGCAGGGAAAGCAGAAGCAGATTATGAGGTTAGCTGAGCAGGCCAAAGAAAATCCAATAGTTTTTGAGAAGAATTTTTATGGAAAGATAACTTTAACAAGTGCTAATGGTAGGGAGGTAATAGAAGCAGACAAAATAGTCGAGTTACTCAGTGATCATTTTGCAATGGTATACCATCCAGGTGGGGGATAATGCAGTATCTGATTTGATATTGGAGGTGCTTGGGATATTTCAAAATCTTAATGCAAAACACAGCCACAGAATTCAATAAGATATCAGCCCTTGTATTATGAGAATCTGCAATGGATATGATAGCTCCTCTGAGTAGACTGTTTAAGTCTCAGCTCTGTTGGGTGGGGGAGGTAGTTCTGTTGCACAGACTATGTTGGTGATAGAGGTAGTGAATTACTGATGAATCAGTTTCTCAGGAGTGGTAGTTAAGATATTGGAGAAATAAATTGGTGAAAGGCAGCAGAATTCAGGAATGGATTGATGGGAAAATAATACTTTTATGAAGGGCAGCATGGTTTTGTGAAAAGTAAGTTGTACCTTAAAAAAAAAAAAATCCCTTTTTATAATAATGGTCATTTGAACTAAATAGGAGGGAATGACTCTGCAGTGATGCTGCTGGACATTATAGGGATATTCGACCAGATACTACATGGAGTTCAGTTGCATAGGTTGGAGAATGTGGGTATTGTGAACTGGTGATGTGAATAAGAGGCTGAGCTGATGAATATATATCAAAGGATAGTATATGGAAGCAGAATCCAGAAGAAAATTTGTGATTAATTATATTTTGTAGGGCTATGTACCTGCACTGTTGCTATTTGATTTATACAGTAGTGAGATAGGAAATTATTTGAGGGGAAATATCCAGTTTGCCAATGATACAAAAACTAGGAAGAGTGATAGTCAATGAGCATAACATAGAGATAATACTGCCAGATGACTTAAATAGACTGCTGGTATGGTCAGGGAATAATGGCATATATTATTTTTTAATGAAGTTTTATGAAGAAATTTATTATTACTATTATTATTACTATGTTACACCTCCAGGGAGTCCAATGACTCATCGACAGAGGGCGCCTATTCTGCAACTCTCCATCTCCACCATTCCACTAACCTTCATCATCTACACCAATGCCATCTATCTATCTCTAACCACCACCACCACTAGTAATTTCACAGACAATCACAAACATCCATGCCCACAGCAGGATTCGAACTTGCAGCCTTTTG
Organism: Typopeltis vanoorti; assembly: GCF_054136105.1. NCBI lineage: Eukaryota > Metazoa > Arthropoda > Arachnida > Uropygi > Thelyphonidae > Typopeltis > Typopeltis vanoorti. Next base: position 33,452,515 of record NC_143551.1, read on the forward strand.
GCTGGAGAGCAATATGCTAACCGCTTGGCCAACCAGGCCAGCAAATAGCATTTATTAGTATTTATTAATAGTATTTTTGTTATAGCCATTATTTATAAATGTATTGCCAATAATTTGTAATTCTTGTTTAAGAGCTTCTTCATTAGAGCAAGTTGTTATAGCTCTGTTTTTGAGGATGTTAATGACTAAATTTTTGCAAAGGGTGGTGATACGAGTTAGCATTTATATATTGTCTGTTATATGTAGACTTGTGGTAAACAGTGAAAGATAGACAGCTTGAGGGAAGATGTGTGCTTAGTGTATCCAGGAAAGGGAGCGAGTTCTGATTTTCAATTTCAATAGTAAATTGCATGCACTCATGTTGTTTGTTCAGGTGACTAAGGAATGTGTTTAAAGTTTGGTGACTGTGTGGCCAGATAATGAAAACATCGTCAACGTGTGTAACCCAAACTGTAGATTTTAAAGTAAAGGAATCAAAACCACATTGCTCAAAAGCTTCCATATAAAAGTTAGCAATTGGGGAGGATAGTGGTGATAGTTGTAGGCAGAATTTATTTTGCCACGAAGTATCCGGAACATAGTATGTGGACAAAGAGAGCCTTAATGTCAGGTGGAAATTTGTTCTGTAGAAGAAGAATTGTGTCATTGATTGGGACATTTGTGAAAAGGGCAGAAAAGTCAAAACTGACTAATAAATCATCTTTGCCAACTGTTATGTTTTTAATTTTGTTTATAAAGTGTTGTGTGTTCTTTATATAGGAGGGGGAAATGACTTACCAATTCCTTGAGTGTTGACACTAATTTCTTGGATAGGTGATAATTAGGGCTGTCTAGTCCTTCAACTATCGGCTATCTCAACTGTTGAGAGGTAGTTACAGGTTGACACTGGGGCGTTCTTTCACTTGGGGGAACAGCCAGAAGGAGCAATGACAAAGGGCCATCCCTGGAAGTTACGAAAGGAATCTGTGAACAAGAGGGTGAGGAGTGGTTTCTTTGCATGGAGGGTAGTTGAACCATGGAATTCATTGCCTGATAGAGCGGTGAGAGCAAGAATGGTCAAGGAGTTCAAAGAGTGGTATGATAGACTTTGTGTTTCCTAGGAATGGCCTCCCACAATGAGTCTCTTGACTCCATGGAGGCCTAAATAATAATAATAATTAAGAAGTCTAGTAAGACATTCACTCTTAGCCCTCTCGATACTTCCTATATTCAGCTGGCAGACTCTGAACAGTTGTCCAAGGGACAACTGCTCAGAGTCTGAGCAGTGAGCAGTTGTCCAAGGAACCAAGTCTTTGGGCACTTCTGGTTGATTAGGATGAGTCCTAGTTTCTGTTGTTGTAACCTGATAAACTGTTTGCATATGCATGTACACTAATCCAGGAGATCCTAACAGAGTCTATTTAGCCATGTCGTTCTAGCTCTTTAGCATTACCCAGGATGGACCACGTAGAGGTGAGCTAGAGGTGCATCTCAATTACTGAAACTACGCCAATGCCATGTTCGAATTTTGCCAAGGCAAACTGGAACAGCCAAAAAACACATCCCTAGCATTGCTAGAAAATAATACATACACCTGACTGGAGCAAAACTAGTGAAGTACTTTATATCGACTTTCTGAATAGCAGACATGTCGCAGATGATCTTATTGACAGCTTAAATGAAGCTAAAAAGACCAAATGGATTGACCCCATTGAAAGGCTGAACTTTATACATTCAAGCACAGGAAGGCATGGAGCCTCCTTAAAAAGTTGAGTGGTAATTCCCATCACCCCCAAGCGAAAGCTGCTGTTAGTGCCAACTGTATTGCCAATCAGATAGTGAATCTATCCCGAGCTAAATTAGAAAAAACCATGCTAAGATAATTAAGAAGAAATTGACCTGACTTAAAGAAAGTTGTTCTGAAGCAACTGATCTATCGAATCCATTCACCAAAGAAAAACATCTTGCTGTACCTCAGCAAGTGAAGACTGGTAAAGCACTTGGATTTGATAATATTCACCCTGAATTTTTAAAAAACTCTGGATCAAATACAATGGTATTGCTGACAAAATTCTTCTCTAATATTCTACAAAGTGGCAGATTACGAGCAGAATTTAAAAAATCAAAGATAATATCCATCCTGAAAACCTGGAAAGCCTGCTGATAAACCTGAAAGCTATAGACCTACAGCACTGCTCAGTGTCTGTCTTAAACTATTAGAAAGACTTATTTATAATAGAATTAGTACTATTATTATTGACACTCTCCATCATGAACAGGCCAGTTTGGCCTGGGTGCAACTGTGAAGATCAAGTTTTGGCCCTAATGACTCATATAGAATCTTGTTTCAAAAAATGCCTTAAAACTAGTGCAGTCTTTATAGACTTGACGGCCGCATATGACACTGTATGGAGGAATGGTCTACAAGCTCCTTAAAATACTGAAATGTAAAAATATTACCCATCTGATCAACACTATAGCATATGGGGATGGATATAGGGTTGGTGAGATGAATAGGAGAGTGGTTGATGGAGAGATATCAAAGAGTAGTTTATTCAGGAGTAGAGTCCAAAAGAAGGCCTGTGACTAATAGTGTGCTGCAGGGTTATGTTCTTGGACCACCTCTATTTAATTTGTTCATTAATGATATAGGAAAGGATCTGAGAGGAACTGTTCATTTATTTGCCGATGATGCAAATTTGGGTAGAGCAATAGTGATGTCAAATACACATGATGTCAAATTTTTACAGGATGATTTTGATAGATTGGCAGACTGGGCTATGGAGAATGGATGTCAGTTTAATGTGGCAAAGTGTAAGGTTATGTATTTTGAGGTGAAAAGATTAGCAGCAGTATACCACATTGGTGGAACTGTACTCCAGGAAATTGACGAAGCCAGAGATTTGGGAGTGTTGATGGATAGGGAGTTGAAGTTTAGAGGGCACATAGCAAAGGTGGCTAAATCAGCCCATCAGATCACTTGGTTACTGAGGAATACTTTGACAAGCAGGTTATTGTTCCTCTTTATCGAGCCTTGATAAGACCCCATCTTGACTACTGTGCCCAGATCTGGGCACCAGGGTTTCTTCTTGACGGGGAGGAGGTAGAGAGAATCCAGAGGTGAGTGACCAAGATGGTAGCTGGTCTATGGAATGATTCTTAATGAATGAGAACAGGTTGAAGATCTGTGGGTTACAGAAATTGGCTGATAGCCGGAAAAGGGGTGATATGATTGAGACATTCAAATTAATTTTAAAAGATTAATTCAGAGGAAATTTTTCAGAATAGGTCTAGTGGTGGGAGAACTAGGGGTCCTTCCATGGAAACTGAACAAAAGTGTAGTTGCAAGAGTATTAGAACTAGGTTTTTTACTTGTAGAGTGGTGAATGAGTGAAATAAGCTGCCAGAGTCTGTTGTGCATGCCATGACTGTGAATGAGTTCAAAGCGAAGTATGATAGATACCGTGCGAATGCTGAATATTTCTTGACATGATGTTTAGAGCCTCCCTTGATGAGTCTAAGCACTTCTTAGAGTTACCTGTAATAATAATAATAATAATAATATTCTGTCTAATAGAACAATACAGGTAGTTATAGATGATATGAGCAAGCCAAAAACATTTAACAATGGACTCCCACAACAATCAGATCTGGCCCCTCTTCTATTCAATTTGTACATTTCTGACCTTCCATGGACAACGTCCAGAAAATTTGCATATGCTGATGATCTATGCATCACATCCCAACACCAGAACTTTTGCACTATGGAGCACATACTGACTAGTTACCTAGAGGAGCTAATCCACTTCTTTAAGAAGGGGCATCTTATTCCAAGCAAACCAAGACTGAAATATGATGTTTCCAATTTGAATAATAGCATGACACATGACATTTTAAGAGTGCCACTAAATGGGAACATACTACTGCACAATTTTAATCCAAAGTATTTAGGCATAACTCTAGACAGAACCCTCTCCTTTAATTGACATCTCTCTAATATTGCTGCAAAACTCAGGACTAGAAATAACATATCGCATAAACTTGCCGGAATAACCTGAGAAACTTGTGCTCCCACATTAAGGACATCTGCTCCTGGCCTCACCTACTCAACTGCTGAATACTGTTCAGCTGTCTGGCTGAACAGTGCACATGTTAAGTTAATTGATACCATCCTGAATCAGATAATGCATATAATTTCTGGAACAATAAAGACTACTCCATCATATTGGCTACCAGTTCTGAGCCACAACTACAATGCCAAGACAACCTGATTCGCAAATATAGCAAAATTTTCCAAAAACCACTGCTTCCTATACACTCTGATATTGACATCTTTACATCACAGAGGCTTAAATCAAGACACTCACCTATTGTAACAGCACAACAACTTGTCACTGAGGGCTATGATGCAACAATAGCATGGCAGACGGAATGGACTGTCCAAGCCTCAGTAATCTGGCAGACTATCTTTAACCCAAACAGTCCTCCATCAGGGTTAGACCTACCTAAAAAATATGGACCTCCCTAAATATAGTTTTCACCAACTATGGTAGGTGCAGAGCTTCCTTGTTTACTTGGGGAATAAGACCAAACTCATCTTGTGACTGGGGAGTATAACCAAACCATGAAACATATCACATTTGACTTCCTCACAGAGCCTACACAGGGACCTGTAACTGACTTTATAACAGTTTCTACAGATGCTGCTGATTGGCTGTCGAACTTGCACGTTAAATTTTAATTTTATGCTTATTTGTATATTTTTATATGTATAATGACTACAGTGTCACTTCACGCTATTATATTCTTTTATACATCTTTTATGAATTTTATTGTCTTGTACATCCATTTTGTGTGTGTGTGTGGTGGCATATGCATGTATTCTTCTTAGCCAAATGCTAAATAAAATAAATCTTAGTTCAGTACTAAATATGATGACAAAGATTACAAAAAATTTGCTTGAAAGGGTGCAATCATGAATAATATATTAACTGCTTTTGATAATTTACTTACTAGTGAAATTTTGGATGATGTAACATTCTTGTGTGAGGGAATGACCCTTAAGGCTCATTAAGTAGTTCTATCCAAGCAGTCCTCTTCTCTACAACTTATTTTTAGAGAACTTAAGTAAGCATTTAGTGATATGAAGTTTAATGACTTAAAGTTGTTGGTACAATATCTCATGACGAAATTAATTTTTCGTGTGATATGCTTCCATCATTATTAAAGACTGCAGAGTTGCTAAAAACTAAAAAATTTTTGGAAGTTGCTAGTAGGTGCTATGATACTGTGAAAGGCACACAGCAGGGAGCTTCATGTAATGATCATCAAGAAGCAGGGAAACTGAATATGAATGACCATATTGTGTCTGGCCAAAGAAAGCAGTAGTCAACAATGGAGACACAGATAAGTAAGAGTCAAAGAGGGTAATCGTCATGAAGACCTGTGATTGACTTAGATCTCAACATTACAAAAAGCCAAATGGCATCAAAAATTGAACCATCTAATTTGTTGTCTGATATATTATTATTTTATTATTACGGGCAACTCCAAGGAGTCGATAGACTCATCGAGGGAGACCCTGACATCATGTCAAGAACAACTATTCGACATTCACACAGTATCTATCATACCTCGCCTTGAACTCATTCACAGTCATGGCACGCACAACAGACTCTGGCAGCTTATTCCACTCATTCACCACTCTCCAAGCAAAAAACCTAGCTCTAACACCCTTGCTAAACACACCCCTGCCCAGCTTCCATGTATGGCACCTAGTCCACCCACCACCAGTGCTGTTCTCAAAAATATCTTCTGAATTAATCTTATAGAAACCCTTCAATAATTTGAATGTCTCAATCAGATCGCCCATTTTCTGCCTATCAAACAATTTCTGCAACCTGCAAATCTTCAACCTGTTCTCATAAGGTTCATTTCATAGACCTGCTATCATCTTGGTCACTTGTCTCTGGATCCTCTCCACCTCCTCCCCATCAAGAAGAAACCCTGGCACCCATATCTGGGCACAGTAGTCTAGTTTGGTCTTATTGAGGCTTGATACAGAGGAACAATAACCAGTTTGTCTCTGCTTGTTAAAGTATTTTTCAGCAACCAAGTGATTTGATGAGCTGATTTAGCCACTTTTACAATGTGTCCCCCCCCCCCTAAACTTCAACTCCCGATCCACCAACACTCCCAAATCTCTGGCCTCGTCAATCTCCTGAGGTATGGTTCCACCATTGTGATATACTGCTGCTAATCTTTTCACCCCGAAATGCATAACTTTACACTTTGCCACATTAAATTGACATCCATTCTCCTTAGTCCAGTCCTCCAAATTATCCAAATCATCCTGCAAAATTTTGACATCCTGTGCACTCACTATTGCTCTACCCAACTTTGCATCATCAGCAAACAAATGAACAGTTCCTCTCAGATCCTTTCCTATATCATTAATGAACAAATTGAACAGTAGTGGTCCAAGAACAGAACCCTGCGGCACACCACTAGTCACAGGCCGTCTTTTGGACTCTACTCCTGAATAAACCACTCTCTGATATCTCTCCATCAACCACCCTCCTATCCATCTCACCAACCCTATATCCATCCCCATATACAATATCCCATTTTCATCTATCCAATCCTGTATTTTCCTCTTGACTACTTTCTCCAAGACCTTGACAAAGATTCCTGATATGCTGATCGGTCGGTAATTTACAACAGTAGTCTTGGAACCTCCTTTATGCAGTGGAACTATTTTTCCCCTCTTTCCACCTCCCTCGGGACTAACCCAGACCTGAGACTCAAACAAAAGGTGATGTTAGGTGGACATTGTTGGCGTTAAGCATCTTGGAACGATGGTTTCCATCGCACTTAGTAAAATTAAACTAGGTAAATATTTGAAAACATTATTTGACAACTTAAGTGACAGTGCTATAGATGAATTGGTATCATTAAATAATCAGGAGTCAGACTTGCCTAAAGAGTATGGTCATCTACATCAAATGAACACTTTCAAGTAGTCTTGATCTGGTTGCTGAAGGCAACTTTCAGGTGAATCTATGCATACCAGTGTATTGTCCCTTTCAGGTTCTGATGCTTCAGTTAATTCTCACCTGCCAATCAAAATCTTGGGTTCTGATTACAACAGTCCTTTATTTTCTAGTTTTAAAAAGTCATCAAAATCTCTCATTTCTTCTGTAGTTACAAGGGATGTCAGTCCAGATTACTCAACATCTTTATCACCTTGTGTATCTATGATATCACCTCTTGAACCTGATGTCAAGGTAGAAATGAAAGATTATGCAGACCATTTTGCATCTTCTAATGTACCAACTGTTTCATCTGTTTTACTTGAACACCGAAGTCTTAGTAAGATATATGATGATACATCTGGTTTATCTACTGTCTCAAGTTTAAGTGATCATTAAGACTTCACATTTAAGTGCAATCAGTCTCATAGGAAACATGCCTTCTTTATACAACCATACCCCCCAATGTAACTGATAGAAGCATGTGGAGTTAATTGTGTTCTACAGGGACAAAAGGAACTGACATTTTTAAATGACTGGAATATATTTTATAAATTTGAACTGACCAGTTTGCATTGTTTATTTTGCAGCGTTGCAATATGTTCTAATGTTTTTTATGAAACAGAAAGTATCGGGGGGGGGGGGGGTGATAATAACAATAAATGTGATTATTTAGTAACTTGATTAAGAGTGTGTGCATGAAATGAAAAGTGCAGAAATATACACAGAGATTACTGAGTGATGTAGAAAAGAATGTGAGAGAAGATCAAAGACAAAAGCATCAGTGGGTGTAAAGGATGTAAAGTTTAAAAGGAGGAAGAAAGATATTGTGCTGTATGGGAATTCTTTAATTAAGGGTGTGAAAGATGGTAAAGTAATTAAAGCATGTTATCCAGGTTCAAAAATTAGGGATATAATTGAGGTTGTGAAATTGCAGAGAGATCGAGCAAGATTATTGAGATTATTGTAGTTGTGGGGATGAATGATTTAAGAAGTGAAAGATTTTCTGTGAGACAGGATTTGAAACACTTAATGATAGCAATGCATGCAAAAAAAAAAAAAAGCAAGAGTGGAAAGATCATAAGTGTGCTACAAAGATTTGATAGTGATGAATTAAACAGAAGAGCAATTATAGTAAATGGAATGATGTCAAGATTGCATAAAAGCTTTTGCAAAGAAATTAAAATGAATATTCATTTTATTGATGTCTGGGATGAATTTATTAAAAGGAAGGAATTCTTTAAGAGAATTCCTTCCTTTTAAGTGATGGTTTGCACTTAAACAGATTAGGCATGTGCCATTTACAACATTTATTGATAAAGGATAGAGAAAATGGTCAAAAATAGGGAAATGGGATTTGCTAGGGAGGCAGTGATAGAGTCAGCTGTTAATAGTACTAAGGTCAATAATATGCTGTGGATTAATTGTTCTTAGAAAATAGCTGACTAATTCACAGCATCCAGTACTCTGTAGTGTACTGCACTGTATACAGAGTGGGCTAATTCACATGCAGGGAGATTATGAGAGGAAACAAGTATTGCAGTTTATGTATGCTAATGCCAGAAGTATCCTGAATAAGTGTAAAGAATTTTTGTCATTAGTTAGTATAATTTGACCAAAAATTATAGGAATTAGTGAGACTTGGTTAACTAAGAATGATATAGTTAACAGGATAGAATATAACGGATACAGTATTTTCAGGCAGGAGAGAGAGAGAGAGAGGGGACAGAATGGGGAGAGGGGTTTTGCTAATGATAGATGAAGTGTTGAAGCCAAAAAGGGTAGAAGTGCCTCAAGATGACAGGTATGCAGAGGGCATTTGAAAGTTTTTTTTCACTTGGTTAGAGTATAATAAAATTAGTTTAATCCTTTTTCCAAGTGTGAGCAAACAAAGTTTGCACCTGAAAGTATCTTCAGGACTGGGGTAAGGTGGTACAACACCAGGGCAACTCGTTGCAAAGGTGGAGCAAGTTACCAACACTCCTATCTCAGTATCTCCTATAATGCAAAACACATCTCCTTGCAGATATGTCTAATGTTATGCATTAAGGGAAGGGGTCTGGGTAGTGGCCCTTCCCTTAATGCATAACATTAGACATATCTGCAAGGAGATGTGTTTTGCATTATAGGAGATACTGAGATAGGAGTGTTGGTAGCTTGCTCAACCTTTGCAACGAGTTGCCTGGTGTTGTACCACCTTACCCCAGTCCTGAAGATACTTTCAGGCGCAAACTTTGTTTGCTCACACTTGGAAAAAGGATTAAACTAATTTTATTATATGCAGAGGGCAGTTCATTTGAGGGTGTTTGGTGTGAAATAGAGATCAATAGGATAAAATATGTAATTGGTTGCTGCAATAATCCAGGGGATATAAGGGAGAATGCAGATGGTATGCATTAGCAAATTAGCATGATGAATGAAGGTTGAGTAGTTATTATGGGGACATAGATTGGGAGAAGGAAGGAAGTAGAGCTCATACAGTTGTTAAGAGGTAACTACCTGAGACAGCATGTAATGAAAGAGACGAGATGTTAGAATGTGTTAGATCTGGTCAAAGCATTGGAGAACATATCAATAAGCGATTTAGTTACACTGTCTCCACATGGGGAAAATGATCATGTAGTGTTGACCTGGGAGATTGTAAGATGTGCTGAATATTCTGTTAAGAAGAGGTATATGTGAAATTACAAGGTTGGTGATTATGACAAGATGAGAAGTCAGCTTTCTGCCGTGCTATGGCATGAGAATTTGAAGGGGAGAGATGTTGATGGTGTGTGGGAGATTGTCAAAGAGTGTTTAAGGAAAGCAGTATCAGACTGTATTCCCAGAGTCAGGAGAAGAAATCAAGTAGGAGTAAGATGGATGAATAGTATTATTAAGCAGGAGTTGCAGATAAAGAAAAGGTTGTGGAGGCAGTATAAAGAAAAAGATGATGAGCATACCCATGAGCAGTACAAGGTACGGGCAAAGAGGGTGACCTGCATGGTAAGGATGACAGAAATTGATGGGGTCCAAAAGAAATCCCAAGGAGTTCTTTTGTGCTATGTGGCAAGTAAAAGGAGGAATAACTATGGAAGGATGACTTTAAAAAAGTGTCGATGGTAAGGAAGTTACAGAAACAAATCAAATAGTTGAGTTACTTAGTAATCATTTTGCAAAAGTGTACCATCTTTGTTATGATATTGCAGTGCTGAATGTGTCACTGACTGACGAGATTCTAGAGATAGAAGAAATTACAGAACCTTAATGCTAATACTGGGTTAGATTACATATAAGCCCATGTGTTATGAGAATGTGCAACAGAATTAGTACCTCCTCAACTAGGCTGGTAAACCTCAGTTCTGGTAAAGTTCCAATAGAGTGGAAAAAGAGAATAATTTTACTACAGAAGGAGAGACTCCAAGACAGAAGTAGCAAATTATAAGCAAATCAGTATATCAGGAGTGGTGGTTAAGGTTTGGAGAAATTGATAAAAATTAGAATTCAAGAGTGATAGACAGAAATATCATACTTTATAAGGGGCAACATGGTTTTGTGAAGAGTAGGTCTTGCATTAGCAACTTACTTTCTATAATAAAGTAACAGTGAAGTTGGACAAAGGAAATCCTTACTAGGTGATACTGCTGGACTTTGCAACATTTGACAGGATTTCACACAGGAACTCTATTGTATAAATTGGAGGAAATGGATATGGATCCGAAGCTGGTGATTTGGATTAGAAGGTGGCTGATGGACAGATATCAAAGAGTGGTTTATGGAGGAGCTGAGTCCAGGAGAAGGCAGGTGACAAGTTGTGTACCTCAGGGCTTGGTCCTTTGTTCTTTAATTTGTACATTAATGATATTGGAAATAATATGAAAGAAAATATCCACTTGTTTGCTCATGATGCAAATTTGGAAAGAGCAAAAGTCAATTCAAATGATGTAGATATCTTGCAGTATGACATAAATAGGCTGGCAGTATGGGCTAAGATAAATAGCTGTCAGTTTAATGTGGTAAGGTGATGCACTTCAGGAGGATGAGATCACATGCTGTGTACTATATTAATGGAACTGAACTGCAAGAAGTTGATGAGGCATGGGACTTGGGGGTTATTGTGGACAGAAAACTTAAGTTTAGAGGGAAGGCATATTGCAAAGGTTGCCAAAACATCACATGAAATTACATGGTTATTGAAGAATACACTGACAAGCAGGAATAGAGAAGTTATTGTTCCACCTTATAAGGCATTAATAAGACTACATTTGGACTATTGCACACAGATCTGGTCAAATGAATTTCTTGATGATGAAGAAATGGTGGATATGATCCAGAGGCGAGTTACAAGGATTGTTGCAGTCTGTGGAATATTTCCTATGAGGAAGATTGAAGATCTTGAGCTCATAAAACTAGCTGATAGACATAGGAGAGGAGATAGAGGCATATAAATTATTAAAGAGGTTTTATAGGATTGATACTCATGACTTTTTTCTGAACCATGCAGGAAGGGAGAAAACAAGGGGTCATCCCTAGAGATTGTGTAAGAATGTGGTTAACACGGATGTTAGGACTAGATTTTTGCTTGGGAGGGGGGGGGTGAATGTGTGGAATGTGTTGCCAGTGTGAATGCTTCTTCTCTTAATGAATTTAAGAAGTATGATAGGTATTGTGTGAATAATGGTTAGTGTGTCAATGTAGAGTCTCCCATAGATGAGTCTTTGACTCCATGAGGTCTTGGGATAATAATAATAATGTAGAGTCTCCCATGATGAGTCTTCTGACTGCGTAGAGACATCATAATAATAATAATAATAATTAAAACTAAACAATAACAATGAATCTAAAAATTAATGGCTTCCTTGGGTCTGTGTTGCATAGCTTTTCATATGATGGTGATAAATTAGAAATTGACACTATTAGTTCTCTTTCTGTATTTAACTGAGATCTATATTTTGTTTTTAAGGCAGTCACTGCAGAAAACCCTATTTCACAAAGATAACATGTTGGAAAATTCCAAAAGTGCATGAAATGCTTTTGACTTTAGTGCAGAAAATTCATCAGCAACACTTGCCCAAAATTCAAATAGCAGTGGAAGGTAAGATAGTGCCATTGCATAAGGGCGGTAGCAGACTGGAAGTGTCTAATTATAGGCCAGTTTCTGTGTCATCAGTAGTTAGTAAGATCTTGGAGAAAGTAGTGACGGACTGTATACAGCATTGGGCAGATGAGGGTAATCTTATCTGTGAGAGTCAACATGGATTTGTGAAGGGGTGATCTTGTTTTAGCAATATGCTAGCCTTTTATGATAAAGTTACAAGAGCATTAGATGAGGGGAAAGGCATATACTGCCATTTTTCTAGACTTAGCAAAGGCATTTGACAGGGTGCCACATGATAAGCTGATATTCAAGTTGCAGCACATAGGTCTGGATGTCAGATTGGTCAACTGGATTCAGGATTGGCTGTCCAATAGGTATCAGAGAGTTGTGTATGGTGGAGCAATATCAGAGGCAGAAAGTTATGAGTGGGGTTCCACAGGGCTCAGTACTGGGACCTATATTGTTTCACCTTTATATCAGTGACATTGTCTGTGGATTGCAAGAGGATATTCGGTTGTTTGCGGATGATGCGAAGGTGGGAAGGATTATTAGTAATAGTGCAGGTGAGGTAGCCCTGCAAGAGGATTTGAATAAGCTAGATAGGTGGGCAAATGAATGGAGGTAGCAGTTTAATGCAGCAAAATGTAAGGTCTTGAGGTTTGGGACACTGCATACTCTATGGGAGGAGTTAAACTAGAGGAAGTAGGAGAGGCAAGATATCTGGGTTTGATGATTGATAGAAACCTGAAATTTAGGGGACATATTGCAACGGTAGTGAAGGTAATGCAGAGGATTGCTGCAATAATGAGTAGGACACTGACCTGCAGAGATAAAATGGTTATCATTCTGTTGTATAAGACTCTGATCAGACCACACTTAGACTATTGTTCTCAGACCTGGTCCCCAGAATTTGAAGGGAATAAATTAACTATATAAAATCGTCCAATATTTTGAACAATTCAGGTGCTGTGGCTCTTCTTTCTATTGGTTTACAAAACAATAACTCTTCAACTGCTGATAATCCATCGCAAAATCGAACATACGCAATTAAATGACAATTCTTGTTATTATCTGTTCCTTTGTCCAGCTGAACTGAGAATAATTGGTCACAAAGCTTTGACAAAAGTTGTTGCTGCATATCTTCACATATATCACCAATTTGCCTAGCAGCAGTATCGTTTGATACAGGTATACACTGTAATTGTTTAGTAAAACTTTCTTCAAGCATAGTTTCCACAATATCAATCGCAGCTGGCAGAATTAGGTCTTCTCCATGGTGTGGGGCTTTTTGCACTTAGCTGTTTTATATGCAACTTTGTAAGAAGCTAGTAAAGCTTTCATTTACAGACAAAGCTTTTTTTAATGCTAGATTTTTGCTTTTCAAAACATTTAAATTTGGCAGCAAAGACCTCTCAAAGTTTGTTAACATACTCCTTATGAAGTGTTTCCAAATATCTTTTAAGTTTATTCAGTTGCATGCTATCAGCCACCAAAATTTTCGAACAAATAACACACAGTAGTCTTTCTTTATCATTTACTACAGTCTTTTGTAAAACCGAAATATAAATATTCTGCTGCACACTTTCTTGATTTTACTTTTGGAGTGATATTTTGTGAACCTGAATTTGTTGAGGTCGATGCTTCACTGTCATCAGATGCCGGCTTACATCTGATTAAAAATTTATCCATTTTTCTACACTAGAATACATTGTATACTGTGTTGTGAATAGGAGTAAAATAACGCCAACCATCGACTTCTTGCTGTTGGTCGCTGTTACTGCCATCTTGCCATTTCAAGCCTTATTTATCTCGCAGAAACATTTCCAGAACATCCGAGACTGCCCGTGATGAAATTGCGAATGTTTCTGAAAGGCCGATAAAATTCAATGGTCTGTGCAGTGATGCCAGATCTACACAATTTTTGAAAGATTGGATGACGTATTTAAATTTGTATGAATATGTAAAAATTTTAATTAATTCCTAGTGGGTTTTTTTTGTTTTTGTTTTGCTAACTTTTATGGGTTTTGTTAGTGTCTCAATGCAAGAATTGCAGGGGGGAGGGGCACCACAAAAACTAATATTAAAAAATGGGGCACACATGAAAGAAGGTTGAGAAACACTGTTATGCAGAGATAATATATGGTGGTGGAATTACTTTGGAGGATATAGTGGATATATTAAGTGAAGAATCCACGAAGGTGCTTCATCTTATGAATATGACATCATACAGAGCTGAGTGCAATGGTAAGAATAGATAAGGTGTTATGGTGAGTGTACAGCAGAGATATTCTGAATACCACTCTGAAAATTCTGGAAGTCAGAAGTCATTTTGTCCTCTTTGACTTACCATCTTTGAAGCTCTATTTCATCATCAAAGGGGATGTACCCTAAGGGAGTATATAAACTATCTTCCTGTATCTAGTTCAATTCTAACTGTTTACTTAGTTAAAGTAGACAGTATTTTTTGAAACGTTTTGAACAGCGTTCCTCATGGAATCTTGTCAATGCCTTTTCCAGATCAATAAAACTAAATACAAATCCTCGTTGTATTGCCAAGATTTCTCAATTGTTTGTCTTAAACTGAAAATCCAATCCTGACGACCTCTGTTTGGCCTGAATCCAGCTTGTTCTTCATCAAGCTTCCCTTCCACAATTGTTTATAACTGTTTCTTTCTCAAGTACATTTTCATAAATCTTACCAGAAACACTCCATAGGGAAATACCTCTGTAATTCTTGTTTTATTTCCCTTTTTATAGATGGGTACTGTGAGAGCTCTGCTTTAATCATCCGGAATACATCTGGAAAATTGACGGTCTGGTTGGCCAAGCGGTTAGCGTATCCGCTCTCCCACCAAAAGGCTGTGGGTTCGAATCCCACCGTGGGCATGGATGTTTGTGATTATCTGTGGAAATACTAGTGGTGGTGGCGGATTATTGAGCGGTGAAGACAGAGAGATGTAGAGTAGGTGTCCTCCCTAGATGAGTCTTTCGACTCCCTGGAGGTGTCATGTAATAATAATAATACAACCTTCTAACCAGGCCTTCTGAATTATCCAACGCAGCCACTACAAAACTGTTATACTTCCAAAATTGAGAATTTCTGGTCAAATTTTAGCTGGTCCAGCTGCATTTCAGGTTTTTGATTACTTTTTCTACTTCACATATGGATATGTATTCCTGTTGGGAGTTTTCTACCACTGTGCTGCACTGCTTGTTTCGTTTAGCAGTCTTTCAAAGTAATTCCTCTTAACATCTAGAACATCTTCATATTCAGTTTTCATGTCACCTTTATTATCTCTGATTCCTTTTACATCAGAATTTCTAAGCTTTTTCAATAGTCTCCAGAATAGTTTTCTATTTTCTTGCTAAGTCTTTCTCTGACTTTTGTATATCTAATTTTACACAGTGTTTTACTTTCTTAAATTTTTCTGTGTATTCAAGCACAACTGACTTACTTGCCAAGAACTTTTGATATTCTTTCTTCTTTTCCTTGATTGTCTCTTTAACTTCCTGAGTCCACCATGGATTTCTTATTTTTCTATCCTTATAGAAAAATAAGAAATCAGATAACCTCACCACTTGCCTGTCTGGCTGAATCAATCAATGTTTTTAGAGTTTGCCAGTGAAACTCCCAGTGGTTCTTGTTTTCAAACTGTTTCATTTTTTCTTTAATGATGTTTGTGTATGAGTCCTCTGAGAGCTGTTCAACTTTAATTCATTTCAAAACTTATTACACACCCTTCTTTTCAATATGAAATTGAATTTTATCCTGCTCAACACTAAATGGTGATCACTTCCTATTTCAAATCCTCTGTGTATATATATATATATGTATATATATATATACTTGTGTCCTGAACCAGTGTGAAAAACATCACTATCAACAATAACATAGTCGATGAGACTTCTTATTTCTTGCATCTTCTCTCCATGTGAATTTATGCACATTTTTTTTTTGTTGGAATATGGTTGTAGATAATCCATGTCTTGAACAGAAATCTAGCATTTACTATTAATATTAGCTTGTTGCTTGTCTCCAAATTTTCCCAAAACATTTCTATATGTTTTGTAATCATTTCCTACTCTGCTGTTTAGATCTCTAACGAGGACCAAATTTTCCTTTTTCATTGAACCTTCTTTAACGCTTTAAAAAATTCCTCCATTTCTTCCTTATTACAACACTGTCTGTGGCAGAAATAAGTCTCATTGGCCAGTTCCCCATTTTGATATTTGCCCACATCGCTCTACTTGATATTGCCTGCCATTCAAGAAAATTATCCTCATATTTAGTGTTGAATACTATAGCTACTCTTTCTTTTCCAAGATTGCTATTGCCTGAATATTACATTTGGATTTGTCGCTTAGTAAGATCTCACCTGGTTTTGTCTTCTTTGTTTTAGTCATTCCTATTATGTTGATCTGTTGCTTATACAATTCTTCTGCTGGTTCCTTGTTTTTCCATTGATACTTCTTATGTTGATAGTACCAATCTTGAACTCTGCTCATGTTGTGTTGGAATGTGTTCCAGTAGCTGACTTTGTACTGTTCAACCTGGTTCCTGATGAAAACATGACTTGTTTAACCAGGTGACATCCCAGCCGGCATGAAATTCTGTCATGTTGTACCATCATTTTACATTGTGATTTAAGCCATTAAGAGAGTACAGTTTGGTTGGCTAAATCTCAAATTGCCAGCCCGTCCTCATTCGTTCAGTATCCAGGTAGATACCTAATAGGTGTACCATGAGAATGTGAGGATTGGACATTTGGTCAGAAGCCCTGATCTCCACATCCCTGAAAATTCTACATGGAGGTCTCCTCCCAGTTATACTGCTTTGACCCTTAAGCACCCCTTTCATTCATTCCAAATTTATTTCCAAACAGCAAAGTCATCTTTCTGGATGATCTCAATGTTCATAATTTTAATTGGTTCTCCTTTTGAAATTTCACTGACCAAGCTAGAAGAGAGGCAGAAATGTTTTCTTTAAGCATTGACTTAAAACAGATTATTCATCTCCCTGCTACAATACCTGATGATCCTCTTCACTCTCCCAACACTGGATCTCTTTTTAGTTGGTTTTCTTCAGGTCTGCTATTCGTGTGTGACCCTTCTGGTAATTCAGATCACAATCTCATCCAAGTTTTATCTCTGGTGGATTGTCCTTCCTTAAGGCAATCACAACATCGTATACTCTGGCATTACAACAATACCAAGTGGGAGGACTTACAGTGATTTTTACTTATCCATGGTTAAACTACTGTTTTCATTCTTCATATCCAGAGAGCTATTGTGATCTTGTTACAGAAATAATCCATATTGGAACGGAAACTTTCATTCCTCACTGTTCAAATTTTTCACCTCATATCTAAACCATGGTCTCCAAGAGAAGCAAACAGCCTATGATAAATGTTTCGAGACCAAAACAAAACACCAGCTTCCTTGCCACCCTACATAGTTGCCTGTACCACTTGTAAAACCATCGTTAAAAGGGCAAAGTCTAAATTCAGTAAGGATAAATGTAGAAAACTTGCTGCTTGTGCCACTAGCAGCCATGCCCTCTGGTCCCCTGCCAAAGCTGTTGGACATGATGTTTGTCTGTCTGTGCTACACTCACACATGATTATCTTCTGTTTTAAACAACAAATTACTCGATAACCACAGTAATTAACTTTAATGAAATGAAAGTACAGATATTTCATACTGAAAATAACAGTACATCATATAAATATTCAATGCATAGAAACAAGCAAATCTGGTCTGGCACAACATAGTATTGACACTAAACACAGTATACAGTGGGATGAAACTCATCTTCTCTATAGAAGCAATTTTAAATATGAACGCCTTTTCAAAGAAAGTTGCAAAGCCCTTTTACATCAGCCAAATCTGAATCAGAGTGATCATATCTTTCTCTCTCTCTCCCCCAAAAGTTTGAGAGATTCTCATTTTATGTAACCATCAAAAATGGTTTTAATAATATTATATATGAATGTATTAATTTTTAGCATGCGGCAACAGATTTTAATTGGTAAACCAATTGTTTTATGTATCTTGTATTTCCATTTCTTCGATTTGCTTGGTTCTATGCACTGATGATGTACTGTTATTTTCAGTATGAAATATCTGTATACTTTCATTTCATTAAAGTCAATTACTATGGTTATCATGTAATTTGTTGTTTATAGTCATGCCACAGGTAAAGATTAATCTTCTGCTTTATCATGCACAGCATACACGATTATCTTCTGTTTTATGATATGCAGCATATGCATTTTTCTTCTGTTTTATATTCTATGGCATTGTAGAGTACAGATTACAAAATAGTTTGTATACATTTTGGTGCACAGTGAATTAATGTTGTAAGGACTACTAAAAAAAGTGAAAGTTTTATTAATATTAGTAATTAAACAAATGAAAATTGTTATCTAAACATAGAGCCGATTCGATATCTTTCTCAGTTAAAAAAAGCAAAAAATCACTTACCATTGAAGAAAAATTGGAAAGGATTTGACGGTTTCTTGAATCAGGTGACCATCATTCTTAAAAAAAAATTTGCACATTTGACGTCCGTAGATGCCGTACCTCACATGGTTTTGGCAATGATGTCTTCTGCTAGAATAAGTGGTAGGGTCGCAGATTCCCTTTCAATACAAAGTTTGTAGGACAATCACAAGCATCCATGCCCACGCTTGGATTCAAACCCACAGCCTCTTGGCTAGAGAGAGCGGACATGCTAACCACTCTGTCAGCCAGGCTGGTGACCATCATTCTGATGTGTGTAAATCATCAAAATTAATGCCTTCTACAGTTTCAATAATAGTAACCAATTCAGATAAAATAATGCATTCACATGCAGGAAATGTTAATGAAAAAGTGTCAAGAACATCATATTCAAGGAATGAAGTAACGGAAAAATGAGTAGTGCTGTAGATTGATATCAGTCAACTTGCTAAAGAGAACAGTGAGGAGGATGAAGAAGCACAGGAAATGGTATCACTCAGGGCACCACATAGACACTTAAAGAAACTTCGTTAAAAATTGCAAAAAAACATGAATTACATAAACATGCAAATTTAAATGAGATTGGTTCCTTCAGTATGAAAACAGTCCTCTACAATATTAACTTGTAGAGGTCTGTTTTCATACTGAAGGAACCAATCTCATTTAAATACATTATAAGTTGACCTCGATTTACAAATAATTCACTTTAGGAACAGTGGGCTGAGAACTTTAAACCTCTTTGTAAAATGAGCTCTTCCTGTGTATATATTTCATCCTGTGATTTAAAAGGTTGAAGCCCGTTTAGTCCATACCTGAATAAAGGTTGGAAAACCTTCATTAAAATATAATCTAGTAGATGAGAAGAAGAAAAACATATCATTTTCCAATACTGTGTATGTATATATTGCATTTTAGTCTGTATTTTATATCTTAAAATATTTAACTTTAATGCTTTCATTAAATTCCTTAGAGAATTTTTAACATATTGAATTCAAAAATGATTCTTTTTGTACAGAAACCCCACTCCCTGCCCCATGCTTCTCTAACTGTGCATGCACATATGTATGTGCACACACACATGCCACATTTTTTCTTCAACTTTCCATGCACACTTTTTCATTTGCTTTGATACCTATTTCCCATGTTTCAAATGAAGTACAGGTAACCCTCATATAACGTGGTATTTGTACAACGAGGTTTCGATATAATGCGGTCTACAAATTGTAATAACCCTCGTATAACGCAGTACTTATACAACGCAGTTTTGATAAAAACACGGTCTACAAATTGTACTAATCCTTTATCTTTTCTTCTTTTTTTTTTTTTTTTTTACCGCGCGACTTAAAAATCAAATTTTATCTTTGTTAAATTTGCATCTGCCCGTATCGCGCATGTAGTTATAAGTAGCGAATTTATCTTCGTTTTCTGCAGGAAAGCCATTAAAATTATAAGTGTGTTAATCTCAAGCTGAGCAATTTTTTTTTTTTCTGGTGAGTTACATACGATATGTAATGCTTTTTTATGTACAAATTTTATTTTAATAGTTATGGCCACTTAGAGAGCTTTTGCGATATGGTTGAAAATGTAATTAGTGAATTAATTGATGAGGAAATAGATTTAAATTAAAAGGAACTGGTGCAATTAACAGATGATGTCAAACCAAATGGTGCGGGAAGTTCTGCCGAAGATTCTGATTGTGTTGAATACGTTAAAGAATTCACTTTAAAGAAATTAGCAGAAGAATTGGACTTGGCAAGAAAGTTAGGAAGTTATTTTACAGATAATGATCTCTTAATGGAGCACTCCGCAAAATTTACGAGATTATTGGATATTTGTTTAGCTCCATATTATGAACTTAATAAAAAAATTGCAGCATAGTGGTAAGCAAGGTTTTTATTACTGACTTCTTGATGGCTAAACCAGCCGAAGTATGCAATGAGAATTATACAAATGATGTAAAAGAGATTTCAAGTGGTGATGACGTCTGGCCACTTGTAAATAAAGAACATCTATGAAATCTTCGTTTTGAAGACAATGATGACGATTAAATTATGCACTTTATTTTATTTTGCCTAAAACAGTTTTGCATTATAAGCAATGAAGTTTACATACAATTTATATTTTTATATAAGTTTATACTCTGTATTTTGTTTCATAGTTTATGTTTTCTTAACTTACATGAATTACCTGAATTAAATAAAAACATTTTTGTTGGACATGTCATTGTTGTTTATATAATCTAAAAAAAAAAAAAACGATTTGGGAACATAACCCTACCTTTTCTATGTGATCTGAGTCTCACATAACGCGATTTATATAACGCGGCATTTCTATGGAACCTAACATCCACGTTATACGAGGGTTACCTGTATTGCCATATTTTAACTGAAACCTGCTTCAGAAACCAGTAATTTATGTTGAGTGTTCATTTGAGATATTTATTTTAGGTGTTGTATATCTGAAATAGCAAATTACAGGTATATTATTATATATATATTATAGTAAGGTTTATAGAGAGAGTATAGTTGTAAGGCCAGAAATGAAAAGACCCCATGGCCCCCAAGTGAACTAATAGCATAAGGGTCATAAAATAAGAAGAGTTGGCTGATAAGGCCTTATAGGAAAGATTAAAGTAAGTGGATCTTCCTCAAAGTAGAAGAAGGAGAGGATAGATCCAGCTAGGGGTCCATGGGAGTGCCGCTTCCCTTACAATCAAGATGATTGCCCCTTATGGCTCTGTTGGTCCACGAGTCCTTATTCAGTATATTCGGACCACCCCATCATTGGCTTCCCTATCCACCACCCAGGGGACGCACTCTCTAAGGGTTACAGTTTATGAGAAAAACTGCAAAGTATACCCTATTTGATCACAAAAGAAATGAAGATATCATGAAAGAATTAAACCAAGAACCAGTAATAGAAAAAATTAAAAAATATAAACATAAATGGATGGAACACGTTCAGAGAATGAAAACAGAAAGATTATCAAAACAAGCCTTAAAGTACAAGCCATTAGGAAAAAGAAAACCAGGACGTCCTCTTAAATGATTCAACGATGACTTCTAAGGCTGGAACAGGCCATGCTAGGCCTAAATCTTTGATATGCATGATGATGATGATGATATATATATATATATATATCAAAATTTCATGAAAATCCTTTCCTACAATATACCTTTGAAATTTGTTTGTGTAAGAAATATTAATTTTCCATTGACTGCATATGAAGCATATGTTCATAATATATTTTTTAATTCATTTCATCTATATTACATATTTTTCATTTACAAGTACTCTTCATTTGCAGAGAATGGAGAAAATGTTTTACAGAAGTTGTCTGCATGTGTCTTGACTTAATTGTGAGTAATTATTATATATCCATAGAATGTTAAATGTTAAATTCTGTTAATAGCCTTTGTTAAATAGTTAAGAATGTACACATTTACAAAGTGAACATAAACAATGTTACTATTGAAACAAACAGTAACATTGTTTGTTATGTTCTGAATAGATAGTTTAGAAATATTTTTTGTTTTCTGTTATCATTCCTTGGGCATGGAACCAAGCCCAAAGACCATCACATGAAGTCAATACTTACTCTATGCACACAATATCTGTCACACTTCTCCTTGAGCACACATTCAATGTTCTCCAACTAAAAAATATGTTCCTGGCGCCTTTACTAACAACACTCACTTTTGATTTCCTGGGATAACCACTTTTTTTTTCACACTGGCCAAGTACTGAATTATTCCTCTACATTGATTCTATAAAACTCTGTTAGGAACTTATACAAATTTACAATACTTGGAAAGAAGTCAGCGGACTTCTTTCCAAGTATTGTAATGGGTCATGTGCTTGTAGCTAGTATAAATTAGAAGAATGTGATGCTCCCAAGTCAGTGCAACTGTATTGGAGTGAATTAGCTACAAGAAGAGAACTGACAGAGTTTGGAAGAAGCATTGTGTTTGGATGTTATATTATTGCAGGCCTATCTGTTCAGTAAATTGTTGACAAATTTGGACAACCCAGTTCAATCAGTGATACCATACTCAGGTGGAAGTGCAGTCAGTCAACTGCATGTGCTACACACAGTGGACGACCCACCACACTCTCCGAAAACACGTAGGGTGCTACAAAGGAAAAGTATGCAAAAACTGTTTGATGTTTGTCAGCCAACACATAAGTGGAGAGTTCCAGGCATTGACTGGAACACCAATCTGCACAAAAACATTCAGAACCGAGGCTCACGACGTGGATTTCCATGGTAGGACTGCAATATGCAAGCCCCACATTACCCAAACCAACATGCAGCGGTGTCGTCAGTGGCATAAAGAACATGTACAGTGGGACATGGACACTTGGAAAGCTATGTTATGGAGCAGCAAAATGTGTGGGTGGCTGATGCCAATGAACATCTCTAACCAGAGTGCATACCCTCAACTAAGAAATTTGAAGCTGGCAGTGTGATTGGTATAGTCATTCTTCCTGGTTTGGCCTCTGACCTCTGTGGCACCATGAACATTGACCTCCGAAAGGTATCTGAACATTTTGGACAACTCAATGCTTCTTACTACTTTGTAGCTTTTCTATAGAATTGACCATTGTTTCTTTCAGAAAGGCAATGTACCATGTCATAAGGATGCTTCTGTAACTGCATGGTTTGTGAGCATGAATGTCACCACAGTTGACTGGCCTTCACAGAGCCCTGATATAAACCTTTATGAACATCTATGGGATGAACTGGAGCATCAGATAAAGTCAAGGGATGTCCATGCCACAACAGTCCAGGACCTCGTTACATGCCCTCGGGAAGAATGGTCCAAAATTCCCATTGATTGTTTTCATACACTTGTGGAGAGTATGCCATCTAGGATTACTGCAGCCATCACAGCGAAAGGAGGTCCTACATTTAATTAAGGTGGGTGCTGTGGCTGTTTTTTCACACTATGGTGTCTGTTGACTTATTTCTAAGCTTTATATATATATATATATATATATATATATATATATATACACACACACACCGTATTTCCGGTGTATAAGATGCACTTTTTTACCTTAAAAAATCATCTTAAAAATGGGGTGCATCTTATATAATGGCGGTAAAGATTGTTTCCTCTTTTCAAAGTCATACGCACTCCCTTTTATGTTCCAAGATCTTTGTAGGCGGTTAATGGTGCAATCAAATTGATGCGTGACCTTCACGTGACTTCTAGCGCGTCATTGGCTAAGAACGGGAAGCCCTTATTCAAGTTTCATAATATTTTATCCGAGTAACCAGTTACCGATGTTTATCAGTATTGAGTTGACGTGTTGAGATATTTTGTGTTCAGTTTGATATTTCCCCATAGATTTTAGTGATGGAAAAAAACAGGCGACATTCATATACTTCAAGTTACAAATTGCAGGTTGTAAAATATGCGGAAGAACACAGGAATAGGGAAGCTGAAAGACATTTTGGACCTCCGCCTACAGAAAAAATGATTAGAACTTGGCATGGTCAGAAGGAGATTTTGTACAATTTGCGTAAAGAAAAGCGCACGGAACACGGAAAAATTGCGAAGTGGCCAGAACTAGAGACTGAAGTTTTGAAATGGGTGCAAGAAAATTGGCAAAATGGCATTGCCATTTCAACAAAAATGATTTGTACACATGCAGTCGAAGTAGCCTGTGAGCATAACATTGAAGATTTTAAAGGTGGTGCGTCATGGTGTTACCGTTTCAAGAAATGCAGTGGACTTTATATGCATACAAAAACAAAAATCAGTTAAAAAATGCCAAAAGAATATGAAGACAAAATTATTTCTATATTATAAGAAATTAATGATGATAGAGAAGAGTCAGATGACAGTGACATGGATTTTGCAGGTTTCTGAAAGGTCAGTTTACTATTAAAAATTACTATTATTTTATCCATTTTTTTTTTTTTTTAAATCAAACTTTAACGTTTAGGTTTTTTCCAGAAAATTGTATTAAATTTCTTGAGTGTGTCTTATACACCGGAAAATACGGTATGTGTGTGTATGTGTATATATATATGTGTGTGTGTATATATATATATATATGTGTATGTATATATATATATGTGTGTGTGTGTGTGTATATATATATATATATATCCCCTAATTTCTGCCTAAAGCCTTCTTTCTGTAACCCACATATTCTGAAAGTTAGGTGATTTTTGCCACCTTGGTTATGTGCTTACTTGCCTACTTTCTTGTCCCCAAGAAATCTAAATGACCAAATCTGGATCCATGGTGTTCATGAATCCAGAGGTGACCATATCAGAGTCTTTTAAACTGAGATGATAACTTCCTTATTTCTGTTTGTCCTCATAGAATTACCTAGTCATTGTTTAGTAGCTACATAAATCTCTGAGCTACTTTGGCCACTTTTGCAATATTCTCCTCTAAAAACTTCAGCTCCCTATCCATCAACATTCAGCAATTTCTTGGGGTCCATTTCCTTCAAAATAATACATAACTTCTAATATTTTCATTGTAAAATGCATAAATTTGCATCTTCCACATTGGTAGTCGTCATCTATAGCTCTTACTATCCAACTTAAACAGTTAATAAACTTGAGTATATTAACTGTTTCTCTATACTTTTACATCATAAGCAAACAACTGAATATTTACCTTCAAATTTCCTATCATTAACAATTTCATGCTTTAGCCAAAAAGAATCATCTTGTACTGTACTTGACCTTGTGCATGACTGAATAATTTGCCTCCTACTTCTTGTTTGCATATCAGTTGGCATGCCACAAATTGTGCTGTATGTGCTTCATTTGAAACTATAAAACTCTTGGTGGTGGTGGTGTATGTGTGTGTGGGGGGGGGGGGGGGGGATTGAGGGAGTTGTTTGTTTTAGGATGTATTAGAACCAATAACTGAAGTGAATATTTTGTTGGTATATTTCAGTTACTGAAAGGTGCAAATATGTGAACCAACATTGAGACATTAACCATGTAAGAATGATTGGCACATATGGGGGAGTTAAAAAATAGATTCGAATAGAAATACTTTCATTAGAAGCAAATGAATTACTAATAATGTGCAGTTGTGATATTATGCATGTGTCCAGTAAGTTGCCAGAACAAATTACATGTTATCATATAATTCAAGACATGTTCACAGTTATAACAGAAATAATTTAAAAAAAAAAAAAAACTTATGAGGAGAGAGAGAGAGAGAGGAAGATTTGTTTGTAAAATATAAATAAATAACCAATAGAAAAAACAATACTCGTCATATTGGTAGCTGAATAAATGGGTTCTTGTAGAAATGCTTCTATGTTGGCTGTACATGATTATTAAATTACTTAAGGAATTCACAATGTAAACTGGAATATAAATTAAAATAAACTTTAATATATACTTCCTATATTTCGGCAACATCACATTGCCATCTTCATGGGAACTTAAGACTAAGACACGTGTATGCAGGCACTAATACAGCAAATGAGGTCGAAGAGAGGAGACTACTGTTTTTCCTAAAGTCCTGATGGTGTCCCCTGGCAGGCTATTGGCCGTTGGGCTGATGTTCTCATATGTGTCTCCCAAATTTGGGGCAATCTCATGCATCCAAATTTATTGAGGTTTGGCACATTTTTTAGGGCTTAGACTGATTCTATAAATAGTCTTTCAAATTTAAACTTGCTGCGGTGTATTACTGTGGCTTTCTTCCAACGTATTCTGTGGTGAGTATCCAGAGCATAGAGCATGGTCTGCAAGCTCTGAGTGGCTGTACGGGTGAAACCGGATGTAGTCCTTGTGTTCTGAAATTTTGATAGTTGCTGTCCTGCCTGTTTTGCAAAAATAGGACAGCTTACAGCTGCAAGGGATCTGGTAAACACCAGTTAGGTCTAGGACAGTGTTTCTCAACGTAGGGCAATTTGAATATTTTGGGGGGCAATTAGAAAATGTACATGTACATATTTAAACATATTTATATTATACTTTTTCAGAATTTGGCTGACTATTATGCTAGGGGGGGCATCAAAATCTTTGAGACATTGAGATGGGGCATGATCCAAAAAAGGTCGAGAAACACTGGTCTAGGGGTAGTGGTTGGTCTTTTGTGGGTAAGGGATGAAAATTTTCTATATGGTTTGTAACAAGAGGTCAGGTCATATTTTTTTTAGGATTTTGGTTATTTTTTCAGAGGTGCCCAGGATGTAGGGAATAGTGATTGATTTAAAGTAATCTTTATTTACTATACATGGGCTGTGGCTTACTGGTTTTAGTATTTTTGGGGGGTTGTAGCCATTGGCTAAGAACGTGTTAAGGATGTGATTTAGTTCAATAAGAACGTGTTAAGGATGTGATTTAGTTCAATAAGAACGTGTTAAGGATGTGATTTAGTTCAATAAGAACGTGTTAAGGATGTGATTTAGTTCAATGGTTAGGGCATTATCATTTGAACAGATTAATTTAGCCCTCTTATGTAGTGTCTTAATAACATCATATTGTTGTGGGGGGGGGGATTGTTGGTGAATTGTCTGTATGGGTGAGTTGTCTATAAACTGTGAAAACCAATGTTCCATCAGGCTGGCAGGTGATTAGTGTGTCTAGGAAAGGGAGGTTGTTGCTATCCTCTTTTTCCAAGATGAACTTGATTCTGGGGTTTGGTTGTTTAAGTGTTTTAAGAAGGAGAGGAGTGTATCTGAGCCATGTGGCCAAATAGCAAATTCATTATCAACATAGCGAAGCCATATGGTAGGTTTTTGTGGGGTAGAGTTTAAGGCTTTCCCTTCAAAAGTCTCCATAAAGAAGTTGGCCAGGAGTGGTGAACCCATGGCTGTCCCCTCTATCTATTTGTAGAATTTTCCCTGCCAAACGAAATAGCCTGAGTTCATTGTGAACTGAAATAGAGCTGAGATATCTGGAGGGAATTTGGCTTGGATGAGCTCTAAAATTTCCTTGAGTGGGACATTTGTGAATAGGAAGGAGACATCAAAACTGACTATTATGTCAGTATGTTGGAGTGTAAGGTTTTCTATACTGGCTTTGAAGTGGGCTGAGTTTTTTATGTGTGATGGTATGTTGCCAGTATAGTGTGTGAGCTCTTTGGTGAATAAATGGTTAAAGATGAATAGGGAAGGACATATGCATGAAACTAATAAAGTTGATCAGATGATTTATCTAGGTGGGGCATGAGTTGCACATGCATTAATGGAGTGCTGATAAGAAAATCATCCTGTACAGTTAGTTGTGCTTATTTATATTTATGTCTATTTTGTTGTTTTTGTTTTCTAAAGAAGAATTTTCTTTTATTCAGTGATTGTTATTATCATTGTACTCTTTTTTTTATATATATAATAATAAATCCCAGATATGTTAACATTTTCTTGGAGATAAATGCAGTCCATTCCCTAAACATAGGATTTATTTTTATTCACAAGAATAAATTGATTTTTTTCTCATTGTGTCTATTGATGTGCCTACCTGATACCATAAAGGGACATGTTGAACAAGTCAAGCAAGTTCCCGCCTTGCACAACAGGCACAGTCCAGCAGGGATGTATTAACGTGCAAATCAAATAGCATAGTTCAAGTACAGCTCTTCAGCACAAAACTAATTGCCTACCCTCTCCTGGATTCTACTTCTTGATAAACTGTTTAAATGTCTATCCATCAGCCATACTTATTATCATATTTCCTGATTCCTTCTGTATTTGCTTCAGTTTGTATAACAGAGTTCATACAATATTCTGCCAAATGCCTTGCATTATCCTATCATAGTCTTGTATTTTTCTACCTCTGTCTTGGAACCTCCTTTATGCAATGGAACTATTTTGTCCTCTTTCCACTCCTTTTGGACTTTACCAGAACTTACATTAAACACGTCGGTTAGAGTCAGTGTCATTTCTCTTGCATGTTCTCATGTGTGGGCTATTATCCCATCTGATCTCCTGGTTGTATTTAGATTCTGCAATTTCTTAAGCACATCCAGTTCATCTACCTCTCTTCCCACATCAGTTCCTCTCACACTACCATTGTAGCATCTCCACTTGCTGACACTCCCTTGCAAAGTAATCATTTAGTAATTTTATTTCATTTGCTTCTCTCACATCTCTACCATTATCTTTCAATAGTTATTGTTGTGTTCCATTCTTGTTTAAATATATATTTCCCTTATACTTTACTTTCCTTTATATATCTTATCCCTTTTCTCTGCGTATCGTCACTTTCATACTAGAAATCTAAGCTCTTGCTCCTCTTAGTATCCTAAAACATTTATTTTTTTAGAGCTGTGCCATTTAGGACATTTAGTTTATAAAGAAATTTAAAACAAGAAGCAATTCCTAAATAAGTCTAGAAGTGAAATAATCATGCAGTCGTAACCTTGATCTCGTATCTTACCCCCCCCCCTGCAGCTAGGTTCATACGTTATTACAAGCAGTGCATTGAATGGCAATTTCAGACAACTGATTATTTGATAAGCAAAAGTTTATTAAACTCATAAACACTAATTTCTTCTTATAATCAAATTATGCATTCCTTACCATGATGGTCATCCTTCTTTGCTTTGCACTCTTCATCAGCATGATGATCACTTTTTTCCTTATATACCCTCCACAAAAGTTTCTATTCTTTGCAGCTCTTCTTACTGATTTTACTTGCCCATCTGACACTAGGTCTACAGTCAGATACTGCTCTCTCAAAACCTCCCTTGACCATCTGCACTACTGACATCATTCTTTTATTATCATCAGATCTCCGTGGAGTCGAGAGACTCATTATTGTGAGAGGTTCCACTCTCACACATGCACAGCTCATCACATTCACTATGCTTTCAGGTAGTGCATTCCAATTACCCACCACTTTCCATGAAAAAAATCTACTTCCCCCCCCCCTCCTTACACAGCTTCAGGGATGACTTGTTCTCCCACTGTTTCCAGCCATTCTAGTGCATTCCAATTACCCACCACTTTCCATGCAAAAAATCTACTCCTCACCCTCCTCCTTACACAGCTTCAGGGAAGACTTGTTCTCCCACTGTTTCCAGCCATTCTGTGAAAAATCTCATCCACATTAATCTGGCAATTACTCACCAAATTAATGTGGATGAGACCCTTACCAACTTATATGTTTTATCATGTCCCCCCACTTCCTTGCTATAAATTAAATATGCCAAGAAATGATATTCTTGATTTAATCCTTTTTATTCAAGTGTAAGCAAATAAAAATTTCTGTGTGAAGGAACATCACGACTAGGCTACTTGTATATAGAGGCTAATAACTTCACATTAATTGCCTTAGTATCCCATAATGTAATGCACATATCCTTACGGACATGTATAATGCTATTCAATGTGGGAAATACCACTACCCAAACCGATTTCAACCTTTATTGAGGTGAAAAAGTAAAGGGGTGCTCATCATAGGCCTAAAGTAGTTAATCTAGCAGTGCAAGAGAGCCTGATAGTATTAGGAGAAAGAAAAGACAGATAAATGGTATGAGAGACAGAGAAAAGAACTTGGCTCTTTTATATCATCATATAGCCAAAGGCTATCAGTTTTCCTTTTTCACCAATCTCATATAGATGAAGACTCAGTCATTGACTCTGCCAGATAGTTCCTAAGTAGGAACCAAGCAGTATTGATTTTCTTCCCATCCAATTCCTCATCCCATCAGGTTGCTGTAATTCTTTTTCTGAGTTTGTCATAATCACTCGCCTTCCTTCCACATATAACCTTTTCTCACAAATGACATGATGTGACTAGCCACCACCTATGTGAGCACTTCATGTTTGCTTTCACAAACTGTAGGAAAATTTGTTACTTCCTTTATAATAATATCTTCTTATGAGATAATCAAATCCAAGGCCCTCGATTTTCGTGTAGCCTCTGTTATATACTGCCTATGATAATTGTCCCTCAAAAACACAAGAAATTCATTCTCTTTGGTCCCTGAAATTGAAATCATCCATAATGATCACCCTTTTCTTATTAGCTAGATCCATTTGCCTAAACATTTCTTACTCACTGCCTTTGACATTACCAGATCTATAGCAATCTATACCACTTTCACTTCACACCATACTGCTTCAGACATTGTCACTCCTCTTCCTCCCTTTCTGCCTTGTCTGTGTTCATGAAAGACTACATATCCTTCCATCTCTATTTCTGTCAGAACATTATTCTTTTTCAACCATGTCTCACTTATTCCAACAATTTTTGGGGTATTGAACTCTTTCAAATCTACAGTTTCATTCCCCTTGTTTCGAATACTTTCAAGTATTTGTAAAAATACGTATTAGCTCATTTCTGTTTCTATAACAAGTCCCAAGAACCCACCTCTTCGATATTATTGCTCTGTACCCCTCCTCTCTATCATCGCTGATATTACACCTCTTCACAGACTTAAACATCCACACATTTAGAACATAATTCTAGTCATTTAGCTGAAATTTTTGGAAAGTGCAGAAATGAAATTTGTAAATATAATGAATTCAGAGATTATGTAAATTCCCAATTGTCTCTGCAATCAAATGATTCTGTAACTACTTCTCATTCAGAAATTGTAAATAATGAATCATCATATAATGAGCAAGAACCTTGTTATAATTTCAGATTTAAGCATAAGCATCAAAAGAATTGTAAGTTTTGTTAGATGCAAGATAAATATTTAGGATTTTTTTTTTCAAAAAAAAAATTTTTGATGAAAAGATGAAACTAATGTAAAAAAAATGGTCTTAATTTATTATTATGAATCTTTTTACAATTGTTTATCTACATTAGTATTTTATTAGTTTTGATTTCGTAACTATCTGTAATAGGCATTTGTGATGTGTCTGATAAGAAATTGATATTTATGTTAAAAAACATGTAAAGTGTTGAGATTGATGCACTTACCAGATATCTGATAGTTGTAATGATTTCAATGGTTCTGTATTGTAATTCACAATTGTTAATGTGATATCTGTCTTTCATCATAAAGACATTCTTTTTTCACTAACAGCACTGACATGTCAGCCATGACTAGTTTCTTGCTTGCTGCTTAGTTGAACAAGTGTGTATACTCACCAAGGAGGTTGATAAGTGATTGACAGCTGAGAGAGAGCACATTCAGTAGTCATTCTCTTGCTCTCTAGAGAGCATTGTCTTGTTTTCTTCATTATTGAAGAAAACAAGAGAAGAGAGAATGGAAGTTTTTTAAGAAAACTTGACAGTTGGAGTATATTAATAAAGGATTTTGAAAAGGGAATCTTAGCAAGATGAATCCTTAAACTAGAAAAGTGAGACTGTCAATAAGTGAACAGTAAATAAAAGAAGATATTAAATAATGTTCAGTTTCAGTGTTTAAAGAAACACAAAATGGAAAATTTCTTCTTCTGTTTCAAGAACACCGGTGATATTAATTATTTTATCAGAACGAGTGACAGAATTGGTGAAATTTGGCTTTAATGAAGAGGCTCTACTTTGATACAATGTTTATAAAGTAGTAAAAGAAACTTTTTTTTGCCTTCTGATAAATAATTTATAGTTTGTACTTCTTGTAATAAAACGGCCTGAATTAAGAATGTTTATACTCCACTGAAACAGTGAGGGTAAATGGAAGAATGTATGCTAAATAAGGAAACACTACATAGTCCCATTGAAGTTAAGAAATTTCGTATTTTGAAAAAAGACCTGATCAAGAACTAACTCCAATGAATATTTATTGTTTCTAGGAATTTATTGTGAAAAACAAAATGCTCAGTCTAGTAGACTGATTAAGTACATGTGAAATGAATCAATAACAGAATGGCTCAAGGAAATCCTAAAGTATAGTTTTAATTTAGAAGAAGGTTTTAGATCCAGATAGTTTTGTAACTTTAACCATGAGTTTTGAGAGAATGTGCTAAATAACTGACAGTTCCTTTGACCTGGCTTTTCAATGAAAGTCTGGCAACAGGAAAGGTGCCCAGGGAATGGAATGGAAGGAAGGTAAGATAGTGCCATTGCATAAGAGCAGTAGCAGACTGGAAGTGTCTAATTATAGGCCAGTTTGTGTGTCATCAGTAGTTGTTAAGATCTTGGAGAAATTAGTGAGGGACCGTATACAGCATTGGGCAGATGAGGGTAATCTTATCTGTGAGAGTCAACATGGAGTTGTGAAGTGGCTCTCTTGTTTTAGTAATATGCTAGTCTTTTATAATAAAGTTACAAGAGTAGTAGATGAGGGAAAGGTATATACTGCCATTTTCTTGGACTTAGCGAAGGCATTTGACAGGGTGCCCCATGATAAGCTGATATTTCAGTTGCAGCACATGGGTTTGGTTGTCAGGTTGGTCAACTGGATTCAGGACTGCTGTCCAATAGGTATCAGAGAGTTGTGTGCGTGGTGGGGCAATTTCAAGGAGACAGAGGGTTACAAGTGGAGTCCCACAGGGCTCAGTACTGGGACCTATATTGTTTAACCTTTATATCATTGACATTGTCAGTGGATTGCAAGGGGGATATTCAGTTGTTTGCAGAGCTGGGAAGGATTATTAGTCATGGTACAGATGTGGTAGCCCTGCAAGAGGATTTGAATAAGCTAGATAGATGGGCAAATGAATTGGGGTGTCGGTTTAATGCAGCAAAATGTAAGGTCTTGAGGTTTGGGAAACATCAATGGGACGCCGCATACTCTATGGGAGGAGTTATACTGGAGGAAGTAGGGGAGACAAGAGATCTGGGATTGATGATTGATGAAATTTAGGGGACATGTTGCAAAAGTGGTGAAGGTAACACAGATGATTGCTGCAATAATAAGAAGGACACTGACCTGCAGAGATAAGAGTTATCATTCTATTGTATAAGACTCTGAACTGAGACTATTGTTCTCAGATTTGGTCCCCAGGATTTGAAGGGGATAAATTAACTGTGGAAAGGGTATAAAGGCGAATAACAAAGATGATTTCAGGACTGTGCAAATGTTAGTTATGAGGATAAGCTGAGGGAATGTGGACTGCAGAGTTTGGTGAATAGAAAAAGGAGAGATGATATGATTGAGACTTTTAAACTGTTGAGAGGCGGTTACAGGGTTGACACTGGGGAGTTCTTTCACTTTGTTGAACAGTAGGAAGGAGTGATGACAAGGAGCCATCCCTGGAAGTTACGAAAGGAAACTGTGAGCAAGAGGGTCAGGAGTGGTTTCTTTGCATCGAGGGTGGTTGAACCATGAAATGCATTGCCTGATAGAGTGGTGAAAGCGAGAACGGTCAATGATTTTAAGGATTGGTTTGATACACATTGTGTTTCCTAGGAGGGACCTTCCACGAGGAGTTTAATAGACTTTGTGTTTCTTAGGAAGGACCTTCACAATGAGTCTTTTGACTCCATGTAGGCCTGAATAATAATAATAATAATTTAATTGCATATACATTTATGTATATAGATTTCTTTAGTTTTATTAAATATATATATTTTTTATGTGGTCTCAACTCAATCATTTCTTGCATTCTAAAAATAAAGTTAAAAGTCACTGCAATTAAAAAATATAAACATAAATGGATGGAACACGTTCAAAGAATGAAAACAGAAAGATTACCAAAACAAGCCTTAAAGTACAAGCCATTAGGAAAAAGAAAACCAGGACATCCTCTTAAACGATTCAACGATGACTTCCAAGGCCGGAACAGGCCTAAATCCTTGATACACATGATGATGAAAAGTCACTGCACCAATTGGATTGAACTCTTGTTAATGTACCTAAAAAAAAAAAAAAGTTTCTACAGAGATAACAAATTGGCACAATCTATAGGGATATATAAATAATTGGTGCAGTCAGCAGGAGTTCACATATGTGACTATGTCACTCTTCATTTATTTTCAGATGTAATGATCATTATTATTATTATTTGACAGCAGGAACTCCAAGGACTCATCGAGGGAGGGCACCTGCTCTACCGCCATCTACCGCCGACCACCACTGGTATTTCCACGGACAATCACAAACATCCATGCCCACAGTGGGATTCAAAACCGCAGCCTTTTGGCTGGGGAGCGGATATGCTAATATTACACCTGATATCTTAAGAATGTAGAATTCTCAGCTATCATGGTGTAACATGAAGAATACATAAATTAAAAACCCTGCATAAAAGATAATAGATGAATTAATTAAAAGAAAAAGAAATATTCTTGCATCCAATAAAATATATAAAATATAAAGGTGTTTGTTAAACTAACTAACAAAAAAAAAAGAATATATTAATGTTGTAATATGGTATAAATGAGAAAATTTAACTAAATAAGACAGAAAATGATTAGTCATAACAGATGGTATGTGAGAGGCTAGAGATTAAAATATTAAGTAAATTTATAGAGAAATTTTGAAAGGGGATTAAGTTAGAGGCTAGCACAAGAAAAACAACAGGAAATCGTTACGGGCTCGCCGATCAAATGATGTTTGGCAGAAAAACGTCACCCTAATTGGTCGGTAAAGTCAAGTCAAAAAGGGAGGCGGAGAAAAGAAGTTAGAGAAGGTGCCGTTAGGAGAGAGAGAGTATAAAAGGGTTAGAAACCCCCCCCCCCCCGAGGGAGGAGACTCTTTTTGGCTTTTGGTTCTGTTCCAGGAGAGTTCTTCGCAAGCTCTTTTGTATGGATTTCACGGTGCTTTCCTGAGTGGCGAGATAGGGGTTATATCTCCGTCGTCACAACATGGAAACGAAAGTGAGCGGGACGTCGCGAGTTGTACAGCCTTCATATAGATGTTTCAAAGTGTGTCCTAAGTTACGAGAGGTTAAGACCACGTAAGCATAGTTCAATTCCAAAAGGAATGTAGGAGAAACAGATTATCGGAGAGGTTATACCAAGATAGTTCGATCAGAAAAAGGTAGAGGCCCATATGGAAAATTCAAGAAAGAAAGGTACTGTAAAATATATCTCGTGTTAACTAAGATTCGTCTGTATTAGTTATCATTATTCTAATACTGAACTGTTGAAGTGTCCAAGAAAACAATACTAGGACTTTAGTATATGACAGAATATAATGAAAGTAAGCTTACTAATGTTAATATTATATGAGTAATTAAGTGTCCTGAGAATTATGCATGTCTAATATATTGTATAAGAAAGTTTAAATGTCATAGTTATGTGTCAGTGCAGTAAATGGTTTAGTTAATCTACTTAAGTTTGGATAGTTAAATAGTGTGAATTAATCTTATATGTCCGTGTCAAATGAATTTGTGTGGTGAATGTGTATGGCGGCATGATCGTAATACCCATTATAGGATCATAGCTCAATTATTTATGATAAGCTAATGTCAGTTTGTAAATATTTAGTATAGCATTGAATTGAGTAATAACTAATATTTGAATTGTACCATGTTAAGGAATTTAATAAACCTTTTGTCCAATGATAAAATGGTTGTCTGAAATTGCTGTCCAATGCACCACTTGAAAAATTACAAACCTAATCACGCGGGAAATTAATGTGTTAAGAAACGAGATAAAGTGTCACGACTGCAACATATTTCACTTTCAGACATATTTTAGTTCTTACTCCTTGTTTTTGTATATAATATCTTAAACTAAATGTCCCAAAAGGCGCAGCATAAATCAAATATTAAGGATACTAAGGGGAGAATTAACTTAAGTATTAGTAAAAATTTTGGGGATATCTTGTGCGTAGATAATAGTTGAACATAGATAAAGGGGAAATAACTAGATACAATAAAAATCATAAATTGAGACACAACACTAACCACTCGCCTGGCCAGACTGGCTGGCTAGTCGATCCTTTATTCTTTGCCCAGATCTAGAACATCCTTGGTGTCCTGCCAAGTCAGAATCAAGGAAAGTGTACATAATCCAAGTAATCAATTGAGTTGGTGCCAATGTTTTAAGTTTCAACCTTCCTTCTTCCATTTCTCTAAATAGGAATAATCCAGCCTTATCCAAATATGTTTTTTAAATTAAAGAAATGTATTTAATTGAGTTTCACCTCTCTATACGGCACTTTGTCAAATTCCTTTGCAAAATCCAAATAAATGAAAGTGTATACCTTTCAGTCATCCACTGCCCTTGTTACTCTATTATAAAAGCCAACCAGATTACTGAAACAAGAGTGCCCCTTAACAATTTCATGATGACCTGCATAAAATAAGAAAGAAATTAGCAAAAGCGCTGAAGTAGGAATACATACTAGACAATATTCAAACCTCTCTTAATTTACAGGTCTGAGAGTTGAGTTACAAACAGCAGTTGATCATAGATTAGAAACCACAGATAAGAGTTCTGATGACTTAGGAGTCATCTTGAGTAGTGCCATAGCTTGGGTAGCTACAAAGAAAGAATGTCAATAGTGCATGAGAAGCAGTATCAGACTACATAAGCAAGGTCAGGAGGATTAAACCAAGTAGGAATTAAGTGAATGAGTAGAGATATAAAGCAAGAGCTGCAAAAAAAAAAAAAAAAACTGAAAGGAATATAAAGAAAAAGTGATCAATGATCAGCATTCTCATGAGCAGTACAAAGTGCAAGTAAAAGAGTAACTAGTTTAGTAAGAAAAGCCAAATCAGATTATGAGAGAAACTTAACTAAATAGCCTAAAGTAAATCCAAAAGAATTTTTTCATTGTGTAGTTAGTAAGAGGAGAAATGACTATGGTAGGATGACCTTAAACAATGCCCATAGTAGGAAGGTGACAGAGACAAAAGAAATAGTTGAGTTACTGAGTGATCATTTTGCAAAAGTGTATAATCAGGGTAGAGATTTTGTAGTTGCTAATGTGAGGTAAATGAAAAGGAGGTGTTCAGTATATTGAAAAATATGAATGTGAATACAGCAGTAGGACTGGATGGCATGTCTGCCCATGTACTGCATGAATGTGCAAGAGAATTTGCATTTGCCTCTGATGAAGTTGTTCAATCTAAATCTCAGCTCTGGCAGGGTTCCAGGGAAGAAGAAAGAGAGTAAGATAGTTCCATTGTATAAAGATGGCTCCAAGACAGAGGTAGCAAACTACAGACCAATTAAAATATCAGGAGTAGTTGTTAAAGTTATTGGAAAAATTGGTTAAAGATAAAATCCAACATTGGTTGTATAGGAATGCGTTACTCTTTGTAAAGGTTAGGTCTTGTCTTAGTACTTAATTTACAATTTATAATAAAGAGGTAGCAAAATTGGATCATGGAAGTGGCTACACTAGTGGTTCTTAACCTTTTTTTTTTTTTTTGTTTGGCGCTCCCTGATCAATTTGATGCTAGGTTAATGACTCAATAAAATAATTATAATATATTATTAGGCAAACCTAAATTACCCTCAACATATTTGAACTGATAGTTAATTAAAAATTAATGACCTTGATACAAATTAATTTTTACCACAAAAAGATGTAAACTTGTTGTATTTAATAAGCCAATCATTAATGGCCACCCTCAGCCTGATGAGATCCTGCTAATTTTTCAATATCAGGTTAAGTATTTGGCAAATAAAGTCTCAAGTCTCCTCTTTCACTTATTTGCAATCTATTTCGCTGCTTAGCTACAACACAACATTAAATCCTTTCTTGACCAAATATGAAGGAGGAATGCAATGAGCAGTAATTTTATTTCTTGCCAAAGATGAGGATACTTGCATTGCATGTTTGGTTAGAATCTTTCTTACCCATGCTTTGAAATTATATTTGAGCTTCAAAATCATTTTTTAAGTCAATAAATTCTTCACACAAATTTGGATGAATAGAAGTGGTATCAGAAAGAAATGGATTTATGACCCAATCCGGTATTTTAAGGCTCATCAAAGTCTTTGAATCTGATTATCAAGTCGTCTTTCAGCATCAGAAGATGGGAACAATAACATTCCAAATCTGTATCTAATATTAAATCATCATCTATTATTGGTAGACCTAGGAACTACAGAAAATCTGGTTTTGCAATGCTTGTAGAATGTTAATTTTTTATTATTATTATTATTATTATTATTCCTGACACCTCCAAGGTGTCCGAAGACGCATCGCGGGAGGACACCTACAACTGTCTCAACCACTACACCGAACCTCTGCTACGAATCATCTCCATCAACGCCATCTACTGCCCACCACCACCACAACTAGTATTTTTTGTCTGTAAGTTGCATGTGTTCTGAAGGGCCGATTTGTCTGTATGCGGGATGAAAAACCCGAGTTTCCTGGAGAAAAAAACCCTGCTACCTCCGTATGAGATCAGCTAACTCACCTTCGAATGAAATCGTCCAGATAAAGATTGCTGATAAAAGCATTTAGAATTCCCTTTGCTTTAATAAGATTCATGTTGCTTCCCTGCAATTTGATGTTAACCTCATTTAATTTGGTGAAAATATCAGAAAGATATGCGATGTCAACCTTTACCTTTTTTTAGAACATTACACATGTTCTAATCACATGAATTAAGAAATTCCAAAATAGTATCGTAGAGATCATTAAAGTGTTACAGGCAGTTTCCAAGTGAGAGCCATCTTACTTCAGTGTGAAGCAAAAGACTCTCAAATTCTTCTTCATTTTCATGGCAAAGTTCCCGAAAAATACTGGTATTCAATGACTGGGCTTTTTTATTTTATTCACTGTTTTAATAACATCATCCAAAGTCTTATTTAGTTTACCACTACATAAGACTTTGGATGATGTTTTGCAGCTAAGTGCCAACTATGAAGAATGCACTGAATTGTAAAAATATTTGGAACTGCTTCTTTTAAATGTGCTATAAATCCATGGTGTCGACCAATCATAGCTGGTGCTCCATCAGTTTCACATGCAATAATATTTGCAAGAGGAATGTTTTTAGCATTAAAAAAGTCTTTAATAACCTTAAAAATTGTAGAACCTTTTGTCAATTTTCAGTTGTTCAGCAAATAGAAACTCTTCAATAATTTCTTCATTAGTATTTATATAAAACGCATGTAGGCCATTGTTCCTTTTATGTTAAAGATACCAAGCAATTTTAAACCTGGTTTTACTCCATTTTTTCCAAGTAAGCAAACAGACAAAAAGTCAAGTTTGCACCTGCAATTTATGCAAGACTAGCTGATCCCACAGGTAGTGCAAGACCAAGGCAACTTGTGGTAGAAGTGGAGCAAGCTCTGATCACTAATCTTAATATTTACCCTTAATGCCAAAACACATCTCCAAGAAATCCCCTTCTTGGCATTAAGGGTAAATATTAAGATTAGTGATCAGAGCTTGCTCCACTTCTACCACGAGTTGCCTTGGTCTTGCACTACCTGTGGGATCAGCTAGTCTTGCATAAATTGCAGGCGCAAACTTGACTTTTTGTTTGTTTGCTTACTTGGAAAAAATGCAGTAAAACCAGGTTTAAAATTGCTTGGTATCTTTAACATAACTATACCCAAGTTAAAAATACTTTCTACATTGTTCCTTTGTTGTCACATGAAGTTGTCTCATCGAGTTCAAAGAAAATTCTATGGTTTATAAAATCATCACAAAGTTTCTTCTTGATACTGAATTATTGCTGAGAGGAATTGACGATGTCATATTACTTTTACCTGGGCCAATCATCATATCTAAAACTTCATTTATTGCCGGTAAGATGAGGTTTTGCCAATAGTATCTGGCTTTTCACATTTGGCAATTAATTTTGAAAGATTATAAGATACAACAAGTCCCTTCTCTTGTTGGTTACTTTGTTTTGCATCCAACCCTTTAAGTCCAGGATGATTTTTAAATTTAGTCTTTAATTCACAAAAGTACTCCACATTCCTGAAGGAATGTGGAGCACTTTTGTTTGAGAAAGTTTTTTTCGCATATTAAACACATTTGTAACTGCTCGTTATTTATAGATGGAATCTCTATATTTTAAATATTCACTTGAATATTGACTATACTTTCTTTTTTCACTCATTTTAATGGGCTAGAGTGGTACACAATATCAACGAAGCGAGCCACACAATACCATGGGCTAGATTTAATCTACAAACCAGGGTTGTCAGATAGGCTTTAGAAAAAGTAGCAAATAAAGCTTATAAAAGTAATAGACTCTACTAAAAATAGCCCAAATTAATTATTTTCAATGTAGAAAATTCAGACCAAAAAGTAGCCCAACTTTCAATGTAAAAATTCTAAAAAATAAGTAGCGAATAAATTTGAACAGTATTGCCAGACATACAATATTCTGAACAGTGTTGCCAAACATAAAATGTAAATAGGGATGCTAGATTAAATATGGAATTTTTTTGCTTTTATTATATTAGTAATATTATAGTGCTTACAGTCCTCCCCCCCCCCCCCAGTGTTCACAGCACCCCTCAGGAGGGCACTTTCATCCAGGTTAAAAACCACTGGGCTACACCATGATATTGCTGGACTTTGCAGGGACATTTGACACAATATCACATGGAAAATTATTACAAAATTTGGAGCAAATGGGAATGGATATGAAGCTAGTAGCATGGACCGTAGGGGGCTCAGATTCTACCCAACCATATACCAGAGAGTAGTATATGGTTGGGTAGAATCTGGGAGAATGATTGACTAGTGGGAGTACCTCAGGATTCACTACTCTTTAATGTGTATATTAATGATATAGGAAAAGATTTAGGGGGGGGTGATATTCAGTTTGTGTGCTGATAATGCAAAACTGGGGAGAGCAATAGTTGATACAGGTAACGTAGATATCTTGGAAAGATTATATAAAGAAAGTTGAGAAGCACACATTCACAGTCCTAACCTCAATAAAAATGATTGCCTTATAAATTTTCTCATTTTAAATACCACTCCTTATTCCTGTGTTTTATAATATTGTATTTATTTAAATTTATTTCTTTGAATTCTAACAGATGTAGTTATTCTCTATTTCTTTGAATTCTAACAGCCTTATAAATTTTCTCATTTTAAATACCACTCCTTATTCCTGTGTTTTATAATATTGTATTTATTTAAATTTATTTCTTTGAATTCTAACAGATGTAGTTATTCTCCTGCAGTTAATATCACATATATTGTCACATGCTTGCAATTTAAGTGTTGCTCTAATTATGTTTATCTCTTTTCAAATCAAATATATTGATAATGACTGTTAAATCTTGCCAAAAATTCTGTAAATATTAAATTTTTTTTTTCCTAACATAGGTGTCATCCATTATTTTAATATTATGACCCACTAATCTAGCATCCAGTCCCATCTTCCCCAGTTTAGTTACCATCTAGTTGTGTGGCAATCAATCAAAAGTCTTTAATAAATACTAAATATACTCTTTTATATGCATCTCCCTTGTCCACTGCTTTCATCACCTTGTTATAGTACAAAAGTAAGTTGGTAAAAAATAGCCTCGTTTTGACAAATCCATGCTGATAATCACAAAGAATGTTGCTGCTATCAACTCATTTCTATATCCTTGCACTCATTAACCTCTCCATCATCTTAACTACAATTCCAAATATACAGATTGGCATATAAGGGGAACAGTTTTACCTTTCTTCCACTTCTTTGAGACTTGTGCTGTTACAGGACTCATATTAAACAGGTAAGTGAAGGCTGATGCTAACTACTAGAACATTCTTTTAAGACACATGATATGTTAAGTTCTTTTATCAAGCCCAGTAAGTCTTCCCCCATTTCCTCTATACTTGAACTTATGATTTCACTGATAAAGATGAAACGCTGGTGAATTGCTTACTGAATGCATCAACTATATCCTATAACACGATGAAGAAATTTTTCAGTACATGGCAAGAGGAGGAGCAAACAAAAGGACATCCTTGAAAGTTCTTTAAAAGTCTGTGAAAAAACTAGATTTGTTGCTTAGAGAGTAGTGAATGAGTTCAAGGATAAGAATGAGGGGTATAGTTACCAGGTCTCTTCAAATTCCATGGTTTCCAATGTAATAATATGTATGTGACATGTGATAAAAACAATCCTTCAGTATCATTATAAACAGTGTGGTCATTTTCATGTTTATGTAATTCTTGAAACATGTACAGTTGTATATTGCTACATTTTCCCTCATCATTTCAGTTAGCAGACAAATTAAAAATTCATTTATTTAATGTGGTAACACAAACTGTGGAAGCTGCCAACTATGACCAATCTCAGAGAATTCATGGTTTGCTGAAAATGTATGATGCTCTACGTAGTTTAAAAGAATATGTATTTAAGAAGATCAGCAATAAAAGGTATTTGTGCTTTTCTTAAATGAATTGTTTGTTCCATCATCCTTATGTATTGTAAAATATGACTGTAGAGTATTTATTTTGGAAAATTTGTTTTCATACTTTCATATATAAAAATAGAATTTTTTTTTGTCATTTCTGTCGATGAATTTTGGCATAGCATGTTAGTACTATGATGGACTGAGAGTTAGATAATCCAGAAACCTTACTAGAGATACCAGTCATGGATATTTTTCATGTCATCTCAAGCTTCTAATAAGAGGAATGGTGATGTCACAAGTGATGATATTGATCTATCATCTGACAACATTACAAATATCCATACTTCCAATGGGATTCAAACCAGCAGCCTGCTCAGCCAACCAGGCCAGTAGCTATACTGAACATCACAGTCTGCACATCAATCAAATGAACAATGCAGAATATTTAAACCATAGCCCATCCATTATTTTAATATGTTATAGATGTACAATCTTTCATTGGATGCATTGTCATAAATATGTGTATGTGTAGTTGACTCTCACTC
The DNA here is from genome assembly GCF_054136105.1 of Typopeltis vanoorti. Taxonomy (NCBI): domain Eukaryota; kingdom Metazoa; phylum Arthropoda; class Arachnida; order Uropygi; family Thelyphonidae; genus Typopeltis; species Typopeltis vanoorti. The sequence continues at coordinate 33,495,715 of NC_143551.1, forward strand.
TAGCAAACTTGCACAGATTGCAAGAATAGTTTATTGTGGAGACTGCTATAGTGAATATCTTTTCACATAGCAGTGTGCCTCTGAAGCTTTTATCGGAGTCCATAACTCCAATCTTGTTCCACTATCAGTGTATTGAGGAATTCATCCTACAGAAATGTATTCTAAAACTTATGTAGTATTTGAAAAAAATAACGTTGCATGTCATCTGTGAGCCTGATAACTTTGAGAAAAGGATTCCAGATGAATGCAGCATTACCCAAGGATAGGCTTGACTAAAAGTCGTTGAAGTACAAAAAATAAGAGAAATTGCTCAAAATCCATTCTTGAATATATTCGAACAGTGAAATGATCCACTTCGGTCATCATTAGCCTTAAATAACAGATGTATTTAACAAAAGGAAGGTGCATTTATGACAATGAAAAACCTGGGTGTAATGGTGTTATTTAGAAATAGTACTATGCTAAATATACTGGTTATGTTGATCATACACATTTCTGATTCAAGTGAATATGTATAATGACAATACTAATAACAAATTATTTAATGATACTTAAAAGATCACACAAATATGACCTGCTGAAACCTCAGCTCATAACTGTAAAAACAAAGCCTCTTCCATTTTCAAAAAAAAAGAAAGAAAAAAGATGAAAATTACTTGTGCAGGACTTAAATGTCCTGCCAAAGGATCTCATCTTGTATTTCATGTTATGTTTCTTTCACAAATTAATTTTTGGTATTCACTAATTCTCTTTTCTACAGAACTACTAATTTGTTCAAAAAAAAAGAAGAAAAAAAAAAAGATGACAGTCAAACAGGACCTGACATGTGTCAAATAGAGACAGTGGGAAGAGTTTATTCTTGATTGCAGTTGGCAGAAAATTTCTTAATTTGTAAAAACACATAAGATGAAACTTCCTCAGAATTCTGGCAACGTACTCAGAAAAGAAACACATCTCTCTCTACAGCATTGCAAGGTATTATATGCTTGCTTCCTCACCATCTGAAGGCATAAGATGAAACTTCCTCAGAATTCTGGCAACGTACTCAGAAAAGAAACACATCTCTCTCTACAGCATTGCAAGGTATTATATGCTTGCTTCCTCACCATCTGAAGGCCTGAAGTGTTTGAAAAAGTTTAATGTTTACTCTGTAGAGCTAAGAATTGAAGCACTTAACTTCACCTCCCCCCCCACACACACACATTAATAAATGAGCACACAGGTTTACAACCTTTCGTAGTTGGAATTCATATAAAAAATTGAGGACTAATTGTCTTCCCCACTCCCTACCATCAGACATCAGCTTATTCACCTAACTGATATTTGATGGCGAGAATGATAATTATTCCTTAGTAGATGCATAAATTCCATTTCCTTCTACCATGTGTCCTTTCTTCCTTCTAATATATGTTCCCACCGTGTTGTTCCCTTATATGATGTCAGTGAATTAAGAAGGAGAGTAAAGATAATGAATAGTAAGATGGTGCGAGGCAAAGGAGGTTCAATTTGTAAATCTATGGAGTGAATTTGAAGGAAAATTGGAATGGTTTAAAGTTGATGGATTGCATTTGAATGGAGTTGGCATTGGACATTTAGAAAAGCTGTTATTTTCTGAGAAGGCACAGAGTCAAGAACTTAATGTGCTCACATTCAGAAATGGGTTGACAGTGAATCTCTACTTTGCAATGAACTGAATGGGTTCACTAAGAGAAGATCATGTTTTAGCAACTTGCTCATATTCTACAATAATGTTACCATTGAAGTAGACAAAGGAAATGGATACACGATGATACTTTTGGATTTTGCTAAGGCTTTTGACAGAATACAGCATGATAGACTGTTGCATAAATTGGAGAATATGGGTTTGGATTATAAAATATTAGCATGAATAAGAGGCTGGCTGACTGACAGATATCAAAAAGTGGTATATGGGGGGGGGGGGGCGGATGTTATCCTGCAAGATTTAAGGTAACTAGTAGTGTACCACAAGGATCAGTCCTTAGTCCATTGTTATTCAATCTGTACATTAATGATATTGGGAAGGATTTGACAGACAACATTGCTAATGATGCAAAGATAATTAAGGTAATAGGAATACTGCTGATAAGAAGCACTTGCAGAATGATTTGAATATGCTGGAATTGTCAACATGGAAAATAGATGTCAGTTCAATGCCAATAAATTCAAAGTCATGCACTTTAGCTTGGTTAGATATCTGATGTTGTATTATATTGGTGGGATTATGCTAGAAGAAACTGATTAGACTAGGGAACTTTGAGTGTTAGTAGATAGCAAGTTGAAGTTCAGGAGCCATGTAGCAAAGATTATAAATATAACTCAAATAATTATTAGAATGCTGAAACAAACTTTTACATGCAAAGATAAGAATGTCATTTTGCCTCTTTATAAGGCCTTGATAAGCCCTCACTTGGATTATTGTGCACAGGTCTGGTTTCTTGGGTTCTGTTATGATTCTGATACAGTGGAGAGAGAGAGAGAGAGAGAGAGAGAGAGTGCAAAGGAGAGTGTTAAAAATGATATCAGGATTGTGGAATGCTGCTTTTGAAGACAGATTGAGAATTTGTAGACTGCAGACACCAGCTAACAGGAGAAAGAGGGGTGATATGATCATGACTTACAAACTTCTGAAATTATTATTATTATGTGACACCTCCAGGGAGTCCAAAGACTCATCGAGGGAGAATGTGCCAACAGCATCGAACAATTGAGCCCCTTCCAGCTACTAACTGCGCTCAAACTAGCTTAACTTTTTGCAAGCCATTAATAGTAGAGGCGCTACCAATCAACCAACCTTCACTGGCAAACTTTGCGACCAACCTTTGCCTGTCATACAGGATTTCAGTTGGAATTTTTCATTTTATGGAGAGTGGAGAAAGGACAAGAGGGCATTCTTGGGAGCTGAGAAGGGGGGTGAGGGCTAGATTTTTCTTTCATATAGTGGTGAGTGTTTGGAATAGATTGCCATTGGATGTTGCATGTGCAAGCAGTGTGAATGAATTCAAAAATAAGTATGATAGCTGGTGCATATAATATGTTGTCTCCCTTCAGGTCTATTCTTAATAATAATAACTATTATTTTCAGGAAGTAACAACAGATCTGACTATAAATCTCAAAAAGATACTTAAGATCATCGTGTGGTTACCGTATCTGCTCTCTTGCCAAAAGGCTGCGGGTTTGATTCCTATTGTGGGCATGTGTGTTTGTGATTGTCTGTGAAAATACCAGTGGTGGTGGGTGGTAGATGGTGTTGGGTTTCACGTGAGACACAATTTTTTTTGTCGATGATTCTTTTATTTATGTTAAATTAGTAATTTTTATTACTTAATTAATGATTAGTTTTTAACAACTATACTTACAACTAAAATAAGCAAAATATAAATATAACAAAACTGTTACATTTCCTATCATTGTAGTTGGATTGAGTGGTGTAAACAGTTGTGGAGTGGGTGCCCTCCATCAATGAGTCTTTGGCCTCCCTGGAGGTGTCATATAATAATAATAATAATTCTTTCCTATATTTTTGCAATGTTACATTGCCATCATCAGGGATCACAAAACACAATGATATGTGCACGTAGGCACTAACACTGGACAAATATGGCTGAATCAAGGCAGCTAAAGTCAGCCGTAGAGTCCTAAATGGCACCCCTAGGCAGTGGCGTAGCTGGGTGGGTCCACCCTGGGCAGCATTTTGGGGGGGGGGGGGTTTCACGTGAGACACAATTTTTTTTGTCAATGATTCTTTTATTTATGTTAAATTAGTAATTTTTATTACTTAATAATTAGTTTTTAACAACTAAAATAAACAAAATATAAATATACCAAAACTGTTAAATTTCCTATCATACTATAATTAAAATTCTTAAATATAAAACAATAAAACACATGGTAAGGCGATTGCTTATACCATGGTGACTGCATCTCAGCAGCAGGTACTGCACAGTCAGTACACATTTGTGAAAACGTACTGTTTTTTTCTTTTTCTAATTTTGTGTATAACTAAGGCCGTCGACAGGGTTTTAGGGTCCCCAGTAATAATAATATTTCTGCAGTTCCCTATTGTATTAGGGTTTTTGCTTAACCCTTTTGATGTGATGATTCCGTTTTTAACCTAAAAAAATGCTAAAATGCCTGATTATGCATTAGTTTTTTTTAATCTGTTACACATTTATATCACTTTGGTCGTTATCAAAACCGTTGAAAACGTATTTATTGTATTCTTTATCCATGGTTAGTCTAGAGCAGGGGTGGGCAACCCTTGGCATGCGTGCCAAACGTGGCACGCCAACGACTTTTTTCCAGCGCGCAATCCAAGGCTCACCTTAAAAAATAATTAAATAAATAAATACGTTTCAAACGTCTTTGCTGACTGTATATTTTAACTTAATATAATACAATTTTATTAAGTACAGCGATACCAAATAAAAATGCAATAAAGAAGCAAACCCTACCAACTGTTTTAGTAATAATAAGTAATAAGAAACAAAGATCTTATTTCCAAGCCATCTATCTCTGCGATATACTGATGTACAAGTTTCATCCAGTTCAGTTGTTGTATCATTCATCAGCCAGACGTGGCCTGACTCCTTTACCATCATTTGATATATCTTTTCGTTTTTCATAAAGAACGTATCCATGATACGTTCTTTCTTCACAAATGACTAATGAACAGACAGCTATGGTACTAGGCCAGTAAAGATAGAGCAGCTATGAAGATGTGCATATGATTGGTGCGGTATTAACAAAAGATCGCGCGAGTCAAACATAAAAGCAAGCCTACAATTTTTGAATTGAAATGCTAATTCCCTTCAACCAAATTCAATATCATAAATTTAGTTTAATCCTTTATCCCAGTGAGAGCAAACAAAGTTTGCGTCTGAAAATATCTTCAGGACTGAATATAGTGTTGTACTATCTTACCTGGGTAAGTAGTACAACACCAGGCAACTCGTAGCAAAGGTGGAGCAAGTTACCAACACTCCTATCCCAGTATCTCCCATAATGCAAAACACATCTCCTTGTGGATATGTATACTGTTATGCATTAAGGGATTGGCCACTATCCAGACTAGTTTCGACTTTTATTGGGGTCTCTTCAGTGGGAGCCGGGCCCAGAGTTGGAGATACCAGGCAGAAGCAGTAGCAAGGTCATCTTTACCTATAGGAGTTGCCAAAAGGTTTGCCACCTTTTTTTTTATTAAATTACTCTGGATTTAGAGAAAGATGTTGAAAGTTTATTTATCACTAGGTTAGACTATGATAAATTTAGTTTAATCCTTTATCCCAGTGAGAGCAAACAAAGGTTGCGCCTGAAAATATCTTCAGGACTGAATATAGTGTTGTACTATCTTACCTGGGTAAGTAGTACAACACCATGCCTGGTATCTCCAACTCTGGGCCTGGCTCCCACTGAAGAGACCTCAATAAAGGTCGAAACTAGTCTGGGTAGTGGCCAATCCCTTAATGCATAACAGTATACATATCCACAAGGAGATATGTTTTGCATTATGAGAGATACTGGGATAGGAGTGTTGGTAACTTGCTCCACCTTTGCTATGAGTTGCCTGGTGTTGTACTACTTACCCAGGTAAGATAGTACAACACTATATTCAGTCCTGAAGATATTTTCAGGCGCAAACTTTGTTTGCTCTCACTTGGATAAAGGATTAAACTTAATTTATCATAGTCTAACCTAGTGATAAATAAACTTTCAACAAATTCAATATCTGAAACTGCCATAAAAATATTCACTATATATTTCTTAGTTTTAACACGTTTACAAATTTTAACACTTTCTGTTTATTTTTATTGCTGCCTTGTGTTTGAGCTGTGGGGACAGACTCCCACACATCTAGTTTTTAGTTAGATACCATGTTTACCAGTGCAACATGTGGTTTTGCTTGAGTTTAAATAGCATAGTTTCTGTGGGAAGGGAACATGTGATTCATTACTTAGTACCGTTTTTATCCCAGTTGTCTCTAGTTGCACTATTTGTTGAAAAATATATTACACAGACTGCAGTTGTCTCTGTACCTTATTTCCTTTTTACTTCTGTTTTTACTTCTGTCTGCGGTCACTATTGGCTACTGGGGATGACGTGTGGTTTACCATAGGAAGCGAGTTACGATCGCCTTGAAACGTGTTTAAACTTTTTTTTTTCCCTGTGTGAGGTATATGCGAAACTTTTCAATTTCTTTCATCGTAAAGTAAAATCAGGGATGCTAAGTTATCCGCGAGGGTGAGTTTTATTCAAGATGATGTCTGAAGGTCCAATGTAAATATCTTTTACCTTTTCAATAAAATATGCACTGTTCTTGATGAAAGATGAGGTTTTTCCTGTGTGAGGTAAAATCATGTTAGTGAGATGTTTTGCTAAATTAGAGGTCGGAGAGTCTCTTCAATCCACTATCGGTCTTAAAGGAATACCTATCTTATGTATTTTTGGTAAACCGTAAATTCTTGGAACTAATGGGTGTTTTGATTGTAGAGTTCTTTTAAGTTCTTCAGTCCAATTAGGCGTCTTTTTAATTAGATCATTGGTTTTATTGTGAGCACGCTATGTGGGATCTATGTCTGAAGGTCAATAGGTATTAGAATATTCAAGAAGAGTTTTCATTTTATTGTTATAATATTCAGAGTTCAAAACTACTGTTGCATTCCTTTCGATTATAACAATATTTTTGTCTGATTTTAGTTCTTTGAGGGATGTGTATTCCGTGTAAGGAGGGTTCCTTGGAGGTAATTTGCTTTGCAATAGTAAAGCTGTGTATGTGGATGAGATCTGATGTATCACCAGATAAATTTCTTATTCCTTTCTATTTGAGCGATTATGTCAATTTTTGGTAGGAAACGTGCCGTTAAGGCAAAGTTGAAACCTTTCATGAGCAGATTTTTTTCGGTTCTTGACAGGACTCTTGAAGAAAGGCTAATAACTACTTTGGAATAATCTAGGTGTTTTCTTTGTTTTTGTTTTTCATGAAGAAGTAAGTTAAATTTTTTGATTAAAGTATGCTTCTTCTGATCAGAAATTGCTGCAGCTTTGTTATATGTGATGATATCTATGTTGTTCCACAGGTCGGAAGAAAGAGATGTGGCTAACTCATCATATAAAGAAAATGTATCTTGGCTAATCTGTGGATATTCGGATCTAGTGGTTGAAATTCTTTCTCTCAGAATCTCTAGTTCCATTCTTTGATAAATTCTGTTAGCTTTATGTGTATGGAATGCACGCTTGATTTGGATGAACTTAGGTATGATTTCGTTATCTTTGCACCGGATTAAGAATATAAGACGGTTGATGAAATTCAGATGTTTAATACGTAATTTCTCTAGTTGCGTAACTTTATACCAAAAGCACTCATCGTGAGCATTTAAATGTAAGTGGAGGTTTCTGTGGTTTAAAAGTTCATAAGACATATTCCGGTAACTGGACGACTTTTTTTTATTATTATTATTATTATTAAGCTAAAAGCACAATAAAGAAATAAAACCCGACAAGTTTTATAATTCGTTTGACTTGCATCTTCAGGGGCAAAAAAGTAACTGAAAGTTAAAACAACAAAAAAGAGAAATTTCCATACCACTTCCACCGGCCACAATGTACTCTGGCAGAAAATAAACATGTCTTATATAGAAAAAAACTGTTACATGAGGAAATTTAAAGAAGCTGCAAACATGCTTAGAATTCCAATGCAAAAAAAAACCAAGGCTTAATTCTACACCAAGTTTGGTCTGCTTTGATAAAAATATGTACCTCAGTCAGACCTCGGACATTATTAATATTATTATTATTATTATTATTATTATTACGGGTATCTCCATCGAGTCAGTAGACTCATCACGGGAGACCCAAACTAGCAAAACAATATCTGTCATATCTCTTCTTAAATTCATTTACAGACGAAGAGCTCACAACTAAGTCAGGCAATGAATTCCACTCATTCACCACATGCCACGCAAAAAACTTTGTTCTGACACCCTTGTTAGCCCCACTCTTCTTTAATTTCCAGGGATGACCGCTTGTTCTTCCATCACTATCACCCAGCTGAAACATTTCCCCTGCATCAATCCTATAAAAACCTTTCACTAATTTAAATGTGTCTATCATATCCCCCTCTACTCCGTCTCTCAACCAACCTCTGCAATCCACAAGCTCTCAATCTATCAATGTAGGGAGTATTTTTTACATCACTCACCAACTTAGTCACTCTTCTCTGAACCCTCTCCACAGCCTCCTCATCTCCAAGGAATCCAGGTGACCAGACCTGAGCACAGCCAAATGTGGAAGTATCAACACTTTATAAAGGAGAATAGTAACCTCTTTATCTCTGGATGTCAGTGTGTTCCTCAACAACCAAGTAATCCTATGTGCAATCTTGGACACCTTAGAAATGTGTCCTCTGAACTTCATCTCCCTATCTACCAACACCCCTAAGTCCCTAGCCTCATCAATCTCTTGGAGTACTGTTCCATCAATTTAGTACACAGTTGGTAATCTTTTAATCACAAAATGCATGACTTTACACTTTTCCACATTGAACTGAAATCCATTACCTTTTGCCCATTCTACCAGCCTATTTAAATCATCCTGCAAACTTTCAACATCAGCTTGTTTTTTTATTGCACTACCCAACTTTGCATCATCAGCAAACAACTGAATATCTCCCTGTAAGCCATTTCCTATATCATTTATATACAAATTAAACAACAATGGCACAAGCACAGAGCCCAGAGGCACACCACTGGTCACCTGCCTCATCCTGGACTCAGCTCCTCCATACATCACCTTCTGGTATCTCTCCTTGAGCCATTCTCCTATCCATATCACCAATTTAGTATCCATTCCCATCTGCTCCAATTTGTGTAACAGTGTTCCATGGGGTATCCTGTCAAAAGCCTTGCCAAAATCCAGAAGTACCACTGTGTAGCCAGTTCCTTTGTCTAACTTAGATGTCATTCTATTATGAAAAGTTAATAGATTGCTAAGGCAGGATCAACCTTTCACAAGACCATGTTGGCCTCTATAGAGTATCATATTCTGATCCATCCATTCTTGAATTTTGTCTTAAACCAACTTTTCCAATACTTTTACCACTACTCCTGAGGTGGTGATTTGGCTGTAATTAACTACTGCAGGTTTGGAGCCACCCTTATGCAAAGGAATCACTTTATCTAACTTTCACTCCCTAGGGACCATACCAGAGTTCAAACTTAAATTAAATATCCAAGTAAGAGGGGTTGACAATTCATTTGCACATTCAAGCAACACCCGAGCTGATATTCCATCTAGGCCTACAGCAGTGTTTGCATTTAAATTTTGCAATATATTAAATACCTCTGATTTCTTAGCTTCAATTCTCCCTTATTGCTACAGGTACAGAAATATCCTCACTTGGGTGATAGACTTTTGAAAACTGATCACTCAGTAACTCGACTATTACATCTGATTTTGTCACCTCAATACCATCAGCACCCACTAAAGTTATCCTTCCGAAGTCATTCTTCCTTTTACTTGCCACATAACGGAAGAACTCTTTGGGATTACTCTTGATCTCTTTGGCTAAGGTCTTCTCATAATCTGATTTAGCTTTTCTTACTATGCTGGTAACCTTCCTAGCTTGAGTTTTGTACTGCTCATGGGTGTACTGATCGCCTTTCTCCTTGTAAGTTCTCCATAACATTTTCTTTTTTTGCAGATCAATTGCTTTCCTCAGATACCAGCGGATTTTATCCCATGCACTGCTAACATCTTTCCCCTGCAACATATTCTGCCATGGGGATGGCTGCAAGCTCAGTCCGAAGCTTGATATAATTGCCTAACCTGTAGTTCTGTATATACCCCCTTCTTAACAGATAAATCCACAGATATCTCATAGAAGATCTATGAATTCCATTTCCTTTTTGCCACGTGATATTTCCTCCTTACAATTGATATCACCATAATTAAAATTCCCCATAATAATCACTAAACCTGCACTCATTGCACTAATTTGCTGATGCATGAATTCAATATCTCCCCCTGTACTCCCTGGCCTATAGCAGCATCCAACTGTATATTTGGTTGCATTGGTCACTATTTCACATCAGCCCGCCTCAAATGTACTATCATTCACATGTTTATCATCTTGATATACTACTTTCTTTGGCTGCAACTCACCAGCTATCATCAACAGTACTCCTCCCCTCGTTCTATCTTCTCTATCCTCCCTGAAAATACTGTACCCATTACATTCAATTCCAGTGACCATATCTTCTGCTGACAGCCAAGTTTCAATAATGTATACAACTTTTGTGAAGATATTGGCAATATCTGCTTTAAAACAAATATACAATTTTATTATGGGTTTGTGATAAATTGATTATTTAGACTTAAATCTAAATAATCAATTTATCACAAACGAATATAATACAAAACTATAAATTAACTTAATTAAAATTTTAAAAAAAAAAAAACTTTCAATAGTATTCTGAACATGACTTATCTCAATTTAACCCCAAACCCAAATATATTATTATACAACCTAAATACTTTCTTAGTTTCATTTTTAATATACAATTTGAAACCTTATTTATCATTATTTTATTAAATGAAAAATGAAATGCATTTTTGAAATGTATTTGCTTACATTTCCAGATAATATCTTTATATGTCCAATGAGTTCATTTTATATATACAATTACTGATGCATTTCTAGAATTATTATTATTTTTTTTTTTTTTGCTCTAGCAAAAGAGAACTTTACAATCTTGCAAATTTTCATGATTGGTTTGGTGCAGCTACTCTACAGGAGCATTACCAGTTAGTTGCTGAAAATGCTGTTCCATATCTGACAGAGGTATGTCATTGCAATGTCGTAATTAAAAAATATTTTTATTATTATTATTATGTGACGCCTCCAGGGAGTCCAAAGACTCATCGAGGGAGAGTGTGCCAACAGCATCGAACAATTTTGACCCCTTCCAACTACTAATCGTGCCCAAACCTGCTTAACTTTTTGCGTGAGCCATTAGTATCAGAGGCTCTACCATTCACCGTTTGCTGGCCTTATTATTCAATTGCCATTGAATCTTGAATTCTCATCGTGGAATACCCAAATTGATTATACAGATAAACCTATCATACTTCTCCTTAAACTCATTCACTGTCAGGGAACTCACATCTAATTCTGGCAATCCATTCTACCTCATTCACCACTCTCCATGCAGAAAATCTGATTTGCATTCCCCTACTGACCACTCTTACAAAACTTCCATGAATGTCCTCTAGTGCTCTATTTGTCATATATTGAAAATATCCTTTGCATGAATTTTATAAATTCTCTTTAATATCATAAAAGTTTCTATCATGTCCCCTCTTTTTTGCATATCGAAAACTTTGTAGCCCACAAACCTACAACCTATCCTCATAGGGAGCATTCCACAGACTCATCGCCAGCTTAGTCACGTCAATCATCTTTGAATCTTCTCTGCCACTTCCTGCTTCCCAAGAAACCTAGGTGACCAAATCTTTGGTCACCTAGGTTTCTTGGGAAAGGTTTCTTGGAATGATTTGACTGCATCTTGACAGCAGTCAAGATGCAGCCAAATCATAGCCTTATAAAGAGGAATAGCAACTTTCCTATCTTTCTTGTTAGTGTGCTTTTCAACATCCAAGTGATCCTTTGAGCCATTTCACCAACTTTTGCAATTATGCCCTCTGAACTTCAGTTCTTTGTCCACCATTATCACCAAGTCCCCTCACCTCATCAATTTCCTACAATCCAGTGCCATCAATATCATACATATTATGCAACCTTTTCAACCTGAAGTGCATAACCTTACATTTTGCAACATTAAACTGACAACCATTGTCCTTTGCTCACAATGCCAAATTTATTTAAATCATCCTGCAGGATATCTACATCACCTTTATCAACTATTGCTTTCTCCAGTTTTGCATCATCAGCAAACAATTGAATACCCCACTTAAATCTTTCCCTATATCATTATACATATTAAAGAGCCCCCTGAAGTACTCCACTAGTCACCCTCATTTTCCTAGATTACACTCAACCATATACTACTCTCTGGTATCTGTCTGTGAGGGACATCCCCCCCCTCCAATCCATGCTACTATCATATCCATTCCCATTTGCTCCAAATTTTGTAATAGTTTTCTGTCATATGGTATTGTGTCAAATTCCTATGCAAAGTCCAGCAGTATCATGGTGTAGCCATTTCCATGATCTAATTCTGCTGTCTCTTTATTACAAATTGAATTAGGTACTAAGAGAAGACCTAACCTTTACAAAGCCATGCTGCCCATGAGTATTGCATTCCTATCCAATATATTAAAGTACCGGAAAAGTTAGTTAAAGATAAATTTCAACATTTTAATCTTTAAAGGTACCTATGGCATGCCTATACATGATAAATTACACGATAACCACAGTAATTAACTTTAATGAAATTAAAGTATAGATATTTCATACTGAAAATAACAGTACATCATCAGTGTGTAGAAACAAGCAAATCAAAGGAATGGGAATACAAAGTGCATACAGCAGTCGGTGGTTTACCAATTAAAAACTGTTGATGCATGCTAAAAATGAATATTAATGAATAATATTATTAAAAACTATTTTTGATGGTTACATAGAATAAAAATCTCCCAAACTTTTTTTTTGGGGGGGGGGGGAATCATTCCAATTCAGATTTGGCCAATGCAAAAGGGCTTCGCAACTTTCTTTGAAAAGGCATTCATATTTAAACCTGCTTCTATAGAGAAGACAAGCTTCATCCCACTGGATACTGTGTTTGGTGTCAATACTATGTTTCAAGACCAACTTTTGAGGTTTCATGTATTCAATATAATATTGATGTTGATTAATTCTTTTTTCCATAGAACAGCCTGTCTGCCCAGAATTAATAGAATAAAAAAATGAAAATTTTCCAGAATAAAAAAAGAATGTAAAAATTATGAAGCCCTTTTACATTGGCCAAATCTGAATCAGAATGATTGTCTCTCTCTCCCTCCCCCAAACGTTTTGAAGATTCTTATTGTATGTAACCATCAAAAATAGTTTTTAATAATATTATTTATTAATATTAATTTCTAGCATGTGTAAACAGTTTTTAATTGGTAAACCACTAACTGCTGTATGACCTTATGTTCTCGTTTCTTTGATTTGCTTGTTTCTATGCAATGATGATGTACTGTTATTTTCAGTAAAATATCTGTACTTTAATTTCATTAAAGTTAATTAGTATGGTTATTGAGTAATTTATTATTTTTCCAGTACTTTAACAATCGCTTCTGACATATTAATTGTTTTGTAGTTTCCTTCTTCTGTCTTCGAGCCACCTTTATGCAACGAAACTATCTTACTCGCTTCCCTCTCTCCTGGAACCTTGCAGTGCTGAGACTTAGATTGAACAATTTCATCAGAGGTATATGCAGATACTCTTATGCATTCATACAGAGGCTGACATGCCATCCAGTCCAACTGCTGTGTTCACATTCATATTTTTCGATATGCTGAACACCTCCTCATTTACTTGAATTTGATATGCATCTCTGTCATATCAGCAACTACAAAATCTCCAACTGGTGATACATCTTTGCAAAATGATCACTCAGCAACTCAACTATTTCTTTTGCCTCTGTCTCCTTCCTACCATGAGTATTGTTTGAAGTCATCCAACCATAGTCATTACTCCTCTTACTTACTACATAATAAAAAAAATTATTTTGAGTTTACTCTGGCCTGCTTAGTTAATTTTCTCTCATAATCTAATTCGGCCTTTCTTATCAAACTAGTCATTCTTCTGCTTGCAGATTCATGACTATTCATGAGTATGCTAATCGCTGATCACTTTTTCTATATACTCCCATTATGTTATTTTCTTTCTTTTCTTTTTTTTTTTTTTCACTCTTGCTTTATATCTCTACTCATTCAAAGGAGCAATTTGGCTTCAATCCTGGTCGATCAATGACAGATGCTATCTTTGGGTTATGACAGTGATGGAAAAGTTTCGAGAAAAGTAATGGGAGCTACATCTGGTTTTCATTCATCTGGAGAATGCTTATGATAGAGTGCCAAGGCAAGAGGTCTGGAGGTGTTTGAAGGAGAAGAAGGTACAGGAGAAATATGTCAGGTTGGTACAGGAGATGTACAGAAATGTGAAGACAAGAGTTCGAACCTGTCTGGGAGAGACAAAGTTTTCCAGTGACAGTTGGCGTGCATCAAGGGTCAGCATTAAGTCTGTTCCTGTTTAATATTGCGATGGTGGAGGTGAGAGATGACACGCCTTGGACTATGTTGTATGCAGATGACATCGTGCTGTGTGCAGAATCAAGAGAAGAAGTGGCAGCTAAACTGGAAAGGTGGAGAAAAGTACTGGAAGAGAGGCATGTGACTGAGCAGAGGTAAGACGGAGGATATGTGTTGCAAAGTGGATGGAAGCCAGGAGACAGATCTCGAGCTGGAAGGAAATGCCATCAGGAAGGTCAATGACTTTAGAAACTTAAGTTCAACAAAGAAAGAGGATGGTGAGGCTCAGAAGGAAGTGGGATGGAGGAACTGGAGAGAGATGGCTGGAGTGCTATGCGATAAGAGGGTACCGATCAATCTTAAAGGCAAAATCTACAGGACAGTAGTAAGATCAGCTATGATGTGCTATGGAAACTGTGGCCCTGAGGAAAAATAACATCAGCAGGATGGAGGTAGCAAAGATGAGAATGCTTAGGTGGCTGTGCGGTGTGACCAGAAAGGATTGTCTAAGAAATGATTATGTAAGGGGAACAGTGAAAGTTACGAACTTAGGAGCAAAGATACAGGTGGCAAGGTGCAGATGGTTTGGTCATGTGATGAGGAGGGAGGAAGAGTATGTGGGAAGAAAGGTCATGCAGATGAATGTGCAGGGGAAGAGGAAATGTGGACGGCCAAAGAAGAGATGGAGGGAGTAGATGGTGGAGGAGGACTTGAGGATGAAGAACTTGGATGTCGCTACAGCCCAAGACAGGAGTTTGTGGAGGAGACTCACCACAAAAAGCGACCCTACTTAAGTGGGAAAAGCTGCAGAAGAAGAAGAAGAAGATTCAGTTAATCCCCAATTGGTTTATCCTTCTGACCTTAGGTATGCAGTCTGATACTGTTTCTCTCAAACAATCTCTGACCAATTCCCATGCACTACTGACTTCATACTTTGTAGCTTCTCATGTCTTGGCACTGCTCCAAGATGACACGTAAGTCTGTCATAATTACCACCTTTATAGTTAAACATAAACCCTTTCTTAACGGACAATTCCACATGTTTGGCAACTTCCGAGAACAAGACTGCATGGTCACTCTTCCCAATTGGGGGCAGAGTGTCTACCTTAGTTATTATTATTATTATGGGTATCTCCATGGAGTCAGCAGACTCATTGCGAGAGACAAAAACTATCAAAACAATATCTCTTCTTGAATTCATTTACAGACGAAGAACTCACAACTGAGTCAAGCAATGCATTCCACTCATTCACCATCCTCCAGGCGAAAAACCTCGTTCTCACTCTTGTTAACCACACTTTTCCTTAATTTCTAGGGATGACCTCTTGTTCTGCCATCACTGTCACACAGCTGAAACATTTCCTTACAGAATATAAAAACCTTTTAGTAATTTAAATGTTTCTACCATATCCCCTCTTCTCTGCCTATCAACCAGCCTCAGCAATCCACAAGCTCTCAATCTATCAATGTAGGCAGCATTTTTTACATCACTCACCAACTTAGTCACTCACATCTGAATCCTCTCCACAACCTCCTCATCTCCAAGGAATCCAGGTGACCACACTTGAGCACAGAGTAATCCAGATGTGGAAGCATTAATGCCTTATAAAGGGGATTGATAACCTTTTTATCTCTGGATGTTAGTGTGTTCCTCAATAATCAAGTAATCCTATGGGCAATCTTGGACACCTTAGCAATGTGTTCCCTGAATTTCATCTCCCTATCCACCAACACTCTCCAAGTCCCTAGCCTCATCAGTCTCTTAGAGTACCGTGTCATCAATGTAGTACACAACTAGTAATCTTTTAATCCCAAAATAATAACTTTACATTTTTCCACATTGAACTGGCATCCATTACCTTTTGCCCATTTTGCCAGCTTATTTAAATCATCCTACAAACTCTCAACATCAGCTTGATTTTTAATTGCACTACCCAACTTTACATCATCAGCAAACAACTGAATATCTCCCTTTAAGCCATTTCCTATATCATTTATGTACAAATTAAACAATAATGGCCCAAGCACAGAGCCCTGAGCACACCACTGGTCAACTGCCTCATTCTGGACTCTACTCCTCCATACACCACTTTCTGATATCTCTCCCTGAGCCATTCTCTTATCCATATCACCAGTTTAATATCCATCCCCATTTGCTCCAATTTGCGCAACAGTATTGTGTAGCCATTTCCTTTGTCCAACTCAGATGTCATTCTATTATAAAAAGCTAATAAATTGCTATGGCAGGATCGACTGTTAACAAAACCATGTTGGCCCCTATAGAGTATCATATCCTTTTCATCAGATCCACCCATTCGTGAATTTTGTCTTTAACCAAATTCTCCAATACTTTTATCACCACTCCCGACATGGTGATCGGTCTTTAATTAACTACCGCAGTTTTAGAGCCACTTTTATGCAAAGGAAGTACTTTGCCTTCCTTTCACTCCCTAGGGACCATACCAGTCATTGACAATTCCTTTGTACATTCATGCAACACCCGAGATGATATTCCATCTAAACCTGTAGCAGTGTTTGCATTTAAATTTTGCAATATACTAAGTACCTCTGATTTCTTAACTTCAATTCTCATATTAGGTATTGCTTCAGGTACAGAGATATCCTCACTTGGGTGATAGACTTTTGAAAACTGACCACTTAGTAACTCTACTATTACATCTGAAGTTGTCACCTCATTACCATCAACACCCACCAAAATTATCCTTCCAAATTCATTCTTCCTTTTATTTGCCACATAGTGGAAGACCTCTTTAGGATTACCATTGATCTCCTTGGCTAAGGTCTTCTCATAATCTGATTTAGCTTTTCTTACTATGCTGGTAACCTTCCTAGCTTGAGCCTTGTACTGTTCATGAGTGTACTTATCGCCTTTCTCCTTGTAAATTCTCCATAACATTTTCTTTTTTGCATATCAAGCTTAATACTACTACTCATCCATCTAATGCCTACCTTGTTTGTCTTCCTGACCATGGGGACACAGTCTGATATTGACTTCCTCAGATACCCACTGATTTTATTCCATGCACTGCTAACATCTTTCCCCTGCAATATATTCTGTCATGGGACGGCTGCAAGCACACTCCAAAGCTTGTTATAATTGCCTAACCTGTAGTTCCATATATACCCCTTCTTAAGAATAAATTCAAAAATTTTGCAACCTCCCAAGTCAATACCACGATTGGTCTCACCAATTGGAGGTAACGAGGACACCTTACTTATGCGTATGTCCTCTGAATCAATGACCAGGTCCAACACTCTCACACCACTTCTCCCTTCATTTATGTGCTGTTATCTCGTAGAAGATGTATATTCAATTTCCTTTTTGCCACGTGATATCACCATAATTAAAATCTCCCATAATAATCACTAACTGCACTAATTTGCTAATGCATGAATTCAATATCACCCTCTGTATCCCCTGGCCTATAGCAGCAACCAACTGTATATTTGGTTGCATTCGTCACTATTTCACACCAGACCGCCTCAAATGTATTATCATTCACATGTCTATCATCTTGATATACTACTTTATTTGGCTGCAACTCATCAGCTATCATCAACAGTACTCCTCCCCTCATTCTATCTTCTCTATCCTCCCTGAAAATACTGTACCCATTACATTCAATTCCAGTGACCACATCTTCTGCTGACAGCCAAGTTTCACTAATGCCTACAACTTTCGGTGAGATTGTACTGACTAATGCCAAAAATTCTTCCCTCTTATTTCGAATGCTTCTTGCATTTGTATACAAAAATTTCAGATTCCCTTTAGTTCTTGTACCAGTTTTAGAACTGATATACATGTCACTAATTTCAGTAGTCCCATGCCGATTTTTATCCTCTCTATTCTGCAATTTATTCCACGAATAAGGATCAACAAATATACAATCACTGCTTAAGTTTTTCCCTCTTACACTCAACCTTTTCAATTTTAGTTTCCCTGCGTAATTACATCAACTTGTTCAGAAAACAGTGACTTCAATCGCTTATGACCTTCCATGTTCAGGTGCAACCCATCTCTTGCATACAACTGTCTTTTGCCTTCAAACACACTCCAGACATCAACAAATTCCAGACCTCTTTTTATTTTTAACATTCTTGCAATCATATCATTCATTATCATCGCTCATCTACTCAACTCATATTTGTCAAAACGAGGTAGCACACACACTATCCTCCCTTTGACACTTTTCTTCTTCACGATATCTAACAATGTTCTTGAATCTTTTACTCCCCGATTAATACTACCACTCAGGTCATTTGTACCCACCATAACTATTATCTTTTCTGCATCATGCCCTCTCTTTATTGCTAAAGCCACTCTCTCTATTGTCCCAACAGCCAAGCACTCCTTAGGGATACCACTCTCCATACCCTTAATCATAGAATCACAATATATTGTACCACTCATAACTTCATTCAGGTCTAAACAAGCATCACTCATGGCCTCATTTTCTAAGCTATTCAGCATGACTCTCCCAGTTTCATTACTTTCCCTCAATGCTCTTTAACTTACTCACTCACTCTCACGACATCTCGTTTCTTCTAGACCTCTTTTGCTTTCATTCTGTAGACTCCCAATCACTCCCATACTATTTATTACTTCATCAATCACCAAAAACTTTCCCATGCTTAATCCTGTTCTAGTTACTTCAGCTAAAGTAACCTCCATAGTCCTAATTTCTCTATTTAACATATTTAACTCAGTTTTAATTTCAAGAACCTCCTTACTGAGCACTTCTAATTCTTTTTGAAGTAGATTAAGGTCACTTTTCATATTCACGGACT
This sequence comes from Typopeltis vanoorti, assembly GCF_054136105.1. Classification (NCBI taxonomy): domain Eukaryota; kingdom Metazoa; phylum Arthropoda; class Arachnida; order Uropygi; family Thelyphonidae; genus Typopeltis; species Typopeltis vanoorti. The sequence goes on from NC_143551.1 coordinate 33,514,797, forward strand.
CCTGCTGAAGTTCTTCTGCTATGGTCCCGACGTCTGCTTCCATTCCTAATCACTCCAGTCTATCCCAACATTTCTCACATATGTCAACATTTTCATTCTTCTCATTTAGCCAAACAGTCCACAGATCCTTCACATTCTTTGGTGCATAAATATAGCAGACTCGAGCAGCTTATTCCACTCATTTACCACTCTATAAGTAAAGAACCCAACTCTAACACCCCTGCTAACCACACTCTTGCCCAGCTTCCACAGGCGTCCCCTAGTTCTCCCACCACCAGTCCTGATCTCAAAAATATCCTCTCAATTAATCCTATAGAATCCCTTTAGCAATTTGAATGTCTCAATCATATCTCCCCTTTTCTGCTATTCTGCTAGTTTGAAACTAGTTTCAACTAGTTTCTGCAACCCACGAATCTTCAACCTGTTCTCATATGGTTCATTCCATAGACCTGCTATCATCTTAGTCACTCACCTCTGGATCCTCTCCACCTCCACCCCATCAAGAAGGAACCGAGGTGACCAAATCTGGGCACAGTAGTCGAGATGAGGTCTTATCAAGGCTCGGTACAGAGGTACAATAACTTGGTTGTCTCTGCTTGTCAAGGTATTTTTCAACAACCAAGTGAGTTGATGAGCTGATTTAGCTACTTTTGCAATGTGCCCCCTAAACTTCATCTCCCTATCCATCAACACTCCCAAGTCCCTAGCCTCATCAATCTCCTGGAGTACAGTTCCACCAATGTGGTATACTGCTGCTAATCTTTTCACTCCAAAATGCATAACCTTACATTTTTGTCACGTTAAATTGACATCCATTCTCCTTAGCCCAAAACTCCAATCTATCCAAGTCATCCTGCAAGACTTTGACATCTTCTGCATTCACTATTGCCCTACCCAACTTTGCATCATCAGCAAACAAATGAACTGTTCCACTTAGATCCTTCGCTATGTCATTAATGAACAGATTAAACAGCAGTGGTCCAAGAACAGAACCCTGCAGCACACCACTAGTCACAGGCCATCTTTTGGACTCTACTCCTGAATAAACTATTCTTTGATATCTCTCCATCAACCACCCACTTATCCATCTCACCAACCCTATATCCATTCCCATATGTTGTAGTTTACGGATTAGTATTCCATGTGGTATCCTGTCAAACGCCTTTGCCAGGTCCAGCAGTATCACTGTAAACCCATTTCCCTTATCCAGTTCAGCCGTCACCTTGTTATAAAACTTGAGCAAGTTACTGAAGCATGATCTACCCTTCACAAAGCCATGCTGTCCCCTGTACAGTATCTCATTTTCATCAATCCATTCCTGTATTTTTCCCTTGACTACTTTCTCCAAGACCTTGACAACGACTCCTGATATGCTGATTGGTCGGTAATTTGCAACAGTAGACTTTGATCCTCCTTTATTCAGTGGAACTATTTTTTCTTCCTCTTTCCACACCTTCGGGACTAAACCAGACCCGAGACTTAGGTTAAACAACATAGTCAAGGGCACTGATAATTCCTTAGCCGCTTCAGGCAAGCCCCGTGCCGGTATACCATCCAATCCCACAGATGTATTCACATTAAGGTTCTGTAATAGACTATTCACCTCCACTTCATTCATCACAATTCCCGTATAAACTAATGGTTCCTTCATTTTTTCAATGTCATCACCTGAATGATATACTTTTGCAAAGTGCGTGCTCAGTAACTCCACTATATCGACTGATTCGGTGACCTTCGTACCATCGTCATTCCTTAAAATCATTGTGGCATGTACAGTTTTTTTTTTTTTTTGCTTGCAGCATATTGAAAGAAATGTTTGGGATTCTCTTTTGCTTGCATAGCTAGTTTCCTTTCATAATCCACTTTTGCTTTTTTTTACCACACTCGTTACCCTTCTGGCTTGCACTTTTTACCGTTCGCATGCCTGCAGGTCACCCCTTTCTTTAAATTCCCTCCACAGTTGTTTCTTTTTTTTTTTGCAGCTCAAGCTTAATGGTGTTATTCATCCATTTAACCCCTACTTGTTTTATTATTCGGACCCTAGGTATACAATCAGCCATAACCTCCTGTAAATGATCCTTGACCACTTCCCATGCTCTATCGACGTCCAGCCCTTGCAGTTGTACGTGCCATGACACTGATCCAAGCAATCTCCTAAGCTTGTTATACTTGCCAGCACAGTAATTCCACATATACCCTGTCTTAATCGAAAATTCCACACCTTTAGCCACCTCCCAGGTCAAGACCTTATGATCACTCTCACCAATAGGTGGCAACATGGTCATATTCATTACAGTCAAATTCTGAGATGCTATTACCAGGTCAAGCACTCTCACACCCCTAGTATTTTCAATTACATGCTGTCTCAGATAGTTATCCCTTAATAATTGAATAAAATCCATTTCCTTCCTCACATGTGTCCTCTCCTCCTTCCAATCAATGTTACCATAGTTGAAATCCCCCATAATAAGTATCCTCCTTCCACTCATTTCATCAATTTGTTTATGCATACTATCTCCACCATCTATTTCATCACCTGGTCTATAGCAGCACCCAACTGTATATTTTATTCTGCCGGTCTCAATCTCACACCAAATAGCCTCAGATGAGCTCCTTTCACTATCCTGCAATACAACTTCAATTCTCCTTGGCTGCAGTTCATCAGCTGTCATCAATAACACCCCTCCCCCAATTTTATTCTCTGTCCCTCCTAAGCACACTATAACCTACACATTCTATCCCACTAACTATATCATCTTCCGTCAACCATGTTTCACTAATGCCAATGACCTGTGGCCAGGAAGAGCCAATCAAGGCCAAAAATTCTTCCTTCTTGTTCCTAATACTCCTGGCATTAGTATACATGAAATGCAGTGATCCCTTTGTCCCACCCTTATCTTGATGTGTTATTCTAAATGTCCCATTCCCATTTTTTGTCCTTAGTGCTGGCTCGGGTACATTATATACATTCTTACACTCAACTGTCTCACTGATGTCTGCATATCCACCCCCCCCCCTCTTGGTAGTTCTCGTTTCCCTGGTTCTGCACATCCATTTTCACTTCATTCAGCAACACTTTTTCCAGTCTCTGCATACCAAGTCCATTCAAATGCAGGCCATCCATCTTGTATAAGTCCTTTCGCCCATCAAACTCATTCCACACGTCCACGAATTCCACACCACACTGTCTGCATAACCTGCGCATAATGTCATTTGCGATTATGGCCCTCCTTCTAAACTCCTCTCTGTCATACTGCGGCAACAGACTCACCATTCTAACTCTGTCACTCTTTTCTTTCGCTACCTTTAACAATACTTTCAAGTCCTCTCTCATAAAAAATTTATCACCTTTCAATTCATTCGTACCCACCACAATTATTAATTATTTCACCCTCTGTTTTTGCACTCTAATACTCTCACTTACATCCTTAAATTTAGCACCTGGTAAGTACGATTTAGTTACACTCCCATCTATCACTCCTCTTAATAACGAATCACCATTTAACACTCTTTCCTTCATTTCAGAAACTCTCCCACTCTTACGCTGTTTATTTACATTAGCCAAATCACTCTGGAAAGAGTTTTGCAGGTGCTCTAATTGCTGCTGCGCATTTTGTATCACTGTGCGCAACCTAGCGATTTCACTTCCTACAAATAATTCCTCATTTTTTTTATCAATCAAACTATTTTCTCTCTCTGTATAGTTGCTTTCACTCTTTCTTTGATCACTGCTGTCATTGCCATCTTGTACATCGCAATTCCCTATCAAGCCACTATTTTCACTCGCATTCTGGCTTTCTTCAACCATAATTGTCTCACAGCCTGACACATACTTCAACTCCTCACTTTGCTTACACTTTCTGCACATTCTCCCACCACTATCACTTTCAATCCAAACTCCAGCGTCATTCGGGAATGCATACATCCCACACACACACACATCACATTGGACAAACTCTCTCACATTATAGTTTTTGAACAATGCCGTCGTATTTTTGGACGCCATTATCTTATGTCACATTGGCGCCATATTCAAATCTATGAAACGTATCGTTAAATATTAAATTAAATAACAGAATTCACACCAAATCACACAGACACAACAAGCTACCAAATTTAGACAATATTACGTTATGATTTTAACCTATATTCTAATTTTCACTCAAAATTATACTTAGCTTTCAGGAGCTCTCTGAAAACACGACCGACCGTCTAGCCCTCTAGCGGGCATCAGTAATAAAAAATAATTACTAAAATTACTAATATCCACTAAAATAAAAGACATATCTGTAGAACACATGTAACACTCAGCTTTTGCTTTGCGCTATGCTAGCACCACCTCTAATATATTACTACATAAATGATGGTAAGGTTAAACTTGTGAACCAAATATGCACCACCTTCTTAGTACCTGATTACAAAGACTTTGATGTTTGGTTAGTAGTCTCCTGTTTGGGCAAAAGAGAGATCTCAGGTGTTGGAAATATTCTGGCATTCAGATTTGATCTGCTCAAGAATGTCTATATCTGATTTCAAAAAACAGCCATTCTGATTTGATGTGGCATTTTTTTCCTAATTCATAACAATTGGAATTAGTATTATTAATGTTAGAATTATTTCTAAACCTCCTTGGGGTTGCTGGGTTCATTGTGAGAGGGCCCTCCTTTCTACAAACTACAATTCTTATTATACCTTAAGTTGAACTCATTAACTATCCACTTTTGAAACTTAGTTCATGCATCCATCATTCTCATCGTAGCAAGTCAGTTTCTCACTCTCTTGCTCTCAGCATTTATGCAGTTTCCAAGGATGACCTCATGCTTTTCTGTTACTTGTACTACCTCATCTTACCTTTACTACCTATAAGTTTCAATCTCCACCTTTCCTCCTCTGTTCTGGCACATTACCTTATCCTGTACTTATATTCAACATCTTAAGCGTCCTCATATACTAAGTCACTTGCTTCTGGATGTCCTCTCCCATATTTCCCTCTCTTGTGAGTGTGCTGGAAACCAGATTTGCATGGTGGCCTAATCACTGCCCTGCACATTCACTTTCTTATTCTGCTATGTCAGCATCTTTCTCAATATGTCAGTAGTCCCCTAGGGTAGCATTCACAGCTCTTGTTATATTTCCCTAAACTTAAGCTATTCTTACTCCCCCCCCCTCCCTCCCAGATCTCTTCCCTCATGATCTATTAATACAGCACACTGGATTCATCAGAATCCAAATTTCTGCTTATCAACCAATTTTTGTAACTTACAATATCTTCAGTCTCCTCATAGGGAGCATTCTAAGGAACTATGACTATCTTGATTATGCATGCACTTGATAAAGGAGGCTTGTATTTTGGATTTTGCAAAGTTTAAAATATAAATTGCCTTATGGCAAGTTGGTCTGCAAGCTGAGTGAGACAGAGATATGAATAAAGACTAGTGTGGTACTAGAAGATTGGCTGTATGATAGATACCAGGAAGTGTGGTGGTGGAGTGGGGAGGTTGAACAACGTATCAGAAAAGGAAAATACATAGGGGCATGGTACAGGGATCTATTTTGGGGCCATTGCTGTTTAACTTATTTCTTAATGATATTGTATGTAGCTTTGAAAGAGGATATTCAGTGGTTTGCTAAAGATGCAAAGTTTAATAGAATTATGAAAAGTAATGCTGATGTTAATTTCCTTTAGATAAACTAATAGTTTACGTATAATTGTGGAGCTGTTGACTTCACATCAGTGAAGTCAACAGCTTCACGTACAAGAAGACTAATTATACATGAAGCTGTTCACTTCACATCAGTTGCCTCAATACCCCATAATACAAAAGCAAAACATTATGGGACTGAGAAGAGTCACTACCCAGACTGGTTTGGACTTTATTGAGGTCTCATCAATAGGAGCTAGACCCAAGAACACTCATGAGTCATGAGGATGCTTCATGTGCATCCTCACAACTCATAAGGCAAAAAAGCTTTTTACAATGTATCTAACCTATTAGCCTATCTAAATGTTTCTGAAGGGACTTAACATCAGACTTTTCTTGCTTACTCTTGGGTAAAGGATTAAAAACATAATATAATTTCTTGTCAAGTATGATATAATAGCTTAGAATGTATCCGAATGCTAGGTGTTGAAGTTGCAGGTATAAGCTGCATACTATATTAATGGAGTTCTACTTCAGAAGGCATCACTGGAAAATTTGGTTTATGACTGAGGGATGAAGCAGGAGAAAGGATGGTGGAGTTTTGTGTTGAGAACAGTTGCTTTATTGCAAACACTTGCTTTCAACGACATAAAAAATGATTGTACACATGGACTTCACCTAATGGAGAATACAGAAATCGGATAGATTATATTGTCACCAGCAGAAGGTGGAGAGTGCTATCCAATCAGCAAGAACACTACCTGGTGCAGATTGTAGAACATGTCATGAATTATTGAGAACTGAAGTTAAATTGAAGTTACGGGCTAAGAAGAAACAAAAGGACAGTATCAGATTTGATTTAAATTATATAAATTAAGCATTTAAAGTAGAAGTAGGAGAGAAATTAACAAATTTGGAGAAGGCAGGAAGAGAATTAGAAGAACAGTGGGAAGAAACAAATGTACAGTCATAGAATCAGCAAAGAAGACCAAGTAAGGCAACAAGAAAGAAAGATGGTAAATGGTTGTCAAAAGAAGCTATTCAAATAGCAGAGGAAAGAAGAAAAATGAAACTTCAGAGAAACAAAGAAAGGGTTAGGCAACTGAGTACAGATTTCCAGAGACAGGCTAGGAAAGACAAGGAAAAACGTCTAAACAAAAGGTGCAACGAAATTGAAGAAAGCAGTATTATGAGTAGAACAAGAGATCTGTTTAGAAAAATAAATGATGTTATAGGGAAGTTTATCTCTAGATTAGGAGTTGTAATGAGTAATTTGGGAAAATGCCTGATGGAAGAAGAAGCAGTGAAAAAGAGAATGGAAAAATTATATAATGAATTTGTACAAGAAAGATAAAAATGTTGAAGAATTTGAAAGGAAAGGAGAGATGTCGAGGAACCCAAGATGATGAAAAGTGAAGTGGTATCAGTGGTGGATCAGCTGCCAAAATGAAAAGCTGTAGGAGCTGATGGAGTGTCAGTGGAATTATTGAGAACAGCTGTGGATGAAGTAGTGAGTATATTGACTAAAATTTGTCAACAGGTTTGGAAGAAAATATACTGGCCTAGAGATTGGAAAACATTGGTATTCATCCCAATTCCAAAAAAATGAAATCCCAGAGATTGTGAGAATTATAGAACCATTGCTTTAATTTCACATGTAAGTAAAGTTATGCTGACCCAACAAAGGCTGGAGCCATGTGAATAGAGAAATGCCATAAGAACAGACAGGCTTTAGGAGAGGTAGGGGAATTATAGACTAATTAGTAAACAATCTTGTTCCTTCTGAACAAGAGAATTTCAGATGGAAGTATTCATCTGTTTTATTGATTATAAGAAAGCTTTCATTGCATGGATCACAACAGACTGTGGATTGTAATGAGATCAGTGGGAATACCTGAGCATCTAATTCTTTTGATAAGAGAGCTGTATGACAACCAAGAGGGTTCAGTAAAAACAGTCTTTGGAGAAACAGACAGTGTTCAAGTGGAAAAGGGGATGTGGCAAGGTTGTATATGGTCACCCTATCTATTTAATATTTATGGTGAGTATATTATGAGAATGGCTAACTTACATGAAGATCCAGCTGGAATTAAGATTGATGGCAGAAAAATAAATAATTTAAGATATGCAGGCAATACAACCCTCATAGCAGAAACTAAGGAAGATCTGGAGCAAAAAATCTAGTCCTCACATCTGTACTAACCACCCCTTTATCCAACTTCCAGGGATGACCTCTTATTCTGGCCCCTCTATCCAAGTGCTGCAATTTCCCTTGCATCAATCTTTCTAAGTAACAATTAAGTTACTTAAAAAACTTTTTAAGTAACTTAAATGTTTCTATCATATCCCTTTGTTTTCTCCTATCAACCAACTTCTGCAATCCACACACACCCTCAATCTATCCTCATAGGAACCCACCTCTGAATATTCTCTGCTGCTTCCTCATTCCCAAGAAACCCAGGAGACCAGACCTGAACACTGTAATCCAGATATGGATGTATCAAGGCCTTATAAAGAGGAATGACAACTTCATTATCTCTACTTGTTGGTGTTTTCTTCAACAGCTGTTCAATCTTATGAGCTCTACTTTTGAGTGAAACTTGACATGAAATTGAGAATTATCTACACATTAGCACAAGAAAAGTATATTTAATATAGTGCCAGATATTTCAGTTTGAAAATATCAGTGGCTTGACAGAGAACAGTTTTCTACAAGGTAGAATACAAACAATCGATCATTCAAAATTAGAACGAGCTGCAGGATGTTATAACGTTAATCATGATATCATTTAACTGAAGTAAATATAAGATCCCGCAGCTCATTCTAATTTTGAATGATCATTTTGAATGATACAAAAAACTTAATTTATAAAATTATACCAAAGATATCATTAGACAGATGTAGTATCTAGAAGGTCTTAATTTAAAAAAAAAAAAAAAAAATTAATGTGTTATTCAGATCAAACTTTCCCAAGGATAGGCCGTCATTCTGATTCAAGTTAGGGCAGTGAAGTAAGGCCTCAGCAGCACTCTCTTTGAATAGGCATTCGAATTTATACCGACATCTGTGTAGAAGGTGAGTTTTGAACCAGAGAATGTTGTGGTTTGTCTCTATTCTGTGTTGCGCCAATCCAGACCTATCGCATTTGTTGTGAAGAATATAAGATTGATGTTCTTGTATTCTTTTTTCTATAACGCATCCAGTTTGTCCAAGTAAGAAAGATGGCAGTCACACTGAACTCGTATACATAGTTGAGCGTTTATCTTTAGACGAGGAGAAATATGTGGATATTTTATTAATGAGAATATAAGTTGCTGTTAGATCATATTTCTTCAACATTCTTGAAATTGGTTCTGAAATTCTGGAGATATATGGGATTGGAACTCAACATATCGATTCTTTATTGTTTTGGTTTGGCTTGTAGGAGTTGAACATTTCTTATTGAAATAACATATAGGCAAATCTCACTCTTTTTTGAAAAACTCTTCTGATTTCTTAAACAAATTCAAAAAAGCCTCCATTCAACCTACTGATCTTATGGTAAGCTTCGATGTAGAATCTATTCACAAATATACCTCTCAAAGAGACTTTTAAACTACTTACTGACATCTTCCCACAAGATATCATAAAATTATTTGCATTTGCAATGCACTCTGGATATTTCTTGTGTCAAAACAAATTCTACAACCAGATAGAAGGAACTGCCATGGGAAGTTTACTTTCCTATGCTCTAGCCAATTTTTATATGGAGCATATAGAAAACATCCTTTTTTCATCTATATACCCTTAACCTTCATTTTGGGTTAGATATGTAGATGGCATTTTTGCAGTGTGACCTCAAAACAGAGATTCCTTACCTTCCTCTTTAGCCAAAATCAATACTTTACACCATTGTCTCAAGTTCACCATGGAAATTAAAAAAAACAACAAATTATTCCTAGACACATCCTTCTCATCTGCTTGCCATCAGGTAATTTAACAATATCAGTTTACAAAAAAACCCACTTTTACTGGATGTTATATTATTCTCAATCTACTCATCATCCTTCTCAAAAGACAGGAATCGTGAAATGTTTAAGTCGACAAGCTAGAACTGATTGTTCAACTCCCATCATTTACAGAAATTACTTTCTACTATCAATCAAAAATGAAATTAAATGGCTTCTCCAAAAGGACTGCACAACATTTGTTCGACTCCTACAAGCCAAACCAAAACAACAAAGAATCAATTAGTCAAGTTTCAATCCCATATATTTCTGGAATTTCAGTCAAGAATTTTGAAAAAATATGATCTAACAGCTACTTATATTCCTATTAATAAAATATCAACCTATTTCCCCTCGTCTAAAGATAAATGCTCAACTATTGTGTATACCAAGTTCAATGTGACTGCCATCTTTCTTACTTTGGACAAACTGGACACTCTATAGGAAAAAGAATACAAGAACATCAATCTTGTATTCTTCACAACAAATTCGATAAGTCTGGATTGGTGCAACATGGAATAGAGACAAACCACAACATTATCTGGTCCAAAACGGTATAAATTTGCATACCTAATCAAAGAGAGTGCTGAGGCCTTGCTTCACTGCCCTAACTTGAATTGGAATGACTGCCTATCCTTGTCAAAAATATGGGAAAGTTTGATCTGAATATACATTAATTTTTTTTTAATTAGGACCTTCTAGATTCTACATCTAGAAGGGGAAAGAGCCCCTAGTGTGTGTGTGTGTGTGTGTGTGTGTGTGTGTATATGTATGTGTGTGTGTATATATATATATCCCTCAGGGGCACACCTAGGTGTGCACAGGAACTGGCGATCCTGGGGTACCCAAGTTGAAGTTACTGAGTCATGGCGGTATAACCATTACATCTGGTTGGAAGGAAATGTCCAACCCACCAAGCTGTATGGAAGGCAATGGAGAACCACCATGCATACTTTTTCTCTTTCTCCAAGTAATGATGAACAAGTCGATATGGAAGAATGAATTATACACAAGAACAGATGGGACCCCCGGGTCTGATCTTGTGCAGTATACTACCAGAGAGGGGGTTTGTAGATCTATGTTGGAGTCCTAGGAGGATAAGACCTCAAATGATGCTGCAGGATCAAAGCCTCCAGGAAGTTCTGGAGCTAATGTAAGGACACAACATAAGAAAATGAACCTCAATGAAAATACAAATATGGGCACCTGGAATGTTAATTGAATGTATCAAGTAGGGAAGATGGCCAATGTGATCAGAGAAATGAAAAGAATGAATATATCTGTTCTTGGATTCTCAGAGGTTAGATGGAAGGGGAAAGGAGATATAGGAACATGTGATGGATTTAGATTTATTTACTCAGGAGGAGAAGAACATCAAAGAGGTCTTGGAATAATGTTGGATAAAAGAGTAGCCAATATGGTGAAGGGATATTGGCAGAGATCTGAAAGAGTGATTGCTTTGAAAATAAAGGCCAAACCAAGAAATATCCTCATAATTCAAGTATACTTACCAACAACAGATCATACAGATGAAGAAGTTGAAGAGATCTATCAACAAATAGAAGAATGTTTACATTTGAAAAATAACAGAGATATACTGATAGTAATGGGAGATATGAATGCAAAGATAAAGGAAGAGAGGATGGTCTGGTAGGCCCTTGGGGCTTGGAGAAAGAAATGAAAGGGGAGACAGACTGGTGGAGTTTTGTGGAAAACACTGTATACTTGGAGACTGTATACTTGGAGAGCACCTGGACAGAGAGGTGAGGAAATCAGATTGATTATATATTAATTAACTCAAGATATAGAAATGTAATAAAAAATGCAAAACTTATCCTGGAGCAGACTGCAATAGTGACCATAACTCTTTAATCTCTCTTGTCACGTCACTTCCCAATTGATCTGATTCATTCTGTGCACTCACTTTCTACCTGCCAGCATCAGTCTCTCCAAGCAACTCACACCACAACCTTTCAAATGCAGTATTTTTGTAATCTGTATCTCTACCTCCTATGTTCATTTATATTCTTCAAATTCTTCTGACCAGATCTGAGTACAGTAATTCAGATGTGGTCTGAACATAGGTTTGTACAAGGGAATCACTACTCTTATACCTGCTTTCAACGTCCTTCTCAGTATTACAACAATTCTCAGAGTTACCATCACCACTTTTGCAATGTCTTGTAAACTTCAACTTTCTATCAACCTTCAACCCAAAATCTTTGTAGCTTCTATTTTCTCTAGTATCCACCAATAGAGTATGCAAGTTTCCATTGATGCAAATTTCAAGACCTGACATTTTGTTGCATTTAGGCCCACCTCTCCAGCTTATTTAAAAACATCAGCATTATCAATTATAACTCTTCTCAGCTTCACATAATCTGCAGGTAACTGAATATCTTTCTGTAATCCAGTGATAATGTCATTACATGAAGGTTAAATAGTAGAGATCCCATTAGTGAGTCCTGTAGAACTCCATTTATGTCCTCCTTATTCTTCTTCCTTGATACCGATACCTCTTACACAACTTTATGTATTAGACAGCCAATCTCCAATTCACTAACCTGATATCTAAATCCATATGCTGCAATGTAAATATCAACTTACTAAATGGCATCCATTTGTCTTTCCCTCATCAACCACTCTTTGTTACTTTTATTATATAAGGCATTCAGGTTACTAAAACAAAACCATCCCTTAACAAATCCATGCTGATCCTCAGAGGACATTACTCTCATCTGTCCAATGGCATTCAGGTTACTAAAACAAAACCATCCCTTAACAAATCCATGCTGATCCTCAGAGGACATTACTCTCATCTGTCCAATGCTGTATACAATCTCTCCCTAATTCCTTCAGAATCTTAACAGCTACAGAAGAAATACATATTGGTCTATAGTTCGACATTCCATTCTACCACCACCACTTAGGCAATGGACAGTACTTATCCACCTTCTACTCCTTGAACACATTTCTTTAGCACATCCTCTTAAAAACTGGCAAAATCATCCAGAGTACTTAGTATTCACAACGCATTCTCCTCATGCACTCCTAAACCCTGTCTTCACTATGCTTCTACAAATAAAACTTAGTTTCCAGAATGAAAAGCACTGATAAAGTGACCATTGAACTTCTCTATGCCATTTGCATTCATTCAATCCCTGTTTTCATCTAAAAACATCATTCTTCCACAGTTTCTCCTCCTAATGGCTACATAACAAAAAAAAAAATAATAATAATAAGGATTTTTCATGGATTGCAGGGCCAATCCATTCTCATTCCAGTTTTGTCTTCCTCAATACTGTCTTTCCTGGCTTGAGTCTTATAAATTCCTTATGCAACTGTTCTATTTCTAGTTCCTGTTTGATTTCATTAGTCATCCACCACCAGCATTATCTTTTTCACTGAAGATATACAACTTGCCAATGCTACTGATTAATATTCTTCACTAGCTCGCATGTACCATTGATATCTCTCCTGATTTAGAATTTAGGATTATAATCATCTACCTTATAATTTAACATAAATTCCTTTTTCCTTGATACTTCTGTGTCTTTCCATCTCTCAAGTCAAGACTCTGTGACCACTCTCACCATTTAGAAAGCATAGATAATCATGCTCATAATCACGCTCTCTGATGCTGGGACCAAATCCAAAACTGTTGAGTTTTGTGTTCCCTCTCTATGTTGCCTAAGACATTTGTTCCCCAAGAATTCTAGAAATTCCATTCCCTTAGTATTATATGCTGTTTCCTCTTCCCAAGTTATACTGCGATAGTTAAAATCTGCCATAATGAACACTTGTTTTGTACTTTCCAAACCCCCCCCCTCCATGTGGGGCACCTGTTCCTGGTAGGGGGGCCTCCCAGTGATGGTACTGGCCCTTTTCATTCTTCCTCTTTTTCTTTGCCTTTATTCCCGTATTCTTTGCTCTACTTCTCCTGAGTCTTTTTCACTATCCTTTTTCCAGACCATCACTGGGATCCAACACCATGTGGTGCGACCCATTGACATCCAGAAAGGGGAGGGGGGATCCTGGTAGTCTTGCAGTTCCTTGGCCCCCTGCTTTGGCAAGACAGGTGGTCCTGGATGGCCCAGCCAGGATCAATTGGCTAGTGGGCTTGCCTGCAAGGCTCAACGGTGTTGCAGTAAGTCTCTCACCCCATGGTCTGCGGTCGGGATCTTAGACCTGCTGCAGTGCTGGTATAGCATCCAGGGTAGGCCTGGCGTTCCACTTCTGAGCACAGTTTTTGCTTGCCTGGTAGTGGGCATCCATGTGTGGCTCCGTGATGTGTGGGGAGCTTTGACGCCGAATTAAAAATTCCTTAAATATGAATTCTTCATCCTCAAATGTTTCAGGGACCCTAACAAAGCCCCAACCATGTACTGATAATATGGAAACAGAAGTAAGAAACAAAAAATATCGAATACTAACATAAATGTACCAACCTTTTTAATCATTCATGCAACAGGTGAAAAACCAATTGAGAAAATGTCACCCTTCTTTATCCCAAAAGGTTTAGAAGGACTGGCAGGACCTCCCAAAACTGTCAAGAAATTGCATTCTGGTGATGTCCTTGTGGAAACAATGTGCAAACAACATTCCGAGAAACTGCTGAGAGCAACGACAATGGGTGGAATATAAACTGCAGTAACACCTCACAGAACACTCAGTTCCAGTAGAGGAGCGATATCAGAATGGGATCTCCTTGATGTTCCTGATGAGGAGATATGTTCAGAGCTTAAAGATCAAGGAATGATGGGTGTGAGGTGCATCCTGATACACAGGGATGGTCGCCTGGTCTCAACCAAGAACATCATCCTTACTTTTGATACACCTAGGCCTCCGACATCTGTAAAAGCAGGGTGTCTCAGCTGTCCTCTTAGAATGTACATTCCTAACCTGCTGAGATGCTTTAAATGTCAAAGATACGGACATGCCCAAACTACCTGTCGTGGTTCTACTACCTGTGCCCAATGTGGTAGTAAAGAACATGATAATAAATATTGCTGTGAAAAAAAAAGATAAATGTGTCAACTGTCAGGGAGATCATCCAGCATACTCTCGTGCATGTCAGAAATGTAAAGATGAAAAAAGAGATGCAAAAAATTAAAACAGAACAAAACATAACATATCAGGATGCAAAAAGAAAGCTGGCCACCATTACACCTGTTCTACAACCCTCTTATGCTGAAAAAGTAACAATTAAAAAAGTGCCAACAGCAACTCAAACATGTATGTCTATTTTGCCATTAGATAATTTCACCATACCTGAACTTTACGATCGCAAGTGCTTCTCTGTTGAGCGTGTTAATCACAAGACCTATGGCCTTACTCCACAGACAACTTCAAAAATGGTCTATTGGATTAAAACTCACCTGTTTTCATCCAATGGATGAAATCTCACCAAAACTACCCTTATGAAGACTTCATCCAAAGATAAACCACCAGACACTCGCACATAAAAAATGGATACCTCAATACCCACTGAAAGCAAACTAAACATACCAACTGACCCTAACACAGTTGATGTTTTGAACACTCTACCAGAGGAAGAGATGGACACTGGCCGTCCATACTTCCCTAAAATAGTGGATAAATATAAATCTGACAAAGGTAAGCCCTCAACCTCTCGAAAACCAGACAAGTCAATAAAATCAAAACAATAGGGAAATTTTTACAATGAAACTGCCGTGAAATCTGCCAGAATATTGACGATATCAAGATGTTGCAGAAACACAAACCTTTCTGTTTCTGTCTACAGGACACTTACTCAAGACCCAATGAGGACCGTACCTTTAGGAATTTCACTGTTGTACGTAAGGATAGAACTGGTGATGGTCCTGCTCATGGAGGAGTAGCTATCCTAGTGGACAGTCATATTCCTTTCCATCAGGTCCAAATTAATACTTCTCTGGAAGCAGTAGCGATTCACTTCTCTGTGGGATTTCGTATTACAGTACGTTCAATTTATTTACCACCAAATGCTGATTTAAATGAAATTGATCTTGATAACCTTATCTTGCAACTGTCTGAACCCATACTTTTGATGGTTGACTTTAATGGTCACAATACTCTATGGAGTAATGCCAACACTAATAGACGAGGTCGAATCATTGAAAAAATTCTTGATAATAATAACCTTTCCCTTCTAAATAATAAACTTGATGCTTTCTTCCATATGCCTACCTACTCATATTCTGCAATTGATTTTACAATCTGTTCCCCTTCCATTCTTCCACTGCTCATGTGGGATGTTGAAGAGAACATATATGGAAGTGATCACTTTCCTGTCCTTTGTACAATGTCTTCACAGGAACCATGTTCACCCACACAGATACCTATATGGAAAATGGACTAGGCTGACTGGATCAGTCAAACACCTATCAGTGAACGTGTGGACAGACTTATGTGTTCATCGAACATGTTGTTTATTATTTTAACAGTATAATAGGACACAGAAACTAAGTAAATAATAAATTTATTAACTTAATGATGATATTTCGCTGGTGTTATAACCAGCATCTTCAGAGCACAAAAACACTGTTTGTCACAATACGTGAGACTAAAACAACATGGTGTACTTAAACAAAATTGTAGCAGCAACACTAGAGTCCTGATTTTGGCACCCTCTATCTGAAAAAAAAAAAAAAAAAAAAAAAAAGCTATCATATATTGCTAGAGTCCTAGAAAAGTGCTAGTTTTTTCTTAATATGACTGTCTCCCAGATCTTCGGCAAGTTAATACAGCCATATTTGTTGAGATTTGGAGTGTAAGTACACCATGTTGTTTTAGTCTCGTGTATTGTGACAAACAGTGTTTTTGTGCTCTGAAGCAACTTTTCTAGATGATCCCAGCAACTTTTCTAGATGATCACAATTTTTTTTTAGCATTTCACCCACATGCATATTGTCCGAAGTAGTCTGTTTACTTCAATCACTGAACTTTTATCTCAGCCTGTCTGATATTTTCTTTATAGAGGTATTTTAAAATTGTAAATATTCCATTTTTATGTATATTTTACAGATATTTAAGAATAATGCACAAAGTGTCACATGTTCAGTTCTTTCATCCCCCCCCCCCACACACACACTTCTGCATCTCTGATAAAATTCAACTTTGGTTTAACTTCTGTCAACCCAAGCTCAAACATCATTTTTTCAGGTTCACAGAAAGGCATAAACTATATTGATGAGATACTTTATTTTTTCTGTCTGAAAAGTTTAAATGATGAAACATACATGAGAAGTACATGTGGAATTAGAAGTTCAGACCATTATTTCTAATTTTGTGAATATGAAATCAAAAACCCTAAAATTTTAATGAAAAAAATTTCAAGTATATTTATGTAATTTAATTTATTTTCTGTTATTCTGTAAAAATGTTATTTTTTGAATACTTATATTAAATGTTCTAATTATTTCTGAATACTTATTAAATATTCTAATTATTTCTAAATTCTTTTCTTATTTTCTCGTCTATCTTGAGTTTCTTTTATTTTCCTAAAAGATAGTTCCACTTATAAAAATTATTAAAAATTTTTTACAAGCTACTAAGAATTTAGTAACTTGTAAAATGCAAGAATTTTTTAAACTTTAGTTCAAATAAATTTTAACTTTAATTAAGATTCTTTTAATTTTGTTAGCGATTTGGGTCGGTGAGAAGACTATAATCCCTGTATCATTATATTCAACGATTAAAGTGAAGTGGCTCTATCAAAATTTGCTTTAACTTTTGAGAATTTTTTGAATATTCGGGTTTTTAACGATTATCCTGCCTAGTCAACACCCCCGGTTCGTTACGTTTAGTGAACCAACATGTGGCTGTTCTGTCAAAATTTATTAAAGAAATTTCAAATAATTAATTTTATTATCATAAAAGAACCACACACATCCGGTTCGTTACAGGGAGTGCTTAGATAGAAATTGCATGCAGGCGGCAAAGACCCTAGTGCCGGTTCTGTCTGTTAGAACATCTTCCTCTGACACACACTAAGATTCGATCCATGAATATCTCTTGCCTGTTCTCCTCACCTACAAACTCACAACTCATGTTTATTTACATATTGATAATAAGACTGTGATAATAATTCTCGAGTCACCTAGCCCTTCCCACTGCTTGTCTTTCCTTCTGGAGATGCAAATAAAATTAACACATAGGAATTCTTATGTTTGTACACAAATGTAAGGAGTATTTGAAATAAAAGAGCTGAGTTTGTTGCATTGATTGAGTCAGTCTGCTACCACTCTTATGCAATGGCACTATCTTACCTTCTTTCCATTCCTTGTGTACCTTTCCCGCAGCCAGACTTTCATTGAATAGCCAGGTCCATGAAGCTGTCAGTTCTTTAGCACATTCTCTCAAAACTCATGGTGAAATACCATCCAGTCCTACTCACATCCAAGGTACTCAGTATTTGTAAAACACTCTTCTCTTGCACCTCGAACATATCCTACCCCTATAGTATTAAAACCTTTTTCTCCAGGATAAAATACTCCAAAAAATAATAAATTTAGTTTAATCCTTTATCCAAGTGTGAGCAAACAAAGTTTGCACCTGAAAGTATCTTCAGGACTGGGGTAAGGTGGTACAACACCAGGGCACTCCTTGCAAAGGTGGAGCAAGCTACCAACACTCCTATCTCAGTATCTCCCATAATGCAAAACACATCTCCTTGCAGATATGTCTAATGTTATGCATTAAGGGAAGGGCCACAACCCAGACTAGTTTCGACCTTTATTGAGGTCGAATGGGAGTTCGTGTCTCTCATCATAGGCCTTTGGAGAATAAAACATGCTGAGGGTCAGCAAACAGTAAGAGAGGAGAATAATGAAAGATAGAGTAGGATAGTAGGAGGTAAAAGAGGCCTCAGTCAACCTGTTTAGCCTTATATGGCTAATTGGTCTGTGACACATATTCTCAATTTATCTGTTAAAAAAAAAAAGAAAATTTAACCATAAAAATTTTGACTAAAGTTCACTTATAAATTTATCCTTAATAATTTCATCAGTTATCTATGAAGGAGATCCATTGACCTGTTTTGAAAACAGTATTTTCAGTTAGAACATTTTTTTTTTTTTTTTTTTAAATTACATAAAAAAAAAAAAAAAAATTACTGTGAGTGATTTTACTAGTGTGCGGTACCACTTGGGCACAACCCTTGTACGGGGTCCAACATAGTCTGTGGTTCCAAAGAGGGGAAGGAAAAGGCCTATAAAATATCTAATTAGGAGGCCTGAAATATGGTTTGAGTTTAAGGCCGTCCGTACAGTTTTGAATGTATTTGCATAAAGCAAGCTTTTGAGATCAGGCAGAGCGTACCCCCCTTCTTCATGTTTTAGTTGCAGGTATTGTTTTTTAACCTCATGTTTTTTTTCATTCCAGAAGAAATCTATGAGTTTTTTGGATAATTGGTTTTCTTGTAGCAGTGTGATGCCTGTGATATTGACTGTGTGCATCAGCATTGGGGTAATGATTGTTTTTATCACTGTGGCTCTGCCATAAAAGGAGAAAAAGGTCGGTTTGAATAGACTTATCTTTTCCGTACTTATTTCCTGTAATTTTTTAACTGGTAAAGCTAGCGACTCATAAAAGGGAACTCCTAGTATTGTTAGTGGCTGCGTATGCAGCGCTAAACCGTAGGGAAGTCCGGTGTTATGGAAATTTCCAAAATTTTTGATTTTTGTTTTTTGTGCATTAACTCGGAGACCACTGACTATGCTGAAGTTTTGCAGTATGTCAAGATAGATGCAGATAGACTCAGAGTCTCTGAGTGTGGCCACTACATCATCTGCATATACTACTATTTTGCACTGTTTGGAGACTTGGGGCAGTGGAATACCATTAATTGCAGGGTGTTCTCTATTCTTTTGATGAGGGGTTCTAATGCTAGGGAAAAGAGAAGGGGGCTTAGTGGGCAGCCTTGCCTAACCCCTCTCTTTATATGGATTGGTTCTGTCAGAAACCCATTAATAGACAGTTGTGTCGAGGCCTCCGCGTACATATGTTTAATTGTACGCCGAAGTCTCGGGCCTATGCCTACTTTTTTTTAGGGTGTCCTGTAAGTACGTGTGGCTCACGCTGTTGAACGCTTTTTCCAGGTCGGTGGAGAGAAGTGCCAGGGGGTATTTTTTTTCCTTGGCCAGTCTGATTAGGTCTCTTAGCAGGAAGAGATTAAATTCCATAGATTTACCTGGGGTTCCATAGACCTGTGAACTTGTTATTATGTTTTCTATTCCGCCCTTAATGCGTGTACAGATAATTTTTGCGAAAAGTTTATAGTCTAGGTTAGTTAAGGAGATGGGACGCCAGTTATTTGACAAGGTCCAATCTCGGTCTTTTTTGGGGATAAAGATTGTATAGCTCTTAGCAAATTCCTCGGGGATGTTTCCCGAAGTGAGGAATTCGTTAAAGATCTTTACTAGTGCTGGCAGTACAAGGTCCCAGATAGATCTATAGAATTCTATCCCCAGTCCGTCTGGCCCTGGGGTCTTTTTTGTCTTCATCGTTTTGCACGTGGCTTTTATTTCAGCTGCAGTTAACGGCCTGTCATGCAGGGTGCTAAGATGATCGGGAAAACGTTTGACGTCCCACTCACTGAAGTCATCCGTGCCCTGCTGGTCAGCGAAGATGCCGAGATACTGCTGGTGAAAGTGACGGAGTATTTCATGGGTTGAATTTAGAATCTGGCCTTTCTCCTCTATCCGGTAAATCGTTCTTTCATCGTTTGCTGCCACCAGTTGTTGATTGTAGAATGCAGCGGAGGGTATTTCCAAATTTCTGAGATAGAGTCTCGTGCGAAAGTTGAGGTCATCGACTCTACTCTGCCGCTCTTGCTGCAGCTCTATTTCTACCTGTCTGATAAGATGTCAGCAGGGAACTCCGCTCTGTTCGCTTGACCGGTACCAGCCGAGTTCCCTGTAGAGATCCCTCAGCTGTTTACGTTGTTGGTAGACCCTTTTGCGCCCACATTTTTGAAACAGTTCCTTAGCCTGCCACGTAAAGTGCAGCCAGTTTTCCCAGTCCCAGTTGATGTTTGTCCATTCATCACAGAGTTTCTGTAGCTGGTCGCTAAAAAGACTGGGAAAGGTAGGAGGAAGCCTCCAAGGACCTCTGGCTGTTTCCATAACCTCTGGGAGTGTAATTTTTAAAATGACCAATTTGTGGTCTGTTGACATGTTGTGTGCTGTGGTGTGACGTGTCCTTTGAACATACTGTTCCAAGTTTTGGGACACGTACACCCTATCTAGTCTCGTCAATATCTGGCCGCGGCACCACGTTGTTTCTACCTTCGACGGGTTATTCCTCCTCCAGACATCGACGAGATCAAAATTTACACAGCATCTTTTTAGAGCGGCAGTTCCGCCGGTTCCGGAGTTTGCGATCACGCCTACTTTGTCCAAACGTGTGTCTTCCACACAATTCCAGTCCCCGGCTACTATTAGGTATTCTGCTCCCAAGAGGTAGTTTTCAAGGGCAGAGAAGAAACCGCTTCTGTGGTATGGGTTGTTCGGGCGTATACTGCAACAAGCCGGATGGTACAGCCACCGTACTTCCAGTCCACCGTTATTAGACGTCCCATGGCGTCCTTCTGGACGTTGAAGAACCCCCCGCGATTGGGGGGGGGGGGCGAATTAGCATCCCCAAAGCATCAGTAGCGGGTGACTGGGTAGCTTCTCGAGAAGTTCTCCACATCCCAATGCTTATAAAAATTGGTTTCTTGAATCAGGATATTAATTTTGTACCTTAACATTAGCTTCCAGACAGTGCTTTGTGCGAAGGGGTTGCATAAACCATTGGTGTTTAAAGTGGCAATTTTAAAATCCATGTTGGTATTTGGAGGAAGGAGGGGGTGTTGTCTGTTTGTTGCTCTACATGTTCCACCTGTGATTCACTATCGGAGCTGTTTGGAATATCCATAACGAGGTCGTTTTGAAATTTCATTTCTGTGACGCTATAAATGTCCGTGCTGCAGATATGTGAATGGGGTTCTGCAGGTTGGTCTGCTACTGGGGATAGGTTTCCTGTCTTTGTTACTGCCTCCTCAAGGGGCTGGGTGCCTTCGCACTGGCTTGTAGTTTGGATGTTATCCATTTCATCTTCTGACGAGAGTAGGCTGCTTTGTTTAGCCTTTTTTGCCTCTTCTGTTTCTGCCTCTCTTGTGCGCTTTATTGGGGCGCTGGTTGTTACGACTTCTTCCTCTTTGCTGCGGGTTTCGAAGTTGGCTGTTATTTCCTTGATGTGGCGGGTTGCCCTGGGTGTCTTACCCGTTACGGGTTTCATGGAGGTTGTGTTTTCTGCTAGTGTTTCTTTTTCGGTCTGTTGCCGGAGTTCTGGAAAATTGCTCCCTGATGATACCTCAGGTTTACCGAGGGGTATAGCCCTGATTGGTATTACGGTCCCTCCAGCTGCTTCTGAGAGTGTTCTGTGCGAGCACGTGTCCACTTTATGGGTCAGGTCCCCACATTTAAGACAAGCTTCTGTGCAGTTTACTATTTTGTGCTCTGTTGATTTGCAATTTCTGCACTGTAGTTTTGGGCATTCTGCCCCTAGGTGACCCTCAGAGTTACATCGGAAACACAATCTTTTAACACCCGGATAGTTAACCATGACCCTTGTTTGGCTCACTAAAATGAAGTTGGGAACTTCCTTTTTCATATCCATCTGTATTTCAACGTCGCCTGTTTTCCAGCCTTTGTAATCAGCATGTTCAAATGCTTTGATACTAATAATATCGCCCCATTGGCTAAAAAATTTCTTGACGTTGTCTTCATTCTCCAGGTATTCCAAGGGAAATCGAGTTATTCTTAACGTTTTCCGTAAACTCCCTATTAAATAAGGTTTAATCGTTTGTCCCACACAGGGGAAACCCTCTAATAATTTGCTTCTTGTTTGGTCATTTTTGACTACAATTTGGAATCTTTCTTTTGAGTACGGTGTGAAACCGTATATGTTTTCTGCCCCTACTGTATCAATCAGAGCTTTCACTAACGTCCGCTCATCTGGGAGCCGCTTGACTTCGATGCCAAGCGTTCTAGTTCTGGGTAAGAATAACGGCATTGTTGGGGGAAGACCTAACTACTGGCTGTAGAAGGGGGGGAGGTAAAGGAGGGCAAAGTCGGGGAACGCCCGGTGTTCCTCACAACAAGCGAAGAGATACCAGAAGGAATGGGTAAAAGAGCCAATAATAAGAAAAAAGGTCTTACCAACGCCGAGGTACTTCTGTAGAAAATGAGCACGGAGCTCTCTCTTCGGGCCACGAGAACTGGATCCTCTTTTGGACTGGTAGGCACAGGTTCTTTCTACTTCGAACTGGAGCTCTCTTTCACATCTTGGCAAATAAGGTCTCTTCAGTGGGAGCCAGGCGCAAGTGGAGATAGCAGGCAGAAGCATTAGCAGGTCATCTCTACCTATAGGAGTTGCCAAATGGTGTGCCACCCTTTTTTAATAAATTACTCTGGATTTAGAGAAAGATGTTGAAAGTTTATTT
Source organism: Typopeltis vanoorti (assembly GCF_054136105.1). Lineage (NCBI taxonomy): Eukaryota > Metazoa > Arthropoda > Arachnida > Uropygi > Thelyphonidae > Typopeltis > Typopeltis vanoorti. The sequence goes on from NC_143551.1 coordinate 33,537,915, forward strand.
TTCACTTGGTTAGAGTATAATAAATTTAGTTTAATCCTTTATCCAAGTTATGGGAGATACTGAGATAGGAGTGTTGGTAGCTTGCTCCACCTTTGCAAGGAGTGCCCTGGTGTTGTACCACCTTGCCCCAGTCCTAAGATACTTTCAGGCACAAACTTTGTTTGCTCACACTTGGATAAAGGATTAAACTAAATTTATTATACTCTAACCAAGTGAAAAATAAACTTTCAACATCTTTCTCTAAATCCAGAGTAATTTATTAAAAAAGGGTGGCACACCATTTGGCAACTCCTATAGGTAGAGATGACCTGCTAATGCTTCTGCCTGGTATCTCCATTTGCGCCTGGCTCCCACTGAAGAGACCTGTTTATAGCGGCCCTGAGAGAAAGCTCCATGTTCTAGTCTTCTTTTGGATTCCAGTTGGCAGTTACCAGATCCCGAGAGAGCTGCTATTTTAGCATTGTTTGGTAAGAACCCTTCTAGTTTTTCTTTTGTTGGCTTTTACTTTTTGCGGCCTTGTTCCAATCGGTGCAGGTCCGTTTTAGGTCATTTCCTTTCGGGGACTGAAATTTGCTATTCCGTTGGTAAGGTATTTGCTTTTAAAGAATGTCAAAATTCTTGCCAAGAGTTCGTATCCTCGGGATCGAAATTGACCCAAACATCGACAAAGCGACGTTTGTGAGAGCTCTTCTCAAAGTCACCAAAGCAGAAAGCATTTACGGGCTTACCCCTTACGGGGTGGGAGGAAGATCCCAAATAGTAACGAACAACATAGAGACAAGAAAAACGCTTCTTAAAGGAGTAGAATGTGAAGGGAAAAAATACCTACCCTTCCTAGTCGGGAGTATTTTAAAATCCATAAAAATTGACAGGTTTCCTCTAGAATATCTAGAGAAATGGGAGGAAATCATTAAAATCATTTTCTCCAAGTTGGGGACTGTCCGAAACGTAACAATCAGACAAGATGCGGATATCCCAGAGTGGAAATCAGGGGAAGTGAGCATTTCAATCGAGATGAAAACAGAGGTCCCCAACTTGATTTTTTTAGGCTCAGCAAGAGTAATAGTCAATTATCCAGGCGTAAGAAAACAATGTTTTCGGTGCACCGCTTTGGGCCACCTTAGCGCTCACTGCCCGAAAAACAACAAATGCTGCAACTGCTTATCAACAGAACACATATTGGATAAATGCAAGTCACCGTGCCACAAATGTGGGAACTCTTCTCATAGAATAGACGTTTGTCCTAACAGGACACTTGCAGAAAGAGCAGGAGGCGCCATAACACCTGTGGCAATAGCCATTCCAGTAATCAGTCCTAAACTTACATCACAGGACTCGCGAACTACCGGTCAAACAGTAAACGAACCACAAACAACGGAATCAGAAGACTTTCCAGCCCTCCAACTGCCAGCTACCGCAACGACTACATTAGGAAACCAGGCAATAACTGGGAGGAATGCAGAAGAGAGAATTAGGAAGAAAAAGAAACGGAACACTAAGAAATCTTACACCATTGAATCGGAAGGCAACAATGACAGCACAGAAACAGAGGAAATGGAAATCAATACCAGTACAACGAAATGACCCATCACGCCGGAAGAAGAAGGAGAAATGAAACAAAATAAACAGGACACTGAAAGCCAAATAGAAGCCTCAAGTTCAGATTAGGATGAGGAAGGAAATGAGATAATAACGTGAAACAACACAGAAAATGAGGAAGAAACCTCATCAGAAGAAGAAGATAGAGAGCAAGGAAACAATCCAGAAACTAAGGAAGGAGCATTAACAAATATTGCTTTTAACAAATTGCTTTGTTAAAAGCAATACCCCAAACGGCTCTGTCATTTTGAAGAACTTTAAGGGATCTCTTAAAATGGCAGAAAAACTATTTCAGATAATGACCACAAAAGGAGAGCCAACTTTCTTGTTCTTTAAGAGGAGCAATAGACTCATATGGGGAAAACTCTATGTAAAAGATATAACCAAGGTCGAGCCCCATCAACTGGATGGTCACCTGGACTTAACAGAGGAAGAAAAACAACACTTATGCGACACATTGAAGTTGCTGACATGAGTAGATTTGGAAAAGAGATACCCATGGATAATGAAGGAATTTGAAAAAAGAACTTTACCAGTAGATACAAACACCAGTTCTTCTCACCCCATTACAAAACCGGTAAAAGGAAAAGAACCCCTATATGAAAATTCGAATGTAACAAAACGAATCCTATTCTATCTTAGGGATAAACCCGAGATAAGAAACAAAGTCCACATAGCTCTACAGGAAATAGGAGACGCTGCTTTGCAATGTGAAGGTGAGCTAGAGAGTCTTAGAATATGGCTCAAGTTTGGGACCATCACTTACTACCGAGCAAAATGGAATGAAAGCTTGAAGAGAATATGGAAACTAAATGATGAGGAGTCAGTACACATACTCACAGTGATGGAAAACGCGGTAAAAGACTATGAGGTAGCGATAAAAAATAGCAGGACAAATACGATCTTAAAAAAAAAAGCCCCTTCTAAGTTTCTTGGTTCTGTTTCTGTATGTTCACGCTTAATCCACATAGGAGGGGACAGACCTGAGAACCGAAGCGACAAAGGCGGCTTACAGTGAGGCGGTGCAGCTCCTTGCGGGCTGCATCACTTGGGCCAGACTCTTCCCCCGTTTTTGCAGTACTTTTCTGTTAATTCATTGACTTTTGTTGTTCTGTTTATGCATGTTCTAGCTCCTCTGTTGTTTCTGTTTATGTGTGTCTTAGTTCTTTTGCTTTTCAATTTATGTGTGTCTTCCTGCTTTTGCTTTTCACTTCTTTCATCGGCCAGACATCTGAAGAGGTGGCTGGCCGGGGAACGCGGGAAAGAACGGATGGAGGGAGATAATATCGGCGATCTGCTTGGTGCTGGCATTTAAGTCATAGAATTTAAGTAATAGAATTTAAGTAATTTAAGACTGAGGCCTCTTTTAACTATCTACTACTATCCACTCTGTCTTTCTCCTCCTCTCTCACTATCAAGCTGACTCTCAGCACAACTTTTTTGAATCTAAACAGGCCAATGATGAAGAGATATGAACTCCCATTCTACCTCAATAAAGATCGAAACTAGTCTGTGTTGTGGCCCTTCCCTTAATGCATAACATTAGACATATCTGCAAGGAGATGTGTTTTGCATTGTGGGAGATACTGAGATAGGAGTGTTGGTAGCTTGCTCCACCTTTGCAAGGAGTTCCCTGGTGTTGTACCACCTTACCCCAGTCCTGAAGATACTTTCAGGCGCAAACTTTGTTTGCTCACACTTGGATAAAGGATTAAACTAAATTTATTATACTCTAACCAAGTGAAAAATAAACTTTCAACATACTCCAAAAAATGTTCATAATAACAACTCCACTATGTCCTCTGCATTTTTTATCCCACGATATCATTCTTCCACAATCATTTCTCCTCCTACTGGCCACATAGTTAAAAAAAAATTCCCTAGGATTTTCTTTGGATCTTAGTGCCAATCTCTTCTCATATTCCAGTTTCACCTTCCTTACCATACTAGTGACTCTCCTGGCCTGAGTCTTATATTCTTCATGCATCTGCTCTTCACTCCTGCCTTATATCTCTTCAATAACCTCTTTTTCACCTGCAGTTCCTGTTTGTCATCCACTTTACACCAAATTGTGTGCTCTTCTTCACTCGTGGAATACAGCTTACTATTGCTGCTAACAAATATTCCTTTACAATTTCCCAAGCACTAATGATATCGCGGCCTTCCAGGTACTCCCTCCATGGAACTGCCTGAAGTTAATATCTAAGATTATTCTAAACACCAACCTTATAATTCCACATACGTTCCCTTTTCTTTGATACTGCTGCATGTCTATTCATCTTCCATGTCAAAATCACATTGTCACTTTCTCCAACTGGATGGAGAGATGTCATCTCAATTATTTTAAGCTCTTCTGATGCTATGACCAAATCCAAAACTCTTGAGCCTCTTGTTCTCTCTATTACATGTTGGCTAACACATTTGTCCCACAAGAATTCTAGAAATTCCATTCCCTTATTACTACATGCATTTTCCTCTTCCCAACTTATACTGCTGTAGTTAAAATCTCCCATAATAATCATTCTTCTTGCACTTGCCAAGCTCAACTGCCCAAACATGTCCTGCTCCACACCCTCGCTGCTCCTTGGCTTGTAGCAATACCCCACTAAATATGCAATCTTGCCCACCTCTACCTCACACCATATGCTTTCAAAACCGTTCGTGTCACTGCCTTCCAAAGTCTCCAATCTTAGAGTACATAAGCCATCACTTATCATAAGCAGTACTCCACCACTACGTTTTCCCCTCCTATCCTGCCGGAAAATGCTGTACCCTGCTACTTCTATTCTTGTTATTATATCATCTTCTGTCAACCACGTCTCAGTGATTCCAACAATCTTTGGTAAGGCTGACGCTATCAGTGTCACCACCGGATACTCCTGGCTTTAGTATAAAGCATAAAAATATCACTGCTTCTATACTTATCATTGTCCCAACTGGATTCAGTGTTACCTGATATAATAGACATAGTTTAGATTAATGAGTGATCATCCACATAATATGTGTTAAGTCCACAATTGTTGGTGATGTGAAAATGTTGAACAATTTTTTTGTTAGTTTTTTTTTATTATTACTGTTTTTTATTTTTTTCAGAGATATATTTTTTTTAATCTGCAGTATTATAATAATTATTTATAATACTTTTTATTGATAAGCGTCAGAGAGGAATTAAAGGGTCGGACATGTACTGTGGGATTAAAGTCTTGCAGATGTATCTGCATGCCTGGATGCTCTACACAGAGAACATCTAGTCTCCATCATCCATGCATAGTTTGGCAATGAAATTTCCATTGCATGCATCACTGTATGCAGACTCTCTGCAGAGCATGTAGTCACAGGATTATTCACTATCGATTGGGAAGCTTGACATGTTACCTTAGGTTTTTTTCTGAATGTGCTATCAGCTGGCCTACTGAACTACTTTACTATTTTATCCTTGAGTGGAGGAAGTTCTGGCACTGTATTTTGTGTGACTAACATTCCTTTAAAGGATGTTGCTCATACTGCATATAGGTAAACTGGAGAGAGAGAGAGAAAAAAAAACAGAAACTGGAGATCCTACTGTATATCAAGGTGATAGTTTTTGATTGGACAAACATTATCTGTCACATAGAGATCTATCTAGTTGGCATGTCCTTCAACTAAGAATGATATTCTTTTAAGATATCGATATTTGTTTGGTATACTCAATCAAGCCCTGTTTTATTGAGTATATCAATCAAACAGGTGTATTAGTAGCCCCCCCCCCACACACTATTGTGTGCGGGGGGGGGGGGGGGGGGTATTAACTAGAAGAGGCTGTGTTGAACAGCACCAGCCCTTGACTCAAAAATATATAGAGCACATTGAGCACTTGACTCAGTTTATATAATATATAATAGTGATATTTATTTTTCTATATTATATACATATAGATACTGTTCAACCACAGATGAGAGAACCCTCAACACCTGCGAAAGGTAGAAAAAGGCAAATCGATAACAATAATAGGGTAATCAATCTGTTTCGTAAGATGAGTGTTTATTATTACACATCAGAAAATTAGCTTTTCTTTTATGAACATTCTAGTTTTTAAAGTGTTAACTATTTTGCTTCAATAACAATTGAAAAATTTTACATACAAAGCACATGATTTCGCATGTTGGTGAAGAATTTGTACATCCCATATTCCTTTCTCCCCTTCAACATGATTTGACTCTTCTTGGTACTCTGCCAGCTATGGTTCTCTCAACTGTGGGCAGACAGTATGTATATGTTGTTGTTGTTGTTTTTAAATATATTGATGTCTTGATTCTAAATTGATTTCAGCATTTTTCTTAGCCAAAAGTTAGAAACTTGAATTTCTTTCATGGGTGCTGTAGCATTTCCAAAGCATCACATGTCAGCCAGCCAATTTCCACCATTTTCCAACATAAACAAATGACTGTGTAAACCTCAATCCTTGATGATGACAGAAATACATCATACTGTGCAGGCTAAAAATATTTTAAAGCTACTATAGAGAGTTCGAATTTCCACATCTGTTTAAAACAAAGTGTCAGCTAATTAGGATTTTATTGCATGTGCAAAATGGTGATCACAGACTATTTCTTCATCCTCTTTTTAAGTTTCACTGTTTTCAAAATATACTATTAAAAATAGATATCAAAAAAATCAATGTTGCAAATTCTGTTCATCATTAGCTTCTGTTTACCATTAGCTTTTGTTGTAATTGTTTATTTTTAAATTGAGCCCACTCAAAGTTTTGTTTGTTAATTCAGATGGATGATTCTATTACCCTTGAAAACATGGAGAAAGTTACAATGGCAGTATGTATTTTGACATATTTTTATTAATATTCATTAAATTTTAACTTAAATTTAGATATGAGACTTGTATATTTACATAAGCACCTTATATATTTTTGTAATTTTTTTTTTTTATGTTAAGTGCCATTGTAGCAGATGTGAGTTCATTTCTTATCATCAAGAGAAAAATCTGTGGACTTTTCAAACAGAAGATAAATTAATCAACCTCATATGGAGGTGGCGATTTTTTCCCCCTGGAAACTGGATCCACAATCAGCAAAGAACAGTTAAAAGACAAAAATACTATACTGTGACTTGTAGATGGTAGGGAAGATGGTGTATTAGGGCAGTGTTACAGTGTGGTGTAGAATAACCTCCTGTGATGTGGACATTTCATGTAATAATAATAACCTGCACAGAATACTGTGCTTTATCAGAAAAGTTAGTAGAAAAATGGAAGAACAGGTTGAAATAGTCACCCTGCAATGAATATATCATTTCTTGTGTGGTAGTAAAGCAGGATTAAGCGTAGTACATGGAAGGCAATGCATCTCAAAATAAAGTTGATTTTACATTGACTGAAAATGAGACAAAAATGAAAGAAACTTGAAACATTTAATAGATCCTTTAACCAGCTGAAAATGAATGTTGGTACAACTATCATATTATCATTTTTTGATTACACTTTGAAAGTGTGTGTGTGTGTGTGTGTGTGTGTGTGTCTGTGTGTGTGTGTGTGTGTGTGTGTGTGTGTGTGTGTGTGTGTGTGTGTGTAGACACACACAAGATACTAATTCTTGTAGAAAGGCCTATACGTTGGCAACACATGACTATTAAATTATTTAAAGAATTTACAACGTATACTGGAATATTAAAAGAAAATTTAATAAAATTTAAAATGGTTGTGGGCATTAGATGGCATTGATGTAGGTGATTGGTAGTAGAGGTTCTGTGTAGTAGTGGAGACGGAGAGTTGTACAGTAGGTGTCCTCCCGCGATGAGTCTTCTGACTCCTCGGAGGTGTCACGAATAATAATAATAAAATAAATACGTCCTATATTTCGGCAATGTCACATTGTCATCTTCATGGAAACATACAAATATGGCACGTGCACGCAGGCACCACAAAAAGCAAATGAGGCAGAAGATAAGGAACTACTATTGTTCCTACAGTCCTAATGGTGCTCCCTAGCAGGCTATATTGGGTTGTCTTGTAGACAACCCTATATTGGGTAGACTTACATGATTGATATAAGTCTCCCAAATTTGGGGCAGTCTCATGCACCCAAATTTGTTGAGGTTTGGAACGTTTTTTACAGCTGAGGCTGATTCTATGAATAATCTTTTGTACTCGAACTTGCTGTGGTGTATTAATTTGATTTTCTTCCAACGTATTCTGTGGCAGCTATCTAGAGCATGGTCTGCAACCCCCAGAGTGGCTATACTGGTGAAACCGGATGTAGTCCTTGTGTTCTGAAATCTTGATATTCGCTGTCCTGCCTGTTTGGCCAAAATAGGACAATTTACAGCTGCAAGAGACCTGGTATACCCCAGGTAGGACTAGGAGAAGTGCTTGGTCTTTGGTAGAGCGGATAAGGGATGCCAACTTTGTATATGGTCTGTAACAAGAAGTCAGGTCATATTTTTTAAGGATTTTGGTTATTTTTTCAGAGGTGCCCCGGATGTAGAGAATGGTGATAGATTTAGTGTAATCTTTATTGGGGGGGTTTCTGGTTTACTGGATTTAATATTTTTTGGTGGTTGTAGCCATTGGCTAAGAAAGTATTAAGAATGTGGTTTAGTTCAGTGGTTAGGCCATCTGAACAGATTAATTTTGCCCTGTTATATGGTGTTTTAATAACTCCATATTGTTGTAAGGGGGGGGGGGATGATTGCTGTTGAATGTATCTGCCTGTATGGGAGGGTTTTCAATAAACAGAGAAAACCAAGGATCCATCAGGTTGGCGAGTGATTAGAGTGTCTAGGAAAGGGTGGCTGTTGTTTTCCTCTTTTTCCAGGGTGAACAGGATTTTGGGGTGTTGGTTGTTTAAGTGTGTTAAGAAGGAGTGGAGTGTATCTGAGCCATGTGGCCAAATAGCGAACACATCATCCATAACGAAGCCAAACAGTGGGTTTTTGTGTGTCACAGCTTAAGGCTTTCTCTTTAAAAGTCTCCATAAAGAAGTTGGCCAAGGGCAGGGAGAGTGGTGAACCCATGGCTGTCCCCTCTATCTTTTTGTAGAATTTTCCTTGCCAAACGAAATCCCCTGAGTTCATTGTGAACTGAAATAGGGCTGAGATAGTGGGAGGAAATTTGGCTTGTATGAGCTCTATGGTTTACTTGTGGGACATTTGTGAATAGGGAGGAGACGTCAAAACTGACCATTATGTCAGTGTGTTGGAATGAGAGGTTTTCTCTACTGGCTTTGAAGTGGGCTGAGTTTTTTATGTGTGATGGTGTGTTGCCGGTATAGTGCTATGTGAGTTATGAAGACTGCCTACCTGTTGGTAAAAGTGATCATAAGGTATTGATTTGAATGGTAGTCAAACAGGAAAAAAGTTATCAAGAAGGTCTGTGTGTGTGTGTGGAACTATAAAGTGGATGATTATCAGAAGTTCCATAGTCAACTAGCATCAGTACATTGGGTTGATGATTTATGTATAAAAGATAAAAGATGTTGCCAGTGCATAGGAAATGATAAGGCAGTATCTAACATAAGCAGTGCATAACTACATACCAAGAGTTAAGTGAATAAATAGACTAGGAGTGAGATGAATGAACAGTGAAATCAAACAAACAGTACTACAAAAGAACTTATGGAGGAAGTACAAGACAGTTTGCAGTGAACAGTTGCATGAAGAATATAAAGTGCAGACCAGAAAAGTGACAAGCATGGTTAAAAAATAAAAAATAGAATATAAGAGGAGATTGGTTAGACAGGTCAAAGCTAATCCAAGGGAATTTTTCTATGTGGCAAGCAAGAGGAAAAATAATTACGGCAAGTTAATATTGGTGAATAGTTATGGTAGCAGAGTAACCATAGCAAATGATGTAATGGATTTAATGAACACTTCATCAGAGTATATGATAGTGATGTGAATGATGCTGTGCAACATTTAGAAGGGAGGCAAGAATTAGGAGAATTAAAGGTGAAAGAATCAGATATGTATCAATTGTTGGTTGGATTAGATGTTAATAAGGCTGTGGGAATGGATGAAATATTACCACGTATTTTTAAAAAATGTGCAAAAGAGTTAGCCATGCCCTTGTACTGGTAATTTAATGAAAGAAGGCAAAATAATACCTCTCCACAAGCATGGTTTGAGGATAGAAGTTTCCAATTATACACTGTATATCTGCATTTGGGATCAAAGAGATATAAAAACTGATTAGAAATAAAATTCAGGATTGGGTTGATCGACATAAGATTCTCTGTGATGGTCAGTATGGGTTTGTGAAAGGCAGGTCTTGTTTCTGCAATCTGCTTATGTTTTATGATAAGGTAACAAATATGTTGGATAAGGAAGAATCATATACAGTGATATTCTTGGACTGTGCAAAAGCATTTAATAGATTACCACATGATAAGTTGGTGTACAAGCTGCAGAGGATAGGGATAGATAGTATATTGGTTAGATGGATCAGAGATTGGCTCTCTGAACGATACCAGCAAGTTGTGCATAATGGAGCTATATCTCAGAAAAGGAAGGTGGCCAGTGGCATTCCTCAGGGTTCTGTTCTTTGGCTCCTGCTGTTTAAGTTATTTGTCAATGATATTTCATGTGGATTGACTGGATCTTCAAATGTTTACTGATGATGCAAAGTTAGGTAGAATTAACATCAGCACTACTCCTGATAATTCTCCTGACAAGAAGATTTGAGTAGACTTTTAGCTTGGACAAATAAGTGGGGTTGAGTTTTAATATTAATAAATGCAAGGTGTTACACTTTAGGATACAGAGATATAAGGCTATGTACTGTATTGGGAACTGTACTTCAGGAAGTAAATGAGATTTGGGATCTTGGAGTGATGGTAGACAGTGGACTGAAGTTCTGGGAGTACATTGCATGTGTTGCAAAGACTGCACATCGTATTCCTGCTATGATTAAAAGTGCATTTACATGTATGGATAAGGAGGTGATGCCTCTATATAAGGCATTAGTCAGACCACATATGGATTATTGTACCTAGTTTTCATTGTGATGTCGAAACACTAGAGAGGGTCCAAAGATGAATAAGCAAAGTGATATCAGAACTCTGGAGTGTTGGTTATGAAGAGTGTTTGAAAGAATTTGGATTACAGAGGTTGGTGGATAAGAGGAAAAGAGGAGATATGATAGAGACCTTCAAGTTAGTTACGGGACTCTGTCAGATTAATGCAGAAGAAATTATAAAAAGGACAGATATTAAGATGGGAAGAACAAGAGGTCATCCCTGGAAGTTGCATAAAGATGTGGTGAAGAATGGTGTGAGGAGTAATTTTTTACATGGAAAGTTGTTAGTGAATGCATTGCCTGAGTATATTGTGAGTGCAGGTAGCATAAATAACTTCAAAGCTCATTATGATAGACATGTTGCTGGTTGAGTGGGCCTACCACGATGAGTCTGTTGACTCAATGTGGATGTTGCCAAATAATAATAACATCATCTGCATAAAGTAAATTGCTGGTATTAACATCTCCAATTTTAATATCAGGTTTAATACCTTTTTTTCATAATGTGATCCATATAGGTGATGAATAACAATGCAGATAATGTACACCCCTGTCACACACCTGACTTAACATCAAACCATGTTCCTGTACCTCCTTCAATCCTAATTGGCTGATTTACAACTCAAATACAGACTATGCATTGCGTGATGTAATATCACTTTTACATCACGCAATGTAAAAGTGATGTAAAAGTGATTTACACTATATAACAGAGTTTTGAACAGCTTTCCTCTTGGCACCTTGTCATATGCCTTTTCCAGATCTACAAAATTTAAATATAGATCCTTGTTATATTCCCATGATTTCTCAACTATTTGTCTTATAGAATTTGCCTAACTCGAAATGATGGTATGACTGAATAAATAAATAAATAAAAAACATGCGTTACAATAGAATCCTTCTAAGTATGCAGTCACGTAATAGTTAGAATAAAGTATTAGTGTGATATGTATGTGTGTGTGTATATACACAGCCTCCATAGCTCAGTCGGTATAAATGAGGCCCTTTGGTCGGAAAGACTTGGGTTCGATTTCCATCCATGAAAGGCGAGTTTAGCCAGTCTTGTACAGAGGTAGGGGTTTTTTTCACCAAGAAACTCGGGTTTTCATCCCCCAGAACAGGCAAACCAGCCCCATGAAAACACACACATCTGCAGACATAGGACATTCTGCGGGCATCGGGCTAGCCACCTTATCCTCAAATTACGGTTAAGAAATCCAAGAATAGTTGGAAGGTCGTGGGTGCTTAAAGTGCCTGTTAGAACCACTGATGAATGAATTCATGAATGTGCATACACACACACATACACATATTGATCCCATACACGAAAGATCAAAGGACCTATAACCACATTAGTGCCATGTGTGCAGTGTGCGCACAGGAAAACATGTACATGCATTTCAACATTCCAATGGGCCCACAGTTTTCCTTATATTATGTTATTACCTGTCCATTCTGATCTGAACCTGGGAAACTGTACGCAGCTCCTCACAATCATTCCTGCATTCATACTTATCTATTCCGGGTGGCTATTTCTGCACAGTCATTCCTGCACTCACATTTATTTGTCTGAAGGGAGGCAATAACATAATATAAGGGAAACTGTGGGCCCATTGGAATGTTGAAATGCATGTACATGAATGCCTGAAGTATCAGAAATAAAGGAGATGAGTTTTTACCATTAGTCAGCTCAATTGGTCAAACATTATTGGCATCAACGAGACCTGTTTGTCAGAGAATGATTAGTTACAGGGTTAGAATGTAATGGATATTGTACTTAAGTATAAAGAGCTAATAAGCTTCATTTCGGCAATGAAAACATTACTTAAATTAAAGGGATATTAAAACCCACATAGTTTTAAAACCGAATAAGACTCAAAGATTGGAATCAGAGTTTCTTGCCAAATATAGTAAACTATAAAGTATCGGCGAACACTTAACGTGAGCTAATGCAAGTGACCTTAGTACGTAATACAATACTGGACGACTCGTTGCAAAGGTGGGGAAAGTTCAGATCGCTATTCTTAGGTATTTTCCATAATGTAAAAACTATTCTTAGGTATTTTCCATAATGTAGCGATCTGAACTTTCCCCACCTTTGCAATGAGTCGTCCGGTATTGTACTACGTACGTCACTTGCATTAGTTCACGCTAAGTGTTCGCCAATACTTTATAGTTTACTATATTCGGCAAGAAACTCTCTGATTCCAATCTTTGAGTCTCTTATTCGGTTTTAAAACTATGTGTGGGTTTTAATATCCCCTTAATTTAAGTAATGTTTTCATTGCCGAAATGAAGCTTATTAGCTCTTTATACTTAAGTAACTTAATGGTTGCACCTGTTTGGAAACTCGTATCGCAGAGTATATAAGTTCTTTTTGCTATACACTTTGGTATTAGGTCTAGCTACTCACTGATGAAGCCTCAAAAAAGGCTGAAACCAGTCTAGGTAGTGACCTCCCTCCATAATGTAATAACAGCATACATTTCCTAGGAAATGTGTTTTTACATTATGAAAAATACCTAAGAATAGCGATCTGAACTTTCCCTACCTTTGCAACGAGTCGTCCGGTATTGTACTACGTACTAGGGTCACTTGCATTAGCTCATGCCAAGTGTTCGCCGATACTTTATAGTTTACTATATTCGGCAAGAAACTCTCTGATTCCAATCTTTGAGTCTCTTATTCGGTTTTAAAACTGTGGGTTTTAATATCCCCTTAATTTAAGTAATGGATATTGTAGTTTCAAAGAAGATAGAAGATATTGGGCAGGAGAATGGATATTATTATTAATGATAACTGAAGAACTCCAACCAACAATAATAGAAGTTAGGGAAGACTGTAGATCTGATGAAACTGGTTCATTTAAGGCTGTCTAGTGTAAGATAGAGGCCAATAGGACAAAATATACTGTTGTTTGTTGCTATAGGCCTGGGGGTCCAGAAGAAGATGTGGATGACATGAATCCGTAGATTAACACAATGAGTGCAAGCCCAAGCAGTTATCAAGGGAGACTTTAATTATTGCTATATAGATTGGAAAGAAAAAAGGCACATGACAAAATGGAGTTTATAAAGTTACTAAGGGATGATTTCCTGAAACAGCATGTGATGGAAAGGACCAGGGGGTTTGAGAGTGCTTGACCTGGTAATAGCATCAGAAGATATATAACTGCAGTAGCAACTCTATCTCTGATTTGAGAAAGTCACCATGCAGTCTTGTCCTGGGAATTTCCACATGTTAAGCAACTGGAAAGTTGCTTAACATGTGGAAATTTCACTCAAGAAAGAGTTTATGTGGAACTACAAATCCTGGCAATTATGACAATCTTAGGAGACAACTTGGAGCAGTGGTATGGCATAAGAAATTAAATGTCATTAGTGCATGGGAAGTGGTCAAGGATTGTTTGAGCAAGGCAGTATCAGAGCACATACTCAGGTTCAGGAGAATAAACTGCTTAGGGATAAAGTAGATGGCTAGCAATATAAAGCAGGAACTGCAAAAAAAAAAAGAAAACATTGTGCTAGGAATATATACAACAAGGCAATCAGCATTCCCATGAACTGTATAAAGCACAAGCAAGAAGGATTATTACTATGGTAAGGAAGGCTAAATCAGATTTTGAGAGAAAATTAGCTAAGCAGGCCAAAATAAATCCAAAAGAGTTATTTTGCTATGCAGCAAGTAAGGGAAAGAATGATTATAGAAAGATAACTTTACTCAACACTGATGGTATGACAGAAGTCGAAGAAATAGTTCAGTTACTAAGGGATCACTTTACAAGGGCATATCATCCAGGTGTGACTTTGCTGGTGGTCCTGTACAGTATGTTAGCTCATGTGCTAAGAGAATGTTCAAGTGAACTGGCAGTACCTCTGATGAAGTTGTTTAATCTGAGTCTCAGATATGGCAAGGTCCACAGGAATGTAAAGAGGGTAAGATAGTTCCATTACATAAAGGTGGCTCCATGACAGAAGTAGCAAATCACAAATCTATTAGTATTTCTGGAGTGGTGGTTAAAGTATTGGAAAAGTTGGTTAAAAGTAAAATTCAGAAATGATTGGATAGGAACATGATACTCTTTAGGGAACAGCCTGGCTTTGTAAAAGGTAGGTCCTAGCTCTGTAATTTATTCACATTTTATAATAAGGTGACAGCAGAACTGGATAAAGGAAATGGCTACACCATGATACTGCTGGACTTTACAAAGGCATTTGACAGAATACTACATGGAAAAACTATTACATAAGTTGGAGCAAATGGAAATGAATATGAGGCTGGTGGCATGGTTAGGGAGGGCTGATAGACAAACATCAGAGAGTAAATAATAAAGTACAAATATTTCATACTGGAAATAACAGTACATCATCAGTGTGTAGAAACAAGCAAATCAAAGGAATGGGAATACAAAGTATACATACAGCAGTCAGTGGTTTACCAATTAAAAACTGTTGCTGTGTGCTAGAAATGAATATCAATAAATATTATTATAAAATATTTGAATATATATTTTATTATATATATATATATAGGGAGCCTGCGTAGTTCAGCGGATGTGGCGTTTGCACACCGCCGCACGAAGGAAGACTTGGTTTCGAGTCTAGTCGGCGACTAGAGGAAATTTTTCTAAGCCTTTTTTCGACCGGTTCCCGAGTTAGTCGATCTCTGGCACGGGCAAGCAGGTTTTTCCACCCGGAAACTCGGGTTTTTCGTCCTGTAAACTCAAGAAAATCGACCGTAGAACCCACATTATTTCAGACATTAAATATATTGTGTTAGGGTTAGGGACCACGAGATGGCGGCACATTTGAGCTGTCGGTCTTCACTGAGTACCGCTTGATTAGTGATAGCCTTGGGCCATCTGTCTCTGATTGGGTACCAGTGGAGATTGAACTGCCCACTCAGTCTCCAAAAGTTAGATAGGGCTAAATGGCCTCGCCTACTCCCGTATACGGGAATAAAATGGCGTTAGCTGATTTTTTTTTTTTTTTGATATTTTATTATATTATTATTATATATTATTATATTATTTTATTTTATTATATATATATATTTTAATAATATTTATAATAATATTATTTATTAATTTCTAGCATGTGGCAACAGTTTTAAATTCAAACCACCGACTGCTGTATGTACTTTGTATTCCTGTTCCTTTGATTTGCTCACACTGATGATGTACTGTTATTTCCAGTACAAATTATCTGTACTTTCATTTCATTAAAGTTAATTACTGTGGTTATCATTTATTAGTTATAGTCATGCCACAGGTACCTTTAAAGATTAAACATCAGAGAATGGGGTATAATGGAGTGAGATCAAGGCAAATGAGGGTGACTAGTGAAGCCTCCAGGGGTGCTGTACTAGGACCACTCTCTTTAATTTTTACTTTAATGATATATCAAAAGATTTGAAGTGGGATATTCAGTTGTTTGCTATTTGCAGTGAAATAACACTTCGTATCATATTGATGTTACTAGTTTACAAGAAATTTATGAGAGTATGGATCTGGGGTGAATGTGAATAGAAATTTTGAAATTCAGAGGGTATTGCAAGAGTTGGTAAATTACCTGAGAGGATTACTTGAATGCAGAACACATTAATAAGTAAAGATAGGGAAGTTATTATCTCTCTTTATAAGGCTATGATTCAGCCATTTGTTGACTGCTGTGCACAGATTTGGTCACCTGCATTTCTTGGGATTTGGGAGGTGGTGGAGAGGATTCAGAGATGATTGACCTAGCTGGTTATACATCTGTGAAATGTTCCCTGTGACCATAGATTGAGGGTGTATGGGTTGCAGAGTTTAGCTGATAGGCAGAGGAGAGGGGATATGATTGAAACTTATAAGTTACTAAAGGGATTCTATAAGATTGATGCAGAAGAAATTTTTCAATACATGGGTAGTAGTAGGGGGAAAAAGAAGGGGTCACACTGGGAAGTGTCTAAGAGTGTGGTTAGTAAGGCTGTGTGGACTAGGTTCTTTTCTTGGAGTGGTGAATGAGTGGAATGAGCACCCAAACAGTAAATAGGTTTAAGGAGATCTTTGATAGGTATTGTTAATGGAGACTGGGTGTTCCACAGTGAGTCTTTTGATTCCATGGAGTGGCCATATAAATAATAATAAAAAAGTTTTTGTTGCAGGTTGTAGTTTGGGAATACTTAATGAGCAGGGTTGTTCCAGAGGAACTGAGGTGGATGAAAGAAAAGAGGAAGAGGAGAAGCAGGTTCATTGTGTTTGTGATTGCACTGAAAAGTGATATGCATAATAGAGGATAACAATTTTCCAAATGTCCCTTACTGCATCTGTCATTTAAATCATAATGCTGCCTTTCTATTTTAAAAGTTTTTGAAATTTTAACCTTAATTGTATTAAATAATTTTAAAAATAATATATATATATATATACACGTGTGTGTGTGTGTGTGAGAGAGAGAGAGAGAGATAGGATTCTGTTGTAACATACATGTTTATCTATTCTTTTTTATTGAAATTTCTATTATTGTTCTTCATCTACACTAGTAATGTTTAAGATATATGAAATGAAATATTTGTGATTAATATCTAATTTACTCTAGCATACATGTTTTATATAAATGTGGAAGTCCCGCAAGGTCTTTATGCAAGATTATTTTCCATACACAAATAGCAAAATGGTGTATAACCATATAACATATCCTTCAACCAGCCGTGGTGTGCTTTAATATCAAAATTAATTCAAGTGCACACCATAATATTAAATCATGGTGTGCACTTGAAATTGCAATGCCATCTGGCGGATAGCATTGATATAGTGCATGCAGTAGTTGATTTATTGTATACACTATGGCTGGTTGGATGGATGGTTAAATTATTATGTATTCAAACTATTGACTTGTGTGTCTGAAAGTTGGGTTGAGAATACTGAGGAAAATGGAGAGTGACAAAATGATATAGCTATATATCAAATATATATATATATATATATTATATACATTAAATATATCAATATATATATATATATATTGATATATTTAATGAATGGTCGTTTTTATATTGATGAATCTTTTTCCTCATTGAAAATTTTTTTTCTCAGTTAATGAATGATTGGAAAAACTTAAATTGGCCAAACTTCGTGATCTCTAGCCAGGCCCTTGCAAAAGTAAGCATACTGAATTATTTGTGATCATAGTAATAATTGCCTTACCATCTATAATATAGCTTTTCAATTAGTTATAAGTGTTGTAATTGTACAGTTCATTTGACTTTTACCCACAAAATAAAAAAAATGTTGTAAATCCGATTAATTCTGTGGATGAAATAAGGTTTTGATTATGTTTTCATTTATTTTTATATTTTTTATTTTACATAATCCAAAAATCTTATGCTAGAAACCAAACAGAACTTTTTCAAGTCACTTCAGAGTCTCAATAAGCATTCATTTCCCACCTTTAAAACATTCACAAATTCATACTCATGTCAGTATTTGATCCTGCAGCCAATGTTTGGGAGACCAGAATGCTTTGCGAACAGTATCAGCTACACAAGATATTGTTTGCTATTTAGTTATTATGTATTAATGCATTTATTATAACTGAAGTCTTGTGGAAGTCATTAATCAGTATCTGGGATTAAACAGGGAGAATAATAAAATATTATTATTATACGAATATCTCCAGGGGTCAGAAGACTCCTTATTGGAGACTGACACACTAACCTTTATACAGACAATACCCTATCATACCTCTCCTTAAACTCACTTGCCATGAGGGCACTCACAACTAATTCTGACAATCCATTCCCCACACTTACTCACCACTCTTCAAGTAAAAAATATACTTCACACACCATTACTAATCGCATTCTTACATAATTTCAGAAGGACTCCTAGTTTTCTCTTTCTCTCTCTCTTTATTTGTCATTCATTGAAAAATTCCTTTGTGTTAGTCCTATAGCATCCCTTTAATAACTTTCAAGGTTCTATCATGTCCCCTCTTTTCCTCCTATCATTTAAACTTTGCAACTCGCACACCTTCAAGCTATCCTGATAGGGAGCATTCTACAGGACCTATCTACAGCTTGGTCACTCATCTCTGAATCCTCTCCATAACTTCCAGGTGACCAAGAAACTTCGGTAGCCAAATCTATGCACAGTAGTCAAGATGCAGCTAGCATTTATGAAGAGGGACAATAATCTCCCTATCCTTACTTGTTAGCATGTTTTTCAACATCCAAGTAACTCTTTGAGCTATGAGGGTTGTAAATAAAGTAGTAGCAGCATGTGCACAAAATATAAAATAGTTTATTTAGCAAGTCTATACAATTATATCACTTCAGTGTAATCTCCTGCCATGTTCTCCACCTGTTTCCAAATTTGTGGGAACTGCTGTATACCATCAGCAGAATGTTACATGTTGATATCAGTGATAGTGTGGTCTATTGCTCAAAGAGCCTTTTGCCCATCAAAAAACTGCAGACCTCCAACTGGTGCTTTTATTTTGGGGAACAAGTTGAAGTTGCATCCAGTGAATACAGAGGATGTTCTAATACTTCCCATTGCCATATATCCAACATCTCTGTTCTCAATTGCGACATTGTGCATTGTTGTGCAACAAACATGGTGGAGAATCTGTGAAAAAATTTGGTCACTTTCTCCTTAAAGCTGGATACAAAATCCTCCAGAAATTATTGATAGTACAGTGTGTTAACAGTTTGCCCTTGGGGCACAGCATGATAAAGAATGTCACCTATCAGGATGACTAACTTTGCTGGGTTCCTGGTGAAGTTTTTTTGATGGTATTTTCCTGAATGGTACATTTCGATTGTCTCTTCAATTAAAGCTCATAAGCCCTTGCCCAAGTTTCACCAATGGCTGCAAAACAATTCAGGAATGCATCCCCTTCATTTTTGTATTGTTCCAAATGGAGGCCAGCAACTGCATATCTGTGCCATTTTTGCATCTCAGTTAAGTGATATGGAACCCAACAAGCTGAAATTTTGCACATACCAAGCCTCTCTTTTAGGATGTCCCAAACACTTTGGTGGTTTATCCCAGTGACCTGGGCCAACTGGCATACAGTAAATTGCCGATCAACTGCGAGGGGGGAGGAGGGGTACCTGACAAGCTCAACATGTTCATCTGGAATGGCAGGTTATTCTGCATGGTGATTATTATCAAGGTGATCTTACCCTGCATGAAATACACTGACCCATCTTGTGACAGTCCAGTACTGTAGAGCACTGTTGCCACAAGTTTCACTAAGGCCACAATAAGTCGCTCACAGTTTTACCTCATGCAACCTGGACCTTGATCTAGAATCATTCTAATCTTGTGAACATACCTTAGAGCACTGCACACTGAAATGTTGACTTTAACCACTTCTCCACACATGGAAACTTATTAGAATGGGATTTGTCATCTTGTGTTCATGTACAGTACATACAGCTAGCATCACTATATGTCAAGAGTAACATTTGAGTTGCCAATGAGGTCTCCTGACAGTATTGCCACTACTTTATTTACAACCCTTATATTTTACCAACTTTTACAAAATGCCCTCTGAACTTCAACTCTCTGTCTACCATCATCCCAAATCCCTAGCCTCATCCTTTTTGTGCAGTTCAGTACTATCAATGTAATACATAGTATGTAACATTTTTAAACTGAAGTTCATAACCTTACATTTTACAACTTTAAATTGAAAACCTATTATCCTTTACCAACAATGCCAAATTATTTAAATCATCTGCATGATATCTATATGACCTTTATCAGTTATTGCCCTCTCCAGTTTTGCATCATCAGCATGGTCACTCATCTCAATATCTTCCCCTTAAATCTTTCCCTATATCATTAATATACAAATTAAGAAGTAGTGACTCTAGTATGGAACCTTGATTCCAGCATATTCTACTCTCTGGTGTCTATCAGCAATATCCTCATCCATGCTACCAGCTTCTATCCATTCCTATTTGCTCCAACTTTTGTAATAGCTTTCGATGTCAAATATCTTTGCAGAGTCCCACATTATCATGGTGTAGTCATTTCCCTTATCTAATTCTCCCGTCACTCTATTATAAAATGTGAATAAATTACCGAGACAGGACCTACTATTTACAAGGCTGTGCTACCCACTATGGAGTATCATCCACCCACTGTTGAAATTTACTTTTAATCAACTTTTCCAACACTTTAACAACCACTTCTGATATTTTAATTGGTCTGTAGTTTGCTACTTCTGTCTTGCACCCACCTTTATGTAATGGAACTATCTTTCCCTTTTTCCACTCTCTTGGAACCTTACCAGAACTGAGATTTAGATTGAACAACTTCAACAGAGGCAATGCCAGTTCTCTTGCACATTCATGTAGCACATGGATTATCATGCCATCCAGTCCCACCGCTGTATTCATATTGATGTTTTTCAGTATGCTGAACACACTCCCTCTTCATCTACCTCAATTTTGATATGCATCTCTGTCACATCAGCAACTGTAAAATCTTCACTGAGTTTATACACCTTTTGCAAAATGATCAGTAAGCAACTGAAGTATTTCTTTTTTCCTCTGCAACCTTCCTTCCATCAGCATTGATTAAGGTCATCCTACAGTAGTAATTTTTTGTCTTACTCAAAACAAAAAAAACTCTTTTAGTTTTACTTTGGACTACTTAGCTAATTTTCTCTCATAATCTGACTTGCCTTTCTTACCGTACTAGTCACATTTCTTGCTTGCACTTTGTACTGCTCGTGAATATGCTGATCGCTTTTTTCTTTATATTCCCTGTATGTTCTTAATTTATATGCCTACTCATCCACTCAACCTCACTTGAATTTTCATCATGATTCTGGGTATACAGTCTGATACTGCTTCTCTCGAACAGTGTCTGACCATTCTGCATGCAGTACTGGCATACTTTTCTTGTAGCTTCTCAAACCATGGTACTGCTTCAAGATGCTGCCTAAGTCTGTCATAATTACCAGCTTTATAGTTCAGTGCCCTTTCCTGACAGAGAATTCCACATATTTGACAATCTTCCATAGCAGGACTGCATGGTCACCCCCCCCCTCCAATTGGAGGCATAATTATGGATACATAACCTACCTTGGTTATGAATGCATCTTCTGATGCTATTACCAAATCTAGCACTTTCAAACCTCTAGTTGTTCAAACCTCCATCCATGACATGCTGTTTCAGGTAATTATCCCTTAGTAACTATATAAATTCCTGTCTGATCTTTCCATGTGCCCTTAGTTAAAGTCTCTCATAATAATTGCTTAGCCTGCACTCATTGTGTTAATCTGCCAATACATCTTTCCACATTTTTCTGTGGAACCCCTGGTCTACAGCAGCAACCAATAATATATTTTGAATTTTTGGCCTCTATCTTGCTGCAGATAGCCTCAAATGAACCATCTCCCCTCAAGACCTAAAATCTTTTTAACTTCTAATTTTTTTTTTGGTTAAGGTTCTCAGCTATCATCATAGTAATATCCCACCTCCTATGCTATTCCCTCTGTCTTCCCTGAACATGCAGTACCCTTTATATTCTATTCCTGTGACTATATCATTTTCTATCGATCAGGTCTCACAGATGATTATAATTTTTGACTAAGTTCAGCTGACCATTGCCAAACCCCTTTCCTTTATTTCAGATACTTCTGGCATTCTTGAACATGCATTTCAACATCCTCTTGGACCCACAGTTACTCTTTATAATGTCATTACAATGCCTCTTCAGATTTGAAACCTGCAAAACTGCATTCAACATTGCATAGCAAAGGTTGGTCGATTGGTAGAGCCTCTGCTACTAATGGCTCGCAAAATGTTAAGCAAGTTTGAGCGTGGTTAGTAGTTGGAAGGGGTTAATTGTTCGATGCTGTTGGCACACTCTCCCTCAATGAGTCTTTGGACTCCCTGGAGGTGTCACATAATAATAATAATAAACATTTTTGTACATCCATCTATTTGTCTCAGGGGTGGCTGAACCCACACTTGAATGCATCCCTCTCCCTAATATGTCTAGTTTCCCAGAGTTTGTACTTCCAACACTAAACAACTCTCTCTCCAAACATCTAACTCCAAAACCATTTAAATGCAGTTCATCAGACATATACAAATCATTTCATCCATCAAATGCAATCCATACATCTATAAACTGTGCACACTTCTCTTGCACAGTCTTCTCATTTGCAATCATGGCCCTTCTTCTCAATTCACTCCTGTCATACCACGGCAGCAGACTTGCAATCCTTACTTTTTCGCTCTTCTTTTTGTACTTCTTTCAGCAACTCTTTCATATCCTCTCTCACTGCATGTTTCTCACCTTTAAAATCATTCATTCCAAACGAACAATTCTTTCATTTCTCCCCTCTACAAACTAACAGCTTTGATCTCCACACCTGGGAAACATGCGTTTATCACTTTCTCATTAAGTACACCTCTTATCATCGAATCTCTATACAATACCTTCTCTTTATTCCCAGCTTCTTGCACTTTCATACTTTTTCCTGTTCACTTTTTCTTTTATTCTCCTTCCTGATCCTGATTTACTCTCACTTCACCATGTAGGCATTCGAAACCAAAATCTACGGAATAGGTTGGTTAATCCTTATTCCAGGAGTGTCTTATGTCTGTCTATAGATGTGTCGTTTCACAGGGCTGGCTTACCTGTTCTGAGGGACAAAAATACCCGAGTTTCCTGATGGGAAAAACCCTCTATCTCAGTATGAGACCAGCTAACTCACCTTTAGTTGTAAAGAAACCAATTAAAGTTTCCTCACGCCATGGATGGGAATGAAACCCAGGTCTTTCTGACCAAAAGGCTTTGTCTATACTGACTGAGCTATGGAGGCTCCATGATGTCCCACACAACAATAATTTCTTCAGGTCTCTGTAGCTCATGTTTTGTCCCGTGACAGATGCCACATAAGCATGTCATTTCATTGTCACCTCATTATCCACATTACCTTCAGCCACTTCTTTCATGCTTTCATTCATATTTTGTACATTATCATTCACTCCTTTCATATTCTGTACATTACTTTTGCTATTTTGCCTTACCTCATGAGATAACGCTTCACTCTTCTGTTTTCCGCACAACTTGCATTTCTTGCACTCACTCATGAAACATTTCCAGCATTCTCTCTTTCTCTCCTTTGATCCCCCCCCCCTTCTTTCTTACCATAAATTGTTCACTCTTGGTAATGAATACATAGAAAACACAACATCATACAAAATCCCTCTTGATGAACTCACTGAATGTCTTGGCCACCATTTTCCTTATACATCAGTGCCATGAAAAATGCTTCTGAACAATATCTCCTATTAAATTTCACAAATGAACACACACACACTCACTCACGACTTTACTCTCTAGAGTAAATAAATTATGACCAAAAATAATTACCAAAATTACTAATATTCACTAAAATAAAAGACATATGTAAGCCACATGCAACAGTGCTTCTACTACCACCTCAATAGGAGCTTTCAACTTCCATAAGTTTGTGTTTTTCAATGAGGAACAGTTATAAAGTCACTTCATATATAAAAATACTATTACCACTACAAGCATGTAATATTATGTATGTTTGACAGCATACTCACACTCACTCACAACTTTACTCTCTAGAGTAAATAAATTATGACCAAAAATAATTACCAAAATTACTAATATTCACTAAAATAAAAGACATATGTAAGCCATATGCAACAGTGCTTCTACTACCACCTCAATAGGAGCTTTCAACTTCCATAAGTTTGTGTTTTTCAATGAGGAACAGTTATAAAGTCACTTCATATATAAAAATACTATTACCACTACAAGCATGTAATATTATGTATGTTTGACAGCATAGTTAGAATCAATATTGTTAATTGTCGTTATATCCTTATACCAGCTTTGATATAATGATATAAAGACAATAGTTATTCACTTACTTTACTTGCTTACTTATTGAAAATTGACTGTAATTAAAAGCACTTGTGGATGGTGACCTAGGCTGGTTGTTTGTTTGAATTACAACAAAGTAAAAAGGTTATGAAATGAGATGAGCATTTTAAATCTGAGGATTGCTATTTCTTTTTAGGATCTGGTGGACAGGAGGAAGAGGGGGAGATGTGATAGAGACCTACAAGTTGGTAAGAGGTTGTTATAGGATCAATGTTGGAGAAGTTTTACAGAGAATAGTGGGAGATCAGGGGAGAACCAGAGATCATTCCTGGAAACTGTATAAAGAGGGTGTGAGTAGGAGAGTGAGAGGCAGGTTTTTTCATGCAGAGTTGTGGATGATTGGAATGCCTTGCCTGAGAATGTGGTGTCTGCAAAGAGTTTGAATGTGTTTAAAACATGGTATGATATGCTGTGTGTGTGATAAAAGGACCTCCCAGATGAGTCTTTGACTCCAATAAGGTCTTGGGGTGGTAATAATAATAATAACTCATCTGTGTTGCTTGGATAAAAATCCAAGTTTTCAAGAGAGAAAACTGCTCTGTCTGTATAAGACGTTAAATTATTATTAAAATCATTCTTTGCATTATGCCTGCCATACCTCTCATGAAAGATATTTGCTGACAACCCCTTGTGATATAACCCATTCTACTCATTCCCAACTCTCTAAGCCAAAAAAATCTAGTTCCCCTGTTTTTGCTAACCATATACTTGGATTTTGCAAAAGCTTTTGATAATCTGCCACAGAACAAGCTGTTAAATAAATTGAAACAATTAGGATTGGATAACAGACTTCTGAGTTGGATTAGTGACTGGCTGTTGGATAGGTGTCAGAAAGTTGTATATGGCAGTGCAGTATCCTGAAAAATTCTTTGCATGGAGAGTGGTTGGTGAGTGGAATGAATTTCCTGAGTGTGTTTGTAGACTGTGAATGTAGACACATTGAATCAGTGTAAGGCACAGTTGGATGAGCATTGTGTGCAATAGTGTGTACCTCCCATGATGAGTCTCTGATTCCATGGAGGTCAGATGTTAATAATAATATTCTTACTTAATCCAGAATGAATCCTATAAAAAAAACTCCCTTTATAATATGTTTTTATTATATGCCTCTACCTTTTTACCTCCCATCTCATACCATTGAAATTTGTAACCCACAAACCTTCAGCCTTTCTTTATAGACAGCATTCCACAAACCTATAACTATCTTGATCACCTGCCTCAGGATCTCCTTCATCACCCCTCCTCAAAAAATCTTGACAATGAAATCTGTACATAGTCCAGAAGTGATTATTACCTTTATAAAGAGGGTAAGAACTTTATTATTAATTTTATCCATATGTTTCTCAACATCCAAACAACCCTTTGTGCTGGTTGTTTGTACTGTTATAATAAGTTTGCTGAACTTATTTACACTATCAACCATCACTTCTAAATTTTTAGCTCCAACCGTTTCTTGCATTCTTGATTGCCTCCTTGATTCTACTCACAACGTTGTATTCTGTGATGTCTCTCTCACCTACTCTCTTATTCATCTCCTTTTGCTCCAATTTGCAAAACAGATTTACATAATGTAGTATTCTGTCAAAGATTTTTGAAAAGTTCAGTAATATGATATTGTAACTATTTCCTTTATCCAGCTCAACTCTCACTTTGTTATAGGAATTGAGTCAAGGTACTAAATCATGATGATGCCTTCATAAAGTTATGCTGCTCCTTTGAGAATGTTAAATGACAGCTGTTGTGGGTAACATATTGATTCTTTAAAGGTCATAGATAATAATAATATTCCTATCCACCCATTACTGAATTTTGACTTTCTTCCCCCCCCGCTCAAGGCCGCTCATGGAGGGCACCTATTGATAGTGTGGGGGAACCACCTGTGATGGTGATAGCACCTTTATAAACTTTTTTCCCTATCTGTGCTCTATCCTCCTGAGTTTTCTGGTTTCTCTCTCTCTCTCCCCCCCCCCCCTCCAGACATCATTGGAAATCTAGTTTTACTGCCATGTTTGCTATGTGGTGTGACTTGTGGATATCTGGAAGGAAAGTGATCTTGTTGGGGGGGGGGGGGGGTTTACATGCACTGCTTTGGTGAAATGCTCAATCCTGGATATATCCTGGCCAATATCATTTGCCTAATAAGCTCGTCTGCAAGGATTGGCAGTGTTACATTAAATCTTCTTTTTTTTATGATCTGGAGACAGGAATCAAGGTTTACTGTAGTACTAGTATGATTCTAGGATAGTCCTGGTATTTACTACTGAACAATTTCCAGATAATAAGCATCCATGTGTGGTATGGCAAATTTAAGTTTTGGTACTGAATACAAAATACGAAAACAAATAAACATTTAAAGAATAAATTATATCATAACCACAATAATTAACTTTAATGAATTGAAAGTGCAGATATTTTGTACTGAAAATAACAAAACATAATGTAGAAACAAGCAAATCAAAGAAATGAGAACACAATGTGCATACAAGCAGTCGGTGGTTTACCAATTAAAAACTGTTGCTGCATGCTAGAAATTAATATTAATAAATAATATTATTAAAAACTATTTTTGATGTTACATAAAATAAGAATCTCCCAAACTTTTGGGAGAGAGAGAGAGAGAGAGAGAATCGTTTCAATTCAGATTTGGCCGATGTAAAAGAGCTTCACAGTTTTCTTTGAAAAGGCATTCATATTTAAACTTGCTTCTATGGAGAAGACGAGCTTCATCCCACTGGATACTGTGTTTAGTGTCAGTACTATGTTGTGCCAGACCAGACTTTTGAGGTTTCATGTATTCGATATAATATTGATGTTCATTAATTATTTTTGCCACAGAACGGCCTGTCTGCCCAAAGTATGTTGTTAGATTACATTCACAAGGTATCTGGTAAACACCAGCTAATGACAGAGGTGGCAGTTTGTCTTTTGTAGATAATAACAGATAAGAAATTTTGTTGATAGTAAAATATTGTGGGAATGAGATGATACCTCTTCAAAATTCTACCAATCGGTTCAGAATAAACCATCACAGGCTCCATAATAATAACAACCAGACAATTACAAAGGCACAGTTTTTTTATTTTATTTCAAGAATGTCACAGGCAAAATCATAAAAGTCCTACAATAACATAACAAGTTGCCTTTAGACCTCTTCAAAAAACTTCACAATGATAAGATTGCCAAATCCAATAAATGAATAAGATTGCCATATCCACCTATGAAGAGACCAGGAGTTCATAAAATCTATTATAAGCAAAATAAGAAACAACAACGGGGTGCTTAAGGGTCAGAGCTGTATAACTGAGAGGAGACCTCCACATAGCCTTTAAAGGAATGCGGAGAACCGACCAGGGCTTCTGACCTAATGTCCAATCCTCACCTTCTCGTGGTGCACCCTGTTGGGTATCTACTTATATACTGAACGAATGAGGATGGGCTGGCAATTTGGGATTTAGCCGACCAAATTGTATTCTTATTGGCTAAACCAAAATAAAAAAAAAAAAAATGATGGTACAACATGACAAAATTTCATGCCGGCTTGGGCATCGCCCGGTTAAACAAGGCCCCCGTTGTTTTTGACAGGGAACCAGGGCGAACAGCGAAAAGTCAGCTACTGGAACAAATCTGAAAACAAACCCCAACTCAACATCACCAGAGTTAAAGATCGGTACTATCAACGTAAGAAGCCTGAATGGCAAGAAATGCAGCTAGCTGAGGAATTAGATAAGTACCAGATCAACATAATAGGGGTGACTGAAACAAAAAAGACCAAAACTGGTGAGATCTTTCTGAGCAATAAATACAAAATGTTATATTCAGGCAATGACAATCAAGGAAAAGAAGGAGTAGCCATAGTATTCAACACAAAATACAAGGCTAATCTTCTTGAATGGCAGGCAGTCTCAAGTAGAGTAATGTGGGCAAATATGAGAATGGGGAACTGGACAATGAGACTTATTTGTGCCTATGGTCCCACAGAAGGTTCTACTAAGGTAGAAGTGGAGGAATTTTTTGATGCTTTAGAAAAAGCAACTGACACAATGAAAAATGAAAAGTTGATCCTTGTCGGGGATCTTGATTCTAGTGGTAAGACTTATACGTTGGTTAGACATAACTGGTAATTAATTTACGGAATTAACAACGCATATAAAGTAAATTACTTAAAGATAACTTTAATGAATCACTTCTATATTTCGACAATGTCACATTGTCATCTTCAGGAACATAAAGATATGGTATGTGCACTACAGGAACTAACAAAGCAAATGAGGCAGAAATTAAGACACTAATTTTGTTCCTAAAGTCCTAATGGTGCCCTCTTGCGGGCTAATTTGGTAGTCTTGGCCGTTGGGCTGAAGTTCTCATAATGAAAGTCTCCCAAATTTGGGGCAGTTTCATGCACCCAAATTTGTTGAGGTTAGGAACGTTTTTTAGAGCTGCTGAAGATTCTTTGAATAATCTTTCGTATTTAAACTTGCTGCGATGGATTATTTTTGTCTTCTTCCAACGAATTTTATGGTGGGTATCTAAGGCATGGTCTGCCAGCCCAGAGCGGCTGTACTGGTGAAACCGGATGTAGTCTTGGTGTTCTGAAATCCTGATATTTGTTGTTCTGCCTGTTTGGCCAAAGTAGGACAATTTGCAGCTGCAAGGGACCTGGTATACACCAGGTAGGTCTAGGGGAAGTGGTTGGTCTTTGGTAGAGCGGATAAGGGATGCCAACTTTTTATATGGTCTGTAACAGGAAGTAAGGTCATATTTCTTGAGGATATTAGTTATTTTTTCAGAGGTGCCCTGGATGTATAGTGTTTTTATCACCCTGGATAAAAAAAGGGTGATAAAAACACTATATAACAGGGCAAAATTAATCTGCTCAGATGACAAGGCCCTGACTATAGAACTAAACCACATCCTCAACACTTTCTTAGCCAATGGCTATAACCCCAAAAAAATCCAAAAAATACTAAAACCTGAAAACCACAACCCCCCTCCCCCCCTCAACAATAAAGACTACACCAAGTCTATCACTATCCCCTACATCCAGGGCACCTCTGAAAAAATAACTAATATCCTCAAGAAATATGACCTTACTTCCTGTTACAGACCATATAAAAAGTTGGCATCCCTTATCCGCTCTACCAAAGACCAACCACTTCCCCTAGACCTACCTGGTGTATACCAGGTCCCTTGCAGCTGCAAATTGTCCTACTTTGGCCAAACAGGCAGAACAACAAATATCAGGATTTCAGAACACCAAGACTACATCCGGTTTCACCAGTACAGCCGCTCTGGGCTGGCAGACCATGCCTTAGATACCCACCATAAAATTCGTTGGAAGAAGACAAAAATAATCCATCGCAGCAAGTTTAAATACGAAAGATTATTCAAAGAATCTTCAGCAGCTCTAAAAAACGTTCCTAACCTCAACAAATTTGGGTGCATGAAACTGCCCCAAATTTGGGAGACTTTCATTATGAGAACTTCAGCCCAACGGCCAAGACTACCAAATTAGCCCGCAA
Organism: Typopeltis vanoorti; assembly: GCF_054136105.1. Classification (NCBI taxonomy): domain Eukaryota; kingdom Metazoa; phylum Arthropoda; class Arachnida; order Uropygi; family Thelyphonidae; genus Typopeltis; species Typopeltis vanoorti. The sequence goes on from NC_143551.1 coordinate 33,567,970, forward strand.
GAGGGCACCATTAGGACTTTAGGAACAAAATTAGTGTCTTAATTTCTGCCTCATTTGCTTTGTTAGTTCCTGTAGTGCACATACCATATCTTTATGTTCCTGAAGATGACAATGTGACATTGTCGAAATATAGAAGTGATTCATTAAAGTTATCTTTAATTAATTTACTTTATATGCGTTGTTAATTCCGTAAATTAATTACCAGTTATGTCGGGGATCTAAATAGCAGAGTAGGAAATGATTGTGAGACATACAAAAAGATTTCGGGAAAATTTGGAGAAAAGAGCAAAACTAATAATAATGGCAAATATCTGTTGGATTTCTGCTCAGGACATGGACTGGTTATTACTAACACCATGTTCCAACATAAAAATGTGCACAAATTCACATGGAGAGAAGAGGCTAGGAATAAGAAAAGTCTCATTGACTATGTTATTGTTGATAGTGATGTTTTCTCCCTGGTGCAGGACACCAGAGTGTACAGAGGATTTGAAATTGGAAGTGATCACTATTTAGTCTTGAGCAGGATAAAATTGAATTTCATATTGAAAAGAATAACATGTAAGAAAGTTTTAAAGCGAATAAAAGTCGAGCAGCTCTCAGATGTGAACTGTAGACTAAAATACACAAAGATTATTGAAGAAAAAATGAAAGAGTTTGAGAATAGGAACCAAATCTTGGAGATTCAGTGGCAAGCCTTCAAGAAAACACTGATTGATTCAGCCAGAGAGGCATGTGGTGAGGTTGTCTGCAAGTATAGAAAAATCAGAACTCCCTGGTGGACACAGGAAGTTAAAGAGGCAGTGAAGGAAAAGAAGAAAGTATATCAAAAGTTCCTGTCAAATAAGTCAGCTTGTGCTCTTATAGAATATAGAGACAAATGCAAGAATGCTAAACACTGTGTAAAACTAGCTAAACAAAAGTCATGGGAGGACTTTGGCAAGAATATAGAAAATAAATATCAAGAAGGTGGCAAAATATTCTGGAGGTTGTTGAAGAAGCTTAGGAATGGAGGAAAGAGTGCTCTAAAAGGAGTTAGAGATGATAAAGGTGACATGAAAACTGGAATAAAAGATATCCTTGAAGTATGGAGTAATTACTTTGAAAAACTGCTAAATGAAGCAAGCAGTGATGACAGCACAGTGATAAAAAACACTGACCAGGCATGGAGGCAGGAATACATATCCATACTTGAAGTAGAAAAAGCCATCAAAGGCTTGAAATGTGGAAAGGCAGCTGGAGTAGATGATATTCGCCCAGAAATGCTGAAGTATGGTGGTATAAGAGTCTTACAGTGGCTGCACTGCATAGTTCAGAAAGCCTGGACAGAGAGACAAATTCCCAATGATTGGAGTAGAGCTCTCATAGTATCCATATATAAAAAGGGAAATAAAACTGAATGTGAGAATTACAGAGGTATTTCCCTACTGAGTGTTCCTGGCAAAATCTATGCAAGTATACTTGAGAAACGGTTGAGAAGAATTGTGGAAGAAAAGCTTGCTGAAGAACAAGCTGGATTCAGGCCAAACAGAGGCTGTCAGGATCAGATCTTCACTTTATGACAAATAGTCGAGAAAGCAGAATATAACAACGATCTGTATTTAAGTTTTGTCGATTTGGAAAAGGCATATGATAAGGTGCCAAGAGAGAAGCTATTCAATACGCTGCAGTTATATGGTGTCAATGGGGCATTATATCAAGCAATACTTAGTCTTTATTTGAGTTGTAAGTCAGCAGTTAGAATTGAAGGAAGTACAGGAAGATGGTTTAATGTTAAATCTGGTGTGAGACAAGGATGTACATTATCCCCTCTGTTATTTATTATCTATATGGATCACATTATGAAGGAAAGTGGTATTAAACATGATATCAAAATTGGAGATGTTAATGTCAGCTCTTTGCTTTATGCAGATGATGTTATACTTCTAAATAAATCCGCTACAAGTCTGCAAGATTCTCTGACTAAATTGAATAGCTGTTGTAATAGATATGGTATGAAGGTCAGCAATAAAAAGACAAAGACAATGAAAATAGGCAGAATCATTGAAAATGTCAACTGTGTTGTGAATGGAGAATCTGTGGAACAAGTAAAACATTTCAGCTACTTAGGCACGATTTTTACTGAAGATGGTAAATTAAATATGGAAATAGACAACAGAATCAGCAAAGCTGGTATGGTGGGAAGTCAATTGAATAAATTCATATGGAATAAGAGAGAAATTAGTCGGAACACTAAATTAGCTGTATACAAGACAGTGTTCAAACCAGTTTTAACTTATGGATCTGAGATCTGGGTCAGAAGTAAAACACTTTACCAAAGACTAGAGATTGCAGATATGAGAGTCCTGAGAAAGATTAGAGGCGTGAACAGACGGCATCAATGGCAATATCATATTAAAAATGAGGATATTAGGAAAGAACTTGACATTGTCTGCATCCAGGAATGCGTTAGCAGAGCTAATCTCAGGTGATATGGTCAACCTAAACAGAATGGGAGAGGAAAGATTAGCAAAACAAGTGTTCTCTGCCAGGTTGGCAGGAAAACGACCCAGAGGAAGACCAAGATATAGGTGGATTGATAAAGTACAAAGTGCCTTAGACCAGTGCTTCCCAAACTTCTGGATGTCAGGGCCCCCTTTGCAAAAATTAAAATATTTCATGGCCCCTCTGAAAAAAATCGTAATAGAGAGATATATTATTATAATATTTATTGTATTTATATTCAATATAAAACGTACACAGCGAATATTGCAAAAATCAAATGCATATATTACATTTTTTGCCTCTTACCGTTTGGTTCTGAAACCGATGCGAGCTGTTCTGGAAAATATGAAATACTGTCCTTTTTTTTTTTTTTTTTTGAGTCTGTTTCTGCTTCTCTGATTGTTCGCGGGATTTTTTTTATATTTTTTTATCAGCCATTTATACATCTCAGGGTTAAACTTTTTGCGTAGAATAGATCAAATAATATCACCACTTACCGATACTGGCACACCACAGACTGATAACATGAAATTAGTGAATATTACCTGAATAAGGGAATCCCTGGACCAGGAACATTTTTCTGTTTTGTGACTTTTCTCCCTTTACAGTAATTAAGCCTAACGCGAAACAGACAGCAAAGGCAGTTTATTAAAACGTGCATATGATTGGTGCAGTATTAACAAAAGATGGCGCAACCGAAAGATAAAAGCATAGCTGACAATTGAGTTGAAATGCTAACTCTCTTCAACCGAATTCCATATGTGAAACTGCCATAACATTCATTATATATATATATTACTTAGTTTTAACACTTTAACGAATTTTAACACGTTCGGTTGAATTTTATTGCTGCCTTGGGAAATCGAACTCACACACATCTAATTAATAACAATAGTTTTTAGTTAGATACCATGGTTGCCCATGCAACATATGGATTTGTTTCAGTCTATACAGCATAGTTTCTGTATGAGGGGACATGTGATTCATTAATTAGTGTGTTTTTATCCCAGTTGTCTCTAATTGCACTATTTGTTGAGAAATATATTACACAGACTCCTCATATCTTATTCACTGGCATAATAAAATTACTTGTTTTTATTGCCTCTGCAGTATAGTGGCTATTAGGGAGGGGTGTTGTTTACCAATGCAAGCGAGTTACTATCTCTCCACATGAATTTGTTTAAGCTTTTTTCATGTGTGAAGTATATGCGAAACTTTTATTGGTAACAGAAAACTATCTCGGATGACAGTGATAATATGAAACGAGTTTTGATATGTATATAAAGTCAATATCAACAGTCCCTGATTATGAACGCATGATGAAAGGGACAGGAAGATTTGGAGCTTCCCTGGAGAGCATTCGAAGTAAATACAATTAACCACTGCTTTGAAATGAAACATATGAATAAGCAATATTTACTAATATTCATTAAGCGCCGAAATACGCAGGAAGCAAAGTTTGTGAACCAACACCAATGTGTGAATTTTTCCATTAAAATATAAAAAATAACAAAAAAGAAATAATAAATAATAAAAGTTGAATACGTTTCTTTTAAAATAAAAAAAATCTACTTAGTCTTAAAACATTTTAAATTTGTTTTCATTATATCACGGCCCCCCCTCAACAAAGCCTATGGCCCCCAAGGGGGCCGCGGCTCACAGTTTGGGAAGCGCTGCCTTAGACGATAGAAATATAAGATCTGATAATGTTGGAGTCTTGACAAGTAACAGACTGATTTGGAGGAAAATTGTAGATAGGAAGTTAGTAATGATATAATTTTTTCATGTAGTACTATCATATCCTGTACACCCCTTGTGGGTACATGTCAGGAATTTGATGATGATGATGATGATAAGAAACAACAAAGCACGGAATCACGTAAGTCAATAAGCGAAAATCAGGAAAGTAATGTTGTTTGTAAAAGGAAGGATGTTATTTGGTATAGCGACTCTATCATAAAACATGCTGTTGATGAGCAGGTTATAACATCAAGTTTTCCAGGAACTAAAATTAAAAATAGAGCACATGCAATTCAAAAACAGAATAGAAAAATAAATGAGATCATAATTGTAATCAGTACTAACAACTTGACTAGTGATAAGTTCACTATGAGAGAGGAAATGAAAGGGTTGTTGGATGAGTAAGGACTGAGAAAGTGAAAATAGTAAGTATATTACTTCAATATGATAAAAATTAATTCAGTTGAATGGCTATGATGGCAAACAATTCAATGCAAAGGATGCTTAGAAAGAATGGATGCGAGTTTTTGGATATGTGGACTGAGTTTGAGGGAAGATTAGATCTATATAAGGGTGACAGCCTACACCTGAATGTGTTTGGTATCAGGAATCTAAAAACTAATAAATGATGTGAAAACTAACACAGAGAGCCAGGGAAAGTAAATTATAATGGGAGGAATAATGAGAATACGAGTGTAAGAGCAACGTTATATAATTGTGCTAATGATGGAAGTGGGCATTATCATGGAAATGATTACGAGGTGAGAATGATTTTGACTGTGTTTGTCCAGTTTGGACTCATCAAACATGTGCAAAAATGTCTACATGTATAAGGTATTAAGGAAGAATAGAGATCTGCAAGTTATCCAACTGTGCCATGTAGACGGACAAGAGTATACAAAAGAACATGCAGGTAACTTATTATGTCTATTTACGAATGATAGGAGTATCAGAAACAAAGGGGTAGAGTTTGTTGCCCTGGTCAATATGTTGGGACCTCAGATTGTAGGCATTGAGAGCTGATTATCAGAAATCAGAATTAGACACTAATTGATATTGAGTGTAAAGTGTACTTTTTTAGATAGGATAGGAGAAGAGGAGGAAACTGCTGCTAATGATATCAGATGACTTGAATCCAGTTAGTGGAACTATGTTTGTAGTACTAGTAACAGTATTTCATGTGGCAGTGAATTTGAAGCCATCTGGTGTGAGGTGGAATCTAACATTATCAGTTACATAGTGGGGTGTTGTTACAGACCTGGTGGATCATTGCTAGTGATGAAGAAATGCACAACCAAATAGAGAGGAAGGATGAGAAAAGAGTAATCATAATTGGAGACTTTAATTATCCAAATACAAGGAATATTCGAAACAGTATTGAAAGAGTAAACAGAGTAAATTCGAAAAAATATTTGATATAAGGAGTTGTAAATATCGAAACAAGAAAGCTGAGTTTGTTGCACTAATTGAGATGGTATTCCCAAAAGTAATTGGAATAAGTGAAACTTGGTTTTCTGAGAAGGATGTAATGTCAGGAATAGAATTAGAAGGATATATTATTTTCCAGAAGGATAGAGATGTGAAAAGAGGAGGGGGGTAGTGCTGTTAATGATTGCAGAGGAATTGTGTCCACAAAGCATGGAAGTTGATATTGCATGCACAGATTTTGAATCTGTTTGGTGTAAAGTTGAAATAAACTGGTTAGTATATCTGATAGGATGCTGTTATAGACCAGGAAATGCAGAGAATACTGATTGTGAAATGTTTAGGCAAATTAGTTGGACATGATGTAAAAAGAAGGTGATAGTGATGGGAGACTTTAATTACAGGAATATAGACTGGAAGGAGGAGATAGTGTATGGGAACAAGGAGAGAAAGTTTGTTGAATTTCCGAGAGATAAGTATCTTAAGCAGCACATGACTGAAGCAACTAGAGGCTTTCATGTTTGGATTTGGTGATAACTTCACAAGACGTAGTTGTTAACGAAGTGTTGACACTGCAACCAGTTGGTGAGAGTGATCATGAGGTACTTGTTTGGGAATTGATGAAACATGAAAAGGTCACTGCCAAAAATGGATAGATGAGGAAGTATAAAGCAGGTGATTATAGGAAGCTCTGTAATCAGTTAGCATCAGTATGTTGGGTAGATGAGCTGAGCATAAAATATGTTGACAATGCATGGAAACTCACAGTATCTGACAAAAGCTATGTATGACTGCATACTGAGGGTTAAGCGAGTAAATAGAGTAGGAGTGAAATGGATGAACAGTGAAATCAAGCAAAGTGTGCTGGAAAAGAAAATGTTATGGAGGAGGAATAAGACAATTGGTGGTGATCAGATCCATGAAGAGTATAAAGTGCAGGCTAGAAAGGTGATGAGCATGGTAAAGAAAGAAATGGCACAGTATGAGAGGAGATTAGCTGGTCAGGCAAAGATTAACTCAAGGGAATTGTTCTGCTACATGGCAAGCAAGCGGAAGAATAATTATCATAGATTAACATTGGTGGATAGTCATGGCAGCAGACTAACAGCTGCAAATGATATAGTGGAATTATTGAACAATCACTTTATCAGCATATATCATACTGGTATAAATTGATCTGGTGCAATATATAGAAGAGAGGCAAGTATTAGGAGAATTGGAAGTGAAAGAAACAGAGGTATATCAGATGTTAGTTGGGTTAGATGTGAATAAGACTGTGGGAATGGATGACATATCACCACATATTCTTAAGGAATGTGCACCACAGTTGGTTATGCTCATGACCTGACTATATAATGAAAGTCTTGCAGTGGAAAGAAGGCAAAATAGTGCCACTCCATAAGCAATAATTATGATAGATTAACATTGGTGGATAGTCATGGCAGCAGACTAACAGCTGCAAATCTTCTTCTTCAACCTTCTGGTTCTGTCCACTGCTGGACGAAGGTCTCCCCCATGATTTTCCAGATCACTAGGTTTTCTGCCTCTCCCATCCATCTCACTCCTGCAATTTGTTCCAGTTCATCTCTCCACCTTCTTCTCGGTCTTCCTCTTTGTCTTGCTCCATCCACTATTGGTCTCCACTCTGTTGTTTTTCTAGTCCATCTCCCGTCACTGCATCTGGCAATATGGCCAGCCCATCTCCATTTAGCTTGTTTAATGTATTTTACAATATCCATGACACCTGTTTGAGATCTTATCCAGATATTTGTCTTCCTATCTCTTAATGTTATTTTTAGCATACTTCTTTCCATGCGATATTGTGTTGTTCTCAGCTTTTTGTTTAGGGCTTCTGTTAAAGTCCATGTTTCTCCTCCATATGTTAGGACAGGAAGTATGCACTGGTCAAAAGCTTTCCTTTTTAGACTCATAGGGATGTCACTTCTGAATATGTCTCTCATTTTCCCATAAGCCATCCATCCAAGATGAATTCTTTGTTCAATCTCTTTTCTTTGGCACTCCTCAAAGGATAACAATTGGCCCAAATATACATATGAAGTAACTTGTTCGATTTCATGGTTTTTCAACTTTGATAGTTCTATGGTTTATGTATTTATTCATCATTATTTTTGTTTTTTTTCTATTTATTTTTAATTCAATTTCTCTGGAGGCTTCATTTAGCTGATTTAACCTTTCTTCCAGATCTTCAAGATTATCTACTATTAGGACAATATCATCTGCAAATTTCAGGTGATGCAGCCTTTCTCCATTTATGTTTATTCCTTTTGTTTCCCAATCAAGACTTCTAAAGACTTCCTCTAGTGCAGCTGTAAATAATTTGGGAGATATGGTGTTGCCTTGCCAGATGCCTTTTTGTATTGGGAACTTTTCACTGTTTTTATATAATTTAATTACAGAAGTTGCATTATTGTAAATATGTTTTAGTGTTTCAATATATGGTTTCTCAGTTCCTTGGGTTTCAAGTGCTTTTAGTGTTGCAGATGTTTTATCTGAATCAAATGCTTTTTCATAGTCTATATAGGCCAGACATAAGGGTTGATTGTATTCAATTGATTTTTCAATGAGCTGTCTTAATGTGTGAATATGATAATTCTTCCTAAATCCAGCTTGCTCACAGGATTGCATTCCCTCTAGTTTAGATTTTATTCTATTTATAATTTTTGTGAAAACTTTATATATGGTGGGGAGTAGGCTTATAGGTCTGTAATTTTTAATTTCTTCCTTATTGCCCTTTTTAAAAATTAATATTAGAAGTGAATTTTTCCAATTTTTCGGAATTTTTCTCTGATTTAGGCATTTATTGAAGAGTTTACTCAACTTTTTGATAATAGGGCTTCCTCCCAGTTTTAAGAAGTCTACCATAATTCCATCTTCTCCTGGGGCCTTTCCATTCTTCATTTCCTGCAGTGCCATTTCCACTTCACCTTGTAAGATCTCAGGGGTATCATGTTCTTCCTCACTCGAGTTATCCATAGAGGATTCTTGGATGTCCCAATCTTTGTTTTCATAGAGTTCAGTATAAAATTCCTGAATTCTTTTGATTATTGCATCTCTATTTTTTATCAGTTCACCATTTTTTTCTCTTACAGCAGCTATTTCCTTTGTTCCAACTGATAATGTTTGTCTTAGGACCTTCATATTACTATTGTTTTCTATTGTTTCTTTAATTTTCCTAGTATTATACAATCTAAGTTCATGTTTCATCCTTTTACGTATAGTTTTTCGTATATTGTTCACCATTTTTTTCTCTTACAGCAGCTATTTCCTTTGTTCCAACTGATAATGTTTGTCTTAGGACCTTCATATTACTATTGTTTTCTATTGTTTCTTTAATTTTCCTAGTATTATACAATCTAAGTTCATGTTTCATCCTTTTACGTATAGTTTTACAAATTTCCGTATATTCTATTTTATTGGTGTCATTCAAATCTCTTTTCATATCTCTTATTTTCTTCATCAGATCTAAGGTTTCCTCTCTTCGTTTTTCCTCTCCTTGGTACCTTTTTACACCTCCTATTTCTAGTGCATAATTCAAGATAGATTTTGTTAATATTTCATTAGCATCATCGATGGTAGTAACTGTGTTTAACTTTTTTAGTTCATTTTTGAGTGATTCTCTATAACAGCTTTTATTGTGGTAGAGGTTTTGTAGATTCACTAAATTGGACTTTTTTCTTATAAGCTTATTCCGTTCCCATTTTTTGCTGATCCATACTTTTGCCCTTACTAGTCTGTGGTCATTTCCTGTGTTAAATCTATTAAGCACTTCGGTATTATTTATTATATATCTTCTGTTGGAGAGGATGAAGTCTATTTCATTGTAAGTTTATCCATTTGGGCTTCTCCAAGTCCATTTTCCATTGATTTTCTTTTTGAAAAAGCTGTTCATAATAAAGAGGTTATTTTCTTCTGCAAATTCAATAAGTCTTTCTCCTCTTTCATTCCTCTGTCCAAATCCAAATTTACCGATGGAGTTCAGATGGTCATCTGCTTCCAATTTTGCCATTAAAATCACCCATTATAATTATGTAGAATTCTTTAGAATTATTGAATGTGGATTCTAATGTTTCATAGAAATCTTCTATCTCTTCATCTGGATGGTCTATAGTTGGGACATATACTTGTGTAATTTTCAGTTGGTATCTTTTATTTATGAAGAGACTTAGTTCAGCTGCAAATGATTTAGTGGAATTATTGAACGATCACTTTATCAGCATATGTCATACTGGTATAAATGATCCGGTGCAATATATAGAAGAGAGGCAAGTAAAAGAAACAGAGGTATATCAGATGTTTTGGGTTAGATGTGAATAAGGCTATGGGAATGGATGACATATCACTACATATTCTTAAGGAATGTGCACCAGTTGGTTATGCCCATGACCTGGCTATATAATGAAAGTCTTGCAGTGGATAAGGTTCCTAAGCAGTGGAAAGAAGGCAAAATAGTTCCACTCCATAAGCTTGCTTCTGAGACTGAAGTCTCCAACTATAGGCCAGTCTGTATTACTGCAATTCTGGTCAAGGTGTTAGAGAGAGAGATTGATAAGGAATAGAATACAGAATTGGATTGATGTGGCATTCTTTATGAGGTCAGCATTCATTTGTAAAGGGTAGGTCCTGTTTCAGTAATTTACTCTCATTTTATGATAAGGTGACGAGTATGTTCGATAAGGGAGAATCATATACAGTGATATTCTTAGATTTTGCAAAAGCATTTGATAGATTACCACATGATAAATTGGTGCACAAGCTACAGAGGATGGGAATAGACAGTATATTGGTTAGATGGATCAGAGATTGGCTCTCTGAATGATAACAGCAGGTTGTGTATGATGGAGCAGTGTCTCAATAAAGAAGGGTGACCAGTGGCATACCCCAAGGTTCTGCTCTTGGGCCCCTGCTGTTTAACTTGTTTGTAAATGATATATCGTGTGGACTGACTGGGGAACTTCAGTTATTTGCTGATTAAATAAAATAGACTTTTTATTTGGACAAAAGATTGGGTTGTGGTTTTAATACAAATAAGTGCAAGCCTTATATTTCTGCACTCCAAAATGTGTTGCATTTTGGAGTGCAGAAATATAAGGCTATGTACTATATTGATGGTGCTGTACTGCAGGAAGTGGATGTGATTTTTAGTGGATGAGTAGAGAGCATATTGCTAAGGTTGCACATTGTAGTGCTGCTATGATAAGAAGTACTCTAACATGCAAGGATAAGGAAGTGGTTGTGCCACTGTATAAGACACTGGTCAGACCACACTTGTGCTGTTGTGCTCAGATCTGGTTACCTGGTTTTCAATGTGATGTGGAGACATTGGAGAAGGCCCAGAAATGAGTGACTAAGACAATATCAGGACTTTGGAATGCTGACTATGGAGAGAGGTTGAAGAAATATGGATTGCAGAGTTTAGTGAATAGGAGGAAGAGAGGTGATATGATAGAGACATTTAAGTTAGTAAGAGGATTTTATCAGATTAATCCAGAGGGAATTATAAAAAGAGCAGAAAATGAGAGGGGGAGAACCAGAGGTCATTCCTGGATGTTATGTAAAAGTGTGGTGAAAAAGGGTACGAGGAGTAGATTTGTTACATGGAGAATTGTCGGTGAATGGAATGCATTACCAGAATGTGTTGTTAATGCAAGTAGTGTTAAGGATTTTAAGATTCTATATGATAAATATGTTGTCAGTCGAATGATCCTCCCATGATGAGTCTCTCTCGACTCCATGGAGGGTATAATAATAATACACCCTCCACGGAGGTTGTAATAATAATAATAAAAAAATATTGATTGGGTAGCAGTAAAATCTCATGAGAAGAATGAAACTGAATTTATCAAGTCTCAGTCTATCTCCCAGTGATGAGACCTCAATAAAGGTAGAAACCGGTCTGAATAAGTTGCCCTACCCATAATGCAAAGCATAATACATGTCTGTAAGGATGTGTGCTATGTTCTCTCCAGGACCTTTTGAATGGGCAAACTGCCCGGCTGGTTGTACTGACCACCTGGCTAATTAATGTTGTGAATTGACATGGCTAAATAATGAGCAAGAATGGAAAAATAATTTAAGATATTTTTTAATTAACAGTGATGAGAAATTGAACCGGAGAGTCTCGATACTCGTGAAACCAGCTCAATTTCTTGCATTGCAAGCCAATCTCTAGAGCTTCGAATATTCGCTTTGTGAAATGAATTTTGCTGAATGTGAAAGGGGTTTCTCTGTATTAAAAAGGATAAAAACCTGTATGAGGAATCGCATCAGTCAGAACACTCTAAATAATCTGATGCTGATTTCACTGAAGGGACTAGATCCAACAGATTTTAATTACAAAAAAGCTGCTGAACAACTGGGCTTCTAAGAAGAAGAGAAGAATTAATGTATAGAATTTTATGCTTTGAGCATTACAAGGTTTTTCATTACTTAATGAGAAAATAGGAAAAATCCCAGTCTTGTTTGTTATAATTATTATATAAAATATTATCCTTGTTTCAAGTAATTTCTAATAAAATTACTATTTTAATTTCTTATGAAAAAGGGTCTTTCTTAACTCATTCAAATTTTTGTACACCCGGCTAATGCTTCATTCCACCTGGCTGGTAAAAATTTCTGGGGAGAACATGACGTGCATTGCATTATGGGATACTAAGGTAATTGATATTCCATAATTTTCTAAAACTGCATTAAACCGAAGCAATGAATTAAAATAAACCTAAAATCTCATAAAAAAGTTTATAAAAATTCAGGAAAATAAGAATGCCTAAGTTTGTTTTAAAGCTTTATTTATTTAATTTTATTGAAAAGTAAAAATTTTTTTTACATTTTTTCATCAGAATTATCGTCGCTGTTAGACAGTATTCAGCAGCGTTTGCAAACTGGTACAAAATCACTTTCATCAGCAGAAAAGATAGTCAGCGCATCAGATCTGTATGGTAAAGGCAGTGGTTCTTCATAAACAGAATTAACTTCACCTTCATTCTGTGCTGATTGTTTTCTTCTGACAATGTAATCAGTGATTAAACTTTCTGATGATGATTTTACTAATTTTTTATACAGCTCGCGATATCCAGACATACAGTTCTTCAGCTCACGTTGGAATTTAAAGGCTCGTTCAGAATATGTGTCATTAATAAGAAAATGATTTTCCAATTTATTGCACAGTTCAAGACCTTCTTGAATTATATTTACAGTGAGGGGGACAGGTTTTTCTTCTGCTTTACTATCGTTTTCTGGATCTTTGCCAATATCCAAAGTTAATCGATATCCAATAATCATTCTCACTTAAGGCATTATCCAGAAGAAATTCATCTACGTTATTCTGGCTAAATGTATCAAAACCTTCTCCACCAATTTCATGTGCCAAAATGATGATTTCAGCTGATAATGTAGATGTTTGAATGGTTGCACTGTTTGCAACACATCCATGGCCAAGCTGCTTTCCAGCAAGTATTTAAAGTTTGTGATCTTATTTCAGCAATAGCAGATGCAACATGAATTAAGCAGTCCAAAATATAAATTTTTTTTCCAAATGTTAGTTACTGTTAATGATTCATTTTCTAGTTTATCCAATATAAATTGAAAAGTGTGCTTAACGTAATATTTTTTTAAAAGTAGCAATTATGCCTTGATCTAATGGCTGAATAATGCTTGTTGTATTGGGTAAAAAAACACTACCTGCACATTTGGATGTTCTAAATGCAGATGACTTGGTTTATTGTCAACAATTGACAAAACTTTAAAATTGAGAGCTTTTTTGCTTCATATATGTTTCTGCTTCTGGTACAAAGCAATTATTGAACCATTCAGTAAATACAGCAGTTGATACCCAGTAGATACATCCAATATACAGGCAGCTGTTTTAGATCTTTGCCTTTTAGAGCACGTGGTCTTAGAGATCGATTTACTAGGAGGAGTTTCAACATTTGATCCCCTGATGTATTGCTACAAAGTAACAAAGTTACTCGATCTTTGCTTGCTTTAAATGCACTTGCTTTTTTCTCAGTCTTTGCAATGCAAGCTAGACTAGGCATTTTCTTTCAAAACAATCCTGTTTCATCAGTATTAAACACTTGGTTGGGACAATATCCACCATCTTCAATAATTTCGATAACTTCTCTTGAAAAATTTTGGCAGCTGCAACCTCGCTTGTAATCTTCACGTGCATTCCTTTTTAAACACCCAGTTAGCCATCCTTTGCTAGCCAAAAATTCTTTATCAGCCTGGGAAGCGGAAGTAGATGGCTCCAATTGCTTCATCTGTTCATAAAACCCCAACAGCTTTTTGTTTAATTTAAATAACCACTTATAGGAATTCTTCTTTGAATTAATTCTTCAATCCAAATTACCAGCGCTCTGTTGTGTCAGAAAAAGTACCGATTCACTTTTAATGAGTCATCCTATTTCCAACCCAACATAAGGTAACGTTAAAAGCCATGGATATGGACATGCTTATGCCTCCAGAAGAAAATGTGCATCTTGGTAATTCAGAATTAGGTCTAACCATTTTTTTAGTAGATATTAAGTGAATTTTGAGAAACCCATAACTTAAATAGATAATGTTTGTGGATTATTTAACAGGGGAAAATTATGTATAAATGCTGAAAGATGTATATAAGATGATATATGTATTGAGCCAAGTCAAAAACAGTTCAGAGCTGTGGTGACCAATTGGCTGCCGCTATGTGCATGACGTAGTCACCAAGAGTGGGCACTCACATTAACTATATAGGTTTCGGCACATAATTCAAGCGCTCTCTTATTTTCTGTTCCTGGTCCAAGTGCTGGACACCTGTGAAGCTTGCCGCTGTACCCAGCAACAGTCTCCAGTTGCCGTGCGTGCCGTGCCGTGTCGACCGTAGCCACAACTGAGGAATGCGGCCAGAGTTCCAGAAAAGAGCCGTTGGTTAGCCATGCCAATGTATAAATCAGCGAAGAGGTGAACCTCTTTCGAAAAGAATTGAAGTATGTCGCAGACGCCATAAGAAATATACAGTGAGGAAACCTAGAAGTCTAATTAAAGAAGTCCCAATAACTACCAGAAAAACAAGAATGGTAAGGTGCAAGCTTTCATATTAAAATTGAATAATAACCAAAGAGGGTATAAGAAACAGAACATTAAGGAGCTCCATATAGTCAAGTTCCATTTTGTATCTAAAGAACTGTTTTCTTTTGGACACTTCTCTCTACGTCTAAAGAGCAAGTGACACCCTAAGCTTAAGCTGAGCTGGGAACCAAGGTTTCGGACTGTTTATGTTGGAAGAAAAACATTTATATCATTGTGTTAAACTTAAATTTGAATATTAACTGAATTTTGGGGGAGGATAAAGCCTGAGTATAAGAGAAAATATTGTCCCATGTGAATCTTGCAAGATGAGGTACGTCTGATATGCTCCATACTAAGATTTGTAGAATGTATCTATGTATATGTGTTATTCCTATATATGGGAACTGAGCAATCTGTAAGAAGTAACCGAGCCTGAACACATAGTTACACTAAGAAGAGTATGAGATTGCTAGTATAAGATTTTAGAGTAAACCTTTTGGATACATTAACTAAAAAAAAAGGGGGGGGGTTCAGACTCTTTAGAATTGGAATTTCTAACTAAAGTGTATATATGTATTTGTCTAAATAAATGCATTTCTTTAATTCAAACCACATGAGTCTGTCATTGTTCTGAGAATTGAGTTACCACCTGTTAAATTTCGGACCATGCATAATTAGTAGGGAAATCCATTAGCAACTAAGAAAGGGGGACCACGACTGCAAACCACTTGATCCCTATATTGTTTTCAGTAGTTTTAAATTGTGTTATTTTTCACGGTATTAACAACACCACAACACTTTTATCAACAAAGATGTTTTATTAACGCTTATATTTCGCTAATTTTCAACTCGGCATCATCAGAGCACAACACACATGTAAACGCGACAGTGAGTGAGTGAAACAATATAATTGCAAAAGACAAAAGATCTAAAGTCCTATTTTTGGCACCCTCATCCATTTCAAAATACTGGTTAAAAATCTAATCCTAAAAGATTCAGACATAATGGTTAGTTTCGATGTCACCTCCTTATTTACCAATGTACAACTTATAGACACTCTTGATTTAATCAAGTCTAAATTTCCCCCAGATATTTTTGAATTATTTCAATTTACCATGAATGCAGGTTACTTTACATGGGGGAGGGAATTCTACAAACAGATTAATGGTACTGCTATGGGTTCCCCCTCTCTCCCCCGTTAGCAAATTTTTACATGGAACGCTTTGAGAACAAAGTACTTACCACCGCTACATACAAGCCACAAGTGTGGTTATGCTATGTAGATGATGTGTTTGCCATCTGGCCCCATGGACAAGACACTTTGGATGCTTTTGTCACCCATCTACACCAACACCCCAAAATTCACTTCACAGTAGAAAAATAATCAAATAACTGTGTACCATTTCTTATACACATTAGTCACCCGCCTTTCTGATGGATCACTATCTTTTTCTATTTACATAAAGCCTACACCCACAGGAAGATACCTACATAAACAATCACATCATCATCCAGTCCAACAGTACGGCATTTTAAAAAGACTTACACACAGAGCCAGAGCCATCTGTTCTAATGATACAGCTCTGACCACTGAACTCCAGTACCTGCGCCATACGTTCTTAGCCAATGGCTACAATCCCTACAAAATAGATAAAATACTACATAGGCCCATTACTCTGTCCTCCTCTAATACACAAGAATACAACATGACCATTTCTATTCCCTATATCAGCGGTACGTCGGAAAAGATAGCCAAAGTATTGTTGAAACATGGCCTTTGCACCACCTTCAAACCTCATGTCAAGCTGGCAACTCTGATCCGCTTGCCTAAGGATAAACTTCACCCTTTAGCACACCCAGGAGTGTATGAAGTTCCATATGACTGTGACTTGACCTATTATGGGCAAATAGGAAGATCAGTGAACATCCGCCTGGAAGAACATGAAAGATACATTCGTTACTATTACTATGGCAAGTCGGGACTGGCAGACCACGATTTGGACACTCCTTCACACAGGATTAGATGGAGGAAAATGAATGTGCTATTTAGGAGTCGTTATAGATCTGAAAGATTATTTTTTGAGTCAGCAATGGCTTTGAAGAATTCTCCTAACCTTAACAAATATGGTTGCATTAATTTGCCAAAAATTTGGGAGACGGTTATCCTAAGAAAAACTCCTGGATAACTGCTTTTTCTTTTCGTTAGAGGGCGCCAAAAATAGGACTTTAGATCTTTTGTCTTTTGCAATTATATTGTTTCACTCACTCACTCACTCACTGTCGCGTTTACATGTGTGTTGTGCTCTGATGATGCTGAGTTGAAAATCAGCGAAATATAAGCGTTGATAAAACATCTTTGTTGATGAAAGCATTTGTGGTGTTGTTAATACTGTGAAAAATAAGTCATGAATAACCATCAACACCTAAGCTTATCTGTTAGATTTTAAATTGTGTGTCAGAATTTAGTTGCCGGCTGGTGCAGTCGACTTAAAAGAATATAAATTTGTCAGCAACGGAATAGCTGAGAATAAGTAAGATAAGTAAATAATATAACTAATAATAAAAGGGCGAGTCAGAAGACATAACAGCTCATTCTGTTTTTCTAATAAAGCATCTTTTGAGTACGATGATAGATTTTCTTATTGCGACTTCATTCTTTTTAATTGCTCATAGTATATTCACCTAAATTAAAATGTTTACCAATCGCCGTAGATCCTGTAGGCTTACAATAATGAAAAGGCAAACACTTACATGCAGAATTAAACTTCATGGACACTCTGCTTACACGTTACTCTCGTTATGCCCAGAATTCTGCAACGTGCTGTTCGTTATGTACAACAGTACATAAGTTTTGAAGTTATGCACTGCATGACTTCAAAACCGCATAAAAAAGATATGCATAAAAAGAGACCTGAGTGTATATAGCATTAATATGAATAGAAAAAAGGAGGAAGAAAGAACAAAAGTCAAGAAGGGAATAAAACTAAAGGCAAAAGGAAAAAAGTAAATTATAACTGAATGACTAAAATTGTACAACCACAAGGTACATACAAAAAATAATCGCTTTCTTCATACAGCTTCCAACTTTAATGAAAATCTGATCATGAGGTGTAAAAATGTGGACAGAGACGTATGGATACTGACAAAAATTATAATTTGGACTCAGAAAATTTCATCTTAATCACTCTCTGCATACCTACCGAGTTTAAGCAAACCAAAAATTAGTACAATTATAAGCCTACCTACACAGATACAAATGATAGAGAAGGTACACATGCCATCTAATCATGTGCAGATTATAATTAAAAATCCTGAATACTGACAATACATTTCACATACTTTTAACAATAACTTATGTTTATGGCAATGTAAAGAAAATTTGTATTATTATTTAATAGATTAAACATTTTAATTGAGAATAAATACTTCCAATCCATATTTTAATGACTTGCAATTTAATTAAATCCAAATCCACATATATATCATACTTTAGAAAACTAATAAATTCTTTATGAAACGTGAAAAAATATATAAAATGATGGTAAAGGAGTTATTCCACATCTGGCTGCTGGCAAATGATGCAACAACTGAATTGGACAAAGCTTGTACGTCAGTATATTGCAGAGATAGATGGCTTGAAAATAGGATGTTTGTTTCATTTTCTTATTACTTATTATTACTGAAACAGTTGATAGTGTTTGTTTCTTTATTACATTTTTATTTGGTATCGCTCTACTTAATAAAATTGTATTCTATTAAGTTAAAATATACAACTCAGCGAAGATGTTGGATATGTATTTATTTATTTTTTAAGGTGAGCCCTGGGTTGCATGCCACGTTTGGCACACATGCCAAGGGTTCTCCATACCTGGTTTAGCCTTTCTAGAGACACAGTGATAACATGCCTACCCAATGGTAACTGTGAGTAGGCTTCCTGTTTACTGAAAAGGATACAGGAAGCCCACTCACCCAGACAGATACATTCAAAAACACTC
The DNA here is from genome assembly GCF_054136105.1 of Typopeltis vanoorti. Classification (NCBI taxonomy): domain Eukaryota; kingdom Metazoa; phylum Arthropoda; class Arachnida; order Uropygi; family Thelyphonidae; genus Typopeltis; species Typopeltis vanoorti. The sequence goes on from NC_143551.1 coordinate 33,586,680, forward strand.
CCAACACCCCCTTCCCACCTCAACAATATGATATCATTAAAACACCAACTAACTGAGCTTATAGCCTTTATTCCGATAAGTCCTCTCTTACAATAGAACTTAATTATATACACCACATCTTCTTATCTAATGACTACACTTCCCACAGTATCAAAAAAATAATCAATGCTTCCCCAATCCTAACCTTCTCTTCAGAGAATGCCAATTGTACACCTCATAAGAACACATGGAGGAGAGAGGACAGTTGTTATTGATTAAATATGGAATAGATTTATCTAAGAATGGAGGGAGAGAGAGAGAGGCAAAATAAGAGGCCATCCTTGAAAGGTGAATGTAAAGCCAGGTAATGAGGAACAGGTTCTTTGAATGGAAAGCATTTGGTGAATGGAATGCCTTGCATGATTTTTCCATAATGGGATCAACTTCGCAAACAGTTCGACTAATTTTAAAAAATTGCCATTATTCCTTTCATATAATTTATCAGATGATCCGTGAAAAGCTAAATTTTGGCTACCAAGGAATTTTATAATTTCAATCAAGCATTCTAAAACACTCGTCCAATGTTTCTTTACCATTTCATACATGCTTTGAGTCTGGCAATCAATAGTAGTTTTGATTATTAAATTTTTATCAAGTTCCTTCCATTTTAAGAAATTTTTCATGTGAATTAAACTAGTCTCATGTCTATGCAAAGTTGTACTTACATTTCTCTAATCGTTATAACCTTCTACAAGACTATTGGATTCAGTAGGTGCAAAAAGTTTGCAACAAAAGCAAAAAACAGAATTTAAAGTTTCAGAATAAATGAGCCACGTTCTTGGCACAAGCTCCACGTTTTCCATTTTTCTATTATAATACGTGTCACCAAATTTATGACCATATGTATCGCTGGGATATATTATATTTTTCTTTTGAACAGGACCCATTTCAATTAAAACAACTCGTAATTTTTCATCAATATTTCCCCATTCACCTGGATCTTCTAAATTTACAGAGACTAACGATGTGTTAGTTTCGTGGTCAACTACAACTAAATCTTCTCCTAACTGTTTTTCACTTAAATCATGCATATTGTTCAATAGTTGCAATAGTACTTTCATGCAAACTGGATGATATGCACAGTTCTTCAACTCTGATTTCTGATGTATCGAGTTGGTTACAATCTGCATCAGAATATTTTAATATTTTAACAAATTTATTAAGAGCCCCGGTTTGTTTCTTAATAACTACTTCTTTCGCAGCATGACGCTTACGATTTTCTGCACTGGATAACTTTTTTTAAATTTTTTATTCCATTTCTATTTTATACCCACAAGAAAGTATTACACAACACGACACAGAGACGAAATAATAGTCTGCACTGCGCTGCTGTCAGTAGCCTTCTGAGATGTGTACCATATGATTGGCTAACTATCAAATATTTTGTATGAAAATTCATTTCTGCGCATAAAAACCGTTCACCGTTTCACTTTAGATAGACTGCAGTAGACACAACATTCTGCAGGCAAGTTTAGCCTGCTCTCGCTGCAAAATTGTAAACAGCCAGCTGATCAAAGAGGCGGCAATATACAATTTTTTTTTTTAATTTTTATTCGGTGTATCCGGCTTTATTTATTTTAATATTGATCATTCTAAGAATTTTTTGTTTTTATGATAAAAATTTTGTTTCTTAAAAATGAACTCGTGCACCACATGCCCGCTTCTTCTGGCCCTGTACATACATACAATGGGATGCAAACTAAACTATAACTTACCACGGTATACTGCAGTATTATTACTTTAGCCAACTTTTGAGAGCCTCCTTAAACACAAGCTCAGAGGAGAAGGAATTATGCTAGTAACTAATTGGCTGAGATCCACTGTAATTAATTGGTTACTGAAGGACTGTCGATACGCAATAAATAGCTCCTCGCAGTCAAGTCAACCCCGCCTTCCAGTGATATGGCCTGTTTCCACAAAAGGGACTCTGGTGAGCACTGCCACTGCAAAGGCATATCTTCCCTAGTTAGAGACACCAATCTCACTCTAGGGACCCAGACTTGCCCCATATGAGGACACGACAGTAAAACGGTTTCAAGACTGACCACTGGTTAATACAGGGGACCGACCCAGGTAGTAACGAATCTGGAGGATTCCAAATCAGCTAGTGAAAAGTCCTGTAACCATGTATTTTTCCAGTTCTTGACTGGAGAGAATCCAAGTGCTGTGACTGCAGGGGGAAAATGTTGAGGCTACGTATAGACAGGAGACTGACTCCCCTCTGTGTGGACAGTATGTTTGTGAGTCTCTCGCCTCTCACTGCATGTCTCACTTCCTTTTTATCCCTTCCTCATCAAACACAATGAACCACAACCAAAAAAAAATGTATTTTGACTGCAGATCTCAAAAATTCTCCCACACAAAATCGTTCAAAAAAACTCACAAAAAGCATCAAAAATCCAACCAAAAAAATCATAAATGGCAACAGAAATCCAACCAAACAGCCCACCAACACTAATTCCTACCAAAATAAACTTTGCACATCCACTTCACCAACATTCATGGCCTAAACAGCAATATAAATTATGTGCACCACCACCTAACGTCATCTAAATCAGAACTACTGTTTCTTTCAGAATCCCAACTGGGAACCTTAGCAACTATTGTACATCTCATCTCCCCAAACTACAAGATTATACAGCTCTTTCTACCACACGGGTGACACTTATGAGAACTGACATACTATGCCAGAGACTGCAAATCCTTGAATCCTCACTATTTGATCTGCTTTGGTTCAAAATTTCTCTACCAAATCAACTTGCCCTTTTCATATGCTCCCTCTTTCGCTCTCCAAACTTCATCAATCATGCTGACCTCTTCAAATTTCTCCCTCTAAAGGTCAACTTTCTGCAATTTGAAATACCTCGATAGTAAGGTAATATCCTTCTTGGGACTTCAATATCCACAACTCATATTGGCTCCCCTTCTCCAGTTTCACCAATCAAGCAGGCAGGGATTTTAAGGTGTTTGCCATCAGCAGTGACCTATCTCAGCTCATCAATCTTCCACCAGAATATCAGACAACCCCCTCCAATTTGCCAATACACTTGGCCTCTTCCTAACAAGCTCCTCTTCCAGGTATACTGTGGTTGTCAGTTTTCCTCTTGGAACTCAGACCACAACTATCATACAAGTCTTTTGCTGCAGAACAACCTTCACCCACCAGTTCACAGTCTCGTGTCCTTTGACACTACAAGGTTACCAGCTAGGAGGACCTCTGTGGCTTCTGTTCATCCTTCCCATGGTCTGACTACTGGTTCAGTTTTTCTAATCCAAACAACTGCTCAGATCGAATAACAGCGATCATCCTCCTCACAGGAATGAAAGCTTTCATCCCCTATTTCAGTTCAAACTCTCAGCTACCATCCAAGCCTTGGTTCTCAAATAAGTGTGCCAATGCTGTAAACGAAAAACTCTCTGCTTACCACAATTGGCTCAAGAACAAAAACACAGCTTCCCTCTCTGCCTGTACTGCTGTCTGCAACAGTCTTGTAAAAGAATCATCACCAAGTCAGACTTTGAAAAGGCCAAATGCTGCAAACTCGCCTCCTGCCTAAATGCCAGTCACTTCTTCTGGTCCCTTGCTAAGGCCATTGGGTGTAACTTCTGCCTCTCAGGTTTCCACCACTCTCACATCTAGATGGTACTGTAGTCACCTCACCAAAAGACAAGGCCAACTTACTTGCATCACTCTTCTCTTCCAGTTCCTGCATTGATGATTTGGGCAAAGTTCCCTCCACTTCACAAAGAATAGCTCCCTTCATGTCTCCCATAGTCTTCCAACAAAAAGAAATCTGAAGAATCCTTAACAACCTGAACACAAACAAAGCAAGGCATCTGGTCCTTGTGGTATCCTACCTATTGTGTTAAAAAAGTGTGCCCAGGAACTAACACTTATCCTGTATCGCCTCTTCAATCTATCCTATTCAACTGGCATCTACCCAACAACATTAAAATAGGTTCACATCCATCCCATTCCAAAGAAAGGTGATAAAAGTCAACCAACAAACTACCATCCAATTGCTCTCACTTCTGTTCTCTCAAAAATTATGAAGAAGATCATCAACAACCAACTCTTGACCCATCTAGAGACATACCAACTAATCAGTGACCAGCAGTATGGATTCCACCACTCATGATATACAGCTAATCTTCTTGATTTCACCATCCTATCTCTGGACTCAGGCCATGGAGAAATTTGATGAAACTTACATGGTTGCCTGCGATATTTCAAAGGAATTTTATCGGGTTTGGCAAAGGGGCCTACTTTACAAATTGCCATCCTGTGGTCTGCCTTCCTCTCTCTCTCTGCAACTGGATCGTCAACTTTCTCAATGGTTGTTCACTACATGTCATAGTGAATGGCTTACCTCTCCTCAGATTTCTCCACCACTGCAGGAGTATCCCAAGGTTCTGTTCTTTCACCTGGTCTCTTCCTCCTGTATATAAGCAACCTTCTCTCACAGACTTCTAATCCTAGCCATGGCTTTGCTGATGACAATACACTCCATTCTTCCTTTTGATTCTACAAACCTGTTAGTGCTCAAGTATTAGAATCCTCAAGATCTACTATGACCAGGGACCTGAACTCAGATCCCCCCCCAGCTATTTCCCAATGGGGCAAGGACAACCTTGTAAAGTTCAGTGCCACCAAAACTCAGTCCTGTCTGATCTCTCACAAAAACTCGCATCCCATTCCCTTACCTTCAGTAATACTGAGATATCTAAACATAATCAAATTTCTCTTCTTGGACTGATTTGTGCTTCCGATCTTTCCTAGCACAACCATATTTCAACTATAGCATCTGCAGTCACCAAAAAACTTGTACTTTTTCTCACAAGACACTCCTTCACAGCTGCTAACTCTATACAAAGCCCAAATCCTCCCAGCCATGGAATACTGCTCCCATATTTCGGATGGTGCACCAAACTTCTAAGATTGCTTGATTATCCAGAAGAGGGCAATCTGGCAAATTAATGATCCCTCTCCCATAGACGTTCAGTTTCTGTCTCTTTTATTCCATCTATTTCCGTCCTTTGGTACAGTCTTCCCCACTCTGCCCTCCTCAAAGAATATAACCCTCAGCTGTTCAAGCAAAATGTGAACAGACTCCTCCTTTCTTCTATTGCCCACGTACGACACTAATGTGCTATAGGTCTTGAGCCCTTTCATGTGTGGACCAGATATATATATATATATATATATATATATATATATAAATAAAATTAGGTTTCTGTTATTCCTAGGTAGCTGGAGACAGTCATTGTGAGTGTTGATTATGGCCATAAATGATTATGAATAGGTTTAAGGAACTTAATGCAAACAGGATTCAGTTAATTTTTATTTTTATGTGGATCGCTCCCATGAAAGGTTATTAGTAAATCTAAAGTACATTTGTACTGTGGGTGGGCTAAGAATTTTTTTTCATTTTTATCAGTTTCATTTTTTTTTTGTAAGTTTTTATTTATTTTTACATAGTTTAGAAACCAAACATGAAGCTTTTTTCAAGCCACTGCAGGCCTCCAATAAGAAGGGCAGTTGCCTCTCACTGGGCAATGAAATTCATCTCCCACCTAAAGACGATTACAAACATTGATTCCCACAGCAGGAATCAAACCTGTGACCTTGTGATTGGCGAGTGGGTATGCTAACCACTCAGCCAACTAGGCCAGCAAATGTTTACCGCATTTCTTAATACTTAATAGGTTTTGATGAATTCAATAAAAGAACTTTGTGAATGTTAAAGATGTAATAAATAATCTTCGGAGATTTGCTTAAAGTTATGAATACATTGATTTCAATTATTTTTATTGAACATTTATTCTAGTAAATGATAAGTTTATCTTTTCAGGTGATGACTAAATGTTCATTATACTGGGCAAATAGTATTAATTCTGTTATACGATCGAAAGACTTTTACAGTTCAGCAACAAATTTTCAACTTTCAGAAGAAGTATGTAGTAGTAAGTAGTATACATTAAATATTTTGAATATAATGTAAATATATCATTATACACTTTTTTCTCTTTTTCACGTTCAGACATCAGTAGATGTCAGTGAAACATGTTTATTTGAAAAATTATTTTTATACTCACAAGAGTATTTGGAATCATGGAGTTACCTATATAATAATAATTTTTCACAAGAGGTCCATGTTAACCATTATTCATGTATTATCACCTTTAATTCATTTTTTGCTTGGAGAGCAATGAATAAGTGGAATGGATTATCAGTCCTTTTTCACTCCATTCCATTGATTCACTATTTTACAAGCAAAATCTTGTTGTCCCTGTTGCTTTTACTAATCACTCTTACACATCATTAATGAATGACTCTTTATTCTCCCACCTCTTGTCATGCATTGAATGATTTCCTCTGCATTCTGTATTTTTTTTTTATAAAACTCATTGAGTAACTTATACATCTCATCTTCTTCTTCCTTATACCCTCTTTTTACCTTGCGGTGTCGAGGGTCCATTGATCATCGGATCTCACTCCGTTTACAGGATAAGGTGGTCAGCCTTATGCCCCAGTGTATCCTATGGCCTGTAGTGTTGAGTTCTCAAGGCCAATTTGCCTGCTTTACGGGATGAAAAACCCCAGAATAAACTGGGGGAAAAACCCTGCTGTCCACGCCCAAGACTGGCTAACTAGGCTATGGCTGAGGAAAATCCTTCAGCTCCTCACGTCACCGATGGAAATCGAACCTAGGACACTTCTTCCCCAGGCATATGGTTGCAAAGCACATAGCCACTAGGCTAACCACGCGGACTAACTTATACATTTCTATCATATTTCCATTTTCTGCCTATCTATCATTTCTATCCCACAAAACTTCAGTCATTTCTCATAGGGAGCAATCCACAGTATGCCAGCTTAGTCATTCTTTTCCTGATCGTCTCCCCCATTTTCTTATCCCTAGAAGGTTAAGGAATTATAAGGCAGGTGATTATAATAGTCTTAGATATCAACTTGGGGAAGTTTCATGGAGGGAGGAATTGGAAGTCCGGGATATCATTAGTGTGTGGGAAATTGTGAAGGAATATTTGTTAGCAGCAATAGTAAGGTGTATTCCACAAGTGAAGAAGAGGACACAATTTAGAGTAAAGTGGATGACAAACAATATTAAACAGGAACTGCATGTGAAGAAGAAGCTATGGAAGAGATATAAAGAGACAGGTGAAGAGCAGATGTATGAAGAATATAAGACACAGGCCAGGAGAGTGACTAGTGTGGTAAGGAAGGTGAAACTGGAATGTGAGAAGAGATTGGCCCTAAGATCCAAAGAAAATCCTAGGGAATTTTTTAGCTATGTGGCCAGTAGGAGGAGAAATGATTGTGGAAGAATGATATTGTGGAATAAAAATAGGAATAGAGTGACTGATCCAGAGGACATAGTGGAATTGTTCAATGAACACTTTATTGGAGTATTTCATCCTGGAGGAGTAAATTTTAATACTAGAAAGATAGGGCAGGTTCGAGGTTTAGAGGTGCAGGAGGAGAGTGTGTTCCAAATACTGAGTACTCTGGATGTCAGTAAAGCTGTGCACTGGATGGTATTTCACCACGAGTTTTGAGAGAATGTGCTAAAGAACTGACAGCTCCTTTCATCTGGCTTTTCAATGAAAGTCTGGCTACAGGAAAGGTGCCCAGGCAATGGAAGGAAGGTAAGATAGTGGCATTGCATAAGGTCGGTAGCAGACTGGAAGTGTCTAATTATAGGCCAGTTTGTGTGTCATCAGTAGTTGTTAGATTCTTCTAGAAATTACTGAGGGATCGTATACAGCATTGGGCAGATGAGGGAAATGTTATCTCTGAGAGTCAACATGAATTTGTTAAGGGGAACTCTTGTTTTAGTAATATGCTGGCCATTTATAATAAAGTTGCAAGAGCAGTAGATGAAGGAAAGGCATATACTGCCATTTTCTTGGATTTAGCGAAGGCATTTGACAGGGTGCCACATGATAAGCTGATACTTAAGTTGCAGCACATGGGTTTGGATGTCAGGTTGGTCAACTGGATTCAGGATTGGCTCTCCGAGAGGTATCAGAGAGTTGTGTGTGGTGGGGCTGTTTCAAGGAGGCAGAGGGTTATAAGTGGGGGTCCCACAGGGCTCAGTACTGGGACTTACATTGTTTAGCCTTTATATCAATGACATTGTCAGTGGATTGCAGGGGGATATTCAGTTGTTTGCAGAAGATTTGAAGCTGGGAAGGATTTTTCGTAATAGTGCAGATGTGGTTGCCATGCAATAGGATTTGAATAGACATATGGGCAAATGATTGGGGGGGGGGGTCAGTTTAATGCAGCAAAATGTAAGGTCTTGAAGTTTGGGACACATCAAAGGAATGCTCCATACTCTATCGGAGAAACTATACTGGAGGAAGTAGGGGGAGATGAGATCTGTGGTTGATGATTGATAGAAACCTAAAATTCAGGGGACATATTGCAAAGGTGATGAAGGTAACACAGATGATTGCTGCAATAAAGAGAAGGATGCTGACCTGCAGTGATAAAAGAGTTATCATTCTGTTGTATAAGACCCTGCTCAGACCACACTTAGACTATTGTTCTCAGATTTGATCCCCTAGGATTTCAAGGGGGTAAATTAACTGTGGAAAGGTTACAAAGGCAGATAACAAAGATGGTTTCAGGACTGTACAATGTTAATTATGAGGATCGGCTGAGGGAATGTGGACTGAGGTTTTGGTGGATAGGTGATTGAGACTTTTAAACTGTTGATAGGTGGTTACAGGGTTGACACTGGTTAGTTCTTTCACTTTGTTGAACAGTAGGAAGGAGTGATGACAAGGGGCATCCCTGGAAGATATGAAAGTAAACCGTGAGCAAGACGGTGAGGAGTGGTTTCTTTGCATGGAGGGTGGTTGAACCATGGAATGCATTGGCTGATAGAATTGATGGAGCAAGAACAGTCAATGAGTTTAAGGAGTGGTATGATAGACTGTGTTTCCTAGGAGGGACCTCCCACAATGAGTCTTGATAGACTTTGTGTTTCCTGTGAAGGACCTCCCGCGATGAGTCTTTTGACTCCATGGAGTCTTGAATAATAATAATAATAATGAAAGTCAGCAGTAACATGACAAACACAATGAAAATATCAACTGCATTGCCAATGGAAAACCTATAGAACAATTGAAACATTTCAGCTACTTAGGCATGATTTTATTATTATTATTATTATTATTATTTGACACCTCCAGGGAGTCCAAAGACTCATCGAGGGAGAGTGTGCCAACAGCATCGAACGATTGGCCCCCTTCCAACTACTAACCGCGCTCAAACTTACTTAACTGAGCCATTAGTAGCAGAGGCTCTACCAATCGACCAACCTTTTTAGTGAAGATAGTTAAATTAAATATGGAAATGGACAACAGAATCAACAAAGCTGGTATGGTAGGAAGTCATCTGATTAAATTTATATGGAATAAGAGAGAAATGAGCCAAAACACCAAATTAACTGTATACAAGACAGTGTTCAACCAGTTTTACCTTATGGATCTGAGAGCTGGGTCAGAAGTAAAACACTTGACCGAAGACTAGTTTGCAGATATGGAGTCCTGAAAAACATAGGGGCATGAACAGATTCCATCAATGGCAATATCATATTAAAAATGAGAATATTAAGAAAGAACTTGACATTGTCAGCATTCAGGAATGAGTTAGCTGAGCGAATCTCAGGTGATATAGTCAATTTAAACAGAATGGACGAGGAAAGATTAGCAAAATAAATGTTCTATGTCAGGTTGGCAGTAAAAAAGACCCATAGGAAGACCGAAATAAGTGGATTTATTTGGTTAAAAATGTGCCTTAGAAGATAGAATTATAAGATCTGATAATGTTGGATTCTTGACAGGTAACAGACTGATTTGGAGAAAAATTGCAGATAGGAAGTTAGTAATGTTCTTTCCTAATATTCTCATTTTTAATATGATATTGCCATTGATGGCATCTGTTCATGCCCCTATCTTTCTCAGGACTCTCATATCTGCGGTCTCTAGTCTTTGGTCAAGTGTTTTTCTTCTGACCCAACTCTCAGATCCATAAGTTAAAATTGCTTTGAGCACTGTCTTGTATGCAGGTAATTTAGTGTTTTGACTAATTTCTCTCTTATTCCATATAAATTTATTCATATGGTATGGTAGGGAGTCAACTTCCTACCATACCAGCTTTGTTGATTCTGTTGTCCATTTCCATATTTAATTTACCATCTTCACTAATAATCGTGCCTAAGTAGCTGAACTGTTGCACTTGTTCTATAAATTCTCCATTGACAATGCGGTTGATATTTTCAATGCTTCTGCCATTGTCTTTGTCTTGTTACTGCTGACTTTCATTTTTATTATTATTATTGTTCACGCCTCCATGGAATCAAAAGACTCATCACGGGAGGTCCTTTCTAGGAAACACAAAGTCTATCAAGACTTTGTTGAGGGTACATGGCAAGAATTCGATGATGATATTCAACGTTTCAACCTCTGTATTGAGGTCATCATCAGGAAAATACATATGTATAAGATCCAAGCTACATGCTGCTGCACGTTACAAAGGTAAAATGAATCTAACAGCTTATTAATCTTTTACCTAGCCTGACCTTTTGTGGAAAGACTAAATTAACAATATTGAAGTTTAAAAAATTGTAAATAGATTAAAAAAATTAAATAAAAATAAACACCTAAAATATTTTTAAAAATTAAATACATTATAAACCAAACTACATTAAACATTTCTAAAGTCCTCTCATATTGAGATTTTCTTCTGGTTGGTATAAGGGCTGCAGATGGGTCCTCCACATTCTTGGAATGATTAATCCACCATTCTTGTTCAGGTTTGGATGGTGTTTTAGCATTTCACAGGCTTCTTTGAATTTTCTCTCAAACTAGGTTTTGGTGTGGTGTAGGAACTTGGTGCCTTTCCAATCAATTCTATAGTATTGGAAGTTTTTTTCCCCACTTGGTTAGACCATAAATTATATATTTAGTTTAATCCTTTATCCAAGTGCAAGCAAACAAAGTTTGCACCTGAAGTATCTTCAGGACTGGGGAACTCGTAGCAAAGGTGGACAAAACTTCACATAACTTGCCTTAGTATCTCCCATAATACAAAGCACATTTCCTTGCAGACATGTATAATGCTATGCATTATGGGAAGGGTCACTACCCAGACTGGTTTCCACCTTTATTGAGGTCTCTTCAGTGGGAGCCAGATCTGGAGATGATACCAAGGTTGAAGCAATGCAGAATTTTTGGTGCCATTTAAAACTACACCTCAAAATCAAAAAATTAGAATAATGAAAGAAAATGTGTTGAATGATTTGCAATTCTAATTTATTGCATAGAGAATAATATTACCAAATATGAATTAGCATCATCTAAACCTATCTACTTTATATATTATATAATCACATAAACACATAAAAATGTAATAGAAAATATAAGAAATAGTTATTTGAAAACAGTCACAAAATTAGAATAATTTTTAACGAGGTTCAAAATCTTAAGAGTATTCCAAATTTTTCTGATTGGTTTTGAGAACATAGAAATAGCATATATTTCAGTAATTGCAGGACTGGCTCATGCGTGAGGAATCATTTGTGCACGGATTTTAGATAATTATTTGCTAAACATGGGTCGAACAAGTGACATGTCGGAAGCTAAGAAGTTTCATAAGGAATTGAAATGTTTTCAAGCAAACATGAGTAGAATATTGAGAAAGTATCCTAATAATCAGAGTTTTCAAAATAATCTCTACAATAGCAGTTGAAAGCTAATAATTACATGAAGAGATCAGAGTAGATTGAAGAATTTCATGAACAAAACCCGCTTCCAAACTATAAGGTATTTTCAAAGGAGATGGAAAGAACTAGATGTGAATGTGTCTAAATCTACAATGTTGAGACGGCTTCACAAATTGGGTTTTAAATCAGTGCCAAAAAGATGAAACTGACTTCCAAGCAAACAGGTAGCTAGAGTGCAATGGTGTATGCAGAGACTGTTGTGGGGTCAAGAGGACTGGAAAAAGGTATTTTTTAGTGATGAAAGTATGTTTTGTGTGTTCCATGGTCATCTAGGGATACATGTTTGGTGTCTAAAGCAAGAGGCATTTGATAACCGGCCTGGTTGGCCAAGTGGGTAGCATATCCGCTCTCCAGCCAAAAGGTTGTGGGTTTTAATCCCGCCGTGGGCATGGATGTTTGTGATTGTCTGTGAAAATAATGGTGGTAGTGGTACCTGGCTTTGGTGTAGACGATGATTGTAGTTGGGTTGGTGGAGTGGTTGAGACAGAGAGTTTTAGAGTAAGTGCCATCTCTCAATGAATCTTTGGACTCCCTGGAGGTGTTACATAATAATAATAATAATAAAGAATGCATGAAATGTTAGGTGAAATTTGCAGCCTCTGTCATGGTATAGGCTTGTGTGACTACAGAGGATCCAGCTAGGCTGTGTATAGTGTACCAAGAGATTCTTAAGCACTTTATGTTACTAGCATTAGAAGATTTATGTGATGGTGATTTCTTTTTCAGCAAGATTCAGCTTCTTGTCACACTTCCAAGACCACTGCTAAATGGCTCAAAGAAAGGCAAGTGAATATCATTTTTTGGCCAGCAAACTCGCCAGATTTAAACTCATTGAGAATTTGTGGGTGATTATGAAGAAACATGTTGAAAAGTTATTTTTCACTTGGTTAGAGTATAATAAATTTAGTTTAATCCTTTATCCAAGTGTGTGCAAACAAAGTTTGTGCCTGAAAGTATCTTCAGGACTGGGGTAAAGTGATACAACACCGGGGCAACTCCTTGCAAAGGTGGAGCAAGCTACCAACACTCCTATCATGCAAAACACATCTCCTTGCGGATATGTCTGATGTTATGCATTAAGGGAAGGGCCACTACCCAGACTAGTTTTGACCTTTATTGAGGTCTCTTCAGTGGGAGCCAGGCCCAAGTGGAGATACCAAGCAGAAGCATTGGCAGGTCATCTCTACCTATAGGAGTTGCCAAATGGCGTGCCACCCTTTTTTAATAAATTACTCTGGATTTAGAGAAAGATGTTGAAAGTTTATTTATTTATTTATTTTATTTTTTTTTTTTTTTCACTTGGTCCTAACCAAGTGAAAAATAAACTTTCAACATCTTTCTCTAAATCCAGAATAATTTATCCAGAGTAATTTATTAAAAAAGGGTGGCACACCATTTGGCAGCTCCTATAGATAGAGATGACCTGCTAATGCATCTGCCTGGTATCTCCACTTGGGCCTGGCTCCCACTGAAGAGACCTATTTGCCAAGATGTGAAAGAGAGCTCCAGATCCAGTTCGAAGAAGAAAGAACCTGTGCCTACCAGTCCAAAAGAGGATCCAGTTCCTGTGGCCCAAAGAGAGAGCTCCATGCTCAGATTCCTCTGTAGAACTCAAGCTTTGGTAAGACCTCTTTTTTTTCTCCTTATCTGTTGTTTTGCCCACATTTTCTGGTCTCGCTTTGTTTGCCGCGAGGAACGCTCTGCGTTCTTCGACTTTGCCCTCCCTTACATCCCCTCTCTACAATTAGTAGTCAGGAATTTCTGTAACTATGTCGCATTTTTTGCCTAGAACTAAGACGCTCGGTATCGAGCTCACGAAGCCTGTAGATCAGCGGACGTTAGTGGGAGCTCTAATCGAGACAGTAGGGGCTGAAAATATATACAGATTCATACCATACGGGAACAATAGATTTCAAGTAGTGGTCAAAAACGACCTAACAAAAAAGAAATTACTAGAGGGTTTTATTTGTTGTGGACAAACAATCAGACCATTCCTCGTAGGAAGCCTACGCAAAACGCTAAAAATAACCAAGTTTCCACTAGAATACCTAGAGAATGAACCTGAAGTCAAGAAATTCTTCAGTCAATGGGGGGAAATCCACGAGATTAAAGCACTTGAGCACGCCGACTATAAAGGATGGAAAACAGGAGACGTTGAAATCCAGATTGACATGAAAAAAGAAGTCCCCAATTCTGTTTTTTTGGGGGGAACGAGGGTAATGGTGAACTACCCAGGTGTAAAAAAAAGGTGCTTTAGATGTAACTCGGAGGAACACCTTGGGGCAGATTGCCCTTCGAATACAATGCAGAAATTGCAAATCGTCAAAGCATAAAATAGAAAGCTGTACAGAACCCTGTATTAAGTGTGGGGCTCTGACCCACAAAGTGGACACATGTCCGAACAAGACACACTCAGAAGCAATAGGAGAGACCATAACACCGATTAGGGCTATGCCCATCGGGAACCCTGAGAAAGTATCAAGGAGCGATTTTCCGGAGCTCGGCCAACAGGCTGAAAAGGAAGCAGCAACGGAAACGAAAACCCCAAAGATACCCAAGGCATGCCGCCACACACAGAACATCGCCAGCATCAATGTGGCAAACCATGAAGCTCACAGGAAAGAGGAAGAGGTCACACCCAGCACCCCAACAAAGCGCGCAAGAGAAACGGAATCACAGGAAAAGAAAAAAGCGAAACAAAGCAGCATGATGTCATCGGAGGACGAAACAAAGCCACAGGTCAAGTCGAACAATAGGCACAAAGCCCTCGACAATGACGTTACAATGTTAGAGAGCCTACCCCCAACAATGGATCAATTGGCACAACCCCAAGTTCGCAAAATGGACTCTGATGAAGACAGGACTCTACAGACAGGCTTGTCATAGTCTCGGATGCTCAAAGTGCAACCAGCTCCGATGAGGAACCAGAACTGGCTTTCATAAAACAAACACCAGTTAACGCCCCTCCCTCATTCTAACACCACCATGGAAGTTAAAATCGCAACTTTAAACACTAACGGACTACGCAACCCCTTTGCGCAAAGCGCTGTCTGGAGGCTAATGTTAACACACAAAATCAATATCCTCCTGATACAAGAAACCCATTTCTATAAGCACTGGGACGTGGAGAACTTCTCGAGAAGCTATCCGGTCACTAGCTACTGGTGCTTCGGGGACGCTCACTCGCGATGGGTGGGGATACTAATTCGCCCCCCAATCGCGGGGGGGGGGGTCTTCAACTTCCAAAAAGATGCCACAGGACGCCTAGTAACGGTGGACTGGAAGTACGGTGGCTGTACCATCCGACTGGCTGCAGTTTACGCCCCGAACAATCCATACCACAGAACTGGTCTCTTCTCTGCCCTTGAAAACTATCTCCTGGGAGCAGAACACCTAATAGTTGCAGGAGACTGGAACTGTGTGGAAGACACATGTCTAGACAAAATCGGTGGGAATCCAAACAACGGAACTGGCAGCATTGCCGCTTTAAAACGATGCTGTATTAATTTTGATCTCGTCGATATCTGGAGGCGGAATAACCCCTCCAAAGTAGAAACTACGTGGTGCCGCAGCCAGATAGCGACAAGACTAGACAGGGTGTACGTGTCCCAAAACTTGGAACAATATGTTCAGAGGATACGTTACACTGCAGTGCACAACATGACAACCGACCACAAAATGGTCATACTCAAAATCACGCTCCCAGAGGTTATGGAAACAGCCAGAGGGCCTTGGAGGCTTCCTCCCACCTTTCCCAGTCTTTTTAGCGACCAGCTACAGAACCTCTGTGACAGATGGACAAGCACCAACTGGGACTGGGAAAACTGGCTGAGCTTCAAATGGCAGGCTAGGGAACTGTTCCAAAAATGCGGGTGCGAAAGGGCCTACCAACAACACAAACGGCTGAGGGATCTTTACAGGGAACTCGGCTGGTACCGGATAAACGAACGGAGTGGAGTTCCCTGCGAACATCTTATCAGGCAAGTAGAAATAGAGCTGCAGCAAGAGCGGCAGAGAAGAGTCAAAGACCTCGATTTTCGAGCGAGACTCTATCTCAGAAATTTGGAAACACCTTCCGACGCATTCTACAACCAACAACGGGTGGTGGCTAATGACGAGAAAACGATTTACCAGATCGAAGAGAAGGGCCAGATTCTACACTCATCCCACGAAATACTCCGTCACTTTCATCAGCAGTATATCGGCATCTTCTCTGATCAGCAGCGCACAGATGACTTCAGTGAGTGGGACGCAACACATTTTCCCGATCATCTCAGTGCCCTGCATGACAGGCCGATAACTGCAGCCGAAATAAAGGCTACGTGCAAAACGATGAAAACAAAGAAGACCCCAGGGCCAGACGGACTGGGGATAGAATTCTATAGATCTATCTGGGAATTTTCAGTGGCAGCATTAATAAACATCTTTAACGACTTCCTCACTTTGGGAAACATCCCCGAGGAATTCGTTAAGAGCTATACCATATTTATCCCCAAGAAAGACTGAGATCGGACTTTGTCGAATAACTGGCGTCCAATCTCCTTAACCAATTTAGACTATAAGATCTTTGCAAAAATTATCTGCACACGCCTTAAGGGTGGTATCGAAAATATAATAACAAGCTCACAGGTCTATGGGATCCCCGGTAGATCTATGGAACCCAATCTCTTCTTGTTAAGAGACTTGATCAGACTGGCTAAGGAAACAAAATACCCCCTGGCACTTCTCTCCACCAACCTGGAGAAAACGTTTGACAGCGTCAACCACAGGTACTTGCAGAACATCCTACAAAAAACAGGCATGGGCTCGAGACTTCAGCGTACAATTAAAAACATGTACACGGAAGCCACGACCCAACTATCTATTAATGGGTTTCTGACAGAACCAATCCGCATAAAGAGAGGGGTTAGGCAAGGCTGCCCGCTAAGCCCCCTCCTCTTCTCCCTAGTATTAGAACCCCTAATCAAAAGAATTGATAACACCCCCGCAATTAACGGTATTCCACTGCCCCAAGGCTCCAGACAATGCAAATTAGTGGCATATGCAGACGATGTAGTGGCTACACTCAGAGACTCTGAGTCCATCTATATCTATCTGCACACGCTGCAAAAATTCAGCATAGTCAGTGGTCTTCGCGTTAACGCACAAAAAACCAAAATCAAAAGTTTCAGAAATTTCCATAGCACTGGACTTCCCTACGGTTTAACACTACGGACACAGTCCCTAACTATACTAGGCGTGCCCTTTTCAGACACCCTAGCACTACCAATCCAAAAATTGCAGGAGACAAGCAGGGAAAGGATAAGGCTGTTCAAACCAACCTTCTTCTTCTTTTATGGCAGAGCGACAGTAATAAAAACAATCGTCACCCCAATGCTGATGCACACTGTCAATATCACAGGCATCACACTGGCACAAGAAAATAAGTTATCAAAAGAACTCCTGGATTTCTTCTGGAATGGGAGAAAACGCGAAGTAAAGAAAGAATACCTACAACTCAAACAGGAAGAAGGGGGTTATGCTCTGCCCAATCACAAAAGCTTGCTACAAGCAAACACGTTCAAAACCGTACGGAAGGCCTTAAACTCCAACCACATTTCTGGCCTACTAATTAGATATTTTATAGGACTTTTCCTCCCCCTCTTTGGGATCACGGACTATGCTGGACCCCGCGCAAGGGGGGTGCCCAAGTGGTACCGTACAGTAGTGAAATCGATCACAACACTCAGAAACAGAGGAATAGCAATCCTCACACACAAACCCAAAGCAGTATACTGGGATTTCTTCCAGCTTTCCAGGCGTGATACACCCAATCTTAGTACAAATAATGAAATTCTCTTCAGAAACATCAAATATAGCTCGGGACAGCCTTTTCATCGGGATCTAGTCTGGAGAATAGCCTACGGGTGGCTCCTGGTGAAACAGGTGAAATCCTGGTATGCACCTAACCCGTGCGACCCATTCTGCGATGTCTGCCGGGACGTGGAAACGGTGGACCACTTCTTTTATTTTTGCCCACCAGCCCAACGCATCTGGCGGAGACTCAGCACAGCATTGGGAATCCCCATGCTGACAGTAGAAGAGGTCGTACGACTACAATTCCTGCCACCCGTCCAAAAAACCCAAAAGTTCGCTATCTTCCTAATCAAAGTACTAAAATATCACATCTGGAAAGTACGGAAAAAATCCCAGGTACGAGACGCAAATTTAATGTATGCAAGAATAAGAAAAGGTTTCTTTTTCTACTTACCCAAATTTCTTGCACAAGAAAGGCACTTACTAGGAGACTTTAAATTTGTGAATCAATACTGCAAACCACCGACAATATGCTTTCTTATACAGGGACGCATCAGGCCCTGTATATCTCTTTAGATCCCAAAAAAACCCATCCCCCCCCACCCCAGGAAAAAGAATAACCACTCTGTCTCCCCTAGCCACAAAGCTTTCGCTGGCACGGTTTCTTTACTCCAAACAAGGGGGGGAGAGCTGAGAACCCGGGCGGCGAAGGCTCACTGCGAGGCGGTGCCGCTCCTCGTGAGCGGCATCTCCCGGGCCAGTCTCTTCCCCATTCTAAGTCCCAGTGGTACCAGGTATACACGTTCCTCAGTAAGTTCCTCTTCATTCCTACTTACCGGACCTTAAGTCCTGTTATTTTAGATTTAAAATAAATATTTAAATAAGTCCTATTATTTACATCTTGTCTTTAAAAAAAAAAAAAAAAAAAAAAAAAAAATTATTTACATGGAATAAAAATAAGGATATTATATCTAGTAAAATAAAAAGAACCTCCATTAACACTGGAGTAAATCATTACTTTAGATAAAATAATATGTGAACTATAGACAAAAGTCTATGTTTAACCTTTTTTTCTGAACAGATAAATTGAGATTATATGTTACAGACCAATTAGCCAATAAGGCTAAACAGGTTGACTGAGGCCTCTTTTTACCTCCTACTATCCTACTCTATCTTATATCATACTCCTCTTTTACTGTCTGCTGATCCTCAGCATGCTTTATTCTCCAAAGGCCAATGATGAGAGACATGAACTCCCATTCTACCTCAATAAAGGTCAAAACTAGTCTGGGTAGTGGCCCTTCCCTTAATGCATAACATTAGACATATCCGCAAGGAGATGTGTTTTGCATTATAGGAGATACTGAGATAGGAGTGTTGGTAGCTTGCTCCACCTTTGCAATGAGTTGCCCTGGTGTTGTACCACCTTACCCCAGTCCTGAAGATACTTTCAGGCGCAAACTTTGTTTGCTCACACTTGGATAAAGGATTAAACTAAATTTATTATATGAAGAAACATATTCAAGAAGTTTCCCCAAGTGACAGAAATGAACTTTGTAGGTATAGGTTTCTGTGGTTTAGAAGTTCAATAGAAAGATTCTGGTATTGCGACCACATGTTTATTAAGATAAATAAAAATTAACAAACCTGAAGTTTTGTATGTCGTTTGACTTATATCTTCAGGGGTTAAAGGTAACTAAAAGTTTAAACACAAGAAATGAGAAATTACTCAAAATAGTCCGTTCTAGGATGTTATGGCCATCTAACTGTTCATTAAATTAAAGAGATTCTGAATTCGGATTTTTTAATTTAATGAACTGTTAGATGGCCATAACATCATAGAATGGACTATATTTAGTAATTTCTCATTTCTTGTGTTTAAACCTTTAGTTACCATTAACCCCTGAAGATGCAAGTCAAACGACATACAAAACTTCAGGTTTGTTTATTTTTATTTATCTTAATAAACATGGGGTCACAATACCGTAATCTTTCTTTTTAAAAATTTACTTGTTTCTAGTCTGCAGACCATATGGTCATGTTCTGATAAAAAAAGACTATGAACTGATAGTAAACAATATGCCCAACTGTTTACGAATTGTCATAAAAGCTAAGAGAAATGCAGCAAAGTTCTAATTATCATGTTGTTTCCCCTTGACTGTATTTTTCGTGCATTTATTCTTGCATTATTCTAATATTTTGAACCACATTAAAAATTATTCTGATTTTGTTAATGTTTTCAAATAACAGTTTCTTTTTATTTATATTACATTTTCATGTGTGTGCATGGTTAAATCTGTGAAGTACATAGATTTAGATTATGATAATTCATATTTGGTAATAATTATTTTCTATTCAATAAATTAGAATTACAAATCATTCAACACATTTTCTTTGATTATTCTAATTTTTTGATTCATAGGTGTATATTTAATATTGCAATATCTTAACAAAAATATGTTATAAAACACAAAATACACTTAAAACACTAAAATATACACCAGTTAACTACAAAACACTAATTTTCTAATGGAAAAACACAATGAAACAGATAAAAATCACCAATTTTATAATAGCGCTAAGTTCACTGTCCAATCACAATGTTACCTCAAACCCAACTCCAATATACATTGGATATATTATTATTATTATTATTACAGGCAACTCCAAGGAGTCCTTAGACTCATTGAGGGAGGCCCTAAACATCATGTCAAGAACTATTCAGCATTCGCACGGTATGTATCATACTTTGAACTCATTCACAGTCATGGCACCCACAACAGACTCTGGTAGCTTATTCCACTCATTCACCACTCTCCAAGTAAAAAACCTAATTCTATAACATCCTTGCTAACTACACTCTTGCTCAGTTTCCATGGATGGCCCCTAGTTTTCCCACCACCACACCTGTTCTGAAAAATTTCCTGTGAATTAATCTTGTAAAACCCCCTCAGTAATTTGAATGTCTCAGTCATATCACTCCCTTTTCTGCTGATCAACCAATTCCTGTAACCCACAAATCTACAATGTTCTTGTAGGGTTCATTCCATAGGCCAGCTACCATTCTTGGTCGCTTGCCTCTGGATCCTCTCCACCTTCTCCCCATCACCAAGAAACCCAGACCTTCTCACAGTAGTCAAGTTGGAATTTTTTCAAGGCTCAATAAAGAGGAACAATAACCTGCTTGTCTCTGCTAGTCAAAGTATTCTTCAGTAACCAAGAGATCTGATGAGCTGCTTTATCCACTTTTGCTATGGGCCCCCTAAACTTTAACTTCCTATCTGCTAACACTCCCAAGTCTCTGGCTTCACCAATTTCTTGGAGTATGGTTCCACCAATGTGGTATACTGCTGATAATCTTTTCACCCCAATATATTCATAACCTTACACTTTGCCACATTAAACTGAACATCCATTCTCCTTAGCCCAGTCTACTAATCTATCCAAATCATCTTGCAAAATTTTGACATCATGTATATTCACTATTGCTCTACCCAATTTTCATTATCAGCAAATAACTGAACACTTCCTCAGATCCTTTCCTATATCATTAATGAACAAATTAAATAGCAGTTGTCCAAGTACCAAACCCTGTGGCACACCACTAGTCGCGAACATTTTTTGGACTCTACTGCTGAATAAACTACTTTCTGATATCTCTCCATCAACCACCCTCCTATCATCTCACCAACCCTGTATCCATCCCCCATGTGCTGCAGTTTACTGATTAATAATTCCATGCTGTATTCCGTCAAATTCCTTTGCAAGGTTCAGCAGTATCACTGTAAACCCATTTCCCTTATCCAATTCAGTCATCACTGTAATATAAAACATGAGCAAATTACTAAGGCAGGATCTACTCTTCATAAAACCATGCTGTCCCCCGTACAGTATCCCATTTCCATCTATCCATTCCTGTATTTTGCTCTTGACCAACTTCTCCAATACTTTGACAACTACTCCTGATATGCTGATCGGTCAGTAATTTGCAATGGCAGTCCTGGAGCCTCCTTTATGCAATGGAACTATTTCTCTCCCCTTTTCACCCCCTTGGGACTAATCCAGAGCTGAAACTTAAATTAAACAATATGGATCAAGAGCACTGACAATTCCTTTGCCAATTCATGTAAGTCTCGAGCTGGTATACCATCCAATCCCACAGATGTATTCACATTAAGGTTCTGTAATATGCTGTTCACCTCCATTTCATTCACCTCAGTTCCCATATAAGCCATCTGTTTGCTCATTCCTGCAATATCACCACCTGGATGATATACTCTTGGAAAGTGTTCACTTAGTAATTACTATTTCAACTGATTCAGTTACCTTTCTACTATCGGCATTCCTTAAAATCATTCTGCCAAATACATTTTTTCTTTTACTTGCAGCATATCGAAAGAAATGTTTGGGATTCTCTTTAGCCTGTGTTGCTAACTTCCTTTCATAATCTGAACCAAACCCTTGTTACAGTGCTGCTGCAGCTTTTCCTTTTCTTACCACACTAGATCCCCTTCTGGCCTGTGCCTGTTGGGTACCTTTCTCCTTAAATTCCCTCCACAATTGTTTCTTTTTTTGTGCTCCATCTTAATGGTGTTATTCATCCATTTAACTCCCACTTGATTTACTTTCCTGACTCTAGGTGTGCAATCAGCCATTACCTGCCTCAAACACTCCTTACCACTTCCTATGCACTATCAACATCCAGCCCTTGTAGTTTTACACGCAATGGCACTGATCCAAGCAATCTCCTTGTCACATGCAGCCAAGAAGGACAAAGTCTCATTCCGCATAGCTGTAAATTCAATAATTAGTTTTATTTCATTGGGAAAGGAAATAAATAAATCCAGTTTTCTTACACTACTGGTCAATTTGCAGAGGAGTTTATGTAATTCTCCACATGCATGGCTTGCCGCAAAATCCATTTATTTCATGTAGAGTGCCTTTTGCGATGAGTCCTTGGACTCCCTGGAGGTGTCACATAATAGTAATGGTAATGTCCCTTCCAATTACTGGAAAAGTTAGTTAAAAGTAAAATTCAGGAATGGGTATATATTAATATGATATTCTATGGGATCAGCATAGCTTTATAAAAGGTAAGTCCTGCCTCAGTAATTTATTCATATTTTATAATATGAATAAATTACTGAGGAAATGATTACACTATGATACATCTGGACTTACAACAGCATTTGACAGAATACCGCATGGCAGTGGTTAAATTCAGCCGAGCCCCGGAACTTTTTTATGCACTGGGTCCGGACCCGGAACATTTTTCTGTTTTGTGACTTTTCTCCCTTTACGTAATTAAGCCTGATGCGAAACAGACAGCAATGGTAGGTTATTAAGACATGCATATGATCGGTGTGGTATTAACAAAAGTTCGTGTGACGGAAAGATAAAAACAAGCTAACAATTGAGTTGAAATGTTAACTCTCTTCAACAGAATTCCAATAATATGTGAAACTGCCATAGCAACATTCACTATATATATATTTTTTTTTTCCCCCCTTAGTTTTAACGTTCGGATATATTTTATTGCTGCCGAGCAAACTCGTGCACGTCTAATTAATAACAATAGTTTTTAGTTAGATACTGTGTTTGCTGGCGCAACATATGGTTTTGCTTGAGTCTATACAGCATAGTTTCTGTATAAGGAGACATGTGATTCATTAGTTAGTGTCATTTTATCCCATTTGTCTCTAATGCATTATTTGTTGAGAAATATATTACGCAGAGTGCTTGTACTTTATTCACTGACATAATAAAAGTACTTGTTTTTCTTGTCTTTGCAGTATAGTGGCTATTGGGGAGGGTGTGTTGCTTACCACGGGAGCAAGTTACTATACCCCGATGTGAACGTTTTTCAGTTTTTTTTCGTGTGTGAGGTATATGCAAAACTTTTTTAATTTCTTTTTTCTAAAAGTAAAATCACGGGTGCGAGTTATATGCAAGAGAGAGTTATGTTCAAGTAAATACGGTATTTCAACTATGAATAAGTACATTGGTACCTTTTTAAGTAGAAAAATAGTTCGGATGACAGTGATAATGCAAAACAAGTTTGTAATGTGTAGTTTCTGAAGAGAAACAGGACTGTAATGAATCCACAGAAACACAGAATTGCCATCAGTTGCAATGCGATAATACTAATATGCTGAACAAAAGGAAAGATTTGCTGACTTGCTAGACACTCGACCAGTGGATCGCATTCAAAGGTAAATACAATTAGTTATTTTGTAGGAACATTTTCTGTTTTGTGAATGATTTTCTCCCTTTATGGTATTTATGCCTACATTATTGTGTTATTATTATTCAACAATTGTTTACAGTTTTGAATGTGTATATGTCTGCACATAGCCTAGTGGATTTGAGCTTCGCAACCATATGCCTGGGGAAGAAGTGTCCTAGGTTCGATTCCCATTGACTACGTGAGAAACTTAAGGATCTTCCTCGGCCATAGCCAAGTTAGCTGGTCTTGGGCATGAACAGCAAGGTTTTTTCTGCCAGTTTATCTGGAATTTTTCATCCTGCAAGCAGGCAAACCTGCCCCATGAACACACATGGATTACAGTCAAGAATACTGACCCAGCCATAGGCCTGATTTGTCAGCTATGCTGGGCCCGAGCCTGGATAAAATTTTGGGAGATTGAGATGGTGCTGCATCTTCCCATAAAAGGGACTCACAGCCGTTGTATCATCATACGAAACTAAAAAAAATTAACGTGTATATAAAGTCAATATCAAAAGTCACCTTGATTACAAACACATGATGAAAGGGACGGGGAGGTTTGTAGCTTCCTGGGATAGCATCCAAAGTTAAATGCAATTGGTTATTTTGTATACGGCCCTGGAACTTATTCGTTTCAAATTTAACCACTGCTGCATGGAAAACTATTACCAGAGCCGTAAAGGCGCCCAGAGGCAAAGAATTTAATATCACCCCTGATGGATTATAAGATAACAATATAAGAAAATCTCCAATTGCTATTTTGTTTTTATTACAAGAGAAACGTTAATGCAAAGCGATTACATAATAATATAAATTAAATATTTGCTCTATGGGGATATCGTACAATAAAACTGTTTATAAGCTCTTCTAAATTTAAATTATAAGCTATGTCTGCCTCTGTCGATATAGTTACTAGACCAACCAATCTTTCTTGGGTCATTGCTGTTCGCAAATAATTTTTAATCAGTTTAAACTTTGAAAAACTTCTTTCCACACTTGCAACACTTACAGGAATTGTTAGCATAGTGACACTGCCTACCTCAATATGTCTGAGCGAGCACCCTTATTAAGCCATGCTGGGAGGCAGACTGCCTCTGTGCTACACTCTGTCGACAGTACTGATTATTACCTAAGTCGGAGCAAATGGGAATGGATGGGGGTGAGCCAATAGACAGACATCAGAGGGTAGTGCATGGTGGAGTGAAATCAAGGCAAATGAGGATGACTAAATGGAGTGTCCAAGGGCTCTACACTAAGACCACTACTCTTTAATTTGTACATTAATAATATAGTTGAAGATTTGAAGGGGGGACATTTAGTTGTTTGCCAATGATGCAAAACTATGGAGGGCAATATTTCATAAAGATGATCTTAGATATCTTACAAGATGATTTGAATAAATTGGCAATGCGGGCCAAGGACAGTGGTTGTCAATTCAGTGTTGTAAAATGAAAGCTAATGCACTTCATTATGAAAATATTACACTCTTCATATCATATTGGTGCATTTACAGGAAATTAATGTGGCTATGGATCTGGGGGTGAAGGTGGATAGAGATTTGAACTTCAGAGGGCATATTGCAAAAGTTGGTATAATAGCTCAAAAAGTTAGTTACTTGGATGATGAAAAACACACATGTAAAAATAGGATGTTATTATCCCTCTTTATAAGGGTATGATTTGACTACATCTTGACTTCTATGCACAGATTCGGTACCTGCATTTCTTGGGGATCGGGAGATGGTGGAGAAGATTCAGAAATCAGTGACCAAACTGGTGAATAGGTCTGTGGAATGTTTCCTATGATGTTAGATTGAGGGCATTTGGGTGGCAGAGATTAGCTGGAAGAGAAGGAATATGATTGAAATTTATACATCACTAAAGGAATTCTATGAGATTGACCTAGAAGAAATTTATCAATACATGGGGAATAGATGGAATACGAGGGGTCACAATTGGAAGCTGTCTAAGATTGTGTGGTTATTAAGGCAATGCAGACTAGGTTTTCTTTTCTTGGAGAGTGGCGAATGAGTGGAATTTATTACCAGAGGTGATTACAAGCACCTCATCAGTGAATAGGTTTAACGAGATGTATGATAGGTATTGTGTTAATGGACAGAGTGGGTTTGCTGGAATGTCTTTTGATTCCATGGAGTACTATTATAAATAATAATACAAATAATGAACTTTTTCACTTCCTATCTTTAAATGTTGATTTTCTCCTTGCCATACTGCAAACACTTTTATTATTATTATTATTGTTATTATCTGAAGACCCCATGCAATCAGAGACTTATCCAGGAAGTCCTTTTTTAATACACACAGCACATCATACTGCTTAATACACACAGCTCATCAACTTTGCTTTAAACATACTCAAAATCTGTGCACACACCACATTCTCAGGCAGCGCATTCCAATCATTCACAACTCTGCATGCAAAAAACCTGCTTCTCACACCCTCCTTATACAGCTTCCAGGGATGACCTCTGGTTTTTCCCTGATCTCCCACCATTTTCTGTAAAACCTCTTCAACAATGATCCTATAACAACCCCTTTACTAACTTGTAGGTCTCTATCATATCACCCCCTCCCTCCGACTATCCACTAGACTCTGCACATTGCATCTTCTCAACCGTTCCTGATGTTTGACATTCCAGAGATCAGAAACTACCTTAGTCAGTAGCTTCTGGACTCTTTAGAACATCTCTTTGTCCTTTTGAAAACCAGGTGACCAAATCTGTGCACTGTAATCCATATGTGGCCTAATAAAAGCCCTATGCAATGGAACAAGAATTTCCTTACTTCTACAAGTTGGTTTCCTCCACATCATTCCCTCACAATTTTGGCAATGTGTCCCCTAAATTTCAGACCCTTATCCACTATCACCCCAAGATTTCTTATTTCATCCACCTCCAACAATATATCCCTACCAAGCATAAATTCTACATCCCATCTTTGTTTCCCAAATTTTAAAACATTCCATTTTGCAACATTGAACTCGCATTCCCGTGCCCATTCACTCAATTTATTCATCTTCTTGTACGGTCACATCTCCTCCTCCTCCCTTCCTAGTTCGTCCCAACTTTGCAGCATCTACAAACAACTGAATATCCCCATCCAAATCTTTGCCAACATCATTAAGATATAGGTTAAACAACAATGGCCCTAAAACAGATCCCTGAGGCACACCACTAGTGACATTCCTCTTCCAGGATATTGCTACCCCATACACAACTTGCTGATACCCATCAGACAGCCAGTCTCCGATCCAATGCACTAATCTAATATCCAACCCATCTATTCTAGTTTCATTTGCATCTGCTCTAATATCATTAACATACAGGTTAAACAGCAATGGCCCTAAAGCAGATCCCTGAGGCACACCACTAGTGATTTCCTCTTCCAGGATATTGCTCCCCCATACACAACTTGCTGATACCTATCAGACAGCCCGTCTCCAATCCAATGTGCTAATCTGATATCCAACCCCATCTGCTCTAGTTTGACTATTAACTTATCTAAGTATACTACTGTGTATCCCTCTCATCTGTCCAAAGGAAGCCATCACCTTATTGTAATAAGTAAATAGATTACTAAAAGACCTTCCATTAGCAAATCCATGCTGTCCATCAAAGATAATACCATTGTTATCAACCCACTTCTGGATCCTAGTGGTTCTAGAAGTGGGTTGACAACAATGTCAACTCTGCAACCCTCTCTCACAAGCTTTTCCAACAACTTAACCAAAACCTGATTTGCTAATTTGATTCTCTCACCTCCCTTTGAAGGGGCACAATCTTGCCCTCCTTCCACTCCTTTGGAACTCGATAAAGTGCAAGACTCATTAAAAAAATATGTCAAAGCAGATGTCAACTCCCTGGCACATTCCTTCAGAATACGTGTTGATATATTATCGAGTCCCACAGCCTTATTAATATCAAGTTTGCTCCAACAGCTCTTGCTCACTTACAGTCAGTTTTCCTCCCAATCATCAACTGCTCTCAGTCTCTCCATGATGTCACATTTACAAGAATCTTCCACAGCAGTTGTCCTTATACCTTTTTCTCCAGTCAGTGTCATTCTTCCATAATCATTCTTTTTTTTTTTTTGCTGACTACATATGCCTTTTTTTTTTCTCTGTATCACATGCTTAATCTCTTCGTTCATCCATTTTACACTTACTTTATTTAACCCTTGGAATACATTTAGACATTGCTTCTTCTAGATAGTTCTTGAATATCCCCCAAGCTGCATTGATCTCTTTTCCAGCTAACTCCTCATTCCATGCTGCACCTGCAAGCTGTGCTCCTCAGCTTCTCATAATCACCAGCCTTGTATTTCCACATATACCCTTTTCTCACAGAGGTCCTCCACTACTGGCAACCACCCAGGTAATCACTTCATGGTCACTCTCACCAGCTGGAGGGTGATTTGATCAAGAAACTCATTTTCTTTACTTCCAGTTGCTATCTCATCATTCTAGTGCAGGGGTCGGGAAGCTTTTTGAACCAAAGAGCCATTCCACCAAAAAAATTAATTAAAACAAAATTTTGGGAGCCGCAACTTTAATTCAATTTTTCCTGGTGACTCAAAGTTGCAGTTAGTTCACACTTAGGTAGATTTGTTTTTAATTCAGTACTTCTAGATATCAAATACCACTTTTATATTTGCATATAAATTTTTTATATGTTCAATAAATAAAACAACATTAAGTTTGATTAAGTTTTTAATCACAAAACATATTTAAGTAAGTATAATATTCCAAAAAATCAGAATTTGTATTGCAAAAAGAATTAGTCTGAACAAAAATACAATATTATGTATTTTAATAGATTTTTGATTGTTTTAATTTAAAATTCACTAATGAGACTTTTGATTTTGCATCTTCTCAGCCAATTTACTTAAATCTGGATTGTATGTCGTGCATTTTAATAGTAATTCGGCCTTCAAACTTTCATCAATCCATTTGTTCCTATACTTATTTTTGATGTAATTCGTTGAAGAGAAAAATGGTTCGCAATTGTACGTTGAACCAAAAAGAGTCAAAACCCAAAGCAAGTCGCCTGACATTTGAATAATTAGTTGGGAAAGAATTCCGAAATTTAAATATAATTTCCTGTGGTGTTTCTTCCATAGTTCCTCATTTTCTTCAATTTGTGCTACCGTTTCCTGAATTTTTTGTACCCAGATACTTTTATTCTGAATTTCCAGAAGCTCCATAGTTCTGCAATTGATATTCCAGGAAAAGTTATCAATATGTATTCATTTTAAATTGCAATTTAATGGATGTAATATAAATTTCATCATCTCCTGGTGTTTTTTAAAATCCTGAAATCTGCTTGTAAATGAATCTAAAATTACTGTAATCATTTCAGCAATTATTTTGCAATCACCTTTTTCTTGATTTAAATTCAATCTATAATTTTTTAGATTTTCAAAATATATAAATTTTTCTTCAGTAACATCTTCGAAAAACACTCTTAGTTTCTGTTCAAAGGTAAGGACTTCCTCTAGTAATTGTAAGACTGTGTTTCCCTTCCCTTGCATCTTCAAATTTAGCTTATTAAAATGTTTGTCATATCAAGCAAAAAACAAAAATTTCGTACCTAGCGCTACGAACAGGCGATATCAAAAAACAATATTTAGTTGTTTGTATTAATTATATCTTTTAATTCAATATAAAAGAGCTGCACTTTGTTCAGCCGAGAGCTGCCAGTTCCCAACCCCTGTCCTAATGTATATTGCTATAATTAAAATTTTCCATAATGATCACACTTTTTTTATTTGTTTGGCTAATTTGATTATACATTTCATAGTCACTACCATCCACTTTACCAGGTCTGTAACAACATCCAACTTAGTATTTAATTCTATTCACCTTTATCTCACACTATACTGCTTCAAAGCCATTGGTACTATTTCCCTCTTGCATCTCTACTTTGTATGGACAAAACTCTTTCTCTATCATCAATAACACTTCCCCCTCCCTTTTTATCTTTTCTCTATTTCTCGTGGAAAGGAATCGTCTGAATCGTCTCGCCTTCCTGAAGCGCTGCCGGGATAACCAGGTAATCCCTAACTGTGTGAAATTCAAGCACCATTTCTCTTCGCAAAAGGCACTTCGTATCTATAACTGTGCCAGCCAAGCCTTACTCAGAGAACAAATTGCCGCCACTCGCCGTTTCCTGAGTGAAGCTAACTCAGCTATACAGGCACTCGAAGATGACCTTTCAAGCACCTTAAGCCACGAAATTTGGTCGATTTTACGCGACATCTCGTGCAGTGCAGCGGAGAAAGAGTTTAGATTAGTCCGAGATCGACACATCAAAAAATTCGAAAATTTAAAAAAGGTCGCGATCTCTAAACCGCAACTTCCTACCAATACAGTAGTGAATCTGTCGTCACTAAGTGTGAAACCTGAAGCACTCGACGCCCTCGCACATGGCCACAACTTCACCATTGCGCCCAAAAGAATACCTGCTGAGGATATCATGATACGGATTGAACTCGGGATCCGACACCTCCCGACACTCCCCCCCCCGTATTTATGGACTCCCAAAAATTCACAAGGAAAATGTGCCATTACGTCCCATAGTGGATGGCATTGATTCCCCCACATACAAACTAGCTAAACATTTGGCCAAAGCTCTCTCACACTATACTGGCAACACACCTTCACACATAAAAAACTCAGCCCACTTCAAAGCCAGCATAGAAAACCTTACACTCAAACACACTGACATAATGGTCAGTTTTGATGTCTCCTCCTTATATACGAATGTCCCTCTCAAAGAATCCTTAGAGCTAATCCAAGCTAAATTTCCTCCCGATATCACAGCCCTATTTCAGTTCACAATGAACTCAGGCTATTTTGTTTGGCAAGGAAAATTCTACAAACAAATAGAGGGGACAGCCATGGGTTCTCCACTCTCCCCACCCTTGGCCAACTTTTATATGGAGATCTTTTGAAGAGCAAGCCTTGAACTCTGCCCCACAAAAACCAACCATTTGGCTTCGCTATGTAGATGATGTATTCGCTATTTGGCCACATGGCTCCGATACACTCCTCTCCTTCTTAACACACTTAAACAACCAACACCCCAGAATCAAATTCACCCTGGAAGAAGAAAAAAACAACTGCATTCTGTTCTTAGACACACTAGTCACCCACCAGCCTGATGGAACCTTGGTTTTCTCAGTATATAGAAAACCCACCCACACAGGCAGATACATTCACCAACAATCCCCCCCCCCTCCTCACAACAATATGGAGTCATTAAGACACTACACAACAGGGCTAAACTTATCTGCTCAAATGACAATGCCCTAACCACAGAACGAAACCACATCCTCAACACGTTCTCAGCCAATGGCTACCCCCCCCCAAAAAAAAAAATCCAAAAAATATTAAAACCAGTAAACCACAACCCCCCCTCCCTCTCACAACAAGGATTACTCTAAATCCATCACCATTCCTTACATCCGAGGCACCTCAGAAAAAATCACAAAAATCCTAAAAAAACATAACTTAACTTCTTGTTACAAACCATATAAAAAATTGGCATCCCTTATCTGCTCAACAAAAGACCAACCTCCCCCCCTAGACCTACCTGGTGTGTACCAGGTCCCTTGCAGCTGTAAGCTGTCCTACTTCGGCCAAACAGGCAGGACAGCAAATATCAGAATTTCAGAACACAAGTACTACATCCGGTTTCACCAATACAGCCACTCTGGTCTTGCTGACCATGCTCTGGATACCTGCCATAGAATACGGTGGAAAAAAGCCAGGATAATACACCGTAGCAAATACAGATATGAAAGGCTTTTCATAGAATCAGCTTCAGCCCTAAGAAACGAGCCATACCTCAATAAATGGCTGCATGAGGCTTCCTCATATTTGGGAAACCTACATCAGAAGACCTTCAGCCCAATCGCCCAAGAATACCAACATCGCCCGCTAGAGGGCACCATCAGGACTTTAGGAGAAATAATAGCTTCATTCTTCTTACTCATTTATTGTTTTAGCTGTGCCTGCGTGCACGTATCTTGTATCTAAGTTCTTGAAAATGGCTGCGTGACGTTGCCGAAATATAGAAATATATTAAAATTTATTTTAATGTATATCCTAGTACGTTGTAATTTCCTGAAATAATATAGTGAAAATTATCTTTTCTCTCCGCACAAAACACATCATATCCTTCCATCTATTTTCCTGTCAGGATGTCATCCTCATCCAACCATGGCTCACTTACAGTGCCGTAATGAGGGTATGAAGTGCTGTGGCAAATGTCTAACTGGTGCCCCCCAACCCAAAAAATGACAAAAATTTTGAAAAATTTAAATATAACAAGTTAAATTTTACTAAATGCAATATGTTAAATACTTGCTATTAACCCCATCAAAATTAGTTGCCTGTAAATCCAATTATGTATTTTTATAAATAAATAATCTATTAAATAAAAACAAATTTTTATTCATATTCAGTGACAAATAAATTAAAGAAATTCACAACATAGGTATAATATAAAATAATATAATAAAAACAAATAAGTTCAGCATATTTTATAAAGAAATTTTTCTAGCTTTTTCATTTGCAAACACATCTATTATATCATCATAATTTAATGTTTTTGTAATATTTTTTCAATTGATATTATAGACATGTTTGCCAATCGCTCTTGTCCAAGAAAAGGACTAAGGATGTACGATTTTCAGTTTGCTAAATGAACGTTCACAGGATGCTGTTGTTACTGGCATTGTTATAAAAATCCTTAATGCTATGTCTAGATTTGGATACGTGTTTTGTAATGAGAGTCATAATTTTTTTTGCAAGATTTGAAAGGCATTCATATCGCCTAAATTTTCAAAAACTTCTATGGCTTGATATTTGAAACTCTCAATTTCACATACAAATTCTGGAGCATCTAAGTCGCTATTATATTTCAATGCCAGGTCAGCTGCGCATCATTTGAGATCATCTGGCTTCATAATTTTTAAGGCGTGTCCATTTAAAAAACAAGTAGTTTGAGACCTCTTGTAAAGCAGTAAATCTATCATTGAATTGTATGAGTATTAGATCTAAAATTTCACACATTTCTTTTTTTAGTAATGCAGTTTCATTTATGGCAAACGAATCATCAGTAGCTTTCTCACCAGTAACTTTTCATTAAGAAGTTATATTATTAAAGGCATTTGATTTCGTAAGGCTTTTACCACGTTTGCTTTCGCGGACCACCTCGTTTCCTTAATTAAAAAACTAATAGAATTTACGAAAAAAAAAGTTAAACAGTTATTGTTCCAAAACATGATTTCATTTGAACAGATGTTTGTGCAGCATGAACGCCTATTAAATTAAGGCTGTGAGCAGTTCATGGAACAAATCTTGCCATATTGTTTAAACATAATATCCTGGCTTGTACCCCCCCTTGTATTTACCTGCCATATTCACTCCATTATCATATATATGACTGTCCTCTTATATTTCTAATTTTTAATCCATCTGATATTAACTTTTTTCAATGTCATTCACAAGTGCTTCGCCAATTTTTGCATGTGTCACAATAAAATCTATGAAGGTTTCTTCAATGCTACATTTATTTGTGTTAGGATCAATGTTAACATAGCACAAAATTTGGGTTATCTGTGTTATCTGGATTATCTTTTGAGAAATGTCAGGTGTGCTATCAAATAAAATAGAAAAATATTTTTGAATACTTGAAATAATATGCTGTCTAATTTTAGAAGCAACTATATTAATTATATCATTTTGTATTATAGGAGAGAAATAATTAACTCGATTTTTTTATGACTCTATGTTGCGCAGTAATAGGATCATAAATTTTTGATTCGAAAGTTTCCATTCAATGTATTTTTTTTATGATATAATGAATTTTCATGACGTAGTAACATAGGATTCAAATGCTGCCAGTCTCGAAACCCCGCAGTGGTCCATACATTCTGATTTTTTTCCAAAAAGAATACATGGAAAACAGAACAGTGCATCTTTTCGCTTGCAATATATCAACCAATTTCTAAGTACTTGTTCTCCATTTGACATGGTTTTTACAAACCATTTTTTATCAAAATGCTGATTTTCTGTATCAGGATATAAACACTTATATTATCATACAACTCGAGTCCATGTTTAACAAATATTTGTTGTTACTATTGGTTACATAACAAATGTAACCAATATTTACATACTGTTGGATGTAAATATTATGTAACCAATAGTATGTAACTATTGGTTACATACGTGTGTAGAGGCTTAAGTGCTGTGAGGACATCATGTTGGAGGCTTAATGGATTTTTTACAACACTCAAAAAGAATTAAAATAGACTTTAATACTTCCTATATTTCGTCCTAGTCACTAGGACATCTACGGGGATTACAAAAAAATTAATGTAACATATGCACAAATAACAAACAATACTAAGCCCAACCACGTGGGTGACACTAAAGTCCTATCTAGGTAGAGCGCCCTCTAAGGGCAGTAGTAGGTGGCCTGGAATGTAAGGTGGGAACTCTGGTGATGAGTGTTTCCCAAATTCACCAACCAAATCTCAATAAATATGGGTGTATTAAGTTCCGAAGATTTGGGAAACACTCATCACCAGAGTTCCCACCTTACATTCCAGGCCACCTACTACTGCCCTTAGAGGGCGCTCTACCTAGATAGGACTTTAGTGTCACCCACGTGGTTGGGCTTAGTATTGTTTGTTATTTGTGCATATGTTACATTAATTTTTTTGTAATCCCCGTAGATGTCCTAGTGACTAGGACGAAATATAGGAAGTATTAAAGTCTATTTTAATTCTTTTTGAGTGTTGTAAAAAATCCATTAAGCCTCCAACATATTGGTTACATAACAAATAGATTTTAGTGATCCCACATGTGCCATGTTGTGGGATCATTAAAATCTATTATTTTTGCATTATCAATATTTTCTAATTTAACATCCACTATATAATTATCATTATTACATTGCTTCTCGATTTCCTGGTTTTGATGTTCAATTGTACTTTTCTCTTCTGTTTCAATTTCACATGAAGCATAACTACTTGTAGAAGGCAGATTTAATTCATTTGTTAAGCTTGAATGAACTAGAGGTTGATCATCCATTCGTAATTCCTGTTTGTCGCTATTATCATTTTTGGAATCACAAATGGTTGTTACATCAGTATCAGTGGCTGATGCGGGGGGAATCGTTGGTATTGGTGGACGAGGATGTAGAAGCTGCTCCAATGACGTGCTGAAATTTTTAGAACTTTTGGCTCTGATTCTTTTGAAAACTTGTTCTCTTTGGTGTCTTTCGTTAAAATTCCAAATCTCCTTATATATCACTTGTTGCTTTCTTTACTTGCTCTTCCTTTTCTCTTTTCCTTTTGAGAAAAGCAGCTCCCGATAACTTTTTCTCTTTCAAATTACTGATCTAAATGACAATAAGTTTCGTATTGATAAATTATTCTT
This sequence comes from Typopeltis vanoorti, assembly GCF_054136105.1. NCBI lineage: Eukaryota > Metazoa > Arthropoda > Arachnida > Uropygi > Thelyphonidae > Typopeltis > Typopeltis vanoorti. The sequence continues at coordinate 33,622,029 of NC_143551.1, forward strand.
TTTCTATTAATTATTAATTTTGAGTCAATTTAATTATTATTAAATTTGAAGAGTTTTAAAACAATAAATTCTTATTTAAAGAAATCGATTTTAAACAGCCTTCTACAGATTTTCACTATAAATAATTAATTTATACAATAATTCGAAAATTTGATAATTAAAGGTAAACTATAATTATTGAGGGTAAAAGTAGTTTATAAATAATGTTTATTATTTATAAACTACTTGCATTAAAATTTTGTCTATCAAAAATCCAAAAATAAGTACACAATTAAAATCAAAGTCAAAAATTGTCCAAAGTCACTTAAACACAGAATTCACAATACATTCAATATGTTTCACATTTAATATTGAAATGACGCGGGAAAAAAATGTAAGAAGTGCATATCACGTTGTTTCGTATATCCAAATTTGAAGCGGAATTTAAGAAAACATACAGATGTAGTAGTCACCTATGTTTCAGACAATATTTGGACAGTGTTTCCAAAGCTTCAGATATCCGTGTACCTCTTCTTTAATTTTCATTATTACCAAGTACCTTATCAAAATAATAATAATAATAAATAAATAAATAAAAATATATTTCATTGTAAATGTGTGTTTTATTTGAATTTAGATGTAACATTTAAACAAAAAAAATTATTTATTTTAATAGAACAAAATTTATAAAGATACTATACATTTTTACTAAATATAAATAATTTATCATCAATGAGAGGAGTGAAATTGCTAATTTCTATATCTGCTATATTGCTCTCTTTTGTGCATTTTATAAATCCAGTCTTTAGCCAATGATCTATACTTAAGAATTTGAAAGCTAAAAAAATCACCGTATTTACTCGAATATAAACTCACACTTTTTTTTCCAAAAATTAAAGCTAAAAAATTCTGGTGTAAGATATATGCGGGGATTTTCTGAAACTAAAGTTTTCAGGAAAAAAAACTGAAAATGGGTATGACTTACCAAGAAGCTTCTATTCTCCATCACTTCTTCTGTCCTCAATAGAAATAGCGTCATCTTCTTTCCCATTATATCAAGCAAAAATTACCAGTAATTTAAGGCTTGAGATACGTAATGAACAATCCTTGACAAATTATTAATGAGAAGTGAAAGATGTGCACGATTGTAGGCCAGAGAGAAAGAGCAACTATTAAAGAAGGCCATATGATTGGTGCGGTATTAACAAAAGATTGCACGACCCAAACAAAACAAGCTGACAATTGAATTGAAATGTTAATTCTTTTAAACCAATTTCCATAATCTCTGAAATGCAGTCACTATATATATATTTCTTAGTTTTAACACATTCATGATGAGGTAGTGTCAAACAAAACCATATGTGCACCTGCAACATGTGGTTTGCTTGAGTGTATATAGCAGTTTCTGTTGGAGGGGAGATGTGATTCATTAGTTAGTGTTTATATTCCCAGTTATCTGTAATTGCACTATTTGTTGAGGAATATATTACACAGTCTGCAGATGTCTGTGAACCCATGTTTCTGCAGTATAATTGCTGTTGTTTACTGCAGGGAACGAGTTATCGCTCCAATGTGAATTGTCGGGGCGATAGTGACTCACAATTTGAGTAAGAGAATTCATGCATAATATAATTTAATATATATGGACTATTTGATATTTTAAGGATACTTGTGACATAAAGATTGTATTATATAAGCATGTAAGCACAAGAAAGATATTTAATTAGCCAAATATTTCGGTCTGAAAATTGCAGATCATCTTCAGTGGCACTACAAGAACAGTTTTAAAAAAACACAAGGTGGAATACTAACAATAGATCATTTAAAAATAGAACAAGCCATGTGATGTTATATCTAAGTATTAAAGGGAATATTTTTAAGCAGAGACATGATTGAAATAAAATATTAATTAATAATTTTAAATAATATAAAATTAATATGAATTAATGAGTTATCCTGATTAGACTTTCCCAGATTTTTGATACAGATATACAGTCATTCCGATTCAGGTTAGGACGATGGAATAAGGCCTCTATGCTTTCTTTCAATAAACGTTCAAATTTATAGCGGGATCTATGTAAGAGGCGAGTTTTTGATCAAAAGATGTTGTGGTTAGTTTCTATCCTGTGCTGAGCCAATCCCAGATTTTTCGGGTTTGTTGTGATGAATGGAGGATTGATGTTCTTGGATTCTTTTTTCTAGAGAGTGTCCAGTTTGTCCAAAATAGGAGAGATCACAGTTCCAGGGAATTTGATAAACTCCAGGAAGAGACATAGTTGAGCGTTTGTCTTTACGAGAAGGAAAATGGGAAGATAATTTGTTAATAGGTGAATAAGTAGCTGTTAACTCATATTTCTTCAGAATTCTTGAGATAGGTTCTGAAATCCTGGAGATGTATGGAATTGGAACACGACGCATTGAATCTTTGTTGTTTAGTGGTGGATTATACAAATCAAGAAGATGTGTACTCTTTTCGGAAAAGCCATTGAGTTTCATGTGCTGTTGGATAGTAGAAAGTTCTTTCTGTAGAAAATTAGAAGTAGAACAATTAGTTTTGCTCTTCTGATTAGACATTTTATGATTCCTGTTTTTTGACAAGGATGATGGGCCGATTCTTTAAGAATATAACCACCTGTGAACGTTGGTTTCCTGTAAACTAGTTGTAAGAGTATTTGAAAGTGACCGGATGAGGAGAATGTCTAAAAATGATAACTGGTTGTTTTTTTCCATTTCCATAGTAAACTTTATACGATGATGTAAGGAATTGATACTGTTTAAAAAAGAAGCTAAGGAGTCTTTGTTGTGAGGCCATATAGTAAAGATGTCATCTATATATCTTACCCAAAAGGATGGTTGAGGGAAAATAGATGAGAAGAGGACTTTTTCTAGATGTTCTAAATAAAAGTTGGCTAAAGCAGGAAAAAGAGAACTTCCCATGGCCATTCCTTCTACTTGGCTGTAAAATTTGTTTTGACATAAGAAATATCCAGAGTGTATTACGAAATCGAATAGTTTTATAATGTCTTCTGGAAAGATATCAGCCAGTAATTTTAAACTCTCCTCGAAAGATACATTTTCCTATTAATTATTCACCTATTAACAAATTATCTTCCCATTTTCCTTCTCGTAAAGACAAACGCTCAACTATGTCTCTTCCTGGAGTTTATCAAATTCCCTGCAACTGTGATCCCTCCTATTTTGGACAAACTGGACACTCTCTAGAAAAAAGAATCCAAGAACATCAATCCTCCATTCATCACAATAAACCCGAAAAATCTGGATTGGCTCAGCATGGGATAGAAACTAACCACAACATCGTTTGGCCAAATAACTCTCCTCTTACATTGATCTCGCTATAAATTTGAACGTTTATTGAAAGAAAGCATAGAGGCTTTACTCCATCATCCTAACCTGAATCGGAATGACTGTATATCTGTATCAAAAATCTGGGAAAGTCTAATCAGGATAACTCATTAATTCTTATTAATTTTATATTATTTAAAATCATCATCATCATCAAATTCCTGCCATGTACCCTCAAGGGGTGTACAGGATATGACAGTACTACATGAAAAAATTACATCATTACTAACTTCCTATCTACAATTTTCCTCCAAATCAGTCTGTTATTTGTCAAGACTCCAACATTATCAGATCTTATATTTCTATCGTCTAAGGCACTTTGTACCGTATCAATCCACCTATATCTTGGTCTTCCTCTGGGTCGTTTTCCTGCCAACCTGGCAGAGAACACTTGTTTTGCTAATCTTTCTTCTCCTATTCTATTTAAGCCATACCACCTGAGATTAGCTCTGCTAACGCATTCCTGGATGCTGACAATGTCAAGTTCTTTTCTAATATCCTCATTTTTAATATGATATTGCCATTGATGCCATCTCTTCATGCCTCTGATCTTTCTCAGGACTCTCATATCTGGGGTCTCTAGTCTTTGGTCAAGTGTTTTACTTCTGACCCAGCTCTAAGATCCATAAGTTAAAACTGGTTTGAACACTGTCTTGTATACAGCTAATTTAGTGTTCCGACTAATTTCTCTCTTATTCCATATGAATTTATTCAATTGACTTCCCACCATACCAGCTTTGCTGATTCTGTTGTCTATTTCTATATTTAATTTACCATCTTCAGTAAAAATCGTGCCTAAGTAGCTGAAATGTTTTTCTTGTTCCACAGGTTCTCCATTCACAACACAGTTGACATTTTCAATGATTCTGCCTATTTTCATTGTCTTTGTCTTTTTATTGCTGACCTTCATACCATATCTATTACAACAGCTATTCAATTTAGTCAGAGAATCTTGCAGACTTGTAGCGGATTTATTTAGAAGTATAATATCATCCAAATAAAGCAATGAGCTGACATTAACATCTCCAATTTTGATATCACGTTTAATACCACTTTCCTTCATAATGTGATCCATATAGATAATAAATAACAGAGGGGATAATGTACATCCTTGTCTCACACCAGATTTAACATTAAACCATCTTCCTGTACTTCCTTCAATTCTAACTGCTGACTTACAACTCAAATAAAGACTAAGTATTGCTTGATATAATGCCCCATTGATACCATATAGCTGTAGCATATTGTATAGCTTCTCTTTTGGCACCTTGTCATATGCCTTTTTCCAAATCAACAAAACTTAAATACAGATCTTTGTTATATTCCCATGCTTTCTTGACTATTTGTCGTAAAGTGAAGATCTGATCCTGCCAGCCTCTATTTGGCCTGAATCCAGCTTGTTCTTCAGCAAGCTTTTCTTCCACAATTCTTCTCAACCATTTCTCAAGTATACTTGCATAGATCTTGCCAGGAACACTCAGTAGGGAAATACCTCTGTAATTCTCACATTCAGTTTTATTTCCTTTTTTATATATGGGTACTATGAGAGCTCTACTCCAATCATCGGGAATTCGTCCCTCTGTCCAGGCTTTCTGAACTATGCGGTGCAGCCACTGTAAGACTTTTATACCACCATACTTCAGCATTTCTGGTTGAATATCATCTACTCCTGCTGCCTTTCCACATTTCAAGCCTTTGATGGCTTTTTCTACTTCAAGTATGGATATGTATTCCTGACTACAAGAACAAATTTAAAATTATTGAAATTATTAATTAATATCTTTATTTCAATCATGTTTCTGCTTAAAAATATTCCCTTTAATACTGATATAACATCACATGGCTTGTTCTATTTTTAAATGATCTGTTGTTAGTATTCCACTCTGTATATTTTTAAAACTGTTCTTGTAGTGCCACTGAAGATGGTCTGCAATTTTCAGACCGAAATATTTGACTAAATAAATAACTTTCTTGTGTTTACGTGCTTATATTATACAAGATATAGACTATAAAAGTATAAAATTCACATCGTATGATACTTTATGGGTTGTTTACTTAAGTATCTAATAAGTGGGTTCTAAAATGTTTAGTTTTAGTATATATATAACTATAATTTATTTATTAAAATATAAGCACATATTTAACTGTCAATGGGAAATAGTGCTTTTTTATTTGGTAAAATAAATGCTGAACGAGCACCCTTATTAAGCAGTATTATAGCAGGTTGTAGCATACAGACACGCAGGCTGTCTGTATGCTACAACCTGTCGATGGTAGTGATTATGACACAGCAACAACACGACTGATCTTATAGAATGATAACAAGACTAATAATAATTACATGATTTTGGAAATTCTCTAATCTATAAAAAGTAGAGTGAATGGAAATATTGAGAGGTGGGAAGATTGTGATTTCCATTGGATCCTGGATTTGATGGGTGTAAATAAGGGCTGGCGAATAATTTTTGTGTATGGGTCATGAAACGAGGGATTCAGGTAGATGGAATGATATCGAAGGAGGTTATAAAGGGATTAAAATTATAATATGGAAGGTAATAAACTTAGGATGGGCAGATAGACACATTAGGAGAATAACGGAAGAATGTATTAGATTATCTGTGCAAATATTTAAGATTAGACGTCAATTTGGAGATACAAAATTCTACAAAATCAAAAATGTGAAAATACATTCATTAATAGTTAATGGTGCGATGGAACAATTTACTTGAGACAAAAATTAGAACAATTGCAAAGAAATGTTATGTTCAAGTCGTGATATTAGGCGCTGTCGTTGCCATCTAACTCGAAACGAATTGGAACTCACCTGTGTTATCAAATGTAGCGGAATTCCGCTGTGTTTTGCAGAATTTGTATATGTCTAAAGTGGTGTATTGCCAAAATTTAAAAATACAATATAGAATAGCGGACTTTTATATCTATTTATCTATTTTTATTTTTTACATTTTGTGCCCCCAAACCTAGTTGCACCAGTGGCAGGCACCTCTTTTGCCACGCCCTTGTTACAGCACTGCTCACTTATTCCAACAATTTTTGGGTGAACAGACTCAATTAATGCAACCATTTCATTTGCATTGTTTCTTACACATCTAGCATTTGTATACAAACACAGCAGCTTATTCCTAGATCTATAGCTGGTTCCACTGATACCACTTATTTGGTGTGACTTCTCCGTGCTTAACTCGAGCCATTTTTTTTTCTACTTATTCATCTTAGAACCTTCTTCAAAATGAACTGTTTTCCCTTGATTCCAGGCCATCCCCTTCCTTCTTTTGTACACATGCATTCGCATCCTCTTGGAGCATCTACCTTTCTCACGCTGTTTTTCTCTGTCCACCGTGAGCCTCCCTGTTTCCTGTCTATCTTGCAAACCTGTTCTCTCATTCTCTATACTTGTGCCACTCACTTCTTCATTCATAACCACCTGTTCAATCTCTCCTGTCTTACTCTCCCATTCTCTGCACTCACATCTCTTCCTTCCAACAACAATCTCTCTCTAAGCAACTCGCATCATACCAGCCAAATGCAGTCCATTGCTCGTATACAGTTCACTTCGTTCTTCAAACTCATTCCACATATCATTCATAATCCTTGCTCTTCACATCATCTCACCACTGTCCTACCTGGGCAACATGCTTACTACCTTTCCTATCACATTATTCTCTTTTATCCATCTCAACAACCTCCTGATATCCAGTTTCATGCGTTCCTTGTTTGCAGTCAAGTTTGTACTACAACTACCAACTCTTTTGCTCCCTTACTTCTCATATCTAATACCTCAATCACTCTCATTCTACCTCCAGTAAAATTTTGATTTCTCTAATAGTTTCATGATCCGCAAACTTGATAATACAAGTAGCTTATGTCATATAATGTTAGAAACATGAAACAGTTAACTTGTGTTTCTTATTACTAATATGGCTTATTTTTCTTATTTACAGCTTTGTATTGATTTCAACAAGTTTTCATCCATTTTATCTTATATTAAAGTCTTGAAGACTGAATTCATAATAAAATCTGGTATCGATGAAGAAATTAGTTACATTTTGACAATCCTTGATGAAGGGGAAATTCATGTGTATGCTGTATTAACAGAACTCTTCAGGGAAATTGTTTCCAAAGTATGTGTAGGTTATTCTTGCAAAGGCAAGTTTATTAATATTTTCATCTAAATTTATATAGTAAATCCATACGTCATTGTTATTATTAAACAGTACAGTATAGATTTTCTGTCTAAACCAATTTTAATACTTTATTGTTATAATATTCCAATAAACACCATATAATGAATTCATATTTATAAATTTAGGGATACAAAAACACACGTGTTGAAAAGATTATTTTACTAATTATTAATAAAATAACACTTGACATTTTGACACCTGTATCGAGGTCATCATCAGAAGGATACATGCGTATAAGGTAACCAAGCTACATGCTCAAGCCCTGTATACCGGTAAACTAAATCTATGTAGTTAATTAATCTTTTTCCTAGCCTAACCTCTAGTGATAAAAAAAAAAAAATTAAATTTAAATTTAAAAAAATTTAAGAAAATAAATAAATAATAAAAATAATTTTAAAAAAAATAAAAGAAAATAAAAATAAAATTAAAAATAAATAAATAAAATTAATAAATAAAAAATACAACTACGATAAACTGCTAAAGTCCTCATGTATTAATATTCTTCTCGATTTGTACAGTTCTGATTGTTATAATATGATTTCCTTCAGTTGCTGTTGAATGTTACAAACACAGGTCTTCTTGTAGCGGGATTTTTCTTCGGCTTGTTTAAGTTGTTATACAGGTTGTAGATGGGTCCTCCACATTCTTGGAATGGTTAGGCCATAATTTTTGTTGAGATTTGGGTTATGTTTGAGCATTTCACATGACTCTTTAAATTTCCTCTCAAATCAGGTTTTGGTGCGGTGTAGGGACTTGGTATTTTTCCAATCAATTCTGTGGTATGTTTGGAGTGCATGGGCAGAAAGGCCGGTTTTTCCAAAATGGAGGTATTTCATGTGTCATTTGTGTTCGTCTTGTCTAATTGGGATAGTTCGCCCTGTTTCCCCTATGTATGGCAAAGGGGAAAAGTGTAGTGTTCTGAAAAAAATAGACAGAATATTTGTGTAGTGTTCTGAAAAAATAGAACACTACACAAATACAACATTAAAACTACCTTTAAACCCCCGAATAAGTTAAGACACCTACTCAGTTCTTCTAAAGATCCTCTTCCACACCTAGCCCACCCAGAGGTATACAACATACAATGCACATGTAAGGAAGAGGATCTTTAGAAGAACTGAGTAGGTGTCTTAACTTATTCGGGGGTTTTAACTTATTCTACACGTCAGTGTCCTCCTCATCATTCCCAGAAGTCTTTGTGTTGTCTTCACAGTTTTGGCGATGTGTCCCCTAAATTTTAGATCCTTATCCACTATCACTCCCAGATCTCTTATTTCCTCTACTTCCAACAATATATTCTCACCAAGCATAAATTCTGCATCCCATCTTTGTTTTCCAAATTTTAAAACCTTACATTTTGCAACATTGAACTCATCCCCATTTGCTTGCCCAATCACTCAATTTATTCAAGTCTTCTTGCAAGGCCACAACATCTTCACTACTCTTTATGGTTCGTCCCAACTTTGCATCATCTGCAAACAACTGAATATCTCCATCCAAATCTTTGCCAATATCATTAATATACAAGTTAAATAGTAATGGCCCTAAAACAGATCCCTGAGGCACTCCACTAGTGACTTTCCTTTTCCTGGATATTGCACCCCCATACACAACTTGTTGATACCTATCAGATAGCCAGTCTCCAATCCAATGCACTAATCTAATATCCAACCCCATCTGCTCTAGTTTGACTGTCAACTTATCATGAGGTACTCTATCAAAAGCTTTTGCAAAATCCAAGTATATTACTGTGCATCCTTCTCCTCTGTCCAAGGAAGCAGTCACTTTATTGTAATAAGTAAGTAGATTACTAAAACATGACCTCCCTTTAGCAAATCCATGCTGTCTATCAAAGATTATACCATTGTTGTCAACCCAACCCTGGATCCTAGTTCTCACAAGCTTCTCCAACAACTTAACCACAACACCTGACACACAGATAGGCCTATAGTTTGATGCTTGAGTTCGATCACCTCCTTTATGAAGTGGCACAATCTTGCCCTCCTTCCACTCTTTAGGGACTTGACCAAGTGCAAGACTCGTATTAAAAAAATATGTCAAGGCAGGTGTCAACTCTCTGGCACATTCCTTCAGAATACGCGGTGATATATTATCAAGTCCCACAGCCTTATTTACATCTAGTTTACTCAACTCCCCAAACACCTGTTGCTCACTTACAGTCAGTCTCTCCTCCCCATCATCAACTGCTCTTAATCTCTCTATGAAGTCACAATCACAAGATTGAAAGATCTTTATGAACTGCTCATTAAGTATCTCCACCACACATTCTGCAACAGCTGTCTTTATACCATTTCCTCCAATCAGTGTCATCCTTCCATAATCATTCTTTCTTTTGCTGGCTACATATCGAAAGAACTCCCTAGGATTCTTTTTAGCTTCATTAGCTAACTGCTGTTCATACCTCTCTTTAGCTACTCTCACCAAGATCAATAAATAAACTTATCTCTGAACATCCAGATCACATCCGTCTTATCAAACCTTTCAAATCTGGCCTTACACAACATGCAGTTGAAAATGCTTACCACAGGATCCAATGGCAAAATGCTAAGCTACTCTACAAATCCATATATAAACATGAAAATTTATATAAAGAAGGTGCTGAATCTTTAATTAATAGACCTAATCTTAATTGGAATGACTGTCTCACTATTCCAAAAGTTTGGTAAATTGTTATCCTCAATTGCATTAAATAATTGATCTATATTTAAGTTAATTTAATTAGTTTTAATTTCAGCCCATTAGGTTTAATCCATGAACACGCAACTGTATACATAGAGGGATTCCAATTTAAGCATGCACGCTAATGTTTTTTGAAGTCAATTCCTGTTGTTGTTCAATAGTTGTACTTATGATGTCTTATTGTAAGACAAAATATTTACATAATGAAAAAGTTATTTACTGTGGTATACGTGTTATTCTATGCTAAGTAGTTATAGAATACTGAAGGCAGTAAAATTACTTCTTTTTAATAACATTTATTAGTTAAAGCAAAAAAAAAACCATCAACAAATCAAGTAAGTTTACTTTGGAGAAGATATTCAGAAAAAGGCCACATTTTTTTAGACTAGAATTCTAAAAAGTGATAGATGCATTTCACTGCAGTAATAAGAATATATTACAGTACAATTTAAAATACTGAATTTGGTATTTTGAGCATTCATCTGTTTGGTCAAGAATTCTAAATTATAAGAGGTATGCCAATGAAATTTCACACACAGGCTTCCTGACTCATGATTAAGGAACATGTGGATTTAGTGGGGCCATCCCTATACTCAGGGACCTTAAAATTAAATGTTTGCAGATTTTTTCTAAAAAGTAAGAACCATAGTTCTTACTCTTAAAGAAATTGTCTCTGAGGTTCGATATCTTTTATCCCTGGTATGAAAGAACTCCAGCCAAACTTTTGTGGCTTTTATTTAAATATCTGGAGGTAGGATCATTAAAATTTGTTATTAATTTCCTCTGATCATAACTTGAAGGTTTTCAAGGGTATGGTAAACCTTCCTATACTTGGTGGTCCAAAAACTCTTATAGATTTTCTCTAAACAGTCAAAGCTGGTACTACCAAATTACCATACAGTTTCCTTTGTTCTTAATTTAAAGCAATATAATGTCAGGTTGGACTGTCCTACAGCCAGTGTCCCCATCCAAATTCTTGCTGACTTTGTGTTTTTTCCTCAACAGTAAAAATTAGAATAATAAAATTTGGAAAAAAAAAATCAAAGATTAAAATAATCTAGCTTCCATAAGAGTTTAGTTAGCCCTTCTTTCTTTACCTATAGAGATTGCTGCAGAAAATAATAACAGTTAGCTACCAAATATGAGATAAGAAGGGAATCTGGAAAGTTCTAGAACACCTAGAACAAAAATGATATTCAAGCAACTGATATAACCACAAGATAGAACATACAAGGATATAAGAACATAAATTATCTTCATAACTGTACTAAAAGCCACTTTAACTTACGTGTTGCTGTTCCTGTTTTCTGTCTCTCTCTCTCTCTTTCTACTAGCCTTTGTAACTCACAGACCTTCAATCTATTTTCATAGAAAGCATTCCATAGACTGGTCACAATCTTGGTCACTGACCTCTGGATCCTCTTCACTTCCTCATTCCCCAAAATACCAGGTTACAACATCTGGAATAATAGCTATGCATATTATTACAGATGTGAGATGCAGGCTATATCTACATCTCACATCTTTAATTAGATGTAGTCTGATTAAAGCCTCTTAAACAGGGATAATAACCTCCCTATCTCTGTTGAACAGTATATTCTTCAACATCCAGGTAATCTAATGAGCTATTTTGGCCACTGTAATATGTCCTCTAAACTTTAATCCACAATCACTCCCATATCGTTGCACTCATCAATTTTGTTTAATTCCAATTCCATCAGTCCAGTTCTGATTATGTATAATATACAGCTTCTTCCAGCCTACTGTTTATTCTTGAGGTGTGGCCTGTTTCCACTAACAAAGTTACTCTGGTGATTTCAGCAAACATTCCTGCTGCACAAGAATACCTTTCTAATTCGAGAAAACACCAACTAAGCCACCTAGGTGATAGATGATCTTCACTGCCCACTCCAATACCACCACCACCTCATTTACTAGTGACCTGAAGTGACTTGTGCAATGTTTAGTTCCCACAGCTGGAATTCTGGTTTCTGTCCCCAATGTTTCAACATGCTGTGTGTGACACCCATCAAAGGTGTGCCAAGCAGGGATTCAAAACCTTTCCCCTCCCAGTCTTTGAAGGCATAGCAGTAAAGCAGGTTACCAGATAGTGTATGGGAACAAGCAAATGCTAGTGTATCTTAGGAGTCTTCCTAATCAGCTAGCATATAATCTCATTGCCAGCTATGCTGTGAGGTAATGGCTGGAGGAGGCTGTGTATCAGTAGGCAAGAGAAATTGTCAAGGCCACTTCATGCTTTCTGTATGGATGACATGTTTAAGAGAGTATCTCTGTCAACAGTATGTTCCACTGCTCTTTATCTCTTCACCTTTGAATTATTAAGATGACAGTAAACCTAACTAAATATAGAATCACTGCAGATAAAATAAAAAATAAACTCCCCAAACATTTAACTGAAAGTATCTTACAAAAAAAAATCTTCGACATTTAATAATTCACCAATATTCATGATATAAACTGCAACCTAAATGATGTGTGCCATTACTTGCATACATCCAGAACCAATCTTCTAAATATGACTGAACTCCAAATCATCTCATCTGCTGTCTCTCTTGTTCTCTCAGTTGTGAAAATCATTTTGACCTCTCTGACTACTTATCTTTAAAAGCTCAGTTTCATACAATCCCAATTACTTAACAGTGAAGTCATCATCCTTGGTAACTTTAATGTTCACAACTCCAGCTGGCTTCCTTTTCTTCAACTCCACTGACCAAGCTGGAATTGAAACATAGGTATTTCTTCATGGTATAAACATTGACCTAAAGCAAAATGTTCACCTCTTAAACAGAATTCCTGACAATCTCTCAACACACACACCCAACACTGAATCTGCTCTTCTTGTAACTTGGATCATAGTCTCATACAAGTTTCATCTCTAGTGGAACACCTTTTTCTGAACCATTCACAATGTCATGTATTTTAGCATTTACAGTGCCAAGTGGGAAGGTTGGCCAGCCTACTGTTTCCGTTTTCCAGGATCGAGATACTTTTTCTTTTTTCTTATAGAAGTTATCCATTCTGGAATGAAATTCCTTACTCTCTTCAAAATTCCCACCCTGTATCCAAGCCATGGTTTTCTAAAAAGTCTGCCTGACAGTCCAAGAAAAGAAAACATCTTATGAATGGCTTGAGAAAAGAAACTCCATCATTCACAGCCAACACTGAGCCTGCATCACTTACAAATCCATTATTAAAAGGACGAAGTCTGTCTTTGAAATGGCTAAATGAAGAAAACATTCTGCCCTTGTCATTGGTAGTTGTAGAGCCCCCGTAGTTCAGTCGGTATAGATGAAGCCCTTTTGTCAGAAAGACCTGGGTTCGATTCCTGTCAGTGAGGTGAGGAACCTTTATCTGGTCTCTTTCGATGAAAGGTGAGTTAGCCGGTCTCATACAAAGGTGAAGGGTTTTTTCACCTGGAAACTTGAGTTTTTCATCCCTCAGAACAGGCAAATTGGCTCCTGTGAACACACAATTATCTACAGTCATAAACTGTATACTTAATTCCTCATTAGGAGGGCTCAATCAGTCCTAAGGAATGGTGGAGGACTGGGTGTGGGGAACCCCATACAAATAAATAAATAAATTGGTACTTGTGCCTTTTAGTTCTTTGCAAAAGCTGTTGAGCACAACTTTTGTTCACCCATGCTTCTATTTGCTTGTCATCCAAATGGACTACAACATCACAAAATTATGCCCGCTGATATGCTGGCATAATTCTTCTTCTTTACTGGGAATATTACATTGCACACCTTCTCTGACCTTCCAGCAAGATATCAGAAGAATCTTGAAAACCTGGATACTAATAAAGGCTTCTTAGCTTTCCTTTCTATACATTTTTTGATTCCTTTTGATCCAGGATGGAAGCCCAAGGTTGCTTGTGCATATATCTGCTCTGAAATACCATGTCAGAGTTCACCCAACCGAGAATCACCTAACTTTGATCTTCTTTGGTTGAAAATCTCCCTCTCCCATTCAGTCAAATTTATTGCTGTCTCTATCACTCACTCAATGCCACCAACCATGCTGAGTACTTTACCTTCCCCCTCCTTAACCATTGATCTTCTCCATCTCTGCTTCCCTAACAGTAAAATCATCATCCTAGGAGATTTTAATATTCACAACACCAACTGGTTCTTCTCCTGCAGCTGCGCAGACCAAGCAGGAAGAGATGCTAACACATTTGGCATCACTAACATGACCTTGCACAAATTATTCACATGCCTACCAGATAACCCAAACACCTTAGATCTCTTCCTCACTAGTGTTCCTTCCACAATCTTGTGCATGTCTCTCCCATGGAACAATGCTCACACAGCCACTCCCAAACAAGAGTAGTCTGGCATTATAGCAGTGCCAAGTAGTATGACCTCCATGACTTCTCCACCTCATTCCCATGGTTAGGCTATTGTTTCTGCCTGCCAATCCAAACATATCGCCGAAGTAATACTTATGGCATGGAAATATATCCAAGCCATGGTTTTCTAAAAAGCATGCCTGACAGTCCAAGAAAAGAAAACAGCTTATCATGTTTTCTTTTCTTGGACTGTCAGGCTTCATTCACAGCCAACACTGAGCCTACATCACTTACAAATCCATTATTAAGGATTTGTAAGTGATGTAGGCTCAGTCTGTCTTTGAAAGGGATAAATGGAAAAATGTTTTTGCTGTGTCATTTACAGTGCCTTCTGGTCTCTTTCTCTTGTAAAAACTGTTGAGCACAACTTTTGTCCACCTGTGCTTCCATCTGTTTATCACCTAAATGACAGCACTGCGACATCACCTAAAGATAAAAATTCCCCACACTACTCTGAATAGCCATCTGAACTTGGTATTCCAGAAAGCGTGCCAAGGTAGCATACTACAACTGACTTTCATTAAGACCTTCTTCCTTTAGTGCTTATACCCAAGCCTGAAACAGTTGCAAGGAAACTATCAATGCTTTCAAAATAGTTGAAACATCAAAAAAAAGCACAGAACTTGCATACAAACAACTGCTTTGGCAAGAGAAGGCTTAGCTGCCATTTGTATTCTTGCTAAAGCTGTTAATCATAATTGCATCTGCTCTACTGCATCATCACCAATAGATAGACATCAACCATTCCAGATAGACAATACTCAGTGCCGCCTCTGTCCTTTTGCCAGAAAGAGATCAGAAGAATATTGTTCAAATTAGACACTAAAGAGTCTCCTGGCCTTGATTGGCATTACTCCAGTTGTCCTGAAGGTTTGTGCACCAGAACTAATCCCTGTCTTATGTCGCCTATTTATTCTCTCTTAATACACTGGTATCTACCCCACACCCTGGAAATTGGCCAGTGTTCAACCCATTCTTCATAATAAGAGCGACATATCATTGCCATCAAACTATATCCCAATCTTTCTTTCTTTCTCTCACCTCAGTCCTGCCTAAAGTAATCAAGAGAATTATCAATATCCAACTCTGGTGGTATCTTGAAAGCACCCGGCTAATAAATGACCACCAGCACGGATTCTGGCACTGCTAATCAACAAGAGATCTCACATATGTCACCCGCTCATCTCTGGACAAATACACTAGAGAAGTTTGATGAATCTCAAGTGGTTGCACTTGATTTGTGTAGTACTGATTTGTATTTGTGTAGTATTCTGTTTGTCTGTTCTGTTAATCCTAATGCCACCTTCAAACCTCCTAAAAATTAAAGAACTTATTCAACTCCTCCAAGGATCCCCTTACCCACCCTGAGCATTCTGTATTCAGTATACCTGTGGTCTTCCTTATGTAGTTGAAACTGGACACCAGGAGATCAGGCTAGTAGAATAACAGGTGATCAAATAATGTCACTTTGGCATACTGTTTGAATTGTGATGTAGCTTGTCTTTCTTTCTCTCTCTCTCTCTCTCTCTCTCTCTCTCTGTCTCTGTACACACTCAAGATGATGCAGGATGAAAAACCAAGTTAATATGAGTAAAAGTCCTACCACCTCTGTGTGAAACTGGCAAACTCAGGGAAGGTCATTATATGCACTTCACTTATCATAATTTAAGAGGTATGATAAGAGGAATCTGCATATACCAAATTTAGTGGTCCTAGTTACCTGACTGGAGACTAGAACCACCAAAATCTGGTATAATTAGGTAACATTTCAGAATTTAGTTGGGTCATGCGAGAACCCAGCAGTCTTGACCTTATATTACCCGATTATGGGATTTAGATTATGAGGACAGATTGTGGGTATGTGGATTACAGACTCTGGTTAACAGGAGAAAGAGGGGTGATATGATAGAGGGCTATGAACTTTTGAATAGGTGTTATAGCATTTCAACTGATGAAATGTTTCATTATATGGAAGGTGGGGAGAGAACACAGGGCATCCATGGAAGTTAAATTTATTTGCAGTCAAGAAAGGGGTAAGAGCTAGGTTTTTGTCCCAGAGAGCAGTGAGTGAGTGGAATAATTTGCCCTTACGGGTAGTGAGTGCATCTAGTGTAAATGAATTTAAGGGAAGGTATGATAGCTGGGTTGGGTAATTTACAGCCTCCCTCGATGAGTCCTTGACTCTCTGGAGGTCTCAGATAATAATAATATTGCTTAGAATATTAAAAAAAAGTTAAAAAACAAAACAAGGAAACATTACAATGTTTCCTTGTTTTGTTTTTTTTGTCATTGTAGTCTGTAATTTTTAATTACAGATTACCAAGCTCATTAACACATTTCTGTTAATGAGCTTGTTAGACTCAATGGCTTATCATGGTCAAGATTTGGCTTCATATAAACATAATCAATGCCATTAAATTAAACTTGCCAAGAAATTATATCATCATCATGCGTATCAAGGATTTAGGCCTAGCATGGCCTGTTCCAGCCTTAGAAGTCATCGTTGAATCATTTAAGAGGACGTCCTGGTTTTCTTTTTCCTAATGGCTTGTTTTGGATAAGAAATTATATATTAATATATATTTTAAATTCTTTATCTAAGTGTAAGTAAACAACGTTCACATATAATCAGTATCGTGTTAAGGCTTTAAATTGTGTCTGCATAGTCTGGCAGTATGTCTGTTTTGTAGGATGAAAAATCCACATTTCCCAGAAAGAATCCTCCCTCATATTATTATTGTTATTACGTCCCACCTTCACGAAGTCTAAGGACTCATCATGGGGGAACACTCTACTCTACTTCACTAAATACATCTTACCCTCTCCACCAATAGTTAATTCTCCTACTACGACATTACTACCATCAATGCCATCTACTGCCCATCATTACCAACAACAGTATTTTTTTGTCTATAAATTGTGTGTTCTGAAGGCCAGTTTGTCTGTACACGTGATGAAAAACCTGAGTTTCCAGGGGGGAAAAAAAACTCTGCTACCTTCGTATGAGATCAGAGGTCTGATCAAGGCCTTACACAATGGTATCATAACCTCTCTATTTCTGCATGTCAGGATCCTCCGCATCATTGTCATTATCCAATGTGACGTCTTCACAACTTGTGCAATGTGGACCCTGAATTTCAGGTCCTTGTCGACCATCTTTCCTAGATCTCTCATCTCCTCTATTTCCTTCGGAGTTTCCCCACCAAGTGTATACTTTGTATCCCATCATTGCTTACCAAATCTCAAAACCTTACACTTCGCAACATTGAACTGACAGTTCCACTTACTTACCTATTCATGCAATCTATTGGAGTACTCTTGTAAGGCCATAACATTTGCTTGACTCTGCATTGCTCTTTCAAGTTTTGCATTATCTGCAAACAGCTGCATAACACTAGTTAAACCCATCCCAATATCATTAACATTCAAATTGAACAACAATGTCCCAAAACTGATCCCTGCATCACACCACTAGTGACCTTCCTCTTTCAGGATACTGCACCCCATATACAACTCTCTGATACCTACCTGACAGCCATTCACTGATCTAACTCAGAAGTCTGTTATCCAATCCCATCAGTTTCAATTTATTTACCAACTTGCCGTGTGGCAGTCTATCAAAAGCTTTTGCAAAATTCAAGTATACCACTGTATATGCATCTCCTCTGTTCAAAGTATTTTTCACATTCTCTATGCTGTATTTGGTCCCTTATTAAATATTAAACTTGAACTTTATATTGGCTTTATTAATTCTGCAGCATTGAACTGATAGTTCCACTTTCTTGCCTATTCATGCAATCTATTTGAGTCCTCTTGTAAGGCCTTGTAATTTATTCCACATGAACATTCCATGTTCATGTTTATTAAATTACATAGGGCAAACATCAAGAAGCCTGAAAATTCGAAAAAAAGAACATGTAGGAGACGTGAACAACAATGGAACAGATACTTCAGGATTAGCCCATCACTTCTCGATCACTAACCACACCATCGATTGGGATAAAAGCTCCATGCCCTATATAGAAGACGATTTTCGATGTAGAAACTTTAAAGAAGCTGCTGTGGTACCGCTCTGGAGAAAATCTAAACAGAAATCAACAAATGATTCTGAAAGACATATAGGAAAGCCTAATAAGTTCACTCAGCTTACCAGAATTTTATTTTGCTAAAAACTACATAACACACTGAAAAAACAATGACTGATACACCACGTTCCATGATTATGATGTTACTCATCGGTTTAATTTATTTCATAGTGTTGCTCCATTCTTTTTTACTAGCAAATGTTAAGTCCCATGTACCGTTGTACATGCCCTGAAGAAGCCAGACAGAACTGCTGGTGAAACTTGTAGACAATTGCATATATTTTTCAAAAAATCTCTGGTCAACTAATAAAGCCAATATACAAGTTCAAGTTTAATATTTGTCACCTTGTTATAGTACATAAGTAAGTTAGTGAAACATGATCTCCCTTTAACAAACACATGCTGATAACCACAGAGAATACTGCTGTTATTAACCCATTTCTGTATACTACTTTTCACCAAATCTCTCCAGAAATCACTACAACTCCAGATATACAGATTGGCCTATAATTTGAAGCTGGCTTTTGGGTCTTTCCATCTAAAGGGCATTATCAATAATGACTTGAATTGCATACAGAGTACCTCTATTGTAATGTGGAATGTTAATATAAAATAATCCATTAAAAATTTATCCACCTTTCAACTAGTTCTAAGGGACTGGTTGAAAGGTGGAGGACTGGGGGAAAACCCATATGAATAAATAAATAAATTGGTAGTTGTGCCTTTTAGTCCCTTGCAAAAGCTGTTGAGCACAACTTTTGTTCACCCATGCTTCCATTTGCTTGTCATCCAAATGGACTGCAACATAACATCACAAAATTATACCAGCTGATATGCTGGCATAATTCTTCTTCTTTACTGGGAATATTACATTGCACACCTTCTCTGACCTTCCAGGAAGACATCAGAAGAATTCTTAATGAATTAAGGTTAACGAATATGTTCTAGACCAGGGGTAGCCAACTACGCATCCTTTTGGAGACAAAATAATTCCAGTAAAACTTAGAAGAGCCGCAACTTTTGACCGATGCAATGGTTCAGGAGTGTGTGCATGGCAAGGTTGCAACAAGCTTGTAAGAACTGCTTTGACTAATTATGATGACATTTATTTTAATTGTGATAACTATTATGACACATAATTTTAAGGAGCTTACTAAGAAAATGGATACAAGGAAGGCCTCTACTAGTAAATAGGTAACTAAAATCATTGTGTTTCGACTTTAAAATTATTTTAATTGCTCAAAGTAAGCTTTATTTAATGTGTTTTGAATTAATCTTTTTTCATTGCAGTAATTTTTATTAGCCCTGTTTTCTCTCTCTCTTTTTTTTATTTTGTTCCTCATTTTTGTTGTCTTCTCTTTTCTTTTTTGTTTATTTTTTCCTGGCAGATCATGAAGAGCCGTGTGACATGTGGATGCAAGCTGCATGCGGCTCATGAGTCACATTGTGGCCACTTCTGTTTTAGACCATCTATTTTTAAAGGCAAATTGAAATCATGAAATTTTGATATGCACTCTGAAAGGTCTTCAAGATACTATGATAGTAATCAACAACTTTCTTCTATAATAGTCTGTTTTTGGTTAGCATCACAATATTGTCAGATCGTAGAAATTTGGTCTTGTAATGAATGTCCAATGCACAATTATACCTTGATCTTGGTCTTCTTCCTAAAACTTTCCTGCATAGTATTCTCTTCAACATGATATGTATTTTTATTTTTTCAGAACCAAATGGTGATCACTTCCTCTTTCATGTTCCCTGTGTAATTTTGTATCCTGACCCACTGTGAAGAAATCACCATTGACAATAACACAGTCATTAAGACTTTTCATTCACGCATACACGGTACTAACGTACTATTGGTTAATCAACCAACCTCTCGTGTATGAGCTCAACATAAAAAAAAAGAAAAACAAATTTCTGTATCTTCTTGCTATATGAATTTTTGCACATCTTTATGTTGGGACATGGTGTTAGTAATGATTTATCCATATCCTGAACAGAAATCTAGGTGCTTATTAGCTTAGTTCCTTCCAAATTTCCCAAAACATTTCTAATATCTGGTATTTATTCCTATTATGTTCTTTAGATCTTCGACTAGAACTAGCATTCAAAACCTTTTTCTTTGTCACCCATCTTTTCTAACATCTTGAAAACCCCTTCTTCTCCTTCTTCCTTAGTGAAACTAAAAGTGCACATCTCATTCTCCATTTTCTCATTTTGAAATTTATTTGCACTTCACCTACCAGTCAGGAAGTTTCTGCAATTTCCTCTCTTTCCCTGTGTCTTCCATCCTCACGATTTCCTCTCTGACATTCTTCTCTCACTCCTACCCTCATTTCTCTCGGATATCCTCTCCAGCCTCCCAGTATCTTCATTTATCCTCCTCAACTCAGTCATTATTCCTTCCATCTCCTTTTTCAGCATTTCTATTTTTCTCTCTACACATCCTGCTTTCAAGTGGCATTCACACACACACACACACACACAATCATGGCCATCAAATAAACCATCTTCCCCTGCCACGCTGCCCAATGTTAAATGTCTCCCAGCACCTTCCACTGCCTACATTTCATGCACACGATGCATATGGGCTGCATGCATAGCAAGCTATGAAATCATCAGCTATTCAACAATTTACATAGTCTTTGAATAGTGGTGGGCTGGGTGCCATGTTGAATATAATTGATACAATTGGATACAATACCAAGACAACAAATTCCTAACAAAAGACCACACAATCTACAAAAAAATTCATCAATTACAATAGTACAAACTTAAAATACCAGTACTGGTAATGAAATAAACATAATAATGTTCTTACTTACTACTAATACTTATCTTTTTTTCTAACAGTTCATGTCAACCAACTACCCGAGTATATATCATCAGCAAAGTGTATCATATACAGGGTGTTCGGGATAAATTTGACAGTTTCGTAAGGAAAAAGAAAATCTTCTTTGTATCTATTAAATTTAACGAATTGACAAAAAAACATTACAGGCAGAGTTAATTACAATACTATCAACAAGATTTACTCAAAATAACCACCATTAGCATCGATCACAGCTTCAATTCTGCTTCGGAACCTCGAACAAGCTGATGCTACAGTCTCCCTGGGAAGGGCCGCAAAAACTGTTTTAATTTTATCCATTAACTGGGCTTTTGTATTACTGAAAGTGCGATTGGTGTCTTTTTCAACTGCGCCCCATACAAAATAATCCATGGGGTTAAGGTCTGGGGAGTTTGGAGGCCAAACATTTGGACTGGTGAAGTCGTAGAAATTTTCAGACAACCATTTTTGACTTTTCCCAGAGGTGTGGCAAGGGGCCGAATCCTGCTGCCATACATACGGCCTACCATTGGCTACCCTTGTTATCCAGGGCTTGACTACAGTTAGCAACTCCACGAACAAAGCCCGAATTCCAATGCCAGGGTTCTTCAACACCTGTTCCTGCAGATTTGCGAGGAATTCTGCTGTACGAACGCAATCAGATCGTCTGCTAGGGATCTTTCTTCTTGCTACATCCTCGTAGTCACCATTGCAAGTCTCTAGTTCATGCCTGATTGTTTTTACTGTATTCAGGGAGCATTGGGCAGCAGTCGTAATATCCTTATTTTGATGGCGGGCACGAATCATCATGATACAAGTTATTCTCTTCCATGATTCAGGTGGGTTCCAGCTATCCATCCTTTCTGACATCTTGTATATGAATGAAGAAGGGTCCAAACTTTTAAATGAAGAGAAGTGTGTGTTAATACATGTAACTTACGGAAAAATATAATTAATTATAAATATGTCAAATTTATCCCGAACACCCTGTATATCTACACTCATCCTATAGTTACCCTGTTCATCTTTTATTCATTTCAATTGCATTCTTTATATGCAGGTTGAAAAGTAAGGATGAAAATGCACAAATTTGTCTTACACTTTTCTTTATTATGCAATTTCTTAATTAACTGCTATCTATCCAGTCTATTCCAAGTTTCTTCATTATTCGAAAAAGCTTGTTCCAATGTACTTTATCAAATGCCTTTTCTAAATGTATAAAAGCAATGTAGCTTTATTTATTTCACTTCTTTCATCTATTATTATTCTTATTGCTAGTATTGCATCTCTAGTTCTTTCATTTTCTGGAATCCAAACTGATCTTCTTCTAAATAACATTTTGGGGACTTAAGGTGGTCATTGCTATGTTTGGTTCCCAGAGCAAGGGTTCTTGTCCCTCCCCCAACCTTTGAAATGCAGCATTAGTGATACCCTTTGAGGGGATGCCAAACATACCACAGGGATCCAGTTAGCATACGGGACTGGCCCAGATGGCAATGCCTTTTAGGGACTTTCTGATTGAATGGCTCATAATCTCGCTGCCAACTATACTGCCAGGTCATAGATGGAGGGAGTCTGTGTTATGGTATGCAGGGGGAATGGTTGAGGCTACGTTGTGGTTAGAAACTGGATACTCTCTTTGGTGACTTGCTCAAGAGTCTGTTTTCTCCCACTGCATGTTTTCCTTCTCTTTTTTTTCTTCAATTTTTATACAATAAACATGAAACTAATTCTGAATAGGTATAGTGTGTCTGCAGTTCAACTAAAAAAATGCTTCCCTCTTAAGATTTCAAAAAAAGAAATTAAGCTCAAAAATCACACAAAAATTTTTTTTTAGTATTCACTTTACCAACATCCATCACATCAACAGTAACTTAAATGTTACTGTTAATGTTAGTCTTTTGTTAAAGGTTAACAATAACTGAAGATGATGATGTACATCATCATCTTCAGTTATCCATACCTAATGTGCTGTTTCTGACTGAACCTCAAATTTCTATTAAATCAACCACAGCTCATCTTAACTGTCCAAATTACATCTTGAATGACCTCTTCCACCTTAAGGGAAGTACTTTTGTGCATTCAGATATTCCTTGACCTAGAATCTCACCTTTTTTTACTTCCTGTGGCTTAACACGTTTGCTGCCATGCTCCTCAGGCATAGTTTGTTCCCGCAAGCCAAGTGCTTTCGCGTCTTCAAGGTCACTACGAGTAATCTCATAGCCAGCAGAATTCAGACAGAATTTTGTTTCATACGCCAACTGGTAATCTCATATCACCCCATCTTCAAGGTCACTACGAGTAATCTCGTAGCTGGTTTATCAGACAGAATTTTGTTTCATAGGCCAACTACGAGTAATCTCGTATCACTTCCACCTATATATTGCATGAGCTGATGACAGTGTTTATTGCATCTAGTCTGGTTTTAGTTTCTAGTCTCTAAGAACCTTCAATTTCACCATGGCCAGTAAAAGAAAACTTACTGATATAGAAGTAGAAGCTTATGCTAATATGAGCGATGATGAATTTCATTAAATATTTGGTTCCAATTCCGAAGATGATCCTACAGACAACTCTAGCAGTGACTCAGATGATGAAGAAACTTTTGAAGATGAAGTTAGCATCCAGCCAAATACATCAACATCTACTTATTGGAAAAATTCAGAATAAGAGCCCCCAAAATTTGACTTTGTTGAAACTGCAGGTTTTAAAATTGACACTAGAAATTTCAGTATCAAAAGGTTAGTTGAACTTTTCTTTTCTGAAGATTTTCTCACGATTTTAGTAGAATAAACCAATTTATATGCTTTACAAAATATTGAGCAAAGCCAAGCACAGATCAAAAAAAGCCAAAGAATTTCAAACTGGACAGACATACCCGAAATGAAATTATATCTTGGACTTTTACTTCATATGGATCCTTGTAATTTACCATCTGTTGAGCATTATTGGAGTACAAATCAACTTTACAATTTGCCATTTTGGCGCTCTAAAATGAGCCGAAATCGATTTCAAATTTTATTGCGTCATTATGCAAATCGAATGGATTGGCGATAAAAATAAAAATTTATACAGGAAAATCTGAATCCTCTTTAGCGAAAATGGGTCACGCATATGATATTGTGTTCCACTTGATGGAAGAATATTTAGACAGGGGTTATGTATTGCATATGGACAATTTTTATAATTCTGTAGCTCTGATGGAATCTCTTACCGACAGAAAAACATACCTGTGTAGAACGCTGAGAAATAATAGGAAAAACAATCCACCAGATGATATTCAGAAGAAACTAAAGAAAGGGGAATTTGTCTGGCAAAGGAGAGGTCCTGTTGTAGTCAGCAAATGGAAGGATAAGAGGAAGTTCTTTCCATTTCAAATATGCACAAATTTGAAATGGTTGAAGTGCAAAATCGAAATGGTAAATTTCAATTAAAACCAAATATCATTAGGGATTATAATTTGGGTATGTCAGGCACCGATCTTACTGATCAAATGTTTTCCTTACTATTCCATCTTAAGAAAGACAATTAGATGGCCAAAGAAATTGGCAATGCACATTTTTGAGGTATACATTCAAATGTGCATAAATTTTATAACATGATTACTGGAAATGCAATGACTGCGTTAAAATTTAGAGATCAATTTATCTCATTTTTTTTTGGAATGGATGAACTTACAGCATCAGAGATCAGGAGGAATCGGAATTTTCATTATTTGGAAATTTTACCACCAACAGAAAAAAAGAATTGCCCAACAAAGCCATGTCATGTGTGTACACGAAACAAACGACAGTGTGAAACACTGTCGTTTGTCGTTTGGAAAATTGTTTAAAATGTACCATTCTTAATTTGAATAAATTGTTTTTTTATTTTATTGATTGGTTTTTATTTTTATTGATTGGTTTTTATTTTTATTGATTTTATTAGTTTTAAATTGATTTACAAATTATGTGTTATACTATCGAGTAACTCGCGCTTGGCATATACGAGTATATTCATAGTTGGCTTCTGAGGCACATATATAATATACTATATTTTAGTTGAAATTATTTCCCTTCTACCAAGCCCCCAGATGTGCTCTCCACTTTATTCAGAATCCAAGGGTCCAAAATTAAGGTAATTATACTAAGGGTTAACTCGTTTTGGCATAGGAGGTCGGTAAATCAACATACGAGTATACTCGTAGTTGGCTTGTGAAGCTCATATACGAACTACGAGTATACTCGTAGTTGGCAGTGAGCATGTTAAAATTTCTTTGCCACCTTTTGTTTCATTCATTTGTTGCCTCTGCCATTCTCCCAATTCTGAAAATCATTTGAACCCTTTTGACTTTTTATCTTCAAAGCTAAGTTTCATACAGTCAAAATTTCCAAACAGTGAAGTCATCCTTCTTGGTGTTTTCAATGTCCAGAGATTTTTACTGTAAGCAATGACTTAATAGATCACTCATCTCCTTACCAAAATTCCTGACAATCCTCTTCACTCATCCAATACTTTAGATCTTTTCTTAACTAGTTCTCCTTTCAGGTACTCTGTTTAGAAGACTGCTCCTCTTGGCAATTCACAAGGATGTGGAACATCCTTCCTTCAGCCACTCACAACCTCACGTGCTCTAGCATTACAACAATGCCAAGTGGGAGGACTTGTGTGACTTTTATTCCTCTTTGTCATGATCAGACTGCTGTTTTCAAATACATGTTGCTATCTTGTTACAGAAATAATCCATATTGGAATGGAAACTTACTTTCATTCCTAAATCTGTTGAAATTTCCTGACTCATATCTAAACCATAGTTCTCCAAAAAAGTGTGCTAAGGCTGTCCAAGAGAAGCAAACAGTTTTTCACAAGTGGCTTGAAACCAAAGCACCAGCTTCATTCACAGCCTACACTCACTTGTCAAATTGCTCGCTTGTCAAACCACCATTAAAAGGACAAAGTCTGGATTCAACAAGGATAAATGTAGAAAACTCACCTCTTGTGCTACCAGTGATCTCACCTTCTGGTCCCTTGCCAAAGTTGTTGGATGCAACTTTTGTCCATCTGTGCTACCTCTTCTTTATTCTAATGGTAGCATTGTGACATCACCTAAAGATGAGACTGATGTCTTGACCTCATTCTTCTCTTCCAACTCCTACATAGATGACAATGGTAAATTACTTCCTTTCTTGCCTACACAACACTGCATTTTATGCCTTCTGTGATCTTCCAGAAAGATATCAAAAGAATCTTGAATAACTTAGATACTATAAAGGCAGCTGGCCTGATGGAATTCCACCCATTGTGCTCCTGAACTAATATATGTTCTCTATCATCTATTCACTAAGCTGTACTCAACTGGCATCAACCCTCCAGCATGGAAGAAAGCTCATACGCAATCAGTTCCCCAAAAAAAGGGGATATATGTTTACCATCAAGCTATCAACCTATTGCTGTCATATTAGTTTAGTCTAAAGTAATGGAGAAGGTTATCAACAGTCACCTTGAGAACTGCTATCTCAGTAGTGATCACCAGTATAGATTTTGTCACTCTAGATCCACAAGAGATCTATTGGCCTATGTCACTCACATTTAAACCCTTTCCATGGAAAGGTTTGGAGAAATCTCTGCCATTCCCTTGACATCTCTAAAGCTTTTGATAGTAATATGTTGCAAGCTTCTCAACATATTACTATTATTCATACTGCCTACATCCTTGTGTCAATGGATCACCAGTTTTCTCTTAGATCAATCCCTACATGTAATGGTGATAGTGTTCTCTCCTCAGACTTTCCTGTTAATGGCAGCATCCCTCAGGGCTCTGTCATTTCACCCACCTTCCCGATTTATATAAACAACCTGCTCTCATTGACTGTAAATGATATTCATAGTTTAGCTGATGATAGCACACTCATCATCATCATTCATCCTACTCATATGAACAAGCTTTGCAGTGCTCAAACATCTCATACTTCAAGATCATTCTATAATAAGTACCCTGAACACTGATTTCCACGGTACCCTTGGTTGGAGTGAAAGCAATCTAGTCAACTTCAGAACACAGTTTTATTTTTTTCCTGTAAAAAAAAAAACTTCAGATCTTCCCCACTTACTTTTGATAATGCTCAGCTCAACAATCAAGACTTAATCTCTCTTCTTACCAGTCAATATGGTACTTCTCTGCCAAATAGTTATTTACTCTGTGTAAATCTGAAATCCGACCCAACATTGGAATACTGCTCTCATGTATGGAGTGGTGCACCTAAGATCTCTAATAATTCTTGATGTTGTTCAGAAAAAGGCAGTTTGGCTGATAAATGACACTTCTCTTACAGACTCTCTTCAGCCACTTTCCCATAGATCAGTTTCTGCATTGTATCTCTTCTACAGATGCTTCCCATTTCTGCCAAATCTACAGGAACTCATGATACAGTGGCTCAAATACTTTCAAGTCAATCTGCATACTCACTGAACCCCCCTACTTCCCGTCATCTTTTATTCCTTTCCACCTCAATTCTGGGGAACAGCCTCCTTCATGAAGCATATCCAATGGACTACAATCTTCAACAGTTCAAGAAGAATATCAACAGATTACTCTATTCCTGACCTGCTCTTACATGACATCTGTTTGCTATAGGATTTTTCTGCCTTTCGTGTGTGGGAGGAATATTTCAATAAAAAGATACCCCAGTAAGGTATGATATTCCTATTTATCCAGTCCTGGATCTTACTTTTAACCAACTTTTCCAGTACTTTTTTTAACCACTCCTGAGATAGTAATTTGCTACTTCTTTCTTGGAGTAACCTTTATGTAATGGACATATCTTACCCTCTTTCCATTTCCTTGAAACCTTGCCCGAGCTGAAACTTTAATTAAACCTCATCAAAGGCACTGCTAGTTTGTTTGCAGATTAGCATAGAACATGGACCAACATGCAATACAGTCCTACTGCTGTATTCACATTAATATTTTTCAATATCCTAAGCACCTCTAGTTTCTCTTCCTTAATTCTCACATCCATCTGTCACATCAGCAACTGTGAAATCTCCTTCTGAACAACACAACTATTTCTTCTGCTTCTGTTATCACCTTCCTACCATCAGCATTGATTTTATTTTATTCTCTTTATTTTCAATAGCTCCTACATACAAGAGGCCACAAGGCCTATGACAAATAAATGCTATGTGTTTGCTGGAGTTCAAGAGCAAAATAATCTTGTTACTATTCTTCTTGAAGAGCTGGAGGTTGTAGAAATACTTTGTGGAAAAGACTGTTCCACAAAATTGAATTGGATGGAATAAAAGATGACCAGGAGTAACAGGTTCAGTGAGTCTGTGGTGTTCAACTGTAAAAGAATGTTGGATGGCTGCTGTTCCTGCAGGTTTAGTAGAAATGGGGGGAGGATTCATAATGGATACTAGTCTGCTGAACAATGACTGGAAATATCTGTAGAAGATACAGTGGAGAAATGATAGTCTATGAGATTGCATCTTAAGAGAGTCTTTGAGAGATGAGCCCTCACTTGAAGACTCTCTTCTGGACTATAGCAGGAATTTTTAGAAAAGCCTTGGGTGCATCACCCAAAATATGAGAGCAGTATTCCAAGGCTTGGCAGATTTGAGATTTGTACAGAGTAAGCATTTGGGCATGAGAGAAGTAACATCTTTAGTGAAAAAGTATGCCATGTTTTCTAGAGGCTCAAGATGCTACAGAAGTGATGTGATTGTGCCAGGAAAGACTAGGTGAAGAGTCTTTATCAATACTTGGAGAATGAATCTTTATCAAGATTTATCAATCTCTATCTACTTTCCAAGGAGAGAGAGAGAGAGAGAGAGAGGGGAGAAATCTTGTCTTGGCTGTTAAGTTGATCATTATCAAAAATAAATGGTGAATAACAAAGTTCTTTTTTTGCAAGAAAACAGGCAAAACTGTGTTTTGGGAGCATTAACTTTCCAAACGGCTAGGACGTCTATAGACGTCCAACTAAATCTGGATATGTTTCAGCCCACCTGTTTAAAGAACCTGGATAAGAAGTGCAATTTGACTGTCATGTCCATTAGAAAGTGTGATAAACCCTAACGCTGAAGAGAACGGTTAATCGGATTAGGTCACGTTCCTAGTTGCCTCTCAGTTGCCTATATCAAGAAACGCACGTCCTTGTTCCATGCTAGTCAACTGGATTTTAGTTATATAGGATAGACTAAAAATAGAGAAATTATTTATATTTTTGTTTTCTCTTTTTATTGTACAATACAATTTTAATGCCTGGACAAAATAAAGATCTTGTATAATTTGTTCACTTAAAAATATTTACGTGAACAAAGCCTTACCTTGGAGAACCAATTTAATTTTTTATTTTTTTGCGCTAATTTTTTTCTGATTGCTTACTAGACAAAAGATTTTTCTTTGTTCTCGAAGAAATAATTATCATGAATAATTAATTAATTATTCACGATAATTACTTGAAATATTCTTTTAAAAAAAGAAAAGAAATCCGGCTGCCGATTCCAGTTTATATTATTTTTATTTTTGTACAAAACCTTCGGAATCAAATAATACTTCACACATTTCCTTTAAGAAATCTGTGAAGTATGCAACGCTGGAGCAACTTTGCTTTATAGAGAATAACATGAAATTCCTTAATCATATTACTAAATTTTTTCTTCATGTTGTATAGTAATCTACTGTTCTTTTTACTTTCACTTTCTTGGTTTCCTTGTATAATTGGTCATTACAAAATGAAATTAACAGTTATGATTTAAATTTATATTTTCTGCATAATTCAGATATTTTATTCTCCAATTTTTAAAGTAAGCTATACATTTGTTTATTTTTATCATTCAAAATATGTATATCAAAATTTCATTTCCTTTCACAATAGAATTGAACTTTATTTTGCCTCTATGGTTTACCCCCCCCCCCACCGAGGCATTACTATCACATACCCGAAAACTGTTATGAAACATGGGTACAGTTTTTATTAATTCGTTATTTTTCTCTAGTAATTGTTCCACATAACTTTAATTTTTCGATACTGAAACTATGTGGTGATTATTATAAATTAGCAAATTATAAATCAGACAATATACACATTATTTATGTATATTTTCTGATATTCAGAGACCCTTTACTGGGGAAAGGTTACTGCATTACAATGGATAATTACTATATGTGTCCTGAACTCGCTGATTTGTTTTTACAGCATTGTACAGATAGTTATGGTACTGTAAATGCAAAAAGGCGAGATATGCCTCCAGATCTGGCTTCAGAAAAGCTATCGAAGGGGGAAATCTGAGCTTTTCAGCAAGGGAAAGTCTTTGCACTACGTTGGAAAGACAAAAAAGATGTGT
The DNA here is from genome assembly GCF_054136105.1 of Typopeltis vanoorti. Classification (NCBI taxonomy): domain Eukaryota; kingdom Metazoa; phylum Arthropoda; class Arachnida; order Uropygi; family Thelyphonidae; genus Typopeltis; species Typopeltis vanoorti. The sequence goes on from NC_143551.1 coordinate 33,652,893, forward strand.
TTTCTGCTGTCTTCCCTGCACAATCCAACGGAATCCGTGGAGAAGCATGGTTTGAAGAAAGAAAAACCCATTGCTGTGTGTGCATACAATGACACTATGGGTGGAGTCGACAAGTGCGATCAGCAGCTATCATTTCTGTAATGAGGAAACAACATAAAAAATATTACAAAAAAAGTGTTTGGACATGTATTAGATTTTGTTATTTGGAACAGTTTCCTCCTGCACAAGAAAAAATGTGTGTCTACCATAACATATCTAGAATACAGAATAGAAATTGCAAAAGCATTGCTGCATGCATATGCACCTTCTTCAGCAAGCAGAAAAACAAGAAATCCTGCCAGACATCTGAGGTTGAATGCTGCTAACTCCAACCATTTTCCTGAAAATCTACCACCAACGGCTAATAAAAAAAAACCTGCACGCAAATGTTATGTATGTAATAAAAAAAAATATCAGAAAGGAAACAAAAATCTGGTGCCCTAAGTGTAAAACTGCTTTGTGTGTTTACCCTTGCTTCAAGATGTTCCACACTGTTCAAGAATTTTAAATTCTGAACAGTATGAAATAAAAAATGTTTGTTTTCAAGGCCATCAAAACAGTCCTTTTCAGGACTACAAATATTGATAGAGGGATATCTGAATGAACTGTTTCCTTTTCATCTTGAAGGCGAATTTTTAAGTTCTTTTTATGACACAGAATGATATTTTCGAAGGAATAAAATATAAGAGGAACTGGAATACTCTTTCCAGTTCCTCTCGAACTGGAAAGAGTATTCCAGGTAAAGCATTTCACCAAAACAATAAAAAATAATGAAATAAAATCTACCCTATATACATATAAATTATAAGCCTTTTTATGTCATGTTTTTCGAAACGTTTTGAAACTCAGGGGCTACCCTGAGTGTTGAGTCTTCAAAATTAGAGTCATCAGAATTCAGGGGCAGAACCCCCTTTCGAGTATCACAATTGAAGGAGAACTGGCCTACCAGACCGGAACACGGGGGGTTGGGCATAGCCCCCCTTAGTTAATAAATGAAATATATAAATAATAACGGGAACATTTTCACCTTGCCAACACTCAAAATTGATGTGATATGGGTTCCAAATTTCTTGTTTCGGAGATATACAGGGTGTTCGGGATAAATTTGACAGTTTCGTAAGGAAAAAGAAAATCTTCTTTGTATCTATTAAATTTAATGAATTGACAAAAAAACATTACAGGCAGAGTTAATTACAATACTATCAACAAGATTTACTCAAAATAACCACCATTAGCATCGATCACAGCTTCAATTCTGCTTCGGAACCTCAAACAAGCTGATGCTACAGTCTCCCTGGGAAGGGCCGCAAAAACTGTTTTAATTTTATCCATTAACTGGGCTTTTGTATTACTGGAAGTGCGATTGGTGTCTTTTTCAACTGCGCCCCATACAAAATAATCCATGGGGTTAAGGTCTGGGGAGTTTGGAGGCCAAACATTTGGACTGGTGAAGTCGTAGAAATTTTCAGACAACCATTTTTGACTTTTCCCAGAGGTGTGGCAAGGGGCCGAATCCTGCTGCCATACATACGGCCTACCATTGGCTACCCTTGTTATCCAGGGCTTGACTACAGTTAGCAACTCCACGAACAAAGCCCGAATTCCAATGCCAGGGTTCTTCAACACCTGTTCCTGCAGATTTGCGAGGAATTCTGCTGTACGAACGCAATCAGATCGTCTGCTAGGGATCTTTCTTCTTGCTACATCCTCGTAGTCACCATTGCAAGTCTCTAGTTCATGCCTGATTGTTTTTACTGTATTCAGGGAGCATTGGGCAGCAGTCGTAATATCCTTATTTTGATGGCGGGCACGAATCATCATGATACAAGTTATTCTCTTCCATGATTCAGGTGGGTTCCAGCTATCCATCCTTTCTGACATCTTGTATATGAATGAAGAAGGGTCCAAACTTTTAAATGAAGAGAAGTGTGTGTTAATACATGTAACTTACGGAAAAATATAATTAATTATAAATATGTCAAATTTATCCCGAACACCCTGTATATTACAAAGGTTTGTAATAAAAATTTCTGCTACAATGAAGTTTGACATAATCAACAATATTATTACTACCTTATTTCTGTTTCTCGTGTGGGAGAAAAACAGTAAAATGTCACTCTTATAATTATATGAGATGTTATAATGGCAAAAATAGTAAGAAAAAAGTCATTTGCACTTTCTCTTCAAAACACAAAGAAAGAACATTGTAAATTCAGCCAGTTGAAAAGAAAATACTACATATTTTTCTTCTGTTATCTGATTTTTTTTCTTGTAGTACAAAGAAGAAATCACTGCATATAACATGGAGTCTGCATGAGGGAAAAAATCTGGAAATTGGTTACATTATAACGAATAGAGAAATCATGTCAGAAAAATTATTCACGTAAGATTCTAATCTCAGCAGACATAACATTTTCTTCTAGATTACATATCTAAAGTAACTGAACCTTTGCTACTATTTTACACTAAAATGAATGGGTATGTTCCCCAAGTGATTTACGTTTGTAGCAGCTGTCTTGCGAACGATTTATGAAATAAATTATCTGAAATATCCACAGATTGATTAGGTCTATACCCCCCACCCCCCAAAAAAAGATTATGAAACGCATATGCATCTTTTCTTTGAAAATAATTCAAATCCTCTTTTTCAAGATAACTGTATGATTTAATTTCTAATTTTTGATAATAAAAGTGAAACTGATCATTATAAATTAAGCAATTATTTTGGCATGAATAATGTATAAGCATGTAAACGAAATGTCAGTATTTCTGTTAGGATATAGGTAATCAACAGTCGAAAAGGAAACAAGACATTCTCGACATATTCTGCACTACAGCCTGAGGCACTTTAGCGCAACTTTAGTGTTCTCCCTTTTCTTTTGCAATAGCACTGAGGGTAATAAGCCTTCAACTGTTCCTCCAGCTAAGAGGATATTACCAAGTATTTATAAGATGTAGATTATTTCAGAAATAGCTTCCAGCAGCAGAAGTAATATTTAGATTTGTTTAAAGAAAAACAAACAAAAATAATACTACTGAACTTTCTTTTGTGTGGTATGCACATAAACAATTTTGCATGGTGAAAATATAGCATATTATTTCTAAAATTTCACATAATTTCAGCGGACAGTAGAACAGCTGGTTTTAGATTGCAAATAAATAGTACAGAATTAGAAGCTTCATGGTACAATCTGATTGCCGTATATCTTTTGTCAAAATGGTAAAATGAAGTAATTGATTTTGAATGATGTTTAGAAATGCTTTCAAACCTGTATAGAAATTTAGAGTAGTTATGCAATTCAGTTCCAGGAGAAGATAAAGAAGGGGGGGAAGCATTAGAAAATCTTCAAAATGAGCAAAATTTTGAATCATTCTGTATCTGATATTTTTCACATTATATTTTCAACATATCTACGAGGATATGCACTAGATATTATCGTAATATGCATAACACAAATAAATAAATGACGAAGGCGAAGGAAGAATCACTGCTAAAATATCATTAGATATAAATTCTTGATACCACAAAGACACACAATCGGAAACCGAGTAATGCAATGTAGCATTTTAACATTTTTTTTTTCTTTTGTCTTTATGAATAACAAAAAATCATTTCTAAAACAGAAATGTGATGATCCATATAATGCTATTTGGCTAGAAACGAAAGCAAAAGGACATATTTATTTCAATAAATATTATTTTAAAATATAAATATTTGACATATTTTCAAAGCAAACATTTGAAAATACTGAAATTCGAAAAAAAAATTATTCAGTTATTATACGTAAAGTGAAAGAACAATCAGTGCAACTCTTCCGGTGCACTGATTTGTAGAATTACCAAGTATTTATAAGACGTAGATTATTTCAGAAATAGCATCCAGCAGCAGCAGAAGTAATATTTAGATTTTTTTAAAGAAAAACAGACAAAAATAATACTACTGAACTTTCTTTTGTGTGGTATGCATATAAACAATTTTGCATGGTGAAAATATAGCATATTATTTCTAAAATATCACATAATTTCAGCGGACAGTAGAACAGCTGGTTTTAGATTGCAAATAAATAGAACAGAATTAGAAGCTTCACGGTACAATCTCATTGCCGTATATCTTTTGTCAAAATGGTAAAATGAAGTAATTGATTTTGAATGATGTCTAGAAAAGCTTTCAAACTTGTATAGAAATTTAGAGTAGTTATGCAATTCAGTTCCAGGAGAGGATAAGGGGGGGAGGGGGAAAGCATTAGAAAATCTTCAAAATGAGCAAAAATTTTGAATTATTCTGTATATGATATTTTCACATTATATTTTCAACATATCTACGAGGATATGCATTAGATAGTATCGTAATATGCATAATACAAATAAATAAATAAAAGATGAAGGCGAAGAATCACTGCTAAAATATCATTGGATATAAATTTTTGATACCAAAAAGACACAATTGAAAACCGAGTAATGCAATTTAGCATTTTAACATTTTTTTTTTTAATTTTGTCTTAATGAATAACAAAAAATCGTTTCTAAAACTGAAATGTGATGATTCATATTATGCTATTTTGCTATTATATTTTAAAATAATATTTATTTCAATAAATATTATTTTAAAATATAAATATTTGACATAATATTTTCAAAGCAAACATTTGAAAATTCTGATATTCGAGAAAAAATTATTCAATTATTATACGTAAAGTGGAAGAACAATCAGTGCAACTCTTCCGGTGCACTGATTTGTAGAATAAAATGCACCAAATTTACTATCACTAAATAGATTCATTGCAAAAGCTGATCAGTGGTCATTTCAGGATTGATTTTTTTCGCATATGTGAAATTCGTTTCACTTTTTGGGAAGAGATACAATAAATCATTTTAGAGGCAAGAAAGGTCAAATAACTTAGGACAGTAAATGAAATTCTAAGCAACACAATAGATGTAAAGACAGGGGGACACAAAGGTCACTCAGCTACAGTTAATCCACTAATGGCTATAGAATAGCCGTACCGAGATTAACGGTGGAGGATGGTAATGGCATGATAAAAGGTAGAATGCCAACGAAGTTTTGATCCATGAAAAAAGCTAAGGAGAGCTGACTATGTCATCCACACCAGCTGGTTGGGAGGTTAAAGGGACTCTGTGGTTTTCTTCTGGTAGGATGGTGTGAAGAACAGTCTTTAGTGTACCTATCATAGACGATCTTCAAGTTTCAAATGATTGAGCATTGCAAAGTTTATCATATCAGTAGGATGGGTGTGAGAGTGCTGTCTTCAGCTAAACTGTGAATAAAGTTTGAGATCAGTGAGAGCAGATCATTTATATATATATATATATATATTTAAGAAGGAGGGTTGGTGAAATAACAGTCTTAAGAAACATCTGCCTTAACAGAAAAATCTGAAGAGAGAACATCTTCCACCATCACATGTAGTGAACAACCAGAGAATAAACTAGCAATCCAATTACAATGGGAGGAAGATAGACCCTGAGATGGTAGTTTACAAAAAAAGTTTCATTGCTGAACTCAAATACCTCTGAAATGTCTAGTGCAACAGCACAGGTTTCTCGAAACTTTACCATGATTTTTAGTGGAACCTGTGGCATAGTAATTAAATAATAAAGCAACACGTAAAAACCACAGTGATATCTTTAATTAATAAAAGGACAGATATTTCATACTAAAATTAATAGTACATCTTCAGCGTCTGTAATAGGAATGGAATACAAGCAAAATGTTCGGTGGATCACCTATTAAAATACAATTGTTACCGTGTGCTAGGAAATAATAGAAATAACAAATTTAATCTATTAAGATAAATGTTTTTTTACATAAGATAAAAGTCTCCCAAATCTCTGAGAGAGACATACAGTCATTTCTATTTAAATTCGGTCAATGTAAGATAGTTTCACAACTTTCTTTGAATAAGCGTTCATATTTGAATCTGCATCTATGGAGGAGGACTGCCTTATCCCACTGGACACTATGAGTAGAGTCAATACTGTGCTGTGCCAGACCAGACTTCAGAGGTTTGTTATAATCAATATATTATTGATGTTCTTTTATTCTTTTTTCCAAAGAACGGCCAGTTTGTCCAAAATAAGAGACATTGCATTCACAAGGTATTTGGTAAATGCCAGCCAAAGATAGAGAAGACAGTTTATCCTTTGTAAAAAGTAATAAAGAAGAAATTTTGTTGATAGGAATACATGTTGGAATCAATTGATACTTTTTCAGAATTCTACCTATAGATAGGTTCTGGTATTCCTGAAATGTACGGAATAGGAACTCTGCAGACTGTTGAAGAAACTGTAGGTGTTGGAACATAAGAGTCAAGTATCTGCCGGATTTGATTCCATTAACTTTTTATTGATGGAAAGTTCTTGTTGTAAGATTATTGGGAAAGAGCAAACTTTATGTGCTCTATGAATTAGAGATTTAAGAATGATAAATTTTTGAGACGTGTGGTGCACAGACTTTTTGTGAATGTATCTGCCCGTAAATATGGGTTTTCGAAAGATGCTTATAGATAAGGCCAGAAGACATTCTAGTAAGGAGGATGTCCAAAAATTGTAAAGTACTAGAGTTTTCTTTTTCCATAGTGAATTGGATGCATGAGTGAAGGTTATTAATCCATTGTAGAAAAGTGGAAAGTTCATCTTCAGTGTGTGGCCAAACCGCAAAAACATCATTGCCGTAACGGTACCAAAGAGATGGTTTGAGGATGAATGGATGAGAACATAGTATCTTCGAATTGTGTCAAATAGTAGTTTGCCAGAGGTGGAGACAGAGGGCTACCCATGGCAGTACCTTCAATTTGTTTGCAGATTTTGTTTTTCCAACTGAAATAACCTGAGTGGATGACATATTTGAATATCCTTGCGATATCTGAAGGGTAATCTTCATATAAAGAATTGGCTGTGTCGGTTAATGGGATATTGGTGAACAGAGAAATGATGTCAAACTGACTAACATTTCAGAATCTGTAATTTTTATATCCTTGATTTTTTTCAAGAAAATCTGTGGAGTTTTTTATATAGGATCTGGAATGACCAGCGAGAGCGCTTAAGGAACGTGATAATACTTTTGCAATCCGAAAGTTGGAGAATCGATGCAATTTACGATAGGTCGTACAGCACAGCCTTCTTTATGGATTTTTGGGATTCCATAAAGATGAGGAGTTCTTCCAAAGTAGGTGCGTATTTTATCCACATAATTAGGATCATAACTTATAACCTCATCAAGTAATTTATTTAGTTGTTTAATTTGTGAATTAGTAGGATTACATGTGATCTCTTGGTAGGTCGTGGTGTCTTCTAATAGGCTGGCTACTTTTGTCTCATAGTCAGTTTTATTCATGATTACAATAGCTTTTCCTCTATCGGCTTAGAAATGGATATTGTATTATCTTTTCTTAAAGAAGTTAGACCTTTAATTTCAGCATTCGATAAATTGCATGGAGGTAATTTGCTTTTGAATAACAAAGTCACAACTTCAAAACTTACTTTGTTGGCATCTTCGCTAGGAAGTTTTGATAGCTTGCATTCTATATTATGTAAGAAATCAAGATAAGGAATGCGTGAAGGAATAACAGCAAAATCAATAAATAACCTGAAACTAAAGCACTGGTTTCAGCGGTGGATAATGGGCGATCAGAAATGTTTACAATCCATTTATTTGTAGACATACTGTCAGAGGTAAGGTTTTTTTCTTTTGCTTGTTATATAAAGAGTTGTATTTTTGCATAAGATTTTGAAAATTTCTCTCATAAGACCAGGATAAGGATTGTTTTGATAAGCGAAGAACAATATCCAATAATTCTTCATTAAGAACAGCTGAAATGTCTTCTTCGAGAACTGATATAGAATTGATATTAGAAGCTAATTCTTTTTTGGCAGTACGAAGTTGATTACGAATGAAGGAAAAACTTGCACGTATATAAATAGAGTGGGCTCCAAGAGACTGAATTGTTTCTTTAAATCCAGTGAAAGTGGGAATAACTTTAGTGTCACGGCACGTTTTGAGGAAGGTAATCCATGCTCGAAGCTTACCTTGTAGAACCAATAATTTTCCTGTTAGTTTAGTAAACTCTTCCCTGTGAAGGATGATGATACTGATTTTTAGTGGAACCTGTGGCATAGTAATTAAATAATAAAGCAACACATAAAAATCACAGTGATATCTTTAATTAGTTAAAGGACAGATATTTCATACTAAAATTAATAGTACATCTTCAGTGTCTGTAACAGTAATAGGAATGGAATACAAGCAAAACGTTCGATGGATCACCTATTAAAATACAATTGTTACCGTGTGTTAGGAAATAATAGAAATAACAAATTTAATCTGTTAAAATAAATGTTTTTTTGCATAAGATAAAAGTCTCCCAAATCTCTGAGAGAGACATAGTCATTTCTATTTAAATTCGGTCAATGTAAGATAGTTTCACAACTTTCTTTGAATAAGCGTTCATATTTGAATCTGCATCTATGGAGGAGGACTGCCTTATCCCACTGGACACTATGAGTAGAGTAAATACTGTGCTGTGCTGTGCCAGACCAGACTTCAGAGGTTTGTTATAATCAATTGTCCAAAATAAGAGACATCGCATTCGCAAGGTATTTGGTAAATGCCAGCCAAAGATAGAGACGATAGTTTATCTTTTGTAGAAGGTAATAAAGAAAAATTTTGTTAAAATTTTGATGAAAACATTTGTGAGAAAAGACCCGGTTTGCAGAAGAAAAAAATCATCTTTCATTAGGACATTGCACCTGCCCAAAAGTGTTTTGTCAATGGGAAAATTAAGGGATCTGCACTATGAATTGTTGGAACATCCACCCTATTCCCCAGATTTGGCTCCCTCTGGCTTCTATCTCTTCCCAAAACTAAAACTGCTGGCCTGGCTGGCCGAGCAGGTAGCATATCCACTCTCTGGCCAAAAGGCTGCAGATTCGAATCCTGCTGTGGGCATGGATGTTTGTGATTGTCTGTGGAAAAACTAGTGGTGGTGGTCAGTGGTGGAAACAGAGCTGTAGAGTAGGTGCCCTCCCTCGATGAGTCTTAGACTCCCTGGAGGTGTCAAATAATAATAATAATAATAAAACTCTTCCTTGAATTTCATTTTTTCATTGTTAGGCCGAGAACTTTTCAGACTACCCTCGTAGCTTATTTTCTCCCGTAATTTTGGTCTTTCTTACCATGCTAGTTAATTTTTTTGTTTGTTTTTGCACTTTGCACTGCTCTATATTCCATCCTGTGTTTTCTTCTTTTTTTTTTTTTTTTTTTTAAGCTCCTACTATCTGACCTTCAGCATGCAGTCTGATGCTGCTTCTCTCACAATCCTTAACCACTTCTGCAGCTTCTTCAGCCATGGACTACTCCAAGCTGCCTCCTAAGTCTGTCAAAATTACCAGCTTTATAATTCAACATAAATCATTCCTTGAGACATGTTTATCAGACTCCCAGGAAAGCCTGCACGGTCACTTTCTCTGATTGGAAAGTGCCTGTGGTCCCCTCTCTCTGACATACTGTTTCAGGTAATTATTCTGTAGTAACTACAGGATAATTACCTAAAACAGATGTTGTGAGAGTGTGGGAGTAAGTAAAAGAGCGTTGAGTAATGAAACTGGCAGAGTCATGCTGAATAGCTTAGAAAATGAGGCCGTGAGTGACTCTTGTTTGGACTTGAATGAAGTTATGCGTCATAGAATCACCATATATGTAAAATATATGGTGATTCTATGATTAAGGGTATGGACAGCACTCCTCAGACATACCGCTCTGAGGCATACCTGCCTCAGAGCGGTATGTCTGAGGAGTGCTTGGCTGGTGGAACAATAGAAAGAATTGCTTTAGCAATAAAGAGAGGGCATGATGCAGAAAAGATGATAGTTATAGTGGGTACAAATGACCTGAGTGATAGTATAAATCAGGTAGCAAAAAAAGATTTAAGAACATTGTTAGATATCATGAAGAAGAAAACTGTCAATGGGAGGATAGTGTGTGTGTGTGCTGCCTCGTTCAATTATGAGTTAAGTAGATGAGTGATGATAATGAATGATATGATTGCAAGAATGTGCAAAAAAAAGAGGTCTGGAGTGCATTTGAAGGCAAAAGACAGCTGTATGCAAGAGATGGATTGCAATTGAACATGAAAGGCCATAAACAATTGAAGAAATTACTGTTTTCTGAACAAGTTGAGTAATTGGGCAGGGAAACTAAAATTGAAAAGGTTGAATGTAAGAGGAAGAAACTTAAGAAGTGATTGTATAATTGATGATCATTATTTGTGGAATAAATTGCAGAATAGAGGGGATAAAACTCGACGTGGGACTACTGAAATTAGTGACATGTATATCAGTTCTAAAGCTGGTACAAGAACTAAAGGGAATCTGAAATTTTTGTATACAAATACAAAAAGCATTCGAAATAAGAGGGAAGAATTTTTTGGCATTAGTCAGTGAAATCTCACCAAAAGTTGTAGGCATTAGTGAAACTTGGCTGTCAGCAGATGTGGTCCTCGTGTGTAGAGGCTTAAGTGCTGTGAGGACATCATGTTGGAGGCTTAATGGATTTTTTACAACACTCAAAAAGAATTAAAATGGAATTTAATACTTCCTATCTTTGTTCCAGTGGAACCGCCCTCACTACTGAGCTTAACCACATACACAGCACTTTCCTCTCCAATGACTACAGCGATCACAGTATCAAAAAAATAATCAGTTCCTCCCCCATTCTCCGTCCTTCTCATCAACAAGATTTTAAAAATGCCATCACCATAACCTACATCAGTGGCACATCCGAAAAAAATAGCCAAAATTCTAAAAAAGTACAACCTATACACAGCATATAAGCCCCACCGCAAACATGTTACCCTTATCCGTTCTACGAAAGATCAACTCCCTCCTCTCTCTCTGCTTGGAGTTTACAAAGTACCCTGTTCTTGTAGGCTGGCATACTTTGGACAGACAGTCAGATCAGCATCCATCCGCCCGGAGGAACAGAAGTCTTACATCTGTAAACACAACTATGATCATTCAGGCTTGGCTGACCATGTTTTGGACACCACCCACAGGGTATCATAGAAGAAAACCACCATGCTCCACCACAGCAAATTCAAGAAAGAGAGACTTTTCTTAGAAGCAGCAGCAGCTCTCAGAAACCGACCAAATCTTAATAAATACGGTTGCATTAAGCTTCCGAAGATTTGGGAAACACTCATCACCAGAGGTCCCACCTTACATTCCAGGCCACCTACAACCGCCCTTAGAGGGCACTCCACCTAGATAGGACTTTAGTGTCACCTACGTGGTTGGGCTGAGTATTGATATTTGTGTTCATGTTACATTAGTTGTTTTTGTAATCCCCGTAGATGTCCTAGTGACTAGGACGAAATTTAGGAAGTATTAAATTCTATTTTAATCCTTTTTGAATGTTGTAAAAAATCCATTAAGCCTCGAACACGAAGAACATGTGGTCACCGGAATTGAATATGATGGGTACAGTATTTTCAGGGAGGATAGAGAAGATAGGACGGGGGGGGTACTGTTGATGATAGCTGATGAGTTGCAGCCAAAATATCAAGATGATAGACATGTGAACGATAGTACATTTTAGGCGGTCTGGTGTGAAATAGTGACCAACGCAACCAAATATACAGTTGGTTGCTGCTATAGGTGAGGGGGTATAGGGGATATTGAATTCATGCATCAGCAAATTAGTGCAATGAGTGCAGGGTTAGTGATTATTATGGGGGATTTTAATTATGGTGATATCAATTGGAAGGAGGAAATATCACATGGCATAAAAGCAAATGGAATTCATACATCTTCTATGAGATAATTACTTGAAACAGCACATAATTGAAGGGACACGTGATGTTTGATTTGTTGGACCTGGTCATTGGTTCAGAGGACATATGCATAAGTTACCTCCAATTAGTGAAAGCGATCATGTGGTTGGGAGGTTGCAAAATTTGTGGATTTCTCTCTTAAGAAGGGGTATATACGGTATATACCGAAGCTTGTTAGAATTGCCTAAACTACGGGTTAGGCAATAACAAGCTTCGGATTGAGCTTGCGACAGTCCCATGGCAGAACATATTGCAGGGGAAAGATGTTAGCAGTGCATGGGATACAATAAGCAGGTATCTGAAGAAGGCAATATCAGATTGTGTCCCCATGGTCAGGAAGACAAACAGGCATTAGATGGATGAGTAGTAATATCAAGCTTGATCTGCAAAAAAAGAAAATGTTATGGAGAATTTACAAGGAGAAAGGCGATCAGTACACCCATGAGCAGTACAAGACTTGAGCTTGGAAGGTTACCAGCATAGTAAGAAAAGCTAAATCAGATTATGAGATGACCTTAGCCAAGGCGATCAAGGGTAATCCCAAAGAGTTCTTCCGCTATGTGGCAAGTAAAAGGAAAAATGACTTCAGAAAGATAACCTTAGTGGGTGCTGATGGTATCAAGGGACCAATTCAGATGTAATAGTAGAGTTACTGAGTGATCACTTTTCAAAACTCTATCACCCAAGTCAGAATATCTCTGTACCTGTAGAAAAAAAGTAATGTGAGAATTGAAGTTAAGAAATCAGAGGTACTTAGTATATTGCAAAATTTAAATGCAAACACTGCTGTAGGTTTAGATGGAATATCAGTTCGGGTATTGCGTGAATGTGCAAAGGAATTGTCAACTCATAACATGGTTATTTAACTTAAGTTTGAACTCTGGTGTTGTCCCTAGGGAGTGGAAGGAAGGCAAAGTAGTTCCTTTGCATAAAGATGGCTCTGAAACTGCAGTAGTTAATTGCAGACCAATCACCATCTTGGAAGTGGTGGTAAAAGTATTGGAAAAGTTGGTTAAAGACAAAATTCAAGAATGGTGGATCAGGATATTGATACTCTATAGGGGCCAACATGGTTTTGTTAAAGGTCTATCCTGCCTTAGCAATTTATTAGCTTTTTATAATAGAATGACATCTGAGTTGGACAAAGGAAATGGCTACACAGTGGTACTTTTGGATTTTGTAAGGCTTTTGACAGGTTACCCATGGAATACTGTTGTGCAAATTGGAGCAGATGGGGATGGATACTAAACTGGTGATATGGATAGGAGAATGGCTCAGGGAGAGATACCAGAAGGTGGTGGGCGAGCAGAGTCCAGGATGAGGCAGGTGACCTCATCCTGGACTCTGATATAGGAAATGGCTTAAAGGGAGATGTTGAGAGTTTGCAGGATGATTTAAATAAGCTGGTGAAACGGGCAAAAGGAAATGGAAGTCAGTTCAATGTGGAAAAGTGTAAAGTGATGCATTTTGGGATTAAAAGATTACCAGCTGTGTACTACATTGATGGAACGGTACTACAAGAGATTGATGAGGCTAGGGACTTAGGGGTGTTGGTAGATAGGGAGATGAAGTTCAGAGAACACATTGCTAAGGTGTCCAAGATTGCACATAGGATTACTTGGTTATTGAGGAACACACTAACATCCAGAGATAAAAAGGTTATTATTCCCCTTTATAAAGCGTTGATACTTCCACATTTGGATTACTGTGCTCTGGTCTAGTCACCTGGATTCCTTGGAGATGAGGAGGTTGTGGAAAGGGTTCAGAGGAGAGTGACTAAGTTGGTGAGTGATGTAAAAAATGCTCCCTACATTGATAGATTGAGAGCTTGTGGATTGCAGAGGTTGGTTGATAGGCAGAGAAGAAGGGATATGATAGAAACATTTAAATTACGAAAAGGTTTTTATAAGATTGATGCAGGGGAAATGTTTCAGCTGTGTGATAGTGAATGAAAAACAAGAGGTCATCCCTGGAAATTAAGGAAAAGTGTGGTTAACAAGGGTGTGAGAACGAGGTTTTTTGCCTGGAGGGTGGTGAATGAGTGGAATGCATTGCCTGACTCAGTTGTGAGTTCTTCGTCTGTAAATGAATTCAAGAAGAGATATGATAGATATTGTTTTGATTGTTTGGGTCTCCCGCAGTGAGTCTGCTGACTCCATGGAGATACCCATAATAATAATAATACCCTGCATCCTATCCTCTGAAAATACAATACCCCTTACACATTCTATCACTGTAAATATTACCATTATTATTATTTATATTGACATTCCATGGAGTCAAAACACTCGTCATGGGAGGCCCACTCTATCCATTAACACATTACCTATCATACATCTCCTTACACCTATTCACTGTTGGCGCACTCACAAACACCTCTAGCAATCCATTCCACTCATTCACCACTATTCAAGAAAAGAACCTAGTCCACACTCTCTTACTGACCACACTATTAGCTTCCAACTGGGACTGCTTGTTTTCCCCATGTATTGAAAAATTTCTTCTGTGTCAATTTTAAAGTATCCCTTTAGTAACTTATATTTCTATCATATCCCCTCTCCTCTGCCTGTCAGCTAAACTCTGCAACCCATACACTCTCAATCTCTCGTCATGGGAAACATGACACCACATAGGGAACATTTCACAGACCTGTCACCAGCTTGGTCACTCATCTCTGAATCCTCTCCAATACCTCCAACTCCCCAGGAAATGCAGGTGACTAAATCTATGCACAGTAGTTAAAATGCAGCCGAATCATAGCCTTATAAAGAGAGAGAGATAATAACCTCCCTATCTTTACCTGTCAGTGTGCTCTTTACAAACACCTCTAAGTAATCCTCTGAGATATTTTATCAACTCTTGCAATGTGTTGTCTGAATTTCAAATCTCTATCCACCATCACCCCCATATCCCTAGCCTCGTCAATTTCCTCTAAACTATTACCATCAGTATGATACGAAGTATGTAATCTTTTCATCCTAAAGTGCATTTCATTTTACAGCATTGAATTGACAACCATTGTCCTTTGCCCACACTGCCAATTTATTTAAATCATCTTGTAAGATATTTACATCATCACCTTTATCAAATATTACTCTCTTTAGTTTTGCATCATTGGCAAACAACTGAATGTCCCCCCTTCGAATCTTCTGCTATATCAATAATATACAAATTAAAGAGTAGTGGTCCTAGTACAGAGCCCTGGTGTACTCCACTAGTCACCCTCACTTGCCGTGATTCGACTCCACCATACACCACCCTCTGATGTCTGTCTGCAGCATCCCCCCAATCCATGCTACCAGCCTCACCTCCATTCTCATTTGCTCCAACTTATGTAATAGTTTTCCATGCCGTATTCTGTCAAATGCTTTTGCCAAGTCCAGCAGTATCATGGCGTAGCCATTTCCTTTATCCTGCTTTTTCCTTTTTCGTAAATAAATTACTGATGCAGGACCTACCTTCTACAAAGTCATGCTGCCACCATAGAGTATCATAATTCTATCCAGTTATTCCTGAATTTTCTAATATTTTAACCACCACTTCAGAGATACTAATTGGTCTGTAATTTGCTACTTCTGTCTTGGAGCCACCTTTATGTAATGGAACCATCTTACCCTCTTTACACTTCCTTGGACATTGTCAGAGCTGAGGCTAAGCTTAAAGAGCTTCATCAAAAGCACTGCCAGTTCACTTGCACATAAGCTGACATACCACTCAGGCTCACTGCTGTATTCACATTGATATTTTTCAATATACTGAGTACCTCCAGTTCATATACTTCAATGCTCACATCAGTCTCCATCACTCAGTAACTACAAAGTTCACCTGAATGATATACTATTATAACTATCATTTCCTTTATTTCTGATACTTCTAGATTTTGCATACATACATTTCAACATTCCTTTAGACTGGTCATGGCGAACCTATGACGTGCGTATCAACTGTGACACATGACAACATTTTGGGTGACACGCCAGTGTTTACCAACACCCGACAACAATTATTCTCCCTGTTTGAGTTCAGTTCAGCTTTTGTATTTGTGTGAATAAGAAGTGCATTGAATTATTTTGTGCCAGATGTTCAACAATTTCTCACATTTCTTGTGAAATTCATAATTTGTAATACAAAGTTTTTATTTCTTTAATATTCTAGCCCTGTTATGGAGGAACCTGAAATTAAAAAATCCAGATTGAGTGATAAAGGAAGTGGTCAAAGCTTTCAGATGCATGGACTGAGATGTATGGTATTATTGATAGAAATGGCAAATTATTGTGCTATGAAACAGTAGTATGAAAAAGTGAGGAAGAAAGGAAGGAATACATTTCTCATCAGTTACACCTCAAAGAGTGTCAATCAAATAACTTCCTTAAATTTAACATAGCTCAGCATGGAAAGGCCCTCAGTGAAGAATAATTTATTAAAGAAACTCATCTGAAATGTGCACCTTTCTTGTTTCAATATATGCAAAATCAAGATGCTATTATTAAACATATTTCTGATTTACTAGTCAGCAGAAATACCATTAAATACAGAGTAATGACAGTGACCTCTGACGTACTAGATTAAAAGGAGATGTAAAGAACTGTAAATATTTTTCGATTTGTCTTGACGAAACTATTGATGTCACCTCACTGGATTGGTTGGCCATTGCTAGATTTTCTGATGGTGAGACAATGAGAGAAGAGCTGGTAAACTATAAATATATATATATAAGCTATAAACAGTGCCAATAAGTACATTAGGGAATGAAATATGCAACATTGTTCTAAAAAAATGCTCCATGACCTAAACATTGATATGTCTAAAGCTGTGTCTCTGACAACAGATGGGCCATCCAATATGGTGGGAGAAAAAAAGGTCAGATTTGTGAAACTGTTTATGGAAGCTATTGGACATCCAATTGTGCCATTTCATTGCATTACCCACCAGGAAGTGTTGTGTGCCAAGGCAGGATTCACAGAACTACATGATTTAATGACAGTTGTAACAAAAATAGTGAATTTAATAACTGCTCGACCTCTTCACAAATGAGAATTTTCTGTACTATTACAGGAAATTGAATCAACTTACAGTGGACTGTTGATGCATGACAATGTGAGATGGTTGAGCTGAGGAAAAGTCTTTGAAAGATTTGTGGAGTGCAATAAAGAAATTAAGTTATATGTTGAGAATAAAAATTTTGAACAGTTTCCTCAGCTCAGTGATTGTACATTAGTCAGCACACTGATGCATTTTACATACTTCTCGATTCATGTTATTATTATTATTACGTGACACCTCCAAGGAGTCCAAAGACTCACCACCTGCTCTACAACTCTCCATCTCCACCACTCATTCCATCAACTACAGCGAACCGCAACTACCATCATCTGTGCCAATGACATCTACTGACCACCATCACTAGTATCTATTTTCACAGACAATCACAAACATCCATGCCCATTGCAGGATTCGAACCCGCAGCCTTTTGGCTGGAGAGTGGATATGCTAACCACTTGGTCAACCAGGCCAGCGAAAACAATTTGGAGACTCTGGGTATGAATGAAAACTGAACTTAAAAGTAAAGTTTTGGCAAAAGTATTGATGTTATGTTTGGATACATAAAAACCTTTGATACTAAACTTCAAATTTTCAAACGAGATGTGGGGACTAAAACTTATAAATATTTTCCTCAACTAAAAAAAATTTAATAACTTCGATTAAAATGAAATGGAGCTCTTACATATAAAGTACCAGCACATTTTAAACTTAATAAATGATCAGTTTGGTGGAAGATTTGATCAATTTAGAAATTTTAAACAGACAAAATAATTAATTATCCAGATGTAGTAGTATGCACTACTATGGAATTAAATGATTTCCAATGGCTACAAATTGAAAGATTGGAGCTGCAGTTAGCAGAGTTCAGACCAGCATCTGGTCTCAACTTCAGGATCTGGAAAGAAATCACCCGCAGAATGAAGAGTGCCACTACGAACAAGAAATTTTTTTTAAATACTTCGAACCGAAAACTTTTAGCACCCTTGAAAAATCTAGCAATAGCTTTACTCATAATTTTTCTCTCTACATACTCTTGCAAGACCTTATTCTTGGCAATAAACAGCATTAAGATGGACAAAAGAGATCGACTGACAGATGAAGTTAGTGCTGCTTGCTTGGACTTGAAGTGCACAAAGTACCTACCCTCAATTTCAGATCTGTGCATTAAGACTCAGCAATAAAAAAAAGTCATTAATTGATGTTAATCAAATCAAATGCAATGTGTTCCATTTTTTTTTTCAGTTCAATTCAAAATTACTATTAAAAGTACGGTAATTTTTTAATGCACTATTTTAAGCACAATTATCTGTGTGCTTATCATTTTCTCTATTGTAAATCACTGATTTTTCTTCTGTATGAATCTGTTTTGTTATTATTATTATTTTACACATGTCTAAGTTTGTTTTACTCATTTTATTTTTGGTAATTATTGGATGTTGTAATATCATCCGTCGTAATATCATCCCACTTCCTTCTCAAGAGCTGAGAAGGAAGTGGGATGCAGGATATAAGCAGGTTGGAGGAACTGGAGGGAGATGGCTGGAGTCTTATGTGATAAGAGGGTGCCGATCAATCTGAAAGGCAAAATCTATAGGACAGTAGTGAGGCCAGCTATGACTTATGCTATAGAAACTGTGGCCCTGAGGAAAAATAACATCAGCAGGATGGAAGTAGCAGAGATGAAAATGCTTAGGTGGATGTGCAGTGTGACCAGAAAGGATCGTCTGAGAAATGACTATGTGAGGCAAACAGTGAAAGTTACGAACTTAGGAGCGAAGATACAGGAGGCAAGGTTGAGATGGTTTGGTCATGTGATGAGGAGGGAGGACGAATATGTGGGAAGAAGGGTCATGCAAATGGATGTGCAAGGAAGGAGGAAAAGTGGGTGGCAAAAGAAGAGATGGAGGGAGCTGGTAGAAGAGGACTTGAGGATGAAGAACTTGGATGTGGTGACAGCCAAAGATAGGAGAATGTGGAGGAGACTCATCATCAACAGTGACCCCACTTAAGTGGGAGAAGCTGCAGAAGAAGAAGATTGGACATTGTAATATGTAATGCATAACGTCACACATGATTGGAAGTTTATTTTCCAGTTGGTTAGACTATAATAAATTTAGTTTAATTCTTTATCCAAATGTAAGCAAAGAACGTTTGCACCTCAAGTATCTTCAGGACTGAGGCAACTCGTAGTAAAGGTGGAACAAGCTCTCATCACTCCTTGTCTCAGTATCTCCTATAATGCAAAACACATCTCCTTGCAGACATTCATATTTATGAATTTAGGGACACAAAACACACATGTTGAAAAGATTATTTTACTGATTAATAATAAAATAATAACTTGACGTTTTCACCCCTATATTGAGGTCATCATCAGAAGGATACGTGTGTATAAGAACTGAGCTACATGCTGTTGCACTCTATACAGGTAAATTACATCTACGTTGTTAACTAATCTTTTTTCTTAACCTGCCTTCTAGTGATAAAAAAAAAAACTACAATAAACTCTGCTAAAGTCCTCACATACTAGGATTCTTCTAGAATTATACAGTTCATATTGTTATATTATGATTATCTTCTGGATTTGTACAGTACAGGTTGCTATTGAATGTTCGGAAGAAAAAAAAAAAAAACTTCACCAAGTCTTCTTGTATTGAGATTTTTCTTTGTGGTTGCAATGAAGGTTGCAGATGGATCCTCCACATTCTTGGAATGGTTAGACCATCATTTTTATTCAGATTCAGATCATGTTTGAGCATTTCACATGCATCCTTGAATTTCTGCTCAAACCAGGTTTTGGTGCGGTGTAGGGACTTGGTACCTTTCCAATCAATTCTGTGGTATGTTTGGAGTGCGTGGTCAGAAAGGCCGGTTTTTCCAAAATGGAGGTATTTTATGTGTCGTTTGCGTTCATCCTTCCTGATTGGGATGGTTCACCCTGTTTCTCCTATGTATGGTATGTTACATGTGCATTGTATTTTGTAAACTCCTGGGTGGGCTAGGTGTGACAGAGGAGCCTTGGAAGAACTGAGTAGGTGTCTTAATTCTGTCAGGGGTTTCAAGGTGGTTTTGATGTTGTATTTGTGTAGTGTTCTGTCTATTTTTTCGGAAATGCCTCTAACATATGGTATAGCATTCTTGAAATCTTTTTTGTTATTAGTGGTATCTTTGTGGAGGATCTTGTGAATAGTTTTTATATTGTATCCATTTTTTATAAAGGTATGTTTGATGGTCTCATATTCATGGTTAAGAGCTTGTTCATTTGAACAAATAGTTTCAGGTCTGTGTTTAAGGGTGCTTATGACCACTAGTTTCTGTGTTGGGTGATGATAAGAAGTGTATGTACTGGCCTGTGTGTGTGTAGGTCTGCGGTAAACTGAAGACAACCTTAAGGAAGACGTGTGATAAGTGTGTCTAGGAAAGGAAGAGAGCTGTTTTTCCTATTTCAATGGTGAATTGGATGCGTTTGTGTTGTTTGTTCAGGTTGCGAAGGAATGTATTTAGTGCTTTGCGACCATGGGGCCAAATGGCGAAAATATCATCGACATATCTATTATGCCATTTCTCCGAGGTCAACTAGATATAATCTATCATATCGAGAGAGGTTTAAGATCCCTCCCACCAATTTGGCTGACAAAATACAGATGGAAACTGCCTGTTTACTAAATTCAACCAAAAAATTAAGCATCAACCTAAACAAAGCAGAAAAACTGGCCCTCAAATCCCTAAAAAATGACCCTGACATTATTATCACAAAAGCAGATAAAGGGAAAAATGCCACTGTTGTTTTAAATTGGACGACCTACTTAGAAAAAATGAACCATTTGGTATCAGACCACAACACCTACCAAATGGTAAATTACAACCCCATGCAATGCAACAAAAAGAAAACTACTACCGAACTACTTAAATCAGTTAACATGTAGCCAAAAGAAACAAGTAAAAAATTAATACCACAGTATGCCCGCTTGACCAGAAATTATGGCCAGCCAAAAGTACACAAAACAGACACACCATTACATCCAATTGTGGAAGGAATCAACAGCCCGAATTACCACTTAGCCAAAAAATTAGCGGCCACACTCAAGGAATTGGTTAGTCATTCCCCTTCCTACATAAAAAATACACAACATTTCATAAACAAAATTAAAAACATTACACCCAATGACCGAGATCTATTAGTCAGCTTTGACATAACGTCCCTTTTCACCAATATCCCAAACAATGATAATATCTTGCTTTTACAGAACATATTTCCACACGACATCACGGTCCTCTTTGCCCTCGCTCCGTACTCCGCTCCAGATATTTCGTGTGGTAAAACAATTTTTACCTTCAAAAAGAGGGTACAGCCATGGGTTCACCACTCCCCCCCCCCCCGCCAATAGCGAACTTTTATATGGAAGACTTTGAGCAACGAGCTCTAGAGTCAGCATTCCTAAAGCCCAAAATTTGGCTCAGATACGTAGACGATATTTTCACCATTTGGCCCCATGGCCACAAAGCACTAAATACATTCCTTAGCAACCAACCTGAACAAACAACACAAACGCATCCAATTCACCATTGAAATAGGAAAAAGCAGTTCTCTTCCATAGCTAGACACACTTGTCACACGCCTTCCTTTAGGTTGTCTCAATGGTGAATTGGATGCGTTTTTCAGTTTACTGCAAACCTACACACACAGGCCAGTACATACACAAAACTTCTTATCATCACCCACACAGAAACTAGTGGTCATAAGCACCCTTAAACACAAAGCTGAAACTATTTGTTCAAATGAACAAGCTCTTAACCATGAATATGAGACCATCAAACATACCTTTATAAAAAATGGATACAATATAAAAACCATTCACAAGATCCTCCACAAAGATACCACTAGTAACAAAAAAGATTTCAAGAATGCTATTCCTATACCATATGTTAGAGCCATTTCCGAAAAAATAGACAGAACATTATACAAATACAACATCAAAAACACCTTGAAACCTCTGACAAAATTAAGACACCTACTCAGTTCTTCCAAGGATCCTCTGTCACGCCTGGCCCACCCAGGGGTTTACAAAATACAATGCCCATGTAACATACTATACATAGGAGAAACAGGGTGAACCATCCCAACCAGGAAGGATGAACACAAACGATACATAAAATACCTCCATTTTGGAAAAACCTGCCTTTCTGACCACGCACTCCAAACATACCACAGAATTGATTGGAAAGGTACCAAGTCCCTACGCCACACCAAAACCTGGTTCAAGCAGAAATTCAAGGATGCATGTGAAATGCCCAAACATGATCTAAATCTGAATAAAAATGATGGTCTAACCATTCCAAGAATGTGGAGGATCCATCTGCAACCTTCATTGCAACCACAAAGAAAAATCTCAATACAAGAAGACTTGGTGAAGTTTTTTTTTGTTTTTTTTCCGAACATTCAATAGCAACCTGTACTGTACAAATCCAGAAGATAATCATAATATAACAATATGAACTGTATAATTCTAGAAGAATCCTAGTATGTGAGGACTTTAGCAGAGTTTATTGTAGTTTTTTTTTTATCACTAGAAGGCAGGTTAAGAAAAAAGATTAGTTAACAACGTAGATGTAATTTACCTGTATAGAGTGCAACAGCATGTAGCTCAGTTCTTATACACACGTATCCTTCTGATGATGACCTCAATATAGGGGTCAAAACGTCAAGTTATTATTTTATTATTAATCAGTAAAATAATCTTTTCAACACGTGTGTTTTGTGTCCCTAAATTCATATATATGAATGCTGATCACTGTGTAATCTTAAAAGAAAGAGTCCTTGCAGAACTGTATAATGCTATGCATTAAGGGAAGGGCCTCTACCCGGACCGATTTCGATCTTTATTGAGGTCTCGTCAGTGGGAGCCAGACCCAGAAGTGGTGATACTAAGGCAGAAGCAATGGAGAGGTCATATTTACTTATAAGAGTTGCCAAAAGGCGTGTACCACCTTATAATTAAATTACTCTGGATTTGGAGAAAGACTTTGGAAGTTTATATTCCACTTGGTTAGACTATAATAAATTTAGTTTAATCCATTATCCAAGTGTAAGCAAACAAAGTTTGCACCTTTGTTTTCTTTCACTTGGATAAAGGATTAAACTAAAACTAAGCAAACAAAGGCACAAACTTTGTTTGCTTACACTTGGATAATGGATTAAACTAAATTTATTATAGTCTAACCAAGTGGAAAATAAACTTCCTACATCTTTCTCTAAATCCAAAATAATTTATTAATAAGGTAGTACACCTTTTGGCAACTCTTATAAGTAAATATGACCTGTCCATTGCTTCTGCCTTAGTATCATCACTTCTGGGTCTGGCTCCCACTGACAAGACCTCAGTAAAGGTCGAAACCTGCCTGGTTAGTGGCTCTTCCCTTAATGCTTAGCATTATACATGTCTACAAGGAGATGTGCTTTGCATTATGGAAGATACTGAGACAAGGAGCGATGAGAGCTTGGTCCACCTTTACTACGAGTTGCCTCAGTCCTGAAGATACTTCAGTCGCAAACTTTGTTTGCTTACACTTGAATAAAGGATTAAACTAAATTTATTTGTCACACGTGATTGGACTGTATTTTTTAAAATAAATGAATATGTAAAGATTTGTTTCTCTTTTGTTTGGGGGAAGAGGTCAGCAGAGTAAAGTTAGGCATTTTCCGAATTTTAGACATGTCCTGCCTAAAAAGTTTGCCATCACTGCCTTAGACTATACAGTATCCCCTGTATAACATCATTACCATCCCATTCTGATTTGAAACCTGTGAAATTGCATTTAGCATTATGTTATCATGAGCAATAGTGAACGAAATATCAATGAGAATATGAAAGAAGTGGAGTCCTTTTTTTTCCTTTGAAGGACTCCTACTTACACTGAACTTACTTACACTCCTACTTACAAAACAAGAGCTCGAGCAATTTGAGAAGTGTCTGGCATGTAGCACAGCAGGGTGAAGAATGAAAGGTTTTAAAAGTGAGTTTGAAGAATATGAAAGAATGAGAAACTAGAAATAAGGAGAATGCATCATAAAATTTCCATTGAATCTATGTAGATTTGTGATAAGCGGTGCACTTCATGAGAATGTGACATAAGCATGTTTTTGTATACAAAGAGGGTAAGTAAAAGAATCGATTGTTTTGGGCAGGACAATTTAAAGGCAAGAAATATGCATTAAAGAAGATATGAAAAAGTTGCTGGAAGAATTAAAAAAAGAAGATTGTGAGAATAAAGATTGTGAAGCTGCTGCCACATTACAATAGAAATGAATGGAGAATAATTTTGATTACTAAGATTGATTGCGAATAACTCAATGAGAAGCTTATGCAAGAGTTTATAGATGGCTGAAGTGAATCTAATAGGATGAAAGGACTTGTATTTGCCTGATGGTTTGCATTGTTCAGTGAGAGGATGTGCAAAATCAAGGAAACTAGAGGTGTTAGAAGAATGCAGTCAAGCATGTATCTGGCCATCCTTAGGACTAATGAGTGCAAGTACAGAAATGATCATGCAATGCTGAGTGCAGCTTCCTAGATTTTGAATCTGAAAGCATTTTTAATTACACCACACACTGAATTGTGGGTTCAAGAGTATGTTGAAATGCATGTATATGATGCCAGAAGCATTGAAAATAAAGAGAAGGAGTTTTTGACATTGTTCAGCTCTCAGCTCGACGAAGTTGTTGAGACTTGATTTACAGAAGAGATGGCTATAGGGATAGAGGTAATATGATAGTAGGAGGGGTATATATTATTGATGATAGCCAATGAAATGCAACCAGCAAAAGCTGAAGTTAAATAAAATTTTAGGACTGTGGGAGATGGTTCGTTTGAGATTGTCTGGTATGAGATAGAGACCAAGAGAACAAAATATATTGTTGATTGCTGCTATAGACCAAGACGTTCACAGAAAGATGGTGCCATATATTTGCATATTCACATGTGTAGGATGAGCAACTAGGCAGTGCTATTCTGAAGGAAATTTACTATAACATATTATTCATTATAACAAACTATTCCAGTAGCCTGTCAGCTGTAATACGTTTTAATAAAAAATAGTTATATGAAATAGTTTTAATAATAGTTAAAAATGTATACACATGAAAATTTTATCTTCTGTGTAACTTTCTTTTCCTCATTTCATAAATTACATGTTTAATGTGGATTAAATAATTTATTAAAAAACATAACAAAAAAAAACAGAAAGAGAAATCAAACAAATAATCTTAATCCAATATTAAAGCAAAACCAGCTGTAGAATGAATATTATTTTATATAATCATAAGGATTATAAAATCACATAAATTATGTAACATGTGTTTGTTAAATAATTATTTGACAGATATTAGAGTTCAATATAAAAAGGAAGATTTATTTATTATGTTTTTACTTGCAGATGAAATTACATTTGATTGGTTTAATAGTCATTATGGTATCTCTAACCAAACAAAGAAAAGACTGGAGCACAGTAAGAAATCTTCATTCCTTATCATTACTTATGTTAGGCAAAAAAAGTGGCCGGGAGTTTAGCATTGCAGAGTTATAGAAATAGAGAATATTATAAACCTATCATTAATTCATAGCCAAATAACTGAATTTGAAGCTTAAAAAGTTTCAAAATTGACTAAAGAGCATATGAGAAAATAACCTCCAGCATTGGCATTTCCTTGGTATATTACTAATTAAAAGACACGAACTCTTTCCAGGAGTCATAAGCTTGCATTTTATTAGTGCAGTTAATTAAGGTTTCACTGGCCTCATAGTTTTTGTCCTTGTAAAAATAAAAGCAGCTGTCAGACAAGTGAAACATTAATAAAAAGCAGACATATAGTCTTCTGGGTAGAGCATGTATCTTTAAAGTAGTGCCATACAAAGGCAACCTACAATGCCCAAGGTTTTTGCTCATAAGCTCTCAAGTCAGTTTTGAAATTTTTTTTAAAGTTTCAAATGCAGTTATTAAACTATGAAATAATGATTAATTTATAATATCCTCTATTTCTGTATATTAATTATATATTAATGTTATAAATAATATATTACAATAAGCCCTCAATTTAACAGAACGTAAATTAATGACAAATTTCTGTCCTGAAGGGAAAATTTATAACCCTTTTTTATTTGTGATATACCTAATCTGGAGTCAGAATACTCTGCCTTCCTAGAGGAAGTGGATGCTGCTTTTGACAGGGTGGCAGACAGGGAATCAGTCCTGCTAATGGGCGACTTCAATGCACGTGTTGGAACAGATGACCAGACGTGGAGGGGTGTGGTTGGGAGGAACGGTGCCCCTGACCTTAATGCGAATGGGCTGAAATTATTGAATACCTTCTTCCAGCACCGAGAAGTCCATAAGTATACCTGGTACAGGGATACACTAGAACAAAGGTCTCTGATTGACTTCTTTATAGTCTCAGCAGACCTATTTTCCTCAGTGTTGGACGTTCATGTGAGAAGAGGGGCAGAACTGTCAACTGACCACCACTTTGTTGTGTGCACTCTACGGCTTCAGAAACCAGATGCTACCATCAACGCTGGTAGGCCTAAGCAGCTCTACTGCGTGAAATGGGAGACATTGGAAAATGAGGCTGTGAGGAAGAATTTTGCAGATGACATTTCCTCCAGGTTCAAAAAGATTCTCAAGCATACTGCAGATGTTGAGGAGGAATGGAAGCTGTTCAGAACAGCCGTCACTGCCTCTGCACTCTCATGGTGTGGCAGAAAGCGGCTCGTCATGACAATGGGCAGTGAGAAAAGGACACCTTGGTGGAACCAAGAAGTCCGAAAAACTGTCCGGGCAAAAAAAAGGAGTCCTACCTAACATGGCTTAGAGTCAGGTCACCTGAGACCTGATTTTGTTTGCGGTATGCTGAGGCACGAAAAGCTGCTGCTAAGGCAGTAAAGACAGCAAATCAGAAGGCTTGGGAATCCTTTGGAGAAAGATTAGACTCATCCTCTGCAAATGCAAACAAAGTATTCTGGCAGACCATCTGCCACCTTCGAGGGAGGAAATCGGGCACAGCAAGGGCAATTAAGGCCTCTGATGGTGCACTTTTAACAACCAAGAAGGATATTCTCCACAGATGGAGGGAATACTTTGAGAGCCTTAACCCAGGTGGCCCAGCAGTTGTGGACATCCAAGAGGTGCAGATCAGGGCAATGACTAGTCTCACAGCAGAAGAGGTCCATTTAGCAATAAAATCACTAAAATCGGGCAAGGCTGCTGGCGATGATGATATTCGGCCCAAAATGCTAAAAGCCTTAAATCAAGACGGTGTTCTCTGACTGACTCGAGTGTGTCAGGCTGCTTGGATATCTGGGCGAGCACCAAAACAATGGCAGACAGGCATAATAATACCAGTCTTTAAGAAGAGAGACTAGAAGGATTGCAGTAACTATCGTGGCATCTCTCTGTTTAGCATGCCTGGGAAAGTGTATGCTAAGTGCTTGGAAAGACGGTGCAGGAGCATAGTTGACTCAAAGTTCCAGGAAGAACAATGTGGCTTTCATCCTGGTAGAAGCACAACTGACCAAATCTTCACTTTAAGGCAAGTCTTTGAGAAATCTTGGGAATATGCCAAGAATGTCTACACATGTTTTGTGGACTTGGAGAAGGCATATGACCGGGTTCCTCGGGATAAGCTTTGGCAAGTAGTACAGGAGTATGGAGTGGATGGTCAACTATTAGCTGCCAGCAAATCCCTGTATGAATGCCCAGAGTTTTGTGTGAGGGTAAACAGCACAAAGTCTGAACCTTTCACAGTCTCCGTTGGCCTCCGCCAAGGGTGTGTTCTGTCACCCCTCCTTTTTCATAATATTTATGGACTGGATTGATAGGCACAGCCGAGGCAGTGAGTGTGTCAGAATTGGAAAATGTAGCATTGGACTTCTGCTTTTTGCAGATGACCTAGTTCTGCTTAGCTCTTCCACAGATGACCCTCAGTTGTCCCTGGATAGGTTTGTAGCTGTTTGTGCAGATGCCGGAATGAAGATCAGTGTGGCCGAAACTGAAACATTTGTGGTCTCAAGACAACCATCCCAGTGCACTCTAAATGTAAGTGGAGTCCCAATGAGACAGGTGGAGAAGTTTAAATACCTTGGGTACCCAAGGTCCATATTCATCATTCGTGAATATGGACCTTGGGTCCATATTCACGAATGATGGAAAATGGGACGTAGAGCTAGATACTCGAATTGGCTTAGCAAGCTTAATATTGCTTCAATACTCCCATATATCTTCAAGGCCCACTCTTCCTAATTGGGTTGTGGGGGCAACAGCTGCAAGAGGAACTTCCAATGGTTACGATCCTCTGCCACCAAGCTCAGGTGTTCTGGTGGGATTCCCAAACGTGTCCACCCAAGGTTTTGGATATAATCTATCCAGCGAGTCCTTGGCCTTCCACATGGCCTCCACCTGCTTCAATATTACCGAACGGCCAAGCTCCTGTTTGGCCGTTCGGTAGTATTGAAGTGGGAGTTAAGCCAGAAGGCAAAGCTGGATGTCTTCAATAAAGTCTATGTCCCCATCCTCACCTATATTCATGAGAGTTGGGTAATGACTGAAAGAATGTGGACACGAATCCAAGCGGCTGAAATGAGGTTCCTTCGAGGGGTTGTGGGGCTGACAAAACTTGAAAGAGTCAGAAGCTCTGCAATTCGGGAAATACTCAACCGCTGCTTCTCCAGGTTGAGAGATCACAGTTACATTGGTACGAGAACTTGGTCAGAATGCCACAAGAGAGGCTCCCTCAGCAGGCCCTCTTTGCCAAGCCAGAGGGTGGGAGGCCACATGGAAGGCCAAGGACTCGCTGGATAGATTATATCCAAAACCTTGGGTGGATACATTTGGGAATCCCACCAGAACACCTGAGCTTGGTGGCAGAGGATCGTGACCATTGGAAGTTCCTCTTGCAGCTGTTGCCCCCACAACCCAATTAGGAAGAGTGGGCCTTGAAGATGTATGTATATATGTATGTATGTATTTTATTTGTGAATAAAGCATGCTAAAAGGTTGGGTCAATAAACTGACATTATCTTAGCATGTATCCAGTCTTCTGGTGCAGTTCATACTATTCTGTTGAAAGTTTATTTTTCACTTGGTCAGACTATAATAAATTTAGTTTAATCCTTTATCCAAGTGTGTGCAAACAAAATGCGCCGGAAAGTATCTTCAGGACTGGGGTAAAGTGGTACAACACCGGGCAACTCCTTGCAAAGGTGGAGCAAGCTACCAACACTCCTATCTCAGTATCTCCCATAATGCAAAATACATCTCCTTGCGGATGTGTATAATGTTATGCATTAAGGGCCACTACCCAGACTGGTTTCACCCTTTATTGAGGAGGAGGATTTATAGGAGGAGACAACCTTGCTAATGCTTCTGCCTTGGTAATCTCCACTTGGACCTGGCTCCAGAGACCTCAATACAGTTCGAAACTAGTCTGGGTAGTGGCCCTTCCCTTAATGCATAACATTATACATATCCACAAGGAGATGTGTTTTGCATTATGGGAGATACTGAAATAGGAGTGTTGGTAGCTTGCTCCACCTTTGCAAGGAGTTGCCTGGTGTTGTACCACTTTACCCCACTCCTGAAGATACTTTCAGGCACAAACTTTGTTTGCACACACTTGGATAAAGGATTAAACTAAATTTATTATTTGTACTATTCTGTTGTATACATTTTGGTTGTTTTTGTTCACGTAATCATGATTTTTACATATTTTATAATAAATATGTAATATTTGTGTTTCATTAGGGTCTCATTGGATAAAGAGGTAAAGCATAAATGTGTTAACTTCATTGTTGAACAAAAATTAGAACTGAGGTGTAACTGTTCCATGTGTGTGTGTGTGTGTGTGTGTGTGTGTGTGTGTGTGTGTGTGTGTGTGAGATTTATAGAATCAAAAGCAGTTTCAAGCATTTGCAAAAATAAAAAAAACTTAAGGAGTTTGCTTTAAAATATGATATAGACGATTGTTCTCAGACCATCTACAATTGGTAGTAGAAAACATATAAAAGTGGCCAAAGATAAAAACCTAGAGGAAGCAGTGTACAAGTGGTTTGTTCAGCAGCACTCAAGTGGTGGTGTTGTTAACATCAGCTGCTTAACAGAATATGTGCTTAAAATTTCAGGGCAGTGATGAATGGCTGTGGCATTGTTAATAAAAGAATTTGTGGTGAATCTTTGGGTGCAGATGAACAAATTGAGGCTTTCAGAAAATATCTAAATGACCTCATTAAAAATGAGGGATGCATTTTATTATAACTTTATAATGCTGACGAGAGTGAGGTTTTTTTTTTATTGTGCCAGTCTTGAAAATACCCAGGTTTACAAGCATAAGCTAAATAAGGAGTGAATTATTTCGTGCAAATGTTGATTCGATGAAAGCCAATCCAAATTGGCTTGCATCAGCTTAAGCTAATAGTAGTCTGTAAGACAAAAAAAAACTCGTGATTTAAATGAGTTAAAGAACTAGTTACTAGGGATATATATTCACACTCAAAAAAATGCCTGCTTTATAATGGATATTTTCTGTGAAGGTTGTTTTACTTCTAGATGATGCACTAACTCACCCTATTGCTGAGAGGTTAGTTAGCAAGGATGGGAGAATTAAATGTGTTTTTCTGCCTCATAACACTACTTCACTGATACAACTGATGGATCAGGGTATAATTATTGCACGTAAGAGTTTATAAGAAGTTCTGGTTGTTTTGGAAGAAACAGAAGATGGACAAGGAGATGCCAGAGGCACCAGGACACTGAAAAACAACATGCATACAATGTCAGACGCAAAACAACATGCACACAACATTAGATTGTTTTAGTAATCTACTTACTTATTACAATATGGTAACAGCTTCGTTCGACAAAGGAGATGGATACACAGTAGTATACTTAGATTTTGTAAAAGCCTTTGAAAGTTTACATGATAAGTTGATAGTCAAACTAGACCAGATAGGGTTGGATATTAGACTAGTGCATTGAATTGGAGATAGACTATCTGATAGGTATTCACAAGTTGTGTATAGGGAAAACTGCAATATCCTGGAAGTGAAAAGTCACTAGTGGTGTGCCCCAGGATTCTGTTTCAGATCCATTACTGTTTAACCTGTATGTTAATGATATCGGGAAATATTTGGATGGCGATATTCAGTTGTTT
This sequence comes from Typopeltis vanoorti, assembly GCF_054136105.1. NCBI lineage: Eukaryota > Metazoa > Arthropoda > Arachnida > Uropygi > Thelyphonidae > Typopeltis > Typopeltis vanoorti. Next base: position 33,684,018 of record NC_143551.1, read on the forward strand.
TCAAATGATGAAAAGTTCATGGACTATGCAGAGTGGAGCAGATGTTGGGGCCTTACAAGAAGACTTGAATAGATTGAGTGAATGGGTATGCCTGTAAAATGTTGCACAGCATAAGGTTTTAAAATTTGGGAAACAAAGATGGGATATAGAATTTATGCTTTGTGGAGATATATTATTGGAGGAAATAAGAGATCTTCGGGTGATGGTCGATAAGAATCTAAAATTTAGAGGACACATTGCCAAATTCTGGGAATGATTCAGAGAACACTGACTTGTAGGAGTAAAGAGATTCTTGTTTCATTGTATAAGGCTCTGATCGGGCCACACATGAACTACTGTGTAGTGATTTGGTCACCTGGTTATAAAAAGAATGAAGATATGTTGGAAAGGGTCCATACGCGACTGACTAAGGTAGTTTCTGAAATATTGCATCTTCCCAACCTTTCCTCATATTCAACAGAGTGTAGTGGAAAGGAGGAAGATGGGTGATATGATACAGACAAGTTATTATTATTCTTATTATTATTATTCAGGCCTCCATGGAGTCAAGAGACTCATCGTGGGAGGTCCCTCCTAGAAAACACAAAGTCTATCATACACTCCTTAAACTCATTGACCGTTCTCACTCTCACCACTCTATCAGTGGTGAGAGTGAGAACAATGCATTCCACGGTTCAACCACCCTCCATGCAAAGAAACCACTCCTCACCCTCTTGCTTACAGTTTCCTTTCGTAACTTCCAGGGATGTCCCCTTGTGATCACTCCTTCCCGCTGCTGTTCAACCAAGCGAAAGAACTCCCCAGTCTCAACCCTGTAACTGCCTCAACAGTTTAAAAGTCTCAATCATATCACTTCTTCTATCCACCAAACTCTGAAGTCCACATTCCCTCAGCCGATCTTCATAACTAACATTGTACAGTCTTGAAACCATTTTTGTTATATACCTCTGTACCCTTTCCACAGTTATTTTATCCCCTTCAAATCCTGGGGACCAAATTTGAGAACAACAATCTTAAGTGTGGTCTGATCAGAGTCTAATATAATGGAATAATAACTCTTTTATCTCTGCAGGTCAGCATCCTTATCATTATTGCAGTAATCCTCTGTGTTACCTTCATCACCTTTGCAATATGTCCCCTGAATTTCAGATTTCTATCAAACATCAACCCCAGGTCTCTTTTCTCCCCTACTTCCTCCAATTGAGTATGCAGCCTCCCATCGATATATCCCAAACCTCAAGACCTTACATTTTGCTGGATTAAACCGATTCCCCTATTCACTTGCCCATCAGTCTAGTTTATTCAAATCCTCTTGCAGGGCCGTCACATCTGTACTATTACTAAGAATATTTCCCAGCTTCATATAATCTGCAAACCCCTCACAATATCCCCTTGCAATCCATTGACAATGTCATTGATATAAAAGTTAAACAGTACAGGTCCCAGTTCTGAGCCCTGTAGAACCCCACTCGTAACCTTCTGCTTTCTTGATATTGCCCCACCACACATGCGACTCTCTGATACCTATCAGACAGCCAATCCTGAATCCAGTTGACTAACCCGACATCTAAACCCATGTGCTGTAACGTAATTATCAGCTTAACATGTGGCACCTTGTCAAATGCCTTTGCAAAATCCAAAAAAAATGGCAGTGTATGCCTTTCCCTCATCAACTGCTCTTGTCACTTTATTATAAAATGCAATCATATTACTTAAGCAAGAGCGTCCCTTAACAAATCCATGTTGATTCTCACAGATAACATTACCCTCATCTGCCCAATGCTGTATGTAGTCCCTCGCTAATTTCTCCAAGACCTTAACAATTACTGATGATGCACAAACTGGCTTATATAATTAGACATTTCCAGTCTGTTTTTATTACTATTATTACGGGTGACTCCAGGGAGTCCTTAGACTCATCGAGAGAGGCCCTAAACATCATGTCCACACAACTATATGACAGTCTCACAATATATGTCATAGCTTGCCTTGAACTCACTCACCATCATAGCATCCACAACAGACTCTGGCAGCTTATTCCACTCATTTATCACTCTAAAAGTAAAGAACCCAGCTCTAACACCCCTGCTAACCACACTCTTGCCCAGCTTCCATAGGTGTCCCCTAGTTCTCCCACCACCAGTCCTGATCCCAAAAATATCCTCTGAATTAATCCTATAGAAACCCTTTAGCAATTTGAATGTCTCAATCATATCATCCCCCCTCTTCCACCTATCAACTAACTTCTGCAACCCACAAATCCTCAACCTGTTTTCATATGGTTCATTCCATAGACCTGCTGTCATCTTAGTTACTCGCCTCTGGATCCTCCCCACCTCCTCCCCATCTAGAAGGAACCTAGGTGAGCAAATCTGGGCACAGTAGTCGAGATGAGGTCTTATCAAGGCTCAGTACAGAGATACAATAACTTGCTTGTCTCTGCTCGTCGAGGTATTTTTCAACAACCAAGTGAATTGATGAGCTGATTTAGCTACTTTTGCAATGTGCCCCCTAAACTTCATCTCCCTATCCACCAACACTACCAAGTCCCTGGCCTCATCAATCTCCTGGAGTACAGTTCCACCAATGTAGTATACTTCTGCTAATCTTTTCATCCCAAAATGCATAACCTTACATTTAGTCACATTAAATTGACATCCATTCTTCTTAGCCCAGAACTCCAATCTATCCAAGTCGTCCTGCAAGATTTTGACATCTTCTGCATTCACTATTGCCCTACCTGCATTCACTATTCACTATTTGACATCTTCTGCATTCACTATCGCTGATGATGCAAAGACTTTGCATCATCAGCGAACAAATTAACTGTTCCTCTTAGATCCTTCCCTATATCGTTAATGAACAAATTAAACAGCAGTGGTCCAAGAACAGAACCCTGCAGCACACCACTCGTCACAGGCCATCTTTTGGACTCTACTCCTGAATAAACTACTCTTTGATATCTCTCCATCAACCACCCACCTATCCATCTCACCAACCCTATATCCATTCCCATATATTGTAGTTTACGAATTAGAATTCCATGTATCCTGTCAAATGCCTTAGCCAGGTCCAGCAGTATCACTGTAAACCCATTACCCTTATCCAGTTCAGCTGTCACCATGTTATAAAACTTGAGCAAGTTACTGAAGCATGATCTACCCTTCACAAAGCCATGCTGTCCCCCCCACCTTATCTCATTTTCATCAATCCATTCCTGTATTTTTCCCTTGACTACTTTCTCCAAGACCTTGACCATGACTCCTGATATGCTGATCGGTCGGTAATTTGCAACCATAGTCTTGGATCCTCCTTTATGCAGTGGAACTATTTTCCCCTCTTTCCACACCTTCGGGACTAAACTGTTACACCCTTATGCAATGGCACCATCTTACCTTCCTTCCATTCCTTGGGAAGAAGGTAAGATACCTTCCTCACCAAGGTAATCTTACCTTACCTGTAGCCAGCTTTTCATTGAAAAGCCAGGTCAGTGGATCTGTCAGTTCTTTAGCACATTCTCTCAAAACCTTTGGTGAAATACCATCCAGTCCCATGCTTTACTGACATCCAGAGTACTCAGTATATGGAACACACTCTCCTCTTGCACCTCTGTTGGTAAGGAGTTATAGGATCAGTATTGAAGAGGTTTTTCATAAAATATTGAAAGATCAGGGGAGAACAAGAGGTTCTTGGAAGTTTTTTTCACTTGGTTATACTATAAATTAAAGATTCCTGATTCCTAATTTATGCTTACGCGCAGACCTACACTTTTTACCATGTAGGAATTCAGAACCAAATCCTAGGGAATAGGTTGGTTACTCCTTATTCCTGGAGGTATTCTATGACTGTAGCCTGTGTGTGTTCATGGGGCCAGTTTGCCTGCTTGCTGGATGAAAAACCCCAAATAAACTGGGGGGGTGGGGGGGGGCTGCTAACCACTTCCAAGACTGGCTAACTTGGCTAAGGCTGAGGAAGCTCCTTGATCTCCTTATGTTGTCGACAGAAAATGAACCTAGGACACTCCTTCCTCAGACATATGGTTGCAAAGCGCATAGCCACTAGGCTAACTGTATGGACAAATTAAAGATACCAAGAAATTATATACTTGGTTTAATACTTTATCCAAGTGTAAGCAAACAAAGTTTACACCTGGAGTATTTTCAGGACTGGGGCATCTCGTGGTGAAGGTGGTATGACTTCACATCACTTGCCTTAGTATCCCATAATGTAAAGCACATCTCCTTGCAGACATGTATAATGCAACTCATAATGCATAGCATTATACTTGTCTGCAAGGAGAGGCCATCCCTGGAAGTTATGAAAGGAAACTGTGAGCAAGAGGGTGAGGAGTGGTTTCTCTGCATGGAGGGTGGTTGAACCATGGAATGCGTTGCCTGATGGAGTGGTGAGAACAAGAACAGTCAATGAGTTTAAGGGGTGGTTTGATACACATTGTGTTTCCTAGGAGGGACCTCCCATGAGGAGTTAGGGAGGTCCCTCCTCCCAAATTCATGGAGAACTAGAGGATGATGATGACAATGAATCAGTTGTACCTCATCCTAAATTGTCTGTTATAAGACAACATATGGATGACATCACACATTATGTTGAATCATTATCAGACCCCAATGTGTTTCCTTGGTATAAGGCAATGAAGCCTGATGATTTCTTAAAGCCCACTTCATCAACTGGACTTGTTTCACCAGAGCCCTCTGCCAGAAAGGAATTAACACCTCTCCCTCCATATGACAGTTGTATTTCTGTTGAAAATTTTTTTCACTTGGCTCATTTTTTTTTTCATTTATAGTTCATTTTCAGGTTCATTTATAGTTGTATTTCTGACTCTGAAAATTGTAATTCTTTCAATTAAGTTAATATTAAATATTTTGTATTTTTTTTAATTCAATGAAGTTTAAGAATTTTAAAATATTTTTTCCTTTAAAATGGATTTAAATAATAAAAAAAAAACCAATGTTCTCATTGAATACAACTTTGTGTGAGCTTTAAGGGGAGAAAAAAATGGTGGAAGCACTCTACATTGTATAGTTTTTGAAATGTTTAATTAAAATAAACTTTGGTTCCTGTTGTAAATTTATTTTTAACAGATGTTTTGGTAGCATGTATAAATTACTCAACGTACATTATAATAATATATATTCATACTTATACATTATAAGTTTGTTATTAATATATATTTTTAAAATGCATTCAGTTTAACAAACTTTCAGCAATAGTGGACATCCCTTTCCTCGATTAGTCCATTAAATCAAGGGCCTACTGTATTTATAACAAAAATTCAAGTCATATCTTTTATAAAACAAAAGATATGACTTGAATTTTTGTTAGAACCTTCCATCTTTCAGCTTGATGAAAAATGATGTTAAGATTTCTTGATTCCAAGGCAATTCTTGAGCCAGCACTTGTTAGCCTGGTTGTCCAAGTGGTTAGTATATTGCTTTCCAAAATCAGGCTGGGAGTTTGAATCCCATCATGGATGTTTGTGATTGTCTTTAGGTGGGAGATGAATTTCATTGCTTGGTACAAGACAACACAACCTCGCTTATTGAAAGGATGAAGTGGCTTGAAAAAAAAAGTTCTATGTTTGGTCTAGAGTAGGCTTTCCAAATTATGTCAAAAAATATATTAAAAATCTGTAATCCACCCACAGTATTAATGTCATGAACCGCTTGTTATAGTTCCCCAGGTTATGAATCTTAATGAGTGGGTGATAACATTATGCTAGGGTAACTATTGGCTCAACAGGGTGTTCAAATGCATATGTAATAATGCTAGAAATATCGGAAATAAAAGAGAGGAGTTTTTGGCATTGGTCAGCTTGACTTGGCCAAAAAATATCAATATCAATGAGACCTGTTCACAGAAAATTATATAGTTACAGGGATAGAATGTAATGGGTATTGTATTTTCAGAGAGGACACAGGAGATATAAGAGGAGGAGGGGGTTTTTACTAAAGAACTCCAACTCCAAAAATAGAACTTAAAGAAGATTTTAGATCTGAATAAGATTGAATTTGAAGCTGTCTGGTATGAGATAGAAGCCAATAAGACAAAATGTATTGTTAATTTCTGCTATAGACCAGAAGGTCAAAAGGAAGATGTTGATATCATGTACCAGAAGATTAGCATGAGTGCAGGCCAAGCAATTATTTCTGGGGTGGGGAATCAGCTATGATTATATATATATATATATATATATATATATATATTGCAAGGATGAAAGGGTGCATGACATGGTGAAAATGGAATTTATACAGTTACTAAGGGATAATCACCTGAAGGAGCACATCAAATGAGGTGACCAGGGATTTGAGAATACTGGATCTGGTAACATCATCAGAAGATGTATCCATAACCACGACAGACACTCTGCCCTCAATTGGGGATAGAAATGACCATGCAATCTTTTTCTGGGAGGTTGCTAAACATGTCGAATTCAACTATGATTATATATATTGTGAGGATGAAAGAGCGCATGACATGATGAAAATGGAATTTATACAGTTACTAAGGGATAATCACCTGAAGGAGCACATCAAATGAAGTGACCAGGGATTTGAGAGTACTGGATCTGGTAACATCGTCAGAAGATGTATCCCTAACCATGACAGACACTCCGCTCTCAACGGGGGATAGAAAGTGACCATGCAATCTTTTGCTGGGCGGTTGCTAAAGATGTAAAATTCTTCTCAAGGAAGAATTTATGCTGAACTACAACTGAAAATTATACGCTACCATCTGGCTGACAAAGAATTAATATATCTAAAAAGGCCAGTTGATTGTTTTTCTCCTCCTCTAAGGTAAACTGAATTCCCAGGATGAATGATATTTATTTGAGAGACAAATAGTTTCATATCTGATAGAAAACCATTCCATATTTTAAAAATATAAACATAACTATACCATACTGCAGGTTTCGACATGATCTTTGAAATGCCCCAAATAGTAATTGGCTAGCATGGGAGAGAGGAATACCCATGGAATACCTTCATTCTGCTGATATGTATTTCTGATTAGGAGAATGGCTCAGGGAGAGATACCAGAAGATGGTGTATGGACAAGCAGAGTCCAGGATAAGGCAGGTTGACCAGTAGTGTGCCTTAGGGCTCTGTGCTTGGGCCATTATTATTTAATTTGTACATAAATGATATAGGAAATGGCTTAAATGGAGATATTCAGTTGTTTGCTGATGATGCAAAGTTGGATAATGCAATAAAAAATTAAGCTGATGTTGAGAGTTTGCAGAATGATTTAAAGAAGTTGGTAAAATAGGCAAAAGGAAATGGATGTCAGTTTAATGTGGAAAAGTGTAAAGTTATGCATTTTGGGATTAAAAGATTACCAGCTGTGTACTACATTGATGGAACGGTACTACAAGAGATTGATGAGGCTAGGGACTTAGGGGTGTTGGTAGATAGGGAGATGAAGTTCAGAGAACACATTGCTAAGGTGTCCAAGATTGCACATAGGATTACTTGGTTATTGAGGAACACACTAACATCCAGAGATAAAAAGGTTATTATTCCCCTTTATAAAGCGTTGATACTTCCACATTTGGATTACTGTGCTCTGGTCTAGTCACCTGGATTCCTTGGAAATGAGGAGGTTGTGGAAAGGGTTCAGAGGAGAGTGACTAAGTTGGTGAGTGATGTAAAAAAGAGAAGAGGGGATATGATCATCATCATCATCAAATTCCTACCATGTACCCTCAAGGGGTGTACAGGATATGACAGTACTACATGAAAAAATTACATCATTACTAACTTCCTATCTACAATTTTCCTCCAAATCAGTCTGATACTTGTCAAGACTCCAACATTATCAGATCTTATATTTCTATCGTCTAAGGCACTTTGTACCGTATCAATCCACCTATATCTTGGTCTTCCTCTGGGTCATTTTCCTGCCAACCTGGCAGAGAACACTTGTTTTGCTAATCTTTCCTCTCCCATTCTATTTAAGTGACCATTCCTGGATGCTGCCAATGTCAAGTTCTTTCCTAATATCCTCATTTTTAATATGATATTGCCATTGATGCCATCTGTTCATGCCTCTAATCTTTCTCAGGACTCTCATATCTGCGGTCTCTAGTCTTTGGTCAAGTGTTTTACTTCTGATCCAGCTCTCAGATCCATAAGTTAAAACTGGTTTGAACACAGGGGATATGATAGAAACATTTAAATTACTAAAAGGTTTTTATAAGATTGATGCAGGGGAAATGTTTCAGCTGTGTGATAGTGATGGAAGAACAAGAGGTCATCCCTGGAAATTAAGGAAAAGTGTGGTTAACAAGGGTGTGAGAACAAGGTTTTTTGCCTGGAGGGTGGTGAATGAGTGGAATGCATTGCCTGACTCAGTTGTGAGTTCTTCGTCTGTAAATGAATTCAAGAAGAGATATGATAGATATTGTTTTGATTTTTTGGGTCTCCCACAGTGAGTCTACTGACTCCATGGAGATACCCATAATAATAATAATAATTTGTCTCGGAGAGAAAAATAACCACCAGAGTAGATAACAAAGTCAAAAAGCTTGATAATGTCTGGAGGAAAATCTTGTTTAAGTAAATTAATAGTATCTGTCAAAGGAATGTTCATGAAAAGTGATAGTATATCAAGACTAATCTCAACAAATATGGCTGTATTAACTTGCCGAAGATCTGGGAGACAGTCATATTAAGAAAAAACTAGCACTTTTCTAGGACTCTAGTAATATATGATAGCGTTTATTTTTTTTATTTTTTTTATTTTTTATTTTTTTTTTTTTTCAGATAGAGGGCGCCAAAATCAGGACTCTAGTCTTTGTATTGCTGCTACAATTTTAAGTACACAATGTTGTTTTAGTCTTGCGTATTGTGACAAATAGTGTTTTTGTGCTCTGAAGATGCTGGTTATAATACCAGCGAAATATCAGCATCAAGTTAATAAATTAATTATTTACTTAGTTTCTGTGTTCTATTATACCGTTAAAATAATAAACAACATATATCAAGACTAATTATAATATCTGAAAGGCTGAAATCAAGATTACAAATTTTTGTTTTAAATTCCAAAGAGTTCTTGATATGAGAAGTGGATTTTCCAGTAAAGGAAGATAATAATAATAATGTATATAAATATTTAGAAACGTTACATGTGGAATAGCTGGTGCAATCTATTATTGGTCTTAATAGAACAACAAGCTTATGAATCTTGGATAGACCATATAATCTGGATGGATAACCATAAAAGATTTTAAGTTTTTTCTTTAATTCTTCATCCCAACTTGGAGATATTATTAATCAGTTTATTAATTTTATTAATTTGGCTGGTGGTAGGATCAGATAAGAGGGAGACAATAGTAGGTTAATCACAGAACATTAAGGAAATCTTTCTAAAATATTCTCTCCTATCTTGTATGACTACTGCTTTACCCTTGTCAGCTTGAGTTATAAGATTATTGTTCTTTTATAGAGAATTAAGTGCTGCAAATTTAGTAGTTGTTAGGTTGGAAGGTTGCTTTGCTTTATAGAGAATTATGGTAGTTTGAAAACAGACATTGCTGGCATTCTTAGGAGGAACTGAATGTCAGCCTCTGTCTGTATGAAAAAAAGTCTATAATAGGTAACCTATTCAGAAAAGCTGCATATTTTTGATTTTTGACTAATAGAGATTTCTTCCTGAATAAGCATTCCTGAGACATCATTATAAATATACTACCATGACAAGCTTCCTACACTCGGCTTTCCAAATATCTATGAGAGCTCTTGCTCCTGTGGTTTGTCTTTCTTTCGACAGTCTAGATCTACAGCTATCCATCATGAGGAACATATATCATACATCCAGTATCATGAACCAGAATAGTCTGGAATAACAGAACAGGCGATTTCAACTAAACATGAGGTTCTTTGAAAGAAAATTAAGCATTTATATAAAAATAAATTCCTTGTAAAATTGGTATGCAAAGAGAGCTCTGAGCTTTTCTACATCACCTGAATTTAAGCAGATTTTATGATGACCTTTGGTTATTCCCTTTAATCAAAATAGTATTGTATCAATCTTCTATAAATTACTGATGCTTACATTATTATATCATTATTTATTTTGTATTTAATTTTTTTTTATTTATTGCTATTTGTTTTATTTTTTTTTAATTATGAATTTGCTGGCCATCTGCTGTCTTAGTTATGTTGTGCTAAAAGTGGCACTTTTTAAAATTAATTATTTTATTGCATTTCATTCTATGTTCCATTGTTAATGTTCTGAGGTTGCCTTTGATATTTAGATAAAAATTTTAGATTGATTTAAAATTACAAGGCGTGTTCAAAAAAAGACCGAACTTTTGTTACGAAGATCGGTGTTTGCTCATTTTACAACATTTTAAACACTCTTCCCCCTTCAAAGTAGTCCCCTCTACTGGCAATACACTATACCCAATGTTTCTTCCATTGTTGGAATGCACTTTCTGTGATGGCATGCAGTTCTCTTATTGAATTTTCCTGATTCTCCTCTATGGTTTGGAAATTATGTCCTTTCAAAGTGGGTTTTAAGTTTGGGAAACAGGAATGGTAAGATTTCATTACCATTTACATTAGCAAGCAGTTCCTGACTGATTTCAACATGGTTCTCTTTCTGACCGTCAGTCAACAAATGCGGCACGCATTTTGCACTGATGCAATGTATCTGAAGGTTTTCAGTCAAAATTTGATGGCAAGATCTTATGCTGATGCCCACTTCATCAGCAACTTCTCAGACAGTTAAACGCCGATTTCCACGATTCACAGCATGAACTCTTTCGACATGGTTTTTGTCTGTTGATATGGAAGGTCATCCAGGCATGGGATCTTCACTGACTGATGTTCTGCTCTTTTTTAAACAATTAAACCACTCATAGCACTGCATTCGGCTCAAATAGTTCACCTCGTATGCTTGGTTGAGCAACTGAAATGTCTCTGTAAAATTGTTACCAAGTTAGCAGCAAAATTTCGCACACACAGTTGTAAGTGGAGGTTTATGTGGTTTAGAAGTTCATAAGGCATATTCCGGTAATTGGACCACATTTTTTTATTAAGCTAAAAGCACAATAAAGAAATAAAACCTGACAAGTTTCGTAAATCGTTTGACTTACATCTTCAGGGATAAATAGTAACTTAAAGTTTAAAACAACAAAAAAGAGAAATTAATAGTTCATACTATACATTTGTAGCTGTCTGACTGTTCATAAAATTAAAAAATCAGAATGCAGATTCAAAGCAGTGCTAAGTTTAAACAATGCTGGATGATGCCACGTCTGGTGTTCATGTTCATAATGTCCGAGGTCTGACTGAGGTATATTTTTATCAAAGCTGACCAAACTTGGTGTAGAATTAAGCCTTGGTTTTTAATGCATTGTGTTGGAATTCTAAGCATGTTTGCAGCTTCTTTAAACTTCCTTATGTAACAGTTTTTTCCTGTATAAGACATGTTTGTTTTCTGCCAGAGTACATTGTGAAAGTGGTATGGAAAGCTAGACCTGATTTGTGTTCTCTTCTGTTTTGTACATCCTTTTGGTGTTCATTCATGCGTATTTCCCCAGCTCTTCCTGTGTGTCCTACGTAGCAGATGCTGCAAGAACAATAAATTTTATAAACACCTGATTTTTTTAGAGGATGATGTGGAGGTTTCGGGGATATAGAAATCTTGACATTTTTTCCGGCGGCAGAAAGGCTACTTCACACACACACATGTTCTTCAAGTGTTATTTCATTATCACTTTGTCACTAATCCAATGAACATCTATTGCACATGCTCACTTCAAGTGGATGTAAACAGGTTTTGAGAGTTTGTTGTCAAAACCTGCTGCTTGGTGCATTCAGTAGATGCAGTGCGCTCTCTGTGCCGGTTGGTGCACTATTCAAAAAAGTTCGGTCTTTTTTTGACCACATCTCATACTTCCAAGTAAAGTTTGAATTGCCATCTTTAATTTCTACAAACATGACAGCTTGTGTATACCTATTTTAAAACCTTATATCTTCAAGCAGCTGAGGAGTACGCCTATTCTTTATATTTTTTCCATGACATCCTCATTATATAATTCCATGATTCATCCATTTTACTCCTGCTGCCGATTTCTTTCCCTCTTCAGCTGATTAAGCTAGTACACATAACCAGTCTGTTTCCTTAATTTATCATAGTTCCCTACTCTGTAATTCCATACATGTGGACTGCAGAATTTGGTAGATAGAAAAAGGAGAGGTCCTCAGGATTCCAAGGGGATAAATTAACTGTGGAAGGGATACAGAGGCAGATTACAAAGATGGTTTCAGGACTGTGCAATGTTAGTTATAAGGATCGGCTGAGGGAATGTGGCTGCAGAGTTTGGTAGACAGAAGAAGAGAAGTGAGACTTTTAAACTGTTGAGAGGTGGTTACAGGGTTGACACTGGGGAGTTCTTTCGCTTGGTGGAACAGCAGTAAGGAGCGATGACAAAGGGGCCATCCCTGGAAGTTACGAAAGGAAGCTGTTAGCAAGAGGTTGAGGAGTGGTTTCTTTGCATGGAGGGTGGTTGAACCGTGGAATGCATTGCTTGATAGAGTGGTGAAAACAAGAACAGTCAATGAGTTCAAGGAGTGGTATGATAGACTTTGTATTTCCTAGGAAGGACCTCCCATGATGAGTCTTTTGACTCCATGGAGCCCTGAATAATAATAATGAAGCTTGGGCCCCTTCTAGTCACTCCTCACAACAAAACCACATGATCACTCTCCCCAGTTCATGGTGACATCTTCTATTATCACTGTATGAGATGATATTATTAAATCTAACACTCAAGTCCTACTTGTTGGCGTCAACACGTAAGACTTGAGTGTTAGATTTAATCTAACATGCTGTATTACATCTGTCTATCTATCTCTCCCTCCCATCTGATTCAAATGGGTTGGGTCGCCTCCTAATGAGGAGTCACGGCAAAATAATGCAGCCAGCACGCCACTCCTCTGCTGCATCCCTGATGGAGGTATTCATGACTGTAGTTCCGTGTGTGTTCACAGGGCCAGTTTGCCTGCTTGTGGGATAAAAAAACCCCAGCTAAACTGGGGAGAAAACCCTACTTCCCTTCGCCAAGACCAGCTAACTTGGCTATGGCTGAGGAAGATCCTTGAGCTCCTCACGTCTCCGACAGGAATCGAACCTAGGACGCCCCTTTCCCAGGCATATGGTTGTAAAGTGCACAGCCACTAGACTAACTGCATGGACACTGCATTACATAACTGTCCTTAATCTTAAGGGATTCATTCTCCTTACATTACTACACATGATATTTCCTGCTTCAAGTTAATGCTTTCATAATTTGTCACCCATTATGATCACTCTCCTGTCACTCATCAGTCTCATCTGTCTGAACATTTCAGAACCATCTCCCTCTGCATTCTCTTGCCTGTAGCAACACCCAACTAAATTTATCAAATTTGTATTGACTTCAACCAAAAATGGCCTCAAAACTATTATCATTGCTGCTTTCTTCAATACATTGAAAGTGCACAACTCTTCTAACCTCATCAGTAACATACCCTACCTTTTTTTTTATCTTTTCTGTCTTTTCAAAACAATACTGTAACCATCATATTTTATTCCCTTGAGTATGTCCTTCTCCATTAACCACATCCCGCTGACACCAATGACTTGTGGACTGCCTAACTGTATCAAAGCCACAAACTCTGCACCCTCATTCTTAATACTCTTTACATTAAGTACAATAGCTTTTTCTTGGTCTCCTTTCTTTCCCATAATTCCTAATCACATATTTCAAGTCCTTCCTTTGACTCTCTTACTCCAAATTTAGACCATTCCTGCATCACTATTTTGTCTTCCTTTGTCCCTTATCCTGCACCAATTCTGGTATCTTACACTTAAAATCTCACCGTTTAGTTTTCATTTCCCTAAACATTCTGCTCCTCTCATTATCAATCTACTCAGCTTCACATCACACTACCACTCTTACTGAAATGCAGACAATCTGCATCAAACAGCTCTCTTCTACCTTCAAATTTATCCCGTACATCCATAATTTAAGTCCTCTCTTCCTGCAGATAGTAGTTAGTATAGCATTCATGACCCTGCTCTCTTCTCCTTTGACCGATTGGACCTTTAGACTAATTCCATAAATTTTATTTCCGGATTTTATTTCACTGATGAGACCTCAATAAAGGTCGAAACCGGTCTGGGTAGTGACCCCTTGCCTTTAATACAAAACATCATACATCTCCTCCAGGAGATGTATGATGCATTAAGGATAAATATTAAGATTAGTGATCAGAGCTTATTCTACTTTTATTTCCGGATCTTTTGCCAAAAACAACTATCTCAAAAGCAAAACACAGATATGATAGAATCCTTCCATTAACTTCAATTCCTCCATTCTTCAAGTTTATTTCATGAAAAACTTCCCCTAATGCAGATGTAAAGAGTTTAGGAGATATTGTATCACCCTCTTTTATTGCTATTTTACTGAAAAATTTTCACTCCTCTTATGCAGTTTAATAACAGAGATGGCACAACTATGTATATAATTCAAATTCAAAGTTTCTATGTATGTCTCTTCTATTCTTTTAGGTGTAAAGAGTTCCTGAAAGATTTGTGAATTTTGTTGATTTATTAAGTGTTTTCTTAGATTTAATTGTGTATTTTTAGTATATTATTGTAGTTTTTTAGTGTACTATAGCATTTTATAATATAATTGCAGAATTATTATTAGTTTTTACTAGTCTTAAAAATGGCACTGAAAACTCATCATAACAAGGCAGTGTCTAAAGCTCAAGTTGTTGCTACTGAGGAGAGTGTTTGTCCTGATGAACAAAAGTACTGCTGCAGTGATGATGATAATTTATCTGAGAATAAGTTGACATCAGAAATATCTCAATTAAAAGAAATTATTAAAAAATCTAACAGGGAATTGGAAAAGATGAAAAACGTTTGACTAAACTTTGGCAGGAAAGTACTAAACTTGGTAGTCAAAATATTAATAAGAGCAAAGTCAGCTTAAATCAAAGGAAAAAGAGATCCTATGATATGGTGACTCAATTTTAAAATTTGTGCTTGCTGAGGGAGTTATTCTAGTCTCCCAGGAGCGAAAATTAAAAATATAACAAACATAATTGAAAACCAAAAAACAAAAGTAAAAGAGATGGTAGTTCTGGTAGGTACAAATAATTTAAGTAGTAACAAATATAGTATGAGAGAATATATGAAAGGTTTGTTGGAAGAAGCGAGACTCCCACATTTGATATGACAGTACTGAGTTGAGAAGGAGGGCAATGATAGCAAATGATTTAACTCGCAGGCTGTGTAAAAGATAGGGATGCGAGTTTTTAGATGTGTGGGGTGTGTTTGATAGCAGAAAATACTTGCACAAGAAGGATGGCCTGCACTTGAATTCATTTGGCATCAGAAGCCTGGAGAAATTACTTTTTAGTATGAGACCTAATGCAGAGAGAGTCAAGGAAACTAGATCATCAAGGGAGGAATGGGAAAAATGAATGTGAAAGTTCAGCTATGGTATGCAAATGTGATAAAGATATGAATGTCTTCAAACATGATTATGTATGTGGCGAAGAGGTGGAAAAATATGCTTTAAGTTCAGACATTTTAAGTATCACTGGGGAGGAAAAAGAGAAAATTCTGGAACAAGACCAAATAGATTGCATATCTAATTATACGAAGAGGCTAGGTGGTAATTTATTATGTCTATACACAAATGAAATGAGCATTAGAAACAAAGGGTTTGAGTTCGTTGCTTTATTGAATACAATGTGGCCTAAGATTGTTGGCATTAGTAAAACCTGACTATCAGAATCAGATGTGGTAAGTGGGATCAAGCATAATGGGTATACTATTTTTAGGAATGATAGGAGAGGAGGAGTACTACTAATGATATCAGATGACTTAAGTCCAGTTAGGGTAGAAACACAAGAAAACAATGATGGTAACAATGTCTCATGTAGCAGTGAGTGAGTTTATCTGGTGTGAAGTGGAAGCTAACAAAATGAAATATATGGTGGGGCGTTGCTACAGACCTGGCAGCTCAGTTGCAGGGGATGAAGACATGCATTGCCAGTTTAGCCTTGTGGGTACAAACGAGTTATCCTTATGGATAACTTTAATTTTCCAAACATTGATTGGGTAGATGAGAAATCTCATCATAAGAATGAAGAGGAATTTATTGAATTGTTGCAAGACAACTTTCTAAAGCAACATATGAAAGAAGGAACTTGAGGTCGAAGGGTGCTGGATTTGCTCATAGCATCAGAAGGGGTCTCTGTCAAGAATGTGGTTATTTTACCACCAATTGGTGACAGTGATCATGCTGTACTTTTTTGGGAAGTATCTAATTGTATTGATGCTCCAATTAAAACAGGTTACATGCTGAACTACAATGCTTGAAATTATGATCAACTTAGGAGAATACTATCTTTGGTCCCATGGTATCAGTTACTGAATGGGAAAATTGTCAGTAATGCATTGAAATCTTTGCTTAAATGAGATGGTATCTGAATGTATCCCTAGTGTTCAAAGAATAAATAGCTTGGGAGTGAAATAGATGTCCAACCTTATTAAGCAAGAAATCCATAAGAAGAGATGATGTGGAGAGAATATCATGAGAATAAGAGTCAGAGGAGTTATGAAATATATAAAGCTCAGGCCAGAAAAGTAACGAGCATTGTGAGGAAAGCTAAATCGGATTATAAAAAGAAATTGGCTAAAAGCAATCCAAAAGAATTTTATCGTTATGCTGCAAGTAAAAGAAGAATGAACGTGGAGGAATAACTTTATTGAATGCAGATGGTACTCGAGTGTTGGAAGCTAATGAGATTGTTCAGTTATTAAGTGCTCACTTTGCTTAGATATATCAACCAGGTGTATGTAACATGATGCACAGTGCTACTGCTACATTGGATGAAGAGTTAGAGATTCATGAAATGAAGTTGAAGAGCTGTTGCATAACCTGGATAAGAATTTGTCTATAGGGACAGATGGAATATCAGCTTGTTTGCTGAAGGAATGTTCAGCCAAATGATGCGACAGGAATGGAAGGAATGTGTGATGGTTCCATTATATAAGGGTGGTGCAAAAACTGATGTGTCTAACTACTGACCTATCAGTATCTCTGGTGTAGTAGTGAAGATTTTAGAAAAGTTGATAAGAACTCGCAGCCAGGAAGAGCAGGTTTACTAAAGGAAGGTCATGTTTTAGCAATTTGCTCATATTTTATAAGAATGTTACTGCCAAGTTGGATAAAGGGAATGGATACACTACTATAATGTTGGATTTTTCTAAAGCATTTGATAGGATACCACACAAAAGGCTGTTGCATAAACTGGAGAATATGGAAATGGAAAATAAACTTTTGGCTTGGATCAGGGGATGGTTTACAGACAGATATCAAAAAGTGGTATACAGTGGGTGTGAATCTGCGGATTTAAGGTGACCAGTGGCATACCTCAGGTTCAGTCCTTAGGCCATTATTGTTTAATCTGTACATTAATGACATCAGGAAGGATCTAACATCAGATGTGCAATTGTTTGCCAATGATAGACAGGGCAATCAGGAATGCTACTGATATTCAGCAATTACGAAATGATTTGAATAGACTGGAAATTTGAGCAAACAAAAATGGCTGTCAATTTAAATTTAATGTTAATAAGTGTATAGTTATGCACTTTGGCATGATTAGAGTTCCAGCAGCATATCATATTGGGGGGGGGGGGGGGTATGAGATATTGGCATTTGGTGGATAGGAATTTGAAGTTCAAAGATCACATAGCAAAAGTTGCAAATAAAACTCGCAGGATAATTGCAATGTTAAAGCGAACTTTGACCTGTAAGGATAAAGAAGTCATTTTGCCTCTTTATAATGATAAGACCATACCTAGATTATTGTGCATAGATTTGGTCTCCTGGGTTCCAAGGGGATAAAAAAGCTGTGGAGAGGGTGCAAAGAAGAGTTACAAAGATTTTATCTGGATTATTGGATTTAGATTATGCAGACACATTGTGAGTATGTGGATTGCAGACTCTGGTTAACAGGAGAAAGAGGACTGATATTATAGAGGTCTATAAATTTTTGAATGGGTGTTATAGAATATCAACTGATGAAATTTTTCGTTATATGGAAGGTAAAGAGAACACAGGGGCAACCATGGAAGTTAAATTTATTTGCAGTCAAGAAAGATTTAAGAGCTAGGTTTTTCTCTTGGAGAGCAGTGAGTGAGTGGAATAATTTGTCCTTAGGGGTGGTGAGTGAGCACATCTAGTGGGAATGAATTTAAGGGAAGGTATGATAGCTGGTTTGGGTGATTTATAGCCTCCCTCGATGAGTCCTTGACTCCCTAGAGGTCTCAGATAATAATAATCTCTGATTCTAGGGCTTAACTGAGAGATTTGTTATATTCACTTGTATTTTCTATAATTTATTATTATTATTATTATATGAACACCTCCATGGAGTCTGAAGACTCATTGCAGGAAATTCAATCTATCATATTTCTCCTTGAACCCATTAACAGACAAAGCACTCACAGCTGACGCTGGCAACCCATTCCACTCATTCAAAATTCTCCAAGCAAAAAAAATCTATTCCTCACATCCCTATTAACCATGCCTTCATTCAACTTCCAAGGATGACTCCTTGTTCTGGTCCCTCTAACCAAGTGCAGAAACATTTCCCTTACACCTATCCTATAAAACCCTTTAAGTACTTAAAGGTTTCTATCATATCCCCTCTTTTTCTCCTATCAACCAACTTCTGGAACCCATACACCTTCAATCTATCCTCATAGGGTACATTCCACAAGCCACTCACCTCTGAATCATCTCCACCGCTTCCTCATTCCCAAGAAACCCAGGGCACCAGAAAGTAATCCAGATGTGAGCATATCAAGGCCTTATAAAGAGTAATAATAACTTCCTTATCTCTACTTGTTAATGTGTTTTTCAATAACCAAGTAATCTTATAGGCTACTTTAGCAACCTTATTAATATGTCCTCTAAACTTTAACTCTGTGTCTACCATCATCACTAAATCTCTAGCTTCACTTCATCTATTTCCTGGAGAACAGTGCCATCAATGTGATACACAGCTTGTAATGTATATATCACAAAATGCATAACTTTACATTTCTCAACATTCGACTGATAACTATCAACTTTTGTCCATAATGACTCATTGAAATCGTCCTGCAAGTGTTGCCTTGATTAATTATTACTCTGCCTAATTTCGCATCAGCAGCAAAAAACTGAATATTTCCTTTTAGGTTATTTCTTATATCATTTATGTACAAATTAAATAGCAATGGTCCCTGCACTGAATCTTGCGGCACACCACTAGTCACCTGTTTTCACCTCAATTCTGCCCCCTCCATATACCAATTTTTGATATCTGTCCAGCAGCCATTCTCTTATCCACTTAACCAGTGTATCCATCCCCATTTGTTCTAATTTGTTTAACAGAGTTCCATGTGGATGGTATTCTGTCTAACCCTAGCTGATATCCCATCTAATCCAACAGCTGTATTTACATTGAGATTCTGCAATATCCAAAGAACCTCCAGTTCATCCATCTCTGTTCCTGCATTAGTGTCTGAAACATAGGTTAAAGCAGTAACCTCACAAGGATGATATACCCTTACAAAGTGGTCACTCAGTAACTCAACTATTTTATCTACTTCTGTCTCCTCGTGACCACCGTCACTCATTAATGTTAATCTTCTATAGTTATTCTCTCTCTTACTTGCCACATAACAAAAGAACTATCTGGAATTTCCTTTAGCCTGCTTGGCTAGATTCCTCTCATAATCTGATTTTGTCTTCCATGCCATGCTGGTTACCTTTCTTCTTCTTATTATTATTATTATTATGATCCTATGACTACAACCAATACACTCCCACCCCCTAGTCTCCTCCATCACATGCTGCCTTAAGTAATTATCTCTTAGCAGGTGTATAAATTCTATTTCCTCCCTGCCATGTAATCTTTCTTCCTTCCAGTCTATATCTACATAGTTGATGTCCGCTATAATAATCACTCAACATGTACTCATTGTACTAATTTGGCTATGCATGTCTTCCTGATCATCTGTGGAACTACCTGGCCTATAACAACAACCAGCTGTATATTTTGTCTTACTGTCCTTAATCTCACACTGGATTGCTTCAAATGAGCAGCCACCCTCCCTCCTGTCTCCTATTCTTTTTAGTCGCAATTCATCTGCTATCATCAGCAAATGATAGCAGATGAATTGCGACTAAAAAGAATAGCAGTGCCACCCCATCCTATCTTCTCTATAATCGCTGATAATACTAAACCCTTCACATTCAATTCCTGTAACTACATCATCTGCTGTTAGCTAAGTCTCACTAAACCCAAAGGAGAGGTTATAGGCATTAGTCTCACTAATGCCTATAACTTTTGATGAGGTTGCACTAACTAATGTCAAAAACTCCTCCTCCTTGTTGCTGATACTTCTGGCATTTGTATGTAGAAACTGCAGCATCCCTTTAGTCCTCCACCCACTTTCACTTTCTGAATTGACTATCCTATTCACTATTTTTGCTTGAGAGAGTAGATTCCTCACTTGGTCATTCTCTCATTTGCTCGCTTCATGGGTGCCTTCACACAAATCACTTGCTTCCACCCTAATTTCTTAAGTTTCCCTGAATTTGAACTTCAGCATGCTTGATGAACAAAACTCTCTCTAGACACCTAACACCAAAACCATTTATATGCAGTCCACCAGCATTGTACAAATCCTTCTTTCTGTCAAACAGAGATCACAGATCTGCAAATTCTACATTATTCCTTTTGCCCAATCTATATGATTGATGATTGATAGAAACCTGAAATTCAGGGGGACATATTGCAAAGGTGGTGAAGGTAACACAGAGGATTGCTGCAATAATGAGAAGGATGCTGACCTGCAGAGATAAGAGTTATCATTCCGTTGTATAAGACCCTGATCAGACCACACTTAGACTATTGTTCTCAGATTTGGTCCCCAGGATACTATTGTTTTCAGATTTGGTCCCCAGGATACTATTGTTTTCAGATTTGGTCCCCAGGAGACTATTGTTCTCAGATTTGGTCCCCAGGATTTGAAGGGGATAAATTAACTGTGGAAAGGGTACAAAAGCAGATAACAAAGATAGTTTCAGAACTGTACAATGAGGATCGGCTGAGGGAACGTGGACTTCAGAGTTTGGTGGATAGAAGAAGGAGAGGTGATATGATTGAGACTTTTAAACTGTTGAGAGGTGGTTACAGTGTTGACACTGGGGAGTTCTTTCGCTTGGTTGAACAGCAGGAAGGAGTGATGACAAGGGGTCATCCCTGGAAGTTATAAAAGGAAACTGTGAGCAAGAGGTTGAGGAGTGGTTTCTTTGCATGGAGGGTGGTTGAACCGTGGAATGCATTGCCTGATAGAGCGGTGAGAGTGATAACAGTCAATGAGTTTAAAGAGTGGTATGATAGACTTTGTGTTTCCTAGGAAGGATCTCCATGATGAGTCTTTTGACTCCTTGGAGGCCCAAATAATAATAATAATAATATGTATAGAGTCATTGGCTATCAATGCTCTCCTTCTCAATTCACCTCTATCATAGTGTGGTAGGAGACTTACAATCTTCACTCTTTGGTTTTGCCTCTTCTAACAACAATGCATCTCTTCTAACAACTATGCATGTATGCATCTCAGGAATTGGATATCTGTCTTGTGTGAGAGAGGAGGGGGATGCGCATGTGTTTAAAGTGCTGGCAGTGGGAAGAAATAAATGCAGCAGATATCTCAATAACTGACTTTGTTGCTCCAGGAACAGGAAATGAATACAGGAAGACAAGTAGTGTGATAGGAGAGAATGAACAAAAAAATGTGAATCAGAAAATAATAGTTGATAGTGTAGAAGGCGTGAGTGACTGTGAAAGTTCAGGAGATCGTTTTGTTTGGGAGAGCGAATTTCGATTTAGAGTGACTGACCTGCAGAGGGAGATAGAGGAGCTGAAAGAGGAGGTGGAATGTATTGGGAGAAGTATGATAAGTATGAAAGATGAGATTAGGAGAATGGAAGAGATAAATGCAAGGCAAATCAGAGTAAGGGAGAGAGAGAGAGAGTTTTGGGAATGATAGGAGAGGAGAGGAGAGAAATTTGTGAATGATAAAAGAGGAGAGAATGGAATTGGATGTAGAAATGGAGAGAATGGAAACAGGAGAGAGCTATGGGAGTGCTAGAAGAGGAGAGAATGGAAACAGTAGAGGAGACGGAATGAGAGAGCGGTATGGGAGTGCTAGAAAAGGAGAGAATGGAAACAGTAGGAGAGAGACGGAATGAGAGAGCGGTGTGGGAGTGATAGAAGAGGAGAGAATGGAAACAGTAGGAGAGACGGAATGAGAGAGTGGTATGGGAGTGCTAGAAGAGGAGAGAGAATGGAAGCAGTAGGAGAGACGGAATGCGAGAGAGAGGTATGGGAGTGCTAGAAGAGGAGAAAATGGAAACAATAGGAGAGAGGGAATGGTAAGAGGTATAATATGTGGAGACTCAATGATCCGTGGTGTTCAAGATAGGATGTGTGAGGAGTGTTTGCCAGGAGGAATGATAGAAAGGGTGGATGAGATGACTGTGATGGTGGGAACAAATGACTTGAGTGGTGATGTAAATAGGGCGGCGAGAGATATGAGATTCTTGCTTGAGGTAGTACGAAGAAAGATACAGAGAGGAAAGATCGTGTGTGTGTGTGTGTGTGTGTGTTGCTTAGGTATGATAAAGACGAACTGAGCAGAAGAGCAGTAATATTGAATGATATAATAGCTAGAATGTGTGACAAGAGAGGACTAGAATACGTGGATGCTTGGAGTGCGTTTGAGGACAGAAAGGAATTGTATGCAAGAGACCACTTGCATTTGAATGAGGAAGGACGTAGGCATCTGGAAAGATTGCTGTTCTGAAAAAGTCAGTGTGTCCCAGGGAGGATGGTAGCAGTGGTGGCCTCTTGTGGGGATGGGTACTTGGGAGAAGGGGGGACGACATCAGGTAACACTGAGCCCAGTGGAGTCTAGAGAGGATAATGCTGGGTATAGAAACAATGGCATTTATATGCTATATACTAATGCCAAGAGTATCCGGAATAAGGGAGAGGAATCGGTTGCGCAGATAGCATCAGCCTGCCCAAAAATTATTGGGATCACTGAGACATGGTTGACAGAAGGGGATATAATAACAGGAATAGAAGTCACTGAGTACAGCATTTTTCGGCAGGATAGAAAGGGAAAACATGGTGGTGGAGTACTGCTTATGATAAGTGATGACCTATGTCCTCTAAGAGTGGAGACTTTGGAAGGCAGTGACACTTATGATTTTGAAAGCATATCATGTAAGGTAGAGGTGGGCAATACAGGATATTTAGTGGTGTGTTGCTACAGACCCAGAAGTACAGAGGGTGGGGACCAGGAAATGTTTAGACAGTTGAATTTGGCAAGTGCAAGAAGAATGATTGTTATGGGAGATTTTAAGTACAGTAGTATCGACTGGGGAGAGGAAGATGCATGTAGCAATAAGGGAATGGAATTTCTAGAATTCTTGAGGGATAAATGTCTTAGGCAACATGTAATAGAGGGAACAAGAGGTTCAAGAGTTTTAGATTTGGTTATAGCATCAGAAGAGTTGATAATAACTGAGATGACATCTCTCCCTCCAGTTGGAGAGCGCGACCATGTGATTTTGACTTGGGAAAATGAATAGATATGCAGGAGTATCAAAGAGACGGGAACTTATGTGGAATTATAATGCAGGTGATTATAATAGTCTTAGAAGTCAACTTGGGGAAGTTTCATGGAGGGAGGAATTGGAAGGCCGGGATATCATTAATGCGTGGGAAATTACGAAAGAATATTTGTTAGCAGCAATGGTAAGTTGTATACCACGAGTGAACAAGAGGACACAATTTAGAGTAAAGTGGATGACAAACAATATTAAACAGGAATTGCATGCAAAAAAAGAGGCTGTGGAAGAGATATAAGGAGATGAAGAGATGATGCATGAAGAGTATAAGACACAGGCCCGAAGTATGGTAAAACTGGAATATGAGAGGAGATTAGCCCTAAGATTCAGAGAAAATCCTAGGAAATTTTTTAGATGTGTGGCCAGTAGGAGGAGAAATGACTGTGGAAGAATGATATTGTGGGATAAAAATGGGAATAGAGTGACTGATGCAGAGGACATAACAGAATTGTTCAATGAACACTTTATTGGAATATTTCATCCTGGAGGAGTCAGTTTTAATGCTAGAGGGATAGGGCGGTTTAGAGGTACAGGAGGAGAGTGTGTTTCAGATACTGAGTACTCTGGATGTCAGTAAAGCTGTGGGACTGGATGGTATTTCACCACGAGTTTTGAGAGAATGTGCTAGGGAACTGACAGTGCCTTTGACCTGGCTTTTCAATGAAAGTCTGGCTGTGGGAAAGGTGCCCATGGAATGGAAGGAAGGTTAGATAGTGCCATTGCATAAGGGCGGTAGCAGACTGGAAGTGTCTAATTATATGCCAGTTTGTGTGTCATCAGTAGTTGTTAAGATCTTGGAGAAGGTAGTGAAGGACCATATACAGCATTGGGCCGATGAGGATAATGTTATCTGTGAGAGTCAACATGGATTTGTGAAGGAGTGCTCTTGTTTTAGCAATATGCTAGCCTTTTTTGATAAAGTTACAAGAGCATTAGATGAGGGAAGGCATATACTGCCATTTTCTTAGACTTAGCGAAAGCATTTGACAGTGTGCCACGTGATAAGCTGATATTTAAGTTGCAGCACATGGGTCTGGATGTCAGATTGGTCAACTGGATTCAGGATTGGCTGTCTGATAGATTACAGAGAGTTGTGTATGGTGGGGCAGTTTCAAGGAAGCAGAGGGTTGCAAGTGGGGTCCCACAGGGCTCAGTACTGGGACCTATATTGTTTAACCTTTATATCAATGACATTGCAAGGGGATATTCAGTTGTTTGCAGATGATGCAAAGCTGGGAAGGATTATTAGTAATAGTGCAGATGTGGCAGCCCTGCAAGAGGATTTGAATAAGCTAGATAGATGGGCAAATGAATTAGGGTGTCGGTTTAATGCAGCAAAATGTAAGGTCTTGAGGTTTGGGAAACATCGATGGGACACTGCATATCCTATGGGAGGAGTTATACTGGACGAAGTAGGGGAGACAAGAGATCTGGGTTGATGATTGATAGAAACCTGAAATTTAGGGGTCATATTGCGAAGGTGGTGAAGGTAACACAGAGGATTGCTGCAATAATGAGAAGGACACTGACCTGCAGAGATAAAACAGTTATCATTCCATTGTATAAGACTCTAATCAGACCACACTTGGGCTATTGTTCTCAGATTTGGTCCCCAGGATTTGAAGAGGATAAATTAACTGTGGAAAGGGTACAAAGGCAGATAACAAAGACAGTTTCAGGACTATACAATGGTAGTTATGAGGATCGACTGAGGGAATGTGGACTGCAGAGTTTGGTGGATTAGAAGAAGGAGAGGTGATACGTTTGAGACTTTTAAACTATTGAGAGGTGGTTACAGGGTTGACACTGGGGAGTTCTTTCGCTTGGTTGAACAGCGGGAAGGAGTGATGACAAGAGGTCATCCCTGGAAGTTACGAAAGGAAACTGTGAGCAAGAGGGTGAGGAGTGGTTTCTTTGTATGGAAGTTGGTTGAACCATGGAATGCATTGCCTGATGGAGTGGTATGATAGACTTTGTGTTTCTTAGGGGGGGGACCTCCCCTCGATGAGTCTTGATAGACTTAGTGTTTCCTAGGAAGAACCTCCCACGATGAGTCTTTTGACTCCATGGAGGCCTGAATAATAATAATAATGATAACTCCTTTACATTTTATATACTCTTACATTTACATCTTATATAAAAGAGTATATACTCTTGTTATCACATTTTAATTTATATTTATTTATTAACTTAATAATTAGTATTTACAGTTTATTTCTTATTCATCATAAAAGATAATTTCATTTTTTTTTACCCAAACTGAATTTTTCAGTATTTTGATCATACAAGCAACACTTTGAACCAGTTTCTGACAATTACTGCCATCTACTTGAAAAATAAGCCGAGGCATATATTGATAATATATCTATGGTCTGGGATTGTTGATGTCATGCAGGATATGGTAAACAGGCAAAGAACTTGGGTAAGTTTGAAATTTTTGATTTCCTTGATGGTCACAGATTTTTTGATTATACATGAACACACGCACATATAGATGTATGTTATTCATTATCAAGAGGTGTACAGGTTACTATAATAGTAGTAACATAAACTTATTATGTAATACTATCTTACTATTAACAATGTTCTTCCAAATTAATATCTTAATTGTCTTCTCTCCAATATTATAACAACTTAACATTTTGGTTTTCTAAACACTGCTAACTCCATCAATATACCACGGACTTAGTCCACCCCTTGGTTTGTTTTTTTCCTATCACACTAGCATCAGACACTTTTGCACCTTTCCTCTTACATTCTGTTTAAGTGACCATGCCACCTTAGATATACTCCACTAACATGCTTGAATGCTAACTATGTATAGTTTCTTGCCTTCATATTTCAAATGATTCTGTTATTGATGCCGTCCATTTGTTCCCCAAATTTTTCTCACAGCTCTCATATCTTTAGTCTTCAACTGTTTTATTTCTAACCCAATTCTCAGATCTGTAAAATTGGAAACTGTCCTGTACTGTAATTATGAATGGAAAAGTGGGTAGCGTGAGTGTAGAGAAAGAGAACGAGTGTTCAAGGGAAATGGGGAGACTTAGGATAAACAGGGAAAAACAGCCTGAGAAAGTTTAATGCTCAAGGAGAAACTGAATTTGTGTGTGGACAAGAAGGGAATGGGATAGCCTGGGATGTACGGAGAACAGTGGGTTTAAAGAAGGTTTTGGGATGGGTAAGGAGAAAAAGAAATGGCTCAAGAAAGGTATGAAGAAGTCGTATCTAATAAGCGGTAGCAGTGAAACTTGTTATTGATCCAGGAACGAGCTGTTTGAAGTTTTTTCACTTGGTTATGGTACCAAGTGAAAGTGGTATTAAAGATACCAAGAAATTATATACTTGGTTTAATCCTTTATCCAAGTGTAAGCAAACAAAGTTTGCACCTGAAGTATTTTCAGGACTGGGGCAACTCATATATATAGAAGCTAATGACTTCACAACACTTGCCTTAGTATCTCATAAAGCAAAGCACATATCCTTACGGGTATGTATAATAATTATTATTATTACGTCATACCTCCACAGAGTCCAACGACTCATCGAGGGAGGGCACCTGTTCCACAACTCTCCATCACTCAATCCACCAACAACAACAACAAACTGCAACTATCATCATCATCTACACTGACGCCATCTACCACCCACCACTAGTATTTTCACAGACAATCATAAACATCCATGCTAACACTGGAATTCGAACCCGCAGCATTTTGGCTGGAGAGCAGATACGCTAACCACCCGGCCAACCAGGTCTGCAGTCTGGGTAGTGACCCTTCCCATAATTCTATGCATTATGGGAAGGGTCACTACCCAGACCAGTTTCGACCTTTATTGAGGTCTCATCTTTTAATTTCTTCTT
This sequence comes from Typopeltis vanoorti, assembly GCF_054136105.1. NCBI lineage: Eukaryota > Metazoa > Arthropoda > Arachnida > Uropygi > Thelyphonidae > Typopeltis > Typopeltis vanoorti. Next base: position 33,711,677 of record NC_143551.1, read on the forward strand.
TTAAAATTTCCAATAATTATCTCTAATCCATAGTATTTTAATAATAAGGTGTGACACCTTTTGGCTACTTGTATATGAAAATATGACTTCTGCATTACTTCAACCTTAGTATCACCTCTGGGTCTGACTCCCACTGATGAGGCCTCAATAAAGGTCGAAATTCTGGGTAGCGATCCTTTCCATAATGCATAGCATTATACATATCAGTAAGGATATGTGCTTTGTATTATGGGATACTAAGGCGAGTGATGTGAAGTCATTATCTTTTATATACAAGTTGCCTAGTCCTAAAAATACTTCAGGTGCAAACTTTGATTACAATTGGATAAAGGATTAAACCAAATATATAACCAGGAATGAGTTGTTATATTTGTATACAAATGCTAGAAGTATCAGAAAGAAGGGAAATGAAATGGTCAACTACAGAATTGCTTGAGACATGGTTGGTTAAGAATGACGTCCTGACAGGAATAGAGATGGATGGTGTGATGTTTTTCATGAATATAGAAAGGATAAAAAGAGAGGTGGAATGATATTGATAATAATAAAAGAGTTATGTCCATACAAGGTCGAGATGCAAGGAGGGAATAGTGGCAGTGGTTTTTGAGACAGTATGGTGTGAGATAGTGGTAAATAGAATTGAAATACTTAGTCAGTTGTTGCTGTAGATATGGTAATGTGGAGGGCAGTGACCATAAAATGTATAAGCAAATATGTCAAGGGTAATTGTTATGGATGGCAAAATAGATTAGGATAATGAGATAGCAACTGGAAGTAAAGAAAATTAATTTTTCGAGTTTTAGAGGAATAACTACCTCGAATAATATGTAACAGAGATCACTCGAGGATTTGAGGATCTTGGATTTGATCATCTCATTAGAGGGTGTCAAATCTTCCTATGATTGGTGAGAGTGACCATGAAGTGACTACCTGGTGGTTGCAGCCATGTTAAAACTTCTGAGAAGAAAGGATATATGTGGAACTACAGGACTGGTGATTATGAGAAGCTCATGAGACAGCTTGCACTGTAGCATGGAATGAGAAATTGGGTAGAAAGGAAATCAGTGCTGCTTGGGTGCTATTTAAGAACTATCTAGTAGAAGCATTTTCTAAATGTATTCCAAGGGTCAAAAGGTTAAATAAGGTAGGTATGGATAGATGAATGAAGAGATTCCATTCCATTCATGTGCTGTCTCCTATCTAGGAGGTTGACTACCACGATGTTACTCATGGTGAGGATCCTATCTCTTCCACATATTGCTGTAAGTATTCATGCCTGTAGCAGTGTGTGTTCATGGGGCCGGTTTGCCTGTTCTGAGGGATGATAAACCCAAGTTTTAGGGTGGAAAAACCCTCTACCTCCATATGAGACTGGCTAATTCACCTTTAGTCGAAAGAGACCAGATAAAGGTTCCTCACGTCATCGACAGGAATCGAACCTAGGTCTTTCTGGGCAAAAGGCTACGTCTATACCGACTGAGCTACGGAGGCTCTGAATGAAGAGATTAAGCATGCAAAAATATCATTTTTTTTTTAGAGAAAGAAGACCATAATGGAGGCAACATGGTAATAATCAATTTCATGAAGAGTGCAAAGAACAAGCAAGGAGGGTGACTCAGTTGGTAAGGGTAGCAAAAGTGCACTATCAACAACAGTTAACTAATAAAGCTCCCCCCCCCCCCAAAAAAAAAATAAATAAAACTAGGGAGTTTTCACAATACAATGCACTATAAAAAAGAAACTGTACTATACTGGATACTCGGTAACAGATTGAGTTACAGTCTCATGCCACCAGGTTTCAGTGGCGCAGGCATTGTTCAGTCAGTCTGCCACATAGCATTCAGCTGTGTGCACTGGAACTCATGTAACACACTTTGTTCTTATCATATTTATGCTGTTATGCAGTTTCACCATGAATTACTTTGTAAGGCATATGAAAACGAAGCCATGAGCCAAACTCAGTGCTTTCAGTCAGCATTCATGTTTTAAGAAGGGCAGAACCACTTTGAAGGATGACCATCCACCAGCACAACCCACAAAAATGTCGAAAAAATGACAGATCATCCATGCAGATTGACGCATCAATATCCAGGAAGTTGCTGACAGAGTTGGTATTTTATGTGGAGCAGTTTGAGCGATCGTCATGAGAGAATTTAAACATGTATCATGTCACTGCCAAGTTCGTTCCCCATCTCGACTTCTGACCAGAAGAAGCACTGTGTGAACGTCTGTCAAGATCTTCATAAAAGGCCAATGATGACCTACCCTTCATCTTCTCAAGGGTCATCACAAAGGACAAGACTTGGGTTTACGGCTACGACCCAGAGACAAAACAGCAATTGTCACAGTAAAAGAGTCCACATTCCCAAAACCAAAGAAGGCAAGGTAAGTCAGGAATGCGACAAAGAGCATTTTGATCATCTTTTTTGACATTAAGGGGATTGTGCACTGAGAAGTTGTCCCACCCAGTCAAACAGTCAGTGCAAAATTTTAATGCAACATTTTAAAGCAGTTGAAAGAAGACACTCATCATCACCTCGTGTAGCCAGCAAAAAAGAATGATTATGATAGGATAACACTGATTGGAGAAAATGACATATGGATAACTTCTGCAGGGGATATAATTGAGATATTTAATTAGCAGTTCATAAATGTCATTCATCCTTATGAATGTGACATCATGGAGAGTTTGAAAGCAGTGGATGATGAGGATTAGACTCTGACTGTGACGAAGCAAGAGGTATATGAGGAATTGAACAAACTTGATGGTAATAAGGCTGTGAGACTTGATGATGTATTACCACATATTTTGAAGAAATATGAGCATTACATTGGGTCGAGTCCCAAAGGAATGGAGGCAAGATTGTATCACTTCATAAGAGAGATGACAGAACTCGAGCATAAAATTATAGCCCAATTTGTATGTCAGGTATTGTTAAAGTGATGGAGAGGTTAGTGAGAACAAGGAAAGAATTGGATTGACAATAGCGGTATTATCTTTGATTGACAGCATGAATATGAATTTGGTGAAGGGAGGTCATGTTTTAGTTATCTACTTATTTATTACAATAAGATGATAGCTGCATTGGATGAGGGATAGTTTACTTAGATTTTGTAAGAACTTTTCATAGATTACCACCTGATAAGTAGATAGTCAAACAAGCAGATATGGTTGGCTATTAGACTAGTGCATTTAATTAGAGATTGACTATTTGATAGATATCAGCAAGATGTCTATTCTTCTTCTTTCCCAGATTTTCCTTATGGGTTCCATTCCAGGTGTTTTTCATGATTTTTCCTAAGTGTATGTCCAATCCATCGAAATTTTTGTTTTCTGATTTCAAGGTTGACTTTTTGCTGATTTCTTCTTTTCCAGAGGTTTTCATTAGTAAGAATTTGTGGCCGCCAAATTTAAAGTGCTTCGCAGACATCGGTTTATGAATAATTATAGCTTTCTTAGTATTTCCTTTGAAATTAGCCACATTTTGCATCCATATAAAAGAAGTGATTTAATACATGCATTAAATATTTTTAATTTTGTATCTGTGTAAATATTTTTCATTTTCCATACTCTACTAAGTTTAGCATATGCACTTCTTGCCTTTTGAATACTTATATCAGCATCTCTAGTTACTCCACTATCTGCAGATAAAAAACACTGCCAAGATATGTAAAATATGAAACAGTTTCGATTTTTCTATTTTCAGTTGTACTTGGTGACTTGTTGTTCACATTGATTCTCATTTCTTTTATTTAGTTTGTATTTATTTTCAAACCAACTTTCAGTGATTCTTCTTGTAATGTGGTTATGATCTGCATGGTCTAGATCAGTGATGGCGAACCTTTTTACCCAGATGTGTGAAGCATCTTTTTTTTTTTTTAAATATTGACGTTGTTGATGTGCCACTTGCATACATGCATTATAAATTTAACTACATAATTATAGATGGTGACTTATACGTATCATATTAGGTTATTTATTTAATAGGACATTGATATAAAATCTATGAATTCATATTATACAATTAATTTAATAAAGTGAAATTACAAACTTACATTACATTTAATGACTTTTCTGTTGCTGAGTACTGATAGAAAGTTGCTTTATAGAAGGGCTATAGGTGTACATTTTAATGCTACACAGGCAGCTCTCAAATCATTGCTCAATCTATTTCTCCATTTTGATTTAATATTATTTAAGGCAGAAAATAGTTTCACAAGAGTATGTAGAAGAGAAAATTGTTAGAAGAGTTTTAGCAAAGATTTTAAGAGCATGAAAGTTTTCGGGAAGGCTATTCCACATGCTTAAAATTTCACAGTTCTGAATTTTTACACATGGTGTCATGCAGATGTTCCACTCATTTCATTTCTAAGAGCAATAAACTTTCTCTTCCAGTTAGGATTACACTGAAAGTCGGCTAGTTGCATTTCTAGATCTTTTAAATCCAACCACTCAAGCCATCTAATTTAAGATCCATAAATTCTGTTTCATCAGGATACGTTATGAATTGGATTGTTTGTTCCAACATTCAAAATTGCTCAAATCCAGAAGAAAATTGCTCAGTTACTAACTTTAGAACTTCAATAGATTGGTTGATATATTGTTCACGATTTTTGGGGCTGGTTTCATTAAAAAAAATTTTCACTCTTGGGAAATACTTAAAATTGTTACTTTCTAAATCACATTGAAATATTTTGAGTTTATTCTCAAAGCTCTTGACCGTGCCAAACATAACATTGACAGATTTTCCGAAACCTTGCAGTTGTATATTAAGTTCATTCAGGTGCAATGAAAAATCTGTGAAAAACATCAGCTTACTGAGCCAAGCAGAATCGCTCAACTGAGAAAATTCGTGCTCCATGCCCTTTGTATTTAAATATAATTTAATTTCATTTAAACATTCAACAAACTGTTCAAGCACTTGGCCACAACTCAACCATCGAATATTATTGTACATTAATAGACCATTGTACACTGATTCAACTTCGCTTAAAAGTGAATTAAATTCTCGTTTGTTTAAAGCCCTGGCAGCAATAAAATTAGTTACCTTTGTCACAATTCTCATCACATCATGCAAATCCTTTAAGCCTGATTTCACACACAGTGTCTCCTGATGTGTAATACAATGGAAAAAACCAGGGGATGACCAACATATTCTGTAAATTGTTTGGTAAAAACCGACATTACAGCCAACCATATTAGGTGCGCTATCAGTTGTAATCGAAAATATTTTCAATAAATCTATCTGTTTCTCACGGAACACTTTAAACACAGTTGCATATGTCTTTACTAGTCGTGTTTTCAGGTAAATTTTCTAACTTTATCAATTCCTCGTGCATAGAATCACTGTGAACATACCCTGTAATAATAGCCAATCGAGCTGATGATGTAATATCTGTAGTTTCGTCGAGACAAATGGAAAAACAATGGATGAGTTCAAGTCTTGTTGTATTTGATTTTCTATACTAGCATTCATTGATATAACTCTGTCTTTAATAGTATTCCTACTTAATGGTAACTCTTTCATGCGCTTTACAATAGCTTCCTTATTATGAAATTCCTCAAATGAAAATGGTGCACACTTTATGAAAGCTTCATTAGTATAATCACCATTACTAAGTGGTTTCCCATGTTCAACAATAGTATGTGAAATACTGTAACTTGCGGCTACTAAATTTTGAAGGTCCTGAAACAAATTTAATTAAAGTCCCTGATTGTGATTCTGCTAGTTTTAGATGTTGCGATATGTATTCCTTTGCGTTCTTCAAAAGTTTTTTCTAGGCATTTGTACTTAATTTCAAAGTGTTTTCTTACATATAGCTCACCACACAATTCACAGACAACTTTATCGCCTCTATCAATAACACCATATTATTCAGTCCAGGCATCTTGGAAATTTCTTCCACTTCCTTTCTGTGATAATTTTAGTTTTTTATTAGTGCTAGCTGCCATTGTAAAAGGATTCACAAATTAAAAAGGAGCACAGTTATATACAGCGGTAATTAAGAGCAGTAATAATTAATAACTAACAATTACTGGAAATGAATTATAGACCAGCAACTCCAATTACTTAAGTGCAGACCATGCAAGACTACCACTACTTCTTTCAGCAGGGTTGCCAGATTTATTACCGGTACGTTTGTAGCAACCTTGTTACGTTTTACTCTCTATCATGCTACTAAATAGCAGCTATTTAGTAGGTTTTGTTGCGACGTCATTGTAAGTTGTTTCTATTTGCATTATTTAACAAAATTTACTGAATTTATTGCAACTATAAAAATGTTTACATTATTTACTCAGATAAATTCAATATTTAATGCTGCAAATTATATTTTCTGTTAAAGTGATTTTAAATATGTTTAGAACTTGTATTACCCAGTCGAGAAACTTGGAATGCATGCATGAACGAATTTCACACAGAAGTCAAATGAAAACTTTAAGTTTATAATATATAAAGCACATATTTATAAGCTTGTATCATATAATATTGATAATAATTTTTATGTTTTTATAATAACATATGACTATGCAGAAATTATAATGATTAAGAAAGAAAATGTAAACTTAAAACGCTCGTTGTTTATATGCTAGTTACAAAATAAAATAGAAATAAGCTAAATACAAAATAAAATAGAAATAGGCTAACTATAAAATATAATTCTTTCAATGAACTGAAACCTACCTTCATCTTAACTGAGAGCAATCTTACACGATTTATCACAGTTTTTTCATCGGAATACCAATATCTTTCAACATCCAAGGTGTGACACCTGAAACCCTCAAGTGTGTCAGGGCTGACACGCATGTCATAGGTTTGCCATCACTGGTCTAGATCATCCAAAGTTGTATTTATATTCCATGATATTCCTTTGGCATGTTTCATTGCTGTCTGTTCTAAAACTTGATCTAGCATCAGTATCAATAATAAGAGAGAGATAGCAGACATCCTTGTCACACTCCAGATACAGTTTGAAAGGTCTGTGACAAATTTCAATCATGCAGCACCTGGCATAGGGATTTGTTATATCCTTCCTGTATGAGTTTATCTTCTGTGACATACCTTTGTTTTTAAGTGCATTCCACACACAATCTCTAACAATGGAATCAAAGGCTTTTTCATAATCCACAAATAGCAAATATAAAGGAGAGTTAAATTCACCAGACTGTTCGATTATTATTCTTAATATTATTATTATTACACAACACCTCCAGGTAGTCCAAAGACTCATCGAGGGAGGACACCTACTCTACAACTCTCCTTCTCCACTAACCACAACTACCTTCATCATCTACACCCATGCCATCATCAATCACTGGTCACCACCACTAGTATTTTCACAGACAATCACAAATATCCATCCTCCGGCAGGATTCAAACCCACAGCCTTTTGGCTGGAGAGCAGATACGCTAACCACTCGGCTAACCAGGCTGGCAAAGGTGTTAATGTGGTCTGTGCATTGATCTCTTTGGCCTAAAACCAGCCCAGTATCAATTTTTAATTAATCTACTTTTCTTTTTTTTTTTCCCTGTTAATCTATTTCTTTTGCTTGCAGCATAACGATAAACTTCTTTTGGATTGTCCTTGACTTGCATGGCCAATTTGTTTTCATACTCCAATTTAGCTTTCCTCACAATGCTTGTTATTTTTCTGGCCTGAGCTTTAATTATTTCATAACTCCTCTGACTCTTATTCACACGATATTCTCTCCACATCATCTTCTTCTTCGTGGGGATCTCTTGCTTAATAAGGTTACATATCTATTTCACTCCCAACTTGTTTATTCTTCGAACACTAGGGATACATTCAGATACTGCCTCATTTAAGCACTTTTTCAAAATTCTCCCAATTGATCTTAATTTCCAGCTTTGTAGTTCAGCATGTAATTTTGTTTTAATCAGCGTATCAATACAATTAGATACTTCCCAAGAAAGCACTACATGATCACTGTCACCAACTGGTGGTAAAATAGCCATATTCTTAATAGAGACCTCTTCTGATGTTATGAGCAAATCCAACCGTCTTTGACCTTCAGTTCCTTCTTTCTCATGCTGTTTGAGAAATTTGTCACACAACAATTTAATAAATTTCTCTTCTTTATTATCATGAGATTTCTCATGTACCCAAATAATCTTTGGAAAATTCAAGTTACTCATAATAATCACTCGTTTGGTACCCATAAGGCTAAATTGGCAATGCATTTCTTCATCCCCTGCAACTGAGCTGCCAGGTCTGTGGCAACATCTCACCATATATTTCATTTTGTTAGCTTCCACTATACACTAGATAGACTCAAATTCACTCCTACATGGGACATTGTTACCATCATTGTTTTCTGGCATTTCTACCCTAACTGGACTTAAGTCATCTGATATCATTAGTAGCCCTCCACCTCCTTCCTATCTCTTCTGTCATTTCTAAAAATAGTATACCCATTACACTTGATCCCAGTTACCATATCTGATTCTGATAACTAGGTTTCACTAATGCCAACAATCTTATTCAACATCATATTCAATAAAGCAACGAACCATTGATTCTGATGCTCCTGGCATCTGTATATAGACATAATAAATTACCACATAGCCTATTCTTATAATAAGATATGTAATCTATTAGGTATAATATATTTAGTTTAATCCTTTATCCAAGTGTAAGCAATAAACAAAGTTTGCACCTGAAAATATCTTCAGGACTGAGGTAAGGTAGTACATCCCTTGGCAACTCGTAGCAAAGGTGGACCAAGCTCTCATCACTCCTTGTCTCAGTATCTCCCATAATGCAAAACACATCTCCTCACTGACATGTATACTGTTATGCATTAAGGGAAGGGCCACTACCCAGACCTGTTTCGATCTTTATTGAGGTCTCGTCAGTGGGAGGAAGACCTAGAGTGGTGATACTAAGGCAGAAGCAATGGAGAGATTATATTTTCCTATATGAGTTGCCAACCGATGTACCACCTTATTATTAAATTACTCTGGATAAAGGATTAAACTAAATTTATTATGCTCTAACCAAGTGCAAAATAAACTTCCAACTTCTTTCTCTAAATACAGAGTAATTTTGATAATAAGGTGGCACACCAGTTGGCAACTCGTATAGGTAAATATGACTTATCCATTGTTTCTGTCTTAGTATCACCACTCTGAGTCTGCCTCCCACTGACGAGACTTCAATAAAGGTCGAAACTGGTCTGGGTAGTGACCCTTCCCTTAAGCATAGCAGTATACATGTCCGTGAGGCGATGTGCTTTGCATTATGGGAGATACTGAGACAAGGAGTGATGAGAGCTTGGTCCACCTTTGCTACAAGTTGCCAAGGGATGTACTACCTTACCTCAGTCCTGAAGATATTTTCAGGCTCAAAATTTGATAATAAGGTGGCACACCAGTTGGCAACTCGTATAGGTAAATATGACCTCTCCATTGCTTCTGCCTATAGACGAGACCTCAATAAAGGTCGAAACCGGTCTGGGTAGTGGCCCTTCCCTTAATGCATAGCAGTATACATGTCCGTGAGGAGATGTGCTTTGCATTATGGGAGATACTGAGACAAGGAGTGACCCTTACCTCAGTCCTGAAGATATTTTCAGGCCTCAAAATTTGTTTGCTTACACTTGAATAAAGGATTAAACTAAATTTATAATAGTCTAATCTATTTGGTCTTGTTCTAGAATTTTTTTTCCCTCCCCATACATATTTAAAAGGTCCGAACCCAAGGCATATATTTCCACCCCTTCACCACATATATAACCATGTTCGAAGACATTCATATCTTTATCCCGTTTGCATACCATTACTGAACTTTCACACACATTTTTCCCATTCTTCCCTTGATGATCTAGTTTCTCGGAGTCACTGCATTAGGTCTCATATTATTATTATTAGACACTTCCAGGGAGTCCAAAGACTCATCGAGGGAGGGCACCTGCTCTACAACTCTGTCCGCCACTCAATCCACCAACTGACCGCAACTGCACCAATGCCATCTACCACCGCCCACCACCACTAGCATATCCAAGGACAATCACAAACATCCATGCCCACGGCGGGATTCGAACCCGCAGCCTTTTGGCTGGAGAGCGGATACGCTAACCAGCCAGCCAGGCTCGCATATCAAGAAGTAATTTTTCCAGGCTCCTGATGCCAAATGAATTGAAGTGAAGGCCATCTCTCTTATACCATAACTGAACTTTCACACACATATTTCCCAGTAATATACATTTATACATAGTTTATACATATATGTTATACTTTTATACATACATACATACATACATAGTTGATATACATTTATTGCATGCTTCCACATAGGTTGAGCATGAAACTTGGGTTCTTGATGCAAGCCACCTGTGGTAAGCTGAGTTTTTTCTTCAACTACTTTCATACATCTTCTATTAAACTAGGGCTGGAAAGTGGATGGAACGAGGGATGAATGCCTTCATGCCACTGTGGATAATTTCCGTGACTCGCTCAGTGCAGGGTCTGGGTCAGAAGAATGGAAGCAATAGCTGTGCCATGAGAAAAGAAGAGTTGTGGAGATTATCCCACTTTGTAGTGCCAGAGGATACAGGTCTCCAAACCTCTTAAGTCTGTGAGACTGGAAACTTACGCAAGATTATAATTGCCAAGAGGAGAGGTAAAGTCTACAGTGTGTCTGGAAGGAGAACTAGTTAAAAATAGATCAAGAGTATTGGAAAATTAGAGGGGATTATCTGGAATTTGAGTAGATAGCTGCAGAATTTGTGCTATATAGCAAAAACTTCTGCAGCACATCCAGCTTGATCAGTAGTAGTGGAGAAGCAAAGATGGTTAGAGTTATAGACATTCAGGTCATCTAGGACAGCGCTTCCCAAATTGGGGGCCGTTAGTTTTGTTGAGGGGGCTGTGAAATAATAAAAACAAATTTAAAATGTTTTAAGACTAAGTGTGCCATGTCAAATGTGTATGTAAGATGTAGAAAGTATTTTTAACTTGGGTATAGTTATGTTAAAGATACCAAGCAATTTTAAACCTGGTTTTACTCCATTTTTTCCAAGTAAGCAAACAGACAAAATGTCAAGTTTGCGCCTGCAATTTATGCAAGACTAGCTGATCCCACAGGTAGTGCAAGACCAAGGCAACTCGTGGTAAAGGTGGAGCAAGCTCTGATCACTAATCTTAATATTTACCCTTAATGCCAAAACACATCTCCAAGAAGGGGATGTATGATGTTTTGTATTAAAGGCAAGGGGCCACTACCCAGACCGGTTTCGACCTTTATTGAGGTCAAATGGGAGTTCATGCCTTTCATCACTGGTCTCTTTAGATTTAAAAAAAAGTTGTGCTGAGAGTCAGCTTGATAGTGAGAGAGGAGGAGAAAAGATAGAGTGGATAGTAGTAGATAGTTAAAAGAGGCCTCAGTCGATCTACTTGGCCTGACTTAAATGTCAGCACCAAGCAGATCTCCGACATTATCTCCCTCCATCCGTTCTTTTCAGCTTTCCCCGGTCAGTCACCTCTTCAGGTGTCTGCCCGAGGAAAGTGGGGAAAAACAAATGAAAGAAGCACCACATGAAAAAGAGGAACTAGTAAATAACATTAAAAATTACATATAACAATTTGTAAGAAACTAGGTAAATTCTGAAATTTCAACCTAAATGACCAGTTTAATACTGAGAAGAGCAGGGGCAGAGCCTGGCCTGGGTGATGCAGCCCACAAGGAGCTGCACCGCCTCGGTGTAAGCCTTCACAGCCCAGGTTCTCAGGATACCCCCTCCTGTGTGGAATAGACATAGACCTTTTTTACAACAAAAATTCTAATCTGAAAGAGGACAAAAAGAAGAAAAAACAAACCAGAATTTTTTTTTTTTCCCCTCTCTGGCAGATCGATACTAGGAGTCGACTGACTTGTTAGGCGAGGTTTAAATCCTCCTGCTGTCTATTGTTGTGGGTTTTAATGATGAGATCTGCTAATTTGTCTGTGGTTTAGCATGTAGAGGCCTCTGTGCAGTGCTAGTCCCACGTCGTCCTCTGCATCGATAAGACCAATGATCTTTTCAGGAGTGATTTCATCTATATTATCGACAAACACGTCATTCCATTCTGCACTGACGACTCTTGGCCCGTTTTGTCCTGTGAGTATCAGTTGAATGTCTCCGAATGTTTCTATTGCTTTTCGTAGTCTCGCCTCTTCCTCGGGGAAATCTTTTAAGAGATGCAATATAGGTGCATTGGCCTTTGCGTGAGGGAACTTTGTGGGTTCTGAAGTTGACTTTATATTTCCAACTTGTGCTGGACTTCCTTGTTTCGATTTTTTAATATTTACTTCTTCAGGGCTGGCTGGCCTCTTTTGTGTGGTTTCTGCATTGTTGATTTCCATATCTGCTGCCTCCGTGTACTCGTCTATTGTGACTGCAGTGATAGTTCTGTTTTGCTGGTGCTGCTGGTTATTTTCGGTTGCTACGTCTGTAGTGGTGGTTTGATCGGTGGCCAGTTCCTCCTGCCCTTCATCTCTCCTGGTTGCAGGCTTCTCCACTGGTGTACTTGGCAGTGTTTCGGAGGTGGCGGCATGATTCTTTGTTGTTCCCTCATGCGCGGCCTCCAGGGTGGGGAAATCATTAGGTTCTATGCCAATAACATTTTGGGCTGTTGTTTCCGTGTTGGGCGTAATAGTGCCTCCCAATTTTTCGGCCAGATTTCTGTCCGGACAAGTGTCTATTTTATGGCCGTTAATGCCGCATTTTAGGCATGCCGATTGGCACTGTGCTAGTGTATGACCCGCTGTTAGGCAGTTCTTACACTTTAACTTCGGGCACTGGGCCCCGAGATGAGTCAGGGCTCCACGTTTAAAACATTGCCTCTCTACTCCCGGGTAACTCACCATTACCCTGGCCGATCCGATCATTACAAAATTCGGAACTTCTGTTTTCATCGTTAACGAGAACGTGACTTCCCCTGACATCCATTCAGGGTAGTCAGCGTCTTTGCCTACTTGGACATCTCGTACAGTTCCCTATTTCGAAAAGACTTGATTAATTATGTCGTTGCCTCCTTCTAGGTATTCCAGAGGGAATCGCTCTATTCTCATCTTTTTAGAGATGCTACCAACGACAAAAGGATGGCAAAGTTTCCCTTCACACTCAACCCCTTTGAGTAGTTTCTCCGTTGTTGTTGTATTTTTACAAACTACTTGATATCTGCCACCCCCATAGGGGGTAAAGCCAGAAATATTATCTGCCCCTACGCAGTCAATTAGCACTTTCGCAAACGTCCTCTTGTGTACATTTGCGTCGATTTCGAACCCGAGGGTTCTTACTCTCGGTAGAGCCGAAGACATACTTCAAAAAAAAAAAGGGAAGAGTAGACCCTTGTACGATCCAAGTCCACAAAAAGACAGACCTGTAGAAAAGGCCAAGCTTTCCCTGTTTGCAAATAAGAAAAACCTGTTAAACTTAGGTACAGGGGGAACACAAAGAACCAAAGAAGAAAAAAAAAAGACAAAGGGTTCTTACCAAGGCAGCAGGACTGTAATAGGAGCTCTCTCTCTCAGGGTCTGGAAACTGGAATCCAAGGCTGGGATACTTTCACTGCAGAGCTGGAACATGGAGCTTTCTCTCGGGGCCGCTAAATCTGGGATCTGGGACTTGTTTCATCAGTGGGAGCCAGGCTAGAAATACCAAGATTTAGTAATGCAGAGCTTGTAAGTATTTTACCAAAACAATTTACCATAAGGTGTTATAACCTTATTAAATAAAAATCTCAGGAGGAGATATAGATGTAGAAAGTATTTTTAACTTGGGTATAGTTATGTTAAAGATACCAAGCAATTTTAAACCTGGTTTTACTCCATTTTTTTCAAGCTTCTTGGAGATGTGTTTTGGCATTAAGGGTAAATATTAAGATTAGTGATCAGAGCTTGCTCCACCTTTACCACGAGTTGCCTTGGTCTTGCACTACCTGTGGGATCAGCTAGTCTTGCATAAATTGCAGGCGCAAACTTGACGTTTTGTCTGTTTGCTTACTTGGAAAAAATGGAGTAAAACCAGGTTTAAAATTGCTTGGTATCTTTAACGTGTATGTAAGATGTTAAAAATGTAATATTTGCATTTGATTTTTGCAATATTCACTGTGTATGTTTTGTATTGAGTATAAATACAATAAATATAATAATATGTCTGTATTACTATTTTTTTTTTCCAATGGGGGCCCGTGAAATATTTTAATTTTTTTAAAGTTGCCTTTACATCCATAAGTTTGAGAAGCACTGATCTAGGATGATGACTTCACTGTTTAGATAGCTGGATTGTAGATAGTCGAGTTTCATGGAGCAGAAGGTAAAGAGATCTTTTGGGATTTTCAGAGTTTAGAGATGGTAAATGGAAAGTATGAATGTTAAGTGGGGCAGGGAAGTATTCAGCCAGAGAAGGTCAGAAGCAAAGGATGCTAAATTTGGCATTTTTTGGTCAGACATTATCAGAACGTACAAAGGCACCTTTGTGGAGAAATGAATCGTGAAGAGTATAATTTGGACATTGGGCGTGAACTGTGGTTGATTTAGCTGCAATTTGGGTTTCTGTTAAGAGAAAGAGGTTTGGTTTGGATGTCTGTAAATGGTGATGAACGTCGTTTATGTTGGAATTTATGCTGTGGATGTGTGTAAAGTGGATGTGGAAATTATATTTTTTAATAAGGATCCTAGTAAGTTTAGAATATTGTGTTTGGATTGATTTGTTCAGTTTTTTACACATTAATATTTGTATCTTTATGATTATTTATTACATGGAAACATACATATGTACTGTCCAAAGGCCTACTGTTGGAAAATACTCATTAACTATCATTTACATAATACCTATATCTCTCTTTAACTCATTTATTGAGAGCACTTATGATTGCTTCCAGCAACCCATTGCACTCAGTCACCACTCTTCGAGTGAAAAATCACTTTTACACAGCACCTAGAATGACTGCTTGTTTTTTCCTGTCATGTATTAGAAAATGTCTTCAATATCTACTATATAAAATTCCTTTAGTAATGATGTATTTCTCTTGTATCTCTTCTTTTCTACATGTTATCTAAATTATGTAACCTATAAACCTTCAGTTCGTCCTCATAGTAACACTTCATAGAACAGTTACAATTTTGGTCACTTGCTGCTGAATCCTCCCTGGTACTTTTCATCCCAAGAAACCCAGATGACTAAATCTGTGCACAGTAGTCCAGTTGAAGCCATACCAGTTATACATATGAGAGAGAGAGAGAATAATAAGAATTTCCTTATACCTACTTATCAGTGTGTTCTTCAACATCCAACTGATTCTTTGAGTTATGTTCCATACATTTATAATATGTCTTGTAAACTTCAGTTCTGGTTCTACCTGTAAAGACACTGAGTCTGCATTTACATCAGCATTTTTTGGCTTTTATTCTCCAAAAATTTAGTAGATGTTTTTCTTTTCTGTGCGATAACTCGTTTTTTATCCTACTCAATAATAAACAGCAATCACTCCTTATTTTATGCTGTACATCATGGACTAATTTGAAGACATATGATTTTTCTTTTTTACATACTTTCAACATGAATTTATTATTATTATTATTATTATTACCCCAAGACCTCATGAAGTCAAAGACTCATCTGGGAGGTCCTTTAATCACACACACACACAGCTCATCATACCATGTCTTAAACACACTCAAACTCCTTGCAGACACCACACTCTCAGGCAAGGCATTCCAATCATTTGCAACTCTGCATGAAAAAAACATGCCTCTCACACCCTCTTCATACAGTTTCCAGGGATGACCTCTGGTTCTCCCACTATTCTCTGTAGAACTTCTCCACCATTGATCCTATAACAACCCCTTACCAACTTGTAGGTCTCTATCATATCTCCTCTCTTCTTCCTCTCTCCAGACTCTGCAAATTACATCCTCAATCTTTCCTCATACTCAACTCAACATTCCAGAGGTCAGAAACTACCTTAGTCAGTCGCCTTTGGACCCTTTCCAACATCTCTTCATCCTACTGAAAACCCGGTGACCAAATCTGGGCACAATAGTCCATGTGTGGCCTAATCAAAGCCTTATACAACGGAACAAGAATCTCCCTACTTCTACACGTCAGTGTCCTCCGCATCATTCCCAGAAGCTTGTGTGTTGTCTTCACAATTTTGGCAATGTGTCCCCTAAATTTCAGATCCTTATCCACTATCACCCCCAGATCTCTTATTTCCTCTACCTCCAACAATATATTCTCACCAATCATAAATTCTGCATCCCATCTTTGTTTTCCAAATTTTAAAACCTTACATTTTGCAACATTGAACTCGCATCCCCATTTCCATGCCCAATCACTTAATTTATTCTAGTCTTCTTGCAAGGCCACAACATCTTCACTTCTCTTTATGGTTTTTCCCAACTTTTCATCATCTGCAAACAACTGAATATCTCCATCCAAATCTTCGCCAATATCATTGATATACAAGTTAAACAGTAATGGTCCTAAAACAGACCCCTGAGGCACTCCATTAGTGACTTTCCTTTTCCTGGATATCGCACCCCCATACACAACTTGTTGATACCTATCAGATAGCCAGTCTTCAATTGGATTGGAGACTGGCTATTCTTGTTTTTATTTGGTATGTGGTGTGTAATGATTAGTCATCTTCAAAAAAGGAAGAATTATGGAACATACTTAGGTAGAATTCACCATGAGAATACCCTCACTTGAGATTATAGATACAAAGCACGATTATAGTTATACTTTTTGAAATGCATTTCAAAGATGTAATCTATTTGTTTTATCAAATAATAGCAGATGTGAAAGCATATAATTGCACTTAATAATTTCCATTCAGTTTTATTTAATATAAATTATGTAGTTTATAATTGTAGCCAGATTATTACACTTTAAAAAAGTTTCCTTTCTTGTTAGAGAAGGATATTTAGATTTCAAGAGCATCGCCGTATAATGGAAACTTTGTGGAAAGTGTTCCGGGAGATCAAGATCATATTCTCTGAACACCAGTTAGTTTCAGATACAGACCTTTTGACAAATGAGTTTTTCTGTAAGTACAGAAATTCATTCATTGATAAATGCATTAAGAATTTTATTAATATTTATGAAATATACTGAGTAGCCAGTTTATTAACAATACTTACCTCATAGCATTTTTTCGTCCTGTAAACTCAAGAAAATCGACCATAGAACCACACTATTTCAGACATTAAAAAATATTGTGTTAGGATTAAGGACCAAGAGATGGCGGCACTTGTTGAGCCGTATCTTCACTGCAGGCTGTTTAATTAGTGATAGCCTTGAGCCGGCTATCTCTGATTGGCTACCAGTAGAGATAGAACTGCCCCACTCAGTCTCCAAAAGTTAGATAGGGCTAAAACAGCCTCGCCTACTCCCTATACGGGAATCAAAAGGCGTTAGCTGATTTATTTTTTTTTATAAATTCAAAGTAGGGGTGTCGTTGCTTCCATTGAAAAGAACATGCATTACATACTAAGATTAAAATTTTAAATTTAGTGACAATGGTATATCCAACATGGCTATAGAATGCAGTCTAAACTTATCTCACTTTATGTGAACACTTTTTCGTATCTGCATTGGTTATTATTGTTGAAACTGTGGAAGACATTTACTTTAATGCTCAACTGATTTGATGCATCAAATCACTTCCATTTTTTTCTCAATGGGAAATAATTTTTCTGCTTTTTTAAACTTAGGAAGATGTTGAATCAGCTCTGTTTAGATGACATTTTTAATTTATTTTTTAAATACTAATATCAGTAAAATGTTTTGTAGCAATCCTTATGACGTGGTTCACGGGGGGGACAAGTTTTATAATCTCTACCCACAATGTGTGTGTGTATATATATATATATATATATATATATAAAGCAAAGTTCTGTTTTGGATGTTCACTTATAACTCGAGAACGTTTACTAATTTTGATTTCTCAACCAGTAGATAGACATTCCAAAGATAGTTTATGGCATTTTCATTGAAGCACAACTCCAGATTATGGAGCAATGATAAATTATTTTCTTTTACTTCCCTCCACAGCCCGTACTGCAGTTTAACAATATCTAGAAACTATTATTTTTATGTCTAATATAGCCTACTTTCATTTAGGAGTGCCCCTTTTTTTACAATGTCTGACTTTTTTCTCAAAATCTTAGGGCATTACTGATGTGTTATAAAACTAATATATGAAGAATAATAGTAGGAAAATTCAGACATATCTTTCTTGGATGTTGTTGACTGTCTCCTTATCCCTGCAATATGCATTCATCTGCTGTTAAAGGAAGAGGATTTGGGGAAAATTGGGGGTAAAATAATGTGGGGGAATTATTTGAAAAAATCCAGGATTTTTTTTATATGTATAATATTATTAAGGGTGGGTTGAGAGCGTTTGGAGGAGAGAAGAAGAAGGATTTTTTTTTGGGGGGGGGGGGGGGGGAAGAGGAAGAATTGATGGAAAAAGGTTAGGGGTTTGGAGTAACAGGATGTGAGCCGTTTTTGACAGTGCATCATCTTTGGAACTCATTTGTCAAATATTAATATAAAACTGGTCCATACTAGTTCCGAAGACTATGCACTGTCGAAAATGGCTCGCACCCCATTACTCCCATCCCTGACCTTTTCCCATCAATCCTTGCTCTTCCCCAAAAAATAGTTTCTATTTTCAGATCCTTCTCTCGCCTCCTAGATGCTCTCTACCCACCCTTAATAATATTATACATATAAAAAAAACGGGGTTTTTTCAAATAATTTCCCCACAATTACTTTACCCCTACTTTTCCAAAACCCCTTCCTTTAACAGCAGATGAATGCATAGCGCCAGGATAAGGAGACAGTCAACAACATCCAAAAAAGGTATGTTCGAATTTTCCTCCTATATTATTCTTCATATGTTAGTTTTATATAACACATCAGTAATGTCCTAAGATTTGAGAATCTTAGGACATTACTGACATCGTAAAAAAAAGGGGGGCACTCCTAAATGAAAGTAGGCTATATTAGCCATAAAAATAGTTTATTTTAGAGGAGTAACATGGGAATTTTCCCAAAATTAATACCTGTGTAGCTCAGTGGATGTGGTGTTTGCACACCATGGCGCTTGATTGCACGAAAGAAAAACTTCATTTCAAATCTAGTCGGCGACTAGAGGAAATTTTTCTAAGCTTTTTCTCGACCAGTTCCTGAGTTAGTTGATCTCTGGCACGGGCAAGCAGGTTTTCTCTCCCAGAAACTCGGGGTTTTCGTCCTGTAAACTCAAGAAAATCGACCATAGAACACACACCATTTCAGACATTAAATATATTGTGTTAGGGTTAGGGACCACGAGCTGGCAGCACTTGTTAAGCAGGCTCTTCACTGCGTGCCACTTAATTTGTGATAGCCTTGGGCCAGCTATCTCTGATTGGGTATCAGTGGAGATTGAACTGCCCACTCAGTCTCCAAAATTAGATAGGGCTAAAACAGCCTCGCCTACTCCCTATATGGGAATTAAAGGCGTTAGCTGATTTTTAATTATTATAATATTATATTATAATACCTATATCTTGAAACTATTTTGTGGCTAGATATTGGTAAATTTTTTTGATATTGTTAAATTCTATTGTTAAATACTGTGACATTAAGTTGTTTTGTTATTAACATTATTATGTTTATTAGTAGTTTTTGTAATTATTAGTAGGTATTTTATTTTATTTTTTTTTCCAATATGCCACGACTAAGGGCAAGTTCTATAAGTTGCTCAACTTCTGCAGCAAGACATATGAAACTAAATAGACAGAGTTAAATTAATGAAGTTTCTTGGAATAAGAAATGGTCTCCTTTCACTTATGATTGTAATATAAGATATCCCTCTGATCCAAAAGTAGTGATCAGTGCCATGACTGTAGTACATCAGCAGTAATGCACTTAAATAGAGACATGAATCTCCCAGAATGTGTTGCTTGAATGGAAAGGGAAAACTAAAAGAAATCACAGCTCCTCCTGAATCATTATATCACTCACTACAATGCAAATTCCACAGTCTCGTCAATTTATTAAAACTACTGAGCTTACAATTCCATATTTCAAATGACATCATTTGGTGCTAAGCAAATAGTTGAAAAGGAGATTCATGCCTACTTTCAAGGTGCAAGGTCCAATGTGCCATTTGGCTGGAAGTTTGTTGCCAGTCAAACCAAATGATCATAAATTTTTACAAATTTATTTCATTTTAAACCTACACAAACAAGTAGCTTTCCAATGTGGACAGATCTCAGGTTTGAGCTCAGAAATTGTATTTATTATTATTATTATTAATAATATTTGACCCCCATGAAGTCAGTCTCATCGTAGGAGGTACACACTATTGCATACAATGCTCATCCAACCGTGCCTTAAATTATTGCATATTAAATTAATGCATTTCACTCACCAACCACCCTCCATGCAAAGAACTTACTCCTCACTCCTCTGTTCACACCCTCCTTATACAGTTTCCAGTGATGGCCCCTTGTTCTACTCCTCTCTCCCATTCTATGAAAAATTTCTTCCATGTTGACCTGATAACAACCCCTGACTAGCTTGTATGTCTCCCCCTGTTCATATCCCCCTGTCAATCCTATTCACGAGGACCTCTGCAACTTATTCTCTCAATATGTCCTCATACTCCACATTCCAAAGACTACTGACTAACTTTGTGAATCTTCTCTGGTCCCTTTATAACATATCATCACCATGAAAACCGGGCAAATAATCTGTGCACAATAATCCATATGAGGTCTTTTGACTCCATGGAGGCCTGAGTTATTATTATTATTATTCAGGCCTCCATGGAGTCAAAAGACTCATATCAGGAGGTGCTTCCTAGGAAACAAAAAAAATTTAAAAATCATCGCGGGAGGTCCCTCCTAGAAAACACAGTCTATCACACCACTCCTTGAACTCATTGACTGCACTCCTCTCAACAGTTTAAAAGTCTCAATCATATCACATCTCCTTCTATCTACCAAACTCTGCAGTCCACATTCCCTCAGACGATCCTCATGACTAACATTGTACAGTCATGAGACTATCTTTGTTATCTGCCTCTGTATCCTTTCCACAGTTAATTTATCCTCTTCAAATCCTGGGGACCAAATCTGAGAACAATAATCGAAGTGTGGTCTGATCAGGGTCTTATACAACGGAATGATAACTCTTATCTCTGCAGGTCAGCATCCTTCTCATTATTGCAACAATCCTCTGTGTTTCCTTCACCACCTTTGCAATATATCCCCTAAATTTTAGGTTTCTATCAATCATCAACCCCAGATCTCTTGTCTCCCCTACTTCTTCCAATACAACTCCTCCAATAGAGTATGAAATGTCCTATCGATGTGTCCCAAACCTCAAGACCTTACATTTGGCTGCATTAAACCGATACCCCCATTCATTTCCCCATCTGTCTAGTTTATTCAAATCCTCTGCACAGCTACTTTATTATAAAAGGCTACCGCATGTGCACTATTATTAATAACCTTTCCCAGCTTCACATCATCTGACAACTGAATATCCCCCTGCAATCCAGTGACAATGTCATTGATATAAATGTTAAACAGTATAGGTCCCAGTGCTGAGCCCTGTAGAATCCCACTTGTAACCTTCTGCCTCCTTGAAACTGCCCCACGATACACAACTATCTGATACCTATCGGACAGCCAATCCTGAATCCAGTTGACCAACCTGACATCCAAACCCATGTGCTGTAATTTAAATATCAGCTTATCATGTGGCACCCTGTCAAATGCCTTCTCTAAATCTAAGAAAATGGTAGTATATACTTTTTCCCTCATCAACTGCTCGTGTAACTTTATTATAAAAGGCTAGCACAGGGGTTGGCAACCGTCGGCTCTGGACATATGGCTCTTTGAATGAATAATTGTGGCTCTTTTCGTTATTAAACAATCTGTCTAAACATAGAAGTGAAAAGAAATTTTTTGTAGGTCAAATGACCCCTAACCATATGTTGATACTCAAAAAATAAAGTCAGTTTACATTGGGCGCGATCAGCCAGGCAGAGCGCTATGCGAGCACTACTTTGTAGTGCTAATTAATCGCTGCAAATTAAATTAATTTGTAGCGAATGGCAATCGAGTAGTTGGCTCAGACACATTTATGACGTCCCGCTAGGCTAGCACATGTAGTGCTACGTTAACGCTTGCCTGTCTGAACGTGCCCATTGTCTTCGCATATAGTGCAGGTGTGGTCTGTAAATCTGCTCATGCAGTTTTCAAGCATGTTGGATACCTCCTTAACTCCAAATGGCTCGCTAGGGTAGAGATCCACCAGATTACCGAAGTCGAATCAGAGGACTACCAATCCCCTGATCCACTTTCCAGCACTTCTCAAGATAACATCAGGAAGACTATGTTGCCAGCTATCAACCAGCCCCTAGTGGACTCAGATGACCCTACAGACTATCAAGTGGTCAGTAGAAAGAAGCATAAGAAGGAGTCTCCAGCTATAGAACTTGAAACAACAGCGGAAACAGAGGTTCAGCCCAAAGATAGGATAGCACCAATGGACACATCAGTATAGCCCATTGAAAGAGCAGCTTCAGGGAACACAGCGGATCAGCCCAAAGAAAGAATTCCAGCAATGATTCTAAGATCTAAAGACAAATAGTCGACAGTAGTGGAGGTGATGAAGAACACCGAAATCAAGTTCACCTCTGCTAAAAATTCAGATGAAGGTGTCCGCATTCAACCAGAAGGAGCATCGGACTACCGTCGGCTTACTAAATTTATGGACGAGCTGAAAATTCCATATCATACATTCCAGCTAAAAAGCAAGAAAAGCTTAAAAGCAGTCATAAGAGATCTAGTGGAAACAATACCATCAGAGGAGATAGTCGCTGACCTCAAGTCACAAGGCTTAAAACCTATAAAAGTTTTGCACATGTACCATGCTGACTAACGTCCCATGCCCCTGGTTTTAGTTGAAATTAGTAAAGACCAGAGAGAAATATATGACCTAAAAATTGTCTGCAACCTAGTGATTAAGACAGCCTCTCAGAAGGAAGACATCTGCAGGTCAATGCCACCACTGCGCATGCTCATACCAGAAGTATGGGCATGCACAGAAGCTTTGTAGAGCAGAGTACAAGTGCATTAAATGTGGAGGCAATCACCCCTCTCATACATGTTCTGAACCATGCACTACTCCTGCCAAATGCACAAATTGTGGTGAGCCACACCTGGTGAATTACAAAGGTTGTTCATCCAATCCATCTAATATGTCTAAAGCTAGAGAAACAAGAGTCCCATCAACTCAGAAGCATGCTACACCTCCTACACCAGAAAACCCTTTGCAAGCTTCTACAAGTAACAGATCGTATGCCTCAGTGGTTTCCTCACACACCAAATCAGCAGAAACTATACCAAGCAGTCAAAACTCAGCAGCGATGCTTGCCGCAATTTTAGGAGAAATGCTAAAAAAATTGGGATTTGATTTTAGTAAATCAAATCCCAATCAGGCTGATACAAACAGATTTCTTAAAAATACCCAAGTTATATTCTCAATCATTAATGGATAATCTGACCATCACAATAAATTCCATACAGGTCTCATTCTGGAATGCTAATGGGCTCAGTAACAACATTATAGAACTTCAAGAATTTGCTAATCACTTCAAAATTGATATCCTATTAATCAATGAGACTCATCTACGGCCCTGTGATAATACAGAAATCCAGATAATACAGAAATGTGATAATGTCATTTCTGATCATTAATCAGAAATGACAGGCTCAATGCCAGAGGTGGAGGCACTGCAATCTTTGCCAAGAAAAGCATCCGCTACAATGAAATAAAAGAGATCCATACAACCAATCTGGAAAAAACTGGCATAGAAATTCACACCAATAATGCAGGCATTTTGAAAATATTTTCTGTTTATAACTCTCCAGGCAGAACTCTGCTGTCCTCTGATCTCTCTCAGCTGCTTGACACTACGGAAGCAACAATAGTGGCAGGAGATCTAAATTCAAAGCATCCCTTATGGAATAGCAGGTGTTACAATTACAATGGAAAAATCCTTCACAATTTTGCTAGGCTGAGAAATATTATCATTGCGGGTCCAAGGGAACCAACACTATGGAACACACGGAAGGCCCGATGTATTAGGTATAGCTATATTCAAAAACACATCTCATTAATTCTAGTTGCAAGTGATTAACGACCTCAGTTCAGACCACAACCCAGTACTTTTAAAACTGGGAGAGGATCCGGAACTCATTCCCAATCAATCCTTTACTAATTTCACAAAATTCAAGGCTACAATCAACACTATCATAGATTCAGTACCAAATGTCTCCTCCCGTGAAGAAATTGACACGGCAATCAACAACCTAGAAAACAAAATTCAAACTGGCTTAGCTGCAGCCTTTTCTGTTCCACCCCAGCTCAAGCAAACCTACTTCTGGAA
The DNA here is from genome assembly GCF_054136105.1 of Typopeltis vanoorti. Lineage (NCBI taxonomy): Eukaryota > Metazoa > Arthropoda > Arachnida > Uropygi > Thelyphonidae > Typopeltis > Typopeltis vanoorti. The sequence continues at coordinate 33,736,138 of NC_143551.1, forward strand.
GAAATCCTTGTTCTAATCAGAAACAAAAACAAAATCAGATGCCGTTTTCACAACACACCATCTCCTCGAGACCGCCAAGAGCTGAATAGAGCATCAAACTTACTTTGTTGTGTACTAAAAGACTACAGAAATCAACAATGGGAAAGAAAACTTTTGTTACCTGAAAGCTGAAGATAACTCTTTATGGAAACTGGCAAAAGCTCCGTACAGATCATTCCAATATCCAGCCCATTCATGGAGAAAGAGGTATAGTTTATAGGGACGATGAAAAGGCAGAGGCTTTTGCAGATGCATTAGAACTTCAGTGCAGTCCCAACTACATATATGCGGACCTGCCCTTCATTGAGAAAATCCACCGACGCGTTCCTATTGCACTTTGTCAACCCTGCAGCCGTGAAAATATTTGTCACACCTCACCTAGAGAAGTCTACTCAATAATGAGAAAACTTAATAACAAAAAGCCCCCCCCCCTGGTCCTGATGAGATTATTAACAAGACTATTAAGGCCCTTCCACACAAAGCTGTCATGCATTTGGTGGCCATTATAAATGCAATACTCAGATTAAATTATTTTCCCACCCGATGGAAACAAGCAGACATAGTCCTCATTCATAATTCAGAAAAAGCACCTCAATTATCTCAAAGTTACATACCCATCAGTCTCCTTTCATGTTTGGGGAAAATTGCAGAAAAAGTCATCCTCAAGATGTGGTGAACATAAACAACATAATTCCTAAAGAGCAGTTTGGGTTTCGAACCGGGCACAGTACTATACAACAGATTCACAGATTGACGGAATTCATCACAACTGGTTTTAACTGGCGATAACATACAGGAGCTATCTTTTTAGATGTTGCAAAAGCCTTCGATAAGGTTTGGCACAAAGGCCTCATCTATAAATTGTTCACAGCCAACATTCCACTATACCTTACTAAGCTTATTGACTCCTTTCTAAAAAACCGAAAATTTCAGGTCAAGTTAAGAGGACTCAAATCCTCTTCGAAAAGAATCACTGCAGGTGTTCCCCAAGGCCCGTTGCTCTTGCTGCTGCTTTTTAACATCTTTGTTGCTGACATCCCTAGCACATCAACCACCATAGCTTGCTATGCGGACAACATAGCAATTCTGAGTAGATCTCTCAGCCCATACTTAGCTACGCAGCGCTTACAAACCACAGCAACAAGCCTAGAAAAATGGCTCAGGAAATGGAAAATAGCTATGAATGCTGATAAAAGCACTGCCAATTCTCTTCACAAGACAGAAGGCATCCCATTATGGAGAAGTCAGACTTTTCAACACAGTTATCCCATGGAAATCCAGCACCAAATATATAGGTATTCAACTAGATAACTGTCTCAACTTTAACTCTCATATCGATTATGTCTGCAGCAAGACAAACTCCGCAATTATGCAACTCTACTCTCTTCTCAACTGAAGAGAAGCCGTGTCAGCACCAAAAAATAAATTACGGATCTACAAAGCAATCATTAGACCCACATTAACTTATGGATCACTGGCTTGGGGTCACACCCTCCCTGGCAACATCAAAAAGCTACAGGTTATCCAGAACAAATGTCTCCGTATGATATTCAATGCTCCGTGGTTTGTCAGGAACACTCTCCTCCACTGAGATGCTGATATTCCGGATATTCACATGTTTCTCCATGATACTGCCATTACATATTTCACCAAAACAGCTAATCATCTCAATCAACTCATTCGAGAGTCATCTAACTATGATGAAAACGATAGGTGGAAACACAAGCGTCCGAAAGTGGCACTGGTCTTCAGTACAGACGCTCCCATACTGCCCTCTAATAGGTTGAGCCAGGTGCTCTATAAACTCTCATTAATTTAAGCTATTTTTTCATAGAGATGAAGGGATTATAATCCATGGGATTGGGGTCCATCCAGCCACAAAAGTTAAGTTATAAGTATAAAACTGCTCACTTTGTTAAAATAAGTAAAGGTTTTGCAGTGGACATTGCAATGCTTTCATTTGCTGGTGATGGTGTTAGGTAACATGAATATTGTAACATTAAATTAAATATTAACAAAATAAAAATATTTTTATAGTATTTAAAATGTCAGAAAAGAAGAGAAAGATAGAACAAGAAAATTGGGAGTTTAAATGTGAATGGACTGAAATCTACGCATTTATAACAAATACAGCAGGATTTCCAATGTGTTTAATATGCCATGAAAAGCTTTCAAACAATAAAAAATCAAATATACAAAGACATTTTTTAAACAAACACGATACATTTGACAAAGCATATCCACAGGGAGATGAAGACAGTAGAAGAGTTGCAATGCAAAGTAAACTTAACTAAATGTTCATTTTCCAAATGGATAAAAGAATCAAGAAATACAACTATTGCTAGTTTTGTGGCCGTTCAAGAAGTTGTTAAACGAGAAAAATCTTTTATGGACGGCGAATAAGTGAAAGAATGTTTTATTAAAATGTCCGAATATCTTTTCTGCGATTTTAAAAACAAAGCGGAAATAATTACAAAAATAAAAGACATGCCATCATCTGCTAAGATTGTAAGGGACAGAACTATACAAATGGCATATAGTTCTGTCTATAGTTTCTGTGACAAATCGTGATGTGGATGACATTGCACAGATTGTACTTATTTGTAGATACAAACTCTCAAGGACCTCGGGAAAAATTACTCAATATACTACCACTTACAGGACAAACTCGTGGAGAAGACATTGAATTTGCTGTTACCACTTGCTTGAAAAGCAAGGGTATTAATACATTAATAAAATAATATCTATTGCGACCGATGGGGGTGCCAAGCATGAAAGGTACAAAAAAAAGGTTTTGTTTCTTTATTTAAAAAGCAAATTTTGTATGACGTGTTTTCCTTTCACTGCATAATCCATCAAGAGATACTTTGTGCACAAATTTTCCAAAAGAGATAACAGTAGTGATGGATTTGGTTGTAAAATTGTTAACAACAGTGGCCCGTTGTTGTACCACTTTACCCCAGTCCTGAAGATACTTTCAGGCTCAAACTTTGTTTACACACACTTGGATAAAGGATTAAACTAAATTTATTATAGTCTGACCAAGCGAAAAATAAACTTTCAACATCTTTCTCTAAATCCAGAGTAATTTAATAAAAAGGTGGCACACCGTTTGGCAGCTCCTATAGGAGGGAGATGACCTTGCTAATGCTTCTGCCTGGTATCTCCACTTGGGCCTGGCTCCCACTGAAGAGACCTCAATAAAGGTCGAAACTAGTCTGGGTAGTGGCCCTTCCCTTAATGCATAACATTATACATATCTGCAAGGAGATGTGTTTTGCATTATGGGAGATACTGAGAGAGGGGTGTTGGTAGCTTGCTCCACCTTTGCAAGGAATTGCCCGGTGTTGTACCACTTTACCCCAGTCCTGAAGATACTTTCAGGCGCAAACTTTGTTTGCACACACTTGGATAAAGGATTAAATAAATTTATTATGGTCTGACCAAGTGAAAAATAAACTTTCAATGACACATGGAATTGTTTACCGGACACTCACATTCAGTTAAAAACATATGCATTTAGACTTCTATCAATTTTCGGATCGACATATTTGTGTGAGCAAATATTTTGTAATATGAATTTTATTAAAAGTAAGTTGAGAAACCAACTAAACAACGCGAGTCTTTCGTCATGTTTGAAATTGAAAATTACAGTGTATTCGCCACATATTGAGAAACTATCCGAAGAAGTTCAACAGCAAAAGTCGCACTAAGAAGATATTTTAAATTTAAAAAAATTAAAGAAATAGGTATGTTATTGGATCTTATACATATGCTTTTGTAAGGAGAAGGAAATCTTTGTTTTATTATTTAATATTTTAAAATATCATGTAATTTCATGTGACATGTCACCCCGTGTTTTACAAGTATGATAACATGTTACTGTAAAAAAAAAAAAAAAAAAAACTGTGCAGCTCCCTTATTTTTTTTTAACAGACATAATTTTAAAAATGGCTCTTCACTCCAAAAAGGTTGCCGACCCCTGGGCTAGCATATTACTAAAACAAGAGCGCCCCTTAACAAATCCATGTTGACTCTCATAAATAGCATTACCCTCATCTGCCCAATGCTGTATACGGTCCCTCACTAATTTCTTCAAGATCTTAACAACTACTGTCTTACCTATCTTACACTATCTTACCTTCTTTCCATTCCCTGGGCACATTTCCCATAGCCAGACTTTCATCGAAAAGCTAGGTCAAAGGAACTATCAGTTCTTTTGCACATTCTCTCAAAACTCATGGTGAAATACCATCCAGTCCCACAGCTCTACTGACTTCCAGAGCACTCAGTGTTTGGAACACACTCTCCTCCTGCACCTCAATACCTCGAACCTGCCCCCCCCCCTCCATAGTATTAAAACCTTCTTCTCCAAGATGAAATACTCCAATAAAGTGTGCATTGAACAACTCCACTATGTCCTCTTCATCATTCACTCTGTTCCCATTTTTATCCCATAATGTCATTCTTCCACAATCATTTCTTCTCCTACTGGCCACGTAGCTAAAAAATTCCCTAGGATTTTCTTTGGATCTTAGGGGCAATCTCTTCTCATATTCCAGTTTTGCCTTCCTTACCATACTAGTCACTCTCCTGGCCTGTGTCTTATATTCTTCATGCATCTGCTCTTCATCTGACTCCTTATATCTCTTGCATAGTCTCTTTTTCACATGCAGTTCCTGTTTAATATTTTTTTCCTTTCTTTTAATAAAGTTCTTCATAAAACTTCATCAAAAAAGAATTTAGATTACAGTAAAACCATAGCCATCCCATACATTAAAGGGTTATCATAAAAAATCAACAGAATCCTACACCATTATAATCTCAATGCCACCTTTAAACCACCTACAAAATTAAAAACATATTCAACTCCTCTAAGGATCCTCTCCTCCCATTGGCACATCCTGGAGTTTATTGCATCTACTGCCTGTAACTTACCTTATATTGGTGAAACTGGACTTACAATCCCTATAAGGAAAAAAGAACACAAAAGACACATTAAATATAACAATTTTGGTGAAGCAGGCCTCTCAGATCACGCTCTCAATACCTTACACCAAATTGATTGGAAAAGTACCCCCTCTTGACACCATACAAAAACCTGGTATGAAAGAAAATTTAAAGAAGCCTGCAAAATTCTGATTAACCACCCTAATATCAACAATAATGGTAGCATGAAAATTCCAAGAATCTGAATGGCACATATTCAGCCTACTTTAGGACTCTAACATACTTTAGGACTTTAAGCAACCTTCAGCTAGTATTGGAAACTATTCCATACCAATTGGTCGAATTTTTAATATATATTTTAAATATATTTTTAATATATATATATATATAAACATGTTGCTCTCCAGCCCAACGAATTTTGTAACCAATAGATAATAATAATAATAGGACACTAGCATTGATGTAGTTAAGGGTGTTTTTTTTTTTTTCACCAAACATCAGGCCAATAATTGTTGTAACGGTTTGTCAGTAACTTTAGCAAACCATGTAGATTGTAGTGCAGCTTGTTTCTCTGTATATAGTGTATACACTCCAGAAGATGACCTTGATATGAAGGTCGAAACGTCGAGTGTTGATTTTGGTTTATATTAAACTAAAGTTTTACCCAAACATGGTAGTTGTCTCCATAATTTTCCAAAATGTATCCTGTTTAATATTGTTTGTCATCAACTTTACACCAAATTGTGTCCTCTTCTTCACTTGTGGATTACAGCTTACTTTTGCTGCTAACAAATATTCCTTCGCAATTTCCCAAGCACTAATGATATCCCGACCTTCCATTTCCACCCTGCATGAAACTTCCCTGCCTCTTTGATACTCCTGCATGTCTATTCATCTTCCAAGTCAAAACCACATGGTCGCTCTCTCCAACTGGTGGGAGAGATATCATCTCAGTTATTATCAACTCTTCTGATGCTATGACCAAATCCAAAACTCTTGAACCTCTTGTTCACTCTATTACATGTTGCCTAAAACATTTGTCCTTCAAGAATTCTAGAAATTCCATTCCCTCATTGCTACATGCATCTTCCTCTCCCCAATTTATACTGCTGTAGTTAAAATCTCCCATAACAATCATTCTTCTTGCACTTGCCAAACTCAAATGTCTAAACATCTCCTGGTCCCCACCCTCTGTGCTCCTTGGTTGTAGCAACACCCCACTAAATATGCTGTCTTGCCCACCTCTATCTCACACCATATGCTTTCAAAATCATTAGTGTCACTGCCTTCCAAAGTCTTCATTTTTAGAGGACATAAGTTGTCACTTATCATAAGCGGTACTCCACCACCACGCTTTCACTTCCTATACTGCCAAAAAATACTGTACCCTACTACTACTTCTATTCCTGTTATTATATCCTCTTCTTTCAACCACATCTCAGTGATCCAATAATCTTTGTCCAAGCTGATGTATTAGTGCCATGAATTCCTCTCCTTTATTCAGATACTCCTGGAATTAGTATAAAGCATAAAAATGCCCCTGTTTCTATACCTAGCATTATCCCCTCTAGCCTCCACTGGGCTTAGCTTTACCTGATTCACCTCCTTCTCCCAAGCACCCATTCCCACAAGAGGCCACCCCTGCTACCATCCACCCTGGGTATTCTAGTTTCCCTAAATTGACACACCGGCTGGTTCAGAAAACAGCAATCTCTACAGATGCCTATGTCCTTTCTCATTCAAATGCAAGAGGTCTCTCACACACAATTCCTTTCTGTCCTCAAATGCCCTCCAAGCATCCACATATTCCAATCCTCTCTTCTACACTTTTATGCTTTAGCTATTATGTTATTCAGTATTACTGCTCTTCTGCTCAGCTCTTCGTTTTCATACCTAGACAACATGCACACTATCTTTCCTCTCTGCGTTTTCTTTTGTACAACTTCAAGCAAGAATCTCATATCTCTCACCGCCCAATTTACATTGCCTCTAAAGTTATTCATTCCAACCATCACAATCATCTCATCCACCCTTTTACCCCTTTTAATTGCCTTAGCCACTCTTTCTATCGTTCCTCCAAGCAAACTCTCCTCACACAACCTACTATTGCACACCACGGATCATTAAGTCCCCATACATCACACCTCTTACCACGTTCTTCGATCGCTCACCTGCATCCCTCCCTCCCTCTCTCTCTCTCTCTCTCTCCTCTAACACTTTCTCCTCTCTGTATTCCCCTACTTACCTGCCTTCCTGACATCACTCTATCCTTGGTTCCATTGCTCCCCTGCATTCTTCTCATCCCCTCTCTCCTATTGTTTCCATTCTTTACTCTTCTATCATTCCCATAACACTCTCTCACTCCTACTCTGATTCGCCTTGCATTCATCTCTTCCATTCACCTAATCTCATCTTTCATACTTCTCATCTCATTCCTGAGACATTCCACCTGCTCTTTCAGCTCATCTCTCTCTCTCTCTCTGCAAGTTAGCCACTCATTTTTGCCATTCATCCTCCCAATTGACACCGTCTTCAAAAACTTCAGTCATTCAACCTTTCCTCACTCCCTGCTCTCATTTTTTCATTCATATTTCTCTCGCTATTCTCGCCCTCTATCATACCACTCATCTCTCTACATGGAGAACCTCCCGCCTCTGACTCAACGAGGTCAGTTATAGTCATCTCTAACTCACCAAGTTCCTCCCATTGCCTGCATTTTGTACATATACATATTACCCCCTTCTCTCGCCTGCCACATATACGACTACCACCACGCATACTTTCCACAAGTCCCACATGCCACAAAATCCCTTATTATATCATGCAAAATAGAGTCCTTAAATGGGAGAGGACTTGATGATATGCCATTTGTAATTGGAGCTACTACTATTATAAAAATAGTGTAAAGGAACTATTACAACTAAATGCTAAATAAGTATAAGTGAGTATAACTATATAAGTTAACTACAAGTATATAACATAGTTAAGTATACTAAATATCTAAATAATGAAAACTTATGTTATCCTCTTCTCTTCCACCGCTATGCGTCCAATTCCGACCCTGCCTTCTCGGTAACCAAAAATACAAAATATAGAGACAACAACTAACTCGAAAAACAATCACTGAAGGACATTGTATTACAGAAAAACAACATAGCACAAATCTCGACAGAAGTCACACTATTCACCGATTAAAATAGCACTTTTTTCAGCACAGCTCAAATCCCCTGCCACATTCTTCGGTGATTCTAGCACCCTGCATATGTCAGGGTCCTCTGCATCATTGTCATTATCCACTATAATGTCTTCACAACTTGTGCAATGTGGCCCCTGAATTTCAGGTCCTTGTCCACCCACTATCACTCCTAGATTTCTCATCTCCTCTATTTCCTTCAAAGTTTCCCCACCAAGTATATACTTTGCATCCCATCGTTGCTTACCAAATCTCAAACTACACTTTGCAACATTGAATTCACAGTTCCACTTACCTGCCCAATCATACAATCTATTCAAGTCCTCTTGTAAGGCAATAACATCCACTTGACTCTGCATTGCTCTCCCTGGTTTTGCATCATCTGCAAACAGCTGGATATGAACTAGTTAAACTCAACCCAGTAACATTAACATACAAATTGAACAACAACAACAATGGCCCAAAAACTGAGCATAGTGGCACACTGCTAGTTACCTTTCTCTTTCAGGATACTATGCCCCAATATACAACTTTCTGATACCTATCCGACAGTCAGTCCATCTGTTTCAATTTATTTAAGAGCTTATTGTGTTGCAGTCTATCGAAAGCCTTTGCAAAATCTAAGTACACCACTATTTATGCATCTCCCCTGTCCAAGGTATTTGTCACTTTATTATATATGATTTACATTTGATTTACAAGGAATGTTAGATCAGCATAACATATATATACAAACTGTTTTAAGTCAGTGTGCAAGAACTAAGACTGGCAATACATGCAGATTGAGTACTGACAGGATATCACACAGGCAGATTCAATGTGCCCACAACTAATGTAGTAACAATTGTTATTACTGGGCAAGAATTTAATCACAGAGACATACTCTTACATAGTTGCAATGATAAACTGAAACAAATATACTTGACACATAGAGCTTATGATGCACTCCAATATCCACTTTTATTTTGCAGAGGAGAGGAGAGAATGGATATTGCATTGATTTACAACAAATTAATCCAGGAAATAGAGAACCTTAGAAAAACCATTTCAGCAATGAATTTTTGCATGTATCACATGATGGAATGGATGGAAAATTTAAATCCACTACATATATACTCATCAATCAATACTGGGTTGACATTTATGTTAAAATTGAGTCCAAGCATCTCACATACATGCATTTAAACCAAAGTAAATTTCAGGTAGAAAATTATAAACATCTCTGCGATGCATTGTGCACTAATGAAGATGTAGAAAGTATTTTACCTCGGGTATGATAAATGTTAAAGATATCAAGCTATTTTAAACCTGGTTTTACTCCATTTCCCAGGTAAGCAAACAGACAAACAAGTCAAGTTTGCACCTGCAAGTATTGCACGTCTAGCTGGCCCTGCACGTAGTGCAAGACCAAGGCAACTCATGGTAAAAGTAGAATAAGCTCTGATCACTAATCTTAATATTTACCCATAATGCAAAGCACATCTCCTAGAGAAGATGTATGATGCTTTGTATTAAAGGCAAGGGGCCACTACCCAGACCGATTTCGACCTTTATTTAGGTCTCATCAGTGGGAGCCAGGCTAGAAATACCAAGGTTTTAGTAATATAGTGCTTATAAGTATTTTGCCAGAACAAGTTACCATAAGGTGTTTTAACCATCATCATCATCATCATCAAATTCCTGCCATGTACCCTCAAGGGGTGTACAGGATATGACAGTACTACATGAAAAAAATTGCATCATTACTAACTTCCTATCTACAATTTTCCTCCAAATCAGTCTGTTACTTGTCAAGACTCCAACATTATCAGATCTTATATTTCTATCGTCTAAGGCACTTTGTACCGTATCAATCCACCTATATCTTGGTCGTCCTCTGGTTGTTTTCCTGCCAACCTGGCAGAGAACACTTGTTTTGCTAATCTTTCCTCTCCCATTCTATTTAAGTGACCATACCACCTGAGATTAGCTCTGCTAACGCATTCCTGGATGCTGACAATGTCAAGTTCTTTCCTAATATCCTCATTTTTAATATGATATTGCCATTGATGCCATCTGTTCACGCCTCTAATCTTTCTCAGGACTCTCATATCTGCGGTCTCTAGTCTTTGGTCAAGTGTTTTACTTCTGACCCAGCTCTCAGATCCATAAGTTAAAACTGGTTTGAACCCTGTCTTGTATACAGCTAATTTAGTGTTCCGACTAATTTCTTTTTTATTCCATATCAATTTATTCAATTGACTTCCCACCATACCAGCTTTGCTGATTCTGTTGTCTATTTCTATATTTAATTTACCATCTTCAGTAAAAATCGTGCCTAAGTAGCTGAAATGTTTTACTTGTTCCACAGGTTCTCCATTCACAACACAGTTGACATTTTCAATGATTCTGCCTATTTTCATTGTCTTTGTCTTTTTATTGCTGACCTTCATACCATATCTATTACAACAGCTATTCAATTTAGTCAGAGAATCTTGCAGACTTGTAGCGGATTTATTTAGAAGTATAATATCATCCAAATAAAGCAATGAGCTGACATTAACATCTCCAATTTTGATATCACGTTTAATACCACTTTCCTTCATAATGTGATCCATATAGATAATAAATAACAGAGGGGATAATGTACATCCTTGTCTCACACCAGATTTAACATTAAACCATCTTCCTGTACTTCCTTCAATTCTAACTGCTGACTTACAACTCAAATAAAGACTAAGTATTGCTTGATATAATGCCCCATTGATACCATATAGCTGTAGCATATTGTATAGCTTCTCTTTTGGCACCTTGTCATATGCCTTTTTCCAAATCAACAAAACTTAAATACAGATCTTTGTTATATTCCCATGCTTTCTTGACTATTTGTCGTAAAGTGAAGATCTGATCCTGCCAGCCTCTATTTGGCCTGAATCCAGCTTGTTCTTCAGCAAGCTTTTCTTCCACAATTCTTCTCAACCATTTCTCAAGTATACTTGCATAGATCTTGCCAGGAACACTCAGTAGGGAAATACCTCTGTAATTCTCACATTCAGTTTTATTTCCTTTTTTATATATGGGTACTATGAGAGCTCTACTCCAATCATCGGGAATTCGTCCCTCTGTCCAGGCTTTCTGAACTATGCGGTGCAGCCACTGTAAGACTTTTATACCACCATACTTCAGCATTTCTGGTCGAATATCATCTACTCCTGCTGCCTTTTCACATTTCAAGCCTTTGATGGCTTTTTCTACTTCAAGTATGGATATGTAATCCTGACTGCATGCCTGGTCAGTGTTTTTTATCACTGTGCTGTCATCACTGCTTGTTTCATTTAGCAGTTTTTCAAAGTAATTACTCCATACTTCAAGGATATTTTTTTCTCCTGTTTTCATGTCACCTTTATCATCTCTAATTCCTTTTACAGCACTCTTTCCTCCATTCCTAAGCTTCTTCAACAACCACCAGAATATTTTGCCACCTTCTTGATATTTATTTTCTATATTCTTGCCAAAGTCCTCCCATGACTTTTATTTAGCTAGTTTTACACACTGTTTAGCTTTCTTACATTTGTCTCTGTATTCTGTAAGAGTAAAAGCTGACTTATTTGCCAGGAACTTTTGATATGCTTTCTTCTTTTCCTTCACTGCCTCTTTAACTTCCTGTGTCCACCAGGGAGTTCTGATTTTTTTATCCTTGCACACAACCTCACCACATGCCTCTCTGGCAGAATCAATCAATGTTTTCTTCAGAGTTTGCCACTGAATCTCCAAGGTTTGATTCCTGTTCTCAAACTCTTTCATTTTTTCTTCAATAATCTTTGTGTATTTTAGTCTACAGTTCACATCTGAGAGCTGCTCAACTTTTATTTGCTTTAAAACTTTCTTACATGTTTTTCTTTTCAATATGAAATTCAATTTTATCCTGCTCAAGACTAAATAGTGATCACTTCCAATTTCAAATCCTCTGTACACTCTGGTGTCCTGCACCAGGGAGAAAACATCACTATCAACAATAACATAGTCAATGAGACTTTTCTTATTCCTAGCCTCTTCTCTCCATGTGAATTTGTGCACATTTTTATGTTGGAACATGGTGTTAGTAATAACAAGTCCATGTCCTGAGCAGAAATCCAACAGATATTTGCCATTATTATTAGCTTTGCTCTTTTCTCCAAATTTTCCCAAAATATTTTTGAATGTCTCACAATCATTTCCTACTCTGCTATTTAGATCCCCAACAAGGTTCCTTTTTCATTGTGTCAGTTGCTTTTCTAAAGCCTCAAAAAATTCCTCCACTTCTACCTTAGTAGAACCTTCTGTGGGACCATAGGCACAAATAAGTCTCATTGTCCAGTTCCCCATTCTCATATTTGCCCACATTACTCTACTTGAGACTGCCTGCCATTCAAGAAGATTAGCCTCGTATTTTGTGTTGAATACTATGGCTACTCCTTCTTTTCCTTGATTGTCATTGCCTAAATATAACATTTTGTATTTATTGCTCAGAAAAATCTCACCAGTTTTGGTCTTTTTTGTTTCAGTCACCCCTATTATGTCGATCTGGTACTTATCTAATTCCTCAGCTAGCTCCATTTAATAAGGTGTTTTAACCTTATTAAATAAAAATCTCAGGAGGAGATATAAATGTAGAAAGTATTTTACCTTGGGTATAATAAATGTTAAAGATACTGATGAGACCTCAATAAAGGTCGAAACCGGTCTGGGTAGTGGCCCCTTGCCTTTAATACAAAGCATCATACATCTCCTCTAGGAGATGTGCTTTGCATTATGGGTAAATATTAAGATTAGTGATCAGAGCTTATTCTACTTTTACCATAAGTTGCCTTGGTCTTGCACTACATGCAGGGTCAGCTAGACTTGCAATACTTACAGGTGCAAACTTGACTTATTTGTCTGTTTGCTTACTTGGGAAATGGAGTAAAACTAGGTTTAAAACAGCTTGGTATCTTTAACATTTATTATACCCAAGGTAAAATACTTTCTACATTTATATCTCCTCCTGAGATTTTTATTTAATAAGGTTAAAACACCTTATGGTAACTTGTTCTGGTAAAATACTTATAAGCTCTGTATTACTAAAACCTTGGTATTTCTAGCCTGGCTCCCACTGATGAGACCTCAGTAAAGGTCGAAATCAGTCTGGGAGTGGCCCCTTGCCTTTAATACAAAGCATCATACATCTACTCCAGGAGATGTGCTTTGCATTATGGGTAAATATTAAGATTAGTGATCAGAGCTTATTCTACTTTTACCATGAGTTGCCTTGGTCTTGCACTACGTGCGGGGTCAGCTGGACTTGCAATACTTGCAGGCGCAAACTTGACTTGTTTTTCTGTTTTCTTACTTGGGAAATGGAGTAAAACCAGGTGCTATCTTGAACACTAATGAAGATGCTTCAAACATTAACCAAATTCAAATATTGGCTTCTTCTTTCATGGGGAAATCCTGGTTTTTTCCATGAAAAGACTCGGGATGCAATGGTCTATGTTAGAGCATATGGTGGCGCTGACCTTTTCATTACTTTCACTTGCAGCAGTAATTGGCCAGAGATATTGGAAAATTTGTAAGAGGTTTCACAGCAAGCTGATGAAATTGATGAAACTCATCACAAAGCACAAGATTTTTGGAGCATGGAGGTGCTATATGTATTGAGTAGAATGACAAAAAAGGGGATTGCCACATGCTCACATATTGATTTGGCTCGAAGATAATATAGGAGTCATGAAATTGATTCCATTATAAGCACCGAAATACCTTCTCAATGTGACAAAGAACTGTTTGATATCATACCAAAACATGTGGACCTGTTCATTCAGACTCATATGAAGTCAGAAAGTGCACGAAGAGATATCCAAGATCATTTATCAATGAAACTCAAATAGATGCGGATGGATATCCACAATATCATCGACATGCTCCTTCAGATGGTGGCCGAATTGTTACCATACATAATAGTCAAGGAACTTTTGAAACTGATAATTGCCATACAGTGCCTTATAATCTGGTTTTGCTGTGAACCTTTAATGCACGTATAAATGTTCAAATTTGCAGTTTCATGAAATTCATCAAAATGTATGCAAGTATATCAACATATGAATGTAGCAAAGTAGATCTATACCAAACTGGACGATAAATCAGTACCTCTGAAGTCATTTGGCAGATTTTATCTTTTGATATTCATGAGCACCATTCAACCATAGTTCATCTCACAATTCATCTCGAAAATGGTCAAGGAGTATATTTCACAGAAAATAATGCACTCAGCATAGTGGAGTCATCAAGGGTCACAACATTAACTTCCTTTTTCATGCCATGCATTAAAGATAATTTTGCCCAAACACTGACATATAACGAGGTACCCACATACTACACCTGTCATTAAAACAAATTTGAACAAAGAAGAAGAAGACAGGGTGCCAACATGGATGGTTATCCTGGCGTGAAAACAAGTGATGCTCTAGGATGTGTTTATAGCGTACATTCCAATAATGCCAAATGCTCTTGATACATATGAAAGGACCAAAATCATTCAGTGACCTAAGAACAGTAGATGGTGTAGTACATCCAACATACCTGGATGCATATAAGGCTTCAAATTTGATAGAAGATGATTCTCATTGGTCCGATTAGCTCAATGATGCAATAATTTCAATCTCACTGTCATCTTTGTGCCTTTTGTTCACTGTAATGTTTGTTCACTGCAACATGACTGACCCTCTATCGCTACAGTCAACTTGCAAAAATCATTTTTCTGAAAATATCTTAAAAAATTTCAATCTCACTGTCATCTTTGTGCCTTTTGTTCACTGTAATGTTTGTTCACTGCAACATGACTGACCCTCTATTGCTACAGTCAACTTGCAAAAATCATTTTTCTGAAAATATCTTACACAAAGAACTTTCTACTCATTCTCAGCCTCAGTTTGTTGAAGCAACATATTGAACTGCTCATTCTACTTTCAGAGTACCACTTACAAATGTGACTAATGATACACCTATGTACAATATATCGAAACAAAGTAATTTGTCAAAATTATTACAAAAGGTTTCTTTGATTTGGGAGGAATGTACAATGTCCAATAAAACATCTGTTGAAGTGGTCAACAGAACACTAAGGGATATCAGATCAGATGATCTAAGAATGGATGGAATAACTGTTTTATTTGCTAGTGATTTTCAACAAACACTACCCCTGTCATATCCCATGGAACCAGGGCGGATGAAGTGAATGTCTGCCTTAAGAAATCGTCAGTCTGGCATGATATAGAGAAGTTTTCTCTCAAAACCAGTATGCATGCTCACCTACATGGAGAGACTAATGCATATTCCTTTACCTCAAAAATGTTAAAAATTGGCAATGGTGAGGTACAGCAAAGAGATAGAAAAATTATATTAACCCACTTAAATATTGGAAAAATTGTTTGAACTGCAGATGAACTGTTGTGCAGTGTCTATCCATCTATTGAGAATATACAAGAAAAGTCACCTTCTTGTTTCAGGAATAGCTATCCACCTTGAAATGATGGCATATCAATAAATGAGTTGGTTTTTAATAGGGTTAAATGGATCTGTTAGTGTTTACAAATCAGTAGATATTCCTGTGGATGTAAATGATGCAATTCATTTTTCCATGGAATTTTTAAAAATTGCCTAATCCACCTGGACTGCCTGGTTATGAAATTAAATTGAAATAGGTGTTCCTATTATGTTGCTCCAAAATCTGCACCCTCCAAATCTTTGTTAGAATATGTTAGAAGCCGTGATATTTACAGGCCCTGGTATCGGAGAAATTGTCTTGATTCCTGGGATACCCCTCATTCCTTCAGACTATCCATTTGCATTCAAACAGTTACAATTTCCAATAAGAGTTTGCTTTGCAATGATGATTAATAAAGCCCAAGGATATGCAGGTTTAGATTTAAGAAATGAATATTTTGGGAATAGGCAGTTATACGTAGCATGTTCTTGAGTTAACAGTTCTAATAATTTAATTGTTTTTTCCGAGGATGATGTTGTAAACAATGTCTAATGTTGTTTACAAAGAAGTATTATAATGCTCACAAATCTGTGGCATGACAAAAGCATTTTTCCCAAATACTTTAGTAAATACCCTGAAGTGAACTGCTGGCAGTAGGAGTTCACCTCAGTGAAGCAGAAGAGCTTAGCTAATAGAATATAAAGAAAAAGACAATTACAAGTGCTGCCAACATGGTGCATACAAATGCTTTATTTTTGTCTGTTTTGTTTTATTGTTTTTAAGTTTTTGGCACTGATTTTGAAATTATATAATTTCAATCTCTGTAAATAGAAGAAATGTAAAATGAGGCCTTTATATTATTTTAAACTCCAAATTACACTCTTAAACTGACTATACAGTGATTGTTATGCTGTTTGCTGTTAATTTCATTTTTTTTTTACATGTAATTATGTCTTTCATCATTATATTAGCACCTCTGTACTGTAGCTGATAGTTGGACACTCTTTGATTTGTAAAGCCTTGGGAATCAAATCCTGTCTTGGATGTGAGGAATGTTTATAAGGACTATTATTTAAATTAAGGGGATAAATAAATCCCATATTGTTTTAAAACCGAATAAGAAACTCAAAGATTGGAATCAGAGAGTTTCATGGGTGATGGGGGTGCATTGACACCTCGTATAGCAGAGTATATAAGTTCTTTTCGCTATACCCTTTGGTATTAATTTGGTCTAGCTACTCACTGATGAAGCCTTAATAATGGGTAGTGACCTCCCACTATAATGTAATAACATCATACATTTCCTAGAAAATGTGTTTTTACATTATGGAAAATACCAAGAATAGCGATCAGAACTTACCACCTTTGCTGCGAGTTGTACTACGTACTAGGACTACTTGCATTAGCTCATGCTAGTAATCGCCGATACTTTTATAGTTTATTATACTATATTCGGCATGAAACTCTCTGATTCCAATCTTTGAGTTTCTTATTCGGTTTTAAAACAACGTGGGATTTAATATCCCCTTAATTTAAATAATGTTTATATTGCCAAAATGAAGCCTATTGGCTCTTTATATTTATGTTTATAAGGACTTTTACCTGAAGATGCATTAGCTGTCTTATATGAAGTTAAAGCATTTCTCCCCTTGGAAACTCAGATTTTTTTTTTTTTTTTTTTTTAAGACAAACCATTCAGGGAAAATGTGAACTGAAAGATATTAGTAGACTGTAAAGATAAATAAATACCAAGGATAATAAGATACCATATTACTATGAAGAAAACATGAATAGATTTATCATCACACTTTGATGAAAACTCACTGAAGTTACATTCTGCCCACAATTGTACAGTGTATGTTATACCATACCTTAAGCACATTCACTTATCTCTGTAATCACTATACCTTTCAACTATACATTCCACATATCCATGTAAGACTGATATGAGAATGTGACTGATAGTAAGATAAAGATGCAGCAAGAAAGAGAATGTGATTGGCAAGGTAGAGCTTGAATGGCAGCAAGAAAGTTATATTTACATGAAGGCAGAGTTGGTGAACATGAGATAAGAGATCAATCAATGTTTCATGAAATGAGAATTGTAGATATGCATGGAAGAGTGAGGAAGAATGGAATGAAAGATGGCCATATGAAAGAGATAATGAATGATTCAAGACTGGCTCTGTGTGGAGATTCAGTTATTAGAGAATATGATGAATGAGAATATGGACTATGTTTTTGTGTGTTGCCCAGGTATGATAGTGATAATTTGAGGTGCCAAATGAAGATCATGAATGCTATGCTAGCAAAGCATATGAAGAGAATGAAGTGCATTTTGCAAACGTGTAGGGTGAATTTGACTGACAGGTAGAACTGTATAAGAAAGATGAACTGTATTTAAATGGTTTGGGTGTGAGTCAGCTGGAAGAGAAGAGTAATCATTGCAGTAAACAGAAGATCCGAGGAAGTAAGAGATATTGTGGAAGAGCAGAAAAGTAGGGTAGGAGAGCTTGTGAATGGATTGGTGAGTAGTATGAGTGAAGGGAATGAGAGAGCAGGAACACAAGACAGACAGGGAAAGCAGTGGGGATAGGATGGACAAGGAGACATGAGAAGTGTGGATGGTGGATGCAGAAGTTAATGTGTGAATAGACAAGAAAGGATTTGAGATAGCCTGGAATGTGCAGAAGAAGCAGTTGGATCTAGGAAAGATTGTAGGATTGGTAAAGATACAGAGGAATGGCCACAGGGAAGTGTCAAGAAGTCACATAAAAGAAGTGATGTCAGTTGCAATTGTTATAAAACAGAAATGAGATGTTTGTTTATGAATATTAGAAGTAGCCAAAATAAGAAAACAAAATTGTTGCATTTCTCAATAAAATTCTCTGGGCTTGTGAACACATATTGCAAACAAAATAAACAAATTCAGGAAGCAAAGATGGGATGCAGAGTATAAAATCAGTGAGGATATCTTGAAGGAGATGAGGGACATATAATGGTGATGGATAAGAACATAAAATTTTGGGGACACATTGCTAAAATTGTGAGGACAGCACAACAGATTATCATAATGATGTAAAGAATAACTGTACACAGATTTGGTCACCTGGTTTTCAAAAGGATGAAGAGATATTATAAATGGTCCTGAGATGATTGAACTAAAGTGGTTCTCATCTTCGGAACAATGGATATAGAGACATGTTGAGGAAATGAAAGTTTTTTTTTCACTTGATTATACTATAAATTAAAGATGCCAAAATTATATTCTTAGTTTCATGCTTTATCCAAGTCTAAGCAAAGTTTGCACATGAAGTCACTTCACAATTGGGCTACTTGTATATTGAGGCTAATAACTTCACTTCAATTGCCATAGTATTCCATAATGCAACACACATATCCTTGTGGACATGTATAATGCTATTCGTTATGGGAAGGGCCACTACCCAGACCGGTTTCAACCTTTATTGAGGTGAAAAAGTAAAGGGTTGCTCATCATAGTCCTAGAGTAGTTATTATAGGGGTGCAAGAGAGCCTTGTAAAATTAAATGATTTTTCATTCTTTATTATTTTTTTGTATACTTGGTTCAAAATATATTCAATATTATTTCTTATCATATCTTAACTTCTGAATTTCTTGTCATTCGTAACTCCGAGTTGTAATCATTGCTTGAGATAGTCTTATCACTTTTAATCCTTCAGTCTACAATTTCATCCCCCCCCCTCAAGGTCTAACTATCCTACTTTCACATGTGTGGAGTATAGATTTAGGAGTTGCCTCTGGCTGGAACCAATTCCTTTGTCTAACTAGCTGGCTTTCTCTTACACTGATCTTTAAAAATTTATTTGTATAATGACTGCACCATTAAAGATCACGCAAAGGAAGTGTTTGTCTTTCCTATACATGTAAGAGAAATGCTCAGCAGAACATGGAATTATTTCTAATATTCAATCCTAATTCAAGCAACGTTTGATACTTAAAATTAGTCAGTCGTGGGTAACTTTAAGACACACAGGTTCTATATTTTTATGAAAAGTGCATTGGTAAGTCGAAATCAGGCAAGTTATTAACAAATTTATTCATACTAAGACATGGTAATTACAACATAAAAGACAGGATTTCACACATATCAAAATTATCTGGTTCCTTTCAATTCGGCTAAGTAACAATGGAATGCACGTGTCTGGTTCTCATATTACTTAAATCAACATTTCTAGCCTTTAGCTAGAAATGTTGATTTAAGTAATATGACAAAGACAAATATATACGTTCACATATACATCAGACATGTGGACAACTTCACACACTTCAACTCAATTTAACTTAGACCATTAACAGAATTATACTTAACTAAGCTTCACATTCAATCTCTCCTTCAATCATTATCTCTTAACAATAACCTTTAACATTAACAAATGCTCATCACTCTGCAGATAACTATTTCACAATAATTTAGAAGTGCAGTTTTCTGACTTTACAACTTTACATAATACTAGCAGCTATATAATCAGTAATCCCTGCTCTAAGGTTCACAATCCATAACAGTTCTACATTAATCTTACTTGAAACTTTTCTCAGCCAGTTCAGCATTCAAGATCCGAGAGATCAAAATATAATTTTCTTCTTTCCTGTTAGAACTGTAAACAGACATTATTCCATGGCAACAACGATACAGCATTCTCAGAGATCGTTTAAAGAACTTCATGATGGGACTTCTCGAACAGGCCGACACTGCCATTAAAAATCTCCCATCATCGTCGAAATACTGCTAGCAGGATATCCTTCTCCCATCCTTGGAACGGCAGACCCAGGATCCTCTTCAACGTGACACCAGAACAAGTCAGGAACAGACAGCCAAAGGCAGATCGCCTGTCTCCTTTTTATTCTACCTTCATGGCCTTGGAACATCTTCAGATCGAGTTCCCCGGATGTTCTACGAGGGGTTCCTTCCCCCTTCAAAATTGCTGAGTCATGGCGGGAAAACCCCATAACTCACTGACCTTCGCACCCGCGATAGCCTCAGGTCTACATTCTAATCCTGTCTGGACTATCTCTTTGTTTGTACAATATTGGCGGTCAAATAATTTAGCAATTCATTCTAATATTTTACCAGATCACATAAGACACTAATGAAAAAATGGTAATTAAAGTGCAAGTATTTTGTATTGACCTTCTTTCTCAAGTAAAATCAGTATATAAGAATTTTGTACAAAATTCTTTCTATACAAGATTTCACAGCCTGATAGTATTAGGAGAAAGAAAGACAGATAGATAGCATGAGAGAGAGAGAAAAAGCCTCAGCTCTTTCATATCAGTTTTCCTTTTTCACCAATCTCATATAGATGAACAACCAAAAGACCAATTGGAACTAAAACACAAAGATGACTGATACCCAGGTGGTTGGCCCTGTCTGGGTTAACTGTCTTGTGTTGGCCTTCTCTGCCACCTGGGATTGCTCTTCAGTCATCCCTCATTGAAAAGACCACATTGAATTAAGAGAATGGAACTATTTAAAAAACCTCTCATAGCAAGAATAGACAGAATATCTCACCCTAGTGAATATTGGATAATGTGGGTGGTTTACACCATCTGGTGATAAATTTGATATCTCCTAGAATGCTTCTTTCTAAATACAAAAATCGTCTGACTGAACAATAAAATTTCTGCAGTACAATATTATAAAGCATTTGGATGTCATATTGCTGGATCTCCAATGTTAAAATGTCTCCATTTGATGGCATTGACTGGAAGATGCCCATATGCAATTCTCCAAGTAAGATCCCTCCTGTTAGGGTACCCTTGTAACTTCATCAAGTTATGAAACAAAATATTGTTGTCCGCACTACCTAACTGTGGAACTTTGCGGTGAAAGAAATTAAAGATTTCTTTATACCAAATTTTACTTTTTTTAATGGAAAGAATGCCAATTCCAGAGTGTTTTTAGCAGTCTCGGAGTTAAGCACAGAGTGTTATAGTATTCAGAAACAATCTCAGCTTTTGGACCTGTATAATCATTAACTCCAAACAGGAGAAGATGAAACCCAAGTAGTACCAGAGAAGGTCTGCACATATGTGATCCTGCAATATTTTATGGATAATAGAAGCTGTATTGCTTAAATAACAGAATTTTAAGTCTGGAAGTCCAAATCCTCCATGCTTCTTTGACAGTTGAAGAAATTCCTTTTTAATTTCTTGGTATTCGCTGGACCAAAAAAATTGCAGAGGTTTACTATATAATTGCTTTTCTTCAGCTTCTGTGATGTCTGTAATATTTATTATGTACAACTGAACAGGAAAGATTATGGTTTTGAGTACTATAGCTTTAGAAGAAAAGGTGAGTGGTCCCTATTTTCCAATCTTCTAACATTTCCAAGTTCTTGTATAAAGTTCTTGGACTGGTAATATTGGGTAAGTGGAGAAGGGAATTCCAAGTATAATGAGGGGGTTCTCTCTCTCACAGGGGGTTAGTCCAAAAGGAATTCCTCCAAGATCCTACTTTCCATAAACTCTTAATTTTGTTTTGTCTGCATTAATAATTAATCCACTGCTTTTGCTGATTTTTTTCAAATAACCAAAAAACATAAAGAGAATCATTATTCAAAGTTCCCACTTCATCATTGGCATATGCTAATACCTTATTTTCCTTTATAGTTGAAGGAACTGTTATTCCTCACACAGCATGTGTATTGTTGACTTCCTGTAAGAAAGGTTCAAGAACCAATGCAAAGAGCAGTGGACTGAGAGAGCAACTTTGCTCGACTCCTTTTCGAATATTTACTAGGTTTGACAGGTCTTACTAGGATTGAGGTCTCATCAGTGAAAGCCAGATCCAGAAGTGATACCAAGGTTGAAGGAATGCATAAGTCATATTTCCATATACAAATAGTCAAAAGGTGTCGCACCTTATTACTAAACTACTCTGAATTAGAGATAGATGTTGAAAGTTTTTTCACTTGGTTATGCTATAAATTAAAGATGCCAAGAAATTATATTCTTGGTTTCATCCTTCATCCAAGTGTAAGGAAACAAAGTTTGCATGTGAAGTCATTTCACGACTGGACTACTCGACAAGTATCCCAGTCAATATACTTAATACCTGGTCAACCAGCTTTACAGCAGCTGGCTGATTAGATGGTTGGGTACCTACTCACTGACCAACAGGCTGTGGGTTCAAATTCCATGATGGTATGGATGTTGGTGAAAGTCTTTATAGATGGGGACTGTTTTCATCAGCTGGTCTCAGACCACCATCTTGCTTATTGGAAGCCAAAAAGTGACTTTATAAAACTACGATGTTTGGTCATGAAAATAGCCGCCTCCACCCGATTATCCACTCCACAGTATTTTTTTATATACATTGAAACTTTGTTTAATGTCACACTCAGTTTACATCTTTTCATTTAGTTTCAAAGCTGCCATTACCCTGCACGCATTCGTTCTTCATCATCTACTCCATTTACTGTCATGCATCACTCACATGATGCTCCCATGAGGTCTACATGAAGACCAGTTGTGGCAGGCCTGGAATGCCAATGCTAGGTTAGTTGTTCTCTAAGCGTTTTGTTGATTGGTTGTGTACAGTGATCTCTGACTTCATTTTTTTGGGCTGTGGGAGTAGTATTGCATAACTTGTTTTTATTACACCACTGTACATACTGCAGTACTGTACTGTAAGTTAATTAATCTTATATTATTATTAAAAAAGACTCATAAATTTAAACCCATGGCTCCTAAGAGATCTCAATCTTCTGAAGCTGGTTCTGCAGGTAAAGTATTAACAAAGGCCATTAGTTTAGCCACCAAACAAGCAACGATAAAAGAACATAATCAGGGACGTAGTGTTTAGTTAATTTTTGAAAAATATAGCATAGCTAGGATCATTGCAAATACAATAATTAAGAACCAAGAGGTGCTAGAAAAAATGAAAGTGACTGATTCCTCAAAAGACTTTTTAAAGGGAGAGAAACCATTGTTGAAATGGAAAGACTACTAGAAATATGGATTAGAGAAAAGCAAATGAGAGAGAATTCTATTTCTAAAGTCTTTATTTGTGAAAGGACAAAGACTATTTTTATCACCTTCTTCATCAATTGCTCAATTCATTGAGTTTACTGCCTCTCCTAGCTTGTTCAAAAAGAGGTTGGGTATTAAAAGTGTTGTGAAGCATTGGGAGGCTGCCAGTGCTAATCTGAGACAGCAGAGTTTAAAACTGAGTTTGCATAACTTTTGAAAGAGGAGGACTATCTTCCACAGCAGGTCTTCAATACATACGAAACAGGTATCTTCTAGAAGACGTTGCCAAGAAAGACTTTATATTACGAAAGAGGAGTCCAAACTACCAGGCCAGAAACCCATGAAGAACCACTTTGCTCTGCTCTGTTATGGGAACTTCTGAAGACCTTAAAATCAAGCCTATGCTTGTTTATCATTCAGAAAATCCGAGGATTTTATTATTATTATTATTATTATTATTAAACAAGACCTCATGGAGTCAAAGACTCATCTAGGAGGTCCTTTTATCTCACACACATCTCATCATACCGGGTCTTAAACACATTCAAACTCCTTGCAGACACCACACTCTCAGGCAAGGCATTTCAATCATTCACAACTCTGCACGAAAAAAACCTGCCTCTCACTCCCCTACTCACACCCTCTTTATACAGTTTCCAGGGATGACCTCTGGTTCTCCCCTGATCTCCCACTATTCTCTGTAGAACTTCTCCACCATTGATCCTATAACAACCCCTTACCAACTTGTAGGTCTCTATCATATCTCCCCTCTTCCTTCTCTCCACTAGACTCTGCAAATTACATCTTTTCAATCTCTCCTCATACTCGATATTCCAGAGGTCAGAAACTACCTTAGTCAGTCACCTTTGGACCCTTTCCAACATCTCTTCATCCTTCTGAAAACCAGGTGACCAAATCTAGGCACAATAGTCCATGTGTGGCCTAATCAAAGCCTTATACAATGGAACAAGAATCTCCCTACTTCTACACGTCAGTGTCCTCCTCATCATTCCCAGAAGTCTTTGTGTTGTCTTCACAATTTTGGCGATGTGTCCCCTAAATTTTAGATCCTTATCCACTATCACTCCCAGATCTCTTATTTCCTCTACTTCCAACAATATATTCTCACCAAGCATAAATTCTGCATCCCATCTTTGTTTTCCAAATTTTAAAACCTTACATTTTGCAACATTGAACTCATCCCCATTTGCTTGCCCAATCACTCAATTTATTCAAGTCTTCTTGCAAGGCCACAACATCTGCACTACTCTTTATGGTTCGTCCCAACTTTGCATCATCTGCAAACAACTGAATATCTCCATCCAAATCTTTGCCAATATCATTAATATACAAGTTAAATAGTAATGGCCCTAAATCAGATCCCTGAGGCACTCCACTAGTGACTTTCCTTTTCCTGGATATTGCACCCCCATACACAACTTGTTGATACCTATCAGATAGCCAGTCTCCAATCCAATGCACTAATCTAATATCCAACCCCATTTGCTCTAGTTTGACTGTCAACTTATCATGAGGTACTCTATCAAAAGCTTTTGTGAAATCCAAGTATATTACTGTGTATCCTTCTCCTCTGTCCAAGGAAGCAGTCACTTTATTGTAATAAGTAAGTAGATTACTAAAACACGACCTCCCTTTAGCAAATCCATGCTGTCCATCAAAGATTATACCATTGTTGTCAACCCAACTCTGGATCCTAGTTCTCACAAGCTTCTCCAACAACTTAACCACAACACCTGACACTCAGATAGGCCTATAGTTTGATGCTTGAGTTCGATCACCTCCTTTATGAAGTGGCACAATCTTGCCCTCCTTCCACTCTTTAGGGACTTGACCAAGTGCAATACTCGTATTAAAAAAATATGTCAAGGCAGGTGTCAACTCTCTGGCGCATTCCTTCAGAATACGCAGTGATATATTATCAAGTCCCACAGCCTTATTTACATCTAGTTTACTCAACTCCCCAAACACCTCTTGCTCACTTACAGTCAGTCTCTCCTCCCCATCATCAACTGCTCTTAATCTCACCATGAAGTCACATTCACAAGATTGAAAGATCTTTATGAACTGCTCATTAAGTATCTCCACCACACATTCTGCAACAGCTGTCTTTATACCATTTCCTCCAATCAATGTCATCCTTCCATAATCATTCTTTCTTTTGCTGGCTACATATCGAAAGAACTCCCTAGGATTCTTTTTAGCTTCATTAGCTAACTGCTGTTCATACCTCTCTTTAGCTACTCTCACCAACCAAGTCACCCTCCTTGCCTGGTCTTTGTGGACCTCATGAAATTGGTTACTTCCACTTCTCTTATGCTGCCTCCACAATGCCCTTTTTCTCTGTATTGCATGCTTAATCTCTTTATTCATCCATCTCACACCTACCTTATTTAACCTTCTAACCCGTGGTATACATTTAGACATTGCATCCACTAAATATTTTTTGAAAATCCCCCAAGCTGCATTGATCTCTTTTCCAGCTAACTCCTCATTCCATGCTACACCTGCAAGCTGTCTCCTGAGCTCTTCATAATCACCCCCCTTGTAGTTCCACATATATCCTTTTTTCACAGGGGTCCTTGCACTGCTGGCAACCACCCAAGTAATCACCTCATGGTCACTTTCACCAATTGGTGGATGATTTGATACCTCATTGATAATTACATCCTCCAATGAGATGACCAAATCCAAGACCCTTAATCCTCTTGTGCCCTCTGTTACATACTGTCTGAGGTAGTTATCCCTCAAAAACTCAAGAAACTCATTTTCTTTACTTCCAGTTGCTATCTCTTCATTCCAGTCTATATTGCCATAATTAAAATCACCCATAATGATCACCCTTTTCTTATTTGCTTGGCTTATTTGACTATACATTTCACTATCACCACCATCCACATTACCAGGTCTATAACAACATCCCACCAAGTATTTGATTCTATTCACCTCTATCTCACACCATACTGCCTCAAAACCACTGGCTCCATTTCCCTCTTGCATCTCTACCTTGTATGGACATAACTCTTTCTCTATCATCAATAGCACTCCCCCTCCCTTTTTACCCCTTCTATCCTCACGAAACACATCATACCTTTCCATCTCTATTCCTGTCAGGATGTCATCCTCATCTAACCATGTCTCACTTATTCCGACAATCTCTGGGTGCACAGACGCAATTAGTGCAACCATTTCATCCGCCTTGTTTCTTATACTTCTAGCATTGGTATACAAACACAACAACTCATTTCTGGATCTACAGCTAGTTCCACTGATACCACTCACTCGATGTGATCTCTCCATGCTGGACTGGGGCCATTTCCCTTTCTGCTTCTTCATTTTAGAACCCTTTGCAACAACATCTGTTTCCTCTTGATCCCTGGTCATCCCATTACTTTCCTGCCTACACATGCTTTCACCTCCTCTTGGAGCATCCACCTTTCTCACGCTGTGTATCCCTGTCCACCCTGAGCCTCCCTATTTCCCTGCTCCTCTTGCACACCCATTCTCTCATTTTCTATACTCATACCACTCACTTCCCCATTCATTTCCACTCCTTCAATCTCTCCTGTCTTACTGTCCTGCTCTTCCACATCACTCCCCTCTTGATCTGATTCATTCTCTCTATTCACTTCTCCACTTTCCAGCAGCAGTCTCTCCAAGCGACTCACACCATAACCACTCAAATGCAGTCCATCGCTCCCATACAGCTCACTTCGTCCCTCAAACTCATTCCACACATTAACAAACTGTACTCCCATCTCCTCACACATTTCAGCCAGAATATCATTCATAATCCTTGCTCTCTGCCTCATTTCACCACAAACATACCTAGGCAACACACTGACCACCCTTCCTGACACACTATTCTCCTTTATCTTTCCAAGCAGTCTCCTGACATTCATTTTGACATGCTCTTTGTTCTCTCTCAAATCATTTGTACCAATTAATACAATTAACTCTTTTGCTCGTTCCTGCCTCAATTAATGCCTCAATCACTCTACTCATTTTACCGCCTGGAAAACATACCTTGTGCTTTTTATCCTCTAGCACACCTTTAATAATGGAGTCGCCATACAACGCCACTCGCTCATCTTTTGTTAACTCTTTCATGCCATCATGATTTATTTTAATAGTTTTGACCTGAATTCTCTTAATTTCATTCCGCATCCATTTCATTTCTTGCTTCATCCAATCCAATTCACCTTCCGAACCTCGCGACACATTCACTCTATCATTAAATCTTTCTAACTTTCTAACTCTCGACCCCCTCTTCTCACTTTCCCTCTCATTCATCCTTCTTTGTTTCCGTACTTGCGGTCCAACATACGTCCAACTTTCACTATCATTCTTCTCACTTTCACTCTCCCATATCTTTCTTTGTTTCCGTACTTTCGGACTAACATGCGTCCAACTTTCGCTATCATTCTTCTCACTTTTACTGTCATTCATCTTTCTTTGGTTCAGTACTTTCGTTCCATCAGTCATTCTTTTTTCACTATCATTCATTCTTTCGATTTTTTTTACTTGCGATTTCTGCATCACGCCATTTCTACTTTCATTCGTTCTCTCAATTTCGTTTCTTTCCACCTCACTTTCGTCCCTTTTAACATCTGTTACGGTTGTCAAATCGCTCTTTTTCTTTTTTTTTTTCCCTGATTTTTTAACATTTTTTCGCCTGTCCTCCTCACCATCCTTCTCTTTCAAACGTGCACTAGCGACACAATCGATACTAGCACTTTCTGTCATCAACTTCATATTCGCATTCATCAATTCCTCGTTCAGGTCACATTTCGCACACACCCTTCTTCCATCCGCACTAAACATCTACAAATCATTTATGTAATCGAAGGAATACATGTAACAGACCTCACACTTAACGAACCGACTGAAATCCAAATTAAAATCATGGAATGACAATGCCACCGCCATTTTTTTTTTTTTCTCTGCAGGTTACTAGGTCTAATATTAACGTTTTCGTATTTAGTTTAAGCAAGGAAAAAACCCCACACTAATAATATCGGTAGTGTACAACGTTTACAGCCACTCTTACTTAAACAATTATGCATATATACTTAATTATTCATAGTAAAACTTATCTGAATCAGGAGCTCTTCAAAACACGTCCGTAGCGCTTGACTTGCTTGCAAGCCAAGCTTACAATTTTCAAGTAGAAGAACATCATAAAGCCTTTTCTTGGGATAAGTTTACTGGAAGAGCAATGACTCTGAACTGGGCCCACATCAGTGTGATGTTTTCTTTTGTCAACATTAAATTTTTCCCACACTCCTCTTCTCCAGCCCATGGACCAGCAGGTCATTGCCAACTTCAAGAAGATCTAGACATAGCTGATGTTTACTAAATGCCACAAGTACACATCAGTTCCGAATGCCCCTACCCTCAGTGAATATTGGAAGGAGTACAACATCTATGAGGCTGTTAGAATCGTTGTAAATGCATGAAAAGAGGTAACCACAACCACTAGGAACTCTGCATGGAAGAAACTGTGGCCCTCTGATCCATAACTTTGAGGATCAAAGCAATCACAAAGTTGATATTCCTACCTTGGGCAGGCAATGGGATTGGGAGTTGATGCTGATGATGTGCAGGAACTTCTTCAAGAGCATGAGAGGGAGTTAAATACAGCATATCTCCAAGAAATGGCAAAAGCATCTGAATCTCACAGTGGTGAGGAGGATGAGCCAGAGGAAGAGAGAGAGAAACTGTCTCTACTGCACAGATAGAATGTTTCTGGAATGTTGAGGAGTCAAGGAGATTGCAGCTTTCCATCATAACAGAGGAGACAAAGTTAAACATTTTATTATTATTATTATTATTATTATTATTCAGGCCTCCATGGAGTCAAAAGGCTCATCGAGGGGAGGTCCCCCCCCCTAAGAAACACAAAGTCTATCATACCACTCTTTAAACTCATTGACTGTTATCACTCTCACCGCTCTATCAGGCAATGCATTCCACGGTTCAACCACCCTCCATGCAAAGAAACCACTCCTCACCCTCTTGCTCACAGTTTCCTTTCGTAACTTACAGGGATGACCTCTTGTCATCACTACTTCCCGCTGTTCAACCAAGCGAAAGAACTCCCCCAGTGTCAACCCTGTAACCACCTCTCAACAGTTTAAAAGTCTCAATCATATCACCTCTCCTTCTTCTATCCACCAAACTCTGCAGTCCACGTTCCCTCAGCTGATCCTCATAACTACCATTGTACAGTCCTGAAACCATCTTTGTTATCTGCCTTTGTACCCTTTCCACAGTTAATTTATCCCCTTCAAATCCTGGGGACCAAATCTGAGAACAATAGTCCAAGTGTGGTCTGATCAGAGTCTTATACAATGGAATGATAACTGTTTTCTCTCTGCAGGTCAGTGTCCTTCTCATTATTACAGCAATCCTCTGTGTTACCTTCACCACCTTTGCAATATGACCCCTAAATTTCAGGTTTCTATCAATCATCAACCCCCAGATCTCTTGTCTCCCCTACTTCGTCCAGTATAACTCCTCCCATAGAGTATGCAGTGTCCCATCGATGTTTCCCAAATCTCAAGACCTTACATTTTGCTGCATTAAACTGACACCCCCATACATTTGCTGATCTGTCTAGCTTAATTTGTGCCTTTGAGCACTGTGGCCTATTTTAAAAATCTGTTGAATGACAGGAAAAAACAGAATGTCCTGCACAGTTTCTTCAAACCACTGGAAAGAGATTCTCCTTTGACCTTAACAGAAGGAAGCGCAGTCACCCTAGAGATTCCTCCTATGAAAGAAGAGGTACAATAACTAGAAAAACTCCCTGACCCTTTTGCAGGAGACTCCTGCAAAACTAATCCTTCTCCTCCTCACCTCGCTTCTCTATCACCTCAGGCTTAGTATATACAAGACCAAGAAAAATAAAGCTTTTTTTTTAAGTTTTTTTATTTCTTTATTATTCATTTTGTATATGCAATACATGTTAATTAATATGCATAAAAACTTTAGTTATGAACTTAAAAACTTTTTTTACAAAGTTTTTAAAATTAATAGCTTTTGGTATCCAAACAATAAATTTGAATACTGAAGGGCAATTCACTGATATTACTGCCATGAGAGGTAGTAAACTCAATGAATTGAGCAATTGATGGAGGTGATGCACTGACTAGTTCACTAAAAATAGTTTATGCTTTTTCACAAATAAAGACCTGTGAAACAATTGTCATTTGCTTTTCTCTAATCCATATTTCTAGCAGTCTTTCCATTTCAACAATTGTTTCTCTCCTTTTCAAATATCTGGTTGAGGAATCTGTCACTTTTCCCAGAATGAATTAGTGATATTAAATGAGGGCAGACAGCATTTAGCTCCCACTCATGAAAATTATTGAAAGTTTTTCCACTTGGTTATACTATAAATTAAAGATTGCCAGTCTGGCTGGCTGTGTGGTTAGCGTGTCCACACTTCAGCCAAAAGGCTGCGGGTTCGAATCCCGCCATGAGCATGGGTGTTTGTGATTGTCTGAGGAAATACTAGTGGTGGTAGTCGGCGATAGATGCCGTTGGTGTAGTTGCGGTCAGTTGGTGAATTGAGTGGTGGAGACAGAGTTGTCGAGCAGGTGCCCTCCCTGGAGGTGTCAAATAATAATAATAAAAGATGCCATAAAATTATAAGAAATTATATCCTGAGACTGTCAGAATCAGAATTTTGCTTTATGACAAATAATTGAGAAATCATGGGAATATTTAACAAGTTGTTGTTCCTCTGTATCGAGCCTTGATAAGACCCCATCTGGACTACTGTGCCCAGTTATGGGCACCAGGGTTTCTTCATGATGGGGAGGAAGTGGAGAGGATTCAGAGACGAGTGACCAAGATGATAGCAGGTCTGTGGAATGAACCTTATGAGAATAGGTTGAAGATTTGTGGGTTGCAGAGATTGGACGATAGGCAAAGGAGGGGTGATATGATTGAGACATTCAAATTACTGAAGGGTTTCTATAAGATTGATCCAGAAGATATTTTTGAAAATATGACTGGTGGTGGAGGACTAGGGGCCATGCATGGAAGCTGGGCAAGAGCATGGTTGATAAGGGTGTTAGAGCTAGGTTTTTTACTTGGAGAGTGGTGAATGAGTGGAATAAGCTTCCAGAGTCTGTTGTGGGTGCTACGACCGTGAATGAGTTCAAGGCAAGGTATGATAGATACTGTGTCAATGTCGAATAGTTGTTCTTGACATGATATTAGGGCCTCCCTCAATGAGTCTCTCGCCTCCTTGGAGTTGCCCGGAACAATAATAATAATAATAACAAAGATCTGTATTTGAGTTTTGTAGATCTGGAAAAGGCATATGACAAGGTACCAAGAGAGAAGCCATTCATAACGCTACAGTTATATGGTGTCAATGGGGCATTATATCAAGCAATACTTAGTCTTTATTTGAGTTGTAAGTCAGCAGTTAGAATTGAAGGAAGTGCAGAAAGATGGTTCTGTGTTAAATCTGGTGTCAGACAAGGATGTACATTATCCCCTCTGTTATTCATTATCTATATGGATCACATTATGAAGGAATGTTGTATTAAACCTAATATCAAAATTTTAGATGTTAATCTGAGCTCTTTATTTTATGTGGATGATGTATAATTCATTCAGGGAATCTTGCGGACTTGTAGCGAATTTATTTAGAAATATAACATCATCCGCATAAAATAAAGAGCTGAGATTAACACCTAAAATTTGGATATCAGGTTTAATACAACATTCCTTCATAATGTGATCCATATAGATATAATAAATTTAGTTTAATCCTTTATCCAAGTGTGATCAAACAAAGTTTGCGCCTGAATGTATCTTCAGGATACTTAAGCATTAAGGTAAGGTATTGCAACACCAGGGTGTCCTTGCAAAGGCAGAGCAAGCTACTATCACTCCTATCTCAGTATCTCCCATAATGCAAAACACATCTCCTTGCGGATATGTCTAATGTTATGCATTAAGGGAAGGGCCACTACCCAGACCAGTTTCGACCTTTATTGAGGTAGAATGGGAGTTCATGTCTCTCATCATTGGCCTTTGGAGAATAAAGCATGCTGAGGATCAGCAGACAGTAAGAGAGGAGGATAATGCAAGATAGAGTAGGATAGTAGGAGGTCTGGACTAGATTTTTTTTTCCCGAACTTTTGAATAAGAACGTTTTGAAGAACTTGCAGACCTGGTACCATTGGGACTTAAAATGGGGTAGAATCTGGCCCGGGAGATGCCGCTCACAGGGAGCAGCACCACCTCGCTGTAAGCCTTCGCAGCCTGGGTTCTCAGATCTACCACCCCCTTATTTGGAGTAAGAGAATCTGTGTCAGCGAAAGCTTTGTGGCGAGGAAGGACAGAATAGTTATTACTTTTCCTAGGGAGAGTTAGGTGGGGTTTTGTAGATAGATTCTAAAGTTATAAACAGGGCTTGATGCGTCCCTGTATGAGAAAGCATATTTTCAGTTGTTTGCAGTATTTGTTCACAAATTTAAAGTCTCCTAGTAAATGTCTCTCTCTTGCGCAAGAAATTTAGGGAGATAGAAAAAAAAGCTTTTCATTATTCTTGCGTACATTAAATTTGCGTCATGTACCTGGGATTTTTTCCGTACCTTCCAGATGTGATACTTTAAGACGTTAATTTAATTAAGAAGATAGCGAACTTTTCGGTCTTGTTGACCAGTGGAGGGAATTGTAGACGTACAACCTCTTCTAGTGACAGCATCGGGATTCCCAATGCTGCACTCAGTCTTTGCCAGATGCGTTGGGCTGGTGGGCAAAAATAAAAAAAATGCTCCACCATTTCCATGCCTCGGCAGACATCACAGAAGGGGTCACACGGACTGGGTACATACCTGGATTTAACCTCTTTCACGGGGAGCTGCCTGTAGGCTATTTGCCAGGCAAGATCCCGATGAAAAGGCTATCCCCAGCTATTTTTAATGTTTCTAAAAAGAATTTCGTTGTTGGTCCTGAGATTTGGTGTATCATGCCTGGAGAGTTGGAAGAAATCCCAGTATACTGCTTTGGGTTTGTGTGTGAGGATTTCTGTTCCTTTGTCTCTGAGTGTTGTGAGTGATTTCACTAGTCTGCGGTACCACTTGGGCATAAAGCTTGCGCGGGGTCCAGCATAGTCCGTGATCCCAAAGAGGGGAAGGAAAAATCCTATAAAATATCTAATGAGGAGGCCTGAAGTGTGGTTTGAGTTTAAGGCCTTCCGTACGGTTTTGAATGTGTTTGCCTGGAGCAAGCTTTTGAAATCGGCAGAGCATACCCCCCTTCTTCATGTTTTAGTTGTAGGTATTCTTTTTTTACCTTGTGTTTTTTCTCATTCCAGAAGTCTATGATTTTTTTTTGATAATTGATTTTCTTGTAGCAGTGTGATGCCTGTGATGTTGACTGTGTGCATCAGAATTGGAGTAATGATTGCTCTTATTACTGTGGCTCTGCCATAAAAAGAGAAAAGGTTGGTTTGAACAGCTTTATCATTTCCATGCTTGTTTCCTGTAATTTCTGAGTTGGTAATGCTAGCGTCTTAGAAAAACGGAACGCCTAGTATTGTTAGGGGCTATGTATGCAGCGTTAAACCGTAGGGAAGTCCAGTATTATGTAAATTACCAAAACTTTTGATTTTAGTTTTTTGTGCGTTAACTCGGAGACCACTGACTATGCTGAAGTTTTGCAGTATGTCAAGATTGATGCAGATGGACTCAGAATCTCTGAGTATAGCCACTACATCATCTGCATATGCCACTATTTTGCATTGTCTGAAGACTTGGGGCAGTGAAATACCATTAATTGCGGGGGTGTTCTCAATTCTGTTGATGAGGGGTTCTAATGCTAGAGAAAAGAGGAGGGAGCTTAGCAGGCCGCCTTGCCTAACCCCTCTCTTTATGCAGATCAGTTCTTTCAGAAACCCATTAATAGACAGTTGTGTCGAGGCCTCCGTGTACATATTTTTAATTGTACGCCGAAGTCTCCGGCCCACACCTATTTTTTTGAGGGTGTCCTGCAAGTACATGTGGTTGACGCTGTCAAACGCTTTTTCCAGGTCGGTGAAGAGAAGTGCCAGGGGGTATTTTTTTTCCTTCGCCAGTCTGATTAGGTCTCTTAACAAGAAGAGATTAAATTCCATAGATCTACCTGGGATTCCGTAGACCTGTGAGCCTGTTATTATATTTTCTATTCCGCCCTTAATGCGCGTGCAGATAATTTTTCCGAAAAGCTTGTAGTCTAAATTGGTTAAGAAGATCGGACGCCAGTTATTTGACAAAGTCCGATCTCGGTCTTTCTTGGGGATAGAGATTGTATAGCTCTTAACGAATTCCTCGGGGATGTTACCCGAAGTGAGGAATTCGTTGAAGATGTTTACTAATGCTGGCAGTGCAAAATCCCAGATAGATCTATAGAATTCTATCCCCAGTCCGTCTAGCCCTGGGGTCTTTTTTGTCTTGATTGTTTTTCACGTTGCCTTTATTTCTGCCGCAGTTATCAGCCTGTCATGCAGGGCACTAAGATGATCGGGAAAACGTTTAACGTCCCACTCGCTGAAGTCATCCATGCCCTGCTGGTCAGAGAAGATGCCGAGATACTACTGATGAAAATGACGGAGTATTTCATGGGTTCAGTTTAGAATCTGGCCCTTCTCTTCGATCTGGTAAATCGTTCTCTCGTCATTTACCGCCACTCGTTGTTGATTGTAGAATGCGGCGGAAGGCGTTTTCAAATTTCTGAGATAGTCTTGTTCGAAAGTCGAGGTCCTCGACTCTACTCTGTCGCTCTTGTTGCAGCTCTATTTCTACTTGTCTGATAAGATCTCTGCTCCGTTCGTTTATCCGGTACCAGCCGAGTTCCTTGTAGAGATCCCTCAGCCGTTTACGTTGTTGGTAGGCCCTTTCGCGCCCACAGTTTTGAAACAGTTCCTTAGCCTGCCACTTGAAGTGCAGCCAGTTTTCCCAGTCCTAGTTGGTGTTTGTCTATCTGTCACAAAGGTTCTGTAGCTGGTCGCTAAAAAGACTGGGAAAGGTAGGAGGGAGCCTCCAAGGACCTCTGGGAGTGTGATTTTGAATATGACCATTTTGTGGTCTGTTGACATGTTGTGTACTGCGGTGTGACGTATCCTCTGAACATGTTGTTCCAAGTTTTGAGATACATACACCCTGTCTAGTCTCGTCGATATCTGGCCGCGGCACCACGTTGTCTGTACTTTGAAGAGGTTATTCTGCCTCCAGATATCGACGAGGTCAAAGTTTACACAACATCGTTTTAAGGCAGCAATACTGCCAGTTCTGGTATTTGCATTCCCGCCCACTTTGTCTAAACGTGTGTCTTCCACACAATTCCAATCTCCGGCTACTATGAGGTGATCTGCTCCCAGGAGATAGTTTTCAAGGGCAGAGAAGAAACCACTTCTGTGATGTGGGTTGTTCAGAGCGTAAACTGCAACAAGTCAGATGGTACGGCCACCGTA
Organism: Typopeltis vanoorti; assembly: GCF_054136105.1. Taxonomy (NCBI): domain Eukaryota; kingdom Metazoa; phylum Arthropoda; class Arachnida; order Uropygi; family Thelyphonidae; genus Typopeltis; species Typopeltis vanoorti. The sequence continues at coordinate 33,772,310 of NC_143551.1, forward strand.
CTTCCAGTCCACCACTACTAGATGTCCTGTGACGTCTTTCTGGACGTTGAACTCTCCCCACGATTGGGGAGAATTAGTATCCCCACTCCTTGCGAGTGCGTGTTCCTGAAGCACCAGTAGCTGGTGACCGGGTAGCTTCTCGGGAAGTTCTCCACGTCCCAATGCTTATAGAAATGGGTTTCTTGGATCAGGAGGATATTAATTTTGTGCGTTAACATTAGCTTCCAGACAGCGCTTTGCGCAAAAGGGTTGCATAAACCATTAGTGTTTAGAGCGGCAATTTTAAATTCCATGTTGGTGTTTAGAAGAAGGGGGGTTTCATCTGTTTGTGGGTCTACGTGAACCACATCTGGTTCTTTGTCAGAGCTGTTTGTACTATTTGCATCCATATAAATAACAAGGTTGCCTTCATATTCCATATCTGTGTCACTGGCAATGTCTGTTCCGTCATTATGTGTTTGGGGTTCTGTAGGTTCGTTTGTTACCGGGAGAATCTCTTGATGTCGGCTTCGTTCTCCAGGTATTCTAGGGGAAATCTGGTTATTTTTAATGTTTTGCGTAGACTCCCTACTAAAAAAGGCTTGATTCTTTGTCCCAAACAAGGGAAACTCTCTAATAATTTCATTCTTGTTTGGTCGTTGTTGACCACAATTTGAAATCCCTCCATCGAGTATGGTGTGAAACTGTATATGTTTACCGCCCTTACTGTCTCTATCAGAGCTTTCACTAACGCCCGCTCGTTTACAGGCTGCTTGACCTCAATACCGAGTGTCCTAATTCTGGGCAAAAAAAGCGGCATTGTTAAAGGAATTCCTAACTACTGGCTGTAGAAAGGGGATGTAAAGGAGGGCAACGTCAAGGAAAGAGACAAGCAAAGAGATACCGGAGGGGAAAGATAAAACGACAAATAAAGAGAAAAGAGGTCTTACCAAGGCTGAGGTACTACAGTAGAACCTGAGCATGGAGCTCTCTGTTTGGGATCTCTTCAGTGGGAGCCAGGCTCAAGTGGAGATACCAACCAGAAGCATTAGCAAGGTCATCTCTACCTATCGGAGTTGCCAAATGGTGTGCCTCCTTTTTAATAAATTACTCTGGATTTAGAGAAACATGTTGAAAGTTTATTTTTCACTTGGTTAGAATATAATAAATTTAGTTTAATCCTTTATCCAAGTGTGAGCAAACAAAGTTTGCGCCTGAATGTATCTTCAGGACTGGGGTAAGGTAGTGCAACACCAGGGCGACTCCTTGCAAAGGTGGAGCAAGCTACTATCACTCCTATCCCAGTATCTCCCATAATGCAAAACACATCTCCTTGCAGATATGTTTAATGTTATGCATTAAGGGAAGGGCACTTCTCTCTTGTTCCATATAAATTTATTCAGTTCACTTCTTACCATACCAGCTTTGTTGATTCTGTTGTCTATTTCCATATTTAATTTACCATCTTCACTAAAAATTGTGCCTAAGTAGCTGAACTGTTGTAATAGATATGGTATGAAGGTTAGCAATAAAAAACAAAGACAATGAAAATAGTCAGAAGCATTTTAGGGAGAACCTATAGAACAAGTAAAACATTTCAGCTGCTTAGGCACAATTTTTAGTGAAGATGGTAAATTAAATATGGAAATAGACAACAGAATCAACAAAGCTGGTATGGTAGGAAGTCAATTGAATAAATTTATATGGAACAAGAGAGAAATTAGTCAAAACACTAAATTAGCTGTATACAAGTGTGCTCAAACCAATTTTAACTTATCTGAGAGCTGGGTCAGAAGTAAAACACTTGACCAAAGACTAGAGACAACCAATATGAGAGCCCTGAGAAAAATTAGGGGCATGAGCAGATGGCATCAATGGCAATATCATATTAAAAACGAGGATATTAGGAAAGAACTTGACATTGTCAGCTTGATATAGGAAAGAACATTGACATAATCTCAGGTGGTATGGTCACTTAAACAGAATGGGCAAGGGAAAATTAGCAAAACAAGTGGTCTATGCCAAGTTGGCAGGAAAATGACCCAGAGGAAGACCAAGATATAGGTGGATTGATACGGCACAAAGTGCCTTAGAAGATAGAAATATAAGATCTGATAATGTTGGAGTCTTGACTAGTAACAGACTGATTTGGAGGAAAATTGTAGATAGAAAGTTAGTATTGATGTAAATTTTTCGTGTAGCACTATCATATCCTGTACATGGCAGGAATTTGATGATTACGATGATAAAGAAATTATATTCTTAGTTTCATCCTTTATCCAAGTATAAGAAAATAAAGTTTGCTTGTGAAGTAACTTCACGACTGGGCTACTTGTATATAGACTAATGACTTCACATAGGTTACCCTAGTATCCCATAATGCAATGCATATCCCTACACACAGGGGAAGAGCCATTACCCAGACTGGTTTCAACCTTTATTGAGGTCTCATTGGTGGGAGCCAGACCCAGAAGTGATACAAAGCTTGAGGTAATGCAAAACTCATATTTCCACATACATAAGGATATGTGTGTTGCATTGTGTCCTTACGGACATGCATAATGCTATGCATTATGGGATACTAAGGCAATTGATATTAAGTCATCAGCCTCTATATACAAGTAGCCCAGTCGTGAAGTTACTTCATGAGCAAACTTTGTTTGCTTACACTTGGATAAAGGATGTAACCAAGGATGTGGGTGGGAGCTATAATACATTCGTACTGTGGGTAGTCGAAGGAATTTTTTTCCATTTATTTTTAATTAATTTTAAATACGGTCATACCCTGACTTATGCGAATCCGGAGTTACGCGGTTTCTTATATGTACTTATTCAAGTCCCTCTTCGCGACTCATCACTAGTCGTATCTTTTCGATGCCGGCCGCATTCGGCAGTCACACATGCTGTGAACAAGCACATCAGTGCTTGTTCACAGCATGTGTGAACATTTTTTAGCAAGAACATAACATTAATGTTATGTTCTTGATAAAAATTTTATCACATAAAAAATAATAATGTCATCCAAAAGAAGCAAGATTCTTCTACAGCTAGCAAGAGAAGAAAAACATTGACTTTGGAAACGAAACTCAACATTATTAAGGATTTTGAAGGCGGAATGAAAATTTGTGAGCCATCAAAGAAGTTCGATCTACAGGAATCCACAGCAAAAACAATCATAAAAGAAAGGTTTACAGATTTTGGAGGACATAGATTCTAACGAGGAATGCATTGTAGCCACAAGGTAAGGAATAAAAAAATCGCTTGCTATGAAAAAATTTCGCATGACAAGAAAAAGACATTATGCCATCAGACGAATCTATTAGATTTTATGAAACCATCGACATCGAAATAACTTTTTTTTTTATGTACAAAAAACTACAATTATGATTATATTTCTTAAAAAATATAGGTATTTTTGAAAACCGTTGGTCCTAGTTAACTAATATTTTGTATGTTTGTATATATACATTATATGCAAAATTATACCCAAAGTTACGCGAATTCGACTTACACGCTTTTTGTTGGTCCCACCTACCGCGTAACTTCGGGGTATGACTGTATATATTTTGGGTATTATATAGCACATTTTTGGGCACTTTTTCAAGCCACTTCAGACCTTCAGTAGGCAGGGTGGTAGTCTCACACAGGGTAATGAAGTTCATCTCCTACCATGCCTATGAAAGGATTTGAATCTGCAGCCTGTTGGTTGCAGAGTGGTTATGTTAACCACTTGGTCAACCAGACCAGCATCCTACTGTAATATAGGATTTTCAACCTTTTAGTAGGTGAATTTACATTAAAATAAAAATAGTTTCATGGACAGTATGCAACAGAAGACACAAGTATCAAGAGTCGGATTGATAATTTCATCATGTGAGGCAAGAATATATGTGGAATTTCAAAATAGTAATGGGTAACTCAAGACGACATCATGGTCAACAGCTTAAAATGAGGAGTTGGTGAAAAGAAGATTAGCTCCTTAGTATATTATATTTTACAAGAAACTATATTCTTGTTTTAATTCTTTACCCAAGCTTAAGCAAAAAAGGTTTATATTTGAAATTTGTGCAGAAATTAGTAATCTGAGTAGTTGTTCTTTCAGTAATGCATAGCAACGTACACATATGAAAGGAATGTGCTTTGCATTATAGGATACAGAGGTAAAATTGTTTGAAGCCAACAGTCTCTGTATTCAAGTCAACCAGTTGTGAAGCTGATTCACATGAAAACTTTCCTTCCTTATGCTTGGTTTAAGGATTAAAACAAGAATATACTTTCTTTTCAAGCAGATATCAAGCAGTATCTGACAAAAGCAATGTATAACTGCATATCAAAGATTAAGCATGTAATTAGAATAGGAGTGAAATGGATGAACAGTGAAATCAAGCAAGCTGTGCTGGAAAAGAAAATGTTATGGAGGAGGTACAAGACAGTTGGTGGTGATTGGATCCATAAAGAATATAAAGTGCAGGCTAGAAAGGTGATGAGCATGCTAAAGTAAGAAAAGGTGCAGTGTAAAAAGAGATTGCCTGGTCCCTGACAAGGTTAACTCAGGGGAATTTTTCTGTTATATGGCAAGGAGAAAGAATAATTATTTCAGGTTGGCACTGGTGAATAGTCATGGCAGCAAAATAACTGCAAACGATATAGTGGAATTATTGAACAAGCACTTTATCAGCGTATATAATACTGGTGTAAATGATGTGGTGCAATATATAGAAGGGAGAAAAGTATTAGGAGAATTGAAAGTGAAAGAATCAGAGCTGTATCAGGTGTTGGTTGGTTTAGATGTTAATAAAGCTTTGGGAATGGATAATATATCACCACATATTCTTAAGGAATGTGCACCACAGTTGGCTATACCCTCGACCTGGTTATTTAATGAAAGTCTTACAGTGGACAGCTTTGCGCTTCGCAACCATATGCCTGGGGAAGGAGTGTCCTAGGTTCGATTCCCGTCCACGACGTGAGGAGCTTAAGGATCTTCCTCAGCCATAGCCAAGTTAGCCGGTTTTGGGCGTCGGCAGCAGGGTTTTTTCCGCCAGTTTATCTGGGGTTTTTCATCCCGCAAGCAGGCAAACCGGCCCAGTGAACACACAGGTTACACTCATAAATACTTACGGCAAGGAAGGCAATGGGAAACCACCTTGCTCATAATCATCTCTCCCTAGAATGGTAGCATATAGCTACCCTCCCCCGGCCGTATGGCAGATGGGAACCAGAAGACAGTGGATAGGGTTCCTAAGGAGTGGAAAGAAGGCAAAATAGTACCACTTCACAAACATGGTTATAGGATAGAAATTTCCAGTTATAGACAAGTCTGTATAACTGCATTGTGGTTAAGGTGTCAGAGAGAGAGATTGGTTAGGAATAGAATAGAATACAGGATTGGGCTGATGTACATAGCATACTTTATGATGGTGAGCATGGATTTGTAAAGGGTAGGTCCTGTTTTAGCAATTTACTTGTCTTTTATGATAGGGTAACAGGAGAATCATATACAGTGATATTCTTGGACTTTTCAAAAGCATTTGATTAATCACCACTTGATAAGTTGGGTACAAGCTGCAGAGGATGGGAATAAATAGTTTATTTGTTAGATGGATCAGAGATTGGCTCTCTGAACAATACCAGCAGGTTAGAAGCAATGGGTCAAAAAAGGAGAGTAATCAATGGTGTGCCCCAGGGTTCTGTTCTTGGGGACCCTTGCTGTTTAACTTGTTTATAAATGATATATCATGTGGACTGAGTGGGAGATCTTCAGTTGTTTGCTGATGTTAATTCCCTTCAGGAAGATTTGAATAACCTTTTACTTGGACAAAGGAGTGGGGGTGTAGTTTTAATATCAATAAATGCAAGATGTTGCATTTTGGAATGCATAAATATAAGGCTATGTACTATATCGACAGTGCTGTACTGCAGGAAGTAGATGAGATTAGAGATTTGGGAGTGATGGTTGACAGTAGACTGAAGTTTAGTGGGCATATTGCTAGTGTTGTGGAGGCTGCACATCATCTTGTTTCCTATGATAAGAAGTGCTCTACCATGTAGGAATAAGGACATGGTTGTGCCACTGTATAAAGCACTGGTCAGACCACACTTGGACTGTTGTGCTCATCTGGTCACCTAGTTTTCAGTGTGATGTGGAGACATTGGAGAGGGTCCAGAGGCAAGTGACTAAGACAAGATCAGGTCTTTGGACTTTTATTTATTTATTTGTATGGGGTTCCCCCATTCCTCAACCATCCCTTAGGACTGGTTGAGCCCTCGTAGTGAGTTATTAATTATGTATATTCTCTCTGTGTGTATTCATAGGCCAGTTTTCCTGTTCCGAGGGACAAAAAAAAAAACAGGTTTCTGGGTGAAAAAAACCTTTACCTCCATATGAGACCGGCTAACTCACCTTTGGTTGAAAGAGAAAAAGGTTCCTCAAGCCATGGACAAGAATCGAACCCAAGTCTTTCGACCAAAGTGCTTCGCCTATACCAACTGAGGCTCTTAGGTCTTTGGACTGCTGGCGATGGAGAGAGGTTAAAAAAATGTGGATTGCAGAGTTTGTTGGATAGGAGGGAGGTGATATGATTTTTTTTTTTATGTTGGGCCCATATAAAATATGGGCCCATAACGAGAGGTTGACTGTTCAACCTATAGTACTTTAGTACCGTATATGGGTTGCGGGATGGGAGAGGAGGAACTTGTTAACATTCAATTTAAAAGCCTGTATATTGTATTACTTGGGAAATACATCAGGGGAAGATTGTTCCACAGTACAGCAGTAGCAGGGATGGAGGAGGAGGAAAAAAAACTTGTTCTGTAGATTTCGAGGTGTACTGTGAAGGGGTGTTGGGAGGTGGCTGTACGTGTTCCAATGGGTTTAGTAGAGAGCGGGGGGAATTATTGATGTTGTTTCAGATGAGCATTTTCCATGAAAATATTTGTAGAATATACAAATTGCAGAGACTAAGTGTCTATGTGAGAGGGGGGGAGTGAGTCATTAAGAGATGGATCATTTATCAGTCTAATTGCTTTCCTCTGTATTGAGTCGAGCATTTTGAGGGAGCTTTTAGGAGCCCCACTCCAAATGTGAGAACAGTATTCGATAGCTGGACAGATTTGCGATTTGTATTGGTTTAACAGTTGTTTTGAAGTGAAGTAGCATCTTGAGCAAAATAGAAAGCCTAGTTTTTTGGAAGCTGAGGATGCAATGGTTGTGATGTGTTTATGCCAGGAGAGGCCTGATGTCATTGGTAATTCCTAGAAGAGAGATTTCATCTTATCTGGGAATTTGAGTGTTATCGAAAATAATACTGGGGGAAAAAGGTTCTTTTTTTGTGTGAAATAAGACAGAACTGGGTTTTACTAGCGTTGAAGTTGATGAGGTTATCTGAGTCCCATCGGAGGATGTTTTGAATGTCTGCATTAAGGGAAGTTGTGGTTGATGTCCTGTGGGTTGAAGTGAGTTGTACAGGGTGAGGTTTATCAAATGTAAGGGAGGAGTGCAATGTGCCATCATCTGCAAAACTGTGTATTGGGTTGGAGGTCAACTGAAGTAGGTCATTGATGTATAGAAGGAAGAGGGTCGGTGAGAAAACTGAACCTTTTGGAACTCCAGCATTTGTTGGATAGTGGGAGGATAGGAAGCCATCTACCATCACACATAGTGTGTGTCCAGACAGGAAGTTGGCAATCCATCTGCAGAAGTCCTGAGACAGTCCAAATGATGGGAGTTTGCTTAATAAGCCTTTGTGCCAGACCCAGTCAAAGGCTTTAGAGATATCAAGTGCGACCACTTGGGATTCGCCAAATTTTTCCATGGCACATGTCCAGAGATGGGTGATACATGACAGCAGGTCACCTGTTAAATGGCATCGACAGAATCCATATGGTGGTTGTTTAATAGCTGAGTGCATTCAAGGTAGAGTAGGAGTTGAGAATTAATGGTTTTCCCAATCACTTTAGATAGGATTGAGGTGAGTGAGATAGGGCAGTAGTTAGATGACAGCAATTTGTCACCCTTTTTGGGAGTGGGTTTGAATATAGGCCAATTTCCAGACTTCGGGATATATACCAGTGGAGTAGGAGAGTGGGTATAGACGGCATAGGGTAGGAGTCAGTTCTGCTGCACAGACTTTCAGGACAATTGGAGTAATGCCATCAGGGCCAGGGGCTTTCTTTGTGTCTAATTTTGACAACAGTTTCATGATCTCTTTCTGGCAAAAGGATACAGGGGGCATTGTGTGTTGGGCTGTTGGAATGACTGGGGGACATTTGCCATTGTCGGTTATGCGTGCATTGGAGGCAAAGTGTGAAGCCAGGAGATTAGCTTTTTCTGTGGGTGATGTTGCAATTGAGCCATTTGGGTATGATAGAGGGGGAAGTAGAGTTGGGCAAAAGTTGCGACCAATTGCTTTGGCGAGAGACCAAAAGGCATGGCTGCTGCTGGGACAGGCTGCAAGCTTCCTGATTTTGGCCTGTTCAAATTCTGTTTAGGAATCATTGATACTTTTTTCGCATCTGTTTCAGGCTTCAGTATAGGTACTGAAGGAGGTTGGTGTTCTTAATTTGAGCCAGTTGTGGTATGCCTGATTTTTCGTTTGCACAGCCTTGGCACATTTTTTGGAGAACCAGGGTTTGGATAGGGGACAGCAGTTCAGAGTGGTGTGGGGAATGTATGTTATCATGCCAGTGAGGATTATTTTGGTGATGTGTTCAGTGCATATGTTAGGATTGGAAAACTGCAAACAGTAGTCCAACCATGGGAATGAATATTATGCATAATATTATATGCATATCTATGCATAGTAGTCTCGGAGGCTGTCACATTTAGCACTGTTGTAATGCCAGACTACCCTTGTGCAGGTGTGACTGTGTGAGCGTTGTTGCATTGGGCAGGAGATGAGCACTAGGTTGTGGTCAGAATTACCCATGGGGCTCACTACATTCACTGTATATTTGGAAGGATCATTTTTAAGGAAGAGGTCTAGGGTATTTGGAGAGTAATTTGGTTTATCTGGTATTCTGGTCAGCTTGTGAACAATTTGTGTAAGGTCGTTGGTGATGGCAAAGATTTCGGCGTTTTTTCCCTCAAGATCTGTACAACTGGAAGAGGAAAGCCAGTTGGTGTTATGAACAATAAAATCACCTAGGAGGATGATTTCACTATTAGGATAGTGGGACTGGAGGAAATCAACTTTTGAGGAGAGGAAGTTAAAGAGCTCGGAGTGGTTGGTGGCATTGGGAGAGCAATAGATAGAATGATAGAGACATTTAAGTTAGTGAGAGGATTTTATTGGATTAATCGAGATGAGATTATTAAAAGAGTTGAAGACAAGAGAGGAAAAACCAGAAGTCATTCCTGGAAGAGTAGATTTTTTACATGGAGAATTGTCAGTGAATGGAACACATTAACAGAATGTGTTGTTAATGCAAGCATTGGTAAGGATTTTAAGATTCGGTATGATAAATATGTTGTCAGTTGAATGAACTTGCCACGATGAGTCTGCCAATTCCATGAAGGGTGCAATAATAATAATAATATACTTTGTTATATCATGTGTAAAGCTTTCTACATCAGTGCTTGATATCATGTAACCCAGTAGAAAGATTGAGAAAGTATAAGGTGAGAGATATGGATCAGTTACTTTAAGAGTATAAAGATCAGGCTAGGAAGGTGACTGTTGGTATATAAGGCAAAAGTGCAGCATACTGACCATTCAGGCTAAGGAGAGTTATTTGAGTATGTAGGTACCAGAAGAAAGAATGATTATGTGATTATGATATTAGTTGATATAAGTGGTAGAGACTCTAGGTTGGGCGAACAGAAGGCATATGAGAATCAAGTTAACATAATGTAACATATCATGAAGTGTTTTAAGGATATGTTCTAGGGAGTTAATAGCAGCCTTGACATGCTTGTTGTCTTGTGGGAGTTTCCTAAAATAGTGGGAGGAAAGGAAAATTGTTTCATGTTTGAAAGGGGAGGAGTACTATGATATACTCTGTGTGATTTCGGTATTAATAAGATTGTGAAAGCTAGGATCTAGTTTTTTTTTGTTTTTGTTTTTTTTTTTTTTTTCATCCAAAAAATGCAAACCTGTCATATATTTAGTATCATGGGTTAGCTAATGGTTGTGTAATGCAGGAATTCTGCTCAAGAGATCAATCAAAATAATAAATGCCTGTGTAACATAATTGGGAGAATGAAAGATATTGACCCTTTGATTGAAAAAGACCTAAGTTTGATTCTCACTGACAGAAAACTTTATATAGATTTTGTCAACTGAAGGTGAGTAAATTAATCAGCAGATATTTTTCTCCTAGAAACTTATTTTTTATCCAGCATGCAGGCAGATATTGGCCATTGAATGCACACAATTTTCAGATAAAAAATGCTGGTAGTGGTATTGAGTAAATAGGTGATTAAGAAGAGTAGATGGTGGTCGTGTGGAGTAGAATGCCCTTCTGCTATGAGACCTTGGATTCCTTAAGGTGTCATATAATAAAATAATACCTTTTCAAGCCACTTTAGTTTACTAACCAGGATGGTAATTTCACATTGAGTGATGGGGTCTGCCATCCAAAGACATTCACAATCATCCATATCACGTTGGAATTCAAACTTATAGTCTATTATTTGGAAAGCAGATATGTACTTCAACCAGGCCAGCAGGGTTAGTAATAGCATTCTTTATGAGCATCAGCGTGGGTTTATTAAAAAAAAAAAAAAAAGACTTTAGCAGTCTGCTTACGTGTGACATGTGACATCAGATGACAGATATATTGGATGAGAGAGTGAGTGTGTATATAGTAGTATATTTAGATTTTGCAAAGGCCTTTGATAGATTACCACGTGACATATTGGTTATTTAAATTGAAATAAATGGAGTTGGATAATAGATTGGCTGTCTAATATCTATCATCAACTTGTGTATGGGTGAGAAGTGTCCAGGAAAAGGGAAAATAACTAGTGGTTAGCTGATTTGTACAAGGAAATTGTTTTAAAGTTGTTATCGTTTAGCTGATATGTTGCTGTATTGCGAGAGATTTCAATGGGAATATAGTTGTTTGCCGATTATGCAAGGAAGATTCATGAGAAGATATTTTTCAGAAGAATTTGAGTAGACTAGTGAATAGACACATGAATGGGCTTGCAATTCAGTAGTGCTGAGTGTAAGGTTTTGAATAAAATGGAAACAGATTGTGACAATGATGCAGACATCAGCATAGACATAAAAAGGCTATATTTCTACCATAACCTTAATCAGGTCAATTCACAGATAAAAATTGTATGTACTACTGCATACATGTGAAGTATTCCGGAAAAGAAATATTCCAGGATGAAAAGATTTTGGAAATGTTTCAGAAGGTATATTAAGTTAATATCAAGTCTCTAAAATATTGGATATGAAGTCTGATTGAGAGAATGTCTGTAAAACCTGGTGGATAAGAACGGGGGGGAGATGATTGATATGTATACATTGGTAAAGAAAATTTGTACTTAATTAATGAGGAAATATTTTTTTTCATAGAGCAGAGCAACAGAGTAGAAGTAAACATTTTAAAAGGAGAGGGGGGATGCCTTCAAGTTGTGTGAGGATGTGAACAAGGGAATAGAGTACATTTTCTGCTTGGATAGTAGTAGATGAATTGAATGCATTGTCAGAGAGCATGATGAGAGCAGAAACAATGATCGAGTTTTAAGCACAGCTTGATGAGCATGGTGTGTGTGTGAAAACAGTAAGGACCTAATGATCATTATTATTATTACATAACACCTCCAGGGAGTCCAAAGACTCATCGAGGGAGGGCATCTAATCTACAACTCTCCATCTCCACCACTCAATCCACCAAACTGCATCGTCTACACCAGGAGTGTCAAACTCAATTGGACCGCTGGCCATTTGCTATAAAACTGAATCTCAAGTGGGCTGCAAAAAAAATTTTTGACTAAAAAAATCTGCACTAATTAGAATCGAAGGGAAGTGAAAAAATGAGTATAAATAAATTGGAAAAGTAATAACAAAAATTTTATTTATTCTAAGTCATTACAAGACATAAAATAATAGTATAATGATTATGACAACTCAAAAAAAAAAATAATAAAATAAAGAATATTTTTATTATATTAATATTTACAATAGATAGCATTTAATCCAAATTAAACCGAAATTAAATTTTATTTGAATAAATCAAATATTTATGTATTTATACATTCTAAAAAAAAAGTATAAACTCTCGTTAATAACCATCACAAAAATTTACAGAGCCTCCTGTTAGGTTGAAATTTTTTTGTTTGTGTTGGAATAAAATACTTATATATTTTTTGGGGGGGGGTCTCTATTTTGAGGAATTCTTTAAATGTTACTGAAAATATTTTGGAGAAAAATGATAATATTTTCGGTTTAAATATATATATATATATACACACACAGTATATACTTGCATTATATAATTATAGTAATTTAATTTCAGTATTTTATTTTTTTTCCCCGACACTTGACAACATTTATTATTAACCATCATCATTATCATCATCAAATTCCTGCCATGTACAGGATATGACAGTACTACATGAAAAAAATACATCATTACTAACTTCCTATCTACAATTTTCCTCCAAATCAGTCTGTTACTTGTCAAGACTCCAACATTATCAGATCTTATATTTCTATCGTCTAAGGCACTTTGTACCGTATCAATCCACCTATATCTTGGTCTTCCTCTGGGTCGTTTTCTTGCCAACCTGGCAGAGAACACTTGTTTTGCTAATCTTTCCTCTCCCATTCTATTTAAGTGACCATACCACCTTAGATTAGCTCTGCTAATGCATTCCTGGATGCTGACAATGTCAAGTTCTTTCCTAATATCCTCATTTTTAATATGATATTGCCATTGATGCCATCTGTTCACGCCTATAATCTTTCTCAGGACTCTCATATCTGCTGTCTCTAGTCTTTGGTCAAGTGTTTTACTTCTGACCCAGCTCTCAGATCCATAAGTTAAAACTGGTTTGAACACTGTCTTGTATACAGCTAATTTAGTGTTCCGACTAATTTCTCTCTTATTCCATATGAATTTATTCAATTGACTTCCCACCATACCAGCTTTGCTGATTCTGTTGTCTATTGTCTAACCAGCCTGCCAAAATTGGACTCAAAGATTGTAAGCATATGACAGTCATTATGGCAGAAAGGTTGACATCGGTTAAATCTTGATCTGTGGGCTGTTTTTTTACCTTTCATACATGAGAATAATTGTACACATAAATAGGTGCTTCCAGAATAACATAGAATATTTGCTGCAGACTTTTTTATTTCCGGATATTTTTGACCTAAATAACTGTATATTTTTGGTACACTTACTTCTTGGTATTTCGCTTTTAGAATTGAATCCTTTTGGAAATCAATAAGTTCCATTTGAATAAAAATAGGAGCTTTTTCGAAATTAAAGGAAAAACGATCTGTAGAAAGCGAAAAAACCTCTTGCTCCATAAAATCTTTAAATCGCCTATCAAATTCTTTTATCTTTTCTAGTTTGGGACAGTATTGAGAAAAGGTAATACTTTGATTCTTATTTGTTCAACTGTTCACACAGAGGAAAGTAATTTAGAATATTCTCTTTTAAATGATTTTGAAACAAAACTAACTTACATCTAAAACTTGCCAGTGCATCATACATGTGTGTTATTAACTGCTCTTTCCCCTGAAGTTTGACATTTAAATCATTCAAATATCCTGCAATATCAACTAAGAATGCTAGATCTTGTACCCATGTCTGATCATTAAGAAATGCAACATCATGATTTTTCATTTCTAGAAACAATTTGATCTCCTCTAAAAAAAAAAAAAAAATTTTTAGAACCTTATGACAAGATAACCAACGAATCTCTGTGTAATAAGGTAGCCCTTCAAATTCGCTCTCCAAGTCTTTTTGTCTTTTAGAAATTGTGCAAACTGGCAGTGATTGAGGCCTCTGGATCGGATGAAGTTCACAGTATTTCTCACAGGCTTGAGTAAGCTGCTCATTTCCAATACTTTGGAGCACAGGACCTGCTAATGAATAATGCAGTGGAAAGATTGCAGTTTTGGAATGTCTGGATACATTTACTTTAATTTTGCTGCAAGTCTTGACACAAAACCTTTATTTTTGCCTGTCATTGCTGGAGCACCATCGGTTGTCACTGCTATGAGCCTTTTAGAGAAAGTTGGTATTTTTCCAAAATGCCCCACACGGCGTCAGAAATGTCTTCCCCTGTAGTGGTTCCATGGATGGGAATCATTTCCAAGAACTCTTCAGTAATATTCATATTGTCGTCGCAAGGCCGAAGAAACAGAACAACTTCAGCCACGTCGTGAATAACGAAACTTTCATTTAAGTGCAATTGAAAAGCACTGTATGTTTGCCGATAATTCTTGCAAGTGGTCACGCAGATTATCTTGCCATTTCAGTTATTCTTTCAATCACTGCATTTCTAGACAAAGAAATATCGCGAAATACTTGCACATTTTTAGGACATACGTTTTCGGCTGCTTTTATCATACATTCCTTAACCAAGGAACCGTCACTAAAAGGTTTGAAAATGTTTCGCCAATCATAACTGGCTCTCACTGCTGATTCATTATCTTTCATAATTTTTGAAAATACTTGTTGACTTTGAAGTGAATTCTTCATACTTTTTAATTTTTCTTCTGTTTACCCTCAAAGTGTGAATATTGTTCTTTGTGAATTTTATCGCAGTGCCTTTTTATATTATATTCTTTGATGACACTAATTGTTTCGTTACAAATAATTTGTTCTTTTGTTTCTTTTGCACCAAATTTTGTTCTTTGTTTCAGTGTAGACGTAATTCAATTCCCATTTTTCTTGAAATTTTCTTCCCTCATCAGCAATTTTTCTTTTTCTTGTTGGTTTGGAAAGCGACATTGCCTTGGTGAATAAATATATTATTAATATTATTAACAATTTTTATAAAAATGTTTGAACAAAAACACGCAAAACTGTAGATCAGTACATGATACGCAAATAAAAAAAATAATAATAATAAAAGGGATTCTCTCACTGCTAAGTTGTCGTTGAATCGTGTTCGGCGCACTGACTTCAAAGATCACTGATTACTGATTGAATTACAATTATAAACTCATAGCTGGATTCACATGCGGTGCTTATGATGTCACGTGAACAGCTGGTAACCAATAGAATTCAACTTTTTCAGCAGCGTGCTATAAATTAACAATGAAAGCATAAATAGAGTTTACTATTGATTAGGATCGGATCTAACATTGAAATTGCGATATAAATTTTTATTACTGCAATTATATTATAGCAGGTTGTTGTATCCATATTGTAACTATAAATGTCGTATGAAAAAATAAATCGATACTGTATTTACTTGAAAATATAACTCGCACTTTTTTTTCCCCAAAATTAAAGCTAAAAAATCATGCAAGATATATGCGGAGATTTTTAGAAACTAAAGTTTTCAGGAAAAAAAAACTGAAAATGGGGATGACTCACCAAGAATCTTCTCTTTGTTATAGCTACTTCCGGCCTCGAGAGCGGTTTCCTTGTGTGCATTGTCAGAGTCATCTATCCAAATAGCGTCATCTTCTTTCCCATTATTTCAAGTAAAAATTACAAGTACTTTACAAGATTTTAGATACGTAATGAACACCCTTCACGAATGTCTGAGAAGTGAAAGCGGAACGTGAAATAGACAGCAATGGTAGGCCAATAGAGATAGTACAGCTATGAAGATGGGGATATGATTGGTGGGTATTAAAAAAAGATCGCGTTACCAAAACACAAAGTCAAGCCAACATTTTTGAGCTGAAACACTAATTCTCTTCAACCAAATTCCATAATATCTGAAACTTCATAACAACATTCACTCTATATGTCCTAGCTTTAACACGTTTACAGATTTTATTGCAGCTTTGTGTTTGAGTTAGTGGGCGACCTCACACACATCTAACTAAAAACAATAGATTTTAGCTAGATACTGTGTTTGCCAGTGCAACATATGGTTTTTGCTTGAGTCTAAACAGCATGGTTAATGTGGGATGGACATGTGATTCATTAATTAGTGCCGTTTTTATACCAGTTGTCTCTAAGATGTTGGAAGTCTATTTTTCACTTGGTTAGACAATAATAAATTTAGTTTAATCTTTATCCAAGTGTATGAAAACAAAGCTTGCGCCTGAAAAAAATCTTCAGGACTGGAGTAAGGTAGTGCAACACCAGGCAACTCCGATCAAAGGTGGACCAAGCTCTCATCACTCCTTGTCTTAGTATCTCCCATAATGCAAAGCACATCTCCTTGCAGACATGTATACTGCTATGCATTAAGGGAAGAGCTGCAACCCAGACCAGTTTCAACCTTTATTGAGGTCTCGTCAGTGGGAGGCAGACCCAGAAGTGGTGATACTAAGGCAGAAGCAATAGGAGAGGTCATATTTACCTTTAGAAGTTGCCAAAAGGTGTATCACCTTATTATTCAATTACTCTGAATTTAGAGAAAGATGTTGGAAGTTTATTTTTCACTTGGTTAGACTATAATAAATTTAGTTTAATCCTTAATTAGTTGCACTACCTTACCCCAGTCCTGAAGATATTTTCAGGTGCAAACTTTGTTTGCATACACTTAGATAAAGGATTAAACTAAATTTATTATAGTCTAACCAAGTGAAAAATAAACTTCCAACATCTTTCCCTAAATCCAGAGTGAATAATAAGGTGGTACACCTTTTGGCAACTCCTATAGGTAAATATGATCTCTCCTAACACTTCTGCCTTAGTATCTCCACGTTTGGGTCTGCCTCCCACTGACGAGACCTCAATAAAGGTTAAAACCGGTCTGGATAGTGGCCCTTCCCTTAATGCATAGCAGTATACATGTCTGCAAGGTGATGTGCTTTGCATTATGGGAGATACTGAGACAAGGAGTGATGAGAGCTTGGTCCTCCTTTGATCAGAGTTGCCTGGTGTTGCACTACCTTACCCTAGTCCTGAAGATATTTTCAGGCGCAAACTTTGTTTCCATACACTTGGATAAAGGATTAAACTAAATTTATTACAGTTGTCTCTAATCGCACTAAAGAAATATATTACACAGACAGCAAATGTCTCTGTACTTTGTTCAGTGGTACAATAAAATTACTTGTTTTCCTTGCATTTGCAGTATAGTGGCAGTTGGGGAAGGCGTGTTGTTTACTGTGGGGAGCAAGTTATCGTCCCAACGTGAAAGTGATTAAACTTTATTTTCATGTGTGATGTATATGCAAAACTTTTTAATTTCTTTTTTCATAAAGTAAAATCAGTGTACAGGGGTGTGAGTCATATGCGAGGGCAAGTTATATTTGAATAAATACGGCATTTCTGTTTTATTATAAAAAGCAACCATCTTTTTTTTTTTTTTTAAATCTTTCCTTGAGGTGTTGGGGACCGCACGCAGCCTGCCAGTTTGACACCCCTGGTCTGCACCAATGCAATCTGTTGTCTATCATCACCACCACTAGTACTTTTTCACAGACCAACACAAACATCCATGCCCATGGCGGGATTTGAACCCACAGCCTTTTGGCTGGAGAGTGGCTACGCTAACCACTCGGCCAACCAGGCCAGCTAAGTCTATGATCACATGGAAATATGTCGATGATGAAAATATGAGCTACTCCAGCTACCTTTTTACTTTTCAGGTTTAAAATGAGAGAAATTTTTATGATTTCAGGTATTACCGTATATTGAACATTTCTACACAAGAGGGTGTATTACTAATGAGGAGAAAATGAAATGTAAATCAGATAAATTTAATTCCTTGGTGCAAAACCATTGCCCCCACTTATTGAATCTGAAACTTATATGTTATCCTCAGCATATCTGACAATTTAGGAAGGTAAAATAACAATGGCTTTCACGAGCAAGATATAAACTGCATTGTGCAATAGTGGTCATATTACAGTAAATATAAAATTGACACATAGCCCCCCCCCCCCCAGAAAAGAAAAAGCAGGATCCAAATCCACTCTCCATCGTGGGTTTGGATCCTGCTGTTTTTATTATTATTACATGACACCTCCAAGATGTTCAAGGACTCATCGAGGGAGGGCACCTGCTCTACAGTTCTGTCTCCACCACTCAATCCACTGACTGCAGCAAACCGTATCATCTACACCAATCTACATCATCATCTACATCATTAGATGGCAACACCATCTACTACCCACCACCACTACTAGTATTTTCACAGACAATCACAAGCATCCAAGCTCATGGCAGGATTTGAACCCACAGCCTTTTGGCTGGAGAGCGAATATGCTTTCATTGCCTTATATGAGGCCACTGCCTCACTTATTGGAGGCCTGAAGTGGCTAAAAACAGTTCTATGGTCTCTAGAACAAGGTTTCCAGACTGCAAAAATAAATTTAAAAAATTACAAAAATATATATAAAATTGATAATAAAAAAAATGGGGAAAAATATTCTTAGCTCACCCATGGTACAAATGTACTATAAGTTTCCTAATAACCTTTATGTATGGGAAATAAAACAAACAAAAAAATTAATTAGGATAAAACTTTCCCAAATTTTTGGTAAGGAAATAGTCATGATGTTTCAAGCTTAGGTAATAAAATAGTGCTTTGGCACGCTCGCATTCAGAATAAATTACACCTTTTGTAAAAGAAAAAAAAACAGGTCTTTGATCAGGAGATTCTGTCATCAGTACCAACTCTTTGGTGCTAAATCAGACTTTTGGAGTTTTTTATAGAGGACATGAGGCTGATCTTTCTAAAGTCTCTTCTCAATGGAAATCTTGTTTGTCCAAAACATGGGAGTGGCAGTGGTGGCAGTAGATTTGAGCTGTGGTAAAAAAAAAGTGTTTTTTAAACGATGTATAGTGTGACTCTCTCGCGAATTGTACTACTTTTTTCCTCAGTAACACAAGTGTTCTTTAGTAGTGCTGCTTTTGGACTTTAGTTGTTATATTATGTTATTTTAGGGTTACAGAGAAGGTGAGGTCAGAGTTGGACGCATTCGTGGTGGAAGAGAAGATAAGTTTTTATTTAGTATAGTTTATACTTGTAGTATAGCGTAAGTAAATTAGCTTACAGTAGAGCATATAACATAGTATTTAGCATTTAGAGTAGTAATATTTAGCGTTTAGTTATAGTAGTTCCTCGGCAATAAGTTACTGATGGCTGCAGCTCCAATTACAAATGGTGTATCACCAAGTCCTCCCCCATTCAAGGACACTATTGTGCGTAACATGATAAAGGATTTTGTGACATGTGGGACTTGTGGCATGTATGTGTTCCAGCAGTTGGATATGTGGCAGGTGAGAGAATGGGGGGGGGGGGAGTGCATATATGCGTAAAATGTAGGCAATGGGAGAAATTCAGTGAGTTAGATGTTACAATATCTGATCTCATTGCATCAGGAGCGGGAGAATCTTGAGAGACAAGTAGTGTGATAGGTGAGAATAATGAGCAAAATATGAATGAAAAATAAGAGTGGAGAGTGTGGAAGACTTGAATGATTGTGAAGTTTTTGGAGATTGTCTTAATTAAGAGGATGAATGGTGAGTAAGAGTGACTAACTTGCAGAGAGAGAGAGAGAGAGATGAGTTGAATGAGGTGGTGGAATGTCTGGGGAATGAGATGAGAAGTATGAAAGATGAGAATAGGCGAATGGAAAAGATAAATGCAAGGCAAATCAGAGGACGTGTGAGAGTGAGTTATGGGAATGACAGAAGAGGAGAGAATAGAAACAGTAGAAGAGAGGGAATGATAGAGCGGTATGGGAAAGATAGAAGAGAAGAGAATAGAAACAGTAGAAGAGTGGGAATGAGAGAGAGTTATGGGAATGATAGAAGAGGAGAGATTAGAAACAGAGAGAGGAAGTGAGAAGAATGCAAGGGAGTACTGGAACCAGGGATAGAGTGATTCCAGGACAGCAGGTAAGTAGGAGGAACACTGTGAGAAGGGGTTAGAGGAGAGAGAGAGTGAGGGGTGCAGATGAGCACTCAAAGAACAGAGTAGTAAGAGGTGTGATGTATGGAGACTCGAAGATCCGTGTTGTGCAGGATAGGATGCCAGAGGAGTTTTTGCCTGGAGGAATGATAGAAAGTGTGGCAATGGCAATTAAGCGGGGTGAGGGGGGGGGGATAAAATAATTGTGATGGTGGGCATGAATGACTTGAGAGGCAGTGTAAATCGAGTGGCAAGAGATCTGAGATTCATGCTTGAGGTTGTACAATATAAAAAAAAAGGCAGAAAGGAAAGATAGTGTGTGTATGTGTTACCCAGCTATGATAATGAGGAGCTTAGCAGAAGAGCAGTAATAATGAATAACATAATAGCCAGAGTGTGTCAGAAGAGAGGATTGGAATATGTGGATGCTTGGAGGGCATTTGAGGACAGAAAGGAACTGTATGTGAGAGACCGCTTGCATTTGAATGAAGAAGGACATAGATATCTGGAGAAATTGCTGTTTTCTGAATGAGTTAGTGTGTCAGTGCAGTGAAACTAGAGTTCTCAGGATGGATGGTAGCAGAGGTGGCCTTTGTGGGAATGGCTGCTTGGGGGGGGGGGGGTACAACATCAGGTAACACTGAGTCCAGTGGGGTATGGAAGGGATAAGTATAGAAGCAGTGACATTTTTATGCTCTATACTAATGCCAGGGGTATCCAGAATAAAGGAGATGAATTGGTGTCCCTAATAGCGTCAGACTGGCCAGAGATTATTGGGATCACTGAGACGTGGTTGACAGAAGATGATATAGTAACAGGAATAGAAGTAGCATGGTACAGCATTTTTCGGCAGGATAGGAGGGGAAAAGGTGATGGTGGAGTACTGCTGATGATAAGTGATGACTTATTATTATTATTATTCAGGCCTCTATGGAGTCAAAAGACTCATTGCAGGTGGTCTCTCCTAGGAAACAAAATCTATATTTTCAATAAAAGTGAAAACAGCATTTCTTTTGAAAACATTACTCAGTAACATCTGAAGAGTGGAGACTTTGGAAGGCAGTGACACTAATGATTTTGAAAGCATATGGTGTGAGGTGGGGGTTGGCAAGACAGGATATTTAGTGGGTTGTTGCTACAAGCCAAGGAATACAGAGGGTGGAGAGCAGGAGATGTTTAGGCAGTTGAGCTTGGCAAGTGCAAGAAGAATGATTGTTATGGGAGATTTTAACTACATCAGTATAAGCTGGGAAGAGGAAAATGCATGTGGTAATAAGGGAATGGAATTTCTAGAATTCTTGAGGGGCAAATGTCCCATGCAACATGTAATAGAGGGAACAAGAGGTTCAAGAGTTTTGGATTTGGTCATAGCATCAGAAGAGCTGATAATAACTGAGATGACATCTCTCCCTCCAATTGGAAAGTGACCATATGATTTTACATGGAAGATGAATAGACATGCTGGAGTATCGAAGAAAGGGGAACATATGTGGAATTATAAGGCGGGTGATTATAATAGTCTTAGATATCAACTTGGTGCAGTTCCATGGAGGGTGGAATTGGAAGTCCAGGATATCATTAGTGCTTGGGAAATAGTGAAAGAATATTTGTTAGCAGCAATAGTAAGCTGTATTCCAAGAGTGAATAAGTGGACACAGTTTGTTGTAAAGTTGATAACAAACAATATTAAACAGGAACTGCATATGAAAAAGAGACTATGGAAGAGATATAAGGAGACAGGTGAAGAGCAGATGCATGAAGAATATAAGACACAGGCCAGGAGAGTAGTGAGGAATGCAAAACTGGAATATGAGAATAGATTGGCACTAAGGTCCAAAGAAAATCCTAGGGAATTTTTTAGCTATGTGGCCAGTAAGATGAGAAATGACATTGTGGGATAAAAATAGGAATAGAGTGACTGATGCAGAGGACATAGTGGAGTTGTTCAGTGAGCACTTTATTGGAGTATTTCATCTTGGAGAAGAAGGTTTTAATACTAGAGGAGTAGGGCAGGTTCGAGGTTTAGAGGTGCAAGAGGAGAGTGTGTTCCAAATACTGAGTACTCTGGATGCCAGTAAAGCAGTGGGACTGGATGGTATTTCACGACTGGTTTAGAGAGAATGTGCTAAAGAACTGACAGTTCCATTGACCTGGCTTTTCAATGAAATTCTGGCTACGGGAAAGGTACCCAAGGAATGGAAGGAAGGTAGTGTCGTTGCATAAGGGTGTAACAGACTGGAAATATCTAATTATAGGCCAGTTTGTGTGACATCGGTAGTTGTTAAGGTCTTGGAGAAATTAGTGAGAGACCATATACAGCATTGGGCAGATGAGGGCAATTTTATCTGTGAGAATCAACATGGATTTGTTAAGGGATGCTCTTGCTTAAGTAATATGATTGCATTTTATAATAAAGTGATAAGAGCAGTTGATGAGGGAAAGGCATACACTGCCATTTTTTTTGGATTTTGTAAAGGCATTTGACTGGGTGCCACATGATAAGCTGATAATTACGTTAGAGCACATGGGTTTAGATGTCGGGTTAGTCAACTGGATTCAGGATTGGCTATCTGATAGGTATCAGAGAGTCACGTGTGTGGTGGGGCAATATCAAGAAAGCAGAATGTTACAAGTGGGGCTCCACAGGATTCAGTACTGGGACCTGTATTGTTTAACCCCCCTTGTTCTTCAACTTGTGGTCTGCAGACCGGCACCAGTCTGTGGAAATTTCCTGGTGGTTCGCCAAAAATTTCTTCATCTCTCAGAAACAACGCTCCAACCACGTATATCAAATTTTCTAACTTCTAAGCAGCAGCAGATGTCGCACTAGCTAAAAATTGTAATTTCATAACATTGGATTTTATAATTCAAATACTATCTACATTGGTTTATGTTTTTGTTTTAGCCGAAATAGGAGAAATATTTCTCCTATTTTCTCCAGTCTGCAGGTGTAAAAAGGTTGAAGAACTCTGGTTTAACCTTTATATCAGGGGCATTCAATGCATGGCCTGTGGTGCACTTGTGGCCAGCAGAGCTCTTTGCGATGGACCGTCTGCCATTTTAAAAAAATAACTACTTAATACTAAAACGTGATTAAATAAAAATTAATTTCAAGAAAGCCCGAGGGCCACTAAGGTATACTGCTGTTTAGAATTGTAAGATGCTTTCCAGATTCACAAGGAACGCTGTGCATTTGATACTTCACATAAAATCCTTTAAAAATAAATATTAAATAGACATGCTTCTTCAACTTAAGCACTAGTACTAACATCACAGGCTGAAGCAGTATTTCATTTGAGTGCACTGTCTAGTGCCTTCCAGATACATCTCGAAGGTTCTCCATACTTCATTATTTTCATATAAATACAAGAGGATCTCATCCACAGTCAGTCATGAACAGTGTGATATTCGTGTATAAACGCACGCAGGTTTGTCGTGTCAGCCATAACCTATTGTGGTTTTATATTGCCAGACTTTTTTTTATTAGTGTGAGACATATTCAGTGGATAATAACTGTTATACCGCCATTTTGGACAATTTTTTGGGTTCACCTTCCATCATTGTGGCATCTACAAGTAAAAAGCATAAATCAAGCGATTATTGTCGAATTTTTAATGAAAAGTGGAACCAATTTGTACTTTTTTGTGCTGATTGATGACAAGACAGTGTGTTTAATTTGTCATGAGTCATTGTCAGTATCAAAAGAATGCAGTATGAAATGACACTATGAGACAAATTATGTGTCCAATTTTGATCACCTTCAAGGGTGGCTTCATGTGAACAAAGTGAACCATCTCCAAATGGATTTAAAATGCCAGCAGGGTGCGTTTAAAAAGGCAGAGGGAAGAGAGCAACATCAAAGTAAGTTATGTAATAGCTGAAACAATTGCTAAAAAATCAAAAACCTTCTTGGACAGCGAGTTTGTGAAAGAGCGTCTCATCGCTGCTGGGAATATTCTGTGCCCAAATAATAAGGAAGTGTTTAAAAAACCGAGTTTGTCTGGGGTAACTGTAGCATGACATGTCGTAGAACTTGCCAATGACATTGAAGGAACTTTAAAAAAGGTCATCTGAATTTACGTCATAATCACTTGCTTTAGATGAGAAGGATACAACACAACTGGCTATCTTTGTCTGTGATATTGATCAACAATTATGTGACAGAAGAACTGCTAGCTCTCGTACCTATAAAGAGAACTACGAAAGGCACTGATATTCTTGAGGCCGCCAAGAAAACGCTCCAACATTTTGACCTTAGCTTAACCCAATCTCGAGGGTGTGTTAACTGATGGTGCCCCTACTATGGTGAGAAAGAACGAATGGTTTGTTGCACTGCTATGGAAAGAACCAGAACTAGAAGGAAAAGATTTCATCCATTACCACAGTTTAATCCACCAGGAGAATTTGTGTGTGAAAACTATTGGATTTGAGAATGTCATGAAAGTTATTGTGAATGTCGTCAACATTACTAGGACAAGAGGATTGAATCATCAACAATTCCAAGAGTTTTTGACCCAAGAGTGTGAAGCGGATCACAGCGATGTAGTTTATTATAGTGATGTGCGTTGGTTGAACAGAGGAAAGGTTCTTAAAAGAGTCTTTGACTTAAGGAGCAAAATACAGCAGTACATGCAAACCAAGAGGAATCCGATTGCGGAATTTAATGATCTGAAGTAGATGACAGACTTTGCCTTTGTGACCGGCATCTCGTTGCATGTGAATGACCTAAATATGCGACTACAATCCAAAGATTAACTGGTGCACACTCTGTTTGATCACATCAAAGCTTTTGTGGCCAAGCTCAAACTTTGGGAAGCACAACTTGCAAAAATATGACTTAACTCATTTTCAGCTTCTCACTGAGTCCAACTGTTCATCTCTTGATGAATACGCTACAAAATTAGCCATGTTGCAAAGTGAATTTGAATCGAGAGAGAGAGATTTAGTGATTTTCGTAACCAACAGTCTTCTTTAGATTTATTTTTAATGCCATTCAGTGTCAGTGCTGCCGAAATGCCAGGCTCAGTACAAATGAAGCTGCTTGATCTCCAAAACAACTCTTCTTTGAAATAAAAATTATTCAATGTGCCCTTGCTTACATTTTACAAAGACTATATTTCTGAGGAGCATTCCCTAATCTTTACTGGAATACTTTGAAGATGTGCACTTTGTTAGGAAGCACATACTTATATGAGCAGTTCTTCTCTAGAACGAAGCATGTGAAGTTCAAAACAAGAACTCAGATTACGGACCAAGATCTCGAGAATATTCTGCGCATAGCAATTTCCACCATTGATGCCAACATCAACAAGCTGGTCAAGGAAAAACATTGCCAAGTTGCCCATTGACATTGTAAAAAATAAATGTTTTCTTCATTAAATTATCTTTTTTCAAGTATTGATTGTATTTACTTATCATGAACCCGACTCCTACTTATGCTCTTAAAGCTGAGTTTGTTTATTTTTATAGGATTTTATGTAAAGTATCAAATGCACAGTGTTCCTTGTGAATCTGGAAAGCATCATACAATTCTAAATTCTGCAGTATAGCTTAGTGGCCTGCGGGCTTCTTTGACATTTTTAATGTGGCCCACACTGTCTGAAAGGTTGAAGACCCCTGCTTTATATCAATGACATTGTCAGTGGATTGCAAGGGGATATTCAGTTGTTTGCAGATGATGTGAAGCTGGGAAGGGTTTAGTAATAGTACAGATGTGGCAGCCCTGCAAGAGGATTTGAATAAACTAGACAAATGGGCAAATGATTGGGGGTGTGGTATTGGTTTAATGCAGCAAAATGTAAAGTCTTGAAGTTTGGGATACATCGATGGGAGGCTGCATACTTGATTGGAGGAAGTAGGGGGAGACGAGATCTGTGGGTGATGATCGATAGAAAACTGAAATTTAGGAGGCATATTACAAAGGTGGTGAAGGTGACCCAGAGGATTGCTGCAATACCGAGAAGGACGCCGACCTGAAGTGATAGAAGAGTTATCATTCCATTGTATAAGACCCTGATCAGACCACACTTAGACTATTGTTCTCAAATTTGGTCTCCAGATTTGAAGGGGATAAATTAACTGTGGAAAGGGTGCAGAGGTGGAAGCAAAGATGGTTTCAGGACTGTACAATGTTAATTGAGGGAATGTGGGCTGCAGAGTTTGGTGAATAGAAATAGGAGAGGTGATATGATCGAGACTTTTGAACTGTTGAGAGGCAGCTGCAGGGTTGACACTGGGAAGTTCTTTCACTTGGTGGAGCAGCAGGAAGGAGCGATGACAAGGGACCATCCGTGAAAAGTATGAAAGGAAGCTATGAGAAAAAGGTTGAGGAGTGGTTTCTTTGCATGGAGAGTGGTGGAACCGTGGAATCCATTGCCTGATAAAGTGGTCAGAGCAAGAACAGTCAATGAGTTGAAGGAGTGGTATGATAGACTTTGTCTTTCCTAGGAAGGACCTCCCGTGATGAGTCTCTTGACTCCATGGAGGCCTGAATAATAATAATAAATTGGTTCAGAGATTCAAATAAGATAAGGGATTGAAACTATATGTGTGGGGTCCTTAAGAACACAGGCTAGTATGGATCTAAGATATGCTAGATCTTTGGATTGAAGTCATTTTGCTGCATGAATCTTTGGATAATATCAAGTTCTAGTTTAAGGTCATGTGAGAACAGACAACATATGTTCTATTGAGTGGGGGGGGACTCCCTGTGGTGGCACCTTTCCACTTGTAAATTTTGTAAGAAGGGATATCAGGAGGTTATTGAAAAGAGTAAAGGATAATACAATTGGTAATAAAGGTTGTCAGTGTTTTGCAGTATGTAAAAGAGGAGAGTCAGGATCAAGAGTCTTAGATCTGATCATTTCATTAGTGGATAAGAATGTGATACAGACCAGTCATGGCTCATTCATAAGCACTGTGACACTGCAGCATCCCCAAGGAAAAAAATGAAAATTTTAAATTTTGTTTGTGTTTATGAATAATAACAATGCTTACAACATTATATAAATGCAATACAGCATGTTAAAGGTTACAGCTTATTTTTCGACAGTGATTGAATAGTAATAATTGGAATTGTTTGATTAATGCTTTAGATTACAAAACAAATACATTGTGATCTAACACAGTGTTCATATTATCACATTCAACCAATTGCAGCCAGACTTGCCAATATTCGTTTGCGCTTCTCATTGCACGTAACTAGTGAATCTGACACTGCTCTTTGGGCAGTGTATAGTATGCTTGCGCGCTTTATTTCTGTGAGATACGAAAGGGTGAACTATTTTTTGCGATCTTATTTTATTTTGTTAAAATAACATATAATTATTTATTTATTATAGATACAAGGCTGAATTATGATGAGTGTCACTGTTGAAAATATGAAAAGAACTGTATTTTTTCAATTATGGTTACACGAAACAAATACACTGCGATCTAACGCAGTGTGAGAATGATCGCACCAATTGCAGGTAGACTCGTCGATATTCATTTACGCTTGACACTGCTCTTTGGGCAGTGTATTGTATGCTTGTGCTCATTATTTCTGTTAGATAAGAAACTTTTATTATTGGTGTTTGTTCGTGGTGAGGGTGAAATATTTTTAATAAAGCAATTTTTTAACATGTAAATTTATTTATTAATAAATTGGTTACTGATTAGGAAAAAAATAATTTTTTATTTTATTTTATTTTGTATATGCAGCACCCCCACTTAAAATTTTCACTGGCTGCCACTGATACAGACCCAGCTGGACATCATGGCCTTTTGAAAACAGGTCATGCCTTAGTAAGTCACTAACATTTTATAATAGAGTGGTAGCTAAGTGGATAAAAGGAATGGCTATGTGATCAAACTGCTGGATTTTGCAAAGGCATTTATAGAATATCTTATGGAACTCGGTTATGCAAATTGTAACAAATAAGATTCGTTACAATTTGTTACACTATAACGAATATGAAACGGGTGATATGAATATGGAGGGTGGGCGATGGGTAGATACCAGAGTAGTACTGTGTATGGAGGAGCAGAATTTAAGAGAAAGCAGGTGATTAGCAGTGTGCCACAAGGCTCTGTGCTTGGACCACTACTGTTTAATTTGTACATAAATGATATAGGGAATGACCTGATAGGTAATAGTCTGTTGTTTGTCGATTATGCAAAGTTGGGTAGCATATTAGTTAATCAAAGTGACTAACTGAGACCTTGTAGGATGATTTAAATAAATTAATAGTATGGGCAAACAATAACAGGTACCAGTTTAATGTGGAAAAGTGTAACATTAGGCTTTCTTATAGGAAATATTACAATATATATACTATATCGAAGGAACTTTAATCCAGGAAATTGATGCAGTCGGGTATTTGGGGTGTTGGTAGAAGTTGAAGTTCAGAGGGCTTAGTGCTAAGGTTTAATTTTAAAGGTACCTGTGGCATAACTATAAAACAACAAAATTATACAATAACCACAGTAATAAACTTTAATGAAGGTACAGTTTTGTCCTGAAAATAACAGTACATCATCAGTGTGTACATTGTCATCAACAGTATAGTGCTAAGGTTGCCAAGTTAGCTCATAGGATTGCTTGGTTATTGATGAACCCAATAACAAGCAGAGATAAGAACGTTATCATGTTTTTTTGTAATTCTTCAATACAGCCACATCTTACTGTGCTCAAGTGTTGTCACCTGAGTTTTCTTTGGGATGAGGAAGCAATGGAGAGGATCCAGAATTTAATAACCAGTGTTGTCAGTGATAAAGAAATCTTTTGATTGCATGGATCACAACAGGCCTTGGATTGTAATGAGATATGGGAATACCTGAGCATTTAATTCTCTTGATAAGAGAATTGTATAACAACCAAGATGCTTCAATAAAAACAGTCTTTGGGGAAACAGACAGTGTTAAAGTTGAAAAAGGAGTGTGACAAGGTTGCATACTGTTACTGTATCATTTTAATATTTATAGTGAATATATTATAAGAATGACTAACTTAAATATCCAGCTGGAATTAAGACTGGTGCCAGAAAAATAAATAATTTAAGATATGCAGATGATACAACTATCATAACAGAAACTAAGGATGATCTGGAGCAGTTGATTCTGTTGTTAAGAGGGAAAGTAACAAAGCCAGACATAATTTAAACATCGGCAAAACAAAAGTGATGGCTTCTTGCAATTTAGATGAATTTGTAATAGAGAGAGTTAAAATAGAGATCATTGAAATCAAAAATTATGGTAAATGTGAAATGAAATTAAAAGAAGGATAGTTATGAGAAGAAAAAAAAAAGCTGTGTTAAACCTGACAAAAATTATGAAAGAGAGTGAAATGATTCATTTGAATTATGGGCATGAAGAAGACTATTAAGAGTCTCATGGACTGCAAGAATGACCTAGAGAGTATAAAGACAGAATGCTCCATGGAGGCAATGATTGCTAAACATAAGTGGATCTTTTTTGGACATGTTATGCAAGCAGATGAATCTTGGGAAGAGTGAGAGAATGAGAAGAAGAGGAAGACTGCAAAACAGTTGGACAGGCAATATAAAACAACTTACAACTTGAACTTACAGTTGCTGAAAGAGAGGACAAGAGGCAGAGAGGGTTGGAAATCTTTTGTTTTTGTTTATAGGTGGAAAAGAAGAGATATGAAAGAAACATTTAGGTTACTAAAAGGGTTTTATGGAACTGATGCAGAAGAAATATTTCAGCTCATGGCTAGAGGTGAGGGGGTGGAGGGTAGAACAAGGGGCTTATCCCAGAAATTCGAGTAACAGTGTAGTTAGCAATGGTTGATGATTAGATTTTTCACTTCATATGTGGTCAATGAATGGAATGGGTTGCCAGAGTCTATTGTTGAATGCTGAGTCTGTCAGTGAGTTCGAAGTGAGGTACGTAAATATTGTTATGGACAGTTTAGGTCTCCTGAAGTGTCTTCAGACTCAGTGGGGAGTTGCCTGTGCAATAATAATAAAGACATAGAATGCATCCTGTTAATAGTGTAATTAATCACTTAAACCTTATATATGTTCATGTGGTATGGATTCATCTGTCAAGGGATGTGATTGTTCACTTTATATATATATATATATATATATATATATAAAGTGAACAATCACATCCCTTATATATATATATACACGAGGGCTGTTCAACAAGTCATGCAAAGTCTAAAAGATGGTACCACCAGTATGTATCGAGGTTATTTTTAGTTGCTGGCAACTGTTGGAGGATCACACACTAAGTTTCAGTCAGATAGATCTATTACTCTGTGTTTGGCGTTCATCTGAATCAATCAAGTGTCATTATTTGTGAAAAATGGATGAGAAAGAATTTTGTGTAGTGATTAAACATTACTTTCTGAAATGCAAAACGGCTCAGGAAACCAAAGCTAAGCTTGATAAACATTATGGTGAGTCTGCCCCTTCGATTAGAATGGTTTATAAGTGGTTTAGTAACTTTCAAAATGGCCATATGAGCACAAGTGATGCTGAATGTTCTGGACACCCTGTTGAGGTCACTACTCCAGAAATTACTGAAAAAATTCATGATATGGTGATGGATGATAGAAGAGTGAAGGTGCATGAAATTGCTAAGGCTGTGGGCATCTCAAATGACCACGTACATAATATTTTACATGAACATTTACATATGAGAAAACTATCTGCAAGATGAGTGCCTCGTTTGCTCACACTGGATCAAAAGTGTCAACATGTGAACTGTTGCAAGGACAGCGTGAAGCTGTTTCAACAGAATCCAGAGGAATTTTTGCGTTGTTTCGTAACAGTGGACAAACATGGATTCATCACTACCCGCCTGAGACCAAGAAACAGTTAAAACAATGGGTTGCAAGCAGGGAATCTGCACCAAAGAAAGCGAAAATCGTTCCCTCAGAAAGAAAAGTTATGGCCACCGTCTTCTGGGATACTCGTGGCATAATCTTCATAGACTTCTTGGAAAAGGATAAAACAATTACTGGAGTGTATTGTGCATCTTTGCTGGATCGTTTAAATACTGAAATAAAGGGAAAATTACCACACTTAGCAAAAAAAGAAGATTCTTTTTCACCACGACAACACACCCACTCAATCTTCTGCAATTGTGACAGCAAAATTGTTCGATTTACGCTACAAAGTCCTTTTGCATCCCTCCCACTCTCCAGATTTGGCTCCCCCCAGACTACTATCTGTTTCCAAACATGAAAAAATGGCTGGCAGGAAAGAGTTTTTTAATCAAACGATGAGGTGATTGTAGAAACAACTGCCTATTTTGAAGAGTTGAACAAATCATACTATATGGACGGGATCAAAAAACTCCAGCATCGTTGGACTAAATGTATAGACCTCAAAGGAGACTATGTTTAAAAATAAAAAATGTTTGTCCCAAAAAAACTTAAATAATCCAGTTCTCCAACTCTACAGACCAAACATGGAACTTTTTTCAAACAACTTCAGCCTCCAATAAACAGAGTGGGTGATGGTGTCACACTTAGCAAACAAAAAATTATCTATTGTGTAACATCATTAACAAACATCCACACATACAGTGTTGAATTCAAACCCAACCTGTTAGTGTTTGAGCAGTGATGCTATATCCACTTAGACCACAGAAAGGAAAACATGATTTATTTTACAGTGAAACAGAATTTATCTGTGCTTGTGTGACTATTAGGTCTAAATTAGGTATTTTTAGATATCCATTATTGTCACATATATAATTCATCGCTTGGAAAGAAGTAAATAGACACTGTAGTGTGAGGAAGAAACAGCTATTGTGCCCACCTTAATAAGATGTGGAACCTTTTGCTGCAATGACTGCAACAATCCTATGGGTACTGATTACTATCATACGATAGCAATCAGTGGGAATTTTGGACCATTCCTATAGGCATGTAATGAGGTCCTGGACTGTTGCGGAGCAGACATCCCTTGATCTCATCCAACACTACAGTTAATCATACAGATATTCAATAGGGTTGAGATCAGGGTTCTGTGTAGGCCAGTCAAGTGTGGTGACGTTCATGTCTACAAACCACTCAGTTACAGCAGCAGCAGCTTTATGACAGTGCATTGTCTTTCTGAAAGAGACAGTTGTGACATTTTCATTTCCATAAAAATGCCACAAAATAGGAAGCATTGCATTGTCCAGAATGTTCAGATACCTCTCGGAGTTCAGTGTTCGTGGCACCACAGAGGTAAAAGGCCAAACTAGAAAAAACAGGACCATATCATCGCACAACCACCTCTGAATTTCATAGTTGGGATTATACACTCCAGTAAGAGATGTTCATCAGGCTTCCACCACATCCACACCCAGCCATCTGCTCGGTAAAGGGGTGTAGGCTTAATTTGTCACTCCATAACACAGCTTTCCCAGTTTCCATGTCCTACTGTGCATGTTCTTTGTACCACTGAAGACAATGCCACATGGTGTTTAGATAATGTGGAGCTTGCATATTGCAGTCTAACCATGGAGGCTCATGTTGTAAGCCTTGGTCCTGAATGTTTTTGTATAGATCCATGTTCCAGTTTATGCCTGGAACTTCACGATCAATGTGTCAGCTGATGAATGGCAGGTTCTACATATTATCCTTCATAGCACCCTGCAGTCATGTTTGGTGAGTGTGGTGGCTCATCAGCTGCAGGTAGCATTTACAGTTGACTTCCTGTGCTTCCATCTAAGTATGGCATCACTGATTGTTGACATGGGATGACCCAATTTGTCAATCAACAGTTTGCCTAACAGATAGGCCTGCAACGTGACATCCTATCACAATGTCTCTTTCAAACTTCATAAGCTCCCTTAACTGGTGAAATCAAGTTAGCTGGATTTCACCTGGACACAGTTGCACTGACTTGGGAGCATCATATTCCTCCAATTTATATTATTATTATTATTATGTGACATCTCCAAGGACTCACTGAGGGAGGGTACCCACTCTACAACTCTCCACTCAGTCCACCAACTACATAACTGCATTATCTACACCAACACCATCCACTGCCCACCACCACCACTAGTATTTTCACAGACAGTCACAAACGTCCATGCCCATGGCAGGACTCAAACCAGCAGCCCTTTGGATGGAGAGTGAATACGCTAACCACTTGTCCAACAGGGCCAACTACAAACATGTGACATTACATGGCATGATGCACCTTGCCCATGGAGGTTTCCATTGACTTCTTTCCAAACAGTGTGTATTTCATTAACTTAGGATAAGTTGAGTTCTCAAGTGCCTAGTAAAAAGTGCATTTTACTTGACCTATTTATGTGTGTGTGTAGGTATTATTTAAAAGGATGTTAATAATTACTATAAGGATTTTTTTTTTTTTAGCTTTTGGATAAATTCCTGAATACTTGGAAGCCTGTGCCTCCTGCTCCACATCAGTAGAAGTACATATTCAAGATTTCAAAATGAAGAATAAAGAATATAATTTTATCTATACATGCCTTACATTTATACATTTTTAGTTATTTCTGATAATAAATACACAGGAAAAAAAATTATAAACTGTGATTGGTAAAGCTTATTAGAGAAATAAATCCCCATTATATTCTTTCATATAAGTAATTTTTGTTATGCATGATAAAATTCTAGATTTTTCTATCATTTTTTGTGGATTATTTTCACCTAAAGTTAATTACCACAATTTACTTCATGTAGCTTGAGAGTATTATTATTATATGAGTATCTTCACAGAGTCTGACTCATAGTAGGAGACCCACACTAACAATACCTCTCCTCATTCATTGTCAGGGCACTCACAAATGCTTCTAGCTGTCTATTTCATTCATTCACCACTCTCCAAGCAAAAAGTCTAATCCACACAGCAATAATAACCATGCTCTTACACCACTTCCAAAGGTTAAACCCTACTTGTCATGTGTAGAAAAATTTATTTTGTGTCATTCTTACAGAATTCCATAAGTAACTTAAGTTTCCATCATAACCCCTCTCGTCTTCCTGTCAGCCAAACTCTGCAACCCACATACCTTCGATCTATCATCATAGGGTGCTTTCTACAAACTTGTCACTTGTCTCTGAATACTTTCTGCCACATCCTGATCCCTCCCCAAAAAAATACAGGTAACCAAATCTGTCTACAGTAGTCAAGATGTAGTTGAATCATAGCCTTATAAAGAGGGATGATATACCTTCTCTAGGTATATTATTATTATTAAACAAGACCTCATGGAGTCGAAGACTCATCTAGGAGGTCCTTTTATCTCACACACATCTCATCATACCGTGTCTTAAACACATTCAAACTCCTTGCAGACACCACACTCTCAGGCAAGGCATTCCAATCACTCACAACTCTGCACTAAAAAACCTGCCTCTCACTCCCCTACTCACACCCTCTTTATACAGTTTCCAGGGATGACCTCTGGTTCTCCCCTGATCTCCCACTATTCTCTGTAGAACTTCTCCACCATTGATCCTATAACAACCCCTTACCAACTTGTAGGTCTCTATCATATCTCCCCTCTTCCATCTCTCCACTAGACTCTGCAAATTACATCTTTTCAATCTTTCCTCATACTCGACATTCCAGAGGTCAGAAACTACCTTAGTCAGTCGCCTTTGGACCCTTTCCAACATCTCTTCATCCTTCTGAAAACCAGGTGACCAAATCTGGGCACAATAGCCCACGTGTGGCCTAATCAATGCCTTATACAATGGAACAAGAATCTTCCTACTTCTACAGGTCCGTGTCCTCCGCATCATTCCCAGAAGTCTTTGTGTTGTCTTCACAATTTTGGCGATGTGTCCCCTAAATTTTAGATCCTTATCCACTATCACCCCCAGATCTCTCATTTCCTCTACTTCCAACAATATATTCTCACCAAGTATAAATTCTGCATCCCATCTTTGTTTTCCAAATTTTAAAACCTTACATTTTGCAACATTGAACTCATCCCCATTTGCTTGCCCAATCACTCAATTTATTCAGGTCTTCTTGCAAGGCCACAACATCTTCACTACTCTTTATGGTTCGTCCCAACTTTGCATCATCTGCAAACAACTGAATATCTCCATCCAAATCTTTGCCAATATCATTAATATACAAGTTAAATAGTAATGGCCCTAAAACAGACCCCTGAGGCACTCCACTAGTGACTTTCCTTTTCTTGGATATTGCATCCCCATACACAACTTGTTGATACCTATCAGATAGCCAGTCTCCAATCCAATGCACTAATCTGATATCCAACCCCATCTGCTCTAGTTTGACTGTCAACTTATCATGAGGTACTCTATCAAAAGCTTTTGCAAAATCCAAGTATATTACTGTGTATCCTTCTCCTCTGTCCAAGGAAGCAGTCACTTTATTGTAATAAGTAAGTAGATTACTAAAACACGACCTCCCTTTAGCAAATCCATGCTGTCCATCAAAGATTATACCATTGTTGTCAACCCAACTCTGGATCCTAGTTCTCACAAGCTTCTCCAACAACTTCCAAAGGTTAAACCCTACTTGTCATGTGTAGAAAAATTTATTTTGTGTCATTCTTACAGAATTCCATATATCATCCCTCTCTATCATGTTAGTATCCTTTTCAACATCCAATAATTCTTTGAGCCTCTGTCACTTGTCTCTGAATACTTTCTGCCACATCCTGATCCCCCCCCCCCCCAAAAAAAAATACAGGTAACCAAATTAAATCCACAGTATTCAAGATGTAGTTGAAGCATAGCCTTATAAAGAGGGATGATAAACCCTCTCTATCATTTTAGTGTCCTTTTCGACATCCAATAATTCTTTGAACCTGTTTTGCCAGGCCAACTTTTTTCAACGTGCTCTCTGAACTTCAACTCTGTCTACCATCATCCCCAAGACGTCCTGGTTTTCTTTTCCCTAATGGTTTGTAATTGAAGGTTTGTTTTGATAATCTTTCTTTTTAATTTTTTCTATTATTCATTCCTGGTTTAATTCTTTGGTAATTTCTTCATTTCTTTTGTGGTTGAATAGAGTATACTTTGCATAAACTTTTTTTCTCGTGAACTTCATTTCTGCTGTTATTAATCTTTGTCTTTTTGTTTTATTGTCCAGATTTCACTTTCATGCAATAGGACTAGTAGGGATAATGTATTATATACTTTTAGTCTGGTTTGTTTTTGAACTAGGTTAGGTTTATCAATTACACCTGTTATTTTTAAATATTTCACAATTTTTATTATTATTATTATTTGACACCTCCAGGGAGTGTCATCGAGACTCATCGAGGGAGAGTGTGCCAACAGCATCGAACTACTAACCACGCTCAAACTTGCTTAACTTTTTGCATGAGCCATTAGTAGCAGAGGCTCTATCCTAGATTTATATCTTTTTCATTTTCATATGTAATCATACATCCTAGGTAGTTAAATGAATTCACCTATTCTAAAATCTTGTTACCTATTACTGTTTTAGTTCTTACTGGATCTTGTCCCTTTTAAAGGCCATCGTTTTTCTTTTCTTTTGTTTTTTTTTCTGTTGATATTATCATTCCATAATATTTGGCTATTTCGTTTAAATTTAAAATATCTTTCTGTAAGTTATCTTCAGAATTTGTGATTATTATTTGGTTCATCAGCAAAAAGGAGAGTGTTTAAGTTCACAGTAGAAGAAAGTTTAATACCCTGATGGAAATTTTTATATTATTTTATTATTATTTCATTTAGATAAATATTAAAAAAAGATTGCGAAAGGAGACATCCCTATCAGACTCCTTGATTTATCTCTCTTGAATATAATAGTTCATAATTGAATCTATTTTTATTTGATTATTTTGATATATATACTTTATGATACTTTTAGAATATTATTTGGTATTTGTCTTTCTTTTAATATGTTAAATAAAGTACTTCTTTTAACTTTATAACTTTATCAAATGCTTTTTCAAAGTCAATAAATATAATGTGTGTTTCTAAATTGTATTCTCTTCTTTTCTCTATTATTAATTTTAGGCAAAGGGCCGGGTCTATACATTATCATCCTTTTCTAAATCCATTTTGTACTTCTAAAATAAAGCTTTCAGAATATTTTATTACTTTGTTATTTAAAATTCTGCTATATTTTGTAACAGGAATTTAGAATACTTATACCTCTATAATTTTTAGGGTCATCTCTACTACCTTTTTTCAGATAGGGATTGCTATTGCTTTTTTCCATTCTGTTGGTGGGTTGCTTGTTGAATAGATTTTATTTAAGAATAGTAAGAGTCTTTTTGAAAGGTGATTTTCCATTTCTTGTTTCTTTAAGACTGATTTCTAATATCATACACGGTATGTAATAATTTCAGCCCAAAGTGCAGGAAGTTACAGTTTGAAATCCTTTCTTTTAGGCTTGCATAGTGATCCAAATGCATTTTTGAAAATTATGGAGACAGCTACCGTGTTTGAATTAAAAACTTTAGTTTAATATAACTAAAATCTACAATTCGACCTTTATGTCAAGGTCATCTTCTGGAGCGTACAAATATACACAAGAAATAAGCTATACTACAATCAAACTGGTTCGTTAAAGACACTGACCAACCGCTACCACAATTGTTGGCCTGACCTCTGGTGAAAAAAAAATAAAATAAAATAAAATAAATAAAAATAATAATAAATAAATAAATAAAAATAAAAAATTATACATCAACGCTAGAGTCCTATTATTTGTGTTGTCTACTATATACATATATTAGCATTATTCCAGCCATTTGGAGTGGAATGGTTTCTAATACTAGCGGATTGGCTAGAGTCCTGACTTATGTTGAATCTTTCATATTAGGTTGGCTGAATGTGTGCCATCCAGATCCTAGGAATTTTCATACCATCTTTGTTATTGATATTTGGGTGGTTTATCAGGATTTTGCAGGCTTCTTTAAATTTTTTTTCATACCAGGTTTTTGTACGGTATAAGGAGCAGGTGCTTTTCCAGTTGATTTGGTGTAAGGTGTTAAGTGTGTGGTCTGAGAGGCCTGCTTCACCATAATGGTTATATTTAATGTGTCTAATGTGTTCTTTCTTGCGTATAGGGATTGTCTGTCCTGTTTCACCAATGTACGGTAAGTTACAGGTGCAGCAGATGCAATAGACTCCAGGATGTGCTAATGGGAGGAGAGGATCCTTAGAGGAGCTGAATATGGTTTTAAGTTTAGTGGGTGGTTTAAAGGTGGCATTGAGGTTATAATGTTGTAGGATTCTGTTGATTTTTTCTGATGACCCTTTAATGTATGGGATGGCTATGGTTTTACTGTAATCTAGATTCATTTTTGTTGTGCTTTTATAGAGTATTTTATTGACAGTATTTTTGTTATAGCCATTATTTATTAATGTGTCACTAATGATTTTTAGTTCTTGTTTCAGGGCTTACTGGTTAGAGCAAATAGTTGTGGCTCTGTTTTTAAGGGTGTTAATAATTCCATATGTTTGTGCTGGGTGGTGGTATGAATTCGCATGTATGTATTGGCCCGTGTGTGTCGGTTTTTGGTAGACCATGAAGGATAGGCTGCCTGAAGGAAGACGTGTAACTAGTGTGTCTAGGAACAGGAGCGAATTTTGGTTTTCGATTTCGATGGTAAATTGTATGCGTTCGTGTTGTTGTTTAGGTGGCTGAGGAATGTGTTTAGCGTTTGTAGCCCGTGCGGCCAGATCGCGAACACGTCGTCAACGTATCTGAGCCAAACTGTCAGTCGTAGCATGGCAGAATCAAGAGCCCTTTGCTCAAAGGTTTCCATGTAGAAGTTGGTGATTGGGGGAAA
The DNA here is from genome assembly GCF_054136105.1 of Typopeltis vanoorti. NCBI lineage: Eukaryota > Metazoa > Arthropoda > Arachnida > Uropygi > Thelyphonidae > Typopeltis > Typopeltis vanoorti. The sequence continues at coordinate 33,810,987 of NC_143551.1, forward strand.
TAATGGTGATCCCATGGCTGTACCTTCCTTTTGTAGGTAGAATTTGTTTTGCCACACGAAGTAACCAGACTTTAGTACTTGGGCAATGAGGGCCGTAATGCCGGGTGGAAATTTGTTCTGTAGTAGGAGAATTGTGTCATTGATGGGGACATTAGTGAAAAGGGCAGAAACGTCAAACTGACTAATAAGTCGTCTTTGTCGAGTGTTATGTTTTTGATTTTGTTTATAAAGTGTTGTGTGTTTTTTATGTAGGAGGGGGAATGACCTAGCAACTCCTTGAGAGTTGCTGCTAATTTCTTGGCTAGGTGGTAATTGGGACTGTCTATTCCTTCCACTATTGGTCGAAGGGGCACATTTTGTTTGTGTATTTTTCGGAACTCCATATATTCTGTGGAGCGGGCGTAGTGGGGTTTGAGTTTTTTAACTGTGTCTGGTGGCCAAGAAGTGACAGACTTCAGTAGTTTTTCTGCTTTATCCTTTATCCTTTTTGTTGGGTTATAATTTACCATTTTATATGTGTTGTTATCGGTGGTATGTAGGAGGGGGGAATGACCTACCAACTCCTTGAGTGTTGCCGCTAATTTCTTGGCTAGGTCGAAGGGGCACATTTTGTGTGTGTATTTTCGGAACTCCATATATTCTGGGGGAGCCGGCGTAGTGGGGTTTGAGTTTTTTAACCGTGTCTGGTGGCCATGAAGTGATGGACTTTGGTAGTTTTTCTGTTTTATCCTTTATCCTTTTTGTTGGGTTATAATTTACCATTTTATATGTGTTGTTATCGGCTACTAGTTGGTTCATTTGCAGTATGTATGTTGACCTGTCAAGGACAACAGTGGCACTGCCTTTATCCGCGTTCGTTATTATTATGTTTTGTTTGGCTTTTAATGATTTAATTGCTGCTAATTCTGTTTTAGTCAGGTTGTTCTGTATGGTTTTCTTAGTATTTAGGACATTACTGGTTTCTAGTCGTATTTTATCTGCTATGTTGTTAGGTAGGGATCTGATGCTTCTTTCAATGTGGTATATACAATGTCGTAGATCTGGTTTCTAAATTACAATCAGAACTATCTAACTATGTTAATCCAGACATTCTACAAACACTTGAAAGAATTACTGACAATTCGGCCAAGCATACCCTGGAAAAGAATAAAGAAAAACTCAAGAAAAAATTCTACAGTTTGAAACAACGGCAAAATATGGCGGCCAATCACAGGAATCCATCCAATCAGAGGACTTCCTCCCCAAGAAACAACAATGAACAACAAACAAGGGAGACAAGGAGCGACCAACCACCGACAAGCAAGAACCATGTGATTAACCTATCAAGCCACACCCTGAACAACGGCAAACTTACACTACTGAATAAAGGACTGAACTACGCAATAGCACCTAAAAAGGTAAACAAATTGGATTTTATCTACCACATTGAAAGAGGCATCAGATCCCTACCTAACAACATAGCAGATAAAATACGACTAGAAACCAGTAATGTCCTAAACCAAGAAAACCATACAGAACAACCTGACTAAAACAGAACAACCTGACTAAATCATTAAAAGCCAAACAAAACATAATAATAACGAAAGCGGATAAAGGCAGTGCCACTGTTGTCCTTGACAGGTCAACATACATACTGCAAATGAACCAACTAGTAGCCGATAACAACACATATAAAATGGTAAATGATAACCCAACAAAAAGGATAAAGGATAAAACAGAAAAACTACCAAAGTCCATCACTTCTTGGCCACCAGACACGGTTAAAAAACTCAAACCCCACTACACCCGCTCACCCAGAATATATGGGACTGTCTATTCCTTCAACCAATAGTGGAAGGAATAGACAGTCCCAATTACCACCTAGCCAAGAAATTAGCGGCAACACTCAAGGAGTTGGTAGGTCATTCCCCCTCCTACATAAAAAACACACAACACTTTATAAACAAAATCAAAAACATAACACTCGACAAAGACGACTTATTAGTCAGTTTGACGTTTCTGCCCTTTTCACTAATGTCCCCATCAATGACACATTTCTCCTACTACAGAACAAATTTCCGCCCGACATTACGGCCCTCGTTGCCCAAGTACTAAAGTTCGGTTACTTCATGTGGCAAAACAAATTCTACCTACAAAAGGAAGGTACATGGGATCACCATTATCCCCCCCAATCGCCAACTTCTACATGGAACCCTTTGAGCAAAGGGCTCTTGATTCCGCCACGCTACGACCGACAGTCTGGCTCAGATACGTTGACAACGTGTTTGCGATCTGGCCGCACGGGCGACAAACGCTAAACACATTCCTCAGCCACCTAAACAAACAACACGAACGCATACAATTTACCATCGAAATCGAAAACCAAAATTCGCTCCCATTCCTAGACACACTAGTTACACATCTTCCTTTAGGCAGTCTATTCTTCACGGTCTACCGATAACCGACACACATGGGCCAATACATACATGCAAATTCATACCACCACCCAGCACAAAAATATGGAGTCATTAACACCCTTAAAAACAGAGCCACATATATTTGCTCTAACCAGCAAGCCCTGAAACAAGAACTAAAAATCATTAGTGACACATTCATAAATAATGGCTATAACAAAAATACTGTCAATAAAATACTCTATAAAACCACAACAAAAACGAATCTAGATTACAGTAAAACCATAGCCATCCCATACATTAAAGGGTCATCAGAAAAAATCAACAGAATCCTACAACATTATAACCTCAATGCCACCTTTAAACCACCCACTAAACTTAAAACCATATTCAGCTCCTCTAAGGATCCTCTCCTCCCATTAGCACATCCTAGAGTCTATTGCATCCACTGCACCTGTAACTTACCGTACATTGGTGAATCAGGACGGACAATCCCTATACGCAAGAAAGAACACATTAGACACATTAAATATAACCATTATGGTGAAGCAGGCCTCTCAGACCACGCACTTAACACCTTACACCAAATCAACTGGAAAAGCACCTGTTCCTTACACCGCACAAAAACCTGGTACGAAAGAAAATTTAAAGAATCCTGCAAAATCCTGATAAACCACCCAAATATCAATAACAAAGATGGTATGAAAATTCCTAGGATCTGGATGGCACACATTCAGCCAACCTAATATGAAAGATTCAACATAAGTCAGGACTCTAGCCAATCCGCTAGTATTAGAAACCATTCCACTCCAACTGGCTGGAATGATGTTAATATATGTATATAGTAGACAACACAAATAATAGGACTCTAGCATTGATGTATAATTTTTTTTTTTTATTTATTTATTTATTATTATTTTTATTTATTTTTTTTTTCACCAGAGGTCAGGCCAACAATTGTGGTAGCGGTTGGTCAGTGTCTTTAACGAACCAGTTTGATTGAAGTATAGCTTGTTTCTTGTGTATATTTGTACGCTCCAGAAGATGACCTTGACATAAATTTCGAATTGTAGATTTTAGTTATATTAAATTAAAGTTTTTAATTAAAACACGGTAGTTGTCTCCATAATTTTCAAAAATGCTTACAGTTTGAAATGTTAAATTGACAACCATCATCCTTTACCCATGCTGCCAAATTATTAAACTCATCCAGGATATCTACATTACCTGTATCAGCTATTGCTCTCTCCAGTTTTGCATCATCAGCAAACAATGAATACCCTTAAATCTTTCCCCTATATCATTAATATACAGATTAAAGAGTGGTGGCCTTAGTCAGAACCCTGAGACATTCCACTAATCGTCTTCATTCTCCTAGATTCTACTTCATCATATATTACTCTTTAGTGTCTGTCTGTCAGCACCACCTATCCATGCTACCAGCTTCATATCCATTCCCATTTGCTCCACTTATGTAATAGTTTTCCATGTAGAATTAAATGCCTTTGCAAATTCCAGCATGTATATATAGTATAATCATATCATTTCCCTTATCTAATTCTGCTGTCACTATTATAAAATGTGAGTAAATACTAAGGCACAACATATCTTTTACAAAACCATGCTGTCCCCATCCCCATGGCGTATCATATTCATATCCCTCCGTTCCTGAAATTTACTTTGAATGAGATCTTCCAGTACTTTAACCACCACTCCTGCGATGCTTGTTTGTTTGTAATTTGCTTCTTTTGTTTTGATGACACCTTTATGAAAGAATCTTGCCCTCTTTTCACTCCATTGAAACTTGCCACAGCTGAGATTTAGAATAAACAACTTCTCTGAGGCACTTCCAGTTCTCTTGCGCATTCTCATGGCAAACTGGCTGATATGCCATCCAGTCCCACTGCTGTATTCACATGGATATTTATTATTGTGATATGCATCTCTAGTTCATCTACCTAAATTAATCTCTTTCTCATCATTAAATGCACAGCCTTCATCTGGATATTACATCCTTACAAAATGAGTGCATTGTAGCTGAACTACTTTTGTTTGTTTTTTTCCTACCATCTGCACTGATTAAAGTTACCTTTTATAATTATTCTTTCTCTTACTCACTATGTAGCAAAAATACTCTTTAGGATTTGGTCTGAACTCTTTAGGATTTTTCTTTGGCCTGCTTAGTGGGTTTTCTCTTTTAACACGTTCGCTGCCAACTACGAGTATACTCATAGTTGGTAAACCAGCCACACAAGCCAGCTACAAGTATACTCGTAGCTGGCTTGTATGACGCTTACTGCCGGCAACGAGATTACAGTACTGACCTTGAAGAAGTGAAATTGCTCGGCGTACGGAAACAGACTCCCGAAGTAGCATGGCAGCGAACATGTTAATCTGATTTAGTCTTCCTTCCTTACTCATCTTGCATGAGCTTTGTATTGCTCGTGAGCAAGCTGATCACCTTTTCTTTATATTCTCACCATAAAAAAGCTGTGGCGATCACTTTTTTTTTATATTCTCACCACAACTTTTTCATTTCTGATTTATATCGCTACTCGTCCATTTAACTGCTACTTTATTTATACACCTGATCCTACAAAAGGAATCTGATACAGCCTCTCTGAAACATTCCCTGAGAGTAATGCATGGGAAATGTTCAGGGATTGTTTCTGACACTGCCTCACTGAAATAATCCCTGAACACTTCCCATGCACTATTGTCATTCTTTCCTTGCAGCTTCTTATGCTATGGCACTGCTTCAAGCTTCCTTCTAACTTTGTCATAATAATCAGCTTGTAGTTCCACATAAATTCTTTCTTGACTGAGAATTCCACCTGTTTAGCAACCTCCCAGAACAAGACTACATGATCAATCACTTTACCCAATTGGAAGCTGAGTGTCTGTTGTAATTATAGATATATCTTTTGGTGCTATTATCAGATTCAATACTCTCAAGCATCTTTTCCCCCTCTGTGACATGCTGTTTCAGGTAATTATTGTTATTATTATTATCTGAGACCTTTATGGAGTAAAGACTCATCAAGAGAGGTTATAAATCACCCAAACCAGTTGTCATACCTTCCCTTAAATTCATTCACACTACATGCACTCACTACCCCTAAAGGCAAACTATTCTACTCAAGCACTGCTCTCTGGGCTAAAAACCTAGCTCTTACCCCTTTCTTGACTGCAAATAAATTTAATTTCCATGGATGCCCCTGTGTTCTCTCCCCACCTTCCATATAACGAAAAATTTCATCAGATGATATCTTATAATACCCATTCAAAAGTTTATAGAACTCTATCATATCACCCCTCTTTCTCCTGTTAACCAGAGTTTGCAATCCACATAATCACAATCTATTCTCATAATCTAAATCCCATAATCCAGATATAATCTTTGTAACTCTTCTTTGTACCCTTTCTACAGCTTCTATATCCTCTTGGAACCCAGGAGACCTATGTGTGCACAATAATCCAGGTATGGTCTTATCAAAGCCTTATAAGAAGCAAAATGACTTCCTTATCCTTACATGTCAAGATACGCTTCAACATCACAATTATCTAAGTTGTATTTGCAGCTTTTGCTATGTGACCTTTGAACTTCAAATTCTTATCTATCAATATGCCAAGATCTGTTGCCTCCTCAGCTTCTTCTTGCATAACTTTACATTTACTAACATTAAACTGATAGCCATTTTCGTTTTCCCAAATTTCCAGCTTATTCAAATCATTTTTGGTGGATAGAAGAAGGAGAGGTGATATGATTGAGACTTTTAAACTGTTGAGAGGTGATTACAGGGTTGACACTGGGGAGTTCTTTCGCTTGGTTGAACAGCAGGAAGAGTGATGACAAGAGGCCATCCCTGGAGGTTACGAAAGGAAACTGTAAGCAAGAGGGTGAGGAGTGGTTTCTTTGCATGGAGGGTGGTTGAACCATGGAATGCATTGCCAGATCGAGTGGTGAGAGCGAGAATGGTCAATGAGTTTAAGGAGTGGTATGATAGACTTTGTGTTTCTTAGGGGGGGAACCTCCCCCCTTGTTGAGTCTTGATAGACTTTGTGTTTCTTAGGAAGGACCTCCCATGATAAGTCTTTTGACTCCATGGAGGCCTGAATAATAATAATAATAATAATTTTGTAAGTGCTGAATATCAGTAGCATCTCTGATTATTATCCCGGGTTATCTTTGCATCATGGGCAAACAATTGAAAATAGACCCTGCCTGATATCATTAATGTATAGATTAAACAATAATGGCCCAATGACTGAACCCTGAGGTACACCACTGGTCACTTTAAATCTGACAGATTCACACCTGCTGTATACCACATTTTGATGTCTGTCAACCATCCCCTGATCCAAGTCAAGAGTTTATATTCCAGTCCCATATTCTCCAGTTTATGCAACAGCCTTTCATGTGGTATCCTATCAAATGCCTTAGAAAAATCCAACATTATCACAGCATATCCATTCCCTTTCTCCAACTCGGCCGTAACATTCTTATAAAATATGAGCAAATTGCTAAAACATAACCTTCCTTTAGTAAACCCATGCTGTTCCTTGCAGAGAATAGCATGTTTGTCTACCCATTTCTGTATGCAAGTTCTTACTAACTTCTCTAAAATCTTCACTACCACACCAGAGATATTGATAGATCGGTAGTTAGACACATCAATTTTTGCACCACCCTTGTACAATGGAATTATCATACATTCCCTCCTTTCCTGAGCTGAGACTCAAGTTATACAAACATGTGAAAGGCTTAGCCAATTCAACAGAACATTCCTTTAGCAAATGGACTGATATTCCATTTGCTAAAGGAATGGGGGTCTTAAATTCATGTACACTAATACTAGGAGTATTAGGAACAAGAAGGAAGAGTTTTTGGCCATGGTTGGCACTTCCAGACCACAGGTTATTGGTATTAGTGAAACATGGCTGACTGTAGATGATATAGCTAGTGGGATTGAATGTGATGGGTATAGTGTGTTCAGGAATGACAGAGAGAATAAAATGGGGGGAGGAGTATTGTTGATGATAGCTGATGAGCTACAGCCAAGGAGAATAGAAGTTGAATTGCAGGATAGAGAAAAGAGCACATTTGAGGCCATTTGGTGTGAGTTGTGTCTAGCAGAACTAAATATACAATTGGGTGCTGCTATAGACCAGGTGATGGAAAAGATGGTGGTGACAATATGCACAAGCAAATAGAAGAAATGAGTGGAAGGAGGGTGATTATTATGGGAGATTTCAACTATGGTCGCATTGATTGGAGTGAGGAGAGGACACACGGGAGGAAGGAATTGGATTTTATGCGGTTATTAAGGGATAACTATCTGCGATAGCATGTAATGGAAAATACTAGGGGTCAGAGAGTGCTTGACCTAGTAATTACATCTGAGGATTTGGCTATAACAAATATAACCACATTGCCACCAATCGGTGAGAGTGATCATAGGGTCTTGACTTGGGAGATGGCTAAAGGTGTAGAATTTTCAATTAAGACAGGGTACATGTGGAATTATCGGGCTGGAAAGTATGACAAGCTTAGGAGTTTGATTGGCTCAGTGCCATGGCATGTACAACTGCAAGGACTAGAAGTTGATAGTGCATGGGAGGTAGTTAGGAAGTGCTTGCATGAAGCAATGACTGACTGTATACCTAGAGTCCGAATAATAAATCAAGTAGGGGTTAAATGGATGAATAACACCATTAAGCTTGAGCTACAAAAAAAAAAAAAACAACTATGGAGGGAATTTAAGGAGAAAGGTGACCGGCAGGTACATGAACGGTATAAAGCGCAGGCCAGAAGGGTGACGAGTGTGGTAAGAAAAGCAAAAAAGGATTACAAAAGAACATTGGCCATGCAGGCTAAAGAGAATCCTAAATAGTTTTTTTAGATATGTAGCAAGTAAAAGGAAAAATGTACATGGCAGAATGATTTTAAAGAATGTCGATGGTAGGGAGGTAACTGAATCAGTTGAGATAGCTGAGTTACTGAGTGAGCACTTTGCAAGAATATATCATCCAGGTGGTGACATTGCAGAAACGAATAAACCAGTAGATTATACGGGAATTGTGGTGAATGAAGTGGAGGTGAGTAGTCTATTGCATAACCTCAATGTCAATACATCTGTGGAATTGGATGGTATACCAGCTCGTGTAGTACGAGAAGCAGCTAAAGAATTGTCAGTACCCTTGACCATTTTGTTTAATTTGATTCTCGGGTCTGGGTTAGTCCCGAGCGGGTGGAAGGAGGGGAAAATAGTTCCACTGCATAAAGGTGGTTCCAAGACTGCTGTTGTAAATTACCGACCGATTAGCATATCAGGAATCATTGTCAAGATCTTAGTGAAATTAGTCAAGAAAACATTACAGGATTGGATAGATGAAAATGGGATATTGTATGGGGGACAACATGGTTTTGTGAAGGGTAGATCATGCCTCAGTAACTTGCTCACGTTTTATAACACAGTGACGGCTGAACTGGATAGGGGTAATGGGTTTACAGTGATACTACTGGACCTTGCCAAGGCCTTTGACAGGATACCACATGGAACCCTAATCAATAAACTGGAGCAGATGGGGATAGATATAGGGTTGGTAAGATGGATAGGAGGGTGGTTGAAGAGAGATACCAGAGAGTGGTTTATTCAGGAGTGGAGTCAAAAAGACGTCTTGTGACTAGTGGAGTGCCGCAGGGCTCTGTTCTTGGACCACTGCTTTTCAATTTGTTCATCAATGATATTGGAAAGGATCTGAGAGGAAGTGTTCACTTGTTTGCTGATGATGCAAAGTTGGGTAGAGCAATTGTGAGTGCACAGGATGTCAAAATTTTACAGGATGATTTGGATAGTTTGGAGGACTGGGCTAGGAAAAATGGATGTCAGTTTAATGTGGCAAAGTGTAAGGTTATGCACTTTGGGGTGAAAAGAATAGCAGCAGTATATCGCATAGGTGGAAACGTACTCCAGGAGATTGATGAGGCCAGGGATTTGGGAGTGCTGGTGGATAGGGAGTTGAAGTTTAGGGGGCACATTGCAAAAGTAACTAAAACAGCTCACCAAATCACTTGGCTTATGAAAAATACTTTAACATGCAGAGAGAAGCAAGTTGTTGTTCCTCTGTATCGAGCCTTGATAAGACCCCATCTGGACTTCTGTGCCCAGTTATGGGCACCAGCGTTTCTTCGTGATGGGGAAGAAGTGGAGAGGGTCCAGAGACGAGTGACCAAGATGATAGCAGGTCTGTGGAATGAACCTTATTAGAATAGGTTGAAGATTTGTGGGTTGCAGAAATTGGACGATAGGCGAAGGAAGGGTGATATGATTGAGGCATTCAAATTACTGAAGGGTTTTTATAAGATTGATCCAGAAGATATTTTTGAAAATATGACTGGTGGTGGGAGGACTAGGGGCCATGCATGGAAGCTGGGCAAGAGCGTGGTTGACAAGGGTGTTAGAGCTAGGTTTTTTTACTTGGAGAGTGGTGAATGAGTGGAATAAGCTTCCAGAGTCTGTTGTGGGTGCTACGACCGTAAATGAGTTTAAGGCAAGATATGATAGATACTGTGTGAATGTTGAATAGTTGTTCCAGACATGATGTTGGGGCCTCCCTCGATGAGTCTGTCGACTCCTTGGAGTTTTCCGGAACAATAATAATAATAATAATAATTCCATCTAGACAAATTCCTAATCCAGGTTATGCAACAGCTCGTCAACCTCATTTTCACGAACCTTTTAACTCTTCATCCAATGTAACGGTAGCACTGTACACTATGATATGTACACCTGGTTGATATATCTTAGCAAAGTGTGAGCACCCATTAGTTGAACAATCTCACTAGCTTCCGACACTCAAGTACCATCTGCATGCAGTAAAGTTATTCTTTCACATTCATTCTTTCTTTTGCTTGCTGCATAATGATAAAATTCTTTTGGATTGCCTTTAGCTTGCATGGCCAATTTCTTTTCATACTCCGATTTCACTTTCCGCACAATACTGGTTATTTATATGGCCTGAGCATTATATATTTCATAACTCCTCTTACTCTTATTCTCACAATATTCTTTCCACATTTTCTTCTTCTTGTGGATCTCTTGCTTAATAAGGTTACACACCCATTTCACTCCCAACCGATTTATTCTCCAAACACTAGGGATACATTCGGATATACCCCCCCCCCATTTAAGCACTTTTTCAAAGATTTCCATGCATTGCCGACATATTTCTCATTCAGTAACTAATACCATGGGACCAAAGATATTATTCTCCTAAGTTGATCATAATTTCCAGCATTGTAGTTTGGCATTGTTTTAATACAAGTTACATGCTGAACATCCCCTGATCCAAGCAATTATATTGCTTGGATCAGGGGTTCTTCAAAAGCAATTGCATCAATACAATTCGATACTTCCCAAGAAAGCACAGCATGATCACTGTCACTAATTGATGGTAAAGTAACCATATTCTTAACAGAGACTCCTTATGATGCTACGAGCAAATCCAACACTCTTTGACCTAGAGTTCCTTCTTTCACATGCTGTTTGAGAAAGTTGTCTTGCAACAATTCAGTAAATTCCTCTTCTTTCTTATCATGAGATTTCTCTTTTATCCAATAAAATCATCCATAAGCAAGAGATCCACAAGAAGAAGATGTGGAAAGAATATCGTGAGAATAAGAGATAATTAAAGTCATACATAATGATCATTCATTTGGTCTGTAGTAACACCTCACCATATGTTTCAATCTGTTAACCTCCACGTCACACCAAATAAACTCAAACTCACTGCTACTTGAGACATTGTTACCATCATCGTTTTCTTGTGTTTCTACCCTAACTGGACTTAAGTCATCTGATATCATTAGTAGTACACCACCTCTCCTATCACGTTTGTCATTCCTAAAAATAGTATACTCACTTACCATATCTGATTCTGATAGCCAGGTGTTTCACTAATGCCAACAATCTTGGGCCACACATCTTGTTAATCCTTACTCATCTTTGTTAATCTGCTCATGGCATGTTGAGTTCCTCAAAGACGAATTTTTGCTATTTCTTTCTGCCTACTGTCTTTTTATGTAATTCTTTATTATTGAGTTTAAGTGGGTGCTTTCTTTAATGTTGTCAATCCATTTCTTTCTTGGTCTTCCTCTGCTGGGCTGTGCTTCAATTCTACCATTCAATAATATGTGCGGTAGTCTTTCTTTGTTCATTTTTGGAACATGTCCAAAAGCTTAACTGGTTCTTTTTTAGTGCTGTAATTAATTGTTTCTTTAAAGTTAAGTTCTTCTCTGACTTTTTCATTATTTTTTTCTTTCTGTCCAGTTTGTTATATTGATTTTTCTTAGACATTTCATTTCAAAAGCATTGAGTGTATCCATTTCTTTTTTTTTTTCTTCTGAGCCATAGAGTACTGTGGGAATTATCATTGTTTTATATATCTTTAATTTGAGTTCTTTGCTTAATCCTTTATTGTTCCATCTTTTTTGTAATCTGCCAATTGTTATCCATCCATTATTGATTCTGTGTTTTATGGTTTCAAAATAGTCTAGATCTTCAGTGGTAATTGATCCTAGGTAATTGAATTGATTTACTTGTTCTATATTATTGTTTCCGTTTTTCTTCCTATTACCATTAGTTTTGTTTTATTAAAATTGATTTTCATATCATATTTGTTACTTGTTTGATGCTGCTTGGTCAGGATATTTTCTCATTTTTCTTGGCTGTCTGTAGTGATAACTATGTCATCGGCATACTTTAAATGCTATTTTTCTTCCATTTCAGTTATGCTTTCCCACATCTGTAGTCCTTCGTATACTACTACTACTTTTAGGTACAGGTTGAAGCAATGGTTTTACTATATTAAACTTGCAAAAACATGCACAAAACAAGTAGAAGACTCAGACTGAAAGATACCCTCTATGGCTTCTTTTGGACAGGAGGCCTAGGATTAGTTTCCCAAATCTTTGGAAGTTTAATACAACCTTATTTATTAAGATTAGGTTGGTTATTTAAATCTGCTGCTGATTCTAAAAAAAAAATCTTTGAAGATTTTATTTGTTGTGGTGAAGCATAATAGCTTTCTTCCTTTTCATTCTGTGCATGTTTAGTTATCTAGACCTCACTGACCATACTTCATGTATTTTTTATGTTCTTCTAGGTGAATGTTAGCAGATCTCCCAGTTTGACCATAATATGATAAGTTGTAAGAATAAGGGACTTTGTAAACACCTGCAACAGAGAAAGAGAGGGGGGGAAGGTAGAGGATCCTTGTGAGAGTAAATGATGGCAGCCAACTTCAGACGAGATTTGAATGCATTGCAGAAATTTTATTTTTCATAGAATTCTGGCTGGCTTTTCTGAGGTGCCCTGGATATCACGAACAATTATATCATCACTATAGTTTACATGTTGAGAGGAATTTAAGGAGATGAGAGGAACAATTAATTTGTTGATCTTTTTGGCATTGAAACCATTGGACAAGAAGATCTTGCAAATAAAGGAGAGTTCAGCATTAAGTTCACCATAGCTAGAGCAGAGCAGAGATTGAAGATATATTGATAAGGGTTTTGATAACCCTTAACCCCAAAATAGCTAGAAAACTCAAACCATTTAGTTCCCCCCCCCCAGTATATGGATTGATTGCCAAAAATTCATAAACTCAATAACCCTCTCCGTCCCATAGTAGATGCCAGTGACTCCCATTCTTTTAAGTTAGCCAAACAGTTTGCTAAATCCTTAACCCCACTTAATGATCATTCTTCATTTTCATTCCATTAAACTTCACAGTGAGTGAACTTCATCTCTCTATCCACAATTCCTCCCCAAAGTTCCTGGCCTCATCAGTTTCCTGAAGTTCAGTTCCATCGATATAGTATACAGCTTGTGAATGCATTCCAAAGGCAATGCATTCCATTACCTTACACTTAGTCACATAAAATTGCCAGCCATTTGCCTATACTGCTAGTCTATTTAAGTCTTCCTGAAGGACCTTTGCATCATCTTCATTTACCATTGCCCTTCCTAGTTTAGCATCATAAGCTGAATATTTTCTGTCAAATCATTTCTTATATCATTGATGTACAAATTTCAAACTATAGAAGATTAAGTACTGAGCCCTGTGGTACACCACTGGTCATTTGCCTTCTCATTGACTAAATCATGGAATCTGATTCTCAATACTCTAAACAGTCTGGAAATTCCATTTTACATAAACAAACTCAACATCTTAATGATGAATTCAATAGCCTACAGCAATGTTTGTCTAATTCAACAAACTTCCCCACTATCACTATGAGTGGGTTGTTAATCTTTCAAATTGTCCACTAACAGAGGACAAACTAAATATTCTTGCTAGATGCTAAAAATGTTTTGTTGTACTGAAACGTTTCCCTTATTTAGATTTTATGCATAATATTGAATGTAACATCTCTCATTTGACATATGATGATAAAAATCAACTACATTGCAGTTTCCAAATTATTCATAATCCTAAACTTCCACCTGTAAATATTTTATATACAAAACTGAAAGCCCTTCATGATCTTCAAGAAAATAAAAATCTTATAACTAAAGCAGACAAAAGCAATATTACTATTATCTCTGACTTTTCTGATTATAAATGGAAAATGGATATATTGCTACAAGATTGTAAAACCAACTTGTTAATACTCTGCAAGACTGCCTAGAATTTGTCTCACCAAAGTTGCATAAACTAGAATATTTTCTTCATCCAATTGTGGATTGCATAGGTAGCCATACATACAAAATTTTGAAGTTTCTTTTCAAATCTCCTTTTCTTATATTAAAAATACAAGTGACTTTATATCAAAAATTAAAGATTGGAGACTTCATTCACTCCACAGATTTATTAGGAAGCTTTGATATAGTTTCACTTTTTACAAATGTTCCCCTAGCTGATGCCCTAGTTTTATTGTACAGTATATTGTTGAGGTATTCAGTGATCAATTTATAAGGGTGTTTCATCCTAATCAGGGCAGAACCATGAGGAACTTAAGTGTAGAGGACATAGGAGAGGATGGCTTAATTGTGAGTGAGCAGGAGGTATTTGTTGACATCAAGTTTATTTCCTAAAAAATATGATACAGAAATGGATTCATAACAGCTGTTATATCTTTGTCTTTTGTCTTTGGCGTTATTTTGGCGTCTTATTTGTCCTATCTTAAACTTTATCTTTTGTTATCATTAAATTTTAGTACTTTACTTATTATCAGTTAATTCGTTTGCTGACAAATTTATATTATTTAATGACTGCACCAGCCGGCAACTAAATTCTGATACACTAACCAAGATTACTTAGAAAGAAAATGCAGGGATCATGAAGTATGCAGTCGTGGTCCCGTTTCTTATATTATTAGTGGATTCCCCTTTTATGCACGGTTCGTAATTTTCCAAGTGGTAATTCAATCCACAGAAAGCATGACAAACTCATTTGATTACACATAAAGAAATACATTTATTTTAGCACAAAACATAATGATACAAGTTAGTTAATCCTTAAATTAAAAGAGTCTGGGTTCCCTCCCTTTTCTTAATTTAACACATCCAAAATTTCTACACTGTAATCCTCTACACTGACACAAATTCCTTCACTTATATATATATATAACTATCCTCAGACTCTGACAATATATACTAAATAACCAATCTACGATCACACATGCTAATTACATATACAAGTCAATTCAGTAACTCTGACATAGATTTCTTGAGGCAATGCTCCCTCTTATATTTTAGACTTAATCCTCCCCCAAAATTAGTTAACATTCAATTAGGTTTTAACAGTATAACATTATTATACTTTAGACACAAACAGTTCATAGCCTTGGTCTCCTACTTGGCTCAAGCCTAAAAATGCCTTTTCCTTAGATATAGATAAAATGTCCAAACTGCAGACAGTTCTTGTAACACTTCACGGAAATGGGCTGTGTTCTTAAAGATCAGTTCTCATTACTGCATGGTTACTCCGATATTAATATGAAAAGATTTCTGCTTACCGTTCTTGCTTTATCTGGATATTCGGATCTCTTTACTGTACTTTCTTTAATGGCGGCTTCACCATTCTTTTGTTCCACACAAAACGAAACACTTTTACACTGATTTATACACTGACGTTAACTCATTGGTGGCCCTCTCTTCTTAGGAATCTGGACGCACTATAGCTGCAGCTTTGATCCACGTAGCACACATAGCAAGGGGAGATTCTTGCTACATGTGGCGGCAAGCTTTTCACAGCTATACAGCCTTCCGCACAGGAAACCGGGTACCGACGAAACGAGAAGAAAAAGAGAGTGATTCAAATCTCCGCCGAAACCTATATACTCCAAAACAGCGCCCTCACTTGGTGGTGTCGTCATACGTACGGCGGCTGCCGATTGGATACCGTGGCCACAAACTATCTTCGACATGGCCTAAAACTATTATTAGCTTGTACACATCTTTTTAGAATTTATACATGATTTTCTATCTTAATAGATTTAACAAACCTTCTCTGTTTAGTTTATGGGATACTTTAACATTGCTTAGAATTTACTAATCTGGATATACACATGTTCTTGGGTCATTAATGAGCACATTTTCTGTTTGGAGGCATAAGTATGTCCTTATCCACTCCTTCTGAGCTAACCATATGTTGGGTCGGAAAAGGAGATGATTCATCGCATTTTCTCAACACAACACACCGGTATTCCCTGTTTAATAAAAGTCTTGCAACAGCACAGGTTCCAAGGGAGTGGAAGGAGAGTAAAATTGTTCCACTGCATAAAGGTGATGATAAGACTGTAGCTTCAAATATAGGCTGGTCTATATATGAGGAGTGGTGGTAAAGGTACTGGAAAGATTGAGAATTAGGATACAGAAATGGATTCATAACAGCAATATTTTCTGTGGTTATCAGCAAGGGTTTGTTAAGGGGAGATCATGTTTCACTAACTAACTTATATACTATAACAAGGTGACAAATACCTTGGACAGGGAGAGATGCACATACAGTGGTTTACTTGAATTTTGCAAAAGCTTTTGATAGACTGCCACATGACAAGCTGGTAAATAAATTGAAACAGATGGGATTGGATAACAGACTTCTGAGTTAGATCAGTGACTGGCTGTCAGATAGGTATCAGAAAACAGTATATGGTGGTGCAGTATCCCAAAAGGTCCGCGCGGTTAGCCTAGTGGCTTTGCGCTTCGCAACCATATGCCTGGGGAAGGAGTGTCCTAGGTTCGATTCCCGTCGGAGACGTGAGGAGCTGAAGGATCTTCCTCAGCCATAGCCAAGTTAGCCGGTCTTGGGCGCGGGCAGTAGGGTTTTTTCCGCCAGTTTATCTGGCGTTTTTCATCCCGCAAGCAGGCAAACCGGCCCCGTGAACACACAGGGATACAGCCAAGAATACCTTGAGGTATAGGAGTGACCATTCTATCCTCGTATTTCGGTTACGAAATCCAAGCATGCTTGGAAGGTTGTGGGCCTTAAAGGCCTGTTAAAGCCATTGGGATAGATAGATAGATAGTATCCCAAAAGAGAAAGGGCAGTATGTGGTGGTGCAGTATCCCAAAAGAGAAAGGTCACCAGTGGTGTGCTGCAGGGGTCAGTTTTGGAGCCATTGTTATTCAGTTTGCATGTTACTGATATTGGGATTAGTTTATTATTGTTACGTGACACCTCCAGGGAATCCAAGGACTCACCTAGTCTACAACTCTCTGTCTCCGCCATTCAATCCACCAACAACTAACTGCAACTAGTTGCAGTTAGTTGTTGGTGGATTGTAGATGATATCAACATCATCTACTGCCCACCACCACCACTACTATTTCCACAGAACCATCCATGCTCATAGCAGGATTCAAACCCGCAGCCTTTTGGCTGGAGAGCGGATACGCTAACCACTCGGTCAACCTGACCGACAAATAAAGACTCATATTAAAAAAATGTCAAAGCAGATGTCAACTCCCTGGCACATTCTTTCAGAATACGTGGTGATATATTATCAAATCCCATAGCCTTGTTAACATCAAGTTTGCTCAACTCCCCATACACCTCTTACTCACTTACAGTCAGTCTCTCCTCCCCATCAACAACTGCTCTCAATCTCTCCATGAAATCACATTCACAAGAATGAAAGACCTTTATGAACTGCTCATTAGGTGTCTCCATTATATCTTCTGCAACAGCTGTCCTTATACCATTTTCTCTAATCAATGTCATCCTTCCATAATCATTCTTTTTTTTTTTTTTTTTTGCTGGCTACATATCGAAAGAACATCCCAAGATTCTTTTTGGTTTCA
Organism: Typopeltis vanoorti; assembly: GCF_054136105.1. Lineage (NCBI taxonomy): Eukaryota > Metazoa > Arthropoda > Arachnida > Uropygi > Thelyphonidae > Typopeltis > Typopeltis vanoorti. Next base: position 33,828,691 of record NC_143551.1, read on the forward strand.
TTAGCTAACTGCTGCTCATACCTCACTTTTGCTACCCTTATCAACCAAGTCACCTGCATTTCCTGATCTTTGTAATCCTCGTGGAATTGATTATTACCACTTCTCTTCCATGCTACACCTGCAAGCTGTCTCCTGTGCTGCTCATAATCACCAGCCTTGTAATTCCACATATACCCTTTTCTCACAGAGGTCCTCAGGCTGCTGGCAACTACTCAGGTAATCCCTTCATGGTCACTCTCTCACCAATTGGAGGGTGATTGTACATCTCATAATTACATCCTTTGATGAAATGATCAATTCCAAGACCTTCAAATCCTCGTGTGCCCTCTGTTACATACTGCCTGAGGTAGTCCCTCAAAAACTCAAGAAACTCATTTTCTTTACTTCCAGTTGCTATCTCATCTTCCCAGTCTATACTAACATAATTAAAATCACCCATAATGATCACCTTTTCTTATTTGCTTGACTATTTTGATTATACATTTCATAGTCACTACCATCCACATTACCAGATCTGTAACAACATCCAACCAAGTATTTCATTCTATTCACCTCTATCTCACACCATACTGCCTCAAAGCCACTGGCACTATTTCCCTCTTGCATCTCTACTTTGTATGGACATAACTCTTTCTCTATCATCAATAGCACTCCCCCCCCCCTCCCTTTTTACCCTTTCTATCCTCACGAAACACATCATATCCTTCCATCTCTTTTCCTGTCAGGATGTTGTCCTCATCCAGCCATATCTCACTTATTCCAACAATTTTTGAGTGAACAGACTCAATTAATGCAACCATTTCATCTGCTTTGTTTCTTACACTTCTAGCATTTGTATACAAACACAGTAGCTCATTCTTGGATTTATAGCTAGTTCTACTGTTTCCACTCATTTGACATGATTTCCCCACTCAACTCAAATCATTCCCCTTTCTCTTTATTTGTTTTAGAACCCTCTTCAAATTCAACTGTTTGCTCTTTATCCCAGGTGATCACCTTCCTTTCTTGTCTACACATGCATTCACATCCTCTTGGAGCATCTGCCTTTCTCACACTATGTTTCTCTGTCCACCCTGAGCCTCCCTGTTTCCCTGTCGATCTTGCACACCCGTTCTCTCATTCTCTACACTCATGCTGCTCACCTCTTCATTCATAACCACCTCCTCAATCTCTCCTGTATTACTCTCCTGCTCTTCCACATCACTTCCCACTTGATCAGATTCATTCTTTGTACTCCCTTCTCTACCTTCCAGCAGCAGTCTCTCTAAGGAACTCACACTAAAACCAGCCAAATGCAGTCCATCGTTACTATACAGTTCACTTCATCCTTCAAACTCATTCCACACATTAACAAACTTCACTGCTTTCTCATAACACATTTCTGCTAATATATCATTCATAATCCTTGTTCTCCGCCTCATCTCACCACTGTCATACCTAGGCAACACGCTTACTACATTTCCTATCACACTATTCTCTTTTATATGTCTAAGCAACCTCCTGATATCCAGTGTGATGTGTTTTTTGAACATACCTTATGCATTCTCTCGTCCAGCACACCTTTAATAATTGAATCACAATATAACGCTATTCACTCATCTTTCATTACCTCTTTTATACCAATATTGCAGCTATTTGTGATGCAAAACTGGGGAGAGTAATGCAGAGTTAAGCGAAGTTATGGCCTTACAAGAGAACTTTGCATGAATGGGCAATGGGCAGGAAAGTGGAACTGTCAGTTCAGTTTTGCAAAGTGTTGGTTTTGAGATTTGGTAAGTAACGATGGGATGCAAAGTATACACTTGGTGGGGAAAGTTTAACAGAAGTAGATGAGATAAGAGATTTAGGAGTAATGATGGACAAGAACCTGAAATTCAGGGGCCACATTGCACAAGTTGTGAACACGTCACATCGGATAATGGCAATGATGTGGAGGACCCTGACATGCAGAAATAGAGAAGTTATGATACCATTGTATAAAACGGCCTTGATCAGGTCTCATATGGATTATTGTGCACAGATTTTGTCACCTGGTTTTCATGGTGACAAGAATATGTTGGAAAGTCTAGAGAAGATTCACAAAGGTAGTCTTTGGAATCTGGAGTATGAGAACAAATTGAGAGAATGTCAGTTGCAGAGCCTCGTGAATAAAGGAGATTTTTCATAGAATCAGCAAGGGGGGGGGATAGAACAATAGACCATTGCTGGAAACTGCATAAGGAGGGTGTGAGGAGCAGGATCTTTGCATGGAGAGTGGTTGGTGAGTGGAATGTGTTGCCTGAGTTTGTCGTGAATGTAGACACAGTGAATCAGATTTAAAGGATGGTTGAATGAGCATTGTGTACAATAGTGTGTACTTCCCACAATGAGTGACTCCATGGAAGATAGATGTTAATAATAAGTTTCCATCAGATAGTATATATCTTCAAGTTCATCATGAATTCTGGATGCTTTAGCTGGAATGAAAAGCTTTATCAACAAATTTGAACATATTGCAATGGGTTCTCCAATATCTCCCACCCTTGCTAACTTTCATTTAGAACAATTAGAAGAAAAAATTTTAATGATTAATCCAAAAATCTTCAAATATGGGTGTGACATATTCGAGTAGATGCCTTTGCTGTTTGGAATAATTCACATGAGCAACTATATATATCCTTACAAAAACTGAATAACCTTCATCACAGAATCAATTTCATTATGAAACTATATCTTTTCTGTATTTTATTATAAAAAGAGAATTGGATGGCTCCTTATTAACATCTATTTTTTCACAAACTCCCTTTTCGGGTCGATATATTTGGCACACAATCTCTCACAATAATAGGACATTATAAATGCCTTCTTTCCAGAGCTCATTTTATCTGTTCTTCATCTGATCTAATTCAAAAAGAAATTTCTACACTTAACGAAACTGCTATTCTCAATGATTATAACCACAGAACAGTAGAGAAAATTATCAACCATTTTCCTCTGCCCTCTATTAGAGAAGACACAAAATTGCCATTCCATGCATTAAAGGCATTTCAAAATGCATTTCTCACACCTTAATATTTCGACATATTTTAAGCCTATTAATTCAATTAGCTCATTAATACCGTCTCCAAAAGATAAAATTCCATCTCTACTACTACATGGAGTTATTTGTCCAAGTTATTCAACTTTGGACAAACAGGCCGATCTATTTCTGAATTCTACATTTCCTACTAGGAACAGAATAAATCGTTTATAGCAAAACATGGAATTACTAATACTAGCCAATGCATCCTTTGGAATGACACCATATTACTGCCTAGATGTCTCCATAAATATAAGCATCTCTTTAAAGAAAGTTCTGAAGTACTTTGGCATTACCCAAATCTCAACCTTAATGATGGACTCTATGCCAAAAATCTGAGAAATTATTATTAAGAACTATACTGTTTAATTATATAAATTTTTATTATGTGTAACACATACCTGCAATTTTATTTATATATATAATATCACGTGCGCTGCAATTGATCCTAATAGTATCATTTTTTTTCTGGCTGTCTCACGACTGCATATAAGGAGAGATTCCATTCTCCATATACCTTCATTGTTGGTTAATTTTTTTTATATATATATACTATCTACCAATAATTGTCCAAGTAACATCGTGGAAGTTACCATGAGCTATGGAGACATTTTTATTTAAGTAATTAGCTATTTTTAAGTACGTTTCACAAAATGCTTATTTACCTGTTTGATTACTTTTGTCCAGCTTCCTTTCCTTTTGCCAGTTATATTCAAGAGTCTGGCTGCGTATATTTTATTGAAATTTGGAATTCTGAATGTGTCGAGCTGTGATAAATTTGGGCTACAAATAAACACCCAGGAAACAAAAGCAATGTCAATCACAAGTAATCGATGGATTAAAACCTAAACATGACCTTAAAAGACCGTCCCATAGAACAAGCAAGTAGATAAATTTATATATCTGAGAAGAAAAGAATAATACAAAATAGCCAAACCAGCCTTTCTTAACATGAAGCAAATACCTACAGAAAAGTTAATGTAAATGCAAGAATACGATTTGACTTGGTATGTATATATTCTTCATTAATTGTGCCTCAGAAACATGGACTATCAGGGGGGGGAAAAGATCAATGGCTCTGAAGATGTGGTTACAAGATTGATACAGATTAGCTCGATAGCAAATGTTACATACTGAATAGAGCAAGCCAAAAATAAGGAATGTTACTGAATGAGAACAGACAGAGGAAAATGATATTCTTGGGACATGTGCTAAGAAGAGGACTGACCAATATGATCACAGGAAAATTGCAGAGAAGGAGAGGCCGATCAAAGCCATGAAAGTCGCTGAACATTGGCTAGGCAAAAATACCATACAGATTGTTATAGATGGATAAGATAGGAATAAGTGAGAGTAATGGCCGCCAACCTATTGATCGGAGACGGCGCTTGAATGAATGAATTTTGAAATACTACAGAAAATCCCTCAAAATGATGGTCATCTTTTACGGCGAGCATAAAAAAAAAAAAGGGAAGCTTAATTTCTTGGATGAACATTTAGGTAGTTAAATACATCATTATATAAGAAAATAGGCAGTGTTTATAAACAAATCAGATTAATTTTTTGTTACATAAATTTATTTAAAATATTACAATAGATTAAGTCTTAAAAAATAAATAATTATTAATCTCAATTTCCATGTTAATTTTCTTCATCTGTTGAAAATAGTTCTTCAGGGTCGTTTTTTAAATGATCGTCATATGGATCCAGGTTCAAATCCAGTGAATTGATTTACTTTTCATCATCATCAGTGTCCCACAACACATCATCTTCTGTACCATCCATAAGATTAGAGATACTACACTTTTTAAATGATTTTATTACAGTCTCTACTAGTGGCACACTCAAGATTTAATCTTGGAGGGGGCCGAGTACTCAAGATTTATTATTTTGGTGGGGGGAGTTGAGTAGATGATTTGAGAATATACACTACGCATTGCATATGAGCTATGACTGAGCATCTGCAGTGATCGCCAATACATGATACCCGTGATCTCCTCTGGCCTGGCTTGGGCAAATGAAGTAGCGCCCGAGTACTACTTCATTCGTCTTGCATTCACAGTGGCCAGGATTCTCCTGCAGGGGGGGGGGGGGGAGATATAGGGTAATCCCACCTTATGTGACCGCTGATTCATAAGTAGCATAAAAATAGAAGACATGATGCAACATAAATTTTTTTTTTTAAATGAATTCTAATTAGGAAAAGATTTTTGGAAATTTTTCTAGTTTTTTTTTCCTTTTTCTTTTTTTTTGGGGGGGGGCCTCCTGGGTGCACCAAAGGTGGTCTCTACTTTTACTTTATTATGCTTTAATCACAAAATTGTACAACATATCAAGCATTGGCACACCCAGGGAGGAGGAGCCAAGGGGCCCTGTCTCCCGTCAAAAGAAAAAGAAGAAAAAAAAAAAAGACTACAAAATTTTCCAAAAATCTTTTCCTAATGAAATTTATTATTATTTTTTTTTTTTATTTCTGTTGTGTCGTGTCTTCTATTTCTATACTACTACTGTACTTATGAATTAGCGGTCACATAAGATGGGAATACCCTCTGGCTCTCAGGAATCAAGGACGCAAAGCAAACGAAGTAGTGCTCGGGAAACCGAGCCGGGCCAGAGATCACGGGTATCATGTATTGTTGGCGATCACTGCAGATGCTTAGTCATAGGTCGTATGCAATGCGTAGTGTGTGTATTCCCAAATCATCTACTCATCTCTGCCCCCCCCCCCTCCAAGATTAAATCCTGAGTGCGCCACTGATATCAAGTGATGCAGCGCGCATAGATCCACCGTTTGTAAATGTTTTTTACCAGTCAACATCCAATTATTCCACTCTTTTCGCATGTGATCTTTAAATGGTTTGTTCAAGCAGACGTATAGTGGTTGAAATAAAGAAGTTCAACCACCTGGTATAACAGCAATTTTTGTGTTATTTTTTTCTAGAAGACTTTTAGTATTCTCAGTTAAATGACTGCGAAACATCGCACATTTTTTCTTTGGCAATTTTTTTAAAATATCTTTCTTGCAGCAGCACAGTTATTAGTTTGCTTTGCCATTTCAGTTACCCTTATTTTAAGTCGAGCTTCATACTTTCTCCGTTTTGTTGCTGGTTCCATGATTTTAAATTATAACAATTTTAATAATCCTAAAAATTTTTAAAAATGCTAAATTAATTAAAATTTTGGCTAATCACTTTCAATTAGGATAATTCGCGTAACTAAATCAATGCTATGAAAAAAAAAATAAATAACGGATATAACAACAATACCTAGCGTTGCATTAAGACAAGAAAGAAAAAATTGGGGGATCGTCTTATACAACCGACATAAGCCTTAAAACCGAAAAATAGCCTAAAATTTAGGCCTCTTATACGCTGATATATATATATATATATGTGTGTGTGTGTGTGTTAAAGATACCAAGCTATTTTAAACCTGGTTTTACTCCATTTCCCAAGTTTGCGCCTGCAAGTGTTGCAAGCAGCTAGACTTGTAACACTTGCAGGCGCAAACTTGACTTGTTTGTCTGTTTGCTTACTTGGGAAATGGAGTAAAACCAGGTTTAAAATAGCTTGGTATTTTTAGCATTTATTATACCCAAGGTAAAATACTTTCTATATATAGAAAGTATTTTACCTTGTATTATACACCACAGGCATTTCAATCAATGGAATGCAGTGTGTCAAAGTTCCAATTCCTTCGTTGACATTTGTCTTGTTTTCAGTGGCGAATTCTCCATGCTTGCTGCGCAAGCTCATTAATTGAGAAAGAAGTAATATTTATTTGTTAATAAATGCATGCATTTATAAGCATTCCATTTAGACTTTTATTTTTGTAGACAGAAGACGTCTTAAGCTAGCGCGGCAATAATTGAGCTTTGCGTTATGTATCGAAGGCCGATGCTCGGTTGTAGGAGCTTCCAGGTTCTCGCTGCAGCACTGTGATTTCATGCGCGCGCATAGCCATTTCCGCTCCCTTCACGTCGTCTTAAATACAAGGCCATACGCAGTTAAAGTAGCTCTAGCCAGTGCGCTTCAGCCAGCCTTTATAAGTATGCGTGTTGCTTGGGAAAATTAAGTTCCAAGCAACTTTTTATGACGATGTTATTGACCAGTTCATAAATTGAAAAAGATAGAATATCGTTTGTAAAATAAATGTTGTATTTGTATGAATAAATGTACATACATTTCTAAATATATAGTTTTAAATGGTCGGTAATTCATTATTCCTCTAATCAGACTTCAATCACGCCTCTCACTCCCTGAATGATAACAAGAGCAAGCGTGAATTTCAAAACCAGCATTCGCCCCTGCTTGTTTTATGGATTTCTTGCCTACTATTATGAGTGATAGTGACGAATAGGATGAAAGATATCCTATTAGTACTCAGTTAAGTTTAACTCCGGTATGCTTGCTGGTTTCGCTGTTCCTTGAGGAACCTACTGATGTCAGTTATAGATGGAACCTACTTTTTAAAGTAAGTAAATATGGGTATCGAGAAAATAAATATTTAATATACGTATGCTATAGATTTATGAAATAAAATAAATACCCTGTGTGTTTCATCAATAAATAATCTGTATAGATGAACATCTACGAGGATATGACAGACAGCTGCCGCCATCTCGTGGTTCTGATAATAAATTGGTATTATGAAATAAGTTCTAGTTTGCTAGTCAGCTAAAAATAAAATAAACTACTTACCTGAAACGAATCCGGATTACCTCTGGAACCAACTGACCCAGGGGGAAAGGGGGGGCTCCTCTAGTCGGCTACTAGAATCAACATATAAGGAGATTTATTTTTATGGCTATTTTGCCTATTTTTGTTTAGGAATACCCCTTTTATGATGTCATTGGCTTTTTACTCAATTTTTAGGCCATTATTGATGTTTTTAAAATATAGATGTGTGAAAAATATAAGGAAGGAATAATTTTGGACATACCTTTGTAGAATGTTCCTGGTTGTCCTCTTATTGAGCGACGTATGGCGATATTACTGAAGGATGACTGAAAGGGAGGGGTGGATAAATGATATCTGACCTATTGAGAAACCAGTCAGCTCTGCTGTTTTCAAAATCGTGGCTCCAGCCATACGGACACCCACAATAAGACCTTTATCGAACTCCGAAAGATTTCTTGTATTTCTAATTGTGATCAACACTATTGACGATTGCTGACCAGCAACATTCTTAAATAGTTGCCTAGAATACGTGGGGACCCACGTAACCAAGTATTTTTCATATACGCTGTGTGAGTGACGTTTACATACATCTTCGTAAAGGTTTCTAATTCGGTAGCCGCTATGTGTAGAAAGTATCAAGAGGCAATCGAGAGATTAACAGAATCGTAAAGTATAATAGAAGCGCTACAGTTTGGAGATGTTTTTGAGAGAGTTGTTACTCAATGTTGGGCACTGTTTCGAAGAAGAAAAAACAGCAGATGACCATTGAGGGATACGACGCCTGTCCAACAAAAAACCAGCACTATGGCTAAAACATTGGCGTTAGATACAGTAGTGGGAAGATGGTGCTGAATAAAAAGTTGGTTATGGATCCAAGCAGTGGCGGCTCATGGCTTGAAATCGTGGGGGTGCTGCAACTTTCGAAATATTCGTACACTATACGCGTTTGGATAAAATATCAAAATTATGGTAAAAATTTTTAAAAAAATTAAACATGAAAAAAATATTGTTTATTATCGATAAAATTTGGGGTGGAAGGGGTGATGAAGTGCAATACATAGCCTCTCCCACTCAAATGTCAACCTCACCTTCCCGTGGTCCATCCTGTTCTAAAAGTACAAACGAGGCACTGGCGATCGAGTATGGGCGGTATAACCTTAACACTCTAACAGAGTAAATGCTGTTAGATCTGCCTGTCCAGAGGCGTTCGGTAGCAGCCCTACCACTGGACTTACCCAGTGACAGGTTAGTAACCTGCCATGGGGAAATTCAAAATACTTTCAAGTTTCATGCAAAGAAAAGCCGGACGGACTGTCAGGGAAAAGACCACAACCCAGGAAACTGTAAACGAAATTGGAAAAAGGAACACATAATGAAGATTGCAACATGGAATGTGAGAAGCATTGCACACAAAGAAGAACCTGATAAACAACTAAACCAAGCTAACAAAGATATGTATAGTAACAGAAACAAAGAAAAAACAAAAAGGTACAAAAGAAACAAACAACTATATACAAATCTACAGTGGGGTAAAAAAAGAAGAAAGAGCAAAAGCAGGTATAATGATTATGGTTCATAAATCCCTAAAGAACAATATTGTATATTACAACTATTTGAATGAAAGGCTAATAGGAATTAGACTCAAGACATTAAGAGGCCACATAACAATAATTGGTGCATATGCACCAGAAGAGGGAAAAGAAGAAGACAGTAATATATTTTATAAAGAATTACAGAATGCCATAGATAACACAAACAAAACTGACTATTTACTGCTAGCAGGAGATTTAAATGCCAGAATAGGAAACAAAAAATACAAAACAAACATAGGTAAATTTGGCGAAGATACATGTGATCAAAATGGTCGCAGATTGCGCGATTTTGTCATTTATAATATAATAATATGAGAATAATGAATTCAATGTTTAAACACAAGGAAATACATAAATATACTTGGTCAGCCAGAGGATACAAATCAGTAATCGACTACGTTATCACAAATTTTAAATTACCGGAGTTAATTTTAGACGTAAGAGCATATCGAGGCTTTGAATTAAACTCTGATCATTATATGGTATCAGCAAAAATTCGTTTTAAACCAAAGTGGCTAAAAACACATAGAATTGAAAATTCTTACCAGCCAAGCTACAAAATTTCTTCATTACAGGATCCTCAAGTTAGACTACAATATCAAAACTGCACAAACTCAAAAACAGAAACCACACATGAATCAAGTGACATAGAAGATGAATGGGAAAATTTGAAACAAATTCTCACAAAAGCAGCAACAGAACCCTTAGGAATAAAGCACAAATGGATTAGAAAAAGAGGACTACGACACTGGAACAAAGAAATAGAAAATATAATAAAAACCAAAAAGGAGAGTTACCAGAAATGGCTAAATTCCAAAACAATAGAAACAGAAATAGAGTATAAAAGAAACAGTGTAATTGCAAAATGAGAAGTAAGGAAAAAACATAGAGAAAGATGGAACAATTTTAACAGAACTAGAAAAGGATTTAAGCCACAACCCAAAACCTACGAAGTAATAAAATACGTGAATAAAGAAATAAAAGAAAAGATAAAAATACAAACAATAGATTTAGAAAAATGGGTGACCTATTTCCAAAATTTCTGGACAGATGAGAACAATGAAATAAAATTTTATAAGACAAAGAATGACCTAATAGAAAATATCACAATGTTAGAACTGAAAAATATAATAAAGAAGATGAAAAATAAGAAAACGCCAGGAGAAGACAATATAAATATAGAACTGTACAAAAATGCAGGTGAAAAATTTAATGAAAGACTTTTGAAATTTTTTAATATGGTTTGGATGTCCGGAAAAACCCCTAACTCTTGGAAAAAAGCACTGGTCATCCCAATCTATAAAAAAGGAAATAAAGACAATTGCAATAATTATAGGGGAATTAGCCTGCTGAATACAGGATATAAAATATATGCAGGAATATTAAAAGAGAAACTAAGCAGCATTGTAGAAAACAAATTACTAGAAGAACAAAATGGCTTCCGAAAAGGCCGATCCTGCATAGATCCAATTTTTACTTTAAAATTATTAATAGAAAAGAGAAGAGAATTTCAAAAAGAAACATGTGGCGTTTATTGATTATGAAAAAGCGTTTGGCAAAATTAGTCGACAAAAATTGTTTAAAATATTAACCAATTTAAACATACCAAACCAACTTTTACAATCTATTGAAGAAATATATACAGGAAATAAAATAGCAGTTAAATTAGAACACACCTCAGAATGGAAAGATATATCAAGAGGAGTACGACAAGGATGTACCCTCTCACCTCTGCTTTTCAATATATATATATATATATATATATATATATATATATAAATGAAATATTAACAATCTGGAAGCAGCATAACCCATTTGGTATACAAATGACCCCGCAAATGAAGATAGATACACTATTATTTGCAGATGATCAAACAGTATTAGCTACATGAGAAGATGACTTACAAAGATCATTAAATGATATCTCAAAGCAATATAATATGACAATATCCAAAAAAAAAAAAAATAATGGCATTCAAAGGAGAAAACCCAATAAGAAGTAAAATAGTGATAGGTAATAAAATACTAGAACAAGTAAACACTTTCAGATACTTGGGATGTGATCTATCATACGAAGAAGAAAAAGGCAGACACTAAAATATCAAACTTTGTCAAAGTAAATGACATAATAAATAATATATTTAAGCCATCCCTGGTACAAAAACACACTAGAATCAAACTATATAATGTCTTGTCAAAACCAACTCTACTATACGGAAACGAAACATGAACCATGAAAAGGAAAGATGAAAAACGAATTCAAACAGCAGAAATGAAGTCCCTCAGAAAAATAGCTGTATATACCAAGTGGGACCACAAAACAAATGAAGAAATCCTACAATCCCTGAAAATAAAACCAATTAATTATTACATAAGACAGTATAAACAAAAATGGCTAGAACATTTAAATTGAATGGACAACAGCAGACTACCAAAAATATTATACAGATACAAAATAAGTGGAAAAAGAAGAATCGGAAGACCAAGAAAGAGATGGCATGAGACCGGAACAGGCCACATGGCCTAAATTCCATGTTAGGAAGAAGAAGAAGAAGATCGATAAAATTATACAGTTTGGTATAATTCAAAATTACTTAAAAATAAAATATATTCTTCTTGTTTTGTTTCATGAAAAAATATTGTTTATTATCGATAAAATTATACAATATAGTATAATTCAAAATTACTTAAAAATAAAATCCATTCCTTTAATTACAATTAAAGGAATGGGTTTACAATTTTTGGACATTACAATTAAATCCTGTAATTGTAATGTCCAAATGTTAAAAGAGATGGAGTAAACACGATAAGCATTACGAACACTACTACTAGCGCAAACTGCATATAAACAACAGTGGAACTGCGCGACGGACAGTGCCGCATTACGTTAAAAGCTCGCATCTCACTATGACGTGCATATGCTTGCTCGCGTAGCAATATGACACTGTGGCAAACACAGTGCTGCTAGCGTCCTTCGCCCGCCTAAGTGCTACAAGATGAATTTTTATTATTTTTTATACAAAATAAGAGAATTGTATAGGATTGTTGATGATAATATTAAATATTACAAGCAAATATAAATAAAATAAATATATCGAGAAAAATTGGGGGTGTTGCAGTTCCGCAGTGCTTATACACGAGCCTCCCCTGGGGATTCATGTTTTTGACATTAATTAAAGATTGTTGGAAGCAGGGAGGACTGCCCACAGACCAAAAAAGAAACAACTGTTGACGAAGGCTATGCAGAAAAAGAGGCTCCAGTGAGACAGAAGTATACAAAGATTGGGCTGTTCTCGAAATATAAAGGAGGTCATATTCTCAGATGAGAGGCATTTCTTTGTCCAAAGGAAGTAAGCACCCTGTGCTCGCAAATCAGCAGATGAGAAAACTTCTCCCGTCACCTTCAACAAACTCCTAAACACACAACTGAAAAAATGTTCTGAGGTTGCTTTGCACATGACTGTCCATTATCATTTGTGCTTATTGACGGTGAAAAGGTTAATGATGAAAAATGATCGTTACATAAAGATATAGGAGAAAAGAGTGGTCCCACAGATCCAGAAAGACAAAGACCTCATCTTCCAACAGGATCTCGCTCCATGCCACACTTCAAAAATCACATCTAATTGATTTAGTGGTCAGATACATCTGGCATTAAATAGAAAATTTCTGGGTCATAGTGAAAAAGTGTCTTGGAAAATTAAATTATGATACAAAGGATAACTTAATACAATCCATTAAAAATGTGTGGTTTCGATATGCAGAAATAAGAAAAATGTATTCTACGTTGTCAGAGTTCGTGCCTAAATTAATTAATGAACTTATTAGGAACAGAGGAGCATAAATTATTAGTTAATGGAGTTTACTTTTTGTACTTATTTTCTTGCGAAATTAAAATTTTTCTTTAAAATGTGTGTTCGGATTAATCTGTACTAATTTAGATAGAGCTTGATAAAGTGGATGGACGAATAAATAGAAAAGAAGAGAGAAAGTACCATGCAACATATTGTTACTGGGATTACTAGTGGTTAATAATTCTCCGAAAGAATCAGAACATTTAAATCCTTATTTTATCAATTTTCAGAAGGTATTCAATAGTATAGATTGGTGACTTGGGCAAAGTTAATCATATGGAAGGTAAAGCAAATCGACAGGTTAATAAAGGCAGTGTAATTTATAATAATGCAATAGAATTTGTAAAAAAAAAAAAAAAGAGAGAGAGAGAGGAATTTGTTTCGATTAGTTTACGATAGGCAAGAGGATTCAATAACGTTAATAACTTCACTGGACCTAGAAAGAGCGATGGACACAATCAAGGGGGGAAATAACGTGATATAGGAATTAATAATTGAGATTTGCAGATGTCTCATTACTTAGAGATGAAAAAGAACAACGAAGCATGGTGCAACTGTTAAATGAAGAAGAGAGATTTAATTACCAACATCGAAAGGAAACCGATTACATATGGGTGATAAAATTTTGAACTACAAAATAGAATTAAGTGTCTGGAGCAGTGTAAAGAATGAATCGGGCTGAATAAAAATAAGAAAGATCAAATAGTTCAAAGAAGTGCAAATCGGAAAGTCATCATGTGACACCTCCAGGGAGTCCAAAGACCCATCGAGGGAGAGTGTGCCAACAGCATCGAACGGTTAATTTCCCCTTCCAACTACTAACCGCGCTCAAACTTGCTTAAATTTTTGCTGAGCCATTAGTAGCAGAGGCTCTACCAATCGACTAACCTTGATTGGAAAAACCAGGATTCGAATCCCATCTACGAGTAGGATTTGAAAAACTTGTGCAACTTTTTTTTCTCTCCTAATGAAGGTGAATTACAGGTCTCATGAGAAATTGGCAAGGTTTTTCCTACCGGAAACGCCGGTGTTTCATACCGCAAGGCAGGCAAACCTGCCAGAACGTGCAATTTGCAGATAACGCAGTAATAACTGTACTATCAAAAAGCAATCATGTTTCGAAGTCGACTTACTGCGACGTAACAAACCATTAAGCTTAATACGAAAAAGGAAGATGGGTTAGGATGTGGTTCTAAGACGTGGGTGATAACTAAAAATTCAAGGAGAATAATATTGGCTTTCGAGAGGAATTGATGGTATGTAATAACGGTTCCTCTCGAAAGCCAATATTCTTATAGAGCGTCGTTGGATAAAGAGTGGACAGTTCTTCCTTTGCCCAAATTACTCATTTTAAGAAGATGAATTCAGATATGAGCAAATAATATCAGTCAAGGAATAAGATAGAGGATATCAGCTGCTGATACCATGAGCTGTCAAAGTATCCTAGACGTCAAGCACTGTTGAGAGATTCGAAAACTATGTCGCATAATACGTTGACGACCAGTAATTATATATGGTGCTGAAACATGGCACATTATCAAAGCGAATTTGAGCTATTAAAAAGAAAATCTTCCGAAGTATTTATGGACTCATTCGAAATGAGTCATGGAGAAACACCACTACAACGAATTTTTATTTTTATTTTTTTTTTAGAAAACCAACATTTTGGATAAATAAAACTGATGATATTCAGATTGGTTGAACACGTCATTTAGATGGAGGATAATAATTATAACCAAGAAGGATTTCCTTGAATGATTAATAGGTTGGAGAAGAGGTGGACGGCCAAGACTGACGTGGATGATTAAGTGAGTAGCGATAACCTTGGAATCTGCACCGAAGAACAGCTACACATGGCAGAAATTTTTTAAGGAAGCAGACCTCAAAGATGGGTTAACGCTGAAGATTCTAATGTGATAGAGTCGTATGAAAATTTTAAAGACAAGAGGAGCATTAGAGGTCTCTAATGAGAGATTACCCGATATAGTCGATAGAAAATGTAATGCAGATGGTCAATGATTTGAGCATGCTTGTAGTATGAATGACAAACAAAAAATAAACCTTGGGGTTTGGTATAATACAGTTTCCACTAGAAGTAGACCGTTGTATTCTAGTTATGCATCAGTGGATGCGACCATATGAATCATTCGTCAGTAGAACAAATTTATCGGAGTTTTATTTTATTTATTTTTATACAATTCATTCTTCCTGCCCGTGGGGCATTTTATGCTTAATTTGAGAAAGAAAACAGGGTAATTATCCCGAAACTTCAGATTTTTCTGTCGCCAAAAGTGCTTGGCTTCACTGTGGAGCAGTCCAAAGAATATCCGATAATTGGAAATACCTCGGTAGAACACGTGAATAATTTCTCTTGGGCGCTTAAACCTCAAAATAGACAAAAACCAACCAGAGAACACACGCAGTTTGCTCAACTCACCCCGTGGTGAGTCCTTGGAGGTATCGCGTAATAATAATATAATAGCCTTAATTGCTTTGGCGTAATTATAGAAAAACAGCTCTCATTGATTTCAAATGCATTTTTCTTCGATAATACAGAGAAACTTTTGAGACGTACTTCAAGTTTAGACAATTTTGCTTATTCCGCCGCAAATTTTAGATAACAGGAATCTTCTCTTGCGCTCATTTAATGTTTATCTGTCTTTTTTTTGGGGGGGGGGGTGCACTACTAAGATTTATGTATGTCTAAATTTCCAATTAAAACAGTTATGTTCAAAGAAGTTATTAGATTAATGAAACAAAAAAAAAGGAAATGATTAAAATCGCATGCTATTATGTCTGTTCTCAGCATTATAATGATATCTGCTGCCTCTATTTTTTTTTTTATCCACAATGAATATTTAATTATTTATTAATTTGTTATTAACACTGTGACCTACTACGATACGGCATTAACTCGTTTCATATATGAATAACTTGGCATTTCTCTAAGCAGACGAAATACTTGCGCGGTGCACGTGAAAATGCAGCATACGAAGAAAGCATTAATTAATGAAGGTCTCCTGAGTGTAGTGGCGTGTTCTACGTGAGGAAAATATTAATATTACTGTACTAGCTAACATTTGCCTCTTCTTTTTTTTTTTAAATCTTTAGCTTAAATATACATGTCCGGAAAATAACAATTTTATAATTACAAAAAGGATTAAAGATCGACGCATTTCCACCGCAATCGTTTTAAACTTAAAACTTTAAGGTGCATTACAAGTTCGAAGAAAATCTTCTCATGACTCAGTGAATGTTACCTTATGCTTTATATTTAAAAAATCGCTTCAAATGCAGTTATTGAAAACGGACAGCAGACCAGATATATGTTGCCAAGAGTAAATTAACTGTGCTGTAAACTGTATTATTTAACTTTACTTTCCTGCTTCTATTTCTTCTACTGAAATGTGGACTGACCTTTGCATTCGTGACAAGACGATTACAAGGGATGCAATACAGGTTTAGTCATCTTTCTGATATATGTTGCAGAACCATTGCATCGTATTCGGTTTTGTGCGCGACTTGCACTGTTTTGAACAAATGGACTATTACATTTAGCACCCGCTAAATTATTCTTATAGAACCTCCATGGATTCAGAAGGCTCGTCAAGGGAGGTCCGCACAAAATCCATCGTATTATTCTTTGAAATTATCACCCTCTCAGACAATGCATTTTACAAACCCGCTACTACCTGTGTAGAAACTGCTTCTCCGTGTGCTTCTTCCAGGAATGATCCTCTTGCCTTAATACCTTCTTGTTCTACATAATAAATAATCATTTCCATCTGTTAAATACCTCTGACCAATTTAATCTTATTACACCATCTTTTGCCCTGATATTACATTGTCTCAACTATCCTCATACTCAAAACTCACCAGCTTTCTAAATTTGATGTAGTTTCATCTAACACTTTCCGTTCACATAAGACTTAGTTCTTTTAAATAACTAGAATGTTTGCATTAAACATGTGCTAAACCAAGTAAAATCCACATATTCACTAGATATAAAATAATATCTAAGATTAACATACACCGTGATCCGACGAACTGCTAAAAAAAAAGGTCTGATTGCAGGGTACCACTTGAAAGATGGCAGTATCCAGAAAAAATGCTAATATTGTAAGCTGTTCGAGGAGTGCTGTAGGTGTTCCAAGAATGAAAAGATACTAGGTAGGAACAACAGCAGTCATCGTGACAATGGGGAGTCCCATTCGATGCTCTTGGTAAACGCAAAATTTCCCGCCTTGTTCAATCCCATAGCCGAGCTGGAAGTGCTAGCCATTGGATAAATGTATTTTCTCCCAGACCAAACAATCCGACATATCTTCCTCTGAAGTAGGCGAAGATGTCAAGGTATCCATTCTTATTTCTAATCACCAATCATTACGTTCGCTGTTTGCATCTGAGAGGTCATTGACCACTGAAGTTTGAAAAAAAAAATTAACCAACTAGTCCAATTGTCCAAAAATGTGCTTCTCAGATGAGTGGTGTTTCCAGTCATGCCGTGTAGGTTAGAAAAAATGTGGGGGCGAGGAGAAATCACCCAATGTCAGAAACAGGTTGCACACAGCAGCGTTATAGCATGAGTAGGTTTTCCTGGCAATCTCTTGGAGCACTGATACCTGTAGAAGAAATTCTTGTATACTTGTGGCTGATCTGATACACCTCCCCCTTCATAGTAATTACCTTCCCAGATGGCACTGCCGTATATTCCAACAGGATAATACGCCGTTCAACGTTATTAATATCGTTCGCGACAGCGACTTTCAGTAGTTACATGGGACAATTTCTCTGGATCTGAATCCCATAGTATATTTCTGGGATTACGTGGATCGAGAAATCTGGCGTTTAATCCTCCCCACTAAACACTTGCAGCATGCCTCCTGCAATGTTCATATGATGTTGCTGTTTTGGAATTTCGACAAAAGAAAACTAAGGTTATGTCTGTCAGTTATGTTGTGTTTTTCTGCAGTTTGCTTTTTTGCGAGATGAAAAACCCGAGCTTTCTGGCGGGGAAAAAAAACATATGAGAAAAGCCAGCCTCTTGCGGTGGAAAACATGTGAGACCGGCTAATTGATCAACTGGTCATATGAAGTGACCAGTTGATCAAGCGAAGCGACAGTTTTGGAAGAAAGAGGTGAGCCTACGAACTATTAGGACCGTGGTCATGATATTTTGACTGGATAGTATAAGTATAAAATGAAATATAAAACATTATAAAATCAGGTTGAGAAACGACGCACACGTCACAAGATGGAGCATGAGAGTTAACGCAGAACTCTGAACCTGAAAAGAAGCGAGATAAAATGTAGTGTGTAATCAGCTGAGCTGACGAGCAGGGACTATTCCCTAATAGGCAATAAATATGAAGTTAAAATTTGTTGGTAGGAATAATCCAAAAGTTCTCTAGCAATGAAAAGGAACAGGGTGAAGCTATATTTCTAGTGCTTGCTCTACTTTATTCGATAGCCTTGAATACGGCTCCTTCCAAAATAATTTGAACTGTGCAAAGAGGAGTCAGAACCATTTTTTGAAGAATCTGATAGGAGCAACCGCTTGTGATATTTGCAGAGAAACTGTTGAACACAGAGCAAAATGACTTCACAGATTTCCATTCGATTGAAGCGTATTCAATGCCGCACACACATATATATATAATCCTGTCCTGACAAAAAATAATATTTTTTAGTAGATAGCTATAATGAAATTCGGAAAATTTATTTCCCGATATACGCATTCAGTTTAAATTTGAAATTTTGAAACGCGCTAAGAGCACTACTACTACTAGTAGTGGTTAGAAAAAATACCAAATCACCACTGAATCCTTGTAACTGGAATTAACAAGCGTACATGTTGTTGCATACATACTCGTATTACAGAAAGGTTCGTAGTCTTATCTCTTTTGGATTACACATATAACAGATAGTCCAAATTAATATTAAAACAGAATGAGTCATTAGGTTGAAGTTTCCCACCCATAACGTACCGTAATAATCATGCTAGTTGCTTACTTCACTTTGATATACGTCCTTCGTTTATTCAAAAAGAGAACATTCACTTAAACAGGTTGAACAGCAATGCGTCTCATCCTCCTGTCACCCCTTCCCCAATAATAATTAAACTTTTCAACATTATTTTGAATGACAAAATTTAAAAGACGGCTAATATTCAGATCCATAGCTCTGTAACCTGGTTGGAAAAGCACTTTGATTTGAAAGGCTGATTCAACTTCCATAAAAATGCCATGAGGAGCATTTTCTGGGGAGCTAGCAAGCCTCAGACCGAGCTATTGTTTTCCTCCATGAAATCTGGAGTTCTTCCACGTAAAAACGGAGAAGAACTGCGATCCAAGATGAAACCACGCAAGTGACAGTACTTTGTCTTAAATAACTGATCCATGTCCACCTAATTTAGATGCCAAATCTCTTTTTCTAGGAAATTATTCGCGAGCAAAATGCTAGATTTTAACACTTCTTGATGAGGTTTTTAATATTTTAATTTTGAAGTGTTTCAAGCTAAGTTCTTGGTGATCACTTTTACTGCAGTGAATTATATATCACATGATACATGTTTAAAACAAGACAGACACGTTGAACCTGGAAGTTAAGATTTAGGAGTACAATTTCCTTCAGGAAGATAAAGAAAGCTTAAATTAGAATGCTAACCAGACTGGTTAGTAGGAATTAATGACAAGATAACTAAGACCATGGGATCAGTGCATTTTATCTTTATGAAAAGCTTAGTCTTCGGGTCCTAGAAGAGATTCAGGCTTAGGTCTTTCCAACCGAAAGGCAAAGATGGCATATTCCTTATAATCGGTCAGAAAACAAGCTAACCTTAGGATTGGAAGTAAGAATATTGCTTAATAAAAATTCTTTGTTTCAGTTAAATATCTAACTGCGTTTAGTGTGTAACTGGACGTCAGAGTTAGGTGTTGTAGAAGAGATGCAACTGACTCCCCTTTTATTTTTTCCTCATAACTATAAAGTGGTAGAGTACAAGCGAAGCAAACACTAATAATCCCTAGAAATTGGCAGTGACTCAGCAAGCGGGGCCACTTATTTAAGATGGTTGAATATAATAATCAATTCCCTTTAAATGATATTTTAGATTCTATTTTGCAAAATTACTGAAATATTAAGTTCTTTCTTTGTGTAATGTAGAAGAGAATAGAAATACTCGCTTTGCAGAGAGGAGTATTTTGTGAAAATGTGTATAACAAGGAAGAGGCTTCTGAACGAAATATGGGTTTATGTTTTCTTCACGATCGTTAATCCCTCTCAGAAAGAAATATCCTTAATTCATGAAGGTCCAAGTAATAGCTCAAATAGTTTCCCAGAGATTTACAGGGCAATGATCATCTTTTGACTCCGGTGGCATTACCCTCGATGAGTCTTAACTCCAGAAGGTGTTTTTGTGTTTTAAATAATTTCTGTAGCAAGCAATAATAAGTGGAATAAAATAGGACAATTTACCATTAGAATTTGGCTGGAAATAAAAATTAGAGATAAATAAATACAACTATAAATAACATCTCTATGAGGATCGAGTTAAGAAGTCATGACACATTTGAGACGAGTAACAAAATAATACTTTATTAAATATTATTTACATATTTTGGAAGGCTGTACAAGTTGAAATTGGGTGTAAATTTTATGAATTTTTTTTTAATTTAAAATGTACGCAGCACTTTTGATGCATCAAAAAAGAAAACAATTGTGAAAGTTGTTCATGAATTAAATACATGCTTTTCTTTATATTGACTTTCCTTTTATATACAAAATTCTCTTTCCTGCGAAAGAATAATTGGTCACGTGAAAAACGTATTGTGGCGTTTGCTTTCAACTCGATTTACAGACCACAAAGTAACGTTTGAGCATTTAGGCTTATCCACATTTAGAGAAATATCGAAATTTCTTTAAGTATTTGGAAGACATCACACTTACTAACTAAAAGTAACGCTAAACAGAGATCATGAACTTTAAATTTCCATTCTTGGCAGGGGCTAGCGCAGACCAGATTTAATTGGAAGAGGAAGAGAAATGCCGATGCAACAATTAATACCCCCAAGAAATTTTTAGGGTAGTACTTGTATAAAAGTTCGAAAAAAAAAATTTCGGATATGACATAAATAAATTTTTAAAGATTTAAGAAAGGTGCTAGAGCACTGAGTCCTTACCTAATCCTCTCCCATTTAGGTCCTTAATTTGTGTTGTTGGGAATAGGTTTAAAAATAAAAATATTTTAAACCTATTCTTTGGAACAGGTTTAAAAGAAGCTGCGTAAGCAAGAGATTTAAAGAGAAACCGTGGAGTTTGCTGTTCGTATGGAAAGTTTCTTCGATCTACGAAACTATGTTGTCACAAAATTCTTTTTCAAATGAGAATTGAGAGATACGGAGTCGATCCTCATTTTGATGTACACTTAAAGCTATCTTCATTTCGCCTCCATGGGATTCTCCCCTCTGCCTGCATACGCCGCTGGTAAAGTATTGAAGCTTATTAATGAATATCGGATTAAATTATAATTAGTATGCAGTTTTAAGTAATCAAAATTAAATAAAAATATTATGTACAGTCCGGTCTCGTAAGGAGGGGATAACGGTGTTAGATAAAACTAGCTCTTGCTTTAAAATCTATTTTGTTTATATCTCTTGTGAATCAACATCTGTCCAAGAAAGGAGAGCAAAATCCATCTACTGAATATTTTCAAAGCAACACAACTAATTTTCCGTCTGATTAATATTCAATATCAGAAGCGAAATGGAAACTGCGCTGATTGTATTGTTGATGAATAACTTACACGTACTTGGTATGGTGAAGAAGGAAAGCGTGCTTGGAAGAATTGGATCCATTTTGTCCTCCCACCCAAGTTTTTTTGCAATAGGTTAGGAGGAAGAACCTTTATATACTAGTTAACTGGAGAATACCCTATTAGCTGAAAGGAATGTTTCCTCATCTATAACAAAACAAAGAACAACAGCATAAGCTGTTTATATTGGTCTGCATGCAGAATAATGCAAATAATTATGGACGTAAATGATCTCACCATATATCAACACCATATTCAGATTTTTGATTTATGATTAACAACACACAACGAATGGAGAATAACTTTACATTTAGAACTGCTTCTCACGCAACTCAGTCATGGGATAACATCTTTTCGTATAAGTCATATTCCCACAAGCAATACCAACCTCGTCAAGTGGTTAGCGTACTCACTGTCTAACCAGCAGGATGTGGGTTCAAATCCTACCGTGGACATGACTGTGATTGCCCTTAGGTGGATGATGAATGGAAGCCTGAGATGGCTTGAAAAACGTTCCATCTTTAGTTCTACAGCAGAAATTATGTGAAAAAATAAAAACTACAAATAAATTAAAAGTAATTAAAAACTATTAGACCGCCCATGGTGCAATGTACTAGACAGTTTTACAACCTTTCTTAGATTGTAGTAGGGTTATATACAACCAAGACATGAAATATAACCACCCCCTTTCTCAAGGTAGCGCAGAAAAGATTGCGGAGGGTAAAATCTGAAAGAATAGAATGAGAACATTTAAGCCCTGGTTATCACCTTGACCATTCATTCATTGTGGCTCGTTCCAGTCTGATTTCAAATCATGGAATCCCAATCCAACGAATCTCAGCCTGGCTAACAGAAATAGAAAGACACTCACAAAAAGAACTGACAAAATTGGGAGACGCTCCCATAGTACCAGGAAGTTTTTGCTGACCATGCCTCTTTCAGAAAAGGGTACATGTCAGTTCGGTGAGGTACAGAAAGGCTTCAATGAATAACCTTAAGAATAATTTATTTAAAATAAAGAGCCAAGAGGCTTCAATTCGGCGACGTAAAAATTATTTAAATTAAGGGGATATTAAATCCCACATTATTTCAAAGCCTAGTAAGAAACTCAAAGATAGAAATCTGATCTAAGAGTTTCATGCCGAATATAGAAATTGTATAAATAAAGTTCGGCGAGTCCAAGCGTAAGCCAACACCTGGTAGTGCAATTTTGAGATCTCATCAGCTGAGATCTCAAAACTTTACCGGTTTCGACCTTTTTTGAGGTCTCATCAGCTGAGACCTCAAAAAAGGTCGAAACCGGTCTGTGTAGTGACCTTCTCTCATGATGTAGAAAACAGTAATACATCTCCTAGGAGCTGTTGTTTTACATTATGGGTAAATACTAAGAACAGTGATCGGAGCTTGCTTCACCTTTGCAACGAGTCGCCCTGGCATTGCACTACCAGGTGTAGGCTTACGCTTGGACTCGCCGAACTTTATATAGTTTCTAGATTTGGCATGAAACTCTTAGATCAGATTTCTATCTTTGAGTTTCTTATTCGGCTTTGAAATAGTGTGGGATTTAATATCCCCTTAATTTAAATAATCTTAAGAATAATAATATTCATAATGAACCATTACTAACTCTGCTAATAATAATGGGCAAACATAACTTCTGTATGTTATTTTATTGACATTGCAAACTATAAAAAAGAAACCAAACCGATACCAGAAAAAAAATAATAATAATTCAATAATTTAAAAACGTGCAACATTCCTTAATCATTAGGCTTAACACAAATAAAATATTTTTTAAAAAAATTAAAACTCCAGAACGAACTCAAATCCAGAAGATAATTTACATAAATACAGTGTATTTGAGCAGTATTTTTTCTTCCTTTGTTACTTGGAAATCAGTAGTGAAAGCTAGCAACTTAAAACTAAACATGTGTCCGTCCTTGGGGGTCGGAACCACATTTCTCCTTTCATGGACAGGAAGGGTCCTTAGTGCATGGAAAGAGAATGGCCATAAAAGAAGTTCTCTCAGTAGTAAAATTATATTTTCCAAAAAAATGTTCTAATCGAGTTAAATCCCCGAATAATACTCCGTGGATTTGTAAGAGTAAAAACTTTCAAATATGCTTTGGATGCAAGAGCTGGTTATACCTGACTACGCACACCATCAATAAACCTCGAATGTACATTTTACAATCCCTCCAACCGAAAATGACGGTACTTATGGTCGGATTAAATATTTGTTTTCGAGCACCTTTCACAGTTTGTTCCTCTTTAAATAAATAGATAATAGTTTTCTTCTAAACGATGTCTTACTGGGCTTAAAGGTCATCAAGTTAATTCTACACAGTAGGGTATGATTAACAGCCCATTGAGCAGGGAGCTTTTCAAGCTTCCTGGTGTGGATTAAAGCGTTTTGTTAGTATTGGTCATAGTTTCCTATCAGGGAGTAGAACGAATGTGAGAGGTGTCTCCATTAAGTTCTTTCAATTCCTGGACTTCAGTTACAGTAGTCTGTTCAATTACTTGAAGATTTGTAGCCATCTTTTTGTGATATTCACTTTCAATGTAGGCAGGAAGAGCAGATAAAGGTTCAATTGGTCGAACTCGAGTTTTCTTTGACCTCCAATGCTTCCAACGTGCACAACATGCAAACCGAAATCGGCAAAACAGAAGTCTTAAGAGCCAGAACATCACGCCTATAGCAATGATGGATAGTCCAATTGTCAGCACAGTAAACTGAGATTCCCAACTGCCAAAAGATCCGTACTGTCCTCCGATACTGATAATACCACCAATAACAATTAACAATGCTCCTAGAAGTACAAGCACGTTTGGTCCAAATTTTGTTGCTCGGTCTAAGCTGTTTCCTCGCAGACATTCTGTTGCATTAGCTGCGAGAGGCCCTTGCCAACTACTTTCACTTAGCATGGCATTTCGTTTAGCAATTAAGTCACGAATTCGTCGAGTCACAGGACTTATATTCTCCGCAACTGGCCGCACAGGGGCAGGAGCCAACTCCTCGGGCTCTTTAAAATGAACGCGAGTAACTCTCGAAGGGCCCGGCTCCATGTTCCCAGTGAAAGCCAGCACTTTAGGAATCAGCTGAAACGATCTGAATAGCAGAAGACCTGATGACGATCTTGCAAGCAAGGTGTTTCCATTTTCTTTTTATTACTTTGAAAACCTTCAAGGAAAAA
Source organism: Typopeltis vanoorti (assembly GCF_054136105.1). Classification (NCBI taxonomy): domain Eukaryota; kingdom Metazoa; phylum Arthropoda; class Arachnida; order Uropygi; family Thelyphonidae; genus Typopeltis; species Typopeltis vanoorti. The sequence goes on from NC_143551.1 coordinate 33,853,883, forward strand.
AAATAATTAGAAAATTAAACAAACATGAATACAAAAATATTTCAAGCAAACTATATAATATTCTTTATGAATTCAAATTACAACTGAAAGTATTCGTTCGAATATGTAATGCCGTGTCTTTAAGCCATATCAAGCAATCAATGACTCCGTTCTGCCCAAATTGCATTTCTTCTGTCATATTTCATAACTCATTAAAGTGAATGATCCAAATCCTCTGGTCGGTCCATCAGTTATTTCCACTTGAACACATGCTGTCCAGGTGGAACGGCCAGATCACTTGACTGTTAATGTTAAGGCTTTGCTATCTTTAATTTGAAACTACTGAACAGGGGAAAAAAAAAAGGCGGTCTATTTGAACACTAAATAAAGTAAGGGATGACTGGCCAGCATATGAATGTAGTTGTGATCTTATTTTGTAGACTGAGTTCAGCACAAATATAAGAACTGCAGAAACCTCGCTTGCGTGCAACTAAAAATTCACTTTGTTCTTAAAACACTTGCGAGATGCTTTAGATGGCTTGAAGAAAGTATACACCAATTCTAGAACTTGAAGGAACTAGGTCAATAGTTCTAAGTCTCAGGAACACTTCCTGACGTAATACAGAAAGAAATGCAAAGCTTGTGTTGACAAGATTCATTAAGAAAATTTCCAGAATATTTGCCAAGCATGTCCGGTAAGTAATCAAATATACATCTATATTTGATGTAGTTGATTAACGAATGGTCGATTAATTTTGCAGTTAATGAATTAACATTGAGTAGATAATTACTGTATAATTCTAATTAATATTCATATTGAAGTCATTAATCTAGTGACTAAGGACGGTCCACATAAGTAAGCAGCATACTGATAGACGAAGTGAATATTTGTAATTCTAATTACTGTATTTTAATTATGGTTGCGGAGCCTGTGTAGCTCAGTGGATGTGGCGTTTGCATACCACCGCGCTTGGCCGCACGAAGGAAGACTTGGTTTCGAGTCTAGTCGGCGACTAGAGGAAATTTTTCTAAGCCTTTTTTCGACCGGTTCCCGAGTTAGTCGATCTCTGGCACGGGCAAGCAGTTTACAGGGCAAGAAAAACCAGAGTTTCCGGGAGGAAACTCGGGTTTTTCGTCCTGTAAACTCAAGAAAATCGACCGTAGAACCCACATTATTTCAGACATTAAATATATTGTGTTAGGGTTAGGGACCACGAGATGGCAGCACGTTTGAGCCGTCTCTCTTCACTGCGTACCGCTTAATTAGTGATAGCCTTGGGCCATCTGTCTCTGATTGGGTACCAGTGGAGATTGAACTGTCCACTCAGTCTCCAAAAGTTAGATAGGGCTAAATGGCCTCGCCTACTCCCGTATACGGGAATAAAAAGGCGTTAGCTTATATTTTATTTTTATTTATAATTATGGTTGCATTTAATGACATCTAAAAGTGATAATCAATTTTAATAAAAATCAATGTGTATTAATGAAAGTTAAAGGATGAGCGTAAAAGGAAGAAAAGGAGTAGTTATGCGTATTAATAGTGTGTTAAGCACCGCACCCATTTGAGATTGGAGGCAAGAACTGCGGGATGTGTCTCGATTACTAAAGATGCCTGTGTAGTCCGTGGTAACTTGCGTAATGCTAAAGCAAAGAAGAAAGACAACCAATTTTGAGCTACCTATGTCACCAGATTCCTTCAGATTTTCTTCCAAGCTTGTTATAATCACCTTCATATATCCATTTCGCACCGAACCCTGCATATGCCTGGCCACCTCCCAAGTACGCAGGGAATGATCACTTTTTGTCCAAATAGCGGCCACTTCACTTAGGATCACGTTCTCTGATGTGATCAAAGCTCAGGACAATTTTTTTTTTTAATTTTTGCTTCTACTTCGTTTGATTAACAGGAACACTTCTAAATAATCAAAGCAGCGTACAAATCATTTCTCCTATCTGATTAATTCTCACATTTCTTATAACCACGTCGAAGTAAAATTATTTCTATCATCTGTTTTAGAACATATACAATTTCATTCCTAACATTTTTAGTCTTCTGGAAATTTTAGTCTTCAGGCAGCGCATCCTTATGCATTAAAGGCAATGGTCATGATTTATAGCGGGCGACTAGCCCAGTGGCGCACTCAGGATTTAACCTTGGGGGGGGGGGGGGGTGAGTAGACTATTCGAGAATACACACTACGCATTGCATGCGATCTATGAATGAGCATCTAAAGTGATCGCCAATGCATGCTACCCGTGATCTCCTCTGACCCGGCTCGGGCAAACGAAGTAGCGCTCTGTCCGCCTGAGCACTACTTCGTTCGCCTTGCGTTCACAGCGGCCGTGATTCCCGAGAGCTATGGGGTATTCCCAGTGACCGCTAAATTCATTAGTATAGAAATAGAACACACGACACAACATACATTTTAAAAAAAATGAATTTTAATTAAGAAAAGATTTTTGGAAATTTTTCTAGTGTTTTTTTTTTCTCCTTTTTTTGGAAGGGCAGGGCCCCTTGGCTTCTCCCTGGGTGCATCACTGGACCAGCCGATCCCGAGTCATTCTGTTCGACTTGACTGAATTTTGCTAAAGTCCCAGTGGTTCATTATCTCGTCGCCCTTTTAACAAATTTCTCTCCTTTGGAAGGGGAAATAAATAAGGCATCTCCCTGGGTGCATCACTGGACCAGCCGATCCCGAGTCATTCTGTTCGACTTGACTGAATTTTGCTAAAGTCCCAGTGGTTCATTATCTCGTCGCCCTTTTAACAAATTTCTCTCCTTTGGAAGGGGAAATAAATAAGGCATAGCAGCCATAGAAAACGATCTTATACAAAAAAAAAAAAAAAAAAAAAAAAAAAATAGTGGATTTTCCTGTCCTCCCCGATACACTAATGCTTAAACTATGCCAATTATTCTTCACAGAATGAAAAGGAAAGTCATCTGATAACCACTATGAATAAAAAAGCAGAAGGTAATCAAAAATAAAGATTTTTATCAACATACAAAGAAAAACTATTATTTCCTGGGTGTCCATGAATATTTGTTCCCTTGAAGGCGAAATGTAGCAGTATAATACATGCATGAAACAATCGTCTTATATGTCACGCGACAAATGTATTAGTCGAAAGAAAAATTTTTCGTGTGTCGGGGAACTTGTTAAAACATGTGGAAATGTTTCCAAGAAATAGTTTCCTTCCTACGACAGAAACTACGTCTCTATTAAGCTAATATTCAGTGGCATTTTCAGAAAAAAAAGGAAATAATTCGGTGGCCAATTAAATTTCAAGTTCCGCTTTGATTTTGCATGCTGGTGTCAAAGTACTTGGACTGAGACGGCTGTTTAGAATTTAAAATAACTTAGCATCAAAAGTCGTATAAACTAAAATGGCAAGTCTGCTCCCGAAAATGCTTTGCGAATTAATGCCAAATATTCTGCGATTTTAAAATAATAAAAACTGCCGCTCAAAAAAAAAAAAAAAAAATAGATTTGGAATATCGCAAGTAAAAAGAGAGAGAAAAGAAAAGAAAAGTTATTTGAAATACAGTAGTATCTCGCTAATCCGAACCAATAAAAACTGTGATCGTTCGGATTAGCGAATTTTCAAGAGACAACAATAACTACCGTTTAAGACAAAAATAATCAGATTCTAATGGTACATTAATTTAATTCTGTAAATAAATGAAGTAACCGATAGAAAAAAGCTACTGTACTGTGTAATGCAAAACTCAAAAAATAATACAGTACCCAAGTTTATTTTAGTAAAAAATGTAATTTGTATGTACCTGTATTGTTGAGGATTCTGATTTAATAAAATTGCATAGTTCAGTACGTAACATAATTTGCGTAAAAAATATCACTTTCTTGTACACAACATAAAAAAAAAGTTTCACAAATTAACACAAAAAAAGTTTATTTCTTTGTAAAAAAAAGTCATTGATTTTCTTTTGATTCTTGGAAGCTAAACTTTTTTCGAATACTTCTTCTCGAAGCTGCATTAACAACAAAATTTTGTGGAATGGCGTATCATTCTACTTAGCACATTCTATACATATTAAAACCGTCAACTGCCTCTTCATGTTTTACTTTTTTTTCTTCGAGTTCTTCATCGTCATCTAATTCATTCTGTAGCTTCATATTTACAGTATAATCTCAGCATTTGATTTGATTTCGAATTCACTTTCGGTTCTACCAGTAATCCATTCCGTAACATCTGTTTATGAAATTTCAACATCTGGATTTATACAGTATTTTTAACCAAATTATGCACGTTTTGAATTTCCTCTGTTTGTGTATATTTCTGATTCATGCCGACAATACTGTACAGTATAAAAAAGCAAACGTGGACACACAATAAATCAAAATAGGCCTCCAGTATAACCGTACAATCGACAGTATGAAAAAAATACTGTGCTGTAATAATAATAAAATAAATAACAATAGTTAAAATAATAATTAGTAAATAAAAATAATAGTAAATAATACGTAATAAATAATTCTTTTCTTTCAAACGCCAGTTCGGATTACTGGAGGGTTCGGATTAGCGAGATACCACTGTATTTTAAAAATATGGTCCGTCCGGTAGAATACTAGAACAGATAATGTTGTATATCTAAAGAAAACGCAATGCCACAGCAAAATAAATATTTATTTATTTATAAAAAAATAATAATAATAACAAAAACGCGTGCGTTACAATGGAATAAAACACTTTGGGGCTATGTGTGTGTGTGTGTGTGCGCGCGCACGCACGCACGCACATATTTTTTTAAAATATATACTGTGTATTATATATATATATATATAAACAATTCCCCAAACTTTGTGTAACAGAAAAGCAGTTATTATGATTTAAGTCAGACCGATGGAGTAAGACTTCAGTACTTTCTATGAGGAAAAAAAAAATTTTACATTTAAAAGATCTCTTCTAGATATTGCACCGGGGAAGATGAATTTACAAACAGATTGAAGGACCTGTGCTTAGCCCACCTTCTACCACCAAATTTGGCTATTTTTTTTGTGGAATGCGTCTAAGTAATCTTACCTGTTAGACCCTAAACTACTGGTTACGCTATGCAGAAAACGTTTTTTTTTTTTGTTTTTTTTTCTCGTTAGAGCGGCATCTTTCCTTTCTACATAAAATTGCTAATTTACATCCTCGAATCAAATTCACTTTAGAGAAAGAATCAACAGGAGGAATCTTTGAAAAAGAGAATTTGACGGATTGCTTTAAACTGCTGTCTACCGTAAACTAGCTTTTACGGATACCTATATTATTCGTATTTCATCTGCTAACATCATCTTGAAAATACATCATTATAAAATCCTTGTTGCATGTGATTACAGCACAATTAGAACCACCGAGAATTCCAAGAAACAGTCAAGCAAACTGAAATTGTTGGAAATGTGCTCTCGTTGCAAATCGATGGATTCCATCGATAACAACAGTACATAAAAAGTTACATAAAAGGACGACTGCTCTGAAAACACTGCTCATGTTCAATTTGTGTGGTGCAAAGCTCGCTGTGATTGGACAGTCGATTGTAATGACACGGAATCATAATCTCCCATACACGTTTTCAAATCAGGAGATAGTTGGAGTATGGCAGCTTTCGGGAGAACATCATTTCGTAAAACAAAACGATTGTTTATATCGATATTCTGGCTTTATTTTTTTCGCTGTTATCCTATAGAAATAATTTAATGCCGATTATGATTTAACCCTTCAGTGTCCGACTCTTGGTAACTTTGTAGGCAAGTGTTCTTGTCACAAAGTGTTCCTGGTGAGATTTTTTTTTTTTTTTTTCAGGGTAGTTCACCACTGCTTCCCCCCCCCCCCCCATTTTATCCGGGCTTGCAACCGGTATATAGCTGACTGATCATGCCTATGGCTGGGTCGTAAGTATTCATTACCGTAATCCATGTGTGTTCATAGGTGCGGTTTGTCTGTTCTGAGGGATAAAGAAAAAACGAGCTTCCTGGTTAATAAAAACCCTCTATCTCCGTACAGGTTAACTCACCTTTAGCAAAAAGAGACCAGATAAAGGTTCCTCACGTCATGAACGGAAATCGAACCCGATCAAAGGGCTTCGTCTATACCGACTGAGCTACGGACGCTCAACACATATCAACTAATGCACCGCATCATGTAGTAAAAGCAGCATGATTTATGGAAATAGAGTATAAAGATTATATAGGCTAGCCCAGCACTTAGCACGCTCATATTACCCAAAGCTGCATATCGATTTTAGCTTTATTTTGAAAACCACTGAAATCCTGGTAAGTTCTACGAGAATAACTCTGAAACAATGAAGGAACTTACATCACCCCCAACTGCCAGAATTTTTACGTCATTTCAGGTTTGCATAATATTTCACTCAAGCAAAACGAAGAATTCGCTAGCCCGTAGAATCGGTTACAATAAACAAACAGCCTACCTGACAGGAAATAAAACTTCAAGGCTGATTGCAACACTGATCACCGATTCGTTCGTATTATTCCGTATAACTCCTGCTAGCTTAACACGCGATTACACAGAAGCTCTCTCTACTTAAGTTCGATATGAACCAGGGAATATTGTTCGAATATTATTTATTTAAATTTGTGTTCAGGGTGTGCCTCTTTATCACGCTAGTTACCGCCCAAAATTCTCTCAAAATAAATGGCTTGCATATATTTAATGCTGCATATGTATAATATATAAGCATGCAATCTTTTAGTCAGATATGTTTTCATAAGTAATAAACAAACTGAGACATAACACTATAGCTTTTACTGGTCACACTGGCTCTAATAATAATCGCTTTCAAGTAAATGAAACTACAACTGTTCTGCGTTATTACTTAGAGACAGCTGACTAAACACTGATCGCATTCCAATTTCGTTATTAACGTTTTGCAATCAAATTGGAAGACGTTGGAGAAAGCGCCTCCAATTTACAAAATTAAGACAAGTATGCCTGTTTTTCAGGATGAAAAATCCCGAATTGAGACCGAATATTTTATTTGATTTTATAAAAGTTCGCACTGAAATGCAGTGCTACATACTATGATCTACCAGAGCAAAGGTCGATGCCTTTGCCCCGATACGCCAAAGCCAAAATACATCAAGATCTATTCCACGCCGTACCAGGTATTCTAGAAGTCATTTGTTGGTGACTCCTCTTCAATCTGTAGAGCAAGACGTATTCTGCCCATAATATGGGACCTTGTTCCTATGACTGACAAGTGGGCGCCCAGTACCCGCTGTCTCTGCATCAATAACCCAAACTCTTTCACCCTTCTTTGCAATTAAATCGGGCTTTTTAATACCAGCTATAGTCCTACAGTGCGGTTCAACCGCAGTCTCGCAACCTTTGTTTTTCACCCGGTTATTTAATATGGAGACCACAGCATCATGCCGCTTCACCCGAATACCATGAGTTCGAAAACAACATTGGGCAATATGAGAAAGGGTTTCACTGCAGCGGCAACCTGCCCTACAACTACTGTCACCTCTGCATGCAGGCCCTCGTGGGTAGGGCATTGATCCTAACCCTGATTAAGTCAATACATTCGTAACCAGGTAGGAGTCTAATACCTTCCTGTACATTGATGCTGGGGAGACACTAGATTAGATTCATAAAGTGATGCCCCATTGACAGAGCTATATGGCTGTGTAGCCCATTTCTTATGCTCTGCCGATGCAGTCTCTATCAGTTGACCTTGATACCTGGTCCACCCTGTAGTAGGCCGAAAGTCTTCCTGGGTAACAGGACAATGAAATGCATCTCTGAAAATTTGAGAAGCATATATTTCTAATTTCTTAATTGTATTATAATGGAGGCGTTGAATAAGCCAGCGGAGGGAAGGGATACCAAATCCGCAGTCCTTCACCATCGCATGAAAATAGGCAACAGGAATATCTAAAGTAAGGCCTAAGCACCATGAACGAACAGCAGACCGAATAACCTTATCCATACGGGACAGTACTGAGACATACACCCTCTGTCCAAAAAGAAACCAAAGAAACCGAACTTTTCCAAAATAGAAGAAACTAGTGGCTCCACCTGTTGTGTCTTTTTGTTTTCGAAAGCGGCAACCTTCATTACTGTTGTGTCAACTGTTTATGACAGTTGTTTCGTTACAAGCTGAATCATAGTGGCAAGAGTGACTGTGTATTTAGACGAACGTTCGGAAAATGAGTTTCAAACAGAGCTGCGATTGACTTTTGTGTTATACTTAGTAAACGTTTTACCGAAAAGCATCAAATGCTTCAAAAAGCATACACTGAAGAATGCTTATTCCGTACTAAGTTTACGAGTGGTTTAAGCGATTTCAAAGTGTCTCACGACCACTTTGAAATCGCTTAAACCACTTCGTTCTTGAGGACGACGAAAAGCCAGGCCGTCCAAAAACTGGACTGAGCGAAGTTAACATCCAACAAGTGCATGATTTCATCAAAGAAAAACCCGAAATCGTCCGTGAGACTGATTGAAGATGAATTGGGGATTCCAAAATCAACTGTGCACAACATTTTGACCAAGAGCGTGGGCCTTCGTAAATTGAATTCGCCATTTGTTTCCCACGAGTTGACCGACGACCAAAAAAATGTATCGAACTGAACACTGCAAGGACCTCAATAAAACCGCTTGTAAGGACTCAAACTTCCTTGAAACGATCGTTAGTGACGAAACGTGGTATTTTGAATATGAGCCCGAAACAAAGCGCCAGAGACCACCAGAAGAGAGGCATCCGAAAAAAAGTCGCTTGGAAAAGTCAAAAGTAAAGACAATGCTGATTTGTTTCTACGATTCCAAGAGCATTATTCACGAAGAATTCGTTTTCCGCCTGGCAAAACGGTCAATGGTGAGTTTTATCTCGAAATTTTGAAGCGATTGATAGCGAGAATTCGTTGCGTACGGCATGAATATCGTGATGCAGGCAGCTGTCATCACTTTTGCATGGTAATGCACCATCTCATCGTGCGAGCATTGTGAGACAGTTTTTCTACTAAAACCAAGTTTTTGTGTGTCAGATCGTTCGCCCGATCAAAGAGCTCCTGCAAGCCAACTTTAGTGGAGGCCACGAGAATAAGATCGACAGCAAAGGCCGAAGCATCAAGAGAGTAACCAATATGATTAGGTTGAGAACGAAAAAAACTCAATGATGCAGTTGAAGAAAAGAGGGAATAGAGGATCGCTATGACGAACACCCCGAAGTGCGGGAAAAGAAGTCGCACAGGCTCGTATATTAATAGAGAATTATTATAACTCTAAAACACATGAAATAGAAGAATGTGGACAGCCTGCAATAGATAGTGCTCTTAAAATAGCAGGAGGAGAAACATTGTCAAAAAGGTTTTCTGAAGGTCCAGGGAAGCCATCAACAAAGGCTTAAGACGTCAGCGGGAATCGGAAAAGGAGGGCGAAAAGAATATAGATGTTCTCAGCACAGCCATCGGAAGGGACAAAGGCTCTGTGCCGAACGTCATGTCGAATATACTTTTGCCGTCTCTTGACTAACACTTTACGATAAAGTCGAAGAAGAACAGGAGAAACTGTAATAGGCCTGTAATCTGCAGCTCTACTAGCGGTATCCTTCTTTGAGATAAATATAGTTCTCGAGTTCTGTAATTAAGGTGGAATAATTTTAGTTGATAGGAAAATGTTCAGAAGATCTTGAAGAATCTGAATGGGGGGGGGAACTTTTCTTAAATGTGACACTGGAAAACCATCAGGACCAGAAGCTGAATTACTAGAGGATAAAGCTGACTACTCCAAAATTACACAAAATCTTTGTGCTGTTCTTCGGAGGGAGGTATAGTCTTTGTACACATCCCGCGATTCTTCTTATATAAGGCTTGAATTTATGCATAAGCCCTCTTTCTCAATCGCCTACGTTAAGACAGACTTCGAGGCCGATGTTGTTGCTCGGGAAATACATTTTGGAGATAATGCTGAAGTTTGCTGGTGATTAAGATGAGCACGAATAATGCCTTCAAGAGTTGTATGATTATATTATGCTAAAGGTTGATGGTCTAAAGCTGATGCTAACTTGGAAATCAGAGCCTCTGTTGCTAAACCCGGTTGTTGAAAATTAACTTGATGTTGGGTAGGCAGGGGTGGAGGGTACGGAGATATTACCCATCCCTAAAAAACCCATCCTAAAAAAAAAAATTAAAAAAATAAAAAAAAATCCAGAATTTCCGCGAGGGGAAATCCTTCACCCTCGTATGAGAATGGATAACTTATCCTCAGTTGAAAAGCCTTCATGAAAGCTTCTCGTGTTTCCAAGATTCGAACTGAAGTCTTTCCATCCAAAGTACATAATCGATACCGAAATTAAGAAAAACATAACCGTCGACTTATAGCAGTACTGAGAAATATCGAAGCGAGCATTTATTAAAAAAATCTCTGCTTGCGATTAATTACAATTTTTTATTTTATTTTCGTGTGGAGTTTTCCCCCATTCCTCGACCACCCCTAAGGACCGGTTGAGCCCTCCTAATGAGGGATTAAGTACGTATTTTTTTGACTGTAACAGCGTGTGTTCACGGGGGCCGGTTTGCCTGTTCTGAGGGACGAAAAACCAGAGTTTCCGGGAGAAAAAACCCTCTACCTCCGTATGATATTATCAAGGACTCGTTGAAGGCACTCCACACAACGCACCGTAATCCTTCACCTACACAGCGGCACTAATCGTCATCTACTGCACTTCAATCGTGTTTTTCGTCTGTAAATTGTATAGGTTCAATTGTGTAATTCGCCCTGTATGAAAAAACTATCTCTGCATGAGATCGGCTGACTCACCTTCAACTGAAAAAGCTGATATAAAGATTATTCTCGTCAAGACGAGAATCGAACTCGTGTCGTTTCCAATCGAAGGGTGCAATATCCTGGAGTTTGTCCAGTTCAGCTATGGAGGCACTATTTAATAAGATTCCAAAGCATAAGTTACAGAAGCAAACACACAAAAAACTGTGAAGTAATTCCAAACACCCTTGACCTTTTTCTTTTCTCTCTCGATAATACTAACTTGGTACAGCTCAGAACACGAAATAGGTTGCCTCAGCTTAAACCAGAAGTATTAGTAATCTTTTCGCTGCATCATGCCGAACAGCATTATACGAATTGAAATTTCAAAATCGCTGACTGTAATTTTGAAATCAGCGACCCATTTCATAATAAGCATCTAAAAGTATATCTTTTTTTTTTTAAATAAATTCACAAAAGGTTTGACTTTCCTTTACGGAATTTTATTTTTTTTTAAAAATCAGTCATAGCTAAACAAGAACTAGTACTAGCTTTTCAGCCAGTAGGTTGTATGCTCGAATCCTCCCCCCCCCATGGGTCACAGATGCCCTTTTCTCTGTATGAAAAGGGAATCTGCGACTTTTCCACTTCTTCCAGCAGACGTCATCCATAAAAACCCAATAAAGTAGAATGACCATATGGAGATAAATATGAAGATCAACTACACGCCGACCAATAGCCTGCGAGTTGATCCTAGTGTTCAGAAGACCACCCTGCTCAATGGAAGCCTGAATAGGTTTGCAAAACGTTTTATGTTTGGTCTCGATGACAGGTTTTTCAGGTTATCTAACCCTTAAACTACGGTATATAGATTTTGTGGTTGTGATTAAAAAATTAGATTGACAGAGACGTCCCACAAATGGAGATCATACTCCTTTACGTTCGGGGAGGATATTTCCAGCCCTCCCCTGCTTTAATAATTCATTAAACAACTATAACGGATTAAGTAAAAACCTTTTGGCATTCTATACTCGTCTATTTGTCCCTTCATTTTCTTCCTTTAGGTGTCTGTTAATCAACTTTAAATCTACACTAAAAAGCAGGTCTTGACCGTCGTGAATATCTGCGAAATCGAATAAGAGATTCCTGCTATGCTTATATGGTTCCTGTGACCGCTATTGACTAATAAGAGGTCACAGAACTATTGACAGTTTGGAGGGAAATTGTTGATAGGAGATTAGTAATAGTATAAACTTAATCATGTAGTACTCTCTTAGTACTAATGTATAACTTCAAGGGGGGGGGGGGGGTATACAAGATATCCCTTGAAGTTACATGTTAGGAAACTGATGATCAAATTTCGGTTTAGCGCTGGTCAAACAGAATCCGACTAATTCGCCCTGTAAATATACGGCTAAATGATGTATATTTACTAGGCAAATCGATGTTGATTTTCACATTGACAAGATAATTTCGTCGACTGCGAGTCTTCAATTGATGACATTAAATTGAAAAATAGCTTCCTATCTTGCGGGGGCAAAGGGAGTTCGCCATTATGAGAGTATATTCTAAGACTATCGAAATTAGTTTGAGGCGTGAAACAGATAAAATATGATCCGCACCAACTGTTTGCGACAATTTCTTCGCAGAACTTGTATAATGATACTCATCGACAGCATGCTTAGAAATTTTCAAGAACCATATTATGTTTTTCAGAAAAAAAAAAAAAAAAAAAACTTTCACCAATATTACTTTTATAAAAATAGCAGTTATATATATATAAAATAGCATTTCTTACCGACATGAACAATTTTTGAAATTAATTAGAACCGATCGAGTTTTAATTATTTTTTAATGTTTTGTGGAAGGGCAAAAACAATTATTTTTGAAAAGAAAAAAAAAAATGTTACGCCGTGAATTCATTATTTAAGTACCAGCACTGCAAAAGGTGTGGAGAATTCTATTAAGCGAGAAAAATCCGCCATTATTGCTGGCAACCATTTTTAGAAACCATATCTGCTATTGAAAGCTTTCCAAGTTCAGGTAGAGCGCTATCTCTTTGTATATCCGCCCGTCGTTATAAACGCCAATTAACCGATTAAGATTGATGTTCCGTTCCACGCCCTTGATTCACTGCACCGTACGGCCATTAAACTACGGAATGCACCTTCGGTTGCCATGGTATTTTGGACTATCCGGCAACTGCATTTAGATACGTTATTCGTAGCTGTTTGTGAGTATGTATATTGGGGTGGGGGTGAAAAAAGATAAAATAAAAAGGGCAAATGAATACGCAACAAACTTCCATTTCCTGTTCGTTTACGATTATTAATATTTTAGAGTTTGCGATTTCAAAGCTCCACCGAATGAAGGGTTTCTAGAGAAAGTATGTATACTGGCTGTCTTTGTTTCATGGTCTCTATGAAATGATACTAGATGTCTGTTAAAAATTAAATTATCAAATGGGAGGCAATTTGAGGAGGGAGGTGTTTAGTGGGTCTCAACAGATGCATCATTGTCATCTGCTGAAGAGAACAGCGAGTTGACAGAATTTCACTTCAATTTATTTGATAACAATCCATTTAAACAGCGAGATAATCAACGTTGTTTTAATAAATTTATAATATTGCACAAATATTATAGCGATCTCGTAATAATCAAAGAATACAGCTCGTCTATCTTTTGGTATATCATCAGAACATTTCAGTGTTTTAATTACGCTTCCAGAGTACTTGATTTATTGCATAACCATGAGTGCATATCATCCTTGTCGGAAATATATCTAATATTGCCGATGAGAGAAGAGAGATGGATAGCTGATGAGTTAAAAGATTTTAAAAAAATAGTTGTAAACTGTAGTGCGACAAGGATAGGACATCAGAGAGACAGAACTGATGGTATTTTTCATATGTTTGCTTTCTTTGTCTTAACTTTGACACGATGGGCAGAATCCCCGTCGTGTCTAACAAAGACAATTCCATCGCCCACGAGTGATTTCAAATTAACAAAATCTACAGTCCAGTTATTTCTAGATGATTATTAAATTCTTGAAAAAGTTAGTCCGGGACAAATTTCATTAGTCGGTAGAGTACGGAGACGGGATATGGAACTGTATGGAAAAATTCTGTGACTTTGTAAACGGGAGATTCTCTTAGTAAAATGTACAGGGGGCAGTGAATACAAGACAATAATACAAGAATTCAAAGGCATTTAAACATCGTATATTGCAGATTACTGCAATAAATAAATAGGATGTTTGGGAATGAATAAGATGATGGGATGAAAAAAAAAAAAAAGAAATAGCTACAGTTATCAAAGAATAGCGTATGGAGAAACAGATTCGTAAAGAACGAAGTAAAAAGTGTTGTGTTACGGAAATATGTCATTAGGCTAAGTTATTCGAAGTCAGGAAGATACAAGTATACAGAGGTCATCTGAATTATCACCTTAAAGAGAGTGACAACAACTGTAAGCAAATAAAAATTTATATCAAATGTTTCGAAGTTAACGAATTTGGTTTGAGCAGATAGGCTTCATATTACTTTTAATGGGAACTTTATATTACTTTTATGGGAACTATACTCCAAGACAGTAGCGTAGCTAGGTTACTGGCACCCTTGGTAAATTTGTAGCTACACGCCTTTTTTCAGTGTGACAATTTCCATGAATGTTAAAATATGTCGCAAGCGATCTTGCCAGCTTCCCCAGTGTTCTTACGCCTCTACTCCAAGAGACTGGGAATTATTTGATAATAGGAAACATGGGAATCGAATTTCAACGAGCATATTCTTGCCAAATTAGTAAAAACCATGTAAAGAACAGAAAAAGATAGAATAAAATGCGAACACAGACGAGTAGATACTGGTCTTGTTCTTTATATTGTTTTGATGATCCGACTGAATATGGACAAGTGTCATAGATCTAGTCGTTTGAGTTTCGTGGAGATATAGATACAATTTCAAGTCTTTTGGTAAGAAATTGCAATTGAAATATATCTGAGATGACGCGACAAATTTTAGTGTAGATCCCAAATGCTACATTCAGAATAAAATTTATCCAGAACGAATTCGTATACAGTATATAACACTTTAATTAAATAAAATAAATGCTCGAGTGGAATGCAATGAATACACAAATATGCGTGGGCTACTTTTAAAAGCCATTAGAAACCTGATATGTAGGTCATCTGGGGAGTGCGTGATAGTCGATTTGAGGCTTCTATATCGTGATTGACCCTTCCGAATTATACAAAGTCGGAGTCCAAGATAACTGACAGTATGTTCTTATTGTATCATTCCTGAAGAGGTTTGGGGTTTTTAAAACTACTGCCCGAAATAACAAATGCTTGAGACTGCTGTATTATATTTGTTAATTACTTGTTTTTCTGCATTCTTTGCCTGTTGTGCTGTCATCAGCAAAACTATGAATAGGATGATAGCAGGTCATTTTGAACAAGAAGAAATACCGTCGGCGAAAGCACAGTTTTTACCGAAGATGAGACCACAGAGTTCTAGGGGGGAAATTAGGATACTGACCAGACAGTAACAGAAAGTGCACGCGATTTATTGTAATCTATATCTCAACGTTCCCTTTCAGGAGTCGTAAATTTCGCAAATACTAAAAGAATGAAAGAAATCAGTCAGGGAGAGTAATGTGAAGCTCATTTATTTTTACGAGTCCCGTCACGTAATGTTTTCTCCCACTTGTGGCTATATCTTCGTTACTAAAATATTCTGTCACATTAAGCAATTTAATTTAACTAATGCTTATATCAACGCCTTCCAGTGCGTTTCTAGTAAAAGGAAAACATTAACAAATACGAATAGAGAAAATATTAACGTTTACAGTTGCAAAAGAACTTTTTCAAAAAGTTTAAATCCATTTGAAAAATCAAGTTCATCACCAAACTCGGATTTATTTACTTAGCAAATTTGTTTGCTAATAGGCTTGCATTATTAATTGATTTTTGCATTTAATGTGGTCTCCACTAAAATTTTCTTTTTTCAGATTTTTTTTTTTATTTCAAAGATGGATGATTACGCCATTTCTTAGCTACGCTTTGATAATTTATAACTAAAAGATTGTTCTTTATTATGTCTAACCTTTTCAAAATTAGAAATATTCAAATGATTTAGCTATAATTCTTTCATTTCAACGTGAATGATCAACATCATTGGTGAGTTTTTTGGTCTGTCGGAATTCCTGAAGAAAAAAAAAAAACAGTTAGGACAATGGAGTTGAACAAGCAAATTCCTCCCAGCATATTTGAGACTTCTTCCCCTTTGGACATCAAATACATTCATTAACATGAATGTATTTGATGTCCAAGCTACGCACTTTATTTTTTGGTGAGTTACATACAATATGTAATGCTTTTTTTTATGTAAAAAAAATTATTTTTATAGTAATGGCCACTTAGAGCGCTTTTGCGATACTGTTGAAAACGAAATTAGTTACATAATCGATGTGGAAACAGATTTAAATAAGGAGGAACTGGTACAATTAATAGATGATGTCGAACCAAATGGCGGGGAAAGTTCTGTTGTCTCGTGAAATTCATCACAATCAGAATCTGTCGAAGATTCTGGTTGTGATGAATCCGTTAAAGAATTCAGTTCAAAGAAATTAGCATAAGGATTGAACTTGGCAAGAAAGTTATTTTACGGATAAAGATTCCTCAATGGAGCGCTCTTTAAATTTCACGAGACAACTGAATATTTGTTTAGCTCCATATTTGAACTTAATAAAAAATTGCAGCATAGTGGTAAGCAAGGTCTTATTACTGACTTCTTGATAACTAAACCAGCCGAAGTATGCAATGAGAATTATACAAATGATATTCAAGAGATTTCAAGTGATGACGACGTCCGGCCACTCGTAAATAAAGAACATCTACGAAATGTTAGTTTTGGAGAGCGTGATGACGATTAAAATATACACTTCATTTTATTTCGGCTAAAACATTTATGTATTATGTGCAATGAAATTTACGTACAATTTGTAATTTTTATAAGTTTATACTATGTATTTGTTTCATAGTTTATGTTTTCTTAACTTACATGAATTACCTGAATTAAATAAAAATATATTTTTGTTGGATATGTCATTGTTGTTTATATAATTAAAAAAAAAAAAACTATTTCGGAACATAACCCTACTTTTTCTATTTGATCTGAGTCCCGCATAACGCGAGTTATATAACGTGGCATTTTTATGGAACCTAACATCAGCGTTATACGAGGGGTTACCTGTAATTCCTTGCAGGTTTTGGTTAAATTATAAGATGTAGGACCCTAAATCTGGTGTATAGTTTTCTTTCAAGCAATGTATATTTCTTAAAGAAATTAGACATTGCTTGAAAAAAAAAGAAGTCAACGGACATCATAGTATGAGCAACAAACAGTCTTGGCACCTTAATATGTAGGGACTCCTTTCGCTGCGATGTTTGCAGCAATTCTACGGGACATATTTTTCACAAGCGTACGATAACGATCAATGAGAATTTTGGACCATTCTTCCTGTACATATGTAATGAGCTCCTGGACTGTTGTGGGGAGGATATCCCTTGACTTCACCCGACGCTCCGGTTCATCCCACAGATTTTTAATAGGATTGAGATCACAGCGCTGGAGCCCAGTCAAGTGTGGTGAAGTTCATTGCACAAACTACGCAGTTACAGCAGCCTTATGACACGGTGCATTGTCCAGAATGTTCAGATACCTCTCGGAGTTCATTGTTCGTGGCACCACAAACAGAGGTACGAGGCCAAGTCAGGAAAAACAGGACATCACACTACTACTGCCGAATTTCATAGTTGGTGTTACGCATACTGGTAAGAGATGTTCACCGAGAATCCGCCACACTTACACCGGTCCATCTGCTCGGTAGAGGGTGTAGCAATCATGCAACGGGTTAAAATAGCCGTAATATCCCGTAATTTTCATGCCATGGAATTAAAATC
Source organism: Typopeltis vanoorti (assembly GCF_054136105.1). Taxonomy (NCBI): domain Eukaryota; kingdom Metazoa; phylum Arthropoda; class Arachnida; order Uropygi; family Thelyphonidae; genus Typopeltis; species Typopeltis vanoorti. The sequence continues at coordinate 33,871,554 of NC_143551.1, forward strand.
CATGACAAGCAGTTCTGTGGTAATAATTGATGTACGTTAGATCATAAACATATTTGACTGGAGTAAGTGATCGAAATAGTATCCGTAAGTAAAATGAAAAATTCCGAAATTAGGGTGCAAACGATTTAAAAGTGAGGTTAATTAAAATACTGGACAATGATTTTTGGTAGTTTATGCTAGTTTTAATTCAAAAGTTAATAAAACAGTGATGAATCCAGTTAATTAGATACTACGTAGGCTATGTGTGCATGACTGTGGCTCTAATTTATGGGTCATCTGTTAGAGACTGAAGGTGAATTGGTAGCGATGACATTCGAAATTCTGGTGGACTCATCAAGTTGAGTAAGGTTATAAAAATCCGTAGAGGTTTTAATATATTTAGAAATGCCACCAAATGAAATTTATGGTAGCTGCTGACAGATTCGCTTGGTTGGGGGGGGGGGGGGCTTTAAACCTATAGTCATTAATACCGTTGGTTGGCTAAATATTTTTAATATTATTTTAATATTTTTATTTGTTTTCACATAATCCGAAATCCCTGCTCCAGAAGGCAAACACTTTTTCAAACCCCCCCCCCTTTCAACAAACGTAGAGCTATCGATGAAATTCATCTTGCACCTAAGATGAATTTCATATTTCGATAAGGAATACTCCAGATAGGAGGGACACTAATACCGCGGAGGCTTTACGAGCGTTCAGGTTTTTTGGATGAAGCGTGGGATGCCTCTTAAGTGGGTTTGAAATATTTCAGTGTTGACAGAAGTGGAGCACGTTCAACGGGCTATTCTACTCGGATTTACAATGGAAAATATAGGACCAGTGTACATGTGTTAATTCGTGTATTCTTCTAGCTGGTTGGGCTGTTTTGCAATGATGCGTCATAGCGGTGTGAATTTGATTTGTGTAAATGTATCAGAATTTGATAGAGAGCTCGCAGGAACACAAAAGTACTTTGTAAGCATATCCCTTTCTCGGAGAGAAAAAGGTTAACAGATATAAATAAAAGTACTGGGAGGATTAAAATCTCATTAAAAAAACTGAAACTGAAGCCTTTTCTTGCTCATAACTACACAAACTTGGTTGCTTATTAGGAAGTTCTTCCGCCTCCGTCTGGAATCCCATCAAGACTGAACTATAGATTCCAATTCTCCCTGCCCTCCCCCCGGACACACACACCTTCCCTTGATTATGAACTTCGCTCTATGAAGGTATTTCTTTTTCTAAATGCATTATATTTTACTCTTTTAATTTTCATTTTTTTTTCTTGGTATTTCTAAATACATGTACTAAACATTGCTAAGCTAATTGTAAATACAGCTGGCTACTCAGAACTCTATTTATATTCTTTCATTTGGTTAGATGGAGGGTTAGTGTTTAATTATGAATAAAACCTATTCGCATCAGTTTGCGTGTAAGACATCAAGTATGTCGTTTAAAGGGCTAGCCGTGAACGGTCCAAAGCGTTGTTTCTGTGAAATCTTATCTTAGAATATATGTCGTAGGCCGACCACTGAAATTAAACTTGACCTTCAGAAATTTAGCTTTTGAATGTAACTTAGTAGATTTTGTGCGATGAATACCTTTACGTAAAACTCGAAAACAAGTAAAAACTGAGTAGCGTTTCCAGAGAGCAGATGAATTACTGGACAATCTTTACTTTGTCCAGTAAGTCATTCAGTTTCGAAAAAAAAAAGCTATCTATAAATAGCGAAGTGATGTTATTTGGATAGCAATAAATTTATAAAAATTGGACTAATTTATTGTATCTTTTCACAAGATGCAATCACCCCCCCCCTTAGCGAATTGGATAAACTGATCTGAAAATGCAATCAACCAATACACACACGGTGATATCCTAGATTTAGTGTCTCATGTGATTATAAAACAATCCAAGCCACAAATTATAATCTAGTTATTCAAGTTCAATGTGAATATTTTTTCCCTTTGTTGAAACCTATAACCCACCAACTGAATACCTCTGCCAGCACCGTCGGGAGGATGATAACTATTCTTCGGTTGTGGAGACCGATTTGAATTCCACCAAGTACTTTTCTAAAGAAAGTGAGCTAACCAGTATCATAGGAAATGGAAGGATTCCATTTCCAATGATTGACAGGAAATGGAATCAAGAACATTCATATGACATACTGGTCTCATGGCATTACCTGCCTCTGTAGTAATTCCAACGAATGCCAAACCCATCACAGTGATAGTTGGCCTGTTTTGTGAAGGACTGACAAAGTTTTTTGGGATGTTTTATCCAGATCTTCCTCGGACTTTGTAAAATGACGAAACAGGAAAGGAATTGATGTTATGAATTATCCAGTTTCGTTTCATTTTCTAAGAATTTATAGCATATTATATTAGAGCGGAAAGGGCTTCCTGTCATGTTCCTGCCTCTTCAATAAAGTTACCGAAGGAGAAAAAAAAAATCATCACAAATTACTCCCATTTTATTCCAAGAAACGTCTAAGCAGCTTTTTAAAACAAACACATCCAGTATCTGAATGTTAATCAAATGTTTTGTTGAAAATGAGTGTACCACTGATATGACCAACATCAAAACAAATATGGATCGAAGAAACTTCAATAGCAAGAAATAATAAATTAGTGAATTATCCATTCTGTTATCATAATAAAAATACTTTTTCATTTGAAATTAGCCAGTTAGTAAGTGGGAAATATTGCTTGCTATGTGGTTTTAAAATCACTTCAATAGCAAACTGAAAAACAGACATACCGCTGATCAAACACGACGAAATGTCTGCAGTTGTTTGAAACCAAAATAAAATGAATAATTCACAAATGCTATTTTTTATTTTTTTACAATCATAACAGAGCACGGAAGAAAATAAACATGTCGAAATTCACATGACGCAGTCTAGGTGTCATGAAGCGCAGTTGTTGTTTTGAATAAAAATGTGAATAGAAATCACGTCATCTTGATAAATGTAAGCATAAAAATAAAAACAAAAAACTTAGCCCACCCATGGTACTCAGAGTTGCACTAATGCGCAAATTTATATGGTGAAAGTTATATTTAAAGAAATAACTATTAAAAATTTATTTACAAGTATCCTAAAAAAAAGGCTGCCTATTATTTCATATGAATTTGAAAAAACAGCAATTTGCAACTTAAAAAGTGTTTCACTTGAAATCACAACTAACACTGTGATATAAAAATGCAATTAGCTCAAATAGCTCCTGATCGATTTGATACGACAGTGGCGAGTTTATATAAATAATTAGGTTAATTTTCATAACAAACGAAAATAACCAAGAAACTGCTTTACATAATGCAAAACTGCTGTACAATTGATAACAGTCAGTACTCGACGCACGAGTTAGTATTCGGTAAAAACGTTCACCGAATACTACCTCACTCCTGCAACCCATGGATTAAGTATTATTGCTGCCTTCAAAGCATATTATACTTTTCCTCAGAAAAGTATAATATGCTGTGAGGAGACCCTCCGAGATTTTTGGGTTGAATATAATATCTTGCACTGCACAAAGAATGTATATGTGGTATGAAGTGAGGTGACAGCATAGTGTTTGGAAGAAGCTACTCGAAAAGATATGTTCATGCATTTAAAGGATTCAAAAAAACACACAAGATATTGGTCACAAAATAATACTACTAGCTAAAAAGATGGTGATGAAAAAAAAAAAAAAAAAAAAAAAAAAAAAAAAAAAAAAAAAGCTCTGAAATAGTTTGCAATGGAAAAAAAACATTGCCTTTGTTGATAAGGCAATTCTGCTGTTTGAAGAAGTGGATCGCCAACATCGTGAGATTTAGCAAAGTAAACAGAATACCGTAATAAGTTTAGTTTAATCCTTTATCCAAGTGTGAGCAAACAAAGTTTGCGCCTGAAAGTATCTTCAGGACTGGGGTAAGGTAGTACAGTCCGGTGCTGTACTACCTTACCCCAGTCCTTGAAGATACTTTCAGGTGCAAACTTTGTTTGCTCACACTTGGATAAAGGATTAAACTAAACTTATTATAGTCTAACCAAGTGAAAAATAAACTCTCAAACAGAATACTCTTTGCTGCTATTCTGAATTTGAACAATTTCTTATTCATGAGCTGGCCTCTCCTGCCTCCTCTGATTAATCGTGAAATTAATAAGTGTAGTGAAGCACTGTGTACTCATATTTCATTACACATTCCATGGAGTCAAGACACATACAGTTTATCATTCCGCGCTCACCACACTCTCGGGCAATGCATTCCAATCACTCATTACTCTCAATACAAAAAACCTGCTCCTCATCCCCCCCCCCTTGCTCACACTCTCCTTATACAGCTTCCAGGGATGGCCTCTTGTTCTCTCTTTATCTTAACTCTATCTCTTATCAACTTACATGTCTCGATCATATCCTCTCTCCTCCTCCTTCCACCAATTTCTGCAAATTGCATTTTCTCAATCTGTCTTCATACTCAACATTCCAGAGACCAGAAACCACCTTAGTCAATCGCCTCTGAACTTTTTCCAGTGCATCTTTTTGAAAATCAGGTGACCAGATCTGCAAACAATAATCTATATGTGACCTGATCAAAGCCTTATAGAAGGAAACCATAACATCCTTACTTCTACAAGTCAGTGCCCTCCGCATCATTCCCATTATCCGATGTGATGTTCTCACAATTTTAGTAACATGTCCCAAAATTTTAGATTTTGGGACATGTTACTAAAATTTGTTACATGTTACTCCTTGTCCACAATCACTCCCATATCTCATTTACTATCCAACTCTTCCAAGATATTTCCATCGATTGTGTACTCTACACCCCATTTCTGCTTCCCAAATTTCAAAATCTTACACTTCGCAACGTTGCACTGACATCCCCGCTCATTTACCCATTCAGTCAGTGTATTCAAGTTTTCTTGCAAAGCTACAGCATCCACACTACTCCTGATAGCTCTCTCCAACTTTGCATCATCTGCATATCACCATTCAGACCTCTCCAAATATCATTTACATACAAAATAAACAGCAATAAACCCACAACATGGGGGGGGGGGGTACACCAATAATAACTTTCCTCTTCTGGGATATGGCTCATCCATAGACAACTCGATACCTAACAGAGAGCCAGAGAACTAATCTACTGTTCAGCCCCATCCGTTCCAATTTAATTACCAGCTTGTCATGTGGCAATTTATCAAAGGCCTTTGCAAAATCTAAATATACGAGTAATATAAGTAGGCAGATTGTTAAAACACGATATTTTATATAATAAAATAATATAATATTAATAATAATAATAATGTTATAATTTGTACATGGCAATATTTCGGTATAAACAAAAAGTAAAATTAGTTAAAAATATAACAGAAGAGACCTACACATTTTAGCACTCAGGTAGTTAACATATCCTTATGGTTCGTGTATGGATTCCCGACTTAAGACGAGATCGTCGGGATGAGCCCTGTCGAAGTCGAAGTTGTATAAACTATGGAAAATGTAAGTCTCGTAAATGTTGTTTGTCGTCAGCTTTTTCATATTGCTTTCAGACGATAGTGAGAATAGTCTGACAGTTCGGATCAGCAACTTCCATACGCCATTCAGAATCAATCTAGTTCCTATTAAAGATTTCGTATGAGCAAATAATTTTACTACATTCTTTAAAACAGTGATAAAAAAAAAGATTTCCAAACGTATATTATATTGTTAACCATTTTTAATGTCCAACCACACACATATCTTTCTTGCATTATAATATTTTTATTTATATAAAAATTACTTACTGTTGTAAAGCTTAAACAGTATTGACTTACGTTGAAAGTTTATATCCGATATATACATGCCATATGGACAACATTGGTTAATCAATATAATATAGTTTTTTTTTATTATTATTATTATTCCACTCTCTCCTGAAGAAGTGCATTATATAATGCACGCGAAACTAGCAGACATTGAAACATGCAGCCTTCATATACCATACAGGACATAAAACTTGCAACATGTTCGTCCACAGAAGCTCCGAAGCAAGTATATATTGACCTACATGAGTAACTCGGCAGATGGTTACTTATTTGTTTCAGTTTTTTATTCGCTTTCTTTCTATTCTTACCGATATCATTACCTATGTGCATGCAAACTATTTGCTAATAAAAGACCATCATCCATTATTTATTCTCCGATTGTGCACCTGTTTCAAGAGCAGGAACAAAAAAGCAAATTGTGAAATACGGGATGTATTTAAGTCAAACAATTGTAACCAGATTACAGCCAACCCAAACAATGAGTAACACATAAACCCAGTTTCAACCACAATTAAGCGAGTCACGACCTTTCTACTGACTAACCACGGGTTAAAAGTAGTCATTCTCCACTTTAAATGTACTTTCGCTATCAATGCAATCCAACCTCAGTCATTCATAACTGTTTTTGGAAATCAGTCTTTTCTTCTCTAATAAAAAAAAAAAAAAAAATTGTAGTTTCGAGATAAGCAACATTCGTCTATTTTTGAACTAGAGGAAGTAATTAATTCAGCCAGACAGAATCAAAAAGAGGTTTATCAAACCATTCGATGTGGGTGACGTATGGACACGATTATGCCCTGCTGTACTTTGTCCAGTCAGGAAGTACATTTCATGTTTCATAGATGCTTTTAATTGTCTAGCTAGATGGCGACCTTGAAGTTTAAAGTGGCCTGTCGGTACAAGACGGAGTAGAACATACGTATTTGAAGCCAAGAAAACCATTAAGTTTAACAAAAACTTTAATGGGATCTGATTGAGCGGGTAGACATTTCGTTGGTCTTTCTTGAGGTCCATTACTAGTTGACAATAGCACTTGTTTTTACTGATGACAATGTCATCTGCAAAAAAAAATAATTTTCCCCTGGTGCGCATTCAAAAACATTTAGGAAAAATTGCGTGATTCGACACCAAGTTCTGCTTTTTATTGCACGTTTCCCAATGCGGTAAAACTGTGCACGTAAAAGTGTACCTTGGGAAACACACCTCTTGAGAAATGATGAAAGGTAAGCAGAGACGTCAGTACCACCCATATAAATTCCCAGCGTTTAAAAAGGTCAGAGAGACCGCCATAGTGGATGATTTGCTGTTGCAAAACAATAATGTCATGCACACAACTGGAGTATGACTCATGATATTACTTTATTCTCGTGCATGCGAAAAAAAGGTTTTACATTTATTGCAGTGCTTACATTAACTGATACGACTTTATACAAAAAGTTTCTCATCCGTTGAATAAGTTTGCAACTGACAGATGACATTCCAGAGTATGCAAAGCAAACCTCCGAAAATTGCTTCATTTCGAAATCTTCAACCTACGTTTAAAAATATGACTGGCGAAGGAAATATTTCGAAGACAAACATGTGAATCAGTACCAAAAATGAGTTGAATTGTTTCAATTGAACAGATATTCTAAATACCAAAATTTCATTAATCTCCCTCCGGCCTATTGAAACCAAAAAATTTAATAGTGTGATCACTTTATATACATCCTAAATCCCAAATTTTATTTTATTTCTGGCGACGCTTTTATCCGATTCATGATCAACATTCTACGGTTAACTAGCGTAAAATTAGGTTAAAAAGGAATGCATCATGAAACAACTACTGGATGACTAGTTCATAACAGAAAATTGTCATAATTTAACATCATGATTACGAAATCCGTTAACCATAACTATTCAGATCTTAACATTGCGTATGATAAGCAGGATTGGTGTAACAGTTTGCATACTAGACGAAATAATTTTCCTTCTACACCAAGAATGGATCTGGCCTTCAGTTTTAAGGAGGAAGGACTGAAAATATTTCTAGAATTAAAAAAAAAATTAAAAATTAGTATAATTTTCAAATATTCAATAAAATTCGCAATAGATTTCTTGAGAGGTGCAATGTCCAGATCCGCTCACCCAGATTCGTTCCTGTAACACAGTGGAGAAACACACCATTGAACTGGAAAGATTTCCATTCTTGTTTCCTACTTTGCAGTTGAGGCTTTTAGTATGAAGCACAACAGATACATAAACTAAATGTCTTTATAAGAAACATTTAGTGATGGTATAATAGTTGTGCTGACAGAGTATGATAACTTTCGAAACAAAAATTTAATATTTAACGAAAAGGGGAAAAAAATCCTACCATCACAACAGACAAGCTAATCAAAAGATAATTAACTGACATTACACTCGCTTTATAACTTTAGCTGCCTCGGCGAAATAAAAATAAAAAAATAATAATTACAATATAAAAGAAAATGCTAAGCAATTTTTGCCAAATGGAGCAGACCCTTTTTTTTTTTTAACAACAAGGCTTAAGATTTGTATAGAGAAATATGTAGCCCTAATTGTCAAACGGAGATTGCAATAAATTAATACAGCCGACAGTCCTGGTAAGACAATAAATTTTAATAATCTCTCGTAATGCTCGATTTTCGGAGGGTACTTATATATTTTAAAAACTAGGAGCTTTCTGTCTGTTTGATAGTTATTAACATGCAAGATTTCGCACGTTAATAACTATCGGGGAAATAACGGGGGAAAATAAATTACAAGACAGTCTTTGAAAACGTGCGCGTCAGTCCGATATAATATCATCTTATGTATGTATGTATATATATCCCTATCCCTCTCGTCCGTCCGTCCTAGGACGGGTTGAGTCCCCTCCTAATGAGGGATTACTGGCGTATTAATGCAGCCGGTTCGCCACTCTTCTGCTGCATCCCCTAAGGGCGATATTCATGACTGTAATCCGTGTGTGTGTTCACGGCGCCGGTTTGCCTGCTTGCGGGATGAAAACCCCCAGATAAACTGGTGGGAAAAAACCCTGCTGTCCACGCCCAAGATCGGCTAACTTGGCTATGGCTGAGGAAGATCCTTGAGCTCCTCACGTCGTAGACAGGAATCGAAACTAGGACATTCCTTCCCCAAATGTCTTTATAAGAAACATTTATTGATGGTATAATAGTTGTGCTGACAGAGTATGATAACTTTCGAAACAAAAATTTAATATTTAACGAAAAGGGGAAAAAAATCCTTGCCCAGGCATATGGTTGCGAAGCGCATAGCCTACTGGCTATGCGCTTCGCAACCATATGCCAGGACTAATATATATATATATATCATTTTATATCTCTGTATACATTGATATATATAATCTGAAATGTCTGTTTTTTAGGATAAAGACCAGAGTTTCAGGAAGGAAAACCTTGCCATCACTCTTACCAGCCACTTCAAGATTATATGAAAAGAGTATGTATAAAAATCAAATGTATAAAGGAGCCCTTATGATTACTTTTCCAGCAGTGAAGAATGCCCAAATTGTTCAGTCAACAGCACGGATTTGTGCATTTTCAATTTTGAAAACTGGAGAATAATCAAAAGGGAGAAAAATAAAATAAAGTTCAGCAGCATATAATTACGATCGTCCTTTATATAGAATCTGAAATGGAGTTTTATATTCTCCCTGTTTCATCAATTTAGTCCCTAGTGACTTTCCTAATTGTGAAAGGCGTATTTTACAGGTGTGGGGCATTCAACACATTAGTCCTACTTAACATACTACACTTGATCGTTTTTATTTCTATTTTATTTTTAACTGAAATGTAAGTGTACGCATTAGTCATTTTATAATGGTAATGTGCCAAAGAGTATAAAAGATAATGCCGAAAAATAAATATTTAAAAAAAAAAATTCTATGAGTTAATCGCTTCCGATGACTTCTTCAAACGTTTTACAAACACCAACGTTTATAATGAACATTATACTAACTTTTTTTTTTTCAAGTCACGATGTAATTCTAATTTAGAGAGGAATTCGTTTTGGAAAATACCTCGGATTGAATGTCGTCATCATGAGAGAAACATTAAGAAAAGTTTGTCAACTGAGGATGAGTTTGCGCCCGGAAGTGTTTCTCTTTCCGGAAACTAGACTTGTTTCCACTTGCAAAGCAGGCAAACCACTGTTAGAACACATTTAATGGGTGGAGTTAATGAGCGGGCCTCCCGCAATGAGTTCTGGGACTCCATGGAAGATGCACCAAATAATAAAGTAAGTTCATTTCCCTTCTCCCTCCCCATTTTGCTTACGCATACGGAGTCCACGTTTAATTGATTGATATCAGCACTCAGTGGATGTGTGTAAAGTTGTGCAACTACCGCTGCATTGCAGTCGTAAGAACGAAATACATAAATGACGTTTTAGGATAGGCAAGACGTATTCAAATCTCGTTACGAATGTAACCACTTTTTATCAGTGACTCGATCTGCCTTAAGTGGCAGATCGAGTCACTGATAGCAACATCCCCCCCCCCCAAAAAAAAGGAACGAAGACACTAAAGAACTTTTGCAATAATCCTCATGAATACCAATACAAATACACACAAATGATTCACCTGTTACTGGTTATAAATACTTAGTCCTCGAAAAAGGTCCCGCGCGCAAAATTTGATCGATTAAAATGGTCCGCCTGAAAGAAGCTAAAGATCGTCTGTATTACAGACACATACAGTTATCCTAAAATTCTAAAGTTCATAAACCTAAAGAAACTCTTCACTCAACAGTCGATGGTAAAAGACTCTCTTACATCAGGTAGATATCAAGATTGCTAATTCCCCCACTTTACTACATTGGTACATCATTGTAAGGACTTGATTGAAACCAAAAATATATAATATTAGATCCCACAGATCTCAATATTAGCTCAAGTTTATAAGGTTATCAGGGACAAAATAGTATCCTTATTGCTAAAACTGTTTCCTCTCCGCTTGACAGCCATATCATTTGAACACTTTCCACAAAACCTTTTTTTTTTTTTTAATTAATTCAATAATGTTCAACTGTATTCACTGAAACTTTTCTCATTCGAAAAGCCGCTTCGTATCATGTTTGGTCTCTAACATAAGAGTTTGGGAGATATTGTATCTCCCTGTTTTATTCCTCTATTTATTGGCATTCTACAAAGTCGTGTTTAGACTGCCAGAACCACCGTGCGATTTTTAAAAACCAGTTATATACGATGTTATATTATATCGTAAAGCATGCCAGTAAGGTTTAACTTCCACACTATTAAAGAAAGACAATGTCACTTAGAATGAGACAAATATATATATATATATATATATATATATATATAAAATGATAAGCTTTTTTTGTCACGTTTTTTGTCATGTTATTTGAAACGTTTTGAAACTCAGAGCTACCCTGAGTGTCGAGTCTGCAAAATTCGAATCATCAGAATTCAAGGAGAACCGGCCTACCAGCCCGGAACTCGGGGGGGGGGGGGAGCGCCGTAGGCGTCAGAGCCCCTAGTGTGTATATATATATATCGTATTTAAGAAAAAAAAATCAGCAGCAGAATCTCTCTCACAGATGAACTCATTTCTCTAATAAAGTATGCAGCTTAATCCAGAGCGCGAGGACAATGAATCGAGATTCTTATCATGACGATAGAGAGATCATTATACAGACGTTTTCATTTCAAAGTGAGTCAGCCCATCTCATGTGGAGGTTGCAACGGATTTTCTTTTCTTCTCCAGCATACAGGTATATCTGCAAGAGAACACTCTCACACACACAACCGAATCTTATTGTGCGGTAGTGGCTTAGTATACGTAGTGGATGATTCAGCGTATAGATGGTAGATTAAGTGGTGTAGAGCGCCCTCTCACGATGAATCCTTGTACGCCATGTACAAGGATTCATCGTGGACATAGCACTGTTCATTACAATGTGGTTATAATGGAATCGTCACAAGTGTGAAAGTAAAAACAATTGATTCACTCACAACTAGTTTCCTACGCACTAAACTGTACTTCATCTAGAAATCCGTCAGACGGATAGTGCATATCGCCTTGCGATCACACCAGTGCTTCTTTGTTAATCTGTGCTCCTGTATGACATCTATCATAGCCTGGTATGTTGAAATTAATAGCTGTATTCCCAAATTTAAAGAAGCCTTCGAAATGACTATATCCAGAACAATGCAATAAAAATCAAGGCTTTAATCCAGAACTGTGACCAGCATACATAAGACCTAAAATATTGTCTACGGAGCTAGATTATTACATATGTTGTAATAATCTGTAACAACGAAGCACGTGTGTGACGTGGCAACACGATATGCGCTATCAGTTTATTTATTAAAAATTATCCTGCTACATGTTCCTGATGGAATAAACCATAGTGGATAAGGCATAGTTGAATGAATAAACAAGTTTTTACTTTTCTGACCGAATCATTGCAATGAATAACAAAATCACGATGGTAGCAGTACTGTGCTATTATTCCTTAGAATGGACTACAAATCACAAAAATAACGTAATAATTCGATTCCGATCTGCATCCCTGCTTCGCACACATTCGCTTCATTCCTCATCTTCAAATTCCAGCGAAGAGAGCACCAATTAATACTTAGAATCACAAGCGTATTAAAATAGAAACTCAATTAAAATTGACTAATTTTCTTCCTTTTTACGCAAACCTGCTGAGGTTAGAGATTTGTCAAATTCAAGCTAGGGAAAATTTTTTTTTTCCTTTCGCTTTTTTTTTTTTTTTTCATTCTATCTAATCTGTAGATTTGCATGTGGACACAATACTCGCGCTGCGAACTCAGCTCGAGGTAGGAAAGATCGTTCATCCGGTCCATTTCCTCAGTCCACCTAAAAGCTATGCTTTGTAGTTAAATGAATCCTTAACTATCCAGAAGCACGCACATTGTCAATTAAATAACCAAGAGGAGTAGCAACAACAGTATACCTTCAGTCTCACAACAAAATGAAAATCACTTTGGAAGAATCATCGTCAATCAGAAGAATCGACAATTTTCAGTACATATGAAAGGCAATTACCAACATGTTTTCATAATATAAGCGCCATGAAATCCCCTGCTCACTTCAAGAATTACAAGCATATACTGCAACTACATCGTAGCGTGTATATGCGAATCCATATCCACTTATCTTTCTTGCAATTTATTATTAGTATTACACTGCCACTTCCATGGAGTCCCAGACTTATCGTGGGAGGTCCACTTGATACATAATAGCTTGTTTACATGATATCCACGCTTAAAATCGAAAACAGAACTTGCATGGATAATCCATCCAGACAGTGCCAGTCATATCTCCTAAAACTCATTCAGCAATGTTTCGCTCGCCATTCCAACTGGCAACACACTCCACTCGTATGAGAAAAATCTCTTCCTCATTCCTCTGTTTACAGAACATTTATTCAATTTCCATGAATGACTTCTTGTATCCGTTTCCACCATTTTCTGAACGTTTTCTCATTTATATGCACACCCTAAAAAAACCTCCTCGCCAACTTATATGGCTAGTCAATTTCTCTCGCCCTCCTCTCCTATCTGACAGACGATGCGACTCTCGTGTTCCCTTGACCACATGCGGTGTTAATTTTAATTCACTTTCTTCACTGAGAAACTTATTTTCTATACTGCTATTG